>NC_135918.1:1507500-2917500 GCF_964058835.1 Carex rostrata
AAAATTGTTGTTTTTTATGATCCAGATTTGTCTGGAAAATAATGATTTTTCAATAAATATAAAAAAGTAATAAAAAAATTTAAAAATATAAAATTTGGTCTCCAAACACATTAATATGGAGAACAAGATGAATGATTTGAATAAGTTATTTAGACTTTGAATCCGATAATTTATAGTTTAATGTACAAAAATACTTATACATTGCAATGTACGGTAGTCTTACTCGAAATGATTGAGCATTAATTCTTCGTCAACTCAATCTCATTGAAGAGCATGCTTCACTCTAATAGTGGAGTCCACCAAGTAGCAGGTGTATTCGGGTCCAGAGCAATACCTGATCGTGTAGAATGAGATCTGAGTTGTCCGTTTTAATGAGGCACGGATCTCAAAACAGAACCCCTATATTCTAATTAAATAGGCATCAATTTTTTTTTTTTTTTGAGAAAATAGGCTTCAAATTGATTTGGTTCGGTTGGATATACTACTACTGTCCCATGTACGTGCGGGATACTCACATTCACTCTTCGAGCATAATCAGAGGGAGTTTTGAATGAATTGATCCATAATATCGTACTAGGCCTTTCAGCCTTATAAATATAATTGATCACCAGGTCCATCACTAACCATAAAATGGCGTAAAGCCCGAGTCACTGGTATTGAATCCGAACATGAATTTGAATCCGCACCGTCGGTCACCGTTACTAACTCTGAGTCTCTGAGAGGCTGAGCTCTCCAGTCTCCACTCCATTATCAGAAATTCAGAACCCGAATCCCGATTTTTTTTTTTTTTTTATTGTGAATCCCGCAATTTTTGTCTTCCCCCACTCGCTCCAGCGAAAACACATTCATGTGAAATTATAAAATTTAGAAACAACAGAATCTTCTCCTCTCTTTTAACTCTGTCAATTCATGGAAACAAAACCACCCCCTAGCCATTTTAATTCAAAACATGCAGCACATATCTGATTGCAACAGTTTTCTTAAGATGGTAGAAATCAGAAATGGCTCTAAAATTTTTAATGCACATGTTACTTTTAGCTTTGCAAATCATAGATCATGTGGGTAACCTTAATCTGGTAGAAATTATTTTTCTATCTGTAGTTATTTTTATCGGGTCTCCCTAATTGTTCATTCAAACATGCGCCATCTCCTTTTTGTGCCAGCAATGTGAAGTGCGAGGCAGCGGCCGCCGGCGGTTGCTTCTCTAAGAGGAAGAGGAATAATGTCCGATGGAGAGAAATAAGATCTCAACCGTGTGCTGACAGATCCCCACGCACGAGGATTCTGATTGATGAGTCCGCATCGTCTGCATTAACTCGAAAGAGCATCTTTTGAGTTAATACATATTGGTCATCCGATTGTAAACAGAGTCCATCTGACTTCTGCTTAAAATATAGGGGTCTTTAATATTAGTGCGAATCTAATTCGCATAAATTTTGAAGCTGATCCGACATTTTAGATGCATTAAAAAGATTCCTTTTTGAGTTAATGCAGATGATACGAATTCCTGATTGATTCGGAGAAGCTATGCAAATTCTTTTATTTGTTCTGTTAAGTCACTCTATTATTTTTTTTAATCTAAAAAATTAATGGAATCTCCAACTCATTTATGACCAACTGTGTAAGTTATTTTGAAGACGTGAGATATTTCTCATTTAATATTTTAACATTTACTCTTTCTTTCTCCTCTTTCCAGTTTCTCCTTTTTTTTTCTTGTAAAAAATATTAACACGGCTTTAAACTGTAAACATTGATAATGGGTTCGGTCTATTAGAATACTGAGTACAAATAAAGTATTAAATTAATTTGAATCAATGCCATCCTTTTTTTTTCGGGTCAGTTGGCAATTGTAGGACTGACATTTGTATTAATAAAAAAAAGTCTTCACAATCTACGCACCTTACAAGTCTTACACACCTATCTTATTGTATATCCAAACAAAAAATAATTGCATGCAATTTATAAAATAAATTAAACTCAAATGTCGCTATAACTCTTCAGTTTTGCTCCAGACAGTGTCGAAGCTACTCCTGCCTGTACCAGCAGTGTGCCCTCCACTCTAATTTCAGTTTTGATATCCTGTACAATATACCGTACTGGGATCAATGCCATCTCCTCATGTATCAAAAGTCTCACTCTTGTTATTGAGTACAAATGACGAGCACCCACAAATGGAGATGTCATTATTAATTATGAAACACAAATGACATTGGTTCAAATTAATTTTAATACTTCAAGTTGCTTCATTTGTACTCAACAGTGAGAAGAATATTAATCTAAAGTTATTAGAGTTTCTCCTATTGACATTGTATTAGATATACATTTGTGTAGTTTTTATCCTTTATGTACTGGTACACAAACTAATAAATAGTAAATACCGGAATTTACATTACATTAAATTAATAAAAAAGTTCAAATTGAGAATAGTGAGAAGATACTTTAATCAAGTTAAATGCATTAAGGACGAGAATGGTGGACTTTTGGTGAAGGATGACGAGATAAAGAATAGATGGAGAGCATACTTCGACAAGCTATTCAATGAAGATGATGATAGCACCACGATAGAGTTGGATGACACTTTTGATGACACCAACAGACGATTTGTTCGGAGAATTCAAGAGTCTGAGGTGAATGAGTCGTTAAAAATGATGAAAGTAGGCAAGACGTTGGGGCATGATAACATCCCTATCGAGGCGTGGAGGTGCCTTGGAGACGTAGGAGTAGCTTGGCTAACTAAGTTGTTCAATAGCATTTTCAGATCAAACAAGATGTCTGACGAGTGGAGGAGAAACATATTAGTACCAATCTTCAAGAATAAGGGAGATATTCAAAGTTGTACAAATTACAGAGGAATTAAGTTTATGAGTCATACAATGAAGCTTTGGGAGAGAGTTATTGAGCATCGCTTAAGAAAAATTACAAGCGTTACGAAGAACCAATTTGGTTTCATGCCTGGGAGGTCGACCACGGAGGCGATTTTCTTGACGAGACAACTTATGGAGAGATATAGGGAGCAGAAGAATGATCTACACATGGTATTTATCGACTTGGAGAAAGCGTACGACAAAGTACCGAGGAATGTCATGTGGTGGGCTCTTGAAAAGAAGAAAGTTCCAACAAAGTACGTTACCCTCATCAAGGATATGTACGATGACGTTGTGACTAGTGTCAGAGCATGCAATAGCGAAACCAATGACTTTCCTCTTAAGATAGGACTACATCAAGAGTCAGCTTTGAGCCCCTACATTTTTGCCCTGGTGATGGACGAAGTTACAAGGGACATACAAGGGGAGATCCCTTGGTGTATGCTATTTGCTGATGATGTGGTGCTAATCGAAGAGAGTAGGATAGGAGTTGATAGGTAACTAGAGTTGTGGAGACAAACTCTAGAATCAAAGGGTTTTAGACTTAGTAGGACTAAAACCGAGTATATGATGTGCGAGTTCAGCGGTGTCCGGTCAGATGATGGAGATGTCACTTTGGCTGGACAAGTAGTGCCTAGGAATGACACCTTTCGATATTTAGGGTCGATGTTGCAGAGTGATGGTGAGATTGATGAAGATGTTAGTCATAGGATTCGAGCGGGGTGGGTCAAATGGCGACAGGCATCTGGCATTCTATGTGACATAAAAGTCCCCCAAAAGCTCAAAGGCAAGTTCTACAGGACGGCTATCAGACCTGAGATATTATATGGTGCAGAATGTTGGGCTACTAAAAGGCAACATGTTCAAAAGATAAGTGTAGCAGAGATGCGTATGTTGCATTGGAGTTGTGGGCATACAAGACGGGACCGCATCAGAAATGATGATATACGTGACAGACTTGGGGTAGCACCGATTGAAGAGAAGATCATCCAAAATCGTTTGAGATGGTTTGGACATTTCCAAAGGAGGCCTCCTGAAGCACTGGTGCGTACTGGAATTATAAGGCTATCGAAAACACAAGGAGAGGCAGAGGTCGGCCATGATTGACATGGGACGAAGCAGTAAAAAGAGACTTGAAGGAGTGGAATATAGCTAAGAAGTCGGCTTCAGACAGGAGCGTGTGGAAACTAGCGATCCACGTACCAGAACCATGACCTAGTGCTGGTTAGGGATTATTTAGAGATAGTATTATAGGTCTTAGGTCATAGGAGTAGGAAGTTGGAGTCTATGATGTAAGCTTAGGACTTTTACCTCTACGATTAGGTAGAATATAATTAATATTAGTATTAATATTATTACTATCACTTTCACTTTCACTTTTATTTTTATTACTTTTATTTTATGACTACTTTATTATTACTTATCTTTATTGTTTGATTGTGATTGGGTTTCATTTCTAGCCTACCCCAACTCGTTTGGGACTAAAGACTTGGTTATTGTTGTTGTTGTTGAGAATAGTGAGAAGATGTGAACTAATTTATATGATCTAAAATTATATCTAAATTATTGTGTAAATATTATTTGAATTTTCAGTTTTCTAACAATAAACAAAAGCATAGATCTAAAATAGCTTATTTTGAATTATAAATTTACAAACAGAACAAATGAAAGGCATTAAATCTTTGTTTTTCTTTTTTCTAGATTGTTTCATTAATATCAAATAAATTTTACATAAATAAATTTTCACTGTCGAAATTTAACTCAAGATGATTATCATCATCATTAACTACAAAATTATTATTGGAATTATAAAAAGCACTATCTTCTTCGCTACCATCACTATAAACTTGACTACTGTCAATAAGATAATCAATTTTGTCTTCTGTGACCACTACATTTCTACCATATAAAGTCTCATCCTGAATTGCACTAAACCTATTATTTTCATTGTGGTCTAATCTACACTCTAGCACCCCTTTCTTCTTTATCATTTGATTAATCATTGTCATTAATTCTTGATCATACTCTTATAACTTTGTATTAATATTCTTCTCACCATGTGCTCTACACCAAATAAGAATCTCCTTAAAATATCCTAATTTTTCTACCATTGTATTTAATTCAATTAGAAATATTTCTTCAAAGTCCAAGTAGTCGAAGTAAGCCTCCTTACCTTCAGTGTATCTAGTTTTTCTGTGATCCGTATTAATAATCCCTCCATGATACATTTCACATGTAAATGAATTCTTCTCACCTGGACCTACAAAAGGCATATACAAAATTCAGTAGAGCATAAGCAGAAATTTTACCATAGCATAGTGTTACAAATGGCTCCAGTTAAGACAATCAATCTTGTAATAATAGTCAAAATACAAAATATTCAAATACGCTTAAAGAAAATTAATAATGAGTTTGGTCCAATTTAGTGGTCCAGTAATGTGTAAATTCACACACTTTAGAAACTTGATTATACTTCAGAAAAAAACATCCAAGTCGGGATCTAGAGAAATTTTATTGTTCTGGCAAATTAACACAATTCAATTTTTAACTAAGTATATATGTTCACATTATACTTTTGTGCACCTTTATATGCGTTCATCAAATAAAAAAGAAAAAATAAAAAAGAAAAAAAAATGGTTCAACTGATCATTAAAAGAAGAAAAAAACAGTATAACAAATTAGTCTCCGTATCATAAACAAGCCACACATATGGAAGTTCTTTCTATACTTCATTGTTGACTTTTTCACTTGAGGGTAAAGTTAGAGTTTAAGACAAAATAATTTTGGAATTATAATAAGAAATAACATGGAACAAGAGAGAATGCAGATAAGGTAACAAAAAAAAAAGGAAAGAAATTACCAATTCTAATATAAGAGATAAGAAATAAGAGTACAGAGGAGAGATTGAAAACAAAGAGTCCAGAAGAAAAAGAAGGGCGAAAGAAAAAGAAAGAGAGAGAGTGGTAATAGAATGGTGTCCTCAAATCATAATCAAATAAGTGAAATAATTTAATAATTTTAAAAAATGATGAGTTGGACCTTTACGTGTTATTCTGTTTGTTTTTCAAACAGAAATATTAATAAAGTGATTTAATTGGAACAACTAAAAAATTCAATAGTTCTCAGAAGACAAATAAAGCTTGAATAATCAATTTGTAACAAAGAGTAAGATTAAGTGATATCCAACAAAATTTATGAAATAATAAACATAGCTAGGTTTATGAAATTTTTAATATTTTTGATACGTAGAACATACTAAACGATTTAGATCAACTTGAAACGTCAGATTGTGCAGTACATGTAACTACTGATAATTTGTTGTGCAAGCGCCACCGAGAATCTGGTAAACCCTTCGCCGCTTCAGCGGCAAGCTTGTACATTATCCCCAATTCGGTGGATCAAAGGAAGAAAAAAAGAAGTAATCCTTAGTATTACACTTGTCTACATATGCTTGTGAGTCAGTGCTAACATTATTCAGCCTACGCATTCCCTACACCTAAAGGGATTGGGTTTTGGACAAAGTCTTATCCAAAATTAAATTTAAATGTTTAATTTGCATTGAAATTTGTACAAACATATTTAAGACTTAATATATTTGAGTCGGAGTTTTGTCTAAACATATTTGGATAAAGTCTCATCCAAAGCTGAACTTAAACCGTCCGATTTCCATCAAAATTCGTACAAACATGTAGATTCATGGAGCCATTTAAATTTATTAAGAGGTCCAAATGGCTTTGGATAAAGTTTCATCCAAAACCGGACTTAAACCATCCGATTTACATCAAAATTCGTACAAACATGTAGATTCATGAAGCCATTTAAATTTATTTTGTCTTAAATATGTTTACATCATTGAAATTCGACATTTAAATTTAGTTTTGAATGAGACTTTGCCCAAAGCTTTTGGACAAAACCCAATCCCTTTCTCATTTTTTATTATACGCCTTCTAAATATAAACTCGGTCTATTGAACAATTGAGAGCATTTATTTCGATTATCACGGTGGGGTAGCAAGACCGAGCCCATATGTCTAACACAGCTGTCACTGGGTTAGACACGGTTGTGGCCCTTAATTCTGCTACGTCAACGAGACCGTCGCCAAGTCAGCACCCAGGATATGGCCCAATGGACCGTCTACGAGCGGGCCCATGGTTTTTTTTTGCTAGTTGTTTTGCGTATCATAGTGCAATGCATGCCGCGTGTCAAGCTCTCCTATGAGGCACCACCAGGTGGAGATCAATGAACCAGGCAACGTGGCACGTTTTAGAAAAGCACCTGCTGCTATTTGAGTCGGCAGCTCAAAACCACCGTTTGCAAGTACTACTGTCTCCTCGCTTGAACCAGAGAACGCAGCTGCCTTATTTTCTTTTTTCATTTTTATCTATATTACTTTACTGTTGCATCAAATATGAATCGAGAGGAGAAAAATAGCACAGCGATGGGTCAGGAGGAAGAAACGAAAATGGAACTGGAGCTTGATGCGGCTCATGCTCTCGCAAATCTGGCAGGTTCTGATCCGATCTCCAATCAATCGTCGATTTCACAAGTAATTCTTGATTATTTTTTTAATCTTTTTAATGACAAATAGTCTGTGTATTATCGTAATAATCTAGAAGTTCAGATGCTTGGCTAATTCACCATTTTGGCCTCGATTTCTGTTGTTTAACAATAAAAAGAAGTTCCCAGTTTATGTACAGCTACTCTTTGACTTGAATCTATATATAAATGTACGCTTAAGTCGTAAATATCTTTAAAAGCGCTATGTAAGAGTTGTTTGGTCGTATAGTAGTTCAGATTATTTATTGTTGATGGATAAAAATGACTAAATTGCCTGATGCACCACTTTGCTCTGTGTTCTACTTGCTATATTTGGGACCTTTCATGTTTGTAAGTTAACTTGATGCCATCATTGTCTTATTGATAATTTCTAAGTAATAATGTTTTGGCTCGCTAGGGGTAACTGCTCCGGCTCGCCCTCTAGTGGGAGCATCACATTGTATGCAACAAAACCCTGTTTGTGTTTATAGATGAATCACACTTAATACAAGCATGATGTTGGCATTATATAGCAGACAATGTGATGTGTTCTTAAATATCATTTGTAAATTCATTATATGGCATTGGAAACCAAATCCTTATAGAATTATCTATTTGTTTATCTTACTTTCTAAATCATGTTAACTCATATGGTCCAGTAATAACTAATAACTGAATATTATTATTGAGGCCTTAAAAAAATAGTATAAGAAAATAAAAACTGAAAAAGTGCACCAAATACGGGGATGTTAGATTTAGTGCCTGATGTTTTTTGCCATACGAAATGTATGATTATTGCTACTAGATTCTTCTTCTGTCAGGGAAAAATTTACTATTCTTAAAATATATTTTTTTAGGAAAAATAAGGGTCGAGCCCTTATCTGCATCAACTGATTTGTAAAAATATTACACGTGTTTTTAATCAACTCTACTTGGTTCATCAAGTGATATTTGTCCAACTTCGTAGGAAGAAGAACCCCATCAGATTCAAGAAAAAGTTGGACAAAATTTGAAGGAAGTAAAAGGAAACAGTTGCCAAAATCAGACTCTAGACAACATGGGACCCAGCAATTCCATTAACCAGGGTGAAGTATCCTCTTTACGTGGCCAAAAAAATTTGAATGAGGTACCTTTCTGATATCAGTTATTTATCACAACCATTCTATCTCGGTTTATTTAATTCTTTTTGGTTGGCTTTAGGCTGAGAGACATGCAAAGCGACAACGCAGGATTTTAGCTAACAGAGAGTCAGCAAGGCAAACGATTCTTCGCCGACAAGTGAGTTTACATTGAAATACTAGAAGTTTAATATTTTTTAATTGTTCATAATCAACTTTATTCTAATGCCTTTTCCCTTAGGCATTTCGTGATGAACTTGCTAGAAAAGTTTCAACACTGTCGGCTGAAAATTTGATCTTGAAAAAGGTCAGTCATTGATTGTATTTGTAAACCTATATATTGATTATAAAGAGACTTATGATGTTCCTGATACGTCACAGGCATCATAATCAGAACATCAAAAGGTAGTTCAATTATGAAACAAGGATCAACAACAGAGGGGGTAGTTTGTCCAAATTAAATACTGTTTGAAAATTTATTAACGAGATAAAAAACAAATCACTTATCTTTTTGGTTATCTTTTTTGTCTCAGTTATGAGCATTACATTAGACACAACAATGTCTGAATACCTTCTGGCCACTATTACCACACCTACTATTATTTATTATTTGGAATCAGAGGCGGAACATAATATATAGGAAAATAAATTGAAATTTTGTAGTTTTATCCTTTCAAGTATTTAATTTTTACAAAATGTATTACTAGTAGCTCCCCTTGTAAATTGAAATTACATAACACCTATTCATTCAGCCTCCCCAATCTCAATTTTCTAGTTCCGCCCCTGTTTGAAATGCAACTCCTCAATTTCTAGGCAGTTGTTATTGCAAAAACCAGAGAACAGTTGCTGTTGCAAAACACATTATTGTAACTCTGTCTGAAGTCTATCCGTATCTTACAAATAATATGTTGTATTCATAGGAGAAAGAAAATGCCACAAGGGAGTACTTTTATCAAAAGGAGATGAACCAGCAACTCAAAGACCAAGTAGGGCATACCACCTCTAGTAATATTCTGAGAGAAATCATTTCATCAGTTCATATCAATTTCTCTACCAAAACAGACTCAATGTGAATTAAATAATTGATCATGTGGAATAATTCATCTCTTTATGAAGATGATGCAGATAACTCCTTTGAAAGAAGAAAGGACACTCCAAGCACCACTCTCTGCACCCGCACTAGTAACGCCAGAGACTCTGAGCATACCAGGTAATTAATGTACCTTCCTATTCGCTTGTCAGTATGCATGAAATCGGTGATGTCAGCAACCTTAACCAGCCATTCGTTTTACACAATGTACCTCTTCAGTGTGTGCAATATGTAATGAAGCACCGACAGTTATCAGAAAAATGCAGCCGAAGTATCATGCTCACTAACACTGGGTATTGGGATGGTGAAAGACGAGACAGCAGAGCAGAGGCATGAAGCAGTGACACCTAAGCAGAAACTAAACCAACTAGAATCAGATGATGAATGGAAGGAAGGGTGTGAACCATATATGCTATTAGATGCAACAAATGCGAGGAGGCGAAGAATGGAGATTGCTAGGTCGAAGCAGTTGAATAGAAATTGATTCTAGGAATGCCTATTCATTGTAATTCAATGCTGTAAGAGGTGCACAAGGATGATTTCATGTTTACAATAACTTGGAGCTCTAAAATTTAAAGAGCTCTACTTATGTTGGGTTATTAACATTTACTCATCAAGGGGTTAAAAGATTCTATAGTTAAGAGGGTCAATTCAACACTGCACCTACTTCATTGTTTTATGTTTTTAGTTTTACATCATCGAATTTGTTGAACTTTTAGATTGTCTTTTATTGTTTTCTAGGACATCTTCATTTCTCCATTCTATTATTAAGCATGTTGGGTGTTCGATCTGTCAATTGTTACGATTGAAAGATGAAATTTCGGATTTGATCTCAGCTCTCAAATTACATAATTTGTCTTCTTTTGATTAAATGCATCCGTTTTATGTATAAAAGTTTAAATTTAGTTAAAAACATACTCACCGCATGTGCTGACATATGATACGTTACAATTAAAATTGAACAGACTCTGAAAATTAGCAATATATTTCTTTGTTTTCATATTTCTCCTTTTCAATTGAGAAGACTACCTTCCATTTTTCTTATTTATTTGTTTCCTTACTTCTTCTTCTTCTTCATTTCTATATCGATCACAATGGAAATTTTTTTTTTTATTTCTCTTTCTTTGTTTCTATACATATTATTGTGGACAATTTAGAATATATTTTCAGTATAGAATATATCAATGTGTGTGTGTATATATATATATTCTAAATTGGAAACAAAGAAGAAGAATAATATAAATTGAAAACAAAGAAGAATATAAATTGGAACGTGTGTGAATATATATTTATCTTATAATATGTGTGTGTATATATCTTATACATACACACGATAACACTTTTTATTTATGTTTTTTGATATCATATTATATGTCAATATTGAATTGTTGTATGATATTTGATATTAGATTCGAATTGAGCTATTACTTGATATCATTAGTACTTAAAAATAAAGACTCATCACATCATCAAATTGTTATCAGATATCACGATTAAAATTAATTAAAAATACATAATCATATAAATTTTCTATTAACATATGTCTTAATTTTTGGATAATTATTATTTTCATTTATATTTTTTTTTCTTATAATATGTTCCTGTTGCAATGCACAGGTATGGTACTAGTAGTTGTTTTATATATGTTACCAATGATATATGATGTTTGACGATCGATAATAGTTTGTAATTTGTTAAAAGGAAATTAACTTGTTAGGTTAATCAACTTTTGTGCTGCCTTTAGTTGTTTATGGTATTAGGAGGTAGCCCTAGAGACTCGTAGCAAGTTCGACATTACTATAGGAGCTTATGTTACGCTTTTCGCGAAATATCTCAAGGCAGACATACACGAAGAAAGGGTGCAAGGCAATCTGTTCATCAACATAACATACATTGTGGAGGAGCGTCAACTCTTGACCGCTTTGTACAAGAATTGTCCACATGTACATCCACATGGGGGACAAATTGTTAGGATTTGTGTGTTCGAAAACACTAATGCCCGATCCAAGTAGAGGCACCAACACCACGAGGAGATGTCCAACGAGGGTACTTGAAGAAGCTTGCCCTCCAATCATAGAGGACGAACCAATCGAGGAGTCCGAGGAAGAATCTCAAGCCGATCACCTCGCTACAAGAATCATATCACGGGCTAGCGTCAAAAGGCAAGGAAGATCGGAGATGCCCATCTTCCTTAGATATAGAAGCGCACCCTATGAAGCACTAACTCCGGCACCGGCCATGTCAGAAACAGTGTGTGTGGTGACTGTCCTAGACAGAGGAGAGCCCGTGGAAGAGGAACCAGTCCAGTCGCCACCCCGTACGACCACACCGAGGCCGTATGCGACCTCCTCTGTGGCGCCAGCAGAGGCCAGACCAACATTAGCCGAAGGAACAGACCGCACGGCAGTACCGTGTGCGACCACCACCAATGCCGCAGGACCTCCAGTCCCAGCCATAATGACCATCCTTTACTAATGGGAGCGAATCGGCCATGCCACAAGCATAGGACCAGACGCATCCCCAAGTCAAGATCACCACCACCACCGATGCCCAACCGTGGAAGATTCATCGAAATCAAGCAAAGGCTTGATAGCCTTGAGTTCTACAGAGCCCTGATGGATAATGCGAGTGACTTTTTCTGATCTTACCATGCCAAGGAGAGACCATCATCCGGAGGCATGCCTCGCCGGTTCTAACTGTAAGTTCTACTCAAGTTCGGTATTCTTCTCCGAAGTTTTACCATTGCATTAGGTACAATGCAAGGTTTAAGCTTGAGGGAGGGTATTGACCCATGCATCTTAGGTTTAGGTCAATTTTTTTCATTTTTTTTTTACCTTATAGCTTTAGAATTTTTACCTAACCACGAATAGGGTTTGCATTACTGGTCTTAATTAATTGAGATTGCAAACTTGTTAGGATGTTTATCTGGGCTATATAAATAGAGTCTTGCATGACTGGTTTTAATTGATTGAGATTGCATAAAGTATAGGTTAGATTGAGTCCACACAACGTAAAATAAGCAAAACTTTTGAAAAAATTTCGAAGCATAAAGCTTTTTTAAAATTTGTTGAAACAATTCCTCCATGAAAAAGAAGCATAGTCTCCAAGACACTTGTTTGAAATTTTAGACATGAAAAGACTAAGGCTAACGACAAATTGATTTAAAAATAAACATTCTTGAAAGATAATTTTTCTTATTTTTGTTATGTAAAAGTTTCTTAAGGTTTGGAAAATATCTTCAATAATAAATCCCTTTTTAAATCTAGAGCCCAATTTTGAAAAATATATATAATAGTCTGTGTCTGTATTTTAGTAGAATGCAACTATGTTATAATTAAAAGAGGACATAATAATAAGTCCCAAACAATAACCCAAAAATATCAATTATTAGAAGATATTATGGCCCATTTGATTTTTAGTGGGTTTAGAAGTGACTACACACGTTGGGTATGGCATGGTGAGGGATCAAAGAAAGGAGAAATTTTTGGTGATGTTAGGCAAACTAGCAATGGTGCTGGTAATTGTAATAATAGTGATGGAATTAATGCAAATGAGGTTTCTGATGGGAAAAATAGGGAAATTGGTGATGATATTGGTAATGGAGAAATTGGTAGTGGAATTGGTAGTGAATTTGGCTGTGATGATTATGATTCAGACCTTAATAATGATGAATTTGATGATATTTATCTTGAGGTTGAGCAGAAATTTACGGAAAAGGAATACGAACGGTTTTCAAGTAAATTTAAAAATGATTACAAACGAAAATTATACCCCGGTTGTACTAGATTTACAAAATTACAAGCAGTTTTGAGACTGCATCGTTTGAAGGCTAGTAATGGTTGGAGTGATAAAAGTTTCAGTGAATTGTTAGAACTCATGGGAGAGATGCTTCCCGATGGCAACAAGCTCCCAAATTCATGCTACAGAGCCAAACGAATGTTGTGTCCATTGAGTCTGAAAGTACAAAAAATACATGCATGCCTGAATGATTGTGTATTGTTTCGAGGCCCTTACAGAGATATGGAAAATGTCAAAAATACGGTGCAGACCGGTATACGAAACCCGAGACAAATGACGAGAGTAACTGTGATGATGATTTATACCAGAAAGGACCTTCGGTTAAAGTCTTACATTACTTTCCCGTTTTACCGAGAATGAAACGTTTGTTCGCAAATAAAAATGATGCAAAATTAATGGAAAATTACGACACCCCGCAGATGCTATTCAATGGAGTAACTTTGAAAGGAAGCACAGGGAATTTAGTGATGAGATCAGAAACGTAAGGTTTGGATTTAGTTCAGATGACGTGAATCCGCACGGTAACATGAGCAGTAAGCATAGCACGTGGTCGGGTCTGTTATGTATTTACAATCTTCCTCTGTGGTTAACCATGAAGCGCAAGTACATCATGTTGACCTTACTAATTCCAGGTCCCAAGCAACCCAGAAATGACATAGATGTTTACCTTGCTCCATTGATCGAGGACCTAAAGAAGGTTGTGGGTCGACAGAGTGGAGGTTTTCGATGCATATGCGCATGAGAGATTCACATTATGGGCTATGCTATTTTTCACCATAAATGATTTCCCGGTGTATGCCAACTTGTCTGGTTATAGTGTCAAAGGACGGAAAGCGTGCCCTATATGTGAAGATGAGACAAAAGATTTGTATTTAAGTCATTCGAATAAGAATGTGTATATGGGTCATCATCGATTCCTTATGCGTAACCACCCATATCGGAGGAATAAAGAAGCCTTTAATGGAAAAGAATAGAAGGGAACAGCCCCTCGTACACTGTCTGGCAAGCAAGTGCATGACAGGGTAAAGGATATTCCGAATGACTTCGGAAAAGGTAAGAAAAGAAAGTCAGTGGCCAATAAGGACGCCATGACTTGGAAAAAGAAATCAATCTTCTGGGATTTACCCTACTGGGAGGATTTAGATGTTCGACATTGCCTCGATCTCATGCACATCGAGAAGAATATATGTGAAAGTCTAGTTGGGACATTACTCGGCATTGCCAGTAAGACTAAAGATGGGATCAAAGCTCGCAGAGACATGAATGATATAGGCATACGGCCAGCTTTACATCCCAAACTTGTAAACGATGGCAAGTGTTATTACCTCGATCTAGCAATGCACACCTTGTCAAAAGCTGAGAAGAGACAGCTTTGTCGATGCCTTCACGGTGTCAAGGTTCCATCCGGATATTCTGCTAATGTGAAAAAACTTGTGATGATGGACGAAATGAAATTGTCAGGGACGAAGTCGCACAACTGTCATGTGTAGCTGACACAATTGCTACCAGTTTCAATCCAAAGTATACTCCCGAACCTATGAGACGCACGATTTACAAGCTCTGTTATTTCTTCAATGCAATTTCTAACAAAGTTGCGGATGTGATTGAACTTGAAGCATTGCAGAAAGAGGTAGTCGTCACTTTGTGTGAACTAGAGATGATTTTCCCACCTTCATTTTTTGATATCATGGTTCACCTGATCGTGCACCTGGTTCACGAGATTAAGGTATGTGGTCCGACATTCTTGAGGTACATGTACCCATTCGAGAGATACATGGATTTCTTAAAAGGGTATGTGAGAAACCGGTATTGGCCCGAGGGGAGCATCATACAGGGTTACATGAATGAGGACGTCCTCGAGTTTTGCAGTGGTTACATGGTTGATTTACCACTTATCGGGGTCCCCATAGCACGGCACGAGGGCAGACTACATGGCAAAGGAACAATCGGCCACACTTTAAGGTCCCTCGTTCACAGTCATAACTTACCAGGGATATGACATAAATGGTTGCACGTTCTACACATCAAAGCAGGACAGTAAAAGCACCTCGCAGAATTATGGCGTTACTCAGATAGCCTTCACACATGAATACCCCAGAACCCAAAATGCACAGGCGACTCACGCGAAAGAAGACTATTACGGTAAAATTGAAGAGATTTGGGAGTTGTCATATTCGGGATTTATATTTATTCCTCTATTCCTATGTAAATGGGTCGATATCAGGAGCGGTGTCAAAGTTGATGGCAGTGGGTTTACAATTGTTGATTTCTCAAAACGGGGATTTGAGGATGATCCTTTTGTTAGTTTGTAATAATCTAGAAGTCAATAATACGATAATTTATCATAAAGCTTTGTTCATGAATTGGATGATTAATATCATTTTGTTGCCTTGAGTATTATTGAATTTATGGATCATTTCGAGTTCATGACTGAAATTGTGAAACTCCATAATATAGATGATATATACTCTTAATCTTAAAAGGTCACTAACCAAGGTAATTAGCAGGAACACTAATTACCGCTATAAGGTTAGTATGTGGATTAAAAGATGGTTAAGTTTTACAAACCATTTGACACGAGATGTCATTTTAATCACATAGATACATGTTCTAGGAACATGGTATTTGACAGACCCCGAATGAGACATTAAATAAAATTGTGTTCGTGTCATTAATGTTTCTCATTCAGTGTCACGTTCTAAAGTATGAGGTATTTATCGTTCCCACTAAGAAATATATATGTGTGAGTGTTATCTAACACTGTCCGTAAAAAGCAGTCATAACGGTAGCATTTCGATATATATAGCTTAGCTGAGGAAGTGATAGTCTGCCAAGAATACTACTTGTCCCTCGTATCTCTATACGAGTTATAGCATCACTGGGCCCCTTGATAGAGTAAGATTATCAGCGCGCGGTATAATTACAAGAGTAATTATATTTGATAATCTGCTCAAGATCAAGAAAAGATTCAGTTAGCAAGGATGACACACATCTACCTTGAAACTGATCTGATAGCTATGAGACAGAAGAACAGACACAAGTAAATTGTTTACTGGATCATGATATTGTACAGTACAGCATCATCTGTGTAATTGGATGGTCATGATGTGTTGCCAGACGCCACCCATGATTATAGAAGTTAAAACAGTTTTAACTCTATTTACCAACATAACACAGATCCTATTGGGTCACACCATATAGGAGTTAATCGGAGAATCTTATTTTGATTGATTATAAATTGGTTATGATCAATGATAAGATGGTTATAATTAATTATACGTGTTATAATTAAATTATAAATGTTATGTAAAAATAACAAGCAAAAACATTGGTTAATTTATAAACGTGTATGACACATTGTATAAAAGTTAACCGGTTAATTTATAAATGTGCAGGACACATTGTATAAATTATCGAAACAACAACCGCAAGAAAAATATATATAATTATTCAGAATAATTATACGAATATTATTTGTGTTCGGGCCGAGGGCATTCGAGTCTTTTCAGATTCGTCCTTATCCGCATGACATGTCATCGATCCTATCCAGATGACACGTCATCGATACCGAAACAAATAACCGAAAGAAAAATATATATATAATTGTTCAGAATAATTATACGAATATTATTTGTGTTCGGGCCGAGGGCATTCGGGTCTTTTCAGATTCGAGCTTATCCGCATGACACGTCATTGATCCTATCCAGATGACATGTCATCAATCTTATCCACAAGGGCAAAATGGTCATTTCACACCTATGCCACCTTGCATGTGTAGAAGCATGGAGAAGGATGTGCACTACACCATTTTCCATGTCGGGCAACCAAAAAATTGGTTGCAATAGGCATAAATTGGTTGCAATAAAATAATTTTACAACAAAGAAAATTGGTTGCTGGTGGTTGCAATATATTCACAACCAATTGCTTGGTTGCAATAATTTTTTTTTTATTGCAACCATAATTTGGTTGCAAGAACGGCGTAGCAATAAGATATTGCAACAAAATAAATGGTTGCTATTGTGCATGTAATACAACCGAAAAATGGTAGTAATAAGGTAGCATATTGCAACAAAATCTATGGTTGCAATTTGTTAAATAAATGCAACCAAATTTTAGTTGTGAGAAATGCGTAGCAATATTTTGTTGCAACCAAATAAATGGTTGCTATTGCGCATTTAACGCAACCGAAAATTAGTAGTAATAAGGTAGCGTATTGCAACAAAATTCATGGTTGTAATTTGTTGATTAAATGCAACTAAATTTTAGTTGTAAAAAATGCGTAGCAATAATTTATTGCAACTAAATAAACGGTTGCTATTGAACATTTAACACACCCGAAAAATAGTAGTAATAAGGTAGTATATTGCAACAAAAATTATAGTTGCAACTTGATAAATAAATGTGACAAAATTTTCATTGCCAAAAATGCATATCAAAATTTATTGCAACCATTGATATGATTGCAATTAATAAATTTAATGCAATGATAAAATATTTTAATGCAATTGGTATGCTGACATAATCTATTTTGAATCAATATATTGTTGCAATTAGCCATTCAAACATTGAATAACAGTTTTTTAGCATGAATAACAAATATTCTCATATTTAGAATATAAAATAAAAATACACAATTCAAAGAAAAGCTTTGACGCATATAACATGAATATTTATCTTTCTATTTTACATTAATAATAACAAAAATGTCATCCCAAGATACATGTTTTGGAATTTTACTTCTATAAACCGACTTTAACTAATCCACTGTTCTCGTGTTTATTTCGACCAACATATCCACCAACTGCTCTTGTGTATTTGCTTGCAACACTGTCATCTAAAATTAGAAGAAACACAATAAATAAATTAAGACATTTGTAATATTCTCATACCATGCCAAATTATATACTTGAGAAAAAAAATAAAGTACCTAACAAAGTAATGAAAAAAAATATTTGCAAACAGATGAGGGAGTCTTTGTCAATTGTGAAATGTCAGTAAAAACTTCACTATGCTACCTCGCAAGCAACACTGCACATGAATAAACAAAAAATTAGTTAGTTTTTTATTTGTCTTCTTCGGTCAATAAATTTAAAATATTTATTTTTAACAAATAGCACAAAAAGAAATCCGCCAATAATTGATTTGAACATAGAATATTAAAAAAAATTTCATGAAAATCGAGTTTATGAGATTGCAAAATGTGCTAGCAAAAACGACAGAAAAAAAAAACTCTATGTTCTAAATCACCTCAGTAACCTTTTTCTTTATTAGGCCGAGAAAGCTGAAGCTAAATTAAAAGCTTTTTAATATGCCCCAGTGGTGAAATGGATTTTAGATGGATTTTTTTTATAAGCAGAGAGAAGCAAAAATGAGAGGCACGAGGGGGATGGATTTATAAAGGACATTTTCAAAAATAAAAAAATGGAAAGATATAATGGCCGGGGGTCATCCGAATGGAAAATATTTAAATCACCTTTAATTCATTGCAAAGAATATAGAAAGTATGTCAATTCAAGAAAATAATTAACCCTTGCTTTTGCTGTCTTTCAAAACTGCCGTGGTAGAAAAGAAAAAAATTAACAATGCAATCCCAGCAACCAATCAAATGAGAGTGCTTATAATAATGTTTCCAGAAATTATTGATTTGGTTCTATATATATAAAAGAGAGAGTAATTATGATTTATAAACGTATATGTTCTGATTGAATTCAATCAAATGTATGTATTAAATAAAAGAAATCAAGTATTAAATAAAAGAAGCAGACCAGAGTGCATCAAGAAAATTTATCTAGTTACAAAATGCACAAGTAAAAAATGCTTAGTACATATATTTAGTTTTAAACATAATACTGTCAAAATTTGAGATCATATATATTATATCATCCTTTAAAAAAAAGTCTGAATAGGCAAATATGAGGTTGACTACGGTGAGTCATTAAGTAAAATGCGTTTGTACTCCATGTCATATTTTCATTTTGAAAGTCCAAACAACCGATCTGAACCGTTAGATGCGATCTCTATATTGAAATGTGCTTGGAGACTAAATTTTATATTTTTTGAAATTTTTTTTACTATTTATTAAGCCACTTTAAAAAATGGTTGTTTTACTTTGAACAGTAAAACAGTAAAAATTTATGGACCGCCGGATCAGTGATTTTCAAAGTGGCTTAATAAATAGTAAACAAATTCCAAAAAATATAAAATTTGGTCTCCAAGCACATTTCAATATGGAGAACATGTTGAATGGTTTGGATCGGTCGTTTGGATTTTCAAAATAAAAATATAGTGCCATGGAGCACCAACTCATTTTACTCCATAGCTCACTGTAGCTCATCTCATATATATATATATATATATATATATATATATATATATATATATATAGAGTACGGCTAACGCGCTTCCTCTAGCATATGGGCCGAAATGCTTCCGGTGGAAATTTGAAATTTCAAAATCCAAAAAGTCGATCTGAACCGTTGATCTCCTTCTCCATATTAATATCTTCTTGGAGACAAAATTTTATATTTTTCTGAAATTTTTTACTATTTATTAAGCCACTTTGAAAATCGCTGATCCAACGGTGGCTTAACAAAACAGTAAAACCATTGGATCAGCGATTTTCAAAGTGGCTTAATAAATATTAAAAAAATTCAGAAAAATGTAAAATTTGGTCTCCAAGCAGATATTAATATGGAGAAGAAGATGAACGGTTCAGATCGACTTTTTGGATTTTGAAATTTCAAATTTCCACCGGAAGCATTTCGGCCCATATGCTAGAGGAAGCGCGTTAGCCGTACTCTATATATATATATATATATATATATATATATATATATATAGTGTGGCTAATTTGCTACCGGAAGCACTTCGACCGAGGTGCTTCCGGGGCTATATTAGCATATGTGATGTTCAAACAACAAATCCAAACCGTACTCTATATATATATATATATATATATATATATATTAAGTATATTGATAATTTTCATGATTAACTTGTGGTTTTCATTAATTTACTTGAGGTTATTTACCTGTTGGATTGATTTATTATGGGCTTTTTTTGTTTGAATCGTCACCTAAAATGAATGGAAGACCAAGATCATACATATAAACTAAATAAGATATTACTCTCACATAATTTAGTCATATATCTTATTTTATGGTAAATAAGATATATATCGTGATCTGTACCATGTAAAAATAATATTAAAGAATATAATAAATAAATAAGTAAATATGTTATTATATGGATGGTGAATTTAATTATTGATAATTATGAAGGCTGACTAAATAGTTGTTTAAGTAATAAAAATAGTAGAACTAGGGTATCATTTAATCTCACCAAGTTCCTTGGCAATCTTAACTCCAAAATATATGAAATTGATTTCAAATGACGATTTCAAGTAGTTTATATTAATCTACTTCACTAATAATGTGTTTATATATTAAATTTATAAGTTTTTGTAATTCATTTAGTATATGTCTCTGTGTAAAGAAAGTTTATAAGTTAATTTTAATGCGTTCAGTTTTCATACATTTTCTATAAAATTAAAATTGCCCTTGTATCAACCATGACATTTTATGGGTCTTTAAATCCTTAATGAAAAATTTATAATTTTAAATTGATCATAATAACAAGTCAAGTAGTAAAAAGATTAAATTAATAGCGTCAACTTCATATTAAACCTTTTTGTTAAAGGGTAGAGTTAAAATGCCTCATGTCTTTAATGCCTCATCATGCATGCCTTACATCTTTTTTTCTCTATTTTCAAATATCAGACAAATCAACCCAAATATATTTAAATAGTAAAAAATATGTAACTATTTAAAAATCACTATTTGTAGACCATCTTAAAATAATAATTTTGTAGCTATTGTAAGAAAAAGTGCAAAATTTTCAAAAAATATGAACTTGGTCTCCAAGCATATTTTAATATGAATATTATGTTGAATGGTTCATATCGACTGTTTGTACAATAGATTGATTTCAACTATTTAGATTCATTATTAAAGTCAATTTGATAGGTTTTGAAGTTAAGCTCGCAAAGAGATTTATATCTATAATAATAATACTAGTAATTCATATTTTGTTGATCACACTAAGTGATTTAAATTTTTTTTTTAAATCTAAAATTCATTATTATTGCTGAGTTACAAACTATACTCAAAAGTATCGAGTTATTTGAGAACGGTGTCATGACCAATTTATCAATATAAGTGACATTTTTAATAGACATGTATGAACTGTACGTGTCAAATAATTCTTATAAATTTTCTATGGATATATTTAAACTTTTGCCTAATAATTGTGCTTATCCTTTCTAATGAATATATATATTTTTTTTTTACTCTTTGCTGTTCACCAAAAAAAGATAATAACACAATATCACATATGTATGAAATATGGAAAGTAAATATTATGAAATAAGGAAACAAGCTGGAGGCTTTTAATGTTGGCGACAATTTTTTTTTTAACTTTGGCACGAAGAGCAATTATAGTAGGGGAATATATATATAAAGATGAGCTACGTTTCATGGAGTAAAACGCATTGGTGCTCCATGACACTATCTTTTTATTTTGAAAATCTAAACGACCGATCCGAACCACTCAACATGATCTCCATATTGAAATGTGCTTGGAGACCAAATTTTACATTTTTTGGAATTTTTTTACTATTTATTAAGCAATTTTGAAAATCGCTGATCCGATGGTTCAGAAATTTTTACTGTTTTATACTGTTCACAGTAAAACAGTAATTTTCAAAATTGCTTAATAAATAGTAAACAAATTCCAAAAAATATAAAATTTGGTCTCCAAGTACATTTCAATATGGAGATCACATCTAACGGTTCGAATCGGTTGTTTGGACTTTCAAAATGAAAATACGACATGGATTACAAACGCGTTTTACTCCATGGAGTAGCGTAGCTCATCTCATATATATATATATATATATGACATATGAAATTTAAGACTTTGTTCATATTTTGTCATTCACTAAGTAATTTAAATATTTTTTCAAAAATCTGACATTCATAATTTGTTGTTTTATTATCAACTATACGTATACGTACTTAAAGTCTTGAATTGTTTCATAAATTAATTAACAAATTATGAATCGTGTCAATTAATTATTAAAAAAATTTCATTGATCTTTTAACTTCTGCCAATAATTACGCTTGTTCTTTCTAATAAATATTATATACTAACTTTAACGGCCCATTATCAAATTAATACCAAAGAATTTGTGGTGTAGACCCATATGACATATTAACAAAAGATTACAGTGTATAGAATTTGGCGCGAGATCAAATTTTTGGCGCGGAATCAAATGTTTCCACTGGAAAATACAAATAGTAGTAACGGAAATTTATTACCATAAGTTACTTATCGTCCTCTATTTAAGATTCAGGAGTATCATTGTACTAATATATCACAGAGGCAAATCGATCTCCAATTTCTGCCTCAATTTTACAAACGTAAGTTATTTAGCTTTTTATATTAAGAATTAAAGATTGTTGTAATTCGCATGGGGTAAAACTGTTTTTGGAAAACAAAACTAAAAAATATCAAAGGCAAACAACACAATTTGTTTTATGTTAGAAGAGTTCTATCATATCTGGTTAATTTTTTTATGGCTTATATTAATGTTTATTACAAAGATTCAATATATATTCACATAGTTTAATTGCAGATTAAAAAAAAATAATTGGGGGACCTTTTGCAGTTGCTCACCAAAATTATAACTGTGCCAACATGTTCATTGATGAACCAAATCGACCTTCACATGCTCGTCGGCCTAGAGTAGGAGAAGATGAAAAAATTGGTATTCTCTCTCTTATTATATACATTTAGAGTTTTCAATCTATCACATGCAACTGTTTTCTGTCTTATTTTTGCTTGCTATAAAAATTAATAGCATATACACATATCAATTAAGTGACTAATTGATTAACCTCTTTGTTATTACTATTTTTAAAAGCATAAAAATGCAATTTTCTAAACATTTGCTATTTGTATTCACCATTAAAAATAGAAACACATATAGCATCCACCGAAATACTTTTGACACAGAAATAGATGAATTCACAAAAAACTAGAAGAAAAATTATTACCGGAATATATACCTCTTTACTACCATAACATAAACCTTCTTTATTTTCCAACCAAGTGAATTTTGACGCAACTAATTTTGTCTCAGAGAGAATTTTGCCGCGTGAAATTTTTTTTTGCAACATATTTTTCTGTTGCCATATCAAATAATTTTGTTGCAAAAAGTATTTTTCGGGCAACAATCTAATTTAGTTGCAAAAAAAATAATTGGTTGCAATATTTAACGTTAATTGCAACAAATTATTTTCGTTGCAAAATCCTTAATTTATAGCTACTAATTCTTTTACCGTTGCAATAAGCTGTTGCAAATAGTCTATTTTGGTGTAGTGGTGGAAGGGTGTGGAAGGGGTATTTTGGTCATTTCACATATAAAAGGATGAGGTGTCAATGGCATATCTTGTAAATAGGCCGAACTTGGAGGGCATTTTGGTCTTTTGCAACCAAATCTAAACACTATAAATAGGGATGGAGGGGTAGAGAGAGAAAGATATATTCACATATATACATATGCACATTCACATGTATCTTTTCGTGCAGAAACGAATCGGTATTTTCTCTCTTTCCCGGTTTCTCTCCCAAATAGTGTTTCGGTTGAGAAAAGAAAGTTATACGTAGTTGACGTATAATCTTGCGGGTTGTTGTGGAGAATATTTACGGGATTGATGAATAGTGTTTTACCGAATTTCGCGGTATGTCAGTTTTGCATATTGATGAAACTGAGCAACCGAAAATTCGTGATTACGGGTTTTCGTCTTATTCCCATTAATAGTGTTTTTGCATAATTCCGCGGTTTACGGTATTTCTGGCAGAAGAAATAAACCGCTCTCCGGTTAGTCCTGGTGGATTACCGATAGAGGTATCACACGTGTGATACTCCGAGTCGACTCCTTCCCTGGTGAGGCTCTACTCGCTCGGTCTGCATTCCAACTGTGATTTGGAAACAAGGTATAAATATGTTATATTAATCTATTTAATTTGTAAGTAGATTAAAGTTTTAGAAATCAATCATGGAGTAGATCTGTAAAAAGGATTAAAAGGGTCCTTGCAATGAAAGACTTCAGAAGGAACTCTGCTTTGGTCTTTCCGGCATATCCCTTTTAATTCACGGCTTGAGTTAGAAGTAAAAATTTTTGTTTTACGTTCTTTCCGCAGCTTAAGCCTAAAAGGGTTTTGGTTACCGCAAAACCCCAAAAGTGGTATCTAGAAAACCCAACACCTTTCATACTTGCCAAACAAGCCAAACAGGTTTTCTACGTTGAAGATCCTTGTGATAGCAAGAAACATGTGGTCCTCCACGGTAAGAGACGGATAATGGGTGTCGAAAATGTGGTCGACGAGGAACACTTCGACCATTGTGATGAAATTCCTCCATTTTCTTTTGGATTGCCAGATGTCATAAGGCAGAATGATGAAGGCTGCGTGCGACGTGATCACGCGGAAGGAGAAATGAATGCAATATAATTTAGCGATAATTAAAAAAGGCCAGTATTGTGTAATTTAAACGTGATGTAAAATTCTTAATTTCCTTTTTTGCTTTATATACTCTATACATGATTAATTAATAAGGTTTTCTAATTTTTTATGACAGAATTAATGACTGATCTATGAGTACGTACTCGGGCGGGCTAGCTAGCTTGTTGCATGCCTGGGTAGCTGTATTAATTAATTAGTTGTCAGTTATTACTGTTTAATTAAGTAATTAATTAAGTAGTTCTATTTTTTCAATTACTATCTATTTGTGTAATGATGTTTAATTTGAAGTCATTTTGTTTAATTTGAAGACTATATATATATATTGATTTCTATAATGATGTTTAATTAGACATTCCTATTAATTTGAAGAGTATTTGTGCATGTATTGATGCTGGAAGACATTTATGTTAATTAAGACTACATATATATTCGTGTAGTAGTGATGTTTCAACAATGCTTATTAGAGTTTATAATCTGATGTGACAGTTTCTAATCCAGTTTAAGGGATGTGAGATATTTTCTCATTTAGAAACTATGCAGTAAATAAAGTTTCTTATTAAGAAACTGTCTATAATTAAACTCCATGTTGGCCAAATGTTGGAAACTCATTTGAGTTGCAAGGATGTAGATGCTCTTATATAGTTTTAAATATGTTGGAAGCTATATATCACACAATCTAGGGAAAAAAACTAAGCACTCGTTTTCTAATTTATATTCGGCTCTGGCGTCAAAGTAGTGAGCCCAAATTTCGCTGGATATTTCAATAAACACTAATACCATCGGTCCAAACCGACAACGTTAAGACAGTATTTTACCATCGAACTCGAGCCGATGGCGTTAAGGATAAAAGGGACCTTGAAATTCTCAATCTAGCCATTACTTTCTCTTCATACACGAATCTAAATACAGATTGTTTAGATGCACGAATCTCAAAATAGATTAATGGGTGGATTGAAAATTGCATGGTCTCTATGATTCTTGGGAATCACAGCAGATATATTGCCCTATTAATGAGGTGGCCATTGTTTCATCTCCCCCCTGCTATATTTCTAAGAGGTCCGGATCCGCCATTACACACGAAAGCTTCGGAGCTAGGGTTGTGCTTTATTGCCACTTGCTTTCTAAGTGACGCATTAAAAGCTTCTCTCTCAGTTAAGGTTTCCCTCCATCTCACTAACCTAGGGTTTTAGCTTTTAAAGGTGCTGATAATTTTCTTTATTTGCTAGTTTCTACGCCATGGCTTCGGAACAAACAACCAGTGATGCCAACAATGCCTAACTTGGGATGGAACAAGAGATGGAGATACAGGTGGAGGAAGTCGATGAACTGGATGCACAAATGTGAATGAACCCAAATCCAAGAGAACGGAATCCAGAGCACGGAGGCCGAACTAGGGGTGTTGATGGCTCACTATGATAATGTGAATGAACCCAAATCCAAGAGAAGGAATCAGGCTGCATATGAGGAAGCCGATATGACCTGGCTGGCTCAGCGAGTTGAAGACCTGCAGACTCAAGTACAAGATTTGTGACAACGAAAATCTGGTGAATCGGGGTCACAACAACCGCCAATGGTGCAAGAGGCAAGCTCTCCGATAGGGCAACCATTGGGAGTTCTGCAAGTTAGCTCCCAAGGTGTCGTACGAAGCAGTGCGAGATTTTATTCAGGCAAGTCACTTCTCTTGCTTGCTGATTTTTTTTTAATGTACAAGTCACCTTATCAAAGAAAAATAACCTGTGAAAAAAAAATTCATGTATTAAATTCGTTCTGCAGGAGGTTAGGAATTGCAATATGACAGTCAACTTTGGCACTGGGCAAGTGGTTCTGGCCTCTGGCCGGGTGTTCCCGGCCAAGGATTGTACTGATGAGGCGCTAAATGGGAGATCCCTAGAACCAGGTCACATGCTGGTACAGGTGGTCTCGACAAATGATACGTATAATCTCATGCCAATTCCCATTCCGGACGTTGCAAATGACATTGTTTTACTCCGTGATGTCGTAACAAATTGCATTCAATGGTCAAAGAACGGGATACAGTTGGATACTGATGAGGTAAAATCAATAAACACAATTTTGTTTTTCTAAACAAATTACACAATAATTTGGGTTTGCTACGGCTGAAAGAAGGGCATATCTGGAAAATAAAAATGCCTAAATCCCAACACCTAAATTAAACTGGCTTACTCAATAGTGACGCATTCATCGCGCGCGCGCGTGTGTATTTTAGAGCATAAATACATAGTGACGAACTGCATGCAGTATGATATGAACTGTGTAGAATGGTGAACAGGATTTACAAATGGGGTTTATGGATATGGCGAATGCAGTGGCCGAGGATATGGCTGCTGAAATGGCCAAGGAGGCAATAGGTAGACGGGAACCGCTTGTCGATCCGACAATGTTGGAAGAATTGGGGATTGAATTCCAAACGCTGCATGACAAATATCTTGTTGTGCCAATGGATGATGGAGCAGGCTTCGTCTGCCCTGTAAGACCTGGAGTGTTGCGGCATGAGGTCTCTCATTTTTCAGTGGGTTTCAAAGATATCAGGGACCTGATGACGTACAATCGGCTTGACATCTCTGTTCTACAAGTGTGGACATTGTGAGTCTTCCGAATTTTAAAGGTTTTTATTCTTTCAACAATTAACGCTTTCCTTGTATTTTGAAACTTGTTATTTTCAGGTATTGCAGGACAATAATTCCTCCATCCAAGAAAAACAACAATCACAATGCTTTTCTGGACCCAAATTTGATCTGTAAAGCATATATAACCCATTACAATGAAACTGCCATGGAGTACTTGGTTGATGCCTTGCTACAGTATAATGAAAAGAAACTTGTATTTGCCCTATACCACCAAGGGTAAGATGTTAATTAATTATACTCATGTAATTTATTGTATGTTTTAACAAGTTTGTATTGATTTTTCTTTTATTACTTCAATTGTAGTGTCCATTGGGTGCTTTTCATTATAATGCCACAACTCTCCGCTGTCTATAAGCTGGACTCGTTGCCAGATCCAGACGGAGAATTGTTATTCATTACACACCTTAGAAAGTAATTCAAATTCAAATATATATAATTTAAAACACGAAACACCAATATATATACTTCTAGGTACTGCATACTGACCTTTAGTATTATTTCCAGGCCTCATCAGCAATACTTACAAGGAATAAAAACAATAAGAAGCGAGCCACGAGGAGCAGCCTGGATGTTAGAGACTTTGTGGTAAGAAAATATTTCAATCTGAGTTTATCATTCTAATTTATTGCAATTTTCAATTGCATTACTAATTATATTTTTGTTTAAAATAATACACATTTCAGTGCCCTAGACAAAGGGGAGACTGGGAATGCGGCTATTTTGTGATGAAGAACATGGACTTCATCAGCAGAAATTATTTTCAATCTTTTCTAAGGGTTTGCCCATTAATCACCTGTTTTGATCTATCATGCATGTTTTCAGATTCATTTGTTATATATATGTATATGTTGTTAATATGTTCGGGGTTCGTTCATGCAGATTAAATTGCCCAGTACACCGTACAAGGAAGCAGACCTACATGTGATCCGTACAAAATGGTGTAAGTACTTCTTAGATAATGTTTTACCTCCTCCTCAAGAAAAAAGATGTCTGAATTGAAACCTGAACAGTTTTTGGTGCAATGTGATGTAAATTTTTTGTGGTAATTGGGAACAACAGTTATTGGTACACTTATATGATGTACATTTTTGTCGTTGGTACAACCAGTGGGTACAATTTTTTGAAAGCTTTTGCTAGTTTTGGGTTGGGGTATGATTTTGGTGGTATAGTACGTACTTATAGTTAATGAAGGTATGGAAAGGATATGTAACGCTTCTGAATTCGGGTATATTTTAAATTTAGAATCCAATTTGAATCAAAATAAAAATAAGAATAATATATATAGTTCAGAAAATAAATAGCAAAACGTTTTATTAATTTACATGAAAGTTATATCTAAATTCTGCATATAAATTTTAATTATGCATTTCTTAGCCCAATTAGTAAGCCCAAATTAGAAATATGCAATCCTAAGTTTAGCCCACATCCAATAATATAACCAACCAAAGTCTCTCCTCTCTTCTCATTCCCAATTGTTTCCTTTTCAATTATTCCTGTAAGTCTTTCTCTTTCTCTTTCTCTCTTCTTGGCCGCCCCCCCCCCCCATCTCTTTTTGGATGCCGCCGGCCCTCCCTCTCTCTTGTTCTCCCTTGTGCCGCCGCCCCCCTTCTCTCCCTTGGCTGCTGACCCGCTGACCCGAGCCCCACCCTTGGCCGCTGACCCGAGCAACCCCAAGGCCGCCAGCCCCCTAGGCCGACAGCCCCCTGGCCGAACCCCTCCCTCTCTCTCTTCTTCCCCTTGCCGCTGCCGCCGGCCACTACCCTAGCCGGACCCCTGCTGGCCGAACCACAACCCTAGACCCGAACCCAAACCCTAGACCCGAACCCATTAACCCTAGACCCGAAACCCATTAACCCTAGAGTGTGATCCTATGAACCAAAATTTTCTTCAGGGGGCAAGCCCCCTAAGACCCCTGTAAGGGGGGCCGCCCCCCTCTAACCCCCGGCCCGCTTACCGGCAAGCGGAACCGCCGATTTAATATACGGGGTAAGGAAACCAAAACCTAAACCCAATAACCCAATATCCGAACCGAACCCCTTCCCTCTTTAAAGTCAATCAAATTAGTACGAGGATCAAGGTTAATACCAATTTAATAATACCAAATTGAATTGTGGGGGAAACTGAATTGAGGGTTTTAATTATGTATAAATTCTTTGGATTTAAAAAGAAATAAGAAGTTAATTAAGCGTTTAAAACTTAGGAGCAAACCGCGTGAATTTAGGAGACGCTGAGAATACGCGAGATCCTGACAACCGCTCAAACGAAGGCACTGAAAATACAGGTGCGGGTTCCTGGTCTTTTTACAAATAATACAAAAAAATGCATGGATTGAGGTAAGTAGTCCTTTTTCTTAATCTGGTGGATAAACTGCATGTTGTGAATGTCGAACAATCGTTTGAATTTGTGTAGAATTGCATGATAGGAACTCTTGATGCATGAAATTGAATTGATAGGAATTGAATTGTGAATTTGAGAATGGGGAACTTGAATGAATCGTTTTAAATTGGGGCCGTCCGTGTGAGGCGGCTCTGCATGTGTTTTTGAAAAGCGGGCTGTCCATGTGTGGCAGCCCAGTGTGTGAACAGGACAGAACAGAACGGGTCGCCAAATTCGCGGCGGTTCGCCGGATGGGTCCCCGAAATGGCCCATCTAGAGTGTGATAATCGGGTCGTCCTTGCGTGGCGATTCGCCGGGTTTTCATGTACGGGCATGGATTCCCAGAGTGTGGAATTTTAAAACCTTTTGAAATGAGTTAAAAAGGGGCGGGAATAAAAACTGGTTATTTTAAAGTGATTTGCATATCCGAATTGATAGGGACATGGGGAAAAATTCAAAAACCTTTTTTTTATGTTATTTGGGGAATTAAATGCATTGATTTGTAAAAGCACCGGGCTGGAACTAAATCCCGCACTGAGAGTTAGTTCGATCTCTCACCGTACCACCTGTTATGTGGGTTCCAGGAAACGAAGAAGAAAGCATGGAGGAAGGCCGCGGGTGAGGAAATTAGCGGAAGTTGTTAAGATAGCCACTCTCTGTTTATTTTATATTTGTATGAACAATATATTGTGTGGACATGGCAGTGACTGTTTGACTAGCCATGTCTGACATATTGTCCCTTTTCTGTTTGTTTGTGAACTCCATTTATTTTTAAACAAAGTGGCTTGTTGAATGTTTTTATTGATGATGTATGTGATGTGCTTAACGCCTAGCGCATAAATGCGCGGCGGGTTGTCCGGGGGTGTGACAGGATATGTCCATTCTGCTGGTATACATATATGTGATCTAGCTATTTTATATATACTGCTATATATATATATATATGAGGTGGGCTACGGTGAGTTGCGAAGTAAAACGCGTTTCTACTTCACGCCGTATTTTTATTTTGAAAGTCAAAACGATCGATCCGAACTGTTAGATGTTTAATCCATATTGAAATGTGCTTGGAGACCAAATTTTACATTTTTTTGAATTTTTTTACTATTTATTAAGCATTTTTGAAAATTGTTGTTTTGCTGTGAACAGTAAAAAACAGTAAAATTTTCTGGACCATCAGATCAGCGACTTTCAAAATTGCTTAATAAATAGTAAAAAAATTCCAAAAAATATAAAATTTGGTCTCCAAGCACATTTCAATATGGAGAACAAGATGAACGGTTCGGATCGACGTTTTGAACTTAAAAATCACAAAATATGAGCGTGAAGTAAAATAGTCGCTTTACTTCGCAACTCACCGTAGCCCATCTCTCTCTCTATATATATATATATATATATATATATAGAGAGAGAGAGAGTACGGCTAACGCGCTTCCTCTAGCATATGGGCCGAAATGCTTCCGGTGGAAAGTTGAAATTTCAAAATCCAAAAAGTCGATCTGAACCGTTCATCTTCTTCTCCATATTAATATCTGCTTGGAGACCAAATTTTACATTTTTCTGAATTTTTTTACTATTTATTAAGCCACTTTGAAAATTGTTGATCTAACGGTGGCTTACCAAACAGTAAAAATCAGAAGCTACCGTTGGATCAGCGATTTTCAAAATGGCTTAATAAATAGTAAAAAATTTCAGAAAAATGTAAAATTTGGTCTCCAAGCAGATATTAATATGGAGAAGAAGATGAACGGTTCAGATCGACTTTTTGGATTTTGAAATTTCAACTTTCCACCGGAAGCATTTCGGCCCATATGCTAGAGGAAGCGCGTTAGCCGTACTATATATATATATATATATATATATATATACTAGTAATCGTGCCCGTGCACAGCAATGGAAGCAAATTATATAGTAGAAAACATTAAGCTCCTTAATAAGGAGGAGAGATAATTTAAATCAAATTTGTAGAGAAAAATAGTTAAATATTATATTTATCTACAAGATAACACATGTGAACTCTAGTGTAGTGGTAAGAATTTTGGCACCAACAGAACCCAACTGGGTTCGAATCCCGCCTTCAGCAGAAAAAAAGAAAAAGGGTGCGCAGTGCACAGGCTCAGTCCGCAGGTGCCGTGCGTGGTTCAGAGGCGCGGTCCACGGGTGCGGCGCGCGGTGCACAGGCTCAGTCCGCAGGTGCCGTGCGTGGTTCAGAGGCGCGATCCACGAGTGCGACGCGCGGTCTATAGGCACTGGGATCATATGCGGCGCAGCACTGGGATCATTTGCGGCGCGACCAATGCATACTTAAGTGTTGAAGCTCATAATTTGGAAAATTCATCTATGTGTGATCTGGAAATTCAACGGCTGAGCATCATTCCGAAAAAAAAACAGTAAATTAGGACCCTTGCAGGATCTAGACATTAAGCTCCTTAATAAGGAGGAGAGATATATATGGCTTTGTTGGTTTATAATTAATGTTCTTATGTTACTGATATATATATATATATATATATATGTTGTTTATTGTTGGGTATTATATGCATTATGCATGTTGTCTGTTTATATATTAGTTAATTGATTGCATGTTTAAAATTGTTGGTTCAAATGGTGGGGTGCAAAAATGGCTAGCTAATGGAGGCTAGCTAGCTTCTAATGGGGGCATAATTAAAAATATATATGGAAATCACCAACGGCTCAAATTAAAACAAATGCCAAAGGTAAGATACGAACGCCGACGCAAATAAAAACACAAACGATGGTGTATGTGACCTTTTTCCATCGGCAAACATATCCAAAAGTCGCCGTGTTAAGAACCTTTGCTATCGCTTTAAAAACGCAAGCGATGGCATTGAACGCGCAACGGACCCCGTTTACAACGCCTGTTATATAAGAAACGCCATCGGTTGGTTAATCTAAGCGATAGTAACGTGCGCAACACCATCGGGTATGACCAGATGGCAAAAGGGAACACATTTCCTATCGGGGCGATATGCATCGGATCGGACCCCGATGGCGCAACGCGATTCTAACCGATATAAAAGGGTTTTTTTGTAGTAGTGATATTTGATTGTGGACTAAAGCTAAGGAGGTCTAAGTTGATTATTCCAATTTAGGCCGGTCTAAATTAATTATGTTTGGTTGATGTCTAAACTTATAGTTTGACTTAAGCTATTCTTTGTTTGGTAAGAGTTTGGTGACTTAAGATATGATTTTTTGTTTTTATAAAAAAATTGCAACTAGTTGGTAAAACAAAAAGATTGTTTTCTCAAAAAAAAAAAATGCACTCTAATAAAATTGCATACTGGAACCATATATACTTAAACGTTAAAAAAAATATGAAATATGCATCATGTGGAGTGATTTTTTTTTTAATATATGTATGAGAAGTGCATATTCAATGAAAATCATACATTATTCAAACTCATACTTTTACAAAAAGAAGCAACAACTAAAATGTAAAAAAAGTCATACAATAGAATAAGTTCATACATAATTAAAGTTACAATTAAAATAAAAAGAAAATATTTAAATAAGTTTATAGGTGATAACAGTCAAAACTAGAGGGATTCATAATATAGAATGGTGACGATAGAAATGGAAGGGTAAAATTTCCAAATCTTCTCCATCACTTCAATTTGCGCCTCCAAGTAGTTAAGGTACCTCAATAGGTGGTTTAGTTTAGGCACGTTTAGACCAGCTTAACTTTAGACTTACGCTTAGTTAGACCAACCTATATAATTAATGCTTGTTTGATGGAATAACTGAGACTTAAAGATCTTATTCCATTATGTAGTCCACATCCAAACAAGATATAGGAGACTAATATTCCACCGAACAAAAAGAAGTCAATTATAGACATGAACAGATGCACTTGTACATGTCAATTGTCCTCATTCTTTCTCTGAATTTTATAATCATGTCATATTCTTATGTATTAGAAGTCAGAATACTACAAGTATTCTCTAAAATTTGCCTCCAAAATTAGCAAAAGAACTGAAAAAAAACTCGATATTGGTAATCTGTGGAGCTCTACTAATAGTTGCAATGTTGTGTATCTATTCAACATGAATGGTTTATCAACTATTGGTATGAGAATAACTTACAAGTGTGCCTTCTGCTCAAGTCTCCATTGAACATATAGCAACAATAATTAGATATACATACCAAACGTGACAACATAATGGAATATCCCCAGATCGAACAACTGCTAGTATTAGACAAATACTAAAAAACACTACATAAATATCAAACTGCAAAATGAAAGAATCTAAAAGTATTACATTTAGCACCAATACTGGATGTATACGACATGCCAACAATGTTACCTTCATGAGAGAGAGCTTCTCTAACTGGCGCCTTGACCTCTGGATCACATAAATATATAGCTCCCCCTAACTTCTTCCTGCCATCTGCATAATAGTTGAAAACACAACAGTTGGGCGAGTTACCTTGGAAGTACAATAGTTGGAAGACGCCACGGTCAGCAGGCACCGCCATGGCCAAATATTTCTTTTGTGGGGCGGAATTGAATTATGAAAATGTCTTTTCAATTGCCATACTCATTTCAAACATAATAATTGATTCTCATAGCTCAAAATTTTACCTCCCTCCTGATTATAGAGGAACATTCCAACGTGGAGAGTAACGATTACAAAGTCAAATGAATTCTTCCAAATATAAAATATAAAATAATCAAATCGGGATACTTAACTTATACTACACAGGCAAATTATCACGTTTCCATTATCGTGAAATTATGATATAAGAAAATTGAAGATTCGTGATTTTTCAGGATAGTTGCTATATAAAAGCAGTCTCCATTATTAAAAATAAAAAAAATAAAAAACATTCAATTTCTCGGGGACGCAATTTATACACTAGCAGACAATTTCTTTGCCGATTTTTTTATTTATATCCAAAATTAAAATTAAATTTCAAAAAATAACCGTTTCGTTACCGTATTTTCAAAAGTACCCAAACCGGAAAAAAAATTTCCAGAATCAACCTCTAAAACCGAAAAAAAAATTTCCGAAAAATCGATTCTAAAACCAGAAAAAATTTATCCAGTTTTAGAATCCGGCAAAAATTTTTCCGAACTTAGCTCCCAAATCCGGAAATAAAATTTCCGGACTCGGAATTACCCTACATTAGGACCTGGGGGGTCCTTCCCCATGAACCCGTATCCTCTCAGGTATTGCACAATTATTGCAGAGGATGACTTACTTAACGGTTTGAGATTAAATCTCAACCGGCTTGGGATTCGGGTCACTGTAGGGGGCCCCATTTTTGGGCTTTGAGATTCGTGCCAAGTTAAAAATTACGGTTCAGATCTAGTAATTGTAAAAGATTCCCTTATCAGGTATTGGAGAGGATATATTTTCCTTCCCCATGGTGCTCCCTCCTCACCCCCTCACTCTTCAATCAAGGTATTTTTTTTAATTTATATTTATAATATATTTAATTATTTAATTTTAAATATTTTAGAATAATGTCCAAATAATTTAGAAATTTAGAAAATACCAAAATGGTGTAAAATAATTTAGAAAAATACCAAAATGGTGTAGAATAATTTAGAAAATACCAAAATAGTGTAGAATAATTTAGAAAATACCGAAATGGTGTAGAATAATTTAGAAAATACTAAAATGGTCTAGAATAATTTAGAAAATACCAAAATGGTGTAGAATAATTTAGAAAATACCAAAATGGTCTAGAATAATTTAGAAAATACCAAAATGGTGTAGAATAATTTAGAAAATACCAAAATGGTCTAGAATAATTTAGAAAATACCAAAATGGTCTATAATAATTTTGAAAATACCAAAATGATCTAGAATAATTTAGAAAATACCAAAATAGTCTAGAATAATTTAGAAAATATCAAAATGGTCTAGAATAATTTAGAAAACACCAAAATGGTCTATAATAGTTTAGAAAATACCAAATGGTCTAGGAAATTGCCATATTAATGTAGAAAATTGTTCGATTAATTTAGAATTGTTTTAGGGATCTCTTTTCTTTTTGGGTCCCTTTCGGAGCTCTGACTGTCTGATCGATCGGCTCTTCGATTCAGGTTTTTTTATTTTTATTTTTATTATTTTAATTTTAATTTATAATATAATTAATTAGTTCATTTTAAATGGTTTAGAATATTGTCTTATTAATTTAGAAAATACCAAAATAGTCTAGAATAATTTAGAAAACACCAAAATGGTCTAGAATAATTTAGAAAATACCAAAATAGTCAAGAATAATTTAGAAAATACCAAAATGGTCTAGTATAATTTAGAAAATACCAAAATGGTCCTGAATTTAGAAAATACCAAAATGGTCCAGAAAATTGCCCTATTAATTTAGAAAATTGTTTGATTAATACCAAAATGGTGTAGAATAATTTAGAAAATACCAAAATGGTCGAGAATAATTTAGAAAATACCAAAATAGTCTAGAATAATATAGAAAAATGCAAGATGATTTACAATATTGTTCGAATTTTGTAGTATGGCAGACGAAGTACTTCAGCATAAATTTAGCCCCTTGTTGTGGATAGCTCACGACAATTATCGGGTATCTGAGGCATCTAAGGAGGTAAGCATTTACTTATTTCATTTTTCATAACTCGGTAAGTAATCAAATTATATTGTAATTAATTTTTTTCCTACTTTAGAGTAATGATATTTTAACTGTGAGACACTATCGGCACAAATGCGAGTATAACGAGAAGTACGCCCCGTAATTAATTCGAATGGGCTTATATCAGATCACGACATTGCCCGATATCGCTCTCGATGCGGCCCTCATTCACGGACTTGTCGAGCGGTAGCGTTCGGAGACGCGCACCTTTCATCTTCCCTTCGGAGAGATGACAGGTATTAACTAATTCAAATATATTTTTTTTAATTCCTTACTGACAAGTCAAATAAATTAGAGTTACGCTGGAGGATGTGAGTTGTCTGTGGGGTTTGCCAATTTCGGGGGATCCGGTAACGGGAATTATAGACTCGGCGAGTTTCCAAGGCCGACTGTATGAGTTGCTAGGCGTCAAAGATCATGAAGTCAAGGGGTTAATGAAAAAGAGGGGAAAGGATACGTGCGACATGCTTGTGGCCAAAAAAGCGCTCCGTGAGCGCTTCAAAAAATTACCAATAGATGCGACCGACGAACAATTGAAGTGGTTAGTATTTTTTTTATTTACAACCCTATTCGTATTTTATATTTTCAATAATGTACTCACATTCTAAAATTGACGATTAGGTATGTCCGTGAATTTATCATCGACATGCTAGGGAATACCATGTTTGCTGACACTAGCGGGGACGGGATACCGCTGTGGTATCTCAGCATGGTGGAAAATTTGGACGAGCCGAGGAATTACAATTGGGGCGGAGCTGTTCTCGCGTATTTATACTGAAACCTATGCCTCGCATCCAGTCCTTCATGCCACTCCATGCATGGTCCCACCATGCTTCTGCAACACTGGTCGTGGTCCCACCATGCTTCTACAACCAATTTCAAAGTCTTGTAACATCTCCTACAACCTCCTAGGTTTGCATTTGTTCACTGCAGCTATGAACCTGTCGCTAACCTCTCTCTTTCGGCCCACGTGCTTGAAAAGGTTTTCGGCAACATGTTGAGAGCAATACCGATGCACACATTGATCGGTAAACTCATCCCATCCGAGATTCGGATCCTGGAACATGGCTTTAATCTCCAAATGTCTATCCGATATGATACAAAAGAATCGATTATCTCCAATTACTTCCAACCTCAACCATCTCATAAAAATCTCCCAGTTGTCTGACAATCACAAAGGCAACCATCTCATAAAAAATCCCTTCTAATGGTCTTATCAATCGCAAGGGCAACCATCTCTGTTGTAAGCTGACAATGATCGGTACGTGTTGTCAATACTGTGCACATATGGGGAATTGCTTGTTTGGAAATAATCCAAGATTCTGAAAGACCGTTCTACTTCGCGCACACCATAAATTTACAAAATGCATCTTTGCACACCACCTCGTAACGTCTAGGTTCACTTCTAAGAACCTTACACTCACAATTCTTCTCAAGATGAAACTCATTGATTGCTATCCTTATAGCCATTTTCGACTCATAAACTACACCCTTAGCCAATGGATTATCGAATTTTTTTTATCTGCCGAAAAAATCGACATCCGCAGGCCGAAAACTGGATATGTCATTGAAACTGTCAACCGGATGTGTCATATTTTCCCGATCAGTTATCAGGTACTGTGATTGACGGGATTGCGTTTGACGGGACTGTGATTGTGACTGGTTGGGCTGTCCAATATCATCGTCAGAACCCGATGACTCACAGGAGAGCATCTGATCTCCACTCTCCAAACTATCAGAATCAATTGCATCCACAGGTACATGCGAATAATCACGTACCTGTCTGCGGACCACACTGGTACTGGGTCAGGGTCTCATTGGTACATCCACAGAGTGTCGATTGGTACTAGGTTGGGATCTAACTGGTATTGGGTCAGGATCCACAGGATTCTGACTGGTACTGGGTTGGGGCCTAACTGGTTGATCCACAGAGTTGCTACCGATAATGGGTCGGGGTCTCATTGGTACATCCACAGAGTGCCGACCGGTGTTAGATCGGGATCTAACTGGTATTGGGTCAGGATCCACAGGATTCCAACTGGTACTAGGTTGGGATCGAGGTTTAGGAATATGACTGGTAAAGTTCGGTTCCAATTCTACATATAACTCCAGAACCGGTAACCTTTGTGGAAAAGACGACACAATTCCTAAAATCATTTCGAACGATTGTTAGTTCATTACCGGTACTAATTGGTAGTCACGTTGGCCATCGGTGGACATATTAAACCTGGCTTAGATTTCCAGATTTGCTTGACTAGAATTGTACCCAACAAATTTATAAATCTCATTCCGAAGATAATCAAAACTGTAGTTCACGGTTAGCGGTAATGAGTATTTAGCTCGGGTACTGTAAAAGACCCCGTCATCATTGTATTGGGTTTCCCCTCCAATAAAAAATTTCACACAAATAGTTGTCATTTTTAGTTTCGATTGGTCTGGCAATTTAAAAAATAACAACATATAAGTAATTAAAAATTGTCCGGCCTCTGAAAACTTTTCTACACCATTTTGGATATTCTAAAATTATTCTACACCATTTTGGAATTTTAAAAATTAATAGGGCAACATTCTAAACTATTTTGGAATTTTTTAAATTATTCCAAACCATTTTGGAAGGTTCTAAAAAATTCTAAATTTTCTGGACAATATTATAAAAAATATATATATATATATATATTTTGGAATGAACTAATTAATTATAATTTAAATTTAAATTAAATTAAAGAAAATAAAATAACCTCAATCGAAGAGCCGATCGATCAAACAGTCAGAGCTCTGTAAACGAAAAGGAAAGAGGTTCCTAAAACATTTCTAAATCATTTTAGAATTTTTTAAATTATTCTAGACTATTTTGGAAATTTTTAAATTATTCTATACCATTTTGATTTTTTTTAATTAATAGGACAATATTCTAAATTTAAATAATTTTAAATTAAATAATTATAAATTTAAATAATTTAAAATTAAATAATTAGAAATTTATATAATTAGAAATTTAAATAATTTAAAATTAAATAACTTACTGTGAGAGAGTTGAGAGTGAAAGCGAGAGACGACACTCCGCGATTTTTATAAACGAATTCAATGCGAGTTCGGAAAAAAAAAATTCCGGTTAAAAACCGGAAAAACATTTTCCGGTTTGGGTACTTTTGGAAATACAGACCCGAATCGTTTGTTTTTTGAAATTTGATTTATATTTTGGATATAAATAAAAAAATTCGGATTTCTTTGTTTATGCAATACTTGAGATTTTTCTTATTTTATTGTGTAATTTTTTTAGTTGTTGTCCATCTATTTTTTTTCTGTGCATTTATTATTTAAATTATTTTCTTAATTATATAGTATTATACTATATTTTTCATCTACTATTGAGGAGGGTTCAAATGCCTCCATTTTTTGTGCATCCACCACGCCTTCATTTTTAAAAGTGTTAATAAATCAAAATTTAAATCATAAACGTCAAAATGAAACCGTTTGATATGATCTATGTTATTTTATCTATGTATTCATAAAAAAATATTACATTTTGATTTTGTTTTTATGTGAATCAATCATTTGAAAAAACAATGTTTAGAAATTATCTACATTAGTACGTTTTTACAAGATCTTAATGATAACCAAAACAAAGTTGAAATGTCATAATTTATTACACGTGTATAGATAAAATGATGTATATCATATCCAACAATTATTTTGACTTCTAAATTTTAAATTTTGAGTTATTAAAGTTCTTAAAAATGGAGGTATGATGGAGGCACAAAAAATAAAAGCATTTCAACCCTCCTCATTTACAAAATGTTCATGACAGTTGAACCATAACAAAATTAGGATTGCAGGACATTTGAAACTAATATATTGCAGAGTTGACCCCTGTAAGATATGAACTGGCCAACTGGGTACGTAGAATTCCTAGTCTGGATGTTCCCCGCAGTATCTCTCTCAATGCTCTAAATTACCGAATTGAGGTGGCACACATTATATATCCCTCTCAAGGCCTTCTACTAATTTGTGGTTTGGTTTCAAAAAAAAAAAGAAAAGTAAATGAAACTAAATCAGCAAGATGCTTTTCCATTTCGATTAAATTGGCGTTATTAGAAGCTTCTTTGGTCTGAACCCGGAAATTGCGCAGGAAATGGATGCGCGATGTTGATGCTAATAATAAAATTTGGTCAAAAAAAAAAAAAATAGTATGTCAACGATAAAGCACATAATAAACGCGGGCATCGTGTAGAAGTTGGAGAGAAAATATGTTAAAAAAGATGATATAATTAAATGAGTGAGTCTATGGTACTATGTATATCACGAGTTGTTACTGTGCTATGACTCTATATTCGAGTTTTTAAATCCTAACGGTCGATCCGAACCGTTTATCTTGTTCTCCATATTAATATGTGTTTGGAAACCAAATTTTACATTTTTTGAAAATGTTTAACTATATTTTTAGATATTTAGAAAATCACTTGATCTGAAAATTCTGGACCATCCAAAAACAGTGATTTTCAATAAATCTAAACAAATAGTAAAAAAAATTTCAAAAAATGTAAAATTTGGTCTCCAAACACATATTAATATGGAGAACAAGATGAACGGTTCAGATCGACCGTTAGGATTTGAAAACTCGAATATAGAGCCGTAGCACGGTAACAAATCGTAATATGCATAGTACCATAGACTCACTCTAATTAAATTTTGTGAAACAAATAGTTTTCTTATATATATTGTTTATGCCACATAGTCTGATGAACCAAACTCTTCAAGTCGTTATATATATGAATGGTATCAGCTGAGGTAACAGAATATTTCTGTTTGAATCTAGACCGTTCAATGACGATCCACACGACTATTAGCGGGCTCCATGTGCTCCACTTTGAACCGGATTGACTCAGATCCCGATCAGACGGCTGTGATTCAAAACAAAAATATTCTGTTACCTCATAAGACGCGTTCTGACTCAAGACTCAAAATTTGAAAGAAACCTCGACAATGATATTTTAATTTGATATGGTAGGTGTGTGTTTTACTCTACTTTTACACTCGTAAATTTATTTTATTAAAACTTATTATTAAAATAATTAAATTATGGCATCCAAAATTATTTCATCCCACCTTTCTGGAATAATATATTGGAAGCCCAGTCGATGATTCCCCGGAGAAAAACGGTCAATCCGCATGCGCCAAAACATTAAAATATAAGTCAATGGACTAGGGGTGTCAATGATAAAGTTTTAACCAACCCGTATTTGATAATACGGATATGGATGATTTTTTTTTCTTTAAATAAATGTATAAAGGTACGAATAAAACCTATGTCATACTTGTTATCTTGTAAGATAATTATATAAAATAAAATTATATCATAATGTTTGAGCAATAGTTAGTGATGATAAAATTTATTCGCATGATATTTCATATGATAATGTTTGAGTAATAATTAGTGATGTATTATTATCGTTTAATGATTTTTTTTTGCTATAAGAAAAATATTAAACATATTACTTTTTATTTAAATATCTTGTTATTTCGTTTAATACTTGAATTTGTCCGAAGAGATATTCGTGTTTTGAAATTATCCTGCTTTATAAAAAAAAAAAAAAAAAACAACAACTTAGTTGGAATTGATTGCACATTTGTTTATTTTATTAGTAATGTAATTGCATATGTGTGAAATGAAAGAGATTTGATGTTCTATTTGTAAAATATAATATATAATAAAATTAATTATTATATTAGTATTATTCGTTATCCGATAATTTTAACAGACAATAATAAAGTAGATAAAGTCATTTTTTAATGAGTAATGGTAGAGTATGAAATAAACTCAATTTTTAATAAATATGAGTACGAAAATACTTCCATCCTGACTCTACATGTATCGTATCCTTGAGACTGCTACAATGGACCCTCATGTTACCATGTTTTTTCATGTAAAATGTTGCTAGGTCGAGTTACCTTATAGCTTTCTTCCTCGATGAATAATTGGTCTCTTCATGAATTATTTGGTCTTGGGTTTGCTCCAAGTCTATATTAGACCTTAGACGTCCGTAAACATAATAACCAGACCTATATATTAGTGATAATATCTTATTTTTGGGTCCTCAATTTTTATATTTCTTGACAAAAGAGACAAATATTAACCGAACTCTCTAAAGGAACAGGACAACAATTTGCTTCTTTATTTTATTTTATTGGAAAATCAGGAAGTGTAAATAATTTAGCTTTTTCATGATGCGCAAGGATTATAATTGAATTTGGCATATTTGTTTTACTAACGCCATTATTTATTAGGAACTTACGGAAATTGTAAAGTTTGTTTTGGGGGAGAGGAAGAGGCGAATTTTTTTATTAATAACATATAAAATAATTAAATTAAACAGATTAACATGGTTTTAATCAATTTTTCAAGAACAATTCTATTGGATTATCCAGTGGAATTGAATTGGTCCAATATAACATGAATTGGCCCAATGCAACATTAATTCCGCTCGATTATCCAGACAGAAGTTTGTCTTGTTTATGTCTCTTTGTCACACTATTACCTATATATAACATTAATTTCCTGGAATATTCTTCCCTTCAATTTTTCCATTTCTGTCCTCCCTATAAAGATTTATATGTACACCTGACAATGAAATCAGAGCCTGCTCTCTTATACCGGTACCGAACTTGCCAAATGCATGCGCACCTGATATGAGAAGATCCACCTTATAACGGTACGGAAAAGAAAAAACAATAACTATTTAGCTTTTACAAAGACATAATCCTTCCATTGGAAAATAAACAGGCTATAATTTGGAAAATTCACAAAGTGCATGCTAATGTAAATGATACAGAAGTACCAACCAGACCATAGTTACACTTCACAGTACTACCATTCAGATCATTCAGTGATTCAGATACACTACTCAGAACTCATGTTAATTAGTTTCATGCATTTTATAAGTCAGCGAAAACAATAGTTCAAATGCAGGTTGTGCTGCTTCCTGGCACAACCTCATGTAAATACACATCTAACGCTCTTTCCAGTGAATTTGGATGTTGAGGGATAACTCTTGAACTTGAATTAGGCTGAGTGGTTAATTAATAAAAACTATCTGAAGAACTCTAGCTGGTTCAGTAAGATGATGTAAACAATAATTTTGATTTAACCATTAGCTCAGCCTTTTTTTCTTTTTTCTTTTTTTTTGCGGTGGACAAACTTTTATCTGACTAGCTACATAATCAGAGATAACTGAGTGATACTGAATCCATTATATATGTTGAAGTCAGCATCAAATTAAGGCCCAAGCCATTATTAATTTCCATGAAGATATTAAGAATTGTTTAGAAACTACTAAATAAAATATCTTGTAGTGGAGGATGTAGAAATCTCTAGAGGAAGCCAAAAATATCTTAGGTCTAGATATTTCCTTAGCTCTTATAGAACAAGTATAAATAGGAGGGCATGGTAAATGTTTGAAGACAAGTTCTATGGAGTAGTTCTTTCTTGAGTCAAGATGTATAGTAGCTAAGTTTTAGGATAGTTGTAGTATGTTTAGTAGTCGGTATAGTGTGAGTGTTTGAGTAATATTTTGTAATGTTATTTTTAGTAATAGTATAATTAACAAGTGGTATCAGAGCCAGGTTAGGTCATGTTGGCTAGAAGGTTCGGATAACTCGTGAGTCTGTCGTTGTGTCGAATTTGTGTAACCTCTTAGTTTGTCGTGGTGTCGAAATGTCAGACTTGAGTAGCATGAGTGGTTTGATTGAGAAGTTGAATAATTATAATTATAGAGACTGGCGTACATGTATTATGTCATATTTGTAGGGTCAAGATTTGTGGGAAATTGTGGATGGTGATGAGATCGAACTGCCATCGAATTCAATCTGAGCTTACAAGAAGTGGAAGGTGAAGGCGGGTCGAGCGTTATTTGTGCTGAAGGCTACGGTGGACAAGAACCTACTATCTCACATTGAAGATGTGGAGACACCAAAAGAGTCATGGGATATTTTTGCCGCGTTGTTTTCAAGAAAGAACACAAGTCGGCTGCAACTGCTCGAGAGGGAGCTGATGAATATCTCCCAAGGTGACAAGACTGTAAGTGAGTATTTTCTTAAAGTAAAGAATTTGTGTAGGGAGATTGAGCAGCTAGGCGCCAATGCAAAAATTGGCAAGGATAGAATGCGGCTGATAATCCTGAATGGCATGAGGCTGGAGTACAGCGCCTTCATCAAGGATGGGCAATGCAACCAACCCTGCTGGAACTAGAGAATTTGTTGGCCAGTCAGGAAGCTCTTGCCAAGCAGCTGGCAGGTTTGACGGTGAAGCACGAAGAGGAGAAGGCCCTGTATAGTGGTCAACGTGAAGAGTCGAGAAGGAACCGGTATCGACGACAACCTAAGACGGAGAAGGTCTGTCATGAACAATGCAAGAGGTGTTCATCTTCATGAGAGCTCCTAAAGGCCAAGAGGTCAAAGGAGCCGAGAGTAGTGAATACCGGAGTCAAAGAGTGGAGTGCTACAATTGCGGACGACGAGGGAGTGCCAGTTCAGGAAAAATGAAGGAAGTTTTGTGGTGATCACGAAGGAGAAGGCACCAAAGGAGGTCTCAAGTGAAGAAGAGTGGGACGCAATAGCGACTGTTGTGATGCAGTAGGTGTCCGACGTAGAGGACGTCGAAGAGGCTGATGAGCCTGAGGATGAGGAGATCGACTTTGAGTCATGGTTCTTTGAAGAACCGGTCGAGAAGGAGAACAGAGTTGTAAGGTGCGTGGTGACTGATGAGAAGAAGCCACAAGAGAGCACTGAGTTGAAGGTCATCACCAAGGAGGGTGATGATAACGAGATGACACATGGAAGTGTAGCTGTTGTGGAGAAGATTGCAGAACGAGAGTTCGTGCAAGTAGATGCAGCTCGTCAAGTGAACTGTCGAGATAAGATAATTTGACGATGACTTGTGCCAAGGTAGTGTGAGAATAATTTTCCAGAACCCTTCTATTTTGAAGATGACTATTATGGAAGATTGAGCGCAGATGTTTGAGCAATTTTATGCTCAAAAAATTGAAAGGAGCAAGAAACATGACGACCCAGATAAACGTGGAGTACCGAAAATCAAGACAACACCGAATTGGTGCTGAGGGAGAGTGTTGAAGTCAGCACCAAATTAATTTCTATGAAGATATCAAGAATTGTCTAGAAATTAGTAAATAAAATATCTTGTAGTGTAGGTTGTAAAAATCTCTAGAGGAAACCAAAAATATCTTAGGTCTAGATGTTTCCTTATTTTTTATAGAGCAAGTATAAATAGGAGAGCATGGTAAATGTTTGAAGACAAGTTATATGGAGTAGTTCTCTCTTGAGTCAAAATGTAGTAGTTAAGTTTTAGGATAGTTGTAGTATATTTAATATTCGGTATAGTGTGAGTGCTTGAGTAATATTTTGTATGTTATTTTTAGTAATAGTATAATCAACAGTATATACGAGCAAAAACAATTCAAATGGCTAAGGTTGCCCATCTGAATTATCACTTGATTAATTTAATATGTTCTTCATAATCATATATAGGAGCATTCTAGTGCTCAGACAATGGTTTAGGACTTTTTACCATATAGTGTAGCTTTCAAGTTTCAATTACCCTCTTTTAGAGATCATTTTTTATGATATATAGATTGTCTTATTTAAAATCAAACAAATTTTGTTCATGTCTCTCCCATTTTTACTTGTAACACAAGTCGCATCAGCAACTAGCCCAATTAGTCCTCTGAAAATCAAATGAGCTGCCACAAGACCAATTACATAATTGTTTCTGCCAACTTACACTGATTAAAAGAAAAAAAATAAACAAAGGAAAAATAATATTTTTTTCTGTATATCCTTAATTAAGTGTTGCCCAATTGCATAATTCTGACCATAAGCTCATCATATGCCATGTTTGACAAAGACATCAATTAGTAAGTCATGGTCAAGAATTTATATTTCTTTAGCCACTATCAGGATTTAAAAAAAAAAAAATATATATATATATATATAGGACTATGTCAAGTCTTTGAAGCTCTAAAATGATTTTAATAACCGTCTTCTATATATACTGACCAACACATTCTATACAAACAATTATTTCAGAACCAGTTTAAATCTAGATCAAGCTCATTAAGGAGACTCCAGTCTAGTGTTTGCTCAGAAACAAGAAGATCAGAGCTTTCATCGCCAGAAGAGGATCTACGGCTACATTCAGTTTGTTTTGATGCATTTGTGTTAGGTGGGGATGCTTCCTTTGTGATCTGACAGTTATCAACACTAATTGGATTGGTGGGACGGCGATCAAAGGATCGAATTGTGGCTGTTTTAACATAGACCCTGCACAGACTGAATTCCTTTCTCAGCTGCAAGAAATAAAAGCGATTCATTTTAGATGGATATAAAGATCATATAAACGGGCTATATTTTTTGTCTGTATCTTTGAATTGAATTATTGGAAATGAAGTATTATATGATTGTAAACTGATCGAATAATTACGAAAGAGAAATTCATACGACTGGCACATGATTTGGTAAACCACACACATTGTGTTGGAGTGCCTTGTACTCGTTCATCTTCCAATTGGTTTTGGTACCGGTGGGGACTCTGCCCTGGTAAAACACCATTGTTCGCTTCACACCGATAATGCTATTGCTCGATGAGAACACATAAGTAGGCGATCCTGTTGCTTTCCAGTACCCAGAAAGGGTCATGCGGGTCGGCCTCCCGCCTTGCATCTCCCTTTCCTGTCTCGGGCAAAAGAAGAACCATTGCTCTGGATCTGTTCTGTTGCCTTCTCCCGCAACCGCTGCATATAAATTAGCATAGTAAATTTCAGAAATTTGAACACTTTATAAGTTGCGCAAATGGGGAAGCTCCTTATTCCTTATAAATGAGTTAATTGTTCATAATACAAAACAAATTAAGATAAGTTAGACGTTAAACTAAAAAGTTTCTTAACTTTTAACATATTAATTTGATATGATTGTTTCCAGAGACTATTATTAAGTTAGACTTGGCCAATAGCACCATCATTGGACGTCTTTATCGGAAAAAAAAAAGCGTTGAAGTTACTAGATATGAAAGAATTGAATGGAATACGACGTGTACAGAGAGAGAACTTAATTGGCAGCTCCTCGGCTCTAGGGGTGTCAATGGGTATGATACAGGTAGAATGAAAGCATTTTCATACCCATACTCACTAAAAATGATCTTACTCATATCATATTCTTATCTATTAATATTTGACCTTACACTATCTCACTCTTATCCGTTAAAATTATCGGGTAATGAAACGATAGCAGGTGAATAACGAATAATACTACTATAATAATTAGTTTTATTATATTTTACAAACAGAACATCAAAACTCATTTATTTCTCACATATGCAATAATATTACTAATAAAAAATAAAAATAAATGTGCAATCAATTTCAACTAAATTGTATTTTTTATAAAACAAGAGAATTCAAAAACAAAAATATATCTTCCGACAAATTTAATTATTTAATTAAAGAACAAGACATACAAATAAAAATAATATTTTTAATATTTTCTTACAACAAAAACAATACACTAAATAACAGAAGTACTCACTAATTATTGCTCAAACATTATCATATTATTATATTTTATATAATTACCCTATATGGTAACGGGTACGAAATAGCATTTATCCATATCCTTACCTGTTTAGCTAAAAAAAAAAATCCTTACCCATACCCAATAAACTAATAAAAAAAAATCTTACCCATACCTGTCTAATCAAATTACGGTATGAGTCGGATAAACGGCTAAACGGGTATCATTGACACCCCTACTCGGCTCCTCCCAACATTCTTAGTGAGAGAAACAATTTCCGAGAGAGAGAGAAGCACTTGGCAGCCAAGGTTTAAAAAAATAGAGAGAGAGAAAAGTCATAAAACAAAAGAAGAAAAAAGAGAGAGAATCATAACAAGAAAGTTCTTACGTAGGTGCCTTGGGATTTATAGGAAGAAAAAAAATTCTTAGGTGGGGACGCTTTCTAGAGATGCTAAATTTAATAGGAGTTTACAGTCACAGTCAACATCTGTTGAACAATATTCTTTCAATCAAAACAAAATATTGAACAGTATTCTCAGAAAATGCTAGATAAAACTGTGATAACTAATCTAGACAAAAAGAAAAAAAGCTTGTGATAATTTTTTTAATAGAATTAGACAATAAAGGCTCGACTCATATTCCTTTCTGAAATTAGAAAAAAAAAAAAAACTGTAATAACTTGAAATTTGCTCCCCCATCACCAATAATAAATATATATAACATTTTGCATCTTGCTATTTTTTGTATCTCAAATTGCAACTGAGAGCTAAGCTCGTTATATATCGTACTTCGGCAAGAGCAAAATCAACATGATTACCATCGCCATTATGTATATAAAGAAAGAAGAAAATCATCACAAGTTGATTTTAGACTGGCATGCCTAAAGCATTATTATACGAGCAACTGGTAAAACATCATTCATGAATCTTTCCTCCTAACTTTTTTTAATGAAATCTTTATTTCGAATTTAAGCAAGCAAGGACACCATTGGGAAGTGATTGGGAAAAGAAAAAAAAAAAAAAAAAACAGTTGAGATGGAGAAGTAAGAAGTTAAGAACTAACATTGAAGATCCCTTGGGTGGTAATTATATACATCGAGCACCGGGATAATCCTTTCGATATCTGCTCGCGTGTTTTCCAATTTGTGGTGAAGATAAAACATCAGAAGCTCTTCTTCTGTCGGGTAAAATCTATAACCAGGTGTGTTCATGTTGAGCTCGTCGTTAATTTTCGACAGAAATCTATATAGATAAATGATCATATATTAACTCAAATCTAGTTATTCTTGCTTTGTAAACAAAAGCAATATATATATATGTATAAATTGGTTCAGCAACTGTGGCGATTCTGAGGAGAAATGGTATGTGGTATTGCAGTAGGAGAAATGCCTAGATAACATGTATTTATAGAGGCGACAGGGAAAATAATAAGAAATAAATTAAAAAAATAAGAAGAAACAGAGATGCAACAGGGGAGGTGTTTCTTTGAATAACTTCGACGAAATTTCAAGTCAACCGGAGAGACCAGGTCTCTACAATCTAATAAATTCAGAAGGACCCTCCAATAGTACAACCCTGATATTTGTATTGAAATTAAATATTAGCCTACGGGCTTTAAATGACAAATATATATATATATATATATATATAGTAAGGCTACGCTACTTCGCGAATTAAACAAGATGTTTTAATTCGCGCTCATATCTCTAGTTTCGAAGTCCAAATAGCCGATCAAAACCGTTAGATGTTTAATCTATATTAAAATGTGCTTGGAGACCAAATTTTACATTTTTTAGAATTTTTTTATTATTTATTAAGATGGTTTGAAAATCTCTGTTTTTAATAGTGCAGAATTTTAATAAAAACAGCGATTTTCAAACCATCTTAATAAATAGTAAAAAAATTCAAAAAAATGTAAAATTTGGTCTCCAAGCACATTTTAATATAAATTAAACATCTAACGGTTTGGATCAGCTATTTGGACTTCAAAACTAGAGATATGAGCGCGAATTAAAACATCTCGTTTAATTCGTGAAGTAGCGTAGCCTTACTCTATATATATATATATGAGCTAGTCTACGGTGAGTTGCGAAGTAAAACGCGTTTCTACTTCACGCTGTATTTTTTTTTAAAGTCCAAATTACCGATCCGAACCGTTAGATATTTAATCCATATTGAAATGTTCTTGGAGACCAAATTTTACATTTTTTGGAATTTTTTTACTATTTATTAAGCATTTTTTAAAATTGTTGTTTTGCTGTGAACAGTAAAAAACAGTAAAATTTTCTGGACCATCAGATCAGCGACTTTCAAAATTGCTTAATAAATAGTAAACAAATTCCAAAAAATGTAAAATTTGGTCTCCAAGCACATTTCAATATGGAGAACAAGATGAACGGTTCAGATCGACATTTTGAACTTTAAAATCGCAAAATATGAGCGTGAAGTAAAATAGTCGCTTTACTTCGCAACTCACCGTAGCCCACTTCTCTCTCTCTCTCTCTCTCTCTCTCTCTCTATATATATATATATATATATATATAGGACTTGGCTACGGTGCTATGGGTAGCTAAGAGGCCTCCCGTGCTACGGCTCAATATTCGACTTTTCAAAATTCTAACGGTCGATCCGAACCGTTCATCTTGTTCTCCATATTAATATGTGCTTGGAGACCAAATTTTATATTTTTTGGAAAATTTTTACTATTTTTTTAGATTTATTGAAAATAGCTGTTTTTCAGACAAATCTGGACCATAAAAAACAGCAATATTCAATAAATCTAAAAAAATAGTAAAAACTTTCCAAAAAATGTAAAATTTGGTCTCCAAACACATATTAATATGGAGAACAAGATTAACGGTTTGGATCGACTGTTAGAATTTTGAAAAGTCGAATATTGAGCCGTAGCACGGGAGGCCTCTTAGCTACCCATAGCATATTAGCCAAATCCTATATATATATATTCTCTTTTTAATTGTACTGCAAAGAATTATACACGAATGTTTGCCGTGTCTGCATGGCATGTTAAGTGTCATGAATTATATTCAACACCATTCCCTTTCGTATGAATAATCAAGAGTTGGTATAAATTATAAATGACTAATCAAGAGCCGTTAGCTCTATGGTAAACATTTCCCTTTCTCATGAATAATGCTCGTCTACTATATAGGTCCAAATTGCCATCTTGATTAATCGTTTCGAATCTTTCAAGAACATGCAATTTGGCACTTTATGTACTGGTCTGTACTCCCTAGTTAGATATATATGTTTGTAAAAACAAAATAAGTACGGACTAATGCAGGAAAGCCTACCCGGAATAAAACAACTCCGAAGAAACAAAGAAGTTTCTAGTTAATGAACAAGCAAAACTTGTCTAAAAATATAAACAAAAATGTACTTTTTGCTACAATATATTTCAGCATGCCGAGATCAAAGTGTGTACTGGAAAATAACAACTACTGAACAAAAAAATGACATGACGTGCTAGATTTTGTCACGGAATAACATGGCATGCATGTCTTGTAAATCGTCATTGATACGCACAACACATCACGTGACACAATTTGAAATAGTATATAACATGATACGGAACGGTGTGCTACACGTTATAAAACGTTTCATATGATCATGTACTTGTATAAGCACGCGGTGACAAGGGCGTAGCCATAATTTTTATCAAAAATAAGCATCTTTATGATACAACTAAAAAGAAGTAGCAAAAAAAAAAAAGAATTACCGGTGCATATCATAATTTAGGAGTAGTATTCACATAAATTGATCAATTTTAAAGTTTTCAACATAACAAAAATCACAGCATTAATCCAAAATAAACAAGAAATATCAAGATAACAGAAATAAACATCAAAGATTTCAACCAAGTCAAAAGTTTATAACAAATATTATTTTACAAAGTAGAAAATAAATATATTAATGCTACGTAGTAGAAAAGATTTCAACCAAGTCAAAAGTTTATAACAAATATTATTTTACAAAGTAGAAAAGATTTCAACTAACCAAATAATCATTATCCATTAATCTCCTATTGAATTTCTTAATCAATTCTTCACAGTAGTATTCATTACCTCGGACTCAATGAAATTGCTAATTCAGAAATTGTGGTTTGTGAATTACAGATTTCTGATTTATAAAATAATTGGTACCAATTACCAAAGGAAATTGCATATTATAATTTGATAGAATATTTAGGTTTGCCTCACTGAGCATCAAAGCACAATACACACAAAGTCAGCACGGATACGGAGGGGAATTGAGCTGTTCAGAGTTGCCTATGCGTTCGAGTCCAAGTTTTTTTCTCTGCGGTATGTCTTTTTTCTCCTCTGTGATCTATGTTCAGAGTCGCACGCATTTATCTTCGTCTTCGCCTATTTCAGTGTGCCTCAGAATTACCTATTTCGCCTTCGCTATTCTTTATGAACAAATTGGTAGTTCTAAGGCTAGAATTTCCCCTCTCTCTGCTTGTTTTAACTTTCTAGACCTCTGTCTCTATCTCTCTCTCTCTCTTTTAATATCTTCGTACAGGTTGCAAAGTCATGAACGAAGCTTAAACTCTTGATCTTTGAATAGTCACAATCTTAGAACTTTTTTTCCTAGCCTACTATACTATTGTCTGTCCCATCTCGACTTCTCGATCTCTCTCTCTCAATTTTTGCACCCTTCGCCTAAAAGGAAAATTATTAATACTGTGGAAAGATTGAAAAATTATATCAATGTGAAGAATTTTTTTTGTAATGTTTGGATCTTCTCATGCCATGACGTTACTGTACAAAAGTGGAGCCATGTTATCACAGAGATAGGCAGACATTATTTTAGGTTTTAATTTTTAGTACAAATTTAGTATAAACTTTTATTTGTTAAACATGTGCGTTTAATTTGAATTCTATTTTCTCATCAAATTTGGATCTAAAATTTATTAATTCATCTAATATGATGTGAACTTATAATTTCAAACACAACAGAACAGAAAAAAACTTAATAAAATCGTATAATTCCAAACACAACATAAACATAACTAAACAGAAGAAGATGAAGAAAATTCTGCTAAAATTCCCTACACAGCTTTAATTATGACCTATTAAACCAAGGAGAATCTGTTGTATACGTAGTCAGTGTTGCATCGAACTATCTGGCCCCACCAAAAAAAGAGTTTGCCATATTTTCTCCCTTTTGAGTTTTGAGTCAACAAGCAAGAGAAAGATTTCTCAAGGGAAGATAATTTCGTGGTAAAAGTTCGCATGTTAGGTCCAACACAGTAGTGTTGCATTAGGAACAGAGACTAGTCAGTACTAGAGAAAATTTAACCCGCCGCACGCGGCTTCTAGTGAAGATCGAAGAGAAGCAAAATTAAAGTACTGACATTGATTTTGGATCTTGCAAAATTGCATTATTGATTCGTTCTTTGAAAGAAGAAACAAATAATTGGGGCTAATTAATTTCATCCAACGACACGGGCTTTACCCGCATTAATATTTTAATTTTAACATTCAATTTTGATTTTTGACTTGTCCATTCATAAGACCATAACTATTCATAATTGTAGGAAAAACTGAGTATACAAGTTACACAAGCATTTAATTGATTATGACTTATTATTGTGCGTCAGGTTGCTTATATATATGACAAATAAATAGGTATCTAAGTCCAGAATTATACAGAAACAACTTACATTACGGTGACCAAACTAAAATCTTTATAGTTTAGCATTTCTTTTGCGAAAAAGGTAACCCATTAACACTAGAAATTAACCCAGGTTTCGAGTTTTCATACCAAAAAATTATAACCACGCATCAAAATGAAAAAAAAAAAAAAAAAAAAAAACATATTTATTTATTTAAAAAGGAGTAGGGTTAAAATGCTCATTGATTTTGTGCCTCATTCATTCTTATTTTTGTTTTTAAAGACTAAACATGCAATTTGAACAGCTCAACATGATATTCATAGTAAAATATACTTTGAGACTGAATTTTATATTTTATTTTTTATCTATTTATCCTTTTTTAGATAAATACAAAATCAGTGTTTTTGGATTAAAAAAAAACAATGATTTTGTACCTATCTATTAAATAGTAAATAATTTTTAAGAAAATATAAAATTTGATCTCCAAATACGTTTTAATATAGATGCCATATTGCCATGTTGAACAGTTTGAATCATCAGTTTGGATTTTGAAAATGAAGACAAGGATATGGAGCATTTTAACCCTACTTTTTATAAAAATATTATTAAAATAATATATTTTTTTAGATGGATTGTAGTTGGATTTTGATTTGGTGGAAACTGGAAAGTAAGGAACTGAATTGTGAATTCGGGTCCTTTAGAGAATTTTCAGTCTCACACGCCACCTGAATTAATGGCTACACAAAAGGTTTTGGGTAGAAGGACAAGGGATTTGTTTTATAAATCGTAAGTAGAAAAAAAAAAATTAACAAACTAACCTGATGGTTTTAATTTTTACAAAAACCATAAGTATTATTGAGATGGGAATTTGGCCCGGATTTTTTTTTTGTGTGCGCGCCGAAAGTTATCTCAGTTCCATGATATTTTCTATTTTTCACTAAAACCCATGTGACATGTTAGTAGGGGTGGCAACGAACCGAACCGAACCGAACTTACCTTAGGTTTGAGTTTAATTAATTTCGAACCGAACCTGGTTTGATTCGTTTCGAACCGAATCCATTTCGAATCGAATTAATTGCGAACTACACATTATTCGAATCGAACCCGAATCGAATCACGAACTAAATTATTTTTTAGCAGCCCTAGTTATACCGGTAGTTTATACATTAATTTTTTCTCGCGGGACAAAATTCACATGGCTTCCTTTTACTGGTATGAACTATGAAATAAGTGTTTTTAAGTTGAAAAATTGTTCATGAAAAAATACATCAGAGACGGCTTTCCTTGTATGAAATATGAGAGACGACCGAAGAGAGAGGAGAGACAGTCATCTAGGCCGGAGAGAGGAGCGACAGCCGGAGAGACAGCCAGTCGCCGAGAGCGTCGGCTAGATTTTAGAGCTAGAGGGAGAGTGAGTTAGGGAGAGGTGGAGAGAGAACTAGGTTATTGAGATTTGAGAGCAAGGGAGTGTCGGCTAAGTTAAATTATGACTCTCTATCTTGAATTTTAATTTCATCAGGTAAATGGATAGCCGGTGATTTTATGAGATTCGAACCACAAAAAAATCACAAACCTATTTCGATCGAACTAGGCTAGGTTTGAGTTTGGTTTGAATTAATTCCGAACCGAACCTGATTTGGTTCGTTTCAATTCGAACCTATTTCGAATCGAATTAAACTCGAATCAAACCCGAATCGAATCATGAACCTCGAATTTTGTCGGTAATTGCTTTTTTTCTTACTGTGCCGAGATGGGGACTCAGCCCAGCCTTTTTTTTTACAATTTTTTGCTTAATTGCCAATTCGGCACAGAGGTTTTTTGTTTAAATTTCAACCATTTCAGTATAATATTTCGGTATAATCTTTGAAATCGTTGAGTGAAACTACCAAAAAAAAAAAAAAATTCTTTGTGCTAAATTGAGTACTCGTTCCAACATATTTTCAATGATTTAATTCTTTGTGCCGAATTGAAAATTCGGCACAGAGAGTTCTTTTTTTTCTTTTTTTTATTCTTTTCTTCTCCTTCCAACTCTCAGCTATTATTTTTTTTCTTCTTCCTGCAAAAAACTAAGGTTTATAAATCGAGTATTAGAAAGTTGAAAAGTATTCGTCTCGGAACTTCAGTTCTCAACGAGAGCACTAATTAACCCTTTATTAATATTACAATGGGTCACATTGACCATCTCGTACAAGCCTAAATTTAACAAAGCTTCTTCCATCTGAGATTGGTAACGAATGCTCTTTTGACGAGAACCAGTACGTAGTGTATATGATTGCTAGAACAATAATTGTCATGCAAAATAAATATAACCACTAAATTTAATTCTAACTTACAAGTTTATCAGTAAATTATAAATTCAAACCGAGATTAAACAAATACCTAGTTATTCACCATTTACATTTTGTGTTGCTCCAAAGGCAATTGCAGTAACGCCATTTAATCCTAAAATTATTTGTACAATAAAATTATTTATTTAACCTTATTTTCACAATTAAATATTAACATGCAAAAAATAAATTTAAATTAGTCTACATGCAATTATTTATAATTAATTATGCTACATGTTAAAATTAAAAATTACTCTGCATAGTAAATAATTCTACAATTAGTTAAAAATAAGGTTGTGGGGAATTCTTTCGCTCTGGATAAAATTTGTAGTAAATAAGTTGAGTGAGTTGCCATTAATGACATTAAATGCTTAAGGGGATGAGACATGGAGCAGGCCGGATCAAGTACTAGAGAATTTAATATCCTTGACAGTTTTTTGATGTGTTTTAAGAGCATTGTGATGATAAGAAAAACTTGTTAAAAGGGTACTTACCTTGATTGATGTACCGGCTGAAGTTTTGATGAGTTTTACGCCTTGGGAAGGTATAAGGCCCCTTCTTTGCTCTCTTGGTCGCTGTGCCTCTGTCATGCAGCTGTTGGCGATGTTAATGATACGTTGTGGGAACAATTCCTTTCACCATCGCCTTGAAGATTGCCTGCTTAACGGGTCTCCCTAAAAGATCCGCTCCCTCTTAACCGATAAGTATAAATAATTACAAATTTGTCAAATCAACTAGCAAATGCCTATGTCCACAATGATCTTTTCATTTGTTCGAGTTCTGCAATATTTTTTAGGTGGAATTTCACTTATACCCTTTAAAAACTTCAATATTACGTATTTCCCCCTCTAAATTTTAAAATTACATATTTTCTCCTCTAAACTCTAAAAACTCACACATTTACCCGTTTTATTGTATTTTATATTAAGGCAAAGGCTTCTATGGACATAAGGACCTATTTGTAAAATGAACATATTTTTATTTTCAAAGTTCAAACAGTCGATCCGAACCGTTCATCTTGTTCTCCATATTAATATGTGCTTGGAGACCAAATTTTACATTTTTCTGAATTTTTTTACTATTTATTAAGATGGGTACAAAATTCAATGGTCTGAATTTGATATTTTTTTTGTACCCATCTTAATAAATAGTAAAAAAATTCAGAAAAATGTAAAATTTGGTCTCCAAGCACATATTAATATGGAGAACAAGATGAACGGTTCGGATCGACTGTTTGAACTTTGAAAATAAAAAGGGTGTTCATTTTACAAATAGGTCCTTATATCCATAGAAGCATCACTCTTATATTAAAACACATTCTAAATTTATAAAATACCTATTTTACCCTTTTATTAAAAAGCATAAAACACCCATCTAACTCCAATTTGAATCTGAAGATTCATCTACCGTCTGAATTGCTTTAAGATCTGTGCACGCTAGATCAATACAAATCTTGAAGCGAACACACGAATATTGAAGCAATGTGATGCATGCGGATCAAAATTGCTTTGAGATCCGTGCGGACTAGATTAGCATGAATCTTGAAGAGAACAAGCAATAATCTTATTGTGATGCGCGTGGATCGGACAGTATAGGAACACTTCAGATTCAAATTTGAGTTCAATGGGGCATTTCATACTTTTAATGAAGGGTAAAATAGGTATTTTATAAATTTAGTATTAGTTTTAATATAAAAGACAATAAAATGAGTAAATATGTGAGTTTTTGAAATTTAGAGGGGGAAATACGTAATTTCAAAATTTAGAGGGGAAATACGTAATATTGAAGTTTTTGAGGGGTATACATGAAATTCCCCTAATTTTTAAAATAATTATAAGAATGAGGATTTATAATATATTAAAATTTCCGCCCTTTAAATTACCAAGTCATTTGTCTTTTTTTTATTTTTTTATTTTCCCTCTTTGAGTCTTGACTTGAAAAAAAATCAATTTGATTTTTAAGTACGGATGTATGACTAATTCATGGTTCATACATTCCGTCGAGTGTTCACATGGGGTCTAGTCTCTGTCTCTTTCTCTCTCTTGACTAGAATTTCTCATAAATTAACGAGTACGAACTACGCGGCTCTTCATTCATTTCCCTTATTAATTTATTTTCCTCCCTTTATAAATTTACAAATGCATCTCATATTGCGGTGGCAATAGCACACTACAATTCTCCCAAAATTGCGATCAAGGATACATGCATCACTGCATAGACCGTTAGGTGGCTCTAGGAATTGATTGATTAGCACATTAATTTTTTTTACTTCACATATATAGCTACTAGTTAAACTTTCTTCCGGAAAACAAAATGAACTTCATAAGCATGCCGGGTTATAGGTTCTATCCAACAGAAGAAGAGCTTGTACTGTTTTACCTTCGACACAAATTGGATCATACGCGAGCAGATATCGAGAGGGTTATACCAGTACTTGATGTCTGTAGCTACCATCCAAGCGATCTTCAGTGTTAGTTCCTTCAGTTTTTTTTTTATTATTATAATCCTGTCTTATTTTCTGTCTGAATTATATTATATGGAAAATTGTCTGGCACCATCTGAATTTCAATCCTTGCTTTGGGCCAGCAATTGTTTCTGTTCACTGATATCTTCAAAGACAACTTCCAAGTTGAAAATTAGAAATAACTTGATTAGGTTATGCTCATTTTCCTTAATGATGACATTGTATACATGAAACAGTGAGAGAATTGCTCTATTTATCCCCAATTATACTTGTAACTGTTTAAAATAATCACGTAGTATGTCCACTATAAATTACTTAATTAACCATGTTACACTTCTTCCCCGGTATTAATAAATTCAATTGATGGGAGCAACAATTTATTGTCAATATCTCCAACATAAGTTGCTTATTGATCATGCAGCGGTGGCAGGAGTCGCGAACAAGACAGATCAAGAGCAATGGTTTTTCTTCTGCCCAAGACAACAAAGGGAGGTACAAGGTGGGAGGCCAACCCGCACAACTTTGTACGGATACTGGAAGGGAACCGGGTCGCCTACTTATGTTTTCTCATCAAGCAACAAAGTTATAGCGGTGAAGAGAACATTGGTGTTCTACCAAGGGAAAGCCCCTGCTGGTGTCAAAACAAAATGGAAGATGAACGAGTACAAGGCGCTTCAGAGTGGTGTGCATCGTGTGCCAGCTATGACTCCATCGGTATTAAAAATTTCTGATATTAAGATCATGTTTCTAGCTTTGTAGGATACTAATTAGCTTTGTTAGATATTAAGCGCATTTCAAAACTGTCCGACTATGGTATTATTTATCTAATAAGCTCTCTCATGTTTAATCTAATACAATAATTGTATTCCGACATAAATAATTTTATCTAATATACCTTTTTGACTCGTCGTTTTCATGTAAAATGCCTTTTTGGGATGCTAAGTTGGTAGAGCACTAGTGAGACCTCATAATTAATGCAGTTTGAGAACTGACTAATTATCAGGCACAAACATCTCAGAATGATGAAGACAAATTAATTGACATTTTTTTCTGTTATTCATAATTCAGTGCGTGCAACTAAGACATGAGTTCAGCTTGTGTCGGGTGTACATCCGAACGGCAACTCTGCAATCGTTTGATCGCCGACCAATCAATACAAATAAAGATTACAGCCGTAATTTTCTTGAAGCATCTACTTCTGAAGCAAATCCATTACAGTTAGTCGAGAGAACCAGTTCCGATGGAAGCTCTTCTCGTGTTGAGGAAACATTCGACTGGAATTTCCTTGATGACTTGATTTGAATTTGAGTTGGTTTTGAAGTATGACAGGATCTTAATTACGTTCATGGGTTTGTAAAAAGTGTACTTGATTGATGTATGAACAAGTTAGTATATGCTTACAAATTAATAGTTTGGTGATGGAAATATTTTAAAGACCAGTCAAGTTTTTGTCTTATATTTTGCCTTGATCTCTGTAGAACATACATGCTCATTTACGTTATTTCTTGAATATGTACTTGGGTTTGGCTGAATCTGCAATTGACTTGACTTTGTAGAATTAGCAATTCTACCAAGAATCAATAAGAAAGTTTCAGAGCCTAATTGATCGAACTGCTGGTCAAGAGGTCAACTACTTGACCCACCAGTCAATTGAGAAAATCTGGAATGCAATACTTTTTTTTTTGCGTCTTCCTTTCCTCAATATGCTATTATGCATATTGTCAAGAGTATACAATTATGCAGATTTCAGACTTTCAGCTGTTGGTTGCTCTCCCATGTACCATAAGAGTTTTTTTTTATTTTCTTTTATCTAATCCAACTTCTCAAATCCTTTATTTTTTATGAAAAATAAGGGTCTAGCCCAAATTTAATTAAAAAGAAAATGTTCTGTTACATTGAGTATGTAACTACATGGAGGTAAAATAAAAGCGCTCAAAACAGGTCAGTCTTCCTTTTTGCTCATCCGCCTATACGAGTGTTGTTCCTGCTGTTAGGAATTGTAATTGCCACAAAACCTCTTCCTTGATTGTCATGAGCTAGCGTCCTTGCTTGCTTCTGTGAATGTTCGAGCACAACGTTCCTTCCAGATTAGAAATTGCGCTATCAGAATGGTTCCTCTTTGGATTTTTGGTATTCTTGCACTTGTCACTTGTCAGCAATGTTTTAAAATGCAATTTTGTTAATGTATGCGAAAAGTCACTGCATACTGCATATGCGGCATGCCGCTTATGCGGATTTATATACAGAAGTACATATGCAATTTTACTATACTTTGTTAAAGAAATATTAATAAAATAAAACTAATTTATATCTAAAGACTTGTTTAATCTAGCGGTTTATGTTTTTTACCATTTTATAAAGGTTATAGATTTTATTCTCCTCTACCGCAACATAATTTTTAGGCTTTTTCAAGTCCACATAGACCGTATATGTACCCGTATATTCAAAATCGCATGAACTTGATTGCATGAGATTCTGTATGCAGAAGACCACTACATAAGCATATGCAGCCGGATTTTAAAACACTGTTTGTCAGCATTGCTGTTGGAGGTGTGGTGCTTGTCTGGTATGGTATTTGCCTGAGTTTTGGGCAATTTAGTACCAGACTAATCCATTGGCACTCAGTCATTTTCAAATCTTTAACATAACTATTTTGATTTTTGGCAATTTATGTTTTATTTCTAAATGTCTTATTTTAATTTATTTTCTAATTTTATTCAATTTCTCATGACTTTGTGCTATTTCAAATTTTCATAAGACATTACTTATGGCTAAATTCCTCCCATCTCCAGAGATCATAGGGGAACCCATGGAGGTGAAGGCCTCTGGCGATGTTGCACCGGCCGATCGGGGGGGTGTCTGCACCGGTTGTGGAGGTGGAGGTGGAGGTGCGAAATGCGGTGGAGGTTGACCTAGGAAAGGTCTCTCATGCGTGATCGGCTGCTGAAAAGGCGGAACCGCTACAGGGGGGTTGGGATTAGGCGAGGGGACCAGCGGAACATTGCGACGACCTGGCCGATGTCCAAAAGGTTGAAATCGCCCTCGATAAGTCCCCCGGCGAAGTCCAGGCGGCGCCATTGTTACACCAGAAGTGGAAGAGTCACTTGAATTGAGTGGAGTGACAGTTGATGCCTTTGTGTCCTGTCTGATCACAAATAAAACAAATCAAAGAGTTGCGGCCTTTCGCTATGTGATCCCGATCACCGCATTTGAGACAGACAGGATGACCTGGCCTTGATCGATTCTTGATCTCCGTCACACGAGCAAAAATCAACGAGGATCGATTAATACGTTGGCGCTGCGCTGGAGAAGAAGGTTGCCACGTTGGCGGAGTTAAAAGAGAACTTTGTATGATTTTTGCGGCTTCATCAGGCCTTCATTCATTGGGCCTTTAGCCATTAGAGAGGAGAAGTGAGCTCGGGCCTTTTATCTGGCGGGCTTTATACAGCGTCATTATTTTTCTTTTTTCTTCTAGCAGGCTCTAATCGCCATTTTTTCTCCCTAAATTGAAGTTTATCTATTGCCTATTACGGCAGAAAACTTTAAAAAATAAAATAAAAGGATTCTGAAGAACAGAAGAAATCTCAGCACGTTAGATAGATTTGCTAAATTAGAATCGGAATTTGACCTCAATACCAATCTCAAGAGACCAACACAAAGATGCGGTATGTACAAAAGTGTTATTATTCTAGTAACTCAAAAGACAATTTCGGTTGGTACTTGGTCCCAGAAATTTTGACCAGTATGTAGCCCAAGGTGTTACGATGTGTGCAAGACAACCTTAAAAGGAACCAACAACGAAATTCAAATATCATTAACTAAAATCTATAATACCCACACAGGATATTAACAAGTAACGACTAACAACCCAAGTAAAAATTTCCATACTTTGTCTTCTTTTTTTTCTTTTTCTTTTTTTTTTTGAAATGCTTGATAGTGACAATTTGCATACTTTATGTCAGCTGACTTGTTCAAATAGCAATTGCAATTTTAACATGTTAAAAATTGCAGCTTCTATCCTCATATTTTGCAGTTCATGAATAGATTTATTGCTACGCATTAAATAAGAAATAAAAATCACAAAATACGGATACATCCAGGTCTAAGTTTCACAGAAAATTCCTAGATACAATAGTATTCAAACAAGTATGCCCAATTTACAATTTACACCTAATAAATAATACAACTTTCAGTTCAATCAAATGCATACTAAGAAATAAACATCACAAATACTGATCCAGGTCCAAGTTCCACAGAAGATTCCTAGTATTCAAACAAGTATGCACAATTTGCAAATTACACCTAAACAATAATACAAATTCAGGATTATCTAATAAAAAACAGACAATAGAACGTAGCAAATGCATACTGACAAATTTTAGTTATACCAATAAGTCAGATTTGGCTCCTCACCTTCCCAGTGCCACCAAAAGGAAACAAAAGTAATGAAGGACAATTCTTTCTTGCATGCATTAAAGAATATGATCTGTTTTCAAACATCAGAAATTAAACTAACCTTTCCCCCATTAATAACTGACATTTCAACTGCCAATTACAACCTACAAGTATCTTTTTTTTCTTGCTTGATACAAAAATAAAACGAACCAGATAAAAGGTCTCATGTAATAAAAAGAACAGTTGATTCTGTATCAAATTATGATTAATTAGGGAATCAACTATATCAATGAGTAACAATAGCGAATAGCTGGTACAAAACCCACAGCAAAGATAACAGCATTTCGTGGTGCTAGTTTTTATGCTTGAGAAATTCTTTTACAATCTCACTGGTGCCCTCAAATATTTGGCAGCTTGACCAGTACCGAAATCTGGCAGTACAAGTACAACAGAAAATTTACACCTGTAATCTTTCAAGTTTCAATGGCACGTAAATTAAAAGTGGCGAGTTTTAAAAATTCACTATTTGGAAGTTTAAAGATTTGCTAAGAAAAAATATAGCAACCATTGAAACAAATTCAAGTCACAACTAGGAATCAATTGAGTGCACAATCAATTAACGCCAAGAAACAGCAAAAATAGTAAACGAATTAATTCCTTATTAGTAGCTCTCATAGTCTCATTGTTTACAACATCTCATAATTTCCTTCCTCCTCCAATGTAAAAGAAAATGAAAAGAAAGAAAAGGAAAGGACGAAACGAAAAATACCCCCAAACTCCCCCAAAATAAACAGAGAGGTACAGAAAAATAAAATCACCTCTCAACTCCCACTTTGATCGCTGGTTAGCTGATCAATAAAATCAATCAAGAAACCCTGTCTGTCTCCAAACCGCATTGCGGACCCTCCTCAAGTCTCTGCCTTTGAGCGTTCTACCAACGCCTTCTAGGCAAGAAGAAGCGGTGAGAGGAGTATTTCCCATTCTTCTCGCCACAATTTCGTGCGGTGGAAGCATCTCTGACATGTCTGTATAGTCATCCCCATCCCCAGCCTCATCAAACCAGATCCCGCTACGTGGCTTCCTGGGCGGCCCCACCGGGATATTCAGCGGAGCCGACTGGTGCGGCATCGCATACTCGTCCTTCACCTTCGGCTTCGGCGCAGGGATCATGCGCGCCGTTGATGCTGACGTGGCAGAGGCGATCGTGGCCTTCCGATGGAGAGAACTAGCAGTTGACGAGGCTATTGGCTGTTTGGTGTCGTGTAGCAACGCGAGAATGCCAGATGGGGGATCAGGAAGGTTGACGAGGCGGCGGGAGGCTGCCGTAACAGACGCGCCGATATTATTGGCGCTACGCGCTCCCGAAAGCATAGACGAATCGGATCCAGACCCGTTGTTGGTGGAGAAGATATCGTCTTCTTGAAGCTCGGGGGAGTCTTCGGATGCGGGTTTGCTCAGAATCGAATCGGGTTTGGGAGAGGCTGGCGGAGGGGAGAAGAGAATGAGGTAGCGGTCCGAACTGGACGTGCGGCGGTGGGGACCGAGGGTGTCCATTCGGTGCCACCACCGGACGGAGTCAGTGCTGCGTCCCGGCAATGATGACGTGGTTAATCCACATGAGAAGGGTAGGAGAGGAGAAAAGAATAGAGACTGAATAATGGGAAATGGGAGAGTCGTGGGCTTAATTCAATTTGGAATTAATTAGGTTTGATTCTCTATTATGTACATAGTCTCGGTAAAATTTAAACCTACTCGCTGTTCAATAATAGATACGCGGAAATTATACAAGATATGTGGGTCCCGTTACACAGATACTCAGATAGTTTACCTATTCTCTCGTAGTCAGCCGTTTGATTTCGATTTGACGGTTAAATATGAACAGTCGCACATAGTAAAATATTCCTGAAATTTCAGCGGAGGAAAGCCTGCTACGTGGCGACAAGTAGTTGGGAATTGGATAAACTCTAACACCCATCATATTTAGATATTTCTCGATCATATTTATCTCCTTTACATAATATATCCATAAGGCCATAACCCATCATATTTAGATATTTCTCTCTAACAAGTTTTAGTTTTCAGAAAGAAAGAAAAAGTTTAAAATTAACTATTCCTCTATCTAAATCCACTTATTTTTCTTAATAACTCGTTTCATAATTTAATCAATTAAAATTAATATTAATAAAAAAAATTAAAGAACAGTTTCTCCTTATTTTCAAACCCAAATTAGACTTGAATTATCCTCAATTGTGCCATTGAACACTAAAATGTAAGATCAAGAGCAACACTAATCTCAATTTTAAAATAGTTGCCTTCATGCTTATCTGTCTTCGTACCTTCTGATAACTAAAAAACGAAAATACTACATATTCGATGCACGTGTAGGTTTCGGCCATTTTTTTTTAATACTCCTTAAAAAAAAGAAAATTTTAAAAATACCCCCGAATTTAATTTTTTTTTATATATGCCCCGACCGCTCGAGCCTGGGGCAGTCCAAAATTCAAGCGAGTCGCCCCAGCTACGGGCGGGCCACGCCAACACTTGGCTGTCCCATTCACGGGCAGGCCATGCCAAGATCAGACCGCCCCGGGGACGGGCGGGCCAAGCCCAAGCAAACCGCCCCATGGATGAGCGGGCCATAAAAAATAAAATAATCCAGCCCGTGACTACTCCACCCGTTTATGGCATCTGAATATAACAACGCAATTCAATTAGTAATATAATAAAAGCATAAATTAATTTCGTACAATGCTACATACATGCCCTGCGCCTGTCGGAAACAGAACGGCGAGCCCGATTTCCCGATGGTCGCCTACCATCCATCTCGTCCATGGTCATTACAATATGCTTGTGTCTCCTCCTCCCCTTTCTTATCCATCCTTCTGAAGGGAGTATTCTATCACCGACTGTTACGTTACGAAATTTTAACAATTTATTTCTAAATATCTTAAAAGCAAGAATCGAAAATCGTGCTAACAAAATGGAAGTTTAAACCTTAATTAAGGTTCCTCTAAATAAGTAAGTCAAGTGTGAATCGAAACCGCATTGAAATTTCGAGAATTTGAGACTTTATAGGCTCAGTGCGTTCGCACTGGTGGTGAGTGCGGGTGTCTGACCCGCACTGGCCTCTGTTTGCCTTAGATTGTTATCTGAATTTCTCCTCAGTGCGTCCGCACTGGTGTGAGTGCGGATGGGTGACCCGCACTGATTCCAATTTCTCTTTTCCTCCAATTCTGACCAAGTCCTGAGTGCGGGTGACGGACCCGCACTGAAATTGAGTGCGTCCGCATTACGCTCAGACATTTCCCTTGTTCAGTGTCGTTTTCATGAAAATTTGACTAAGTACTGAGTGCGTCCGCACTGGACTGAGTGCGTCCGCAGTGGATTGAGGGCATCCGCACTGGGGTATTCTTTTATGTGTTTTCCAAGCTGCCGAAATTCTGCCAAGTGTTGAGTGCGGGTGATTGACCCGCACTGAAAATGAGTGCGTTCGCACTCGTGTATATCTCTGTGTATTTTCAACTGCTGAAAATCTGTTCTAAGTGCTGAGTGCGGGTGGCCGACCCGCACTCAGGGTATCTTTTCATAAAAGCCCAAAATTTCTTTCTTTCTCTCTCTTCCCCTCCGCCTCTTTCCCCATTTTTAGTGATTTTCACCCAAGAGAGAAGAAAAAGAGCGAGAGAGTTTCCTTTCCCTCTCAAACTCCCGATTGTTGCGAGAAATCAAAGTTGGAACCGAGCAAGCGGCCGTAAATCTCTCCTAGCCCTCCTATTCGATATTCCTTTCTCTCATTCTCTCTCTCTCGAAACCTCAAATTTTCTCAATTTCTCGGGTTTTCATTTTAAACCCGAGATTTGTGTTCGAATTGCTTGTAGACTAGCTCCTTGAGCTTCTTTGATTGTTTATTTGCCGATTCTTTCCCGATTTCATCTCGATTTTGGATATCGATTTCTAGGGTTTTGTGCCAAAATTGAAATTGGGCATAATCGTGAATTGATTAGTTTAATCCAACCAATTAGACTTGTAATCAGTAGGGTTACCTCTCGATCTTGAATTTCTAGAACAATTAACGGCTAATTTGCAGTTTTGACCAAATTAGGATTTAACCAATCGGTAAATTGAATTGTTATGAGAACCAATGTTAAACCAACTGTATGTGCAATATAGGCGTAGGCTCGATAGAGCAAGACCTTGCGGGACAGTTTGAGACGTCTGATCCATAAGTACGCGATACGCTCGTCGTAATCAGGTGCGGGATTCTTTGACTTTGTTACTTTATTTTCAGGAATTAAATTGTTATTCATTTGTCATGTTGAATATCTGATTGATTGCATCATTGAATTGTGTAAAGCATTTGCATAGCCCAATCAAATTAAACTCGAATTTATGTGACTTGAGTGATTTGCATGCTGGTATGGTTGTTGGTTGTGTCGATCTATTATGATCTGATTTTTATTGAAAGTCACCACGAACTATGTATGTTAATAGATTTACGAAGTTAAGCACTTGGATCCAATGAATTTGCAAAGTCGGGCTGTATGCTGGCTTTGATTCCCAGGATCCTTCTGGCGCATTAGGTGAACGGCCCTCAATGTTTCCCAGTATCGGTTGGGACGAGGTAGGGTGATTATGTTATGATATGTGAATTGAAATCGTGGGTGACTAGTGTCTAACGTCTGTGGCTCGGTGGCATTCTCCTACGTGTTAATGCATTTGGACGGTCAATTGAATATTACGAATATTGAAAACGATTCTAAAGAGAATTTTCTCTATGTGACTTGAACCAGACCTTAATAACTGTTAAGCCAAGCAACTGCATATGGGTGTCAGATAAAGGGTCCAGCTCGGTGGAACGTCTGTAGGTGTCAGTAACCCTACAGACGAGGGTTTGATAAATGGTCCAGCTCGAAAGAACATCTGTAGTTGCCACAAGCCCTAATGAGTCGAGTTAAGCCAAATATGTGTTGTGTTTGAAATTCATCTTGAAAATTCCGTAAACTGTGATTCAGTTTGATTAATTGTTGTCGAGCATTGGCATTCTGTTATTTATGAATATATATCTGTTTGAATTGTTTTGGTTTAGGTTTCATTTCTGAATATGGAGTCTGATTGCAAGTCCAATAGTCTAAACTGTGGCAAATTCGCACTAATAATTTTATTCTCACCCCTACCCTTCGGGTTATTTTACAGGTACGGGTACGACTGATTCCAGAGAGGCACGCAAGTAGTAGGCCTTAGTAGTTGACAATCACAGGACCCTAGATATGTTTTATTGTGTAGTTTTAGGGTAGGCCTCGTGGTTGGTATCCGGATGAGATACTTTTGTTGTATTATATTCTGACCAGACTGTGTACTCTGATTTATATTTAGAAACTTGTTTTATATTGCTTGTTGTTTGGATTAAATTGTTAATTGCCTTGTAAGAATACACGGTATTGTATGCTTATGGCGGGGGACTGTTACAACCCGTGGCCGCGGGGTGTGACACCGACATATTGAGGCCACTCATGCTGATCGGGATAAGAATGGAAAGATCCACCCCAAGTGGCAGCAAGGTAATCAGTACGATACATGTCGGCGACATAGTAATCCTCGCAAAAGTTCCTCACTCGGCATACTGCCATCACGTGACTACAGGGTATGTGAGCTAGCTGAGGTCCTTGGCGTGTACAATTTACCGTCCTGGCATCTCTGTGCTTGATATATTTTCTCGTATGCTGGTGGCTCGTTGACATCTCTTGGATTATTTTTGCCCACTTTCATTAAGTAGAGATTTGCTTTTGACATGTACTACAGAAAAATAAGGAAATAAAATAATGTAAGTAAACAATTGTACTAAAAAAATCATCTCCTGGAAATACAATAATATATGTGAACAATTGAAATACATGTACCTTTGCAAAACTTCTAGTCATCTCTACCACCCTTCTCGGCTTTTTCTTTCTGCAATTTCGTCTAAATGTTTCTAGAACCCATTTGTCACCCCCGGCTGCCTTGGAAAGGTTCTCCGCAACATGTTGCATTCACACCCTGTGCACACACTGGCCAATACGTGTTGACCAACCGTAATCTTCACGATCAAAAACGTATTTTATTCCTTTGTGCTAGTCTGATATCACACAGAAAAACTTCCCTTCCCTAATCACCCGTCTTCTTAAAAACTGCATAAAGAATCCCCAGTTCTCACCATCCTCTTTCTGAATAATTGCAAACGCTAAAAGCAACAACTGGTTCTCAGCATTATATGCACATGCTATCAGTAACCTCCCCTCGTAACGGCCAGACATGAAGCATGCATCAATGCTGATAACGGGTTTGATGTATGGCACGGCTTGGATACAAGCACCAAAAGCCCATGCTAGGCCCTTGAATTGTTGAGCTCCCTCTATTAGTACTCCGTCTTTATCAAAAAAAGGGTCATGCCATTGCTCATATACAGTGCCGACATTTGTACTTGCCATGGCCTGGAGCAATGGTGCCAGATAGCCATATGAATCCTTCCAACTACCGAATATTCTGCAGACGGCAAGTTCACGACCTCTCCACAACATGTTGTATTTTGGAGTTACATATTTGTATTTGTGTCTGACGGTCATAGCCACCGCCTTAATACTCTCGATGGATCCAACTTAATGTCCTCCTCAATTGCATCGGCAATTAGTGATGCCGTTAGCTGCGCATGGTCTGTCCTTGTGGACGCAGACTTGCATGTATGAGGTGGTTCACACTTCTTAATTATTCATGCTTCCCCTGAACCCGCAGGGGTTGCAAAAAGGCGGAACTCGCAACGCGGGTGAGTTTTACATAGCACAACTAACCTTGTTCGGTCCCTTTTGTGTATTATACATTCCCAGTTACCGTGAACATGAGTCACATTGATTTTCTTTACAAGTTCATCTATGTTGGTATAAAGTTGCCCTGCGGCAAGTTCGTGATTGTATACAACATGAGGACCAAAGAAACTAATGTCTGCCTCTTCGAAAGTTGTGGTGTCGTTGAATGTGGCGACTTGATACTTATTTCCCCGATCTCTAATCGGGAATTTTTCTTCCATGGACAAACCTGGTACATTTGCATCACCATCTGATAAGTCGTTAGATTCCCAAACCCCTTGGTATTCATCCCCCGTTTCCATTTTCCTTTCTGGTATGGCATCAATAGCATCAACATCAATATCAATACCAATTCGATTAAAGGGTACCGGTGCTGACTCGGGCATAGTTGGAAATCTAGGGATTATGGGTGTCTGTCTTAGTGGTGGCGGTAACTTTTCAGTATTTTCAGAGGAGTTGTAGTACCCCAAGTTGTCATAATCGGGGCTGTAGTACCTCTGGTTGTCATAAGGAGAGTGCTAGTGGTACCCATGATTGTCATAAGGGGAGTGCTGGTGGTACCCCCGGTTGTCATAAGGGGAGTGCTGGTGGTACCCCCGGTTGTCATAACCCGAATTGTCATAACCTGAAGGTCCAGTCCCAGCCGCACTTGAAGGTCCAGCCCTTGTCCGGGGAACCCTCTTCGAATATATGTTCATTACCGGGACTCCACTAGCTGCAAATTGAGTGTACACAACTCTCCACAAATTCGCATCTGTTATTGGAAACCTCACAAAGTAAGGTCTAGCCCCCACCCCACGTGAGTTGTCAATCCGTGTAGCCAATTCTATTTCATACCTGTTGGGGATTACAGCAGTCTTTTCGTATATTAACTGCTTAAGTTCCTGAAATGTGGTATTTTCATTAATCTCGAAGCCAAATGCGGCCTCTTTCGTGTACTGCACGCCATCTTCACCCCTTTGTAGCTTGTCGCCCACATACAGTGCAACTAACATCTTTTCCTTAACAAACTACATTTAATAAATAATTTTATATGGATTAAAGTAATTGTACAAAAATTATAACGGGTACAGTAATATAATTAGAACATAATTTCAAAAAAAACGGCTGCTACAGTAATTGTAACAGTTACAGTAATGCACAATAATTGCAACAGTCACAGTAATTGTACAGTAATTACAACAATTACAGTTACAGTTAATGGAACGGTAATAACTAATTTAGTAAATAATGAAAAAGAATCTAGAAAAAATACCTGTTGCTACAGTAAAATCGCAGGCCCGATAGTGTATAGAATGGAGTGGGCGGGAGAGAGAAGTGATAGAATGGAGTGGGGGGAGAGAGAAAAAAGGATTAAATTGGCGCTCGGTTTTACTAACGGCCCGCCCGTGGCTCAGTTTGGATGTGGCCCGCCCGTCCCTGGGGCAGTTTAGTATAGATGTGGTGGCCCGCCCGTCCTTGGGGTGGTTTGGTGGTGTAGATGGCCCGCCCATCCCTGGGGCGGTTCGGATGAATTTTGGGCCGCCCAAGCCCTAGGCAATCGGGGCATATATATAAAAAAAAATCGGAGAGTATTTTTAAAATTTTCTTTTTTTTTAGGGGTATTAAAAAAAATGGCCATGTAGGTTTGGTACATATCAATACTAGAATGAAACCAGTATAGAACAGTAATTGATTACTGGTATCACTTGACCAAAACAAACAGAGAAGTGAACTGACTAATTAGTGTACTGAACTTTGTTGGATGATTCAATCACAAAATATTCCCAGTACTTATGAGCAAGATATTATTCATGTTTCTTATTGGCTTTCCTCTGGTACTAGATATGAGACCTATGTCTGATCGCATGTATTTGAAACACGGTTGCAATTGCATTTAGGAAAAATCCACTGTTACTTTGTAAGTCTTTGATTCTTTGTTGATATTTGGATTTTATGGGGTTGTACCTTCTGTTTTATTATTTATTTAGCTCATTAATTAGCGCATAGGAGAGACTAACATGAACCTCTATAGTAGTAGATCAAACAATATATTCCAAGAACCACCCTCTGGTCTAGTGGCAAAGGCACGTGATCTTTACATGAGAGGTCATGGATTTGAAACACGGATAGGAGAAATCATTTGTTGTAATAATAAAGGTATTAAATAGTTAGGTGGCTTCACCTCCAATCTTTATTCAAAAAAAAAACAATATATTCCGAATGGTAAAAATTGAATATTTTATCTTGTGGTGTAATCCTTGTCAGCTTCTCATTTAGAAAAATAGTACCTCTGATAAACATTAAAACTATTGCAGATAGTTGCGGCCATTTTTATTAATACCCAAAAAAAAAAACATTTTTACAATAATAACCTGACAATTTTTTTTTTTTTAAATCTGACCAGACCGCCGGTAATTGGGGCGGTCCGATTCCATACCAGACCGCCAGGACCCTGGGCGGTCCAGTAGGGACCAGACCGCCGGTAATTGGGGCGGTCCACTATGCTGCCATATAGCAGCTCTGTCTGCTGTCTCTCTAGCACAGTATCATTTATTAAACCACAGAGAAGAAAGAGAGAGCGATTTTGAAGCGATTTTAAGCGATTTAGAGGCGATTGCTACAGGTATATTATTTTTTATTTAATTATTTTATGTTTAATTTTTAATTAATAATTATTATACCCGCAGTCTGTAAAAACTATAAATTAGGCTTTAAGTAATATTATAATTAACTTTTAAATTCCAAAAAATAATGAATCTATTATACTGTAATTCTTATGAATGTTTTTTTTTAAATGTAGTTTGTTAAGGACAAAATGCTGGTTGCACTGTACGTGGGCGGTAGGCTAATTAAGGGTGCAGATGGCGTGTATTACTCGAAAGATGCCTCATTCGGCTTGCAGGTTAATGAAAGAACCACATTTATTGAACTTAAGCAACTAGTATATGAAAAGACTGGTGTGAACCCCGACCGGTATGAATTAGAATTGGCTACCCGAATTGACACACAACGGGCTGGGGCGGGTAGACCTTACTTTGTGAGTTTTCCTATAACAGATGAGGAGTTGTGGAAGGCTGTGTACCAACAATTTGAGTCTAGGGGGGTCGCTATGATAGACTTATATTCCAGGAGGGTTCCCCAGGCCGGGGCTAGACCTTTTAGTGCGGCTGGGGCTGGACCTTCTAGGGCTCCCCCTGCTGGACCTTCAGGTTATGACAATTCGGCTTATGACAGCCAGGGGTACCACCACTCCCCTCATGACAGCCAGGGGTACCACCACTCCCCTCATGACAGTCAGGGGTACCACCACTCCCCTCATGACAACCAGGGGTACCACAGTCCCTGTTATGACAACCCGGGGTACCATAACTCCCGTGAGTTTACTGAAGTTGTACCACCACCACCACCACCGCCCAGACAGACACCCATAATCCCTACATTTCCAGCTATACCAGAGTCATTACCGATACAGTTATCCGTTAATCCAAATGATACTAATATTGATGTTGATGCTATTGATGCCATACCGGAAAGAGAAATGGAAACCGGAGATGAATACCAAGGAATTTGGGAATCTGATGACTTATCAGATGGTGATGCAAATGTACCAGGTTTGTCCAGGGAAGAAAAATTCCCAATCAGGGGTCGAGGGAATAGGCATCCTGTCGCCACATTCAACGATACCACAGCTTTTGAAGAGGCTGACATTAGTTTCTTTGGTCCTCGTGTTGTATACAATCGTGAACTTGCCCCAGGGCAAGTCTATACCAACATAGATGAACTTGTAAAGAAAATCTATGAGACTCACGTTCACGGCAACTGGGAATGTATATTAGAAAAAAGAGAATCAAAAAGATTGGTTGTGATATGCAAAAATGCCCCTCGTTGTGAGTTTCGCCTTTATGCAACCCCTGCGGGTTCGGGGGAAGCATGGATAATTAAAAAGTGTGAACCACCTCATACATGCAAGTCTGCGTCCACAAGGACAGACCATTCAAACCTGACAGCATCACTAATTGCCGATGCAATTGAGGCAGACATTAAGTTGGACCCATCGATGAGCATCAAGGCGGTGGCTATGGCCGTCAGACACAAATACATACATGTAATCCCAAAATATAACAGGTTGTGGAGAGGTCGTGAACTTGCGATTTGCAGAATATTCGGTAGTTGGAAGGATTCATACAACTATCTGACACCATTGCTCCAGGCTATGGCAAGTACAAATCCCGGCACTGTATTTCAGCGGTGGCATGGCCCCATTTATGATAAGAATGGAGTACTAATAGAGGGAGTTCAACAATTCAAGGGCATTGCATGGGCTTTTGGTCCTTGTATCCAAGCTGTGCCATTCATCAGACCCGTTATCAGCATTGATGCATGCTTCATGTCTGGCCGTTACGAGGGGAGGCTACTGATAGCATGTGCATATGATGCTGAGAACCAGCTGTTGCCTTTGGCGTTTGCAATTGTTCGGAAAGAGGATGGTGAGAACTGGGGATTCTTTATGCAATTTTTAAGAAGACGGGTGGTTGGGCCAACAAAGTTTTTCTCTGTAATATCAGACCAGCACAAAGGAATAAAATATGTTTTTGATCATGAAGAATACGGTTGGTCAACACATACTGGCGAGTGTGTGCACAGGTTGTGTATGCAACACGTTGCGGAGAACCTTAGCAAGGCAACCGGAAACAATAGCTGGGTCCTAGAAACATTCAGACGTAATTGCAAAAAGAAGAAGCCAAGAAGGGTGGAAGAGATGAGTAGAGAATTTGCAAAGGTATGTGTTTGTTGATTGTTTACATGTCTTATTGTACTTTGTTAACATATTTTTATTTTAATTGTTTACTTATATTATTTTATTTCCTTATTTATATGTAGTATATGCCGAAAGCAAATCTGTACTTAATGAAGGTGGGCAAAAATAACCCCAGAGATGTCCAAGAGCCACCAGCATACGAGAAAATATTTCAAGCACGTGATGGAGGTTACCGTTGGGGAATTATGACCACCAACGGCTCTGAATCGCTGAATGCAGTCTTCAAGGAGAGCCGGACGTTGCCGGTGGCTGCAGTTGTAGAAGACACTTTCTACAAGTTAAATACATGGTTTCAGGAACGGCGTGCTAAGGCCGCAGAATTAATAAGGATGAACCAGTCATTTTCAACAAGGGTGGAGGAGAAACTAAAAAAACACAGGAATAAAGGTGCAACTATGACCGTGATCCCGATGGGTAATGACGGTACAGAATTCGAAGTGCACAATCCAAATGAGTACGTTCCTTCCAGCCGTAGACCAGATGGCACTATGGAGTTTGTGAAGAGGGCTTTCAAGTACGTAGTGCAATTCGGAGAGGCAAGAGAGGTGACCTGTACATGCCAAGGACCCCAACTAGCTGGAATACCTTGTAGTCACGTGATGGCGGTATGCCGAGTGAGAAACTTCTGCGAGGATCACTATGTCGCCGACATGTATCGTACCGATTACCTTGCTTCTACTTGGGGTGGATCTTTCCATTCTTATCCCAACCAGCATGAGTGGCCTGCGTATGTCGGTGATAGAATACTCCCTTCAGAAGGATGGATAAGGAAGGGGAGGAGGAGACACAAACGTGCTATAATGACCATGGACGAGATGGGTGGTAGGAGGCCATCGGGAAATCAGGCTCGCCGTTCCGTTTCTGACAGGCGCAGGGCAGGTAGGTAGCATTTTTCAGAATTAATTTATGTTTTTATTATATTGATAACTGAACTCTGTTGTTATGTTCAGATGCCATAAACGAACACAATGAAAGAGAAAATGCGAGAGTTGTTGCTGAAGCAACTGGTAGAAGACAACCACCTCCTGCGACCCAATCATCTAGTAGCCAAGGGTCTACAAGTACTGCTGCACCTGCAGCTGGCACCAGAAAATCTTCCCGTCTATTGGGTCTATTCCGACGTCGTGAAAGATGAACTTATTATTTTGCTTGGGAGAACTTATTTTGTTTGGTTTGAACTAACTTATGAATATTGGTGAACTTCAGTTGTATCATTGAACTTTAATTGTATTCGTGGACTTTACTTGTTAGACTATGTTAGACTACTTCCGAACTACAGTTATATTATCTAGCATATTCAATAATTAATTCAGAGATAACTGATAAATTGTCTGACAAGATGATAAAATACATCAAGAAACATCTCACAACGAAAAAACCAAATTGACGAATTTAAAATCCTATTTCTTAGCAGTCGGCTTCTTACTAACTGACTTCGTAGCAGCCGAATTCTTAACAGCCGTATTCTTAGCCGCCGGCTTCTGATTGGTGACACCCGACGATGTGCTCGCCGAATTTTTTTTCATACCATATCCATATGGATTTTCCACAAAGTCATCGTCTGAAAGGGGTGGATTTTCAATGGGACATTTGACACCAACTCTTTTCAAAAGAAGTATTGCATCACAGTGACATTTGGTAGCATGAGTACATCTTTCGCTATTGTCCATCCTGTTGAACAGAACCACAAACGTAGACTAATTGTACAGTAAACATAGACTAATTATAAAATAAAAAAAAATACCTGCGGATTTAGTAGTGGAGAAAATCGTCTGAAATCGCCGAAACAATCGTCTGCGCTCTCTTTCTCCTTCTTTGTAGTGTGTGTTGGAGAGAGAAAATGCTGATTTTGTAGGACAGCTAGTGGACCGCCAGGGATACCAGCGGTCTGGTCCGTAGCAGCTGATTTTGTATTCGTGAACTTCACTTGTTAGACTATGGTAGACTATAATTATAAGTGGTGTCATAACTCTTTATAAGTTTGATGTAATTTGATTTGATAATGCACATATTTTTGGGCGATTTTGAGGCGATTGCTACAGGTATAAGACCGTTTCGATGAAATTGCTTAGTTTTAACACTTGATTACTTATAATTTGACGAAACAGATATGTTGTAGTTTCATAAGACCGTTTCGATGTAAAGTAGAAAAAACATAAAAACCATGGATCAACATAAAATAAAACTGCAATCATAATAATACTACAGTCCAAAATACATCATAAAAAACTGCAATCATAATAAAAACATCATTAAAAACTGCAATCATCTCTTATGCTTCTTCCCCGAGGGACTGAACCTAGCAGCTGCTTTGCCTTTGAGCTCCCTGTCCGGCTGCACACGCCTCGGTATCTGCTGGGAGTGAGGACTCATATCTCCTAAGTCCTCCTCTCCACCCTGACTCTCATCACCAGTGAGGTCAACCTCCCCCGGGCCCTGTGTATACATGTACGGCGTACCCGTATCGGCTCCCCATGGATCAAATGGAATGACTGAGGCGGGTTGCGGTCGGTTTCGAGATCCTTCGCTTCGCCTCCAAACCTTCCCAAAAGCACCAAATCACGATCAATGTACCACAAAGACACCCCTACGAGAGAGAGAGGGGCAAAAATATTCAAAATTGGTTAGAGAGAGAGAGAGGGAGAGTGAGGCAGAAAGAGAGAGAGAGGGAGAGAGAGAGGCAGAAGAGAGAGAGAGGGGCAGCAGAGAGAGAGAGTGCACCTGGCGGAGCCGAGCGGCGGGCGTGGCGGAGCTGGGCGGGCGTGGCGGAGCTGGGCGGGGTGGGGGGCGCGGCGCTGCGCTTTTCTTTTTTTTTTCGTTCTGGTTCGGTAAACAGAGAAAGGAAGAAGGGGAGGGGGGGCTAACGGGTCGGGTATCTGGCAGCATAGTGGACCGCCCCAATTACCGGCGGTCTGGTCCCTACTGGACCGCCCAGGGTCCTGGCGGTCTGGTATGGAATCGGACCGCCCCAATTACCGGCGGTCTGGTCAGATTTAAAAAAAAAAAAATTGTCAGGTTATTATTGTAAAAATGTTTTTTTTTTTGGGTATTAATAAAAATGGCCGAGATAGTTGAAAGCAGGAAAAAAAAAAAAACTGGATGATAATGAGCTTATTGACAGAAGGGCGCCGAATTATAAGGAAAAGTAGGCCATTAAATCTTTTTAATTTTCAAATAGTAAATCGTTTATGAGTGATCGAAATTATTGACCTTGTTTCATGTCAACAAATGCTTGTTCGTTGAAAATCATAGAAATTCTAACTCATTTTGTATAAATTACAAATGCAAAATCACGCTGAACTTGTATAATGTAATTTTAAGAAATTTTGCTAATATACTAATGTTAGCATTTCGATCGATATAATGTATCTAATTTTATATTTTTTATGTCTGGATGGTCGACCAAACATCTTAATAAAATGAGAAAATTGGTTATTTGTCACTCCAAAATCTTCAAATTTGAAAAATGTCATCACAGACTTTAAAATTATAAAAATGTCACTCTAAACTTCATTAATTCCTAATTTTGCCACTCCAAATAATTAATAACGAAAATACCGTTCTCCTCTTCTTCTTCTCCTCTCAAGTGATTAAAGGATTTCTGTTTTGTAAATTTTAATTAAAATAATAATTTGTTGTGTTATCAACCTCCAGCTTGGTTAGAGATTATACAAGTTATTTTGAGCAAAAAATGAACTTCCGTTTTGTATGTATGATCTTCACTGGGAATCAACCTCCAGCTTGGTTAGAGATTATACCAGTTCCTATGCCATGGTCTATTTGCCCTCTTTTTACTCGATTTTATGCTTAATTTCATGGAGCCTTTGCTCCAGTTGTCTTTTACAAATGTATTCTCATGCTTTTTAATTCTAATTTCATGAAAAATTTAGATGAAGATATTTTTGGATGCAATCAAAGATCTGTCCCCAATTCCGCCAGATTTCGGGTTCAACCCAACAGATCGACAATTGCTATGTTATTACCTTAAAAGAAAGATTAACTGTGAAAATTGCAAAGATATGGATGATATAATTCTAGAAGTTGACGTTTTCGATTTTGAGCCAAAGGATTTGCTAGGTGATAATTTCTTCTACCACATATCAGATATTCGCATGAGAAGAAGAAGAGAAGGGTATTTTCGTCATTAATTATTTGGAGTGACAAAATTAGGAATTAATGAAATTTAGAGTGGCATTTTTACAATTTTAAAGTTTGAGATGACATTTTTCAAATTTAAAGGTTTTGTAGTGACAAATAACCAATTTTCCCTAATAAAATATACATATCAAAACCCTGTACAGTATCAAAATTTACTCTATGAATTATAAAAATATTTTTCAATTTTTATAGGATGACTCTAATATGATAAAAAAAGAATTAATATTTGCATATCAAATATGGTACTTTTTTAAGTCAATAAAAATAATAAAATAATTTTAAAATAGAAAATTTTGATGTTTTACGAGACTTTGATATGTAAATATCATTAAGATTAACTCATAAATGGTCGATCCTGTGGTACATTCACTTTATATTCAAATATATAATTAATTTTAGCACAACTCGTAATTTCAATATACAATTAATTTTATGGTACATTCACTTAATATTACAATATACAATTAATTTTAGCCCAACTCGTAATTCAATATACAATTAATTTTATGGTTCATTCACTCTATATTTTCAAAAATATTACTCAAATTAAAAACTACAATTATAGATGTATTCTTTATTATTTAGACTTAAATTGACTAACAATTGTATATTTTTTAAGACACTTGTCGTCTCATCTTATATAACAACTACTTTGTAACTCTTTTAATAAATAAATTGTCTACCGGCTTTACACACACAAAAAAATAAATAAAAAGGACAAATACCCATCTTTTAGAAAAGAAAAAGAAAAGCAGTAAAGTTAGGAAAAACAATATAGAGTGGTAGATCCGTAGCAGAATTGGTCCTACGTAGTTCAGTATAATTAGCAAATTCTTTAGCAACATTTTAATAAGTTACCATTGGAAGAACTAAAGATGATCTGCCTATTCTTCTCTGTTCGGATATGTTTTTTTTTTTTTTTTTTTTAAATAACAAGCATGACTTCATTGATAACGAAAACCAGGTGGTAACGACACCAATTAAGAAACTAATTATTTAAAAAATATATATATAGACATCAAGACAGTTTGGCCGAGTGGTCTAAGGCGCCAGATTTAGGCTCTGGTCCGAAAGGGCGTGGGTTCAAATCCCACAGCTGTCAGTCTTTTTTCCCTTTCCTGATTTAGTTAGAAGGCACAATAAAACGAGGGAAAATGAGATGATAACAAGAAGAGTCACCGTACGGACAAATGAATTATTTGTGAGAACAAAAATTTGGTTATTATTTAAAAATAATTTGAAATTATTCAGATCATAAATTTTAATCATGTAAGAGAAAAAAAATGTTCTGCAAAAAAATTAGGTGAAATTCAGAAAAAAAAAAATCGTAATATTCGCAAATTATTCGGGTTTAATTCGGTCAAAGGAATACTTGTTTGATTCGGCATCACCAAAAAACAAATTATTCACGAATTTTGTGACAATGCAAATCACTCCACGACTAACACATTGTTATCATTTTAGGCGATTTTGAATACACATCACGATACGTATGTGATCTAAATAAAGACATGACTAATCACTACACAACATAATACAACACGAATTTATATTTCTAATCACCATAATTTTTTTGCCAAAAAGTACTTAACCTCAAGGGCCGACTCATGATTTTTGTTAGAGAGGAGCAAAAAAAATATTGAATCAGGCTTAAATAGCTAATTGGATTTAAATCCATTAACTAATTAAGTACTTAATAAAAAAAAGCAATGCTTTTAACTTATACTTTTTAATATTCTGACTTGTATTTTTTGATTGTCTATTATTTTAATTAACAATCATAATTCAAGAAATTTATTTCAATTGTAACCCTAAATTTAACTTGAATTACAAATTAAACATTCATAAGGGGGCAAAAAAAATTTCGAGGGGGGAGAGGTTGATCGGAACGTCCCGATCTCTGCTAAAACTCAAAATTCAAGGGGAACAGCTCCCCCCCCCCCCCCCCCCTCCCACCATGTGGGTCCACCTTCTTAATATGTTATAATTCTGCGTGTATGTCGTCTTTCCAATTTAGTTCTTTATTATTCTGGACCTCAAATTTTTATTAAATAATTTTTCTGATAAAATTTATAAAATAAAATAAATAATGAGTTCTTAAAATATACAAGCGATGTAATCATGTAATGCATTTCTTAAATTAAATTTAAAAAAAAAAAAGATTTTACTGCATATTTCGCTAATTGTTGCTTCCTTCTGTTTCTGTTATTGAATATTTGATTGCATGCATGATGGTATTGTTTAAAATTTTATATAGGTGTCCTAATGTTGAAGGAATACACAGGAATTCAAGACATTTCCGACGTCTTCAAAAGGCGAAATGTTTAATTTTTCGGAATGATAAATCTCGAAGGATTGTTGTACTCGTCTCCTATTAGCCTGAATTGGATTTGCCCTCCCTCTGCATACCCATCAGTCAGAATTTTTTTTGCTTGAAAACTGTATATAACAAATAAAATGTTTTTGAGGCCTCCGTACTTATATGTTATATCCAATTACCAGTTGGAGAAATCCATTGTTACTTTATTTTCTAACCAACTTTTCCCCGATACTATTTTACAGTTATAAAACAATATTTGGGGCTACAAATTCTCGGATTTAGTGGCGGATTTGGTCAATCAAAACTCAAAAACATTACAATCGTGGTCCATAAAAAAAGTTAAGTTTATTTGATGTGAGATTTGTGTTTATAAGGCAACTAAATGGAAGGAATGCAAGCGTACAATTCTAGCATTATAGTATTTTTTAGGATAGATTTTGAGTCTCAGTTAATAACTGTGCGTTACAATGAATACATATTATAAGAGAAATAAAAAAATTACTTTACAAAATGACATATTTTGATAAAAAAATAAGTATTTAACAATATTATAAATGATATTAAAATAAATTTATTCTAAATTCAAATTACAAATAAAAAATTAATTTGTATAATAAAGTTCAATGAAAATAATGTCGACTAAGAGTAAATTGAAGATATTATACTACTATTATACACCTCGTGTTTGTCAAAGAGAAAACAAATATTCAATTACTACAGTAGAAAAACATATATAAAATTAAAATTATTTAATTAATATGATTCATATCTTATTCCTCGCTCAGGATTTTCCAATAAACTATATTTTTAGTATACACTGACATCATGTTTTTTTTCTAGATAATATAATAGTAATTGATAAAAATACTTGTTTGAATTTCAAATTTATGTTTTAGTTATAAAAAGTTAAGACACAACACATAAATTTAGATATGCACTAGCTTTTTTGTAAAATAAAAAAGTTGTAGGTCGTGCATCCCTCTCTTTTGAATGCTATAAAAGATGTTACAAATGCTAATATTGATTATTACTATGTTTTATGCTGATAAGATTCAACTCATTTAAATACATAACTAAAAAAATTGTGATGACAACAAATATGATGTATTATATATATTAATTTTGAAGAAGTAAAATTGAGTAAGAGATGAGTTAATCTGGAGTAAGTTACTCCACATCTTCAAGTGGATTAATTTACTTCACATTTTCTCCACACGTATGGCTTATTTTCATAGACAAAAGTTCATTTTCCAACATCTCACTCTTTTAAATGAATTAATTTAAACAGTGATTTATACTATCAAATAAGGAGTAAGCAATTTAATCCTCATTAACTTTACTCCACAACCAAACGTGACTTAATTTTTTTTTTTAAAAGAAAGAAAGAAAGACATGACCAATCAATCAAAAGTTTCTTAAATTACATTTAAAAAATTGAAAGAAATCAGGATCAATCTCAAATTCGGGTATATGAGAATCCACTAAGTGTGGTGTGTCTAGATAAATTTAGATCTCTACACGTTAAAAAAATTCGGGTATATGACAATCCACATCAATTTAGATCTCTAATTGTCCACAGTTTGTCCACAGAAAAACTGACATTTGACTTGCGCGAATACTGTAAAACTATTCCTATATGCTGTATATTTGCACAATATATCACATAAAATATGCCAGTTAATAAAAAAATATCCAGCTAGTATTCCAAGTGGTCCCATGATAGTTAGAAATAGATTGTAAGTTGCACAACAAGACAAAAAAAATATACTTTCAAAAGTACCACTTGCTGTACTTTCAGAATTTGCAGTTATAGGAAGTTATTAGCAATTAGTGTTAGTTATTAGCGATTATTTCGACAAAATACGTGATAAAAAGGCAAAATTAAATTTTCCGAATATTTTTTTCTTTATTTAATGAATACATAAATAAATCATCAAAATAATGAATACTGTAAAATCCTTTAACTATAAAAATAAAATATACAAACTATAAAATTGCAGTCATGCAAAATTCACAGATGAAAATGATAAAATATAATGTTAAAAAATATCAAGTTAAAATGTAAAAAAAAACTATAAATTTTCAACAATGTAAAATTATCAGATAAAATTTAAAAAGTATTAATTTTCAATACTGTAAAATTGTCAACTTAAAGTGTGAAAACAAAACGTAAAAACTATAAAATTTCAATAATGTAAAATAAGCAGATGAAAATGATAAAACAAAATGTAAAAAATACAAAATTTCAATACTATAAAACTGTCAACTTAAACTATAAAAACAAAACATACAACTTACAAAAAACCAATACTGTAAAATTGTTATATCTAAATTATAAATCAATTGCATTTATACAACATCTAGAACATTCAAAATAAAAAGTAAAAAAATAAAACAACAATAGCTCAATACTGTAAACTAACACATCTTAACTACAAATATAACAATTTCAAACTGTAATATACAATTGCTCAATAAAACACATCAGTTCAGCAGCATTTGTTCCAAACTGAAATAATGTGAGATTCAATATTACTCACACAGCGGAGTTGAGCACAAGGCCTCGCATAGAGAGATGCCATCAAAAGTTATCGCCGCCAATCCCGAGAACTCGGCGGAGAGGGAGAGATAGGTGGAGAGAGACCGTTGCTGCTGTCGTCGATGGTGCTCAGCCCGATCAGTAGAATCAAAGTTCATTCCTCCTTCCGTTCTTTGCAAACGACAACATTTTTGATTAGCGACAAAAAAAATTATTAGAAGGTAGAATAGGCACCACGTCTCTATCCTTATAAAAGCAAAGGTCAAAGTCAAAGGAGATTCTGCTTTAGGCAGAGAAATAAAGGAGGTAGCAAAATAGAGGTAGAGAGAGAGAGAGAGCTCCAATCGGTGGCAGAGATAGAGAGCTCTAATCAGTGGTGCCCAGCTCGATCGGTAGTGTCCGTGCTCAATTGAGATCAGCAAGGGATTCGATTAGAAATTTATACGGAGAAAGAGAGATTCGAAAAGAGAAGAGTATGGAAAAGGCATTGGAAATTAATTTGTAAAAACCATTAAATAATGTTAAACACAAAAGTTGGTTTATTTAAGGTAGTATCGGATAATTATAATTCGTTAGAAGTGCGTGGGGAGCGAAACCTGTGGAAAAAGTGTGGACAGAAGGTTGTGGATAGAAATCTTTTCTTAAAAAATTAAAAAAGATTCATAGAATTTAAAAAAAATAGACATACTATTTGATCAGTGGATTAATATTCAATCCGAAATTTCATATTTTAATCACAGCTGTTGATTTGATGAATCAAGATAATTTTCTAAAATTAAATCTACATTTAACAAATTGAACTAATTCCTAAAGTAGTTATAGATTTCAAATAAGAGAAGCTGTTCAAGATGAACCCTGAGATTTTTTTTAGTTACATAATACTCAATAACATTGCAGACTATTTGGTCAGGGAATGAACTCTGCTGCTTTTCTATAAGAAAAGCAGGGTCCTGCTTTTCAGATCCCAACCATTCAAATTTATTGAGATTTGTGCATAAAAAAACTTCTTTATAGAGATACGTGAATAGAAAATTTTGAATGGTTAGGATTGGAAAAGCAGGACCTTGCATTTCTTATAGAAAAACAGCAGACTCGGATCCATTTGGTCAAGCTGAAAACAGCTGTTTGCTCGAGGTTAACTGTTGCATGACTATCTGGTCAGGCTGAAAACAGCCGTTTGCTCGAGGTTAAATGTTGCATGACACTAATTTAGTTAATGTTCACGGGATGTCTTCCACATTGAGTGTCGAATGATCGTTAAAAGAATTCTCTATCTTATTTATTAAAGAATCATAGATAGTAACATGATAATTATAAATTAAATTACATGAATTTGGAACAACCGTTGCTTAACAATTTTGCTAAAAGTGCATATCCTTTGCACATGCTCTTATCAATTTCAAAGATGTTATAGAAATATTAAAATATTCAAAGATGCTTTTGAGATTATAATGCATTTATAAACAATTAAAATAAGATCGTTGATGCGAGAAAAAAAAAGTTCTTGTAATTGTAAGAATGAAGGTGATTTTTATTTTTGATCTTTTTAGTTTCATAATTTATCAATCTATACTTTTGATCTTGTGTTTTTATATATTTGAATTAATTAGAATTAAACTAAGAATAACTTTTTTTTTGTCATACCATAAGCATCTGGAAAACACGAGTCTAAACAAAGAAAGAAAAAAAATTATCGAAGTTCTTATATATTTGAAGAGTGAGTCTATGGTACTATGCATATTACGATTTGGCACCGTGCTACGGCTCTATATTTGAGTTTTCAAATCTTAACGATCGATCCGAACCGTTCATCTTGTTCTCCATATTAATATGTGTTTGGAGACCAAATTTAACATTTTTTGAAATTTTTTTACTATTTTTTTAGATTTATTGAAAATCACTGTGTTTGGATGGTCCAGAATTTTCAGATCAAGTGATTTTCTAAATATCTAAAAAAATAGTAAAAAAATTTCAAAAAATGTAAAATTTGGTCTCCAAACACATATTTATATGGAGAACAAGATGAGCGGTTCGGATCGACTGTTACGATTTGAAAAAACTCGAATATAGAGCCGTAGCACAGTAACAACCCGTGATATGCATAGTACCACAGACTCACTCATATTTGAATCTATAATTTTTTGGAAAATAAAGTTTTCCAAACGAAGAAGGGCAAAAGTGTCATTACAAGTCTCTTCCAGGCCACATCGCCAAAATTTGTCCTATATATATATCAACAACTCTGACCTAGGGTTTTTTCATCAATTCTCTCTTCTGTCAGCGCCGCCGCACAAAGGGATAGAGAGGGAAAGAGAGGCGAGATGCAGATCTTCGTGAAAACTCTGACTGGGAAGACTATCACGCTCGAGGTCGAGAGCAGTGATACGATCGACAATGTCAAAGCTAAGATTCAGGACAAAGAAGGTATTTTTATTGCGGTTTTTAAATATTATTTTACATGTTCTTTGAATTTGAAAATTTGATATATAGCTTGAATATTTTTACTTTTTTAGAATATATAATCAATTAATTGCAAGTCCACTGTTTGATCATCTTTATCAATTACTTGTATTAGACATGATTGTTCAAATTTCTGTTCTTTATTTTATTTGTTGGAGCGGGTATTATAAACCTTGCTAATTTAAATGGTGAGCATATTCTTTTTTCAAGATGAAATTAAGCTTGATCCTGAAAGCTTGCTCCTTGTTTTGTTTCGATAAAGTGCATTCTCAGATATATATTTGAATATTGAATTACAGTATGCATGACCAGTAAATTAACAGTGTAATTTAATAATATATTGTAATTCTAGGCATTCCACCGGACCAGCAGAGGCTGATTTTTGCTGGAAAGCAGCTCGAGGATGGAAGGACTCTTGCTGATTACAACATCCAGAAGGGTATTTTTTGCCCTCAGATTTTTTATACAAGTTTGCTTATAATTGCAGAGTGATCCTTTATATTTCAAGCAATTTGGTTTTGACAATTCAGAAAAAAATCAAGCGGCATGTGATGCTTTGAAAAATATGAAACAATTTTAAAATTGAAGTTTCCACTTGTCTTTCTCAATGGCAGTCCTTTCCTTATAGACAATAACAATTTTGAGTGAAGAATACAACACTGACTGGAACCGACAATAAAGAATATTTTATAGAATGGGCAGTGCTAGCGAGTTTATACAGCTTGTTCTTTTTTGTGTCAAAAGGTTATGTGCACCAACGACATGTTATAACTCAAGGACAAAAGCTTATGATTGTCTATAACAATTGCTTCATTGCAATTCAAGTATGATTGATATTGTGAATAATTTAAAATACAGAGTCAACTTTACACTTGGTGCTGAGGCTGAGGGGTGGAATCATTGAGCCTTCTCTCATGGCTCTTGCCAGGAAGTTCAACCAGGACAAAATGATATGCCGCAAGTAAATTTCGCACCTTTCTTTGCATTACCACCTCCTTTTTAAATGTTTGTTGCTGCATTAAGCAAATATGGTAATCATCACTGACCAAATTATATGATTCAAGCATATATTTTTTAGTTGTTGTAATTGACAGTATTGTGATGATGTTCTTTTGAGTGATAAATTCTGATAAGTTGCAACCTTTAATTAAGCCATTATGTCTGAAAGTTTTACTGAATGAAACCACAACTAACCATTTTCAAATGTCAGCTGATAACAAAAAAAATATTGTAACTGGGATTAAGATAGGGCCCCCCCAATTTTAGCTGGTGCATACCTGGTCTTAACTGTATAGGCTGTATTTTTTAGGTCTTGTGAGTCGAAGATTGCTTATAATTTACAATAACTTTGAATTGTGTGCAGGTGCTATGCTCGTCTCCATCCTCGTGCTGTCAACTGCCGCAAGAAGAAGTGTGGCCACAGCAACCAGGTATGTCTCATTGTCAATTTTGTTTTTGTTATATCTGATTTCTAGTATATGCTAGAAGTGAACATAAACTAATTATTATCCTTTTGTTTTCTTTAGTTGAGGCCCAAGAAGAAGATCAAGTAAATTATGTTGTACCATGTAAACTGCTCCAGTAATTTTGATGCACCTCAGTTATGTGTGCGTAGTTTTATTCTAAGAACTTTTTGATTTAGTTTTATTTATGGGTTGTACTCTTTTGTTGTGAAATTAGTACTGTGAGCAGTTGAAACTTTATAATGGTTAACCTTGTTCAAGAATCTGTTGTTGAGAATTATATTGGTACTGTTGTTCTTTGTGAGTTGAAATTCGGCTCCAGGTGTTTGTCTTAATGTGTTCATTATGCATTATGTGATACTTAAAACTGGAGAACCGAAATAAGGTTAATGGAAAATTGAGTTTTGGATTGACAAAATTGTTTGCGTTTTGCAAGCCTCTATTACAAATAGGCTGTTTTCACGGATATGAGTAGCTTTGCTCCAAATTTCTTATTAATATAATGCATATTTGTATAAATATGTATATATTTATACAAATATATAATATTCTATTTTTAGAAGGGGATATATATGGAACTATCCCTTTTATAAAATTATGTTAACGAGTATGGAATTCATATGGAGTTGATATGGAGAGTAAGGTATATGTAAATTGTTGTAATTAAGGTCTTCAGTTGACGGAGGATGCGGATTTTTGTGGAAAGCAGTGTTGTAAAAAACGTCCGTTTAGGCCGATTAATTTTGTTGTTGGCGGGGATCAAACCGTCATGGATTTTCCTGACTAATTAGTTAATTATTTCCGATTATTCCTGATTAATTGCTTGGCGGTACCATGTCCGTACGATGACTGCATACCGTTATTTACAACACCGGTGGAAAGAGGTAAATATTTTTTGGGCCTCCCTTCTAAGGGTGCAAACGGATTGGATACGGATCGGATAGTTCGGATAGTGGTAAAATTATATCCGTATCTGTTTTTATTTTCCGGATACGGATACGGATCGGATATTAGACGGATACGGATACGGATATCCGCTTTTTATAATAGCGAATAACATAATTTTTTTCATAATTCATATTAAATTATATAATATATATCTACTATTCGGATACGGATAATTAAAATTCAAAATCATATCCGTATCTGTATCCGCACGGATATTCGGATATCGGATATTCGTATTAAATTTCCGGATACGGAGTCGGATACGGTCGGATAATATCCAACCCGTTTGCACCCCTACTCCCTTCACTTTATGGTTTGAGATTTAACTCTCAGCCGCTTTGAAATTCAGACTAGTCTAGCGGCATTATTATTGGACTTTGAGATTCGTGTCAATTTAAAAAGAACGGTTCAGATCTAATAATTGTAAAAAATTCTCTATTACAGTACCGGGGAGGATCTGAATTCTATTTGGGCGTCTGGAAGCAAAATTTTGGGCCGGAATTTCTCATGGGAATAACCCATCAAATCCCAATTTTTGCAAATATTTGGAGATGAAAACTTTCGCTCAGAGCCTCAGAAGTCAGACCTAATATTTTTGTTCCCACTTTCTCTCCTCTTTCTTTCAACTAATTTCAGACTTTTTAATGATTTTGTCGCGCTCTCTCTCCCTAAATTTTTTTTTTATAACAGATACATAGAGGTGTAATATATAAATAGCTCTATATTTGTTTACTCATCTGCAGTGGGACTAAGTCAAAATTCAGATTCCAAACTATCTCTCCTTATTATTTTTATTTTTTGGAACCACACCCAGCGACAATATCTGTATTTGCTTGTTATGACTAATTTTAAAAAAATAGTATGCACGGTACCTCTAATATTTTGTAATTTATCCAGTATATAATATTTTTTTCTCTTCTGAAAATAGGCAGAGATAATGTTATTACTGACTTTATGAACCACACCCAGCACAACTGCTTTATTTGAAATGTTAATTGTTGTTACTGATTTTAAATATTATTACTTTAATTGTTGTTTTCTTATTTTTTCAATTACATATTTTAAATGTTTTTTTTTTCTTATTTTTGTAATCATATATTTTAAATGTTTGTTTGTTTATAAATGTTCATTTTTTTTTAATGTTTTTAAATGTTTATTTTTAGTAATGTTTCATCTATTTGATATTATTACTTAATAAAATTTATTTAATTATATTATTATAGTTTTATTACTAAATATAATTGTATAATTTAAAAAAATTAAACAAAATAGAAGTCTTGTATTAATCACTACAATGATCAATTTGTTAATTTAATTTTAAATATTTTTCCGCGATTTAATTAAGCAAAATGATTGTTATGTTATTGTTTAATTTAATTAATAATTATTTTAGATAAAAAAATATAATTTCCGACAACTATTCCCATGATACAACCAAACAAATCATTTAGTACATTCCTATAATTATTTCCATGCATACTTATGAGTATGGGTTCCCACAAATAAAAAAGTGGGTTTCCGAACCCGTCAAATCCTATCCCGCACAATCTTGTGACAAACAAACAGGCCCTTAGATGAAAACTTGGGTTAGGGAGAACAATGAGCTAATTCGAAATTGAAATTGAGAATATGCACTAATTCAATTTTTTGTTGGGTTAGTAGAATAGCATGTTAACACATAAAAGACAAATATAGAATACTTCTTATTTGCTAATAGTTGAAGGATTTCAAGATGCGTTAAGGTGGTAATTTTTTTTTACAACCCTTTTACAAGCATCCATAGATCTACTTTATTATGTTAATTCTATTCAAGTAATTCTTAAGCACAAATAATTGTTTACTCATTCATCCATCATAAATCTATTTACAAAATAAGATTGGGATATACCTCTATCAAATGTCAATTTTGCAAGTAGAGAGAAATTGTATTGTCTTCTAGATCTCTTGAATCCCTTCGTTTGTCAAAACGACCTCCAAGAACATCTTGCACCAAGTTGTTCCAAGAACATCTTGCACCAAGTTGGGAACATCTTCCACGGTATCCACTAAGAAATTAATTATAAACTGAAGTTTTCTCTTGCTAAGGAGTATTATTTCAGTCACTCCTTAATCTTTATTCTCCAATAGAACTAGATCTTGAGTTTAGAATTTATGAGTTCTCAACCCATAACTTCAACTCTCAAAAACGAATTCTAATCAAAAGGAATGAGAATGAGACTATATATAGCAAACAAGGAATATAAATTTTGCTTCCAAAATTAACCCCACGTTCTACCCCCTTTTGACCACGATCTAATTTGAATTGGGTTCTTTTACAGATGGCAATGTTATAGATCTTTCTTTTAATTTTTCATCCATATATAGAACGCCAAAAACGGACATCGTATGAGGGCGATATGGTTCGAATACAAAACATGCGCAACAGTTTTTTAGAACATGGTATTCTAAATTAAGCACCATGTTCTACCATGATTTAACCATGATTTATTTCTAATTTGGTTTCCCTCCAGAGAGGCACAGTTATAGATCTTTTTTTTTAGCTTTTCAGAAATATATAGAACGCTAAAAATGGATATCGTATGAGAAAAATATGGTTCAAATTAGAAACATAACAATTTTCAGAAAACGTGGTAAACTATTTTGGACAAACTTTTAATTATGAAAAAAATTCTTAAATAAACATGGACCATAATTAATAACAACAATTAGGCTTTGTTTATTGGACCAAGTTCTATTTTTTCTTTTTGAATTAATCAAATACAATTAATCTAATTAATTGTAGTATCATATATAATTATCTCAAATAATTATATTTCTCATGTTTTGGTGGATAAATTAATTTATTTGTCATGTCATACATGTCAAATAAATCTACGAGCATTTCTAATTAATTCCTTATTAGTGTGATCATGTGGGATCTATGCCATTTAACAATGGAATAATAACATTTTATTATCATAAACTATAAGCGATACTAGCTATACATATGTAAAGTATCATTTTATAATACACGATCCCTTAAAGTAATGCTATAAATAACACCACTTGTGTTTATTCCTTACCTCATGATATTATGAATATTATACAAAGTATGGTTGTGTCATCTTTGTATTATATTCGTTTCTTGGTCTCTTAAGTAAATTATTAATTATAACTGCACTTCAGTTATATTACATGCATAATAATTCTACTTTATCAAGGGACCCATAAAATATCATTACTCATTATAGATGAGGGGTAGTGATATTATTGATACATAACTTTCTCTATAAAGAACTAATATTTTTATCATTACTATTAATGATTTTAATATTAATCACATTATATATTTCTCATGTGAAAAAAATGCATTTCATATCTTGAAATTCTGAGACACAATAAAAATATCAATGACACTAACATAATCCATATAATATTTTTAAATGATATATGAAACCTTTGAAATACTCATGTTATTAAACGATAAACCTTTATCAATATTTATAGAACTACTATGTACTTTAATCAACATGACAAACTTATCATGGCATATTAGTGTTCCATGCTAATAATCAAGTTTGTGAACATTTTAGAAATTTATGCTTATAATCATATAGAGTTTTTATTGTTCAAGATCAAAAACATATTCTTAAATACTTCTGCAGATAAACATAAAACTCATGTAACAAAATATACATAGCATCTAATTTATAAACATAACATGTAAAAGTAATCAACATAAAATAATTTTTAGAACTCATAACTAACAATAACAATAGTAGTTTGAAATAGTCGCTAAATCGAGTAGTTTGAAATAGTCACTAATTCGAGTTAGCACTATTCTTTGTCTCATTTAAACGCACTTGTATTTGCCCAAAAGCTTTTCCTAAAAAAACGCATTTTTGTATTTTAATATGTTCGGCACCAGTATTGTACAAGTATTCATATCAAATATATACATCTCCAACATCTACATCGTTATATATTGCCAGCGTTAGCCAGCAAATTAAGATTAACATGTGGAAGCTTTAAAGACAAAATTCTAAGCCAACAGGTACCTTTGGCAAAAAAAAGAAAAGAAAAAAAAAAGAAAATAGAAATTTGTTCATTTTAATTCTATATTACTAATATGTCATTCATTTAAATAAAAAGATGTAAATACAAAATATGTAGGTGCATTTGGATGAAACAAAGAATAATCAAATAACAGAGCTAATTTAAAATTGATAATAGTAGCTAATTTAATTTTTGTTGGGTTAATAAAATAGCAATCTAATTCACAAAAAACAAACAAAGAATAATTGATAGCTCTTGATCTAAATGTGAATTAGCTCTATTCTTGCTTGAACCAAATACAACCGACTTTCTTATTTGTTTTTTTTTGAAAAAATTGGTAGTGGCTACCAATATGACTTTCTTATTTGTTGATATCTAAATTTTGTTGCCCAATAATCCCAGATACCGTAAAAGGGAATCTTTTACAATTAGTGGATCCGGACCACTCTTTAACTTTACACAAATCTCAAAGGACAAATAATACTGGCCCCTGCTCCATCTCGAATAGGCACTGTTTTTGAGTTAATCTGAAGCCTTAACATAGTGGTGTTAGAAATGTACTAATAGGCCAGAATATTATGGGTCATATTAATAATTAATATGGATCAGGTCTTAATGGGCTAGGCCTGAATTCTTATTCTCATTTGATCTGATCTGATCAGATAACGTTTTCTGAATGGGTGCAATGAGATGGTGCGAATGAAAAGGTGCATAGTGTTATAAATATACATGCAGAGTTCGGTTTTTGGGTGGTTCCAGAAATTCTGTTCTATACACATCAGAAAACGTAAGAGAGAAAGAAAGAGAAAAGACAGGGCTATCAGTTCGGTACTAGCATACCGAATTACAGTTGTTTGTCAACCTGTTCGTGTAGATACTAATAGAGGCGTGACTGCTGAGCTGTTGCGTGAATCTGACACGAGAAGAAAAAGAGACGAAGGCTACTGCTAGATTTGAAATTTCTGCTGCGCGTCTAGTGATGAACTCTATATTTAATCCTGAACTGATAATAAGAGCTTAACTGATACAGTACCATCTTGATGTTATGAACTTGATATTTTATTGCAATCAAGCCATACTCTATAAGAAAAAAACATCAATGCTGCTAAAGGTCTAGCAAAAGAAGAGAAATGAGACCAGCATAGTGTTTTAAAAATGCATAACTGGTACCATAAATGTAATGTAATATATTTGTTATTAACTTTAGTCCTTTTTTTTAATTATTTAATCCAGATAGAGATACTTCTAAAGCTAGTCTATGTTCTTACAATGCCATTGTGTGTATGTGTTTTTTTTTCGTGTTTTAGGCAAAAGACCGCATCTCGGAACTACCAGACAATGTTTTGTATAACATCCTAATCCTATCAATCCCCAATCTCGCGATCCTTTTCCACATCTGAAATCTCAAAGAAGTTTTGGAGATGCTTACCTTACATTTCTCTCACTTCCCTCTCACTGCTCCAGCAAGACCCACATGCCCTTTCTCTCTCTGACAAGACATACCAGCCTGGCATCCTCGAAAAACGTGCTCAACAATTTGTGCAGAGGGCTAATGAGTTGCTCAAGCACCACCATGGGAAAGCAATCGATTTTTTTAAAGTTCATTTCTCACTTAATTCAGAGCATGCAAGCTCTATAGATGAATGGGTCAAGTTTGCCATAGAAGCAGATGCCAGAGAAATAGTATTGAATTTCACTGAGGGTCTACAGGCACCATCCGGCAAGATCTACAAGTTCCCATACTGGTACTTCATCGGTACTGTAACTGGTAAGGTACCGTATTTGAGGTAGCTAACCCTAACCAAATGCTCGTTTAAGGTTCCGCCAAATTCCTATGGGTTGAGCTCTCTTCGATCCTTATATCTTAAGTGCGTCAAGTTGTCAAATGATGATGTGGCAAACCTCCTCTCATGTTGCAGCAGATTAAGTTGGCTGAGGCTCAATTCCTGTACCGGGTTTCAAGAACTGACAATTTCACACACATATGACGAATTGCGGTACTTGCGGGTTGATTGTGATAGAGACTTCGATGTCACTATTTCAGATTCAAATCTTCAAACATTTGAATACTATCCATATGACTGGTATTCCTCAGATGTTAAATTTGAAGGGGTACCAAGACTATCTAGGGTTTCGGCATTTTGTCCTATAATAGGCACCTCAGCTTCTTTGGATACTGTTCTGAGAGGACCTATAATTTATCTTTGCAGTAGTCTTGAGACCTTATTTTTCTCGCTGAAGGCTACTTTTGAGGTATGTTGAATGTTCTTCTTGTTGAGAAATGTTAGCCAAATAATTTGAGGCAATCATTTCCTGTATGAAGAATTTGGGTCAGTAAACTAAATCTTCTAAAACTTAATCTATGAAATAAAAAATTCAAATTTTTACGGCATTTTTAGAAGTTGATAGGTCGACAGTATACCACCACTATTAAATTGATTTTTATTTTATTTTATATTTTTCATAATTGATGCTTAGACGGAAAACTATAGCCAAGATCACAAAAACAAAGACGAGAAACTCAAAATATGCAACTATTAAAATTTCAATATCTAATTTTTGTATACCTTCTAAATTCCAATTTCTTTCTTTTCATTTCCAGCTGCCGTGTGCTCCACATTACTATGGCAGATTTTCTCATTTGAAAAAGTTGATTCTGCATATCAAAACAACTCCATCTGTGAGCTTTCTTGACGTCGCTTCTCTCTTAAAATCCATGCCAAATGTTGAAAAGATTCACTTTGAAGTAAGTATCAAATTTACTTTTTCTTACACTTCCATAGGGAAACAACTCTTATTAGTGTGTCCTTGGCATGTGGTTTTAACTCTTGGATAATTTTTAGTTATAAAAACTAAGGACGAATTGAGGTGTTTTTCCGGTGCTATTTGGATATAATTGTTCTCATTTTTTTTAGTTGCAATGGGTTCTGTGCTACCTGTGCCTTTTAATTTCTACTCTTTGGACTTTCCTGGTGTTCCCGTAGCTTAGCTGAGACTGTTTAATTAAGTTTCATCTATGTAACTAATGTAAATTTGTTACTGGTCACAGATAGATGCAGCTGGCAAACCACAGAGTAAGAAGCTACAGAATATCTCAGCCGAAGACTTTCTCCTTGAAAGCCTCCATTCAATTCGAATTGGAGGGTTCAGAACTGACCCAGGCCATATTGAACTTGCAATGTTATTGGTCAAAAATGCCCCCAACCTTAAGTCCCTGGTTATTGATACCCAGAAGCATGTCTATATAGGAGATGATCAGTGGGAAAAAGTTGATGTGGGGAAGGTTGCGGTGCATCTGGATGCTAGAAGGGCAAAATTGTCAAGCATTTTTTCTGACAAGATCCCTCCAACTGAAGAGCTGAAGGTCTGGTAAGCTGGGTATTTTTCTGTTTTTGGTACAATGAGTATTGGGATTACACACAAATTATGTTAAACTAGGAGGGATTTGGTGCTACTAGATGTCACAATCACTGTTCTGTTTTAAAATTTACAATTAAAACGTTATATTCAAACTGATAATATTGTTATTTTTTATGATGGTCTATCCACGTGAAATTTAGTGTTTTTTGGAAGCTTATTTTGTATTTAATCAAGAGTCAAAATCAGGGCCGGTCTTGAAAATTTTGTGGCCCAAGGCGCGCGGGATAAAAATTTGAGTCCTTTATATAGGGTGTAAATGAATAAGATATTATCCGATTTCGTTCGGATCTGAATTTGAAAAATTACTTAAATTATCTGATCTGTATTCATATCCGAGACTATCGGTATTTGTATCCATATCCGAAAAGTTATAACGGATAAGGATATTGTTTAATAATTAATTATCTGTATCTGCATCTGTATTCGTATCCGAAAAGTTACAACGGATAAGGATACGGTTTAATAATTAACTATTCGTAACTATCTGTATCTAACCGTTTACACCTCTACTCCAGAAGAAATGATTTGTTAAATACCAATGATTTATTACTTATATTTTAGTTGCATAGTATTGATATATGATCGTTAATGTAGCTAGTTCAAGACTCTTTTTTTTTGTTCTATATGGTTAGAAAACAACATTATTGATCTTGAATTGATGTGTTATGATTAACAATATAACATTATGAGATGAATAGTGACTAATATTTTGATACTATGATATATGTTTTGTATCCAACAAATTTATTATGAAAAATATTAGATATAATTAATGAATGAAAAAAAACTATATTTCGATATTATACTTTACTAGAATGCATATTAGTAATTTTTTTTAATCATCCGAATTATATTCATATCCATATGATATCTGATCCGTATTCGTATACATTTAATATCCAATCTGTATTCGTATCCGAGACTATCCATATTTGCATCAGTATTTGAAAAATTATAATGGATAAAGATATGGTTTGATCACTATCTGATCCGTATCCGACTGTTTACACCCTTACCTTTATTTTATTAATATGCTAATAGATCATTCCTAGTATTTTGTGTATTTGATGGGCTTTATATGCTTTTAATAAAGGGTAAAATGAGTATTTTAAGATTTTAGAATGAGTTTTAATATAAAATACAATAAAATGGGTAAATTGGTGAGTTTTTGAAGTTTAGAGGGGGAAATATGTAATTTCAAACTTTAGAGGGGGAAATACGTAATTTTGAAGTTTTTGAGGGGTATACGTGAAATTCCCTCTTATTTATTAGAGATAAAATACGATGTACTGATAAAATTGTATTGACAATATTTGAGGGGTTATGAGTTCATTGAAGTAATTACTGAGTTCTTAAATTTTTTATTATTACGAACAAAATAATTCAAACAATATAAAAATGAGGTCCCAGCTGTACGTCTGGCAGCAGTGGCAATGGGATATATATAAATCTGCTGTTATTCTGATTCCAACCGTTCAAACTATTCTATCCAGAAATCTCAACAAAGACTAACGGAATTGGGATCGGAATAACAGCTTCATGTTATTCACAAGGAATAACAGCTTCATGTTATTCACAAGGAATAACAGCAGATTTATTCCCGTGGCAATGTGGCATGCTTAGCAGTCAGGTCCCAATTTATTTATTTGCTTCAGGTTATTATCAGCCCTATGTTTCCAATTTAATAAAGATTCTTGCCTTCATGCCCAATATATTCTCCAAATTTATCCATGTCGTCGGGGACACGACGTTACAAAATGGATCTTTCAAATTTAGGCAATGAGGATGTCTGCGCGCGAGTTACGGCAACTTAAAAGACTTCAATTCGATAAAATCGAGAGGCGAGCAACCTAAACAAAGCAAATAACTTGAAAATAAATTAGAGTACACACAGGTGAGGTTTTTGAACAGTTTGGTAATTAGAGTCGGAAATATTAAATGGAGGTCAATAGAAATTGTATCCTTCTTCTGTTGTTCTCATTTCTCCTCCTCTTCACTCTTTTTGGTGCAACTCAAGCCCATGTCAGGTCTCTTCGATCCGCTCACGCCATTAATGAGTCAGGTCAAGCTTCTCTTCTTCTCAGAGTTTTCACGTTTTGGTTCTCTCAATTTATTTTAAATTTTAATATTAATGTCCCACCTGAGGTCTGTGCAAGTCTTTACCTTCCAGATTTCATTTTAAATTTGATTCTATGACTCATTGTTTATTGTAAAAAAATTGGACTACTCTACTTGATTGTAGGCAAAGAAATCAATTTGGCAACAAACTTTACCAAAATTAATAAGCTAGCAGATGAAGGCAAAGATGGACATGAATTAATGAGGCGCGCTATTCTCAAATCAACTGAGACTTCAAAGAAGAAATCCGTATCTAAAAAAGACAAAAAGAAGAAAAAGAAGAAGAAGAAGAGTGCAGCTACCACTTCCCGTGGCAATCCCTCATTGGCTCTTCTCTTTTCCACCTTCCTGTTAGGATTTGCTGCGCTTTTGGTCTGTTAATTGCGTACGTGTTGGTTTTTTTTTAACAAGTTCTTTTAAATTTTACAATTATACTTTTTATTTTATTTTTTATTTTTATACAATTAATACTTCATGTTTCTGTTATATGTGCTATGCCAAACTAAGCAAATTAGTTTGGATTTGTGATTGTACGGAGTGTCTCCTATTAAACCTAAACCTGGTGATGTGATTTAAACCGGCTAATTAAACGGCTGGGACTTCAGCGTACTGATTTAACTTAATGGATCTCTAACGGGCCTTTTTGGGCCCATGCAAAGTAGTTAGCGGGCCCGTATTCAGGGGAACATTAATGTATGCAACGAGTGAGTTTGCTGTTCGCAAGGTGCCTTCCCTATCAAGTTATCATAGAAGTTCCTCTCATTTAATTAAATTTTCCATTTAGTTCTTGAGACAAATTATTAACGAACCGTCTGAAGAAAAGCTGGTTGTGATAAGATGTATAGGGAACGAGAGAAATATGAAGATCAGGGTAGAATTTTTTTTTCTTTTGTATTTAGATATGTTTTACTATATAATTTACAGTAAAATAATATAAAATAATATAAATACTGTAAAATTGATTCTTATTTCGATTTGAAATTTTAATTACATGATTAATTTGATTTCATTCATATTTGATATCCATAGTTTGAAGGGCTGACTCTACTTTGATTGAAGACGACATAAATAATTCAGAAAATTTTAGAGAATGTATATTAAGCTGCTTATCACAGTTAATCATAATATCAATATTGACATATTCTTTATATTTTCGATTGCAAATAGAACGTGACAATTTCTTTTTAAATCGTCGAAGTGCATTAGTGGTTTACTAACCAAAAAAATATTTTTGAAACAAAGGGAAGAAAGCCATGCTGACAAATAAGTGTTACTTCACCCCTAATCAAAAGACGCCGACCTCAATAAGTGTTATAACTTATTGATTGCAAATTTGGTGCAAAGACGAGTACTGAGTAGATAGATACCTAGTACATCTATCTTTGTCTTTAAGATATAGCAACAAACAAATAATTAGCAATGCTCGGTAACAAATTGTCTCAAGATGAGTACTAATTGATGACCCCACTTCCGAGACTATCTAAAATAATTAATTATCTACATAATAACTCTAGCTGAGTACATTACATTGGCACAAAAACTGTACCAATAAGAACTGAAATCAAATTGATTTTATTCTCCTACAACATAAAAATTTACAATTAAAATACTTATCTGCTGCATTCTATAATATACTTCTCTCTGATAATTTTTTTTTTTTGCGAAGGAACGGTTACAATAACAATAAATAACCAATTTTTAATAGTTTGTCCGCAATCTCTCTTACTTGTGTTGAGTTTTGTAAATATTTTTTTTAATCATCAATGGAATTGACAGTGTTCTCACTGTCTTTCAAAAAAAAAAAACTTGTGTTCAATTTATCAAATCAAAAGCACAATGTTGAAAATGGAGGCAGCAATTGGAGCACGAACATGCATTGGAGGTAGAGCTTTAGACAGAAGAGGAAGGTACCGACTCATTCAAGATGGGTCCATCGGAAGAGGCATTGTCCCTGTCTCTTGCTATCTGATTTATCTCTCTCAAGACAGAACATGGAGATAAACAAAGATAGAATGCTGGCATGGACATTAGAGTAATTATATTAATTTCACAACTACAACATTGCTTAGGGATGTAAAAAATATATGTCATGACTTAACACAATACAGAATGGCACGGCACATCATGCATGCATGTTGATTATGTGCCGTTTTCATTCATGTGTCGTGATCACTTTTAGAAAAATAATGAGATTGTATGATATGGAACGATACGGCACGTGAACCGACCTGATTACAACAAAGCACAACACGAGACATGAGAGTGAGACACAACACGAGAATGATCAAAACAACATAAAATCAATGTCATTATGTATTCCAAACAACCATTCAAGTTTTAGTAAATAAATTTATTTTTTTAGACATATTTTTTTACAACATTGCTTTCTTTTCCTTTACAAGTTTTTTTTCACATACTTTTTCATTTATTTATTTTATCTTCTTTAAACAAATTTAAATGTAAAAAAAAAGATAGTTAAACATGACTTAACTACATGTGATTAATTGTGACAAAACATGATTATTCGCGTATCATAATCATATCCTACGATTTTTATCATGACATGTAATGTAACTAGTTACGTACGGGCTTACGGCATAGCACAATGCATCCATGTCGTTACTGAAATCAAGATTAAATTAATTTAAATTATTTATATAACAATTTTAGTTAATTTCATTCTATTTTCGGCAGTGCGGATGCGCATTTTAATTAAGGGGGCAAATATGAAATTCCTTTCATTTTATGGGTCTACATTTTCTTTTTCTTTTTTAGAAAAACTTGATAAAATGTGTCCATGCATGAATTTGTTTCATTATTTTTTATCCATGAATTTCTTTCTTTGCTAAGGTCGTAACTTATATATTCGAGATTTTGCGTATGTAGATGCAAAATTGCATTCTTTAATTGCAATAAATTCACTCTTAAATTGGAGCAGAAATGCAACAACAACAGAAAAACCAAAGGCCACGGCCCACGCCTCTTATTTTGGGAATCTTCCATGCAATAAATTCACTCTTAAATTGGAGCAAAAATGCAGACAACAATAGAAAAACCAAAGACCGCGCGTCTTTTAATTTGGGAAAGTAGCTTTCTTTTTGTAAGTTGCATTTTTGCTTTGTCAGATGGACTTCTCTGGAATCAACATTTTTCGTTGTCTTCGATATTCTTTTCTTCAGATCATTGATCGCTTTCCTCTGCAAAGGTGCAATAAATTAATAGAAATTTTCTGGTTTTTGAGAATACATAGGGAGAGACATGGCGAGCTACAAATGTGCTACCATTTTAATTATAGCTATTTGCTTATGCTTTTTTCATCTCTCCTCATCCCTGGATACCATTATCAAAGGTTAGTAGCATACTTGTCTCTTTCCCATATTTTCCTCGGAAAATCAGAACAAAACATTATAGAAGCATCTCTAATTCGATTCTTTAACTTTTGAATGAAGATTTTACTACATACTGCAATTAAACGTAAGCAATAATCCTAAAAGAACAAGAATCCAAAGTTCCAAACCAGATAGGGAGATAATAATTTTTTTATTTTCCATTAGCGTTGGCTCAACGGAAATCGGATTCAAATAATTAATCAGGTTCAAACCTATTAGCTAATCGGGTACAATTAGCCTCATTTAAGGTTCCATTAAATCCATCCCAACTTTGTATTATTCTTTGATTTACCAGTATATGTGCGAACTTGATACCAGTTTGTTCTCTGATACATACACACTCTGGATTGCCTCATTTGTGTCAGTTTTGTGTTTCCATGCTTGCCACATCTCCATATAAACCTTCCAGTCATGAAATCAAAGAGGCACAATGTTTAAAGAGTCAATAGTTTCCAGAGAAATAAGAAAAAACAACACAGTCAGTGCTTGGAGAGTTGTGAGACAGAGATTGGATTTGGAGTTCGAAGTCAGAGAGCAACCGGGCAGGGCGATAGCGAGGAGCGAAAGAGAGCGCGAATTTAGTTTTTGGTTCATCTCTGTACGGTGTGTACTAAGAAAGGAAGGAGGAACGATTTGATTTTGGGGCGAATTCAGAAGAAGGTTTGGGGTTGAATTTGATTTTGACTATTTGTATTTCAGGCTTCATCTATTGTGATTGGGTTTCATTTCTAGCCTACTCCAACTTATTTAGAACTAAAGACTTGATTGTTGTTATTGTTGCCATTTCTCAGGCTTCATCTCTTAGTCTTGGTCCATTAATACTTTTTAAAATTGACTAAAGAACAGAAAAATAACTTGGACATACATGGAGGGGCAAGCATGAACTAGGCTCAAATTTTCTACTAAATTGCAAAATCCAAGGGGGCTGCCCCCCTCTGAGCCTTATTAGATCCGCCCCTGCATAATGCTCATGTTACATCTCACTGGCTCCTTTTTATTCTTCCTAGAGATCTTTTCGCTCTGATCCACTCCTGCTCCCATCAAAAACTTGCTTTTCATATATACTTTTAAAGTGGAAATAAAACTTACACCTCAAGGATTTCAGCAGATTTTATTTCCACTTTAAAAGTATATATGATTTTAGGACCTGAAATTCCAAATCCAACCATTTAAGTTTTCTCATACACGAATCTCAAAGCAGACAAAATTTTATGCAAAAAATCACGAAATATATAGATGATTGAATTCGGAATTTCAGGTCCTTGAAATCCCCATGAATTCCAACAAATTTGTTAATTGTTTCCTTTAGAGTGAGGCTATGGTACTATGCATAGTACATATTGGTCCGTGCTATGGACTCAAATCTTTGGTTTAAAAGTTTCAATGATTGACCTGAACCGTTTAACATGAACTTCATATGAATATAAAATTTAGTTTACAAGTACATATTCATATGTATATCATGTTGAACAGTTCGAATTGACCATTATAATTTTGGAAAAAAAAAATATATTGATTCGTAGTACGGACCAATCTGCGTTATGCATAGTACCACAATCTCACTCGTACTTTTAAATAAAAGATCTTTAAATATATGTCAGACCATGACTTGCTGCTTCTCTTTCATCAAAGGAAACTTATATTTGAAACGGGATTTACGAAAAAAAAAACCAAACAAATTTTCGAAATCAAGTGACAGATTTGTCCCAAGTGCAGGGAAGAAAGAATACCCAGAAGGGATCCATAATACCACAGACAATATTAGAAGAGTGCTCAGAGGTGGTGGTGGCGGAGGAGGCCATGGTGCCTCCGGAGGGGGCCACAGTTCCAGTGGTGGCCACGGATCTTCAGGTCATGATAGTGGTGGGGATTCTAGCAGGAGCACTATTCCTAGGGGTGCTGCAGCTGCGGGGGTAGCTGCTGCTAGTGCTGGCGGCTACAGCAAGGGTCACCCCAAGAAGAACAGTTCATCGATTTGCATGGGAAGCGATTTTCTTGCAATTTCTCTTCTTGCTGTTGGTCTCAGTTCATTTGCCATTCTAAGTAAATTATCATGGTAGTGTTTGGCATATTCTTTTTAGAATTTCTTGGAGTCTATGTTACTATGCATATCACGGGTTGTTATCGTGCTACGGCTCTATATTTGAGTTTTCAAATTCTAACGGTCGATCTGAACCGTTCATCTTGTTCTCCATATTAATATGTATTTGGAGACTAAATTTTACATTTTTTTAAATTTTTTTACTATTTTTTTAGATATTCAGAAAATCACTTGATCTGAAAATTCTGAACCATACAAAAACAATGATTTTCAATAAATCTAAAAAAATAGTAAAAAATTTTCAAAAAATGTAAAATTTGGTCTCCAAACACATATTAATATGGAGAACAAGATGAACGGTTCGGATCAACTGTTAGGATTTGAAAACTCGAATATAGAACCGTAGCACGGTACCAAATCGTAATATGCATAGTACCATAGACTCACTCTTTTGAAATTGTCAAAATTTTGAAAGAGTTGTTCTTCTTAAAGGTGGTGTTTGGTTGTGGACTAAAGTTAATGTGGTCTAAGTTGTTGTTTTAACTTAGGCCTATTAAAATTATTTATATTTGGTTGTGCCTAAAGTTATGCTATGATTTAAGCTATTTCTTGTTTAGTATAAATTTGATGGCGTAAAACATGATATTATTATTTTTGTTTATTTTTTAAATTTAGTTATTACTGCCCCAGCTATGTAATATATTATTTTGTGTAGTATTTATTTTTATTTTGTGGACCAATATATACATTAATTACTGCAACAATGTTTTTTTATAGCATATTACAAAATTTATGTCATAACTATGAAATAATAATTTCATTTCATAGTACATTATAATTTTCATATCTAAATGACCTTTCAAGGGATCCATGTCTCATTTAATGCAGATTCACATATACTTTGAAGAACTTAATTGGTAATAATAATTTTCATATCTAAAATTAAACATAATAATTAATAACAGATTTTCAACAAGCACTAGTCTAATAAATAGATAAAAAAAAAATGATATTCCAGCATTTATGCATCAGATAATTAGAATTTCAAAACGTCAAGTAACGATAATTAGAATTTCAAAACGCCAAATTTAATTTTGAATTTTATATCTCAATTTTAAAGTCTTCGATGTCAAAAATATAAAAAATAAAATATCAAATTTGTTTTCTTTTATTATAAGGGTCAACTAGAGTGATCAAATTCAACGAATATTTTGTTGGAAAAATGTGATCATTCACCGGCTCAATTTGTCTTGGAGTTCAATTTTTATTTTTATAATATAATCTCGCGGCACTTCTGTACTAATTATGATGTAATGTAGCACAACAAAATTGTCAAGACAAATTGTGCCGATCTACAACAAAATCATTGTACCAGTTGCTAGGCGATTCACAGAAAAGGTAAATCTATTTATTAAATTAAGTTTCAAAAAAAGAAAAAAAAAAGTAGAGATCGCAACGTACCGTCTCGTACGAAGGAGAAGAAAGTTGGAGAAGTTAGAGACCGCGGCGGAGAGAAGAAAGTCGGAGAAAGTTAGAGACAGCAGCGGAGAGGATTGTGTTTGTAGAGATGAAAGTGAGGGAGGCGGCTCGATTTTCAACTTCTCATTTTCTTGTGCGCTTCTTTCTTCTCCTATGAGAAAATAAGAGATGAAAGTGGGTGAATGATGATTAATGAGGAGAGAGGAGTGAAATGGTTGAGAGTCAATGACAGTGGGTCCCAGTGGTATAAAATTGAAGAAAAATTTAAGACACCTAAGGATGCGGTTTAAGTTGGGCCTGTTTAGGCTAGTCTAAAATTTAAGCTATTTCATGTTAGGCCAATCAGTTTAAATCATGTTTGGTGGAATAATAGTGGCCTAAAGCTTTTATTCCACCTTTAGGTCACAACCAAACATGGTAAAAGTTCTTTATTAAGGTGAGCAACCACTTTTTTTAAATTTTTTATTGTCAAACATCTCTTCTTTAGTGAAACTTAAAATTTAATCCTACTCAACTCGTCGAACGGTACTCTGTAATGTGAAAATTTTGTGATCGGTAGAGCTTTAGATGGGTAGTAGGAATATATGTTGGGGTGAATTATATAGGTAGCATGTTTTTTTTGTTGAATGCTTAATTGTTTTTCTTTTGTTCAATGTGGAGTGGTCGTTTTAAAAAAAAATTCTCTGTTTATGTTCTTTACTTGTAGGAGGTGTACTTTGTTTTCTCTGTGCATATGAGATGGTTTATAAAGTTTGCTACGCTAACGGTATATGATGCGACTTTGTGATTCATGGAGTTCAAAATATTATACAGGTACAACTTTTTTTTTTTTTTGACATTAGTCCATAGGTGTATACACACTCACTAAATTCTGTTAGCCAAGATCGAATCTAGGAATTCCCACGTGAGGGCATATGCCTCAGCCACTGTGCTACTAGGGGTGATTAATGAGCAAGCATGAGCGAGTTAGGATATGCTCATGCTCGCTCATTAAGTAAATGAGCGAGTTGTTAATGAGCGAGCTTTTAATGAGTGAGTTATGAGCAGCTCACGAGTTGTGACTTATGACTCATAACAAAATTATATAGTGTGTCCACGCATAACAAAATTTGTTAAAAGTTATCATAACAAAATTCAACAAATTGTCATAATTCATTTAAATGAGCGAGTTGTTATGGCTATTACTTGTTTTGGGCTTTAGGCGGAGGTTTTGGTTCTGTAGATTTACAAAAAAAAAAAATATTAGTATATTACATATGATTAAATGTTACATTGTGCTCACTATATTACACAGTATTAAATATGAAACTATGCTCACTATCTATCAATCTTAATGATGCAAGGTTGATGTTACACAGAATTACATAGGATTAAATGTGACAGAGATTAGATGTGACAAATTCTTAATGAGCGAGTTATGAGCAAGTTGGATCATGCTCATGCTCGCTCATTAAGTAAATGAGCGAGTTTAAATGAGAGGATAAATGAGCGAATTTAGGCGAGCTTTTAATGAGCGATTTACTCACCCCTAGTGCTACACAGTGCTTGGCTATAGGTACAACTTTTAATATTGTAGACTACGGGCTTTTCCTAACCAAAAAAAAAAAGGTGTTCGGGCACCTGGAATAGAAAATTTTAAAATAGAAACTGTTGTAGCTGAAGGACTGTGCAATACTGCAATAAGATTTGAATAACATGTAATGATAGCAGAATAGCAGATGGAACCGAAATTTGTTTAGTTATCCTAGTTTTTTAAAAATACTCAAATTTATAAATATTTTATTATAAATAACCATATTTTTGTCAAAATTTTATTTTTGTCCAAACCGTACAGATTATTTACGGTTTCAATTAAAAATTCAAACCGTAAATATTTCTTACAGTTTGAATTTTTTTTTATTTAAAAATTCGGACCATATATATTCCTTAACTCAAACCGTAAGGAATATATACGGTCCGAATTTTTAAATCAAAAAAAAAAATTTAAACCGTAAGGAATATTTACGGTTTGAATTTTTAATTGAAACCGTAAATAATCTGTACGGTTTGGGCAAAAATAAAATTTTGACAAAAATGTGATTATTTATAATAAAATATTTATAAACTTGGATATTTTTAAAAAAACTCGGTTTAGTTATCATCTCAGTATTTTTTTTTTAATTAACATCGGTTTCTAAAAAATATTATTTTTACCATCCACGCATTATGTAGGTGCGAGGAACTAAGGGTTCCACGCAACCTAAGGTTACGTGTGTGTGTATTTAAATGGTGTTTCATACTTCCATGAACTCTATTTTTGTGAAAAATAATTAATTCTAAGTCATGGTATAGAATGATAGAAACAAAAAAAAAACCTCCAAATATTAGTATTTAATTTTAAAATGTTCGTTATTGTTAAATTAAATTTTCAGATGAATAATTAATTCGCTAATGTTTTATGCTTTTAATAATTTCAGCACAAGTGTATTGATATTTCATTATAATAAAATATTGATGAAATATTTGTTATAAATAAATTAAGTTATAGATGTTCATTTGAAACTCTTCACTAATAATTACTTCAAAACTCTCCTTAAAGATTTGTGTTTTATTTCTTCTCATTTATCAATACAATTAATTTACAATAGCTTGTTATTTATATTTTTTACCTATAAATAAAGGATGATAAGTTTGTATTAGAAACACATCAAAAGAATATATGAATAAAAGATAGTTATTGTTTTAACAGCTCCCCTAATTTGTTTTTTTTTTTTTTAATTTCCATTAGCAAGATGAATTCGGACTCTCCAAGAAAATAATAGAAGCATCTCAATAGGACACTTGTATACCCACCGAATAAGAATTTAAATTGATATATTATTATATTCATTATTATATTATTCTTTTAAGAAAAGAGAAAGAAATGGGTTGACCATCACATTATGAAATTAATATTATATTGATCTCAATGTGAATATATATAGTTAAGACAAATCAAAATTTCAACCTAATAAAATTTTATGCAGCATTAGGAAAGAATTATTTTATATGATTTTGCACATAGTCCCTGGTAACACTTGAAATTAATATTTGCTACAACATGGTTTCATGGTTTAAAATTTGCAGGATTATATAACTTCACAAAATACATATAAATTTCAAGATGAAAGAAAACATGTATAATCACATACGTTATTTATAATTAATTTTTTACACATTTCATTTTAACTTCAATAAATTTTTCATGTATTTAAAAAATTGATATGTTACAGACAATTTCCATCTTTAATTACATAACAAACAATCTCATCAGTTAGCTGATAGTGATATCTTGTTAAATATGCCTCATAATTCAACATCCAATCATTTAATTTAACCACACAAATCGAAAACATAGATTATAAAGAAGTCTAGTTACTTGATATTGATCAATTCAAAAATTAAATTCGAGTTGGATCAATCATTCAAAATCATTCGCGACATAAGATCGCAATTTCAATCGGACATACAATCAAATAACAATCGATATCAGAATATTTATTAAATTACTTCTTTTATTTTTCTCCAATTTTTCTTTCTCTATTCTTTTTCTCTTTCATTTTACCATTTTCGGTTTCATTTGATTTTTCTCTCATGAATTAAAAATGAAAGAGAATAACCGTTTTAAGGCTCCACGGGTAGGGGTGTACACGGGTCGGATATTATCCGATTTCGTCCATATCTGTATTCAGAAAATTAATTAAATTGTTCAATTCATATCCATATCTGAGACTATCTGTATCCGTATCTGAAAAATTATAACGGAGAAGGATACGATAAGGATTTTAACTATCTGTATCCTACATCTGACAGCCTCTATCAGGTTTTCAAAAAATATATATATATATATGTATTCGACTGTTTACACCCATAAACCACAAAAATTATACTTTATGTTCTTAAATTGATTTATTAAATTGCATATACATACCATTGATTTATTAAAATGTATATACATATATATTTTAGATGAACAATATAACACTATGACATAATTAGTGATTAATGTTTTGATAATATGATATATATTTTGTAACCAACAAACTTATGATGAGAAATACTAGATCTAATTTGCGAATAAAAAATATTATATTTAGATATTATTTACTATAATGTACATTTAGTAATTTATTTTTAATTATTTGAATTATATTCATATCCGTATTTGTATCCGTCTGATAGCCAATCCGTATTCGTATCCATTTAATATTTGATCCGTATTTGTATCTGAAACTATTGATATTCGTATCTGTATTCAAAAAATTATAACAGATAAAGATATAGTTTGATCACTAACCGATCCGTATATAATCGTTTACACATCTATCCACATGGATCAAAGGAGATCAAAAGAGTTATGGAATTATGCCGCGTGGCAAGAGTGCCACCGCATTCTTTATTTTTTTTTAGTTTGAATATTTACATCTGCACCTTTCCATCTTTTATTATTACAAATACGTCCAAAATAAATAAATAAATATGTTTTACCGGAGTGTTACAAAACCAAAGGCCACGCGTCTCTTAATTTGGGAAAGGAGCTTCTATTTGTAAGTTTCCTTTAAGGCTTTGCCAGATGGACTTCTCTGGAATCGACATTTTTCGTTGTCTCGCCTTTCTCGTTATCACATTATATCTTTCCTCTGCGAAGGTGATAAACTAACAGAAATTTTTCCTCAATTTTGATACATACATAGGGGAGAGATGGGGAGCTACAAATGTGCTACCATTTTAGCAATTGCCGTATGCTTATGCTTTTTTCATCTCTCCTCATCCCTGGATTCTATTATCAAAGGTTAGTAGCTCACTTATCTCCTTCCCTTTATTTTCCTCGGAAAATCAGAATAAAACCTTTTAGAAGTATATCTTATTCAATTCTTCAAGTTTTAAAGGAGATTTTTACTACATACTGCAATTAAACGTAAGCAATTTTCTTTAGCAAAACCATCCATTCAAAAAAGAAAAGATCCAAACCAAATAGGGAGATGTTAATTTTTGTTTATTTCCCATTGGCATTGGGTCAATTTTAAGCACGCCCCCATTCAAACCAGTGTCAACCCTATCAGGTTCTTCAAATCACAAGGAAAAATTAGATTCAAAAGAGAGGTATTATGTGAATCTCATGAAATGAGGTTAATTACCATTCATTTTGCAAGGTATACTGGATATATATATACATTTGAATAAAAGATCTGTAGATATTTATCAGACCATGCACTCGCGGCTTCTCTTTCAGCACATGGAACTTCACATTTAAAACGGGAATTACGAACAAACGATTAGGGGCATTTTGCACAATTGTAGGTCCTATACAAACTCAATTTCTATAAATGTTCAATGTCACTCATTGTTTTTATGTCAATTGTATAAAGTCCAAAAGTAAGGAATATCTGGTGGTTATATACCTGCAACAAAGAACATTTTGAGAAATTTTATAATGTTTGTATTTTACAAGGGTACAATACAATCTTAATATCTCTCAAGAAAAGGAATTAAAGAAACTACGGTTAAATTTCTAAACTCTGATATTTACACTACTACAAAATAAGTGATTATACACGGACATAAACAGGGGAGCTACACGGATTTTCTGCCATGTGGAATGTGAGAGTGTAGAAATCCCTGAATATTTATACACGGATATTTACCCGTGTGCGATTATTGAGAGTTACACGGATTATTACATAAACAACTGTGTACAAACACTTGCCAGCGTCGCTCTCAAAATAACCAAGCTACACGGATTATTACATAAACAGCCGTGTACGATTACTCTTTCTACACGAACATTTAACTAAATTTCCGTGTACGATTACTCTCTCTACACGGATATTTAGCTAAATGTCCGTGTAGCTCTTTTATATATATATATATTTTATGTTTAAATACATTTCTGTATGGACTTTAGTTAAATGTCTGTGTAGAATTGTTTTTTTTCTCAATTTTTTTTAATGTTTAAATACCTTTCTACACGGATTTTAGTTAAATGTTCGTGTAGAATTATCTTTTTTTTCCATTTTTTTTTTGTGGCTAGGCTCCAATTTTGCTAGCCATTTAAAATTAGAATTCTAAAACAGAGAAACATTAAACAAAGGCCTTTTAAACTCAGAATTCTAAAACTATATGACAGTATAAATAATTGATGTACACTAAATTATACAAAATTATACAAATCCATATTGAGCATTACAAAATTTAAATTGAAACCAACATGCCCACATACATCTGACATCGTTGATCTGCTCCTTGGTGTAACATTTTTGCTTTGGTCCTTGCTACAATTATAATTTGGTATTAGTTAGTAACAAGAAAAGGTAGAAGATTACAATTCATGCAACATATATATATACAAAGCCTTTTGTACATGCAATCCCATGTAATAAAACATAACATATACTCTTCAAGATCCAATACAATGTTTGTATAAAAGTTATATCCTTACCACTTAGTATAAAAGTTGGCCTCAAATGACATGCAACATATATCCTTACCACTTAGTATAAAAGTTGGCCTCAAATGACATGCAACATATATCCTTACCACTTAGTATAAAAGTTGGCCTCAAACTGTCAAAACTCTTGATTATGATCTAGTTTGGACTGACATTTCATACAAACTAAGGCGTATTAGATCCAACATATCAAAAAAGAGTATGCATGTGATCCATGACATGATGTCTCTTGGTTAAAGATCTCTAACATATTGTATCTTCAAATAACATTCATTACCATATATGTGCATACATAATAGAGAATAAATAAAAATTCTCAGTTAAAATTTTCGTCCAAAATTATAAGAAAATATTTATACATAAAATTAATTGAATCTGTATAGCTTTTATACGAACCACTGAAATTCAATTTCTTAAAAAAAATTATTGCATATTATATGAATTTACGATTGCTCTGATATCAAATAATAGTCTTAATAATTCATGACGTGTTTTGCAATTAAAAAATACAAGCAATCCAGAATCCGTAAATTCAAAATAAAATAGCAAAGTAATTTAAATCTTATAGTTCTGAAATGCAGACATCTTTATGCGGAAGCGTTAGTACTGATTTTCAACGGTTTTCCTCAGATTTGATGATGGAGACCTTAGGTGTTTTCTTTACTTCTCACTTTCAAAGATCTCAGATCTGGCCTCCTTATGCACAGAAATCAGACCAACATTCAATACAGAGAGAGAGAGTACTAATTGATCAAAACGACGCTAGAAGGAGAAGGCCTTTTATATAACCAAAACCCTAAAATAACATTTCAACACGGCTCTTTATTAAACGTCCGTATAGCTCTTTCAATGCTTTCTACACTGTTATTTAAACATAAAACCGTGTACAATTTCTACATTTCTACACGGCTCTTTATATAAAGGTCCGTGTAGCTCTCTCAAGCTTTCTACACTGTTATTTAAAAAAACATCCGTGTACAATTTCTACCTTTCTACACGGTTCTTTAATAAATATCCGTGTAGCTCTCAAGGCTTTCTACACTGTTATTTAAACAATAATCCGTGTACAATTCCTAATAAACGTCCGTGTAACTCTCTTAAGGCTTTCTACACTGATTCTTTAATAAATATCCGTGTAGAGATCCCACAGATATTTCGGGCTTCCAAAAAATTACAATTTCTACACGGTTTTTATATAAAATTGCTAAATTTATATACAATGTGCAGTGTACAATGACCATTTTTGTAGTAGTGATATCAGCTGTAATACATTTTAGATTAAAAAACAAATTTGAGGGAATGTAATGGCCACACAAGAAAATGGCTACTATACCTCCAAAACCTAGACTAGAAAAATTGAAACATATCAATTCACATATTTGTTAAATCAAGTGACAGATTTGTTCCCATGTTCAGGGAAGAAAGAATGCCCAGAAGCGATCCATAGTACCACAGACGACCTTAGAAGAGTGCTCAAAGGTGGCGGTGGCGTCTCTGTCGGGGCTCGTTCCTTCTCCGGAGGGGCCCGCAGTTTCTCCGGAGCTGCCCGAAGTTCCAGTGGTGGCCACGGATATTCAAGTGAGAGTGGCGGGTATTCTAGCAGCAGTACGATTCCTGCTGGTACTGTAGCTGCAGGGGCAGCTGCTGCCAGTACCGGCAGCAACAGCAATCATCACTCAAAGAAGAACAATTCGTCGATTTGCATGGGAAGTGATTTTCTTGCAATTTCTCTTCTCGCTGTTGTTCTCAGTTCATTTGCCATTCTGAGCAAAGTATCATGGGTGTAATGTGAAAATTTTGTCATCGGTATATCATTATTCATATCTGAAAATTAAATACATATATCTAATATCTAAATATCTGTGCGGATACGAATACTAATATGATTTAAAATTTTAATTATACGTATTGGAATAATAGATACGTACCATATAATTTAATAATATATATTATAAAAAAATATTATACACTATTATAATTAGATAAATATTACAATTTAGTTTTTGTAATATTACTAAGTATTCAAAACAGATATTTGATCCGTATCTGTCTATTATTTGATCCATATCAGTATTTGAAAAATAAAAATAGATACGAATATATTTTCATTATCAGATCCGTATCCGACCCGTTTTCACCAATAGATGGAATAGAGTGAATTTTGTCAATAAGCTCTTCACAATTTAACTAGTTCTAAAATAGTCTATTTCACTGCGGCATGAAGAGAAGTTGGAATTGAAATTCATAGAGGCGGAATTTTCAATTTTCAATTGAAAAATGGTTTTGGATCTATTTCAAGCTGAAGAAGTTGGAATAAATGATCTATTCCAAACGCATTAATTTCCACCGTTTATTCTGCTATGCTGAGCAGGTCCTACAATTTTCGTTTGTGCTTGTGTTATTTTCCACCGTAAATGTGTCATCTCTAGGCATGTACAGGTGCACAACAAGTTCACATTTCTTTTTTTCCAAAATTCATGAAATTATATTAAGTCCTATTTTTTAATAATAATTATTATTTCTGCAAATACTTAGTCAATTATCTTTAACAATAACTTGGGAATATCACATGATATAATGGTTCTGGACTCTGGACCATTCTATATAGTGGTTTGTTATCTATCTAAAAAAGTAAAAAATAAATAAAAAATAAAAAAATTAAATTTGGTATGTAAGTCAAATTTGTATATAGATCATGTTGAGCGATTTAGAGAGCGATTGTTCAAGTATTTACAATCTAATCTGACAAATTAAAATGCCTCTCCAATGTAATCTAATCTGATCGATATAACAACATATAATCTCTCTATGATTACAATATACTCATCCAGGATAGGTGTCATATAATATTAAAATCTCTCTAAAAAAATTATTGTAGCTGACCGCCCAAACACTGAGCGATTTGGTAAACATCTGTAAAAATAAAAATAAAAATTGACCGCTCAAAACACTGGACGATTAGGGTATTTTTAAAAAAAATTAGCTCAGAGGGCATATTTGTTTTTTTTTGTTGAAGGGTATTAATAAAAATCACCGTAAAATCGTCCCTACTATTGAATTATTTAAATTATTGTGTCATAAAAATATTAATTGTGTTAATATCATCACCTATTTCAGACCCGTAGGAAAGATGGGTAAAAAATTAAAAGAGTAGTTTTGACTTAATACAGTATATATGAACAATAGAATTAGAACAACATTGCATATCTACTTGTTAAAATCTTTACCGAGAATGATTCAGGTTAGATCCTCAGCACAAGCAGTTTTTGGAAATAAATAGACATGAAATCGAATTCTCTGTATTAAATTATTCTGAAACTTCTTGGAACCCAGCAGTCTGTTATAAGGAATGTATTTTTGGGTGTGATTTAAAGGTTGGTTTCCATATCTTTCGCGCTCATCTATAAGTGGTGATAAAAGAAGTTTTTTTGCTCGAATTTCACATCATCTCTTTCCTCTGCAAAGGTGCACTAAATTAATAGAAATTTTCTCAGTTTTGAGAACTACATAGGAGAGACATGGCGAGTTACAAATGTGCTACCGTTTTAGTAATTGCTATTTGCTTATGCTTTTTTCATCTCTCCTCATCCCTGGATACCATTATAAAAGGTTAGTAACTCCCTTGTTTTTTTCCTTTATTTTCGTCGGAATATCAAAATGAAACATTTTAGTATATCTCAAGGATTCGATTCTTTAATTTTGAAGGACGATTTTTACTGCATACCGCAATTAAACGTAAGCAATTTCCTCCAGAAAAAAACATCCATTAATCCAAACCAGATAGGAAGATCGATGCTAATTTTTGTTTATTTCCCATTGGCATTGGGCCAATGATGTTTTTCCATTTGAAGAGCATGCCTCCCTTCAGGTGGAATTAGAAAATTTTAATAGAGCTGACTTAAAATTAAAATGTATATTTGTTGTGAGTAGGGTTTGAACTCAAGACCTCTCAATTACAAGATAGAACTTTAACCATTAGACTATAACTAAATATTTATTGTTTATTAAGGGTGATCAGACTATATAAAAAGTTTAAAAATGATAAAATTAAATTAAATTTCTACATACATGATTAAAATATTGAAATCATAGGTAAGCCACCTTTGGCTAAGCCTTAGATCCACACACACACACAAAACCTATTTATTCAAGTATTGTGTGAGTCTCATGAAATTGAGGTTAATTATAATTCATTTTGCAAGGTATATATGCGGGATATTATTTTGAATTTGATGGTGTTAAGGATTTGGGAGACATTAATTACCCCCCTTTTAAAACATTAAATTATTCCTTGTACCTGATTACAAAACTTGTTTTTCATATATATACATTTGAATGAAAGATCCTTAATTAAATATTTATCAGACCATGTACTCGCGCTTCTCTTTCAGCAAAGGGAACTTTAAAACGGGAATTACGAACATACGAATAGGGGGTATTTTGCACAATACAAACTCAATTTCTACGTGTTCGGTTGCTAAGCGGGAATGGGAATGGGTTTAGATCCAATTTGAATAGCCAAAACACTATTCGCGTGGGAAAAAAAAAATTCACTAAGCCTGTTCGGCCGACAAATGGGAATGGGCATGGGCACGGGAATTGAACTGAAAAACATTGTTTCCGTGGGAAAAAAAAATTCAGTTTTCCCACATGAACAGTGATTCGCTCGAACAGGTCCTAATAGTGAATTTTTATTTTTTCCACGGGCACAGTGGCACACCGAACACGCCCTAAATGTTCAACGTCACTCAGAAATTGTTTTCCTGTCAATTGTATAAAGTCCAAAAGTAAGGAACATCTGGTGGTTGTACCTGCAACATAAGTACATTTTGAGAAACTTTATAATGTTTGTATTGTTTATTCTTAATCTTTACAAGGTTACAATACAATCTATACCTCCAAAACCTAGACTAGAAAAATTGAATCCTATCAATTCACAAGAAAAAAAAAAAATCAAACAAATTTTCTAAATCAAGTGACAGAATTGTTCCCAAGTGCAGGGAAGAAAGAATGCCCACAAGAGATCCATAATACCACCGACGACCTTAGAAGAGTGCTCAAAGGTGGCGGTGGCATTAGTGGAGGGGCTCGTTCCTTCTCCGGAGGGGCCCGCAGTTTCTCTGGTGGTAGCCACGGATATTCAAGTGAGACGGGTGGGTATTCTAGCAGCAGCACTGCTATTGCTGCAGCTTCTGCCAGTGCCGGAAGTAACAGACATCATCACTCAAATAACAGTTCGGTGATTTGCATGAGCAGTGTTCTTGCAATTTCTTTTCTCGCTGTTGTTCTCAGTTCATTTGCCATGCATTCTGAGCAAATTGTTATAGGTGTAATGTGAAAATTTTGTCATCGGTAGGGCTTTAGATGGTAGTAGGAATATCCGAATATATGTTGGTTTTCTTTTGTTCTATGTGGAGTGGCCGTTTTAAAAAAAAGTCTCTGTTTATGCTCTTCACTTATACGGGTGTATACCTTGTTTTCGCTGTGCATTGAGATGATTTCTAAGTTTGTTCCTGCGTAGGCTTCACATAAAAATAAAAATAAAAGTTTGCTCCGCTAGCGGTTGTCTGATGTGACTTGTTATTCATGGGAAAAAGAAACTCTGTTGTAGCTGAAGGACAGTGAAAGATTAGAATAGGATGTAATGAAAGCAGATGGAATAATGTGGATCTTGTGAATATATAAAATCTTCACAATTTAACTGATCTAAAATAGTGTATTTCACGATGGAGCGGGAGCAAGTGATGCAGGAGTCTGCCAACACTGACGACTCTCTCTGATTTGCTGTTATCTTTGCTTTAGAACTCATCTTAGTGCTTTTGATTTAGTTGGATGTAAGAACTGTTGTGTGTTATATTTTTTTTTTATTTAGTTGAATCAGACAACATATTCTGGTCTGATTTTTAGAAAACTTGTAATTTAAAAAGTTTCAATCAATGAAATGGGTCTCTGTCTCTCTTTTTTTTTTTTTTTTAAAAAAAAAATTGTCTATTTCACTGCCGGAAGATAAGGTGGAATTGAAATTTATAAAAGCTGAATTTTAAATTTTCTAGTGGCTTTAAATGCTGGAACCGGATCACCTGCCCTCTGGGGTGCACGAAATTCCTATCCCTAGAGCCACTGCCGGATGGAGCCGATGTCACTTTTAACATTTAAATATTTGATCTGGGGCCACCTCAGATCCACCGACAATGACTCTAGGGGCAAAAATTTCCTGCCCCCCAGGGATGCAGGAGATTCGGTCTCTTAAATGCCTACTAATAATTTCATTAATTTTAAAACATATTAAAAATGGGAATTTTCAATTTTCAATCAAAAAAGTTATTTTGGATCTATTTCAAGCTGAAGTTGGAACAGATGAAATAGTCCATCTAGTTCAAACGCATTCCCACCATTTATTCTGCTATACTGAGCAGGTCCTACAAAATTTTCGTTTGTGCTTTTATTATTTTGCTCTCATGTAGAATTGCTATATATATTTATCTCCATTTACTTAAAGAAACATAGCAAATGGTATCTCTTGGATCCAATAAATGTGTCATCTCTAGCCTAGATACTCCAGGCAACACATGCACGTCAAGTTCACATTTCTTTCTTTCTGAAATACATAAAAAATATATCAATTCCGTTCTTTTAATAATTATGTTATTTCTGCAAATACTTGGTCAATTATAAATGAGTGACTTTATATGTATTTAATATGAAACTAATTACTCAAAATAAGCAATCTTTATTGTCTTAGTGTCAATCTTTATTTCGTTAAATAGTTTGTTGATAAAATAAGCAAATATCTTGAATGATTCCTTTTTTAGATCTTATTGGGTCATAAAAACATTAATTGTGTTAATATCGTCACCCATTTCAGACTCATGGGATTGATTCGTGTTAGATCCTCAGCACCAGAAGTTTTGGAAATAAATAGACATGAAACAGAATTCTATGTATTGAATTATTATCCTGAAACTTCTTGGAACCCAGCAGTGAGCAGTCAATTGTTTATACTTTATAAGGAATGTTTTATTGGTGTGATTTATTGGTTGGTTTCCGTATCTTTCGCGCTTATCTATACTATAAATGTTGAGAAAAGAGACCTAGCTCTTTTGCTCGAATTTCAAATAGCAAGGAAAAGAACAAAAGGAAATGGAACCCTTTTAAGCAGGCTGTACAGAATACCGGTTTTAACTTATAATGAGACTCTACTAATCTGAAGTATAAAAAGTATCCCGTTCTAACCAATAATTGAACTACAATATAGGACATTTTACTAATTTTAGACAGTTCATGTGAGACTACTACAAATTCAATTATGTTTGACTTTTGTTTATACAACTACAAGATAAAGGAAAAACAAACCAATTTTAAACGATTATCAATAAAAATGTTCAGGGTAATTAGTAAGAGGAGAGCTCTCCTTCAAAGAGAGCAGGTGGTGTTGACCATTTTTTAAAAGAAAAGATGTTTTATGACACAGTATCAGGAAACTGGTAGATGAAAAATTAGGAAAAGATGCAATTAGTGAAATTTAGTGACTAGTTCAAGTTTTCGGGCCTGGAAGAATTTGCACCTGCCTTTTCCGCTTGATTCAATATCTTCAATCTTTCTCTTGCATCCTGTAAAGCCGACACTTGATAATTTCAGTTGCTTCTTGCTATTGCAAGCATTGGAACCTTCTTCCTCGTCCTTATCACACTCCCTAAATTTAATGAAAATGATGAAACTTCCTAGTTATATGTCAAACCCCCAGTATTAATAATTTTTAAACAGAATAACAGTATTCATGAATTTTATGGTACCACAGGGCAATGGTCTTCTTTGTCCTTTCTTATTAAATTGTGTTTCTTGATGTTCTATAGTTCAATTACTTCTTTTCATTATAATATAAACGAACTGTGCTTAGTTGGATTTTACATCTAATTCATAAAAGTAGAAGGAATAATTTAGAAGTTACAATGAGTAAAACAAGCTCACCATAAAACCTGAATACAATCTTTGAAGAAGGGAGTGCAAGTGCCCCAGCTGAATCGCACCAATGTTGGAAACCCAAAAAGCTGGTGCTTGTTTTCCACCAACCATGCTTTCGTAGCTGGGTCTAAATTTTCATTTCATGTTAATTATGTAATATATTGAATGCCTTTTAGCAAAAGAGTCCCACTTTATGCAAATAACACAGAATATATCTCTTAATTCCACAAAATCCAACAAATATTAACTGTGAATAACACCAAATATCCCAACTACTGAAACTTCTTTTAACACCCAAAACTGTCTTTGCCGCTGACCATAAAAAAAAAATAATAAAAATCCTCAATGTGGGCAGACCAAAAATATAATGGGATGGTTTTAGTGTTTATTTCTCAATATTGAATTCAGAAGCTTAGATGCTGAACTCAGTAGAAGTCTTGTCAAAACCCACCAAAAGAATGTTGGGTATTGTTGCGAGCAAATCAAGTTTAATTGATGAATACACTAAATTCAGTTGATTAATCTATGAGCTTTACAAAGCAGTAGTAAAATTATGAATGTATTTAGCTGCAATTTTTGGCTGCTTGTGGTAAGGCTTGTACCAGTATGTAAAAGTAGACTGTACAATTTCCAGAATTTTTCAATCAGTAACGATTAGACTGGTGGATTCCAAAATTTATGTTCTCTAATCGATTAGCCTATAGGTGATTAGCTTAGCTACACAACAGATGATATATGCTAATTTGGGTTAATTAAGGATTGAGAAATTGATTCTTAGTTGACATAGAATTGCCCCACTTCATTGATGCTAAATGGACAATAAAAAATTGATTTATAAATCTGACTTGATAGAAACTCAATTTTCAGCATCATCACGGTTAATTTTTGAAAGATCAAGAACTTTTGGATACTGTACCTTCCACACAAGTGGGTTCCTAAAGGTCATAGTACCACTATACCAGCAAGAACTGCTTAAAATTAAAACAGAAGTCTTCAAATTCATGGAAACCATAACAAAGTAAAAAAGTATCCCGTAACAATTGCAAAGTTAGAAACGTCCCATATACCCCCTCAATAACAACTGAGCATTTACACTGCCCGATCTTAGCCTAAATATTCACCAAAATAAGAGAGATCAAAGACAGCTGGATAGTTTTGGCATCTTATGAGCCTGGAAGGACATGCATAAAATTCCTTCTGCATAGGATTATATCAAGTACCTTTATGTTTTGTAGATACAAACAAAGATATTTCTCATTTTACACTAGTTTATGGAACAAAAAGATTCTCCCAAACTTATCCTATTACAATTTATACATCGTCGAAGTCATGAGGCAAATTGCCGAATCACAAATCACAACCATAATAAATTAAATTAAACTCAGAGGCGTCACAATCACCAAACTCAAACATTCACTGTCCACTTTTGGGGACCGAAATGCCATCTCGGCACAAGCACATAATTGATGATTTAGGATTTTCTGTGGCTTGTTGTTGAAAATTTTGTGAAAACACCACCAGGCCGAGATGCCATCTCGGCACAGCAAAAAAAAAATTCTGGGCTGATTTGGCATCTCAGTACTTGTGGTTTTTGGAAAAACTGAAATCATCAAGTTGGTTTGTTAATTTTTTATTTATGGTTTATAAAAAATATTCGAGGGGAGGGAGGGGGGGAGAAGAGGGAATCCTTACCTCCTGGATAACCAGATCCGAAGTTTCTGTTTATATTCGGCACAGTCTCATCAAGTACCCAATCCCGCAATGATCTATCCCTTGTCACCTTTGTTTTTTCGACAATATGAAAACTTGGTCAAATTCACAAACAAAAAATTATAAAAGCGATATTACGGTAAAAGAAAACTTTATGTTTATTACCTTAAGGTCATCATGTTACAAAATAAAAAGGAAATATATAGGACAACATTATGTTTATTCCTGCACAGCCTCAAAATATCACACACAATTGTAATGAAAATTGAAATATGTACAACTCATATCTTCTAAAGTACTAGATATACCCAAATAATATGCAACTCGTATAACCCCTACAGCTTATAAACCTCATTGCCCCTGGTAGCTTAATGAGGGAAAAGATGGAAATTTCAGATAATTACTGGAGAAAGATCCAGAGGAGCACTGTGTAAGCAAAATAACAGTTCTCAATTAATGAGCAGTGTAAGTGATATTTTGAGGTTGATGAGGGCATAACTCCAAGAAGCAAAAATTACCTTTGCAACTATACTTGCGCCACTCACAACAGGGTAGAGGCTATCAGCCTTCTTTGCAACCACAAATTTTATACCCGGAAATCTTTCTGACAATTTTTCCCTGTACTTGTCTGCATCTCCCACTGTGTCCACATAGACCTTTGAAAGCAATAAGTGCTGACTTAGTGATAAGATGAAATTGACAACACTGCAACTAGCTGTTGTAAATTTCCATAATTATACTTATAGCAATAGTTAATTAAGACAATGGTTGCAACTAAAACTACATTATTGCAAAACTCAAAAGGTGAAATAGATACCCAGTCCAGCAAAAATTTAGAATTTTACCTCAGTTAAGAAAACTCCCAAGGCAAGCACCCTCCGTACAAGACCCATAGCTGAGTTGTGTGATATCTCGTTTAGGTTTATTTTAGTTCTGGAATTTCAAAAGAGAAACACATGGGCACTGACTTGTAAATACGTGCTTTAAAAAGGTAAACAGTTTAGAAAAGTTTCCAGTCATGCCAGATTGCATACTAGCATCTAGAACAAGCTAAAACAATAATAAATTTATAATCAACCATACCATGGAAATTTAAAAGATTGACGAGTCGTATGAGGTTCATTTTATTCATTTTTTATAGTTCAAAGAGAAACCTTTGAAGCATTTTGGCAGAAAGGTCCCTAGGATCAATGATATCAACTTCCCATCCAAGAGACGGTTCTGATTTTAAATTTTCAAAAAGCTCCTCTCTCTTTTCCTCTTTCAGAGTCTTTGAATCTACAGTAAGAAAGAATAAAAAAAAATTGCAACCATTGATTAAATTGGGTGAAATTGAGTTTGCATCAAGTTACAATTGCATAGTTACGGTTAGCTGTTCTAAATTTAGATTAAGTTAGGCTTAATTGTACAATTGCAGCTCAATTAGGTCTTGGGGAGGAACTAGGAAGAAAACTTAAGCTAGATTTTCCTAAACCAACTCAGCAACAGCCATTTTTTTTATGTTTCAGCGCTCGTGTCAGTACCGCAATGGCTATGCTACGTTAGACCACCCATAAAATAAAAAAATGATACATAATAAAAAAAAAATTATTTAAACAAGAAAAAATCAAACTGTTGGTGAAGAATTATTACCTGCAAAGTTAAGGGAAGCCAGGGTTTTCTGGTAAGAGAGTGCGCAATACAAGCAACCATAGACCATTGGACCTGTGAAATAAATCCATTCAATAAAAAATCGTTGTTAATCAGACGACAGAGAAAGAGAGAAAGCTCTTGGCACTTGGCAGCCACTGCCAAATTTTTCGAGAGAGAGGGAAACCTAGAACGGGGCCTCTACCCGCCTCGTCTATGCCCATAATACATGGCTCCGAAGCCCATTGGGGTAGTGGAACTGTACCCATAGCAATTGATTGATTTCAGATAGCTTGGGAGGTGAGGGAGAGAGAAGAGCCCTAGAGGATTGAGGCCAGGGTTTCAGATTTCCTGACAATGTTTCCGAGCAAAAGCGAGGCGGAACAGTACAATGAGAATGAATTGGGATTCTCTGTTTACTGTACGGAAAAGCAAGCGTGAGGTTTTACATTAACAAGCGGTATTTTCATGGCATCTTCCAGTTTTCGTGGAGAAGTGTGAAGAAATGGCAGCAATGTCCATTTCCAAAAGGTGCTAGTGTGATGCAAATATTCAAAGTGCTATTATTTGTCCTCATAAACATAAAACATGGTCTATTTAATCGCGTATTCAAAAATTTAGACAGAAACAATTGAATTCTTAATTTTTTTCATGGAGCCTGATAATTGTACCTCAAATAAAATTTTCAAGCGCGTCCGACAAGTAGTTTAACAGAAAAAAAAATTCAATATTATCTAATTTCCATTTCTAGCTCTAATATTCAAACATTTAAAACTCTGTTTATAGCATTTTACAATGCTACTCGTAATCATTTAAACCTCTGTTTGCAAAAATTAAAATTCTAAATCTGTATAGTTTTAACTCATAACTACTTTTGTTTTCAAGCCAAAAATGGAAAGATTCATTTCACCCACTTTTTTTAATTTTCTCTCTGCTTATTCTTATCTATTTTCTCGACGATCCGTGATGGATCTTGCGAATCTAAAAATATGAACGTTTATGATCCGATTTTCTCTTTCAAATGAGATCCATGAAGAATAACTTTCGAGTTATATTTGTGTCATGATTTTTTTTACCAATTTAAATCTTTGTGACTTTTAGTTTTTTTTTTTTTGCTTTAAAATAATTTAAACCTCATGTACAAGCATATAAACCTCATTAATAACACTTTAAATCTCTAGAATAAAACATATAAAGATCATCTACAAAGAATTTAAGCCTCAACAATAACACTTCAAAACATATAAACCTCAACAATAACACTGCAATTACAAATCTCATTTACAAAGCATATAAACCTCATATACAAAGCCTTGAAAATTTTAATTGTTATAGACTGAGATTTAAAAACTTGAAAATTTAAAGTGCTCATAAGTTTTACTTTAAAAAAACAAATGGCTTTAAAATTACTCAAAAATATTTTTTCATGGATCTTATTTGAAAGATAAAATCGAATAGAAAACGTTCATATTTTTATATTCGTAAAATTCATCACGGATCGTCGAAAAAATAAATTATAATGGTCAGAGAAAAAATAAAAAAGAGTGGGTGAAAAAAATCTTTCTGTTTTTGGTTTGAAGACAAAAGTAGTTAGGAGTTAAAACTATACATATTTATAATTTTAATGATTTCAGACGAAGGTTTATATGCTTGCGAGTAGTATTGTAAAATATTATAAACATAACTTTAAATGTTTGAATATTAGCGCTGGAAATAGAAGTTAGACAACATTGGAAGTTTTTTTTCTGTTAAACTACTTGGGGAATGTACTCGGGTATGATGGCTCGGCTTACCAGAACATTTCTTTTTATATATATATGATAACATGAACGCTGGTGTTAGTAGATATTATTTTGCAACTTTTAAGGAAATATAATTTTCACTTTTGGTAACATGTATGATGGAAAACAAATTCGGCCCTCAACTTTTATTTTTGATTTGTCAAATATTTTCATTAAATTTAAGTTGCTAGCTATATTTAAATTCTCATATTTCCACTGTTTGTAGTTATGATGAACGGAGATTTGAATTTTAAATTTTTTTGAAGCTATCTAAATTCCTCGTGATTTCTCAGTATATTCCGAGTATTTTCTTCTACTTTTTTGTCATTTAGGTTTCTCAGCCAGGCCGTTACCACGCATCTGTTCACACCATCCCGGTCCACATGTATATGTCCACGCAACTTTTACTTGGGCCAGCAACATTGTTTTTCATTTTTTATCCATATTAGGCCCATATTGTTCTAAAAGGTACACATTTTATTGCGATGGTCCCAGCGGCCAGCCTCCCGGGCACTTGGAGAGGCTGAGAGGCGAGGACATGCCAATACAGGATATAGCTCCAACTCAAGACATGTAATAACCAAGTTGGAAATTAGAATTAAATAAATGACTTGTAAATTCCCAAAATTTATTAATATCCAAAATTTATAATTAATTTCAAAAACTACCTTTTGAGCTGGACTTCAAAATCTGTCCAAACTAATACTTCGAAATCTGCCCAAAACTAGAGCTGGACTTCTCGGTTTTTAGCTAACTTTCCGGAAATAAAGTTGCCGGTTTGAAGACGGTCAAAATCGGTGAAAAAATAACTGGCTTTTAGCACCGGTTAAAATCGGTGATAAAATTGCCAGTTTTCAATTTTTTTAATAAAATAGAAAATATTATAATTTTTTTTTGTATTGAAATATTAGAAATATTTAATATATTTCTTTGAAAATAGATGGAATACTATATAATTTGATTTATTAGAAAGACTGCGATAAATTACCCAGATTAATATTTTTCAAGTCGGATTTTTCGTGGATGTAAGAAAAATTAATATATTTCTTTGTGTTATTGGAAAAAAAAAATATGCTTTGAATTTGAGTTATTGATCGCGGTTTAAAAGTTGCTTCTAAGTAATACATAAAATAATGCAATCCTTCTAGTACATTTAATTTATATCTACTTTGATAATTCTTTTTGAATAACAATCATTAAATAACTTCAAGTTTTTATTTTTTTTTCAAAAATAGAAATATCACAATATTTTATGTATTAAGTGACTTTTTAACTGGATTAATAACTCAAAATCCAAATATTTTTATTTTTTTTCTAATAACACAAGAAGAAATATATTAATTTTTCTTACAGCCGTAAAAAATCCGCCCTAAAAAATGTTGATCCAGATTATTTGTCACAATCTTTCTACTAAATCAAATTATATAGTATTTCATCTATTTTCAAAGAAATATATTAAATATTTTTTATATTTCAATACAAAAAATAAATAAATTATAAAATTTTCTATTTTATAAAAAGAAGAAAAATCTTTAGAAACTGATTATTTTTATCACCGGTGTCAAAATCTGAGTAATTTTTATCGCCAAAATTTTTTTGCCGAAAAGTTGGTTAGAAATTGGAAAAAAAAATTATCGGTTTGGACAGATTTCGAATTCCAATGCAAAAAAATAGTTTTTAAAATTAATTATTAATTTTGAATATTTATAAAAATTTCGGTGTAAATTTCATCATAGATTGCACCTACAAAAATAAAGATATCACAAAAAGGTTCAATTACTTCCCGTATTATTGATACGGTATAAACAACCACACGGAAGCACAAAATAGCCCTCGTCTACCTTGGTAAAATTTATTATTTCTAAAAAGGTTAGATTTTTTATTCTTTAACTATTCAAATTAAACCATGAAATGAATTACGTACAAAAATATTCCAATAAAGTGTACAGTTGTCTGAATAATTTGTCGTCATTGATGGACAAATCAGAGACTACATTAACTTTGCATGCAAAATTATTTCCCTTCCTAAAAAGCTACAGGAAAAGAGAGAATAAGAATTATATGCTGCTTTCATGGTCGTGCACCCAAACACTCATGCTACAATTATAATAAAAATAATCAAAGCAAGTTTACTTTCCTTAATGATATATTTATATTTGAATCAAGTGCGCTAATAGAAATAATTATGCGTCTTATATAATTTGCTAGTATCAGTATAAATTTAGTATGTCGGAATGGATTAAAATTACAAAATTTATTAACAGATACTGCACAAAATAATGTCTCACGGCGAACTTATCCAAACCAAGCTCTTATTTTGTTGCCAAAATTTAATATCTGTACAGTTATTTTTTTAATATTAAATAAAGTCAAGTACAGTTGTTCTTGTTATTCTAATTGATTTCAAACAAGAAATATATATATATTTTATATATAATTGACAACTGGATCTTGAGAGTAAAGGTTCTTATTTGGTTGACTTTTGACCGTATATTTTTTATTATATCGTCCAAAGACACAGAAATAGAATGTCCCCAACTTCCCTTGATGGAAGAAATCCGAATCTCAATATAATATTTGACAATAATAATAAAAAAAAATATGAATAGGTTCCAGTTTCAACGGCTCTACTGTTATGCAAGCGACAAATGGTCCTCTCCTGAACCTCGGTTTGCTGCCATGTTAATTCTGGTAATTTGCAAAAATTGTTGGGACTTCATTTGTTCCCTCAACATCGTTTAAATAAATATAATTGTTTACGTCTTTTCGCAGTGGAAACAATATCGATAAAGTAGTACTATAAATAAAAATAAGGTTTGATAACTTTTCGTTGTTATATCCATAGTTGCGCTGATACAAACCTGTTTATTATATCGATATACGTACAGTACTTATTTATATTGATAATTATGTCATGCGATTTTAATCAGATCAAAACGCATTTTGACAGTTGTCTACTTCTCTTGATCTTTCTCACTTATTTTTTTTAAATGTTTAAAATGCACATTTAACTATTGCTCAATGTACACTTAAGTATTATACCAATACAATATAAACATATGCTTATTCTATGTTTTCTTTTAAGTTGACAAAGAATAATTAGAGGTTGTTGGCACTGGTACAACAAAGAAAAAAATACTCATTATTGAAATGACCATCAGTTTGCATGGCAAAAGAATTTGAGAGTTTAGGAATATTATACTTGAGAGAGATGAATATTTTTTTATTAGTTAAATGGTGGGTGAAATATAAGAATTCTAATAATAGTTGTCAATGGAAAACATTGATATTACATCTATATTCCATGGTTAGGCTCTGGAGGGACATTTGGTTTAACAATTGTGCTTTATCATCTAGCTACCCTCAGCTTTATAATATTTGTTTAACTAAAAAGATTTCTATATATGATGTTATTAACTCTCAGGGGCATATTGTTTCTTTTAGGATAATTCTGACAGGGGTCTGTCTAAATGAATGGAATCACTTATTACACATTATCAGTCAAATATCATTCACACATACGAGAGATGGGAAACAACATGGAATTTTACAGTCAAATCCTTATATAAAATACTGAATTTTAGACGGGTGCAGGGGGTAGATTATCCTCTTCTTATATGGTCTTTACCTGTGTCACCAAAAATTAGAATTTTTATGTGGCTCACATTTAAAAATATGATCATCTCTAAAAAAAACTTGACTAAGAAAGAATAGAAAGGAGATATGACATGTGTTTTCTATTCTCAAATATAAAATGTTAATCATCTATTCTTACAATATCAGTTTGCTAAACAAATTTGATTTTGGATGGGACGTCGTCAATGCCAATACATTTCTTACAGTGGTCTACTATGTCTGATGTTAAAGAATTTGTTTTAACTTTAATTACCAACAAATAAGAGAACAATTTTCCTGTTAGTGTTTAGTGCTACTTGCTAGACATTGTGGAAACACATAAATGATATATGTTTTCAAAAATATAGTTCCTAAGTCAGCTAGAAATATTATATTACTAAGTACTAACTATGTCTTTGGTGATTTATTAGACATGCCATAAAAATACGAAGAAGAAGATACAAGAGGAGACTCAAAACTGAACGTCAGATGAGGAGTCTATAGAGGCCATTCCACTGAGAGTCTGATTGCCATGAGATGGCATGATTATTACTTACAAAATAACTGCAACACATCCCAAGCCTATGATTTAAAATCATTATCTATTTTTGAAAGGAAGAAGGAAGAACTAGTTAGACATGCTTCATTCCATTAAAGAGCCCTAGAATTTCTCTAAATTTTTTTTAATCACCTTCAGAAAAGTAATGTAAGAACATCTGCTGAGAAATAAATAAACACAAATTTAAAAGCATACTCATTGCAATCTTCGCGAGAAAAAAAAAATTAAGCTCATTTTCATAGAACTGCCAAATGCATAAGAAAAATATTCTACACCTTCTATCTTGTTTCTTGTTGTCAATTCATATCATCAAGAGAGATAGCAAATTAGTTTTTTGAAATTATAGATTAGAGGTCAAGTCATCCAACACACTTTCAAACTTCTTTTTATTTTCTCGTGTTTGTTTCGTTTGTTTATTCAATGAATTTAGTACCAGTTCACTTTGCGTCTTCTTCCCCTTTTTGAAAATTGGGTAAAAGAAAAGGAATAACACGAGATGAGATACTCCCTCTCAACTTATGCACTCCCCTTAATTTAATAATATTTATAAATTAAGGTGTCAAAATAAATAATTTACTTTAAAATCTTACAGTTTTAAATTATGAGAAGAGCAATTTTTCATATGAAAATTTAAGTATTAACTTTATGCATGAATTTTCAAATGATGCAATTGGTCATGGACAACAACAATTCGGATTCGAAATTCGGTTATATTGCTATATTTTAGTGAAATACTTGATTATTTTCAATAACATTTTAATCTTCAGTTTTACAGGATCAAGTATGTGTTTTATATTAAAAAAAATATTCAAGATTTCGACAAATCTCGGATTGAGTTTGTTTTTTCTCGAATATTACTAATTTTGAAATTTTATGGAAAGGTATCTAGATATTCAAATTCAATGCAAATGACAATGTGAATTAGGTTTTTGTCATTTGATATTTATGTGCAAATGTGTCAAATTAAAAACTATATTTTCAACCACATAATTAAATAAAGTAGACAGATTTTAAGAATGTATTTAAAGCATTTAAGGCATAAGATTTTGTAAGATTTGAACCATAAATAATTAATTATGTTCATTCTGTCTACTTTATTTAATTATTATATTCAAAATATAATATTTCTTAGTTTTAGGGCTTTGTGTGCATGTCTTTTTAAGAATGATGTTTTCATTTCTTGATTTCAAGTTTATTTTATTTGTGTGTTATGTTTTAAGAAAATGCATCACAGAGAATGAAAAAAAACACACACACACATATAACTTTGTAATAACAAAAGTAATACAAGAGAAAATTAAGCTACTTAATCAAAAATTTAGCCTTTGAAATTTGAAACCAGCTGAAAATCTAAATTATTCTAAAAACTCTAATACAACAACTACTATATATCTAGAATTAAACTGCGTCACTCTCTCTCTCTCTCTTGTTTGTCGTCCTCATCTCTTCATTTTCTCGTCTTCCTTTTTGCAGAGCTTACACATCCATCCTGCACGCTTGATGTTCTTGGATGGCCTGGTGAAGATGCAGATCGGATGGAATGATCTGTCGCACTTGTAGCAGTAGAACACGTCCATCGGATTCCCAAGCCGACGGCACTTCCCGCGCATTTCCCAGTTATGGGGGTGGTGAATCGTGTTCTGATTCACTTGTGTCCGACCATTTTAGGTAGAAATTATCATAGGTGTCAAACATGTTTTGAGTTTTTGAAGACGTAGAAATAAAGAAATTGGAATAGGCTATTTTTGCGTGAAATATGAAGGAGAATGAGTGTTAAATAGTCTAATGTAGTGAAGAGTAGATATAGTAATAATGACAATATTAATTTCAGCAATTTAATTGATATGACTGAACGGAATCGGAATATGAAACAACACTTTATCGAAAATTAACAAAATAATTTTTTTAAAATAGATATAGTATTTTAGAATTTGAATGTATCAATAATTGAGATTTAAAATATTTTTATTTTTTTCAGTAACACATTAAGAAGTAGTTCAATTTTTTTTTACAGCCGCAAAAAATCCTACCTGAAAAATATTTTGTATTTGTAGTACTTTTATTTCATCTAAATTATAAGATATTTTATATATTTTATTTGATATTCCTTATAATATATTCAAATTATAAGTCTTTTCATCTATTCCTTGTAATATATTCAAATCAGCTGAAAACATTTGAATTCCAAAATTCTAATTATTCACCATTTCAAATGACGGACCATTTTGTTGTTCCCTATTTGAGATTGCAGACACTCAAAAAGTTTTTGCCATTTGAGATTACGAACGTATCAATTATGGAATTTTCAAAATTCAGTGGTTTTTAGTTACTTGTTTTGGACATGAGTATTTTTAGAAAAATTGGCATAATAAAGTATTTGTCCTTCGATTGGAATAAATAAGGAAGAGAGCATGATCGAGGGAGAGAATTCTTAAAAATTTGAGATAAAAAAATAATATTTTTATTGCAAGCGAGCTTTTATTTATTGATTACAAAGCCGAAAGAGCCGTTGCAGTGTTCTCTAATATTACAATATTCCTAGATATTTATGAAATATGTAATTCAACCAATAAGAACAACTACGTCAAATCAAATTAGGGATGTCAATGGGTACGATACGGGAGGGTGGAATCATTTTCATATTTATATCCATCAAAAATTGATTTTATCCACACCCTACTCATATCCATTAAGGATTTGTCTTATCCTACCCTACTCATACCCGTTATGATTAACGGGTAACGAAACGGTAGCAGACGAATAACGAAAATACTAATATAATAGTTTTATTATTTTTATAAATAAATCATCTAAACTCATCATGTCATACATTGTTTAAATGGTTTTGTTGTAACACTACAGTGCAGCACTACTATGCAGTATCTCTTTTAGTTTGATAATACAAAATACTGACACCATTGGAGACATGTACCTATCCCCATCAGCACAGGCACTACTAGATTTGACTGTGCGGTTTTCAACAAGCAGAAAGGTTGAACCATTATTGATATGAGAAAGCAATGACACCACCTTAATTATACATAATGGTTGCTTTGAAACAAAATATGTTTGCAAACTAAACTTCATAGTACGCAATATAGCCGTATTGCTAAAATTAGTAGGCCTAGAAAATGAATTTGCAAAATACATCCAACAATTTGTACTAATTTGTAAGAAAGATTCAAAATCATCTTACAATCCAATTAACACCAATCCACTTTCGAATTAAAAACATGAATCTTTAAAACACAGCATCAGTACGACTATACCACCAACATTTATATCTCCTTACCTTGGCTTGATTTTATTTCACTTTAGATAAAAATAAAAAACTTCATCAAATATAATGGAACACACCTTGTCAATACTAATAATTTAAAACTGATCCTAGAGAAATGAAAAGTACACTTACTGTGTATAGAAGAATAAATCAAAAATATCATATTGTACTGTAATACCCAAGAGGCTAAGAATAGTTCAAGAGGAAAGAGGAAGATAATTGAAATGTGAGTTATATTGTACAATAGAATATTTTCATTTTTAGAATTGAGAAAAAGCCAACAACCATGAATAAGGAAGAAAATAAGAAAATGAATTAGTGTTGATACATCTCTAGTATTGATAAAGCAATATGAAAAACAGGCAAATAAATAAATTGAATACAATATTGATATATCTATATATAATTTATTTCATGTAATTACATGTTACCAATGGGTACGAAATAACTTTTACTCGTATCCATACCTGTTTATCTAACGAATTTTTTTTTTACCCATTATTCATACCCATACCCATACCCATTAAGCTAACGAAAAAAAAAACTTGAGATCCGCTGCTATTCTTTCCATACTCTTCCCATACTCTTCTCTCTATCTCTCTCCTCTTTATCTCTCTACCTTCTCTCTCCACTTTCTCTCTCCTCCTCTTTTGAAGAGAGAGATAGACATAAAGAAAAGCACAAAGCTGCTATTTTTATAAGAATAGCAGCAGATTCGTATCCCTAAATCAAATATTCTAAGGAAGATAGAATTAATACATTTTCACATTTTGTTTTTGAGATTCCACATTTTCAGATTTTGTTAGTTCTCTCAATTCTTCATCTTCAAAAAGAATGTTAATAATGTCGAGTGGACAATTTTTTTTTAAACCTAACATATTCTTAAAGTAGATATAAGCACTAAAAATTGTATGTATTAGCAATTTTTTTATACCATCACATTTTTTTTTCTTTCCCTGAATCGAGTGATCTAGTTAGAACAAACTAAAAATTCAATGAATCCCATTTATCCTCAAAAAGTAAATTTGGTGAATCATGGAGAAATTCGGAATAAATTGAGGTCAAATAAATTCTATTGCATGGATTTCATTATTAGCAAGGCATTTTTTTTTTCAAATGTCTTTATTTTTGTGTTTTCTGCCTTCACTGTATCTTTACTTTTAAAACGTTAATAACTCAAAATTAAAATATAAACATCAAAATAAAACCGTTAGATGTGATCTATGTTATTTTCTCTATGTGCTCATAAAAAATTATTACATTTCGATTTTGTTTTTATGTGAATCAATAAGTTGAAAAATCTACGTCTAGAAATTATCTACATTAATACATTTTTTCAAGCTCTCGGTGACAACCACAACAAAATTCAAATGTCATAATTTTTTACACATACATAGATAAAATTATTTAAATTTTGAGTTATTGAAGTTTTATAAAAATAGAGACACGATGGAGACACAAAATTAAAGGCATTTGAACTCTTATTATTACTTTTTTTAATCAATACCACATTAATAACATATTGAAGAATCCGAGCCCCTCTCATCACTTCACAACATCTACACATATTTTAAAAAGTAAAATAAAAAAACATATTGAAAAATCCCATCTACTATAATTAGCTTGGATTATGAAACAAAGGCGTTTATGAGCCGTTCCTTTATTAGAAAAACCCATATTCATCATCTCATCGATACAGAGAAAGTACCGTGGATTTCTCAATAGTAGCAGTGTTGTAAAAAACGGTCTTAACGACCGATTAATCGGCCGTTTAATTAGAAATGGTGGTCAAACCGTTACGAATTCATTTAACGGAGAACATTTTGCGGATTTTTCCGATTAATCGGCCATTTATTCCCGTTTATTTCAGTAAAAAAAAATTCACATTGATTTTTTTTTATGTGATAGTGTGTGAAATAAGTTTTATAAATCATGTATTGCAATTTTGTTTGTACTTGAACATACATTCAATATTTTTTGTATATGTTTTTTCTTCTTACTTACTTTAAAATTGATTAATTCTCATTCTATTTATTTATCATATATTTTTCTTACTAATTAGTGATATAATTTTTTCAATTAGTATGACATACTCATTTATGAAACTAAGTTGTTATTATAAACTAAACTTAGTGATTTTATGTTGGAATGTTTCATTTCTTTCACATAATATGTTATTAGTATTTGAAAAAATGTTTAACTCTTAAATTTTTTTTTTCATTAAATAAATATGTTACTGACACATGTAAAGTGCTTATGCGTTAAAAAAAATAAGTGTAGTGTCATGTTATAATAATAAAATTAAGTTAAATTAAGTTTATTTCATAAGTTTAATGAGTTAAATAAATTATTTTTAATAAATTATGATATATATACATAAATTTAATAAAAACGTTTAATTGTCCGCATAATTATGATTAATCGCTTGATGGTATCCTGTATGTCCGACAACCCCATAATGTTATTTACAACACTGAATAGTATTCAGCACTATCGCACATAATAATGGTGCATTAAAATGTTGTTGATATGACAGCATAGTTATTCCTGTCATAAATTGATTCTACAGGAATTAAATGGCCCAGAATTATGGAGACATGGAGCATACTAAATTAGCAATTTAATTAGCTTGACCTTAAAAGTATCGATCTCAATTCTCAAGCGAGCACGCCAAAGCGGCAAAGCATATGATTGCTTTCATCATAACCAATTAACCATAAAAAAATTAATACAATTAGCTTATGAATTAATAAATGCAGCAATGCTTTCGAAGTCTTCACATTAATATAGTAGAATTGTAGAATAATTTTAGTATAGCGAATTAGATATCCTTTTTTTTTTTTTTGAAATGTTTGGCAGCGGCGCGATCCATCATTGCATTTTTAGATCATAATTCAAAAGAAAGAAAGACAGATATAATTTAATTTCAATTTAAATAAGTATGCATGTTAGTTGAACTGACTGTTTACTTTAGTTATTTTGATTATTAAATGTAGATGATTCAAATTTATGAGTTAAAAAAATTAAAATAATTACTTGTTGAGTACTGTGAAAAAGTAAAAAAATATTGAATTATCAGTTTTTTTTGGGTTGAAATAAACGAGTGTTAGAGATACAGAATCCAAACGGACGGTTCAGATTAATCCCAGCTGGGTCAAAGAAGTTGGCACGAATCTCGAAATAAACCCCCTATAGTTTCTATAAACACTGGATTGATTTTGACCCGGATGAAATTAATCTAAACCATCCGTTTGTTACTTGAGTGAGGTATCTGGGGTGATACGAATTCAGACGTACATGCCTCAGTCCCAAAGAAGAGTAACTCAGAATTTGAGTTTAGATCTGGACCGTCTGATTAAAATTCAAGCCAATCCGTTTTGGAATGGAATGCACGGATCCCTTTTAATATTCGTTTAAGAGTGGACTGGACGGTCCAGATTCCATGTGAAATCTTTGAGTTAATTTAGGGGAGGAGAGGCTAGAGACTACAGAGGTTCATAAGTTTATTCCAACCTTGGAAAATGGGATACCACTTTTTTCTTAAAAATCATCTTTTTTATTTTTTTTTTATTTTTTTTTATTTTTTGGCACAGGCGCTGAGGCGCACACAACTTTTAGTGCATCTTAGGCGCTGCAAGCACGACCCCACAGGGACAGTAAAGTTGAAACAGATAAAATTTTCTTTTGCTTCTTACATGATACGTAGGCCTCAAGGCTCAAACAGATAATTTTTTTTTTCTTCAAACACGCCCATGGCTCCGACATTTTTATTTATATCCATTTTTTTAATATATTTTATCACAAATAATTAAGATTTTAAATTTTTATTAAAAATACCCAAACCGCAGAAATTTCTTCCGGTTTGAAATAAAATTTCCAAACCTCTAGAAATTTTTGCGGTTTGAGATTTTTTTTTTTGCACTATACAAATCCTGTTGCACTATATCTTTTTTAATTTTGAAAAAAAAATTATCATGTAAAGGACATATATTGAACAATTATAGATAATTTTAATGATCTTTGAATAATAAATGAAACTATAATCCATTAAAAAAATAAGTAAACACACACAATAAATAGTAAATGTATTTTAAATAATTATATGGGTAATTCTTGAATAACCTGCTTTTGAAAAACACTATTACCGGTTATGGTCAATCTGTATGGGTGCGTCATCAATTTTTTGACAATAATAAAGTTATGGCCATTTAGAGAGCATGAACGCGTCATCGATGTTTTGGCAATGAAACATTGATGCACTTCTGCTATCGTTAAACCGAGCATAAAGCATCGATACGTTATCGGTGTTTTTGCACAGAAACATCGTTTTTAAAAAAAAAAAACTTTAAACAGCCATAACTTTGGCTAAGAAAGTTAGATTTTCGCGTATGACCCTAATTCGAAAAGGGGGAGACGAGACGGATTCGGATTTTGCTTGGGGAAGGATCCCCGGGAATTGACGGAATCAGAATTGCAAAAAACGTCGTCTAGTGCCTCAAAAATTCAGTTTAAGTTTTCTATCAACGGTTGACATACAACGACCGGTATTAGTGTTTTCAAAAGTCTAAGAGATTATTCAAGAATTACACATATAATTATTTTAAAATGCATTTACTATTTATTATGTGTGTTTGCGTATTTTTTTAATGGATTACAGTTTCATTTGTTATTCAAAGATCATTAAAATTATCTATGATTGTTCAATATGTTTTCTTTACACGATAATTATTATTTTTTTCAAAATTCAAAGAGATATATACTATAGTGCATCAGGATTTCTATAGTGAAAAAAAAATTAAAAACTAGAAATAAATCTCAAACCACAAGAATTTTTTGTGATTTGGAATAAAAATTTTAAAATCTTGGTTATTTGAGGTAAAATAATAAAAAATAGATATAAATAAAAATGTCGGCCCATGGCCATAGGCAATTTCCATTAGAACATCAACATATTACATCTCTAGTGGGTACATTTTAGAATTGGATAAGTAAACCTCGCAAATCCAACGGTTTGAATTTTAAAAAAAAAATTTACGGTTAAGAACTTCTATTTTTTTTTCCCCATTTTCCTCCCCCTTTCGTTTAAATTTTTGACAAAAAAATTATAACTTAAAAAAAATGAATTTCAAATTTAGGTAAAAATACTTAAACAAGCATCTAGACATCTCATATTGCTGGACATATATATTATCGTTGTCTTATGAAACCCGACGTCACAACTTAGCACCGCACAATTGAAGCACACATCAATGAAAAACACTAGAGATATTTTTATTGTTAACATTAGTGTATCTCACTCAAACAAAAACTGAACTACAGAAATCTTTGTTGTCGGAATTTTGTTTTGAAATAAAAAGATGGAGGTCTCGTCTCTGTAATTTCAAAAAAAAAAAGAATTTAAAAAAAATTAAATTCAAAGATGACCTATCTTTTCTAAAATCTCGAATTCGTGCAGATACCCACACTAGGTTTGCATGCAGCATACCTAGTCTCTGTGTCCTTCAATTTTTTTTTTTATTCTAAAGTCATATTGAAGTTAGGAATTTTGAGTATACCTTTTTTATTTTAAAATTTCTAGTTAGCATATAGTTAAGTCACTGTGTTGTACAATATTGATTGCTAATCATCAAATTATACTGGTTAGAGAGTAACATGACGCGATTTTCTTTTTACAATTGATGAAATAAATATATATACATGCACAAAATAGAAGATCAGAGGTAATTAATTCATTACCAGCTACGGTCGTGACGAGTACAACGTCTGTTATGGCAAAACGAAGCACGAAGGCAAACACAATGAAGCCAATGCTATTGTGTCCCGGGATGGTATGCACATAGTAGGTATGCGCATCACTTGGGTGGTCTGGGTCACCTTTGAATCTGTGTGTTTGCTAGTATTGGAGATTTTAAAAAAGACATGCTACCTTTAAATTTTGAATTTTTGAAAATGCAACCAATAAAATATTCAGATCTAGCCTTCTGAATTATAATTAATATCCATAAAGAACTTCCACATGATAAGGGACTTCCACACAGAGGGTGCTACTATTTACTATAAGATCAAGGTAAAAAAATTAAATGATTTGTAGTTGGAGTTGATCATCATTGCTATTAGTTTTGAGAAAAGGTAATATTCCCCCGGGCTACAGTCCCTCAAAAATCTCCGTGTATAAAAGTCTTCATTTTTTAGCTTAGTTCTGACGCATTTTTAACTGCCACAACTGCCATAATTTCAGCTGCTATAATTTCAAGTACACTATGTATGTTTACAGAATTATATGTGTATGTTTATAAGATAATATGTGTATGTTTACATGATAATATGTGTATGTTTACAGGATATTATGTGTATATTCACAGAAGGTGGTCCCCAACAGCTGTCACGCGTTTTCAACAGCTGTCATGTGTTTTTAACAGCTTTCACGCATTTTTAACAGCTTTCACGCGTTTTTCTGTTTACAGGATTTGTTGAATTAGTTTACAGGATTTAGTATTGATGTTTACAGGATTTAGTTGAAAATCTCCAGAGATTTTTGGAGGACTATTAGTTTTAGTGTTCAAATTAAATGATTTAGAACTCATATTGTCTACTTCATGAACCAATCGGCTATGACTCAAAAAATTTAACTTTTCGAATTTATTTTCTAAAGATCAAGGCAAAAAAATATATTGACTTCTAAACATACAAGATAATTTATTTTTTGCAAGTAATACAAAGCGAACTTTCAATACAAAGAATAAAATAAAAAAGTTGAATGCTCGGCTTATCAAGTAGAGTCGAGTTTCATTATTCAAATTACCAGTTGAATTTTTTTTAGAGAAAATGTTTTTGTCCACTGAATTTTGTCCACCATTTGTCCACAACCTTATCCACTCTCATCTAACTGTCTTTTTACAGTATACAAGATTCAATTGAAAATTTACAGTATTATTTGAAAATTTTACAGTATACGAGATTCAATTTTACAGTATGCAAGATTCAATTGAAAATTTTACTATATACAAGATTTAATTTTTACAGTATACAACATTCAATTGAAAATTCTACTGTATACAAGATTCAATTTTACAGTTCTGCTGATTCAATTTTACAGTATACAAGATTCAATTGTAAATTTTACTGTGTAGAAGATTCAATTTTATAGTATACAAGATTCAATTGAAAATTTTACTGTATACAAGATTCAATTTTACAGTATACAAGATTCAATTTTACAGTATACAAGATTCAACCCAGTGTGGACGCTAATAATTAACTCTAATTGCCAATAACCGCTAATAACTAACTCTAACTGCCAATAACTTTCTATAACTGTAATTTCCGAAAGTACAGTTTGAAAGTACATTTATTTTGTCCTGTTGTGCAAGTTGCAATCTTTTTCTAACTATCATGGGACCACTTCAAATAGTTGCTGGATGTTTTGTGATTAACTGATATATTTTATGTGATATATTGTATAATTATACAGCATGTAGAAGTAATTTTACAGTATTTGCGCAAGTTAAAACTGTGGACAAATAGTGGACAAAAAGCTGTGGACAATTAGACGCTTTCTTTTTTTTATTTAATAAAGTTAGGTTCGCTCTTTGGTGAACTTCAGTTACTGGGTTTACCCTAGCTTTTGAAAAGCGTACTAAATTACAACATTTATTTGGAACAAACTCAAAATTGAGTGATCCACACACAACATATTTTAACAAGTTAGTTATACATGCACTGATGCAGTCGTGCACTGATGTCTGGAATGGGTACTGAACAACGCCGTTTGTAAATGCACTGGAGAGGGGACCAAACGGAGTAAAGTCAATCCAACAAATTGACCAATCTCACCACCAAAAAAAACAGAAATAATTGAAAAGCTAGTGTTACTTGTTCCAAAACTCACCGCGTCTCTTCAACTTCAAACAAACCCCCAAACAATCCAAACCATGAGAAATGTTCTCTGTTTAAAATTTCTCCAATAGTTTTAAGCGTAAGAGAGACCCAAAATATAAGAAAATAAAACTTGTAAAACAATGCAACCCAAGTTATGATTATCACGTCCCACCACCACCTCCACCTCCACCTCTCCTAACAAACCCCCTTTCCTTCTATCCAACTCCAATACAAAGCAAACGAAAGAAAAGAAAAAACAAAAAGACAAAAGAAAAATCAAACAATTTTCCACAATTCCCAGTTCCAATGGCATAAAGATCCAATATTTTTTCCAATTTTTACTCCTTTGGGACCCTCCAACCCACTCACTACCCACCACTCACCCGCCATGGCCGAAGTGGCGCTTCGGTCCCCCTCTCTTTCCAATGATGGCACTGTCCCAGCTACCCATTTAAGCGACGAAGACAGGAAGCGAACCAACCGAAGGAGGAGAATCTCTCTACAAGAGCAGCAGATCGCGGAGCAGGATTGGTCTTTCTGGGCTCTCGTGTTCGATCTGGTGAGGAGGTCTGTATTCGGGTGCAAGACGGAGGGAGGAGGCGACGCACGGAGAACGATGGAGATCGGTTGGCCTACCGATGTCCGTCACGTGGCGCATGTCACTTTCGATCGGTTTCATGGATTTCTCGGTTTGCCAGTGGAGTTCGAGCCCGAGGTGCCTCGCCGTGCGCCTAGTGCCAGGTCTCTCTCTTTCTCTCTACGTCTTCTCTCATCTCATTGGTGTTGACGTGTTGGAATTAATTTGGAGCGGCTGAGTTTAATTTCAAAATTGACAAAATTTGACAATATCTTTCAATTGTTTCGTGTTCTCATTTTGAAAAGTACTTGGCTTTTGAGTTTGGAAAAACTTTACGGAAATGGAGAAAGCAAACCATAACGAATGTGACATTTGTTTTGGGGAAGAAATGATTCGGGTCTTTTTAGTGTACTATATTGGTCTGTAACCATTAATGAACTGATTTTTTCACAATCGTGGTTAGTTACATGCTTTCAGAGTTTCACGAGTTAATGCATGTATAACATTCTTTTGGTTTCCATGTGAAAGGGGAAATGCAAAACATTTTTGGGAATATTTCACTGTAGCATATGTTCATTTAAAAAAAAAAAATGTTTTAATAAGTATATATATTTTTTTTCAATGTATCAGCTTCTTTTGACAGAATCTTCTGTAATCCTTTCTTCTTCTTCTTTTTCCTCCTATGCTTTCCAGCTTCAAAACTCTTATCAAATGGCTCCAAAAATTTCCCACAAGTTGCCTTTTATGTTCAAACCTTCTTAGAAGTAAGAACCATGTAGATTTTTTCTGAGATTTGAACTTTTTAAGTGAGCTTTTCCAATGATATTCGCAGAAGATAACTGTAAAGGTTTCTGCCTTTAGCAACGGTGAAGTACATACCCACTTCTGTATTTGAATGGTAGGAGGTCATCACATCATCATACGGCGTGAATTATGACATCAAGCCATGCATGCACCGTTTGTTTTTATTTCTAATCATGTCCTTTTTTTCTGTTTTCAGTTAATTGTTTTGCTGGATCAAATTTGAGTGCAAATTTTATCTTTCTATCATACCATCAATTTAAAATTTACTAACAGCTGTTTAATTGCAGTCTTTCTGAAATCCATTAGGTATCAACTTTGCTAATTACATATTTTATGCAAAAGCATAACAAAGACATAAGAAGAACAGTGTGTTAAATACTTGTATTCAAAGACTTAATATTGCCTGAAAAAAATATTTTTATACAAAAAAGCAATATTGTGTACTTAGGTGTATGCTGGTAGTTAAAATTTACCATTATGATATATTGTATACAAGCTGGCCATTTTTTGTAGTAGTACATTTATATGAAAGTTCACAGTGGTTTGTTCAACCTCAAATCATTCTCTTAGGTTTGTCATATTCATCATTGTACTATCATAAATTGGCCTTGTTTCATTGATTAGCCTAAATCTGATTGAAATTTTCGCAGACTTCTTTATCTGTGAGTTCCCTTTGTTTGCTATATACTGTATAATTTGCTTCCTTCATTGAATTATCATAAGCATTAGAAACTTTCGGTCTTTGTTTATTCTTTATGTTGTTCAGTTTTATTTGGTTTATTTTGTTCAGTTTTAGGAAGTAAAATTGTTCTATATAATGCAAGATATAATAAGATATCTATAAATGATTGGGTCCTATTTGCTTGAACTAAATAAATTGAGCGCAATATGGTCATTTTTTCTTCAACACTGTCTATACAATGCTAATTGATGTTTCCAATTACCTTTTGCATATAAAAAGTGTCATTTAGATAAAGTAAACTTCTAACCCTTTTCTTTTTGTTTTGCCATGTGCAGTGCAAATGTATTCGGTGTATCAACTGAGTCCATGCAATGCTCATATGATTCTAGGGGAAACAGTATACCAACCATTCTCTTGCTCATGCAACGGCGTCTCTATGAACAAGCTGGCCTTCGGGTATTACTCTTTTTTTCTCCGTATTACACTAGTTCATGATAGGCACACAATAAAAGGGGTACTGCTGATTATTCTATAACATATGTTTTTTAATAATATCAGTCAGAAGGAATATTCAGAATAAATGCTGAAAATAGCCAGGAGGAATATGTGAGAGATCAGCTCAACAGGGGGCACGTGCCAGATGGTATTGATGTGCATTGCTTGGCCGGTCTGATCAAGGTAAATTTGTTGAACTTTAGCTATTTTCACCATTTTCCTTCTTCATGAATGATCAATGAGTTCTTTTTCTTAATCATGTTGTGTAGGCATGGTTCAGGGAGCTTCCACAGGGGGTTCTGGACTCAATCCCTCCAGAGCTGGTGATGCAGTGCCAGACAGAGGATGACTGCACGCGGGTGGCCAAATGCCTGCCCCCAACTGAGGCACAGCTGCTCGACTGGGCCGTTAACCTTATGGCGGACGTTGTGCAGGAGGAGCAGACTAACAAGATGAATGCCCGCAATATTGCCATGGTCTTCGCCCCCAACATGACCCAGGTTTGTACTACCCAAGGATTGCTGACTACTCTTCTCATCTCTTTCATTTTATGAATCTAATTATTATGGGCCTTGGTGGATGTTTGAGGTGATATTTGAGAAATCATTCTTGGGTCTGATTTACTTTTTCCATGTGTAAATGTCCTTTGAGCCAGTTAATTTGGGCTTTATTTGGCAATGAGATGACGGTATTTATCACTTTATCCTGCCAAACATGCCAGTAAACTAGAGGTCTGGTTTGGGATAAACTAAATCTGAGGGATAATTTGGATATGCACATTTCATCAGTGATAGAGCTCTTAAAAGTTTCTAAATATCTTGGATAATTTCCATGGTTAGGCCACTCTCTCATTAACCCAATTTAGCTCTGTGAATTGATGTGATCATTTTAAAGTTATTTAACATTATAGACTTAAGTTGGCCTTAATGCTTCTAATAAATAGAAGGTGCATACTTAAAGCTTGCTTTTGTTAATTGTAAGAATAAAGTTTATTTAATCTGGTCATTGTTTTTAATTTAACTAGTACAATTATGCTAATTATTGTACGAACTTATTTGTACTATTATATTATTTGATCATGTTATTTTGTAATTGGAATTAATCAAATAAATAATTTTTCAAATTGTGCTGTTAAGGTATAACTTAGTTTTCATTAAAATAATTAATCTTATTAATTTTATCTGATGTTAATTAATTTGATGTGAATTTATAATAAACATTTAGGTAAACTAATTAATTAAATAATATTAATGAATTTATCTCCACTTAATGAGCTTCATTACATTTTGTTAATCCATTTATGAACTGCAGTTTTTTTTTGTGATTAGTGTTTACTTGAGTAATAGTTTTTTCCTTAAAAGCAATTTGCCATTAAGGGTAATTTGGTCTTTTGGAAAAAGATGAAGGTTCAAATGCCTCCAGTTTGGTCCCTCTATTTGTTTCCACTTTAAAAATATTTAATAACTCTAAAATTTAGAACTCAGATTTCAAAATAAAACTGTTATACGTGATTTATGTCATTTTTCCTATGCATGCATAAAAACTATGACATTCTGATATTTGTTTGGATTAGACAAGTAGCTTGCAAAATTTCAATGATGGCAACAATTTCTGGATGTTGATTTTTCAAGCTTTTGATTCCCATGAAAACAAACTTGAAACTTGAAATGCCATAATATTTTATGTAATTGTACATAATTAATATGGAGAAATTATATTTTTCTTGTAATTGAAAATCTAGATCTTTTTGTTATTAATGATGTAATAGTGGAGGCATGAAAATGGAAGCATTTGAACCCTCCCCTCAAAGTTAATGTTTTTTATTTCACTACTATTTTGATAACTACCCAAAACATGTTTACAAACGCCTTTCAAGATCTTTGTAGATAAGAATCTGATCCCAAACTGGTGGTCCAAATTATCAGTGCCTCTAATAAGGCCAAATTAGCAGTAATTGTAAATAAAAACTGATAAGCAAGAGAAACCATCCAGTCAACTTAACAGTAGTTCGGTAGAGTGAAATGAAGCTTGGTCTTTTAATATCACCAATACTGCTACAAACCCTGGTTGATTTGGTGTAAAACCAGAATTATGTATGATATTTTCTGTTTTTTCTTTTTTTTTGCCTTTGTTGCTTCGTGCATGTGTTCTTCAGATGATTTGATTCCCTCTCTCCCTCTCTATTAACAACTTACTGATAATTGCATTATATATTGTAGATGGTTGATCCCTTGACAGCACTAATGTATGCAGTACAAGTGATGAACTTTCTCAAAATGCTCATACTAAAAACTATCAAAGAAAGGCAGGAACAAAATTTAGACCATGTCTCCTTACCAGGTGCTGACTTAGCAGACCAAAATGGGGATCAAACTCCTCAACTCCCTCTTAATGGGTCCACCACTGACAATGAAGAACCAAAACCTGAAAAACCTTTCCTTTCAGAAGATCCCAGTCTTTCGGAATCTTCCCCGAGACACCTTGATGAAAAAGAAAATCTTGAAATGAAAGATGTTCAAATTGCCCATGACAATGAACTCTCTCGTGGCCCTCTGCAAAATGAAGGTTCAACTAGTGATGCTACTAATGCCATCAATGTAAATTTAAATTCATTACGCAAGAGCAAGGCTCCACGTAGCCCAAGCCACAGAAGGTCAAGGAAAGGAAAGGGACAGTCTGTTGTAAGAATGATGGTCCCAGGTGAGAAATCAAAAGGAACGAGCATTGTTAGTCGTATTAACTCGAAAAATGAAAGGATTGAAGCATGGAGGTAAAAAATGTAAAATGTACCTTTTGTTGGCCCCTTTGTGTTCTTAGACAGCTAACTTGTTTTGGAAAAATAGGGTTTGGATGTGAGTTTTGGGTGCATTTCATTTGAATATTTGTAATTTAAATTTGGTTTTGAGTGTGATTTCACAAACCATTTGTGATTTCGGCGGAATTGAGGTTTGAAGCTCCACAGCTAACCATCAAATATATTCAGTTAATTCTTTTTTAACCTTGATTCTTTCCTACTAGTGCTCTTGAGTTTTGAATATACCTTTTGGAACTATACCGAGGCATGTTTTAGACATCAAAGTTTACATATTGCTTCACCCTCAAAAATAAAAACAACAGAATATTATAATCCTTGTTATGCGTTGTTCTTTCTATCTTTTGATTGAGGTACCATAATCTTGCTCACATGATACATTGGAAGTTCACACATCAGCTACTATACGTACGATGATGCCATAATTATAATGGCATGATTGGAGCTGACTGTTTCAAATTCCAAGAACTGTTCTAACAAATTCTTTTTTATTTTTTTGAAAACCAACTGTTCTAACAAATTCACTGCCAATTTCGCGTGTTTGATTAGAATTGAACGAATAGGATGGCATGGTGGTTGATTGCAACTTGTACATTTGTAGTATTGTACTCAATTTTTAGACTATCAGTTTGACATTCTCTCTACAACTGCATATGGTGATCTTGCTAGTTAAAAAAAAAAAGGAACTACAAGATTGGTGTCACCTGTAGTATCTAAACCCCATTAAAGTTAGCTGATTGCTTTTTGCATACAAAATATGAATTGTATTTGAAGGATTTTGCAATGGGCAAGAAGCCAAGGATTCAAGTGAACATCTATCCCTAATATTAATAAGAAACAGCTCGATCCCATCCTTGAAAGGTACATTGCATGAATTATTGAATTGTGTTTGTCAGGGGCATATTCTTTCTCTATATTTCCAAATTTGTTTTTCTTGTATCCACAAACCAACCTTTCACGAAAGGTATGTGTAGGGACATAGGGGAGAGACTATTTTGAGTCGGATACGAAAGCATGCAGCCACAAATTAATTCAAAAATGGGCCTGTTAACTCCAGTTTTCAAAGGGGGCCAAGTCTTATCCTCACCACAGTCAGAAAATTTCTGTCCCCATCAATAGCGGCCTTGTTGAAGAATCAATCTCTTGTAAAGTTGCCAGTCAAGCGAAGCGAATAGCTTTTCCACTTTCTATCCTCTAGTCTTTGTTTGAACCTGATACCAGAGATCGAACAAAAAGAAAACAGCAAATCATGGAGGAGTTTGAATTGCAAAATTTGACTGATTAATCATTTTATTAGCGCTAACAAAAGATCGCTTGATATAATATGATTAATTTTGTTATGGAATATATATAATACAGAATACCCCCAGGTTATTTTCTCTTTTGTATTTGTTTTTGTTTTTTTTTTTCTGAAAAAAGTGGGTATTTGCCCACCGATTTCATTAGAAACCAAATAGTTTTGCTGTTACTAATTACTCCAAACAATTGAAGTAAGAAACAGTTACAGATTAACTGGAATAAATCAGTATCATAACAAAGATAAAAACTGCGACATGCCAGTATCACAAAAAGAAAAAAACATAGATGAGTCACAACAATATTTTCTCTTTTGTTTATTATGGTATAACTGCTATACGAATATATTAGAGCATCTACATCCCTGAAACTATTAAAGTTTATAATCTAACGTGGCAGTTTCTAATCCAGTTTCAGAGATGTGAGAGAGTTTCTTATTTAGAAATTATGTAGGAAAAGTTTCTGAATCTGTTTATAAACTCTAAGTTGGTAAAATGATTGGCTCAAATTGTTTCTCCTTTTTAATTTGTTGCTAATGTGGCTTAATAAAAACTCTAAAATGAATTTCAGAGATGTGAGAGTTAGAAATTTTAGAGACCATAATTTTTAAAAACTTTAGACACCACAATTTTTCATTAGATAGGACTTGATCGCAAATTATTATTCTAAGGGTATGTTTGATTGCTACTTAAATATAAATTTAAAGAGAATTAAATTACTTATTTTATTTTACTCTTTACACTTTACATCTCGTTTGACAACTTAAAATCATGACCGAAAGAGTAATTAAAATGTTGATAAATGAAAAAATACACACACCTATGACATAAATCTTACCAATGAAGTAAGTTGACTTACTCCGAATCAATTAATTAACTCTCCTTTTATTTTTATTTTATTCTATTTGACTTCTTATTTGGCAGTTTAAATGTAACTTAACGAAATTATTTCACCAACCAAACATGACCTAAAGATTTCCGACCCCAATATATCTCGTTTCAATTTAAATCATTTTGAAGCGTTGAATAATCACTGCCGTTGAATCGAGTGAGTGGTGGATCCAACGGTTATCTAACAGCCTTACTGCGCCATTATAAACACCACGATCTCTCATTCACAAGTCACAACAGACCTCACCTTTTATCTCCTCTATCCAATAGTCAGACTAGCAGTAACCACCCATCCCCCCCTCCTCTCATCATGGCAACATGTGGGAGCTTGAGGTCTCTCTTCGAAAAACCATTGCCGGAAAACCCAACTCTTATGGAGTCTCTCTCCTCATGGCAAAACCTAATGCCAAAAAAACCGCTTGATCCCGCCTCCTTTACTGAGATCTTTGGGGAACTCCACTTCCAAGAAAAGCCGCTTGCATCGACCATCTTCTCTTGGAAGAGCTCTGACTCACTGCAACATTGCACAGAAGGTCTTGGCTCGGAGAGCTCAGACGATGTAGATGACATGGCCAATATTGAGTCTGACGATCAAGAGCTATATGCGCAATTCAAAGAAAAAATGGACTTGGAAAGACTACAACTTAGCAGCAACAAATACAACAACAGTCATAGTTTGAGTGCCAAAAATGTAAAAGGGTTCCCACCGCCAATACCAAGCATCGGGAGGAGCGGCAAGCCGTGGGTGTTTTTTAAGGCGCATAGAGAGGAGGGCAGGTTTGTGTTAAGAGAAATTAGGATGCCAAGCAAGGAGATTTTGCGGGCCTCAAGGCAGGATGGCAGGTTGAAGTTGAAGTTTGCTTGTCCCGAGGAAGATATCATTGAAGGAGAAGAAGGGGAACAAGGAGGAGATGATGATGATGATGAAGCAAAAGAAGAAGAAGAAGAAGATGATGATGATGTTGATAATGAAGTAGAGGAGGCAGAGATGGAGTGTGTTTCAAGTGGGTAATTTTGTTTTTGACGAAATATATTTTGAAGTGTAGATTACACACCTTGTTAGTGTCTACATACTGCTATTTTGTGTAGGAAGACTTAAAATTGTGAAGTCTAGCTAAGAACATTTTGTCTAATGGAAATGAAGATTTATATGAACGATTTTACATGTATTACTTTCCACTTGAAACAGAACAAGTTGAGCTCAAACAAAATGTTAATTGAACTTTCACCGCCTTGTAAGCTTAATTTATACGTTGATCTAGAGATTCTTGCTAATTTAGAAAATAAAAACGTACATAATAATCTATGGTACTACAAAAGGAACCCCATTTTAATCCTCAAATTTATTTTTAATATTTCCTTATTTCGATCAGGGAGATATACAAAATTATTCTCAAATTTCAAATCAAGTATAAAAAGTTAGTCTTGTCAATTGTGTACCACAATAGCTACCCGATTTTCCATCCTTAGCTACAAAATATCTCAAGATGAATTGTGATATCAACAGGAATACTAAATATGATGTTGCACAAGCATCACTCATTTTCACCACAAACATAATGGCACTTGCAACCATCAGAACCATCAGATAAGCATTCACCAAAGGCTATGAGAATAACTGTCTTACTCTTAACACAATCTATATGGCATAACTCTAAATGCATGGAGTATGACTTATGTACATGTTGAAATTGAAAGCCGTTGAATTATACAAGAGAGTAAGGTTTGGTGGGTGGGGCATGGTGAAAATGTGGATCAGGGGACCCTCGACACAAATCGAAATTTGTTATTCAGTTCTGGGGCCGGAGAATGCCACTCCTGGGCCACTCCTGATCACTGATACCAGGGATGGGGATTTTCCTGTCAAAGTACACTCTGGTGGTTTACAAATTAGTGATCTTCTGGTGGTTCAAATTTGTTATTAGTTTGAGACCACAGAGACAGAGATCTTAAAATTACATAAATCACAATGAAGCCAGTAAAGTGATATATTGCTTCGCTGGCACAGATCCACAAACAACATGCTTGTATTCACATATATATGAATATCAGAATATTCACGACTTTAAGGCTTTAAGCTTTAATTGCTATTAATGTCTTCACAAAGCAACAAAAAATTTAATCAACTGAGCTGGCAACAGTGTGTGCATAAATGTTGAACCAGTAAAATATCATGCATTTATACAACCCCAAAAAATTGGGAGCAGATCACCTGCCCCCCGGGGTGCAGGATTTTCCTGCCCCCTCAGTCACTGTGGGGTGGGGTCGGATTTAGGGTGGGTGGGGCCGGGTTTAGGGTTTGGGGTGGGTGGGACCCACTAACAGTGACTCTGGGAGCAGGAGATTCGATTCCCAAAAAATTGGAGATGATGGTTAATCCTAGAAAATAATTATTAAAAATTTAAAACATTAATTAAAGAAATTAAAAATTGTGATATGTGAGAGAGAGAGAGGCTTGATGGCCTCTTCGCTTCAGCAACGTCAGGAGCGACTCCAAGCAACCCTCAAGGCGATCTCTGACAATAAGCACATCCACCCTCAACCTACGAAGCCCAGTTATGCAGCGGTGACAGCTAGGCATACAATACTGGAGAGAGACTTGAAGGCACAGGAAAAAAAGCTTGCGCAGAGAGCAACAGCTCATACCCAGGGAGTATCTCATTTCAACTCTTTTAAGACCATTAATGGCAATACCAACCAAGGTGAGAAAGTACCCCCAGTTTCTGCACGTACTGCACAATACACTCAAAGTGATGAAGAGCAAGGTTGGACAAAGGTGACAAGCTAGGAAACGTAAAACCAGGCAACCCAAGGACACTAGACACAGGAAACCCATCAACCCCTATCTCAAAAAAAGACAGCTGATGCTGAAAGCTCAGGCTAGATGTTTCAAATGTCTTGAGAAAGGGCACAACAAAAATCAATGTAGAAATGCTTTTAAGTGCCATAAGTGTCAAGGGATAGGCTATCAGTCTAGCAGATGTACTTTGCTTAACAAATCTCCTACTACAAATAGAACTACCCAACAAGAGACTAAGTATCAAACTCACCACAAACCTCCACCAGAACTTGAAAACCAAACCAACACAATGAATCTTGAGAACTGGGAAACAATGGAACTGATTAGCCCAGAATATGTTAATGTTGGCCGGGAAGATGATGTTAGAGTTTTCATGCCGGCAAGAGCAGACCTACGCCCGGCTAACGAAGCTTTAGCAAGGGCAGCTATTGTCATGACAGGGCATCGAGTCGATGAGAGAACCCTACCACATCGCTTGGCTGCAAACCTTGCCGTGTATTTCAACCGTCACCCGCACGACTTCAAGGTTCTTTAAGGTTTCAGCTTTAGTTTATTAACTTTAATTAGATTGTTACTTTGATTGTTACTTTGGCATGAGTTTAGTTTATTGATTTTTTTGTTATTTTGGTTGTTTGATATTTTAGATATGAATAGATGATTTTTTATATATTAATTGCGCATATAGACATCCATATTTGCATCAAGTTATTTTAGAAATATGTTAGGTACCTCAGGTATGAATACTTGCATTACGAATGTATACATATTTGCTCGATGTTGTATAAATACTTGTATTCTAAATTTTAAACAATTGTCGTATCGTCCTATTTGTATCGTATCTGATACGATATCCGTACCTGTATCCATGCAACATAGTCTACAACGTAAATATTAGTACATAAATGCACAAGTGTGAATAATTTCCATATTACGCATTAATACAATCAAGCACCAAACAGAGTAATTTATAAAAAAAGAATTAAATTAAGATACTTTTCAACGTAACAATTCATACTTCAGTTATAAGTATGAATATTTACATTACAAGATATGAATACTTAAAATACTTGATATTAATACTTTCAAACGTCATCTAGTGCCACAAGAAAAAAAAAACGAAGATAGAGAATATGTTAGATACAAATACTTGATACACGAACTATTCATACTTGCATTACGAGATATGAATACTTGCAATACTTGACATCATCCAGTGCCATATGAAAAGAATTGAAAGAATTTGTTAGATACAAACACTTGATACATGAGCTATTTATACCTACGTGACGATGTATGAATATTTACAATACTTTATATTAATACTTTCAAATATCATTCAGTGTCATATAGTAAAACAATTTAATAGAATATGTTAGATACATATACTTGATAAATGAACTATTTACACTTACATGACAATGTATGAATACTTGCATGACGAGATATGAATACTTACATGGCGGACACCCCGAAAGTATGTCATCATGGATCTCATTTGAAAGAGAAAATTATGTAGAAGACGTCCATGGTTTTAGATTTACAAATTTCCTTACAGATAATCAAAAATATTGACGAGATTGAACGGAGAAAAAAAAATCCAACTCTAAAAACGTGTAAAAGATGTGTGTGTGATGTGTCCAGTTTTTTTCGAAGTACTTGGTATCTTAAGTATGAATACTTGATATATTATATATTAACACTTGCACGTATAAGTATCCATATTTGCAAGTGTCAGTTACAAAATCTATCAAATATTAGATGGTCCTCCAAGTAATTAATGAAGTTTAGTTAGTTAACGGTCCCCACAAGTAGTTATTGACTGGAGGGTGAATGGAGGAAATTGACTGAGGGATAGTTAGTCGATCCCTAACTTTTAAAACCTTTATAATTTTTTCTTCCTTTTCTTTCCAAATTCTCCTTCTGCGGCACAGATATCAATTTTAGGATAAGAGAACGTTATATCCTTTTGTCAAAGAGCACCAAATGAGGCTAGCTTTTTGTCATATTTGTGAGGCTTCTACAGGGATTTTAAGGAAATTTCAAATACTTGCAGGTGTATATGTGATAGTTTGAGATTTTATAAGGGGTCGTTGTTCTTGTTCCTTTTATATATATGTACTATGAGGTATCTATGTATGTACTCTATACTCTTTAGATGCTTGTAATTCAATTTCAGACAAAACTTTGAACAAATCCGGTCAAAAGATGAATGGATTTAGAGTTTCAATTTTATTTTCTAAAGGAAGCAGCTAACAGTCTCCCAACTCCAGTCCTCCAAAAATTCCCATATATTTTCAACTAATTCTGTAAACATCAATACTAAATCATGTAAACTAATTCAACAAATCCTGTCAACATAAAAACGCGTGACAGCTGTTGGGGACCACCTTCTGTGAACATACACATAGTATCCTGTGAAACATACACATATAATTCTGTAAACATACACATATAATCCTATAAACATACACATATTATCCTGTAAACATACATATTGTACTTGAAATTATGGCAGTTGTGGCAGTTGAAAGCGCGTCAGAACTAAGCTAAAAAGAGAAGACTTTTATACACAGAGATTTTCGAAAGACTGTAGCTCGGAGCACATTACCTTTTCTCTTTTCTAAAACATGGTGAAAAAGATTTTTCTAATCTATCACCAAGAAAAAAATTTAAAGCATGAAGATTCGAGTGTATTGATTCCTACACATGCACTACTCGAAATTGCAAAAATACAAAGTCCCCTGGTAAGTGGTAACAAGATATTCCTATTTATAGATGCTTCCTGAAGAAAACTATCCAACATACTGGCACAAAAAAACAAAAGGAAATCAATCAAACAAAACAAGTTTTTGAAGCTTTGTTATTCGAATGGTCTCTTTCTTGCTATTGTAGAAATCATAGTAGTGCTGATTCTATCTGCAATTAAGTTATATTCTTATCTCATTGGTTAAATACCGAAACAAGTGTGTATTAGCTTAGATTCTATGGCCGAAAGTGAAACTATTACCAGCGAAGAAAGCGAAATGTTTATTCCCCTTTAAAAAAAGTCAAAGATATATATAAATTTTTACAGTACATTTTGGAAGAGAAGAGACAAAAAAGCTTTAAATGGAAAGTACGTTGATAAGACGTTCAACTAAAATAATGATACAAGAAATATAATTCTAGCGTTCATATAGCTTGCTTTCTCTGCAATTCATTTGATATTTTATAGAAGTATTGTTAAAATAAAAAAAATTAGAATTATAGATGGGTTCTCAATTATTTAAAAAGAGAGTGTATCAAATTTGGGCTAATTTGAAATTTGATAGATAATCAATTAAAAAAAATAAAAACTTCACTTAAAAAATAAAAATGATTTCTTGGTAGTCTAAAGATCTTGCAATTACGTTGAAATTTGATATGAACATGTTTAAAAAAATGAAGAACATATCTACAATATAAAATTTATAATTTAATAACTTTTTAAAAATATCAACTGAATGTATATAAATTTGGAGATACGCTAACATAAAGTTAATAATATGATTATGAGACTTAAATAAACTAGTCAACTAAAAATAATCATTAGGTTGCTTGTCAATTAGTGAAGGCAATATAATAAACTTGAACACATGTTTTGTGCTCATTTGTGCTCAATTTACATTTAGCTTGAAGCGGAGCTCCATATCTTGTGTAATGAAATAGTAACATTACGTTGGTATATGTTTTTTTTTTTTTCTTCTTTTAGAAAAAATAAGATTCTACTCAGTACAATTCTAAAGGAATGAAAACTTTAAAAAGGGCAAAAAAAAAAAAAAAAAAAAATTCTATTCGGTACAATTCTAAAGGAATCAGAACCAACGGTGTCAGCTACGTGTCACGTGTTTACACAAAGTGGGAGAAAGTCAACTGGAGTCACACAACTCTTGTGAGATTCACAGGAATCCCTCCGTCCTTTTCCAATAAAGGAAAGTGAAGGATGCTCAAGATATCAAACTACCATCCACTTGATTGGAGGCAAGATCTTTAATTTTTTTTTTTTTTTTTTTAAGTGCATGCTCGCTTGTGATTGCAGTTAAATCCATATATATATGACTCGTTAGTTTCTTTTCCTGGAGATTTTTCCTCAATAATTGACATTTTGAAGTATTCTCATCTCATGGTTTCATGTCTTGAAATGAAGAATGAATTTAGAGCCAAAGATGTGGAAAAAAACCGTCACGCATACAGCACTGGCTCTTTTCACTCTGTAGTAAAATCAAATCTTAAATTTAAACGAAAATTTAGAATTGGTGATTTTTATAAAATGCATTGATGTCAAAAGTTATGAAATTGAGACATCACTTTAAACAAAAATCAAAATCAAAAGTTAAAAGGATATATTTTTTTGAGATATTATGTCGATATGAGAACATTTTAACTTATAATAAATTACAAAACCAAGTTTCATAATATTCGTCTCAGACATATTATTCTTGATTAAAATAAGAATAACTAATGGTTTAAAATTTTCATTGAATATTTCTTATTAAATTGTTAGCGATTAAAGTAATTAAAAAGTGCGTAATATAAGATTCTTAACGCAAATCCAACTTAAAAATCCCTAACTAGTTAATTAATTCAAAATCCCTAACTAAACAAAATAGAAATATTAAGAGGAAGTATAATATGGCGCTGCAGCAGAAGCATATCTATATAAATGGACAAATATGGGTATATGTCCAGACTAAAATTCTAAATAGTTATATATCTTTTATTTTTAAACATCTAACCTTCAGTGTACAATAACTACATAAGAAATAAACTTTAGAGAAATTTAATAATTATAGGCCATTAGTACCTATGTTTGTGTTATCGCCTGGATCTGCTTGAAGTAAATATTGTCCTTAAGCTAATCAGTTGAAGTAAATATTGGCCGAATATTTAAGACAGAGATGTTAGAAGTTAAAAGCCTATGGATATTTGGCAGCCCATTGGTGGCTGGGGATCTCTAGACGATTGGGCCCATGAGATGGAAATCATGGAAATCTTTTTCAAAAACCGGATTTTAGAAGTGACAGCTATCTAACCATTAAATTTAGCGCTACACTGAGCCAGGACCAGGAGACATCTTTCTCCTTTTTGTTTTGGTTTTTTACTGCTGTTTTATTTTTTCATTGTTTGAGCGCTTCTTTTCTAGATTTTGATTGTTGACGTGGATCTTTTTTAAATGACTAACGCCTAGCAGTGAATGGGAACGAAGTATTGGGCTACAGCCTACTAATATGGCAAAGTCCGCTTCATAAAGAATGTTGCAAAACTGGGCTATCTAGGATTTTTTTAAATTCCTTGTAAATGCTGCAGTCTTGTAGAGGATAGAAGGATTTGTGACATCTGTCGATCTAGCGGTACATATCCCGTCAGCCTTTGTCTAGATTTGTGCTGGGTATCCATCAGAAATCGTCTCTAAATCGGACGGTCTTCAGTTAGTTCAGTTCAGTTCAGTGCTGAATCTAAAGAACCCGTATCCTCTCAGGTATTGTAGAGGATTGTTAAATCTCAACTTTGGGATTCGGGTCACCATAGGGGCAGTGTTTTTGGGCTTTGAGATTCGTGCCAAGTTAAAAATAACGGTTCAGATCTAGTAATTGTAAAAGATTCCCTTATCAGGTATTGGAGAGGATGTGAATTCGAATCTAAATGGGCCGAGTATCCTGTGGTACGGGTACCCAAGTACCCAACCGAGACAAATTCATTTAGATGCCTTTCGGATTACGTGTCCTCTTTACGATTCGTGCCAAGTTAAAACAGACGATGCAGATCTGATTATACACACAAGGTACCGCACTTGATCTGAAGTTCCGAACTCGTGCGGGCTGAAGGTGTATCCCTGCTAAAGTGATTTACCAAGTGTCAGTGAGACGGTGCCTTATCTTTCTATTTCCTCCTCCAATCCATGGAGACACTCTCCCTCTCCTCTGTAGCTTCCCGCGCTTTTTCATGTACCCGGTCCACGAGAGCCACCTCTCGCTCCTCCAGAAGCTCCCTGCTGACGATCTCCTGTACCCGGTCTACCCGCTCGCTTCTAACTTCTTCTCGACATACCAACTTCGTAAGTTTTCTTTTCCTCTCAAACTGTAAAAGTAGGTTCTATTGACAGACCATTTAATGATGAATCGGTATGTACAAAAACGGCTGAGGAGAGAGGAAGTAGACTAGCAGCAAAAGGCCTTCCGCAAGAGGATAAGAATAGTTTTAGTTAACCTGACAATTACTGTTAACAACCCACAAACGGTACCAGATCAAGAAAGAGTATACATATGTTTCTGTAGATAGGTTTGTGTACTGAATTTGGTGCAATTTGAAAATTGAGTGACTCAAATATTTAACAGTTCAGTTTTATGAGCACTTGATCTCAAATTGAACCAAATTTAAGACACCTGCAATTCTACATTGTTTATTTTTAATAATTGTTCTGTCGGTTGTAAAGGGCAAAATTCAAGGTCGCACCAGATGTAACCGGTTGAAGGTGAGAGCTGAGATGTTTGGGCAGCTTACAACTGGCTTTGAGACAGCTTGGAATAAGCTCCGAGGTGTAGGTATGTTAATTCTTACATTAATTTCCCAACTCTTCCAACAATTCTTAATTGCTTCTGCTATGTTTTAAACAGTTTTCTGCATGCATTGTGATTGTTTTGGAAAATAAAGATATTGCTATGAAGAATTTGGAAGTGTGCACAAATTTCTAAGTTAAGAACCAGTAGTCTAGTGAACTTTATATATGATGGATAAATATGATATTTTATGTTGTTGATGGAAGTGGTTATTTGTTTTTTATTACAAGGGGAAATTTAAAATAATATAAAGGTAAGAGTTGTCATTTCTCTCATAAATGAATTGCACTTTGTATATTCTTCTATTCTTCCATTCTTTTCTATGGTAGACTCTGGATTGTATATATGATTTTTTACGCTAATGCAGTAATGCCAATACACAATGATCTTCATACACACAAAAGTATATAGCTTTAATTGAAAGTACTGATTAGTCTTATTTATTTGGAAATTTCTCTTGATTATGTTTTTTAAGATGTTTTGACAAAGGAGAACATGGTGGAGCCAATGCGGGATATTAGAAGAGCACTTTTGGAAGCAGATGTGAGCTAATTCTTAAAACCCCACAAGCTATTCAATTCTATAATTTCACAATTTGTGGAAATTCTGATATTGTTATCCTTCTTTCTTAAGTATTGACTAGAAAATTTCTGCAGGTAAGTTTACCGGTAGTAAGACGATTTGTGCAATCTGTAACAGATCGTGCGATTGGTACAGATGTGATTAGAGGAGTTAAACCTGATCAACAATTAGTTAAAGTATGTATAATTTCTCTTTTCCAGAAGTATGTATAATTTCTCTTTTCCAGTTTATATTGTCAATTGACCATAACGTTACTTAGTGCACAATTATCTATTGCTATCTACCATAACGTTACTTAGTGTATAATCTTGGTTCATTCCAGTACTGAATACTTTACATATTGGTATGAGATGCTAAACCTGACTATTATGTTACTGACCTCTATACACTCTTTTGTCTATCCAGTAGTATCTATACCAGTGCGTAACCAAGTTAATTTTTGTCTTTTCCTGACAGATAGTGCGTGACGAACTTGTACAACTGATGGGAGGTGAAGTGTCTGATCTAGTGTTTGCAAAATCAGGCCCAACAGTGATACTACTGGCTGGCTTACAAGGTGTTGGAAAGACTACAGTTTGTGCAAAACTTGCATTCTATTTGAAGAAGCTGGTATTGTTCTGTGCCAGTTTTATTTTGCATATGATATTTTGAAGTACACGTCTTCCTCATATATTCCCATGTATGCCCAAATTATTCTTTAGTTCTTCAATTTCTCGAGATCAATCAGAGATCAAATAGGGTATTATAGTCTTTCAAAGGAAATACAAGAACAAAATAGAAGTGTTATTTCCATGTCTTAGGGTTACGGGTTACCTCTTTTTTGCTTGTTATTCATAATAATTCTAGGTTTAAAAACTTCTTTCCCTTGAAAATAAGGATACTGATAAGTGCCAGACAGATAACAGGGGAAGAGTTGTATGCTTGTAGCAGGAGATGTTTATAGGCCAGCTGCAATTGACCAGCTAAAGATATTGGGTGAACAGGTAATTCTTTATTTTTTTTAAAAGATATGTAAGGTGGCTTGTAGCAGTAATTATGTCCAACTCCTTGTTATTAGTGCACAACACCTTAATAATATCTGTGATGCAAAGTTTAAACATACAACAACAACAACCAAGCCTTTAGTCCCAAACAAGTTGGGTTAGGCTAGAAATGAAACCCAATCGTAGTCATGTACTCATGTTTAAACATAGTTTTTTTTTTATGTTGCAAATAGTTTTTATTTTTTTTAAACATAGTTTCCTTGTGATGCAAAGTTTAAACATAGTTTCTGTAAATGCATATTCAAATTAGCATATAAAAGTATGGTTTTCATGGCTCAGCCAGTTGCTGTTCGCCAAGATAAGATACTGAGTGAAATGGCTGTTCTTAATTTCTGTTCTAATACAAGTATTTTGTAAAGTAGCTGTATTTTACATTGGCATAATAGCACAGGGTAACAGTAGGTCTCTTGCTCCTTTGCTGTAACAATACTGCACAAGGGAAACTATCTTTGGTTTTCATGTTTGATTTATTGCCCCTTTATGACAGGTGGGAGTACCGGTCTATTCTGAAGGTACAGATGTCAAACCTTCTCAAATAGCTCGAAATGGTGTCGAAGAAGCAAAAAAGAAGAAAATTGATGTGATTGTTGTTGATACTGCCGGTAGGCTTCAGGTAGGGGTTTAAGGCGTTACTTCATCTTACATCCCCCCCAACCCAACCCAAAAAATTATATTCTCAGTTTATCACTCTTTACCAATTAACCTTAATTGAGCCCTTAATAAGCTTTGGTTATTTAATTTATTCTTTTAAGAGTTACAGCCTTATTAATTAAGACTCAATGTTGTATGCCTTTTGCAACCCTAGCATAAAATTACTATGCTGTAATGCTTTTTAAATTAATTTTTCTGATCAATTTTCCCTGGCATTAAGAAGCATTCTCTTTGTGAGCTCAATTACAACTTGTAATTATGCCAAAGAAGCTCTGATATGACATTTCACGCTCACTGATAAAGAAAATCTAGACACATTTTTGTCATTATGCTGACTTATAGTTTAACCAACACTGGCATACTTTTATTTGGTTTCCAAAGAAATGGAAAAGGCATATTTTGAGAAAATTTGAGTGTTTGTTGTGGCCTGTACATACAGACATGTTTGTCTACAATGCAATATGGTTATATGAAATTTCACACTCACTGACAATGAAAATCTCAACACATTTTTGTCATTTTGATTACGTATAGTGTTGCTAACACTTTTATACTTTTAGTTATTTTCCAAAGAAATGGGAAAAAAAAAAACATATTTTTGAGAAAAGTCGAGTGTTTGCTGTGACCTGCACTTGTAGACATGTTTGTCTTGGTTGCAATATGGTCAAGTGTTGGGTATAATTTGCAGAGCCATACTCTCTAGGCATCTGATTAATCCAGCTTTCATCAAATGACATTCAATTGGGCTATTTGTGAGCACAAAATTAAGAATTGTTTTAGCCATAATTTACCATTCTACTCAAAAAGCTATCCTGATACAATACAAACAATAAAAATGAAAAACTGGTACAGTACTAGTATATTTAGGCTTGGCAATACTTGACTAAACATGATTATTTTATATTATAATTTGGAGTTGTAAGGTATAATTTTGCATTATTGATATTGATTTTTGTTTCCTCTGCCCATGTACCATTGTACATAGAAGTGTAAACGGAACGAATAGTGCAGAGGATACAGATAAAGGTATGGATATTAATAGAAAACCAAATCCGTTTTTAAATAGATACGGATAAGGAGTAGATAATCGAGAGATTCAGATACGTATACAAAACATTTATTTAGTGGATATTAGTAACAAATATGCACTTCTAATAATAGTAAGTATTTTAGAATATTAAAATAAAAATTAATAATGGAAAAATTCATATATTAATTGATGTTCATAGTAGATAAAAAGTATAAAAAATATGATGGTCTTTGAACCAAAATAGGAAAGAGAAATTAAAAATGGAAGTACAAATACTTTTTTAACAATTTGACAATGTCTTGCAAATAAGAATATTATATCATCTGCTTTCTATTTCGGATTGTGATAATCCTGATAGGTGTACTATTTTGACAATTCAAAAGCAAATTCATATCAGTATCTGCATAATTTTTCGAATAAGGAATAATTACAAATATGGATAATTTATTTACATATATGAATAATATATTTATGGATAATATACGAATGTGGACATGAACGAAACTGATATGTATCCATTCTGTTTACACACCTAGTTGTACAAAATTCTAAGTTTGAATTATACTAAACATGATTCAAATATTTTGGTCCCAATGTTTTCCAGATAGATAAAGCAATGATGGATGAATTAAAGGAAGTAAAAAAGGCTGTTAATCCCACGGAGGTGTTATTGGTGGTTGATGCCATGACTGGACAAGAAGCTGCCGGTACATATTCTATATTTAAAAAATTGTAGAAGTTTAGTTGGTCAAAAGCAAAATTAAAGAAGTTATTTTTATGTACATCCTCTTGTGTGTTTTCTCATTTGATACTTTTTTGTATTGTTTCATTGACTATTAGCATTGGTAACAACATTCAATATTGAGATCGGCATTACTGGTGCCATACTGACTAAGCTTGATGGTGACTCGCGTGGTGGGGCCGCTTTGAGTGTCAAGGAGGTCTCTTTTTCTTATATTTTATATTTATTTCTGTTTTTGAATGGTCTGTCATTTCTTGACATGCTTTGGTAGTTGTGAGCTATGGTTTCTAATCTTATTATATAATAGTGTTTATTTTACTGGAGATTTACATTGGCAATGCTTTATGGACCATAAAATGATACCACTGTGTTATGAATGACAATGGATCCACTGATATATAAGTTCCGTTTAATGTATATGAATTATACTCACATGTAATTAGTTAGATGACTTGTCTTTTGGCCTGTATAGGTTTCAGGAAAGCCTATAAAGCTGGTGGGGAGAGGAGAAAAAATGGATGATTTGGAGTTATTCTATCCTGACCGCATGGCAGGTCGAATCCTTGGCATGGGTGATGTTCTTTCCTTGGTAGAAAAAGCTGAAGAAGTAGTAAGTTGACTAGCTTGCTTGTCTTAAAAAAATTAGTATTTTAGTGTAGTAAACTGACCCGCAGTTTCTCATATTAAGTGAATCAAATTCTCTTTTTTTAATCAAACAATCAAATCCTCTTATTTGAAATCTATTTAAATTTGGACTTGGTACGAAAGTGTCTTTTTATAATGCCATTTCCTCAATTTACAAATATGAGATGTGCCAGATGTTTGCAAATTAGGGTTTGATTTGCACATATTCTCATACATATTCTCATTTAAATCTCCTGATAAATATACAAAAGAAGTGCAAACTGACTAATGCACTCTCAAGTCTGAAAATGCTGCGTAATGCATGTCAACTTTCCTCGTATAATAACAAATGATTTACTTCTATGGGAAGTTGCATGCCAGTGTAGTCACAAATATGTTACCCTTGCTGCTCCTAGTTGTAACTGTTTGAGCACACTCTTTGTATGCAAGTCCTCTACAGTTGCCCGTGAGTTCTGTTGAGTAGAGTCGCATGCAAATAAAAGTGCATACTCATAATGGATTTGCTGCTGCATGTAAATGTTCTTTTACATAAAGCCAAGGCTGCATACACATACTTGCTTGAAAAAGTTAATGCAAGTGCAGTTACAAGTAACAAACTTCTCTGATCAACAGCTATCCATGATTTAATTACATTCCATATAACTTCATGTAATAAAGACTGTTGTTTTAATTTCTATGTGCAAATTAAAGTGTAGTAAAAAGTAGGAAGCTTCAGTAGTTATCTGTGCAATATTTGAGTAGGTGATGATTGATACTGCCTGTTTTTAGCTCCACCTGCATGTAACTGCATTTGCATGTGACCAGGCTTCTTATTTGACATTGTGATATTGGTCGCTTATTGCCAAATTTTGGGAGCAGATGAAGCAAGAAGATGCAGAGGAGATGCAGAAGAAGATAATGAGTGCAAATTTTGATTTTAACGATTTTTTGAAGCAAACACGAATGGTTGCGAAGATGGGTTCCATGAGCAAAATACTTGGCATGATCCCTGGCATGTCTAAGGTAATGCCAATTGGCATAACAAATCTATATGGCCAATTGTAACTGATACTTATAACCTGTTCAGAGTTCCCATCAAATCTGCATGAACTTTAACCTGACTTAAATATTTTTAAACCAAATGATCTGAATCTGATTAATGTGAAACCCAGAGTATAATGCCCCTGTAACCTAAATAATAACCCAACATGATAGCTAGCAAAATTTGATCTGACCTGAAGGATCCAACTGACCTTCCTGAACCAAACCTGACCTGAGAAACTGAAATATAAAAGAACCAAAACTAGAGCTTTGTACTCTAAAATTGACCCAAGCCAAAACTTCATATAACTTCAATTCAAAATGAGAAATGACAAGAATCACTTTCACCTTGTTATACTGCCTCGTTTTAGCTACAAGAATGTAGTACTTGGTAGAAACCATTGCAATCTTGAGTGGAACATTTCACAGCGGTCCTTACTGAACTAGTATGGCATGGCCATATGGTACTGTTATACCGGTTTTTAAACTTCTTTTCTTGTATCTGGATTTTAAGCATTAAAGGCAATCTCTGTTGAGAAATTGATTGTAACATTCACAAATTTGAGCTATTACATGCAGTGTTGAACGGGAACAAATTTATCGGCATACCGTTTATTTAGAATTTACACACGTGTTTGCTTTTTGCGTTTTGTATTTTGTATTTTGTGTTTGTGTAGTAAATCATTTTCTTTTGGCTCACTTTGGTTTCTGTTATTTGATTGTTGAGTGGGTTTGATTTCTAGCCTACACCAACTTGTTTGGGACTAAAGGCTTGGTTGTTGTTGTTGTCGGGAGCAAAGCATAATCTTGAGTGAATTTAGGACAAATAAATCTCTTAAGGTTATGATTTGCTCCCGACACTGGCAGAAAAAAAAATTAAGCTTTTGTTTTTCCTTGTCTGCAGGTGTCACCAGCTCAGATACGTGATGCAGAGAAAAATTTAGAACTCATGGAATCTATGATAAATGCTATGTACCCTGGTACCTCAACAAACTTGTTTAACAAATATTTGGGACTAAAGTGAAAAATATGGTAACCAGTTTGCTGTTTTTAAAACTTACAGAGGAAAGGGAAAAACCTGAGCTGTTGGCTCAATCGCGCGAGAGGCGAATTAGGGTTGCCAAGGAGTCTCAAAAGACGGAACAACAGGTTTATACCGTTTCTCAAGCTTCTTAACGTGTAGAAGCATTTAGGCATATATGTACCCGATATTTCTCAGTTTTGGGATAAGATGCTGGATGTTTATATTTTGGCCTTCCATGAAGATAACCTTACAATAAGCTCAAATTAAACTATGGTCAAGATAATCTTAAAAGTAAATACTGGACTTCAAGAGTTGAAATTGGACCCTGATAACATTTTCTTTCATTGATTAAGTAGATTGAGCAAATATTAAATAATCAAATGGGCCTTTGGTTTCTATGGTTTGTCCTGGGTGTTATTTTCAAATAGCCCAACATTTTGCATCTTATTGGAAAACAGCGGAAATGTTGAGGTCCTTTGAAACTTCAGTACATTAGTGTATTATAATGACACAACTATAAAATATAGCACACGTGTAAATAATTTCATGAATGGTTAGGTGAGCCAACTAGTGGCCCAGCTGTTTGAAATGAGGGCAAGGATGAAGAAGCTGATGGGTGTCATGCAAGGAGGTTCTATCCCTGCTCTTAGTGATCTTCAGGATTCTTTTAAAACTGCGATTAAGGTTTCTCTCTTTATCTTTTCACATTTCTTCTCTTTCCTTATAGTTGGGTTTGGGGAGGGGATAAGTTTGGACCAAAGCTGGCTTTTAAGTTGTTATTATTCTTCTAATTTGCTAATGAGTCACTGACGAGTGAGATTAAAAATGGAAAGAAAAACAGATAGGAGCTTGGTCGGCAATGATTTTCATAAAGACAGCACATATATCTATGGACAACTCGTAAGCTTTATTATATGATAAATACTTTCAATATCAGGCACCTCCAGGTACTGCAAGAAGAAAGAGGAGACCACGCAAGAGCATGGACGATGCAATTGCAGAACTTCGAGCTCAGAAACGCGCTGATTCCTAGGTGTGACTGAAGCATTACAACTGGAGATCAAGTCACGGGAAGTCCATTCTTCGAAGCGCTGTTCTAATTTTTATTTGTAAAATTTTTGGGAGGTCCGTTTGTTTTATTATTTTATTTATCTGTTTCACAAGGACTTCAGTTCTTTTTCATTAGTTTGTATACACTTGTTGAAAACGAAATCATATGCCGTCTAGAAAATGTCGAGTTTGACGTGTGATTGAAAATATGATAATTCTTATGCTTTTTTAAGAATTTTAGAGCTTATTATAATGTTCGTTGGCGAACAACTTTCCGTATAACTCTCAGAAACCTTAATATTTTAGGCAAGTTAATAGAAATGTACCTGTTGTAGGAAGTCAGGAAGTGCCTCGACTCTTGGAGTATATGAAAAGTTGTTGAGATCCATTGACAATGTTGATGAATTAATTTGAGAATCTTGATAATTGTGTACAATAACTCATAGCTTTAGATACGGGCAGATTTAAACAATGTGTATATTTTGCGCATTAAAAAGTAATGAAATTTGATCCAAGTCTAGTCATTTATTAGATGATTTAAAATTTGTAAGGGTTTATATTTAATGTTTTTTATGAATTAACAATAATATTTAAAGTATATGAAATTTGGTACACAATCTCGTAAATTCCAGTAATTTGTTTAGCAACTGGTCTGCAATAAATTTGACTATAAACATTTTAGTGTGATACTTATTCCAGTGATTGTTCGATAACAGTAAATCAAATTTGTGTGTGTATTGTGTAACATTCTCAAATGCATTTAACGTTTTCCATGCAAAATTAGGTTTTATGCTTGTCGTTAAAATTATATTTTAATAGTATTGACAGATTTTGTGATTATCAGACATATCGAGTCATTATGGTATTAAAAACCACAATTACAAAAAAAAAAAAAAAAAAAAAAAAAAAACTAAGGTCTGGTCCCTAAAACTTTCTCTAAATATACCAATTTAGTCCTCAATCTTTCATTTGCGGCAAGCTGGTCTTTGAACTTAAAAAAATGGTCCTTAGAACTTTAAAAAAACAACAAACTTTGGTCATTGCACTTTCATAAAATAAAAAAAAATAAAAAAATAAAAAAATAATCTGATAATGACTAATAAAAGACTTTGTTATTCTGAGAGAAAATAGGACTAAATTATTTCAAAACTTCAAGGTCTGATGTGATGAAACTGAGTTTTAGGGACGAACTTAGTTTTTTTTTTTAATTTAAAAGACTAAAATCGAAAACAAATATAAAATTAGCTATATCTTTCAAAGTTTCGTGCTGAGAATTTCATCTAAAAATTATAGCCCGATTTTTTTATTTTTATCCAAAATTTAAATTAAATTTTAAAAATTAACCGAACCGGTTGGTAAATTATAAAACTACCCAAACCCAGTTGTTTTTCGAATTTATAAAACTTAATTTACCAACCGGTTCGGTTAATTTTTAAAATTTAATTTAAATTTTGGATAAAAATAAAAAAATCGGAATTATAGCTATACTCTGTCAATTAGTAAATGGCATTTCAAGCGTACTTGCAACAAACATTGTGTTACTATTTTGTCAAACATGTTAAATTAGCGTACATAACATGTTAAAATGTGTTTTCTCAAACATTTTTGCATCTAAATTTGGGGATCTAAAATTGTTATTCTAACTTAAACTGGTCCAAGTTATTCATATTTGGTTGAGGTTTAAAGTTAAATTATGATTTATTCTATTTTTAGTATGGTTGGAGTTTACGCCTTAATTAATGTTTGGTATAATTTATAATTGAATTATGATTTTTATTTGGTTGTAGATGATAATTTAATTTAAGAGGTCAAACTAACTCATAATCTCTTTTTAGAGTGAAAAAATTATAAAAAGATGCAAAGTAAAAAAGAAGAAGAAGCAATTCAATATAAAGAAATGAAGTTAAAATTCGATTTTCTACATGTTTGTCTCTCTCTTATTAGTGTTACAATGAAGTTAAAATTAACTCATATTCTCTTTTTAGAGTGAAAAAATTATAAAAAGCTGCAAAGTAAAAAATAAGCAATTCAATATATATAAAGAAATGAAGTTAAAATTCGATTTTCTACATGTTACACACTAGCGATAGAAATTAATATAAAAAGTAAAAAAATAAATAAGAAAGAACATAATTCTATAATTAATTTTAAATTAAGTATATTGTTATAATATTTTATGTACAAAAGCATACTATAGAGATATATTTAATGAATTAAATTCTCTTGATTAGATAATTTGATATAATTTAGCAATTCTCATTAATTTTCTTTGAACCAATTGTAGGTTAAACCACAGGTGTGGACTAAATGTTAAACCATCTTATTCTTATTCAATTAAATCATATTTGACATGACGGTTTAACTGAGACCTAAACCTTTTATTTTATAATTTAAATTTCAATCAAACATAATTAATGTGATCAAACTGTTACCAATTTTAGGGTGCGTCATTTTTCCACGACTCATGAATTTTGGCCGAAAAATAGTCTTTGGAAACCCTCTCACATTTGTTGACATTTGATTGCTTCGACATGACTATATATATACTACATAGCATTTTTATGACGAAAAATACACTGTCATCTCATGTCATCTCATGCAGGTAGGGCTGCACAAAAAGTTCATAGTTCAATTTAAATTTGATTTGGAAAAAGTTTATAATTAATTCGATTCGAAATTACTTGAAACGAATTAAATCAATTCGGTTTGAATCTTATTCAAATCAAACTCACTGGGTATAATTCGTTTGAAATTGATTCGCGAACTATTTAGGTTCGAATCTCAAATAATGCAACTAATGGATTCAACCGTCAATCTTTAATAATGCAAGAACCAAACTTATATCAGAGCTCAAAATTGTTAATATAATAAAAACTTATTATTGGAAAATGTTTCAGCAGCGTAACAAATTAATAATGTAATAAGTTCTATTTGACTAAGTCCATTCCGTGATTTTAATCAATCCAACAATGTAAAAGGTAAATGAATCTTGAACTGGCTCATATTCTATCAGTGTGAATCCGTGAAAGGTAAAAGGAAACCGTGTGAATTTTGTTTCGTGAAAAAAAAACTAATGCATAAATTATCGGTATAACTAGGATTGTCAAAAAAAATTGTAGTTTGTAATTTGATTGACTTAGATTTGAAAAATTTGCTCGCAATTCATTCGATTCGAAATTAGTTCATTCTGAAACAATTAAACAAATCAAATCATTTCGGTTCAAATTCAAACTGGAGTAAAGTTAGATTCGGTTTGATTCGTTTGAAGCCCTGCATGCAGGCAAGCTGGAGATGAAAACCTTCTGAACTAATTGGGTCGAATCCGATCAAAAAGCCCAAATAAGTCCATCAAAGCCCATTTGAGAAACCCTTGTCATAACCAACCTATATAGGCATCCATGCTTTTATTCTGAGCGCGCCGTCGTTCCTTTTCTTCCAGCGCGAGACCATACTCCAGACCCTCGAAGTTCAAATCTCATGGTAAGAGTTGTTTCATAGCATTTTTTTATCTCGTTCGAATTTAAAATCTGGTTCCAATCTGGTTTTCTTTGGTTTAATCCCTGATTTTTTTTGCGATTTCTCGAATCAGGCGCCGAAGAAGGACAGCAAGGCACCGCCTCCCTCTTCCAAGCCCGCCAAGTCCGGTGGTGGCAAGCAAAAGAAGAAGGTTCGGTTTTCGATTTATCTTAAAGAGTTTTTTTTTTTTTTTTTTTATTCTACTGAGAGCTCACTAAGTTGCGTATAGAACCAAATGTAAAATTGCGGATTTGTCCCTCTTAATCAAAGTAAACCAATGTAAATAGGTGTTTTCATTTCTCCATCTAGTTGATAAGTGGATAACGTCTGAGTATGGTTCTGATAATGCAACTTCAACTCTAGATATAACGGGTCAATTGTGAAGAATACAATTTTGAGTTGCTTTATTTTTATTACTCTTGAGCGTTCATCTAGTTTATCCATCTAAATTGTTGTATGCCCATCCCCTGGAGTTCCTGTTTTTTTTCTTTTTTCTAAACAAATGAAAGCAATTGTGGTACAATTGAAATGTAGCACACAATGCATTGTTGCAGAAGTTATACATCGTAATCTGTTTGGTTCAGAGTTAGTTTTTGAATATCTGAATCTTAAAAACAAGTTTTCGTTTACATAGGAGTTTGTAGTAGATTGTTAAACTTGACTACATATTGTAAAAACTCTTTTGTGAAGATGCTTATTCACATGTGATTCTAATTTGCACCTTTTTTTTGTTTCTCCCTTTCCCGGTATCTGTGGTGAGAGCAGAAGTGGAGCAAGGGAAAGCAAAAGGAAAAGGTGAACAACATGGTTTTGTTCGATCAGGCGAGTTACGATAAGATGCTCATCGAGGTCCCCAAGTTCAAGCAGATCACCCCCTCTGTTCTCTCCGAGAGATTGCGGGTTAGTGCAATTATAAGCAAACTTTGAAAGTTCTGTCCCCTGATTTGGATTTCTCTATGATATCTTTATGATATCTTTGAAAGTTTACATGATGTATAAGATAACAAAGGTTTCTGTTATTTCATGATTATTCAGTGTTGCCTACAAAATAGTGTTAATATCAAGTTACACACGTTGTCCTAAAAGTATCACAAAGCTCCAAATTCCCTAGGACTGTATGTTTTGGTCTTCAGCCTTCCAGTTATACCAAATTGGTTCTGTTATATTCCATCAAATAGGGGATCCGAATCTATCGCCATCCAGGTGTCTTATGTCAGCATGATGCCGTTGGATTGTTATATTTGGATCTGCTGATATTGATACTGCTTTTAGCCTGATTTGAAAATGAATAAATCATTTATTATCATGATAATGTGGAGATATGGTGTTTTTAGGGGGGTATGTTTAATTCTCCACTGTTATCACACATGTTCTATGGTACTTTTGGATGTTTATTTCAAATTGGATCAGCTGAATCACTGCTGTTTATGGAGTTCTTGGATAATACAATCTGGGTTGGGTTCTAATTACTACATCTTCTTGTGAATGTATCAGGTAAATGGGTCATTGGCAAGGAGGGCAATCAAGGATCTGATGGCAAGGGGTGCAATTAGAATGGTGTCTGCTCACTCCAGCCAGCAAATTTATACCAGGGCCACAAACACTTAGATTTCTGTTAATTTATTTTATTTTACATATTTGACACTGGGAGAGATGTGTGCGCACCTAATGTCATCTCTCATCGGCTTAGTTGGTTTTTTTGGACTGTCTCAAATCATTAGAGTTGTGACTTTTTTGAAGTAGAATTCTCCTATACCTGTTTTATTTTGGATATCACATTTAATCTGAATTGTTGTGTTTTTTATCTGCTTGCTGCCTCCACTGTTTATTAGTGGTTTGTTGGTTCTACACTTCTGGTAACATTAGTTGGCCATTTACTTGCACCCGTTCTTCTGAAGTGTTTTTATTGTAAATAATATTTAGGTGTATTTTGACATTTCAGATGGGTCTATTTCTCATTGTGTATTACAGTACTAGAATAAGATAATATGTCTTCGTTTTTAAACTAGACCTCGATATTATGAAAAAGCTTTGGCGAATGAATCATACATACAAACAAGTAATCAATGTATTCTAATATTGATTGCATGACATAAAGCATAGTGCATTCTTAATTTCTTTTGTTTGGAGATCATAGAATGAACAATCCAAACTTATGCATTTGTTTCGTGCATCATAATTTTGGAATTTTTGAGGTTGGTATGGAAGAAGATATATTTTGCTGTTGGAAGTAAATTAAAATAAAAAAACTTTTAATACGTAGTTTGCTGTTTTCTCACTTGTGTGGAATCTAAAGTCGCTCCTTTAACTTGACGATGAAAATTATGGTCATTGTGTTTTTTTTTTATCTATTTAACCCTGTATATTGCAACCTCTAATAAACTACCTTGGTTAATAAATGGAATTGAAAGAATAAATTATGTACTTATTCCATTTTAGTACAGAAAAAAATATTCCTAGCACTTAATAATGGTTTTGACGATTTTAAAAGTATGACAAATCAATATATTTTATATTTTCTACATCGCATTTCTTGTCACATCCTTATAAGTTGGATATCTCTAGATGATAGCATTAAAACATAATTTAAAAGTAATTAAACAAAACAAAATTTGAAAGTACAAGAAATTTTAATTGAAAAAATACAAGACTATTTTTTAAGTTTCTATTCTGATATCACTACAAAGTGTAGTCAATTCACTAATTTTTTTTTTTTTAGAATATGATATATACAATTATATTGATCATAATCAGTGATTATTATCAATACATTAATATAGTTTAATTTTAGTATTACATCTTCTATAAAAAAAATCAACATCCTAATAAATATCTCATGTATTTGCCGAACACCTATAACAACAACAACAACAACTAAGCCTTTAGTCCCAAACATTTTCCGAACACCTATATTATAAAATTTTCAATGGATTAAATGACTTTAGTTCAGACAAATTGAAATTTTCTTGTCATAGTAAAATTTTTTATTAGTACAAAATTTTCATGTTGCCAAACAGACCCCTAGACTTCAATTTGATTATTTTTTCACTGGCCCGGCCACTGTCCTAGGCCCATAAATCGTGAACGAAGCTGTGAGGGCATAAACTTTTAAGGGTATTTTGGAAATTTCCTGTTATCTCCGCAAGTAAACCCTAGGCCGCCACACTCGACCTTCTCTAGGGTTTTGCTGGAATCGATCTGTGCGTCTCGGTTTAGTTCTCCAACGCCCGTTTTTTAGTTCAAGGTGCGTTTTCCTCACTTTCTTCGCTTTGGCTCCTGTTGTACTAATTGGCGGATTTAGGTTGGCTTTGATTTAATTTCCCTATTACTACTTCGTCGCGTAATATAGTTCATTAGGTTTTGTTATAGTCAAGTTCGTTTGTTTTAATTTTCGGACTTGTTTCTCCAACGGTTCAGATAGTCTTTAGCTTTCATACCTGTGAAAATTTTCACGAAGGATATTTTTTATTCAATTGTATAGGTGAGATCAAGCTTCAAGTCCTTTGCCTGTAATATTAGTATCTGAAAGTATGGTAACCCTTGGAATTCTGTTTTAGTGGAAGAAAAATGATTCAACTGAAGTTCTTAAAAAACCATATTTATAGCAATGAAATAGTTTTGTCCTTCCCAATATGAATATATAATCAATCTATTTTATGTTTTCTCTATAAATTTTGGAACAGTAATGTGTATTCATCCCTTTCCCATTTAATACTGTTGTTATATTTCTTTCTTCTTTTTCTAACACTGTTTATGTTATTGTATTCACTATTCAGGAACATCAATGGAGGATGATACAAATGTAAGTTAAATGTATTTGTAATACTTTGTTTATCAGTATCTTGCACTAGGGAATCCCATGCTTTAGGTTCTAGATTTTCTATTGGGGATCTCATCCAGAAGGCCTCAATTATTTTTTTAAATCCACAAATTCATAAATAATAACTTGTGGAGGAGTTCAGCATGGTACAAATTGTGTAATTTAAATAGATTCATGTTATTGGATGTATCTATGGAGTGTTAACATCAATGTTTTGTTATGTATTTGTTGATATATTGCCAGACTAAGAAAGAGGAAGAGGAGTTCAGCACTGGTCCTCTCTCGGTTCTAATGATGAGTGTCAAAAATAATACTCAGGTTCTTTCTAAGTTCCTTTTATATTTATATTTTGTTTATTGTGCAATATTGTTTTTTAATACTTGTCAGAAACTGCTTAACTGTCTTGTGATGTGACTTGAACAAGCTGATAGCATTCTAAATTCTCGGCTCCCCCTGTTTTTATCTGTTCTGGCAAGTTTTTGGGTGTACATAAAAATGTCAAAGTGATTAATTTTCTTGGTCAGGTTTACTAGCATCGAGTTATAGGTCATATATTGAATGAAGAGGATCGATCTGTACATGACCTGATTAGTACATGATGTGGATATAGTAGATTGATTGGTTAGTTTGTTGGCCAAATTTTGGGTGCTGGACGGGACTTGCCAAATTTTGGTGTTAATTTTTTTTTTTTATTCTTCTTCATTATTTAGGTGCTTATTAATTGTAGAAACAACAAGAAGTTGCTTGGACGTGTGAGAGCCTTTGACCGGCACTGCAACATGGTTCTTGAAAATGTCAGAGAAATGTGGACTGAGGTATCTCCTAAAAACAATAGATAACAAAATTACATCAATATGCAGGTGTAGTGATATGCATACCTTTTACTAAAAAAGAAAAGAAAAAAATAGTATATGCATTCTCTTCGCTTTCTTTTTTTTCCCAAAAGAGAAGTACCCAAACTATCATTCGATGGCCAATTATACATACTATTTATGTATATAAAAAGGGCTATTTGGATTATTTTAATTTTTAATGTATTTTTTTTCCATTTTGCAGTCTAAGAGTGGTTTCTATTATGCAATTTTTATGCACACAAGATATACCGAATCATTGTATTTTTGAGATGACATGTTACTTTGTTTTTATCTTTTTTCAAGGTGCCTAAGACTGGAAAAGGGAAAAAAAAGGCACTTCCTGTGAACAAGGATAGGTTCATCAGCAAGATGTTTCTTCGCGGTGATTCTGTAATTATTGTCTTGAGAAATCCCAAATGAAAAAACCTTGATGGAGATGTTAATCCCAAGTGAAGAAACCTTATAGAGATGTTGTGGGTGCTCTGTAGTTGCTTGGAGCTTTAGGGTTTGAACATTCATGAGTTGAAACAAAACTAGACTTTTTGGTAATGTATTTGTAAAATCTTTACTAGAATTAATTTTTAGCCTTAATTTGTCAAAGAGATTTATCTTATATGCTTCACCATATGCGTTGTTTTAAGCTCTTGTCTAACTTGTATTGATGATTTTTTTAATTTTCTTATTCTTTTCGGGGGGGGGGGGGGCGGGGGGGGGGGGGGGGGGGGGGGGGGGTGCTTAGTTTATTAGTATTTGTAAGGATTGGAACCACATCTAGTAATCATTGATTGAAGAGCATAATCTCTCTTAAAAAATTGGCTTCGGCTACCAATGATTGCCTGAAGGTTAAAAACAACAGTATGATATGAGATCTCTAGGATATCAACAACAACAGTATCTACAAACAACAATGAATATAAAGACTTCAGTAGACCCAGCACCTTGCATTGGCAGTTCAATCTGCTCCTATCACGATTAAGAATTTAAAATAAACTATAGACCATTGATTCACTAAAAAAATAAATAAATAGACCATTGATTGAAATTATCGTCTGTTAGTCGCTACTCTGAAACCTCTCTAAATTCTTGCAGCATGTTACATTGTCTCAGGAGCACAAGTCAGAGAATTCCTAACACTGTAACACAATAGGTTCGGCCCCAGCCCCGACCCCGGCCCATCGGTACAGCCAACCTAGGAAAGGGAAACAAGGTTAGGGGTATTGCAGTAGCACACCGAAAAAAGAAAGGAAAAGAAAAAGAGAAATAAGAAATAAGAAAAAAGAAGATGAGAAAGAAAAGGCAAAATTCTCTCTTTTTCTTTAAATTATCATGCTGTTAGAACTGCGATATTGGAGGAGTTTGGCAGCACCATCTCTCTTCATAGAGTTGAGATTCTCTTTGTTCAAAGCTAGTAATTATACAGATCACAGATAAAACAAATATTTTATTTTATATTGTATACAACCAATACTGAATTTTTTTTTTTCAAAATTAGCTAAATAGCGGGGCAGGTGGTTTATCTGCAGAAATCTAATAATTTGGGTGGTCGTACTAACAAAACATCCTCTGGCAGGTTTCCCCAAATACGATGCTTTTTAAAAAAAAAAAAAAAAATCTTCTAATATTTAAGACTTCGATTAATTCTAGGGTTAAATTGACTATTCTTCAGATTCATTTTTCTTTAATTCCAAGAAATTAAACTCAGTTAATTGGACTTTTGTGTTGGTAACTTTAATCATACAATATAAAGGCTATGAAAAAGTCAAATTCTATGGTTATACAAAAGTCCAAACCTATTCTGGAAGATCTATTGATGTATAAACAGCTCTCTATTGATTGATGGAACATATTTTGTCTTTTAAGATTCTACTTTGAAAATTTGGCAGCAAATTTACTGATACAAATGTAATTTTTCACTAGCTGTTTCTAGAGTAGTCTGGTTAGCTACTTTTTTGTGTACTAGTTGACCCCTAATGAGTCAAGTAATAAAACTTTAACACAGAGACCTTGGATGAGGAAGACACTACGAAATGAAAAAAATGATCATTTCATTAAAAGAAAAAGAGAGCAAGAAGAGATTATTAATTGATGACTAACCAAGTTTAGTCATGAAATGGATCAAATTATTCTCTCCGTTATTAGCGCAGAATTATCTAATGTAGATTTCTGTCAGTATTTTCTTTGTTTACTACCTAGAAAATGTTACACTTTAAAGCTCAAAATATTGATTAATATGAAAAAAAAAAAAAAGGTATTGGTTGGGTTTTGCAAACTTGTTCAAATGTCATTTCTCTTTATGGAATAATATATCACATATAACAACCATAAGCATACAAAAGCTTCTGGAAACGACCGACATTTTAGTGAAATTCATAAATTACTAAAGGAACAAGAATTCAAGACAAATTAACTTCTTCATGTGACTACTTAGTGTTTTTCCTTGGAGCCTTTTTTACATGGCTAACAATCTAATGCTGGGGTCTACCAGCAAAAGCAGCACATTGATTTAAATCACTTAAAAAATACACACACGTAAAGAAATTTTATTAGGAAAAGAAAGACACACTTAAAGAGAGCTTCTAGAAACTGTCAACTTTGACATGTTTTGACTTCTCGATCGGCTCCAGTTTCTTCTATAATAATTTACATTTCTCAGTTACTGTTGTCATTTTAAGTTGCTTGAATTTACTAGCTAATTGATCCTCTATATTTTTAAAATGGATTTTGTTATGATATTCCTTTCTTTATTAAATATAGAAACTAACGAGCATTAAAAGTCGTATGTAGTCTTTTATATCAAATGGTAAATTATATATTTTTTATGAGGGTTCAAATGCCTCCATCATGCCTCCATCTCTCTCCATCATTTTCAAAGTTCAAACAGTCGATCCGAACCGCTCAACCTAACCTCCATACTAAAATATGTTTGGAGACCAAATTTTATATGTTTAGGAATTTTTTTACTATTTTTTTAGATAGGTAAAAAAAATACTGTTTTTAGATGGTTCAGATTTACTGATTTTGTACCTATCTAAGAAAATAGTAAAATTTTTTCTAAAAATATAAAATTTGGTCTCCAAACATATTTTAGTATGGAGGTTAGGTTGAGCGGTTCGGATCGACTATTTGAACTTTGAAAATGATGGAGAGAGATGGAGGCATAATGGAGGCACAAAAACATGGAGGCATTTGAACCCTCCTCATTTTTTATTTTGTAATTTTGAGGGATTTTTTTTTTTCTTTTGAAGAAAAATAAGAGGTCTAGCCATATTTAATTTATGACTTATGAGTGTCGGTTACATAAGAGGTGTAACAATTTGAGGAATTTTCAAAAGCAGTAATTCGAAGAGAATATGTTCTCTATATTAATTATTAAATGCTACATGTACTTTGACTATTTTGTAGCATATATTTTAGATAATAATAGAGAACACTGTAAGAAAAATCACAAAAAGAACATAATACAAAACTTCTTTTTTGTTTTTTAGAAAAAAAAAACTGCAGTATTGTTTTGAAGTCAACATTTTATTTCTTCTTTAATATAATATTTGTTAATGCTTTTCTTTGAATTTTGTTACAATCAACGTGTCATCTCTCCCAAAAATCTTGAAGAGAACAACATTAATGTTTTTAAATTGACCAGACCCTAATAAATCTCGCACTTCTTGGTCAAGTTTAGTTGGCTATTTTGTACTCATATGTTTTTTTGATAGATTGTAAGCTAAATGTATTATGATAGATGGCAATAAGGTTGAACTACAAATACATCTTTGAAATTATTTTTCATGAATAAAAAAATAAGAGTCATTAATTAATCCTTCAGTGAAAACTATATATGACATCCATGATTATAGCTTCAATGCTATAGTTTCAATACGTAAGTTTAAATACTTGAAAAGGTATTATTTCATATGAACTTATTTTTTAACTGACAGTTCAAATAAAGTCAAAATGCACATATTATCATATCCGAACCTACTCTGTTCTCTAAATTCAGACCATTCTTAAACCTGACACAAATCTCAAAACACACCCTATAGTTACAATAGGTAGGGGGTGCATAAAAAAGCTCACGATTTGAAATTCAGTTCATAATTAATTCGGATTCGACTCGCTAATAACTCGAGTTTACTGACTCGGTTGATTTATGAGTCGAATCCAAGTTATCTCCAATTCAGTTTAGAATCAATTCGGTTGGACTCACATCAAATCTTAATCCATATATTCCTAATTTTTGCGTCTCCAAATATTATACATGTTTCCCACAATCTACTGTATTGTAGCTTGAAACTTAAAAATCATCGCTTCTCAATGACTAAATCTTATCTGTTTGGTAATTTTTAATTATGTACTATTTTGATATTTTTGTAATTTTTAATTATGTATTGGCCATTATCTCATTGTGTACTGTCTTCAATTGTGTATTATTTTGATAAACTATGTAATATTTTTTTTGTTAGAATTAAATTAGATTGTCTCACTTTGTACTACATTATGAATCACGAGTCGACTCACCTTGACTCGAGTTGTTCACGAGTTGATTCCAAATTAGAATTTCTGACCCGGAACTGGATTAACAACTTGGACTCAACTCGGCTCATGAATTTGCGAGTTGAATCCAAATTGTTCTCAACTCGGACTCAACTCGGACTCAACTCAGCTCATGAGCAGCCCTAACAATAGGCACCACTTTTCTTTTGGCCTAGCTGGGATTAAATCTGAGCGGTTCTTTATGTATATTGCATGTGCAATATCTGAGGAGATATGTTTCTTAGAGACAGGTACGTCCGGACCTGATGCAGGATGCTCCGGCCTCCAGGCAATGGCTCCAGACTCTAAGATTTAATGGACAAAAACAAAAAATTAGTTTATATATATTAAAAAAAATTAATTTGTATATATTAAAAATAAATAAAATATTAAGGTTGAAATTTTGTATATATAAATGATTCAAACTTTTCTATAAATATATATAATCTATTGACATATCAATAAAAAAATTGTTTATATAAAGATTTCAAAATTTTCTTTCACTCTGAATCTCAAAATCTTCAGAACCAGCTTTGTCCAGAGAGGATGCCACACAATATTACACACCACATTTTTGCTGGTAAAACCATATCCGTATCCGTTTTTATTTTCCGGATACGGATACGGATAGGATATTAGACGGATACGGATACGGATACGGATCGGATATTAACCGGATACGGATACGGATATCCGCTTTTTATAATAGTGAATAACATAATTTTTTTCATAATTCATATTAAATTATATAATATATATCTACTATTCGGATACGGATAATTAAAATTCAAAACCATATCCGTATCTGTATCCGCACGGATATTCGAATATCGGATATCCGTATTAAATTTTCGGATACGGAATCGGATACGGTCGGATAATATCCAACCCGTTTGCACCCCTAGTTTTCGTCCAATTGTGAGAGGTCTCATGAATAGGGAGCGTAAATTTGGTAATTTTGACAAAAGAAACCACAACTTTTTTTATTATAATTTAAAAGGTTTCTCTATAAAGAAAAAAGAAGTTTGAAAAAGTGCATTAAAATATTCGGTCCATGTCATCCTTTTGAATAGGTGCATAGATGATAGGTATACTTAACTACAGATTCATATATTCTAACAAAACTTAACAAAATGGTCTAATTAAAACAGCTCAGATAATTTTATCTGACCAAGCTTCTCTTTGTAGTTATCGCCAAGAATAATATATAGCAGGACTAATTTGATGGTGACAATTAAAACATCCAATTTTATTATCCCACAAATTCAGTATAATATATTTTCAAATTTTGTGCTGATCATGGATAACATCCACATTAGAAAGACATGTTCTTCCAATTAACTAATTTGAAGAAATCTATTTATATAATAAATATTGTGTGACACCTGAGCGTGAATATTTACTATATCTGGGCATTAATTATTTAATAGATTATTAATTTAAAAAGTTAAAAACCGTAATATAAAAATATAAAAATTATATATAAAAAGTTGGGTCTTTATGTATACCATATGCTTAAGTTTCAAAACTGTAGTATTTTTTATTAACCTAGAAGCAATAACTTTCATCTTTTGTATATTATGCTCCCTCCACATCTTTCATAATCTTTCCGTCCACATGCAGTGCAATTAATATTTTTTCTTCACCAAACTACATTGATCAATAAACCTTTATCAATGATCTACTAATTAAAAAAAAATTGAATTAAAAAAATAACCTAAAAATCAACCGAAATCCCCTTACTCTTCTTCCCCTTTCTCTTCCTCCTCAGGTGGAATGATTTATGAGTGGGCAGGAGAGAGAAAATGGAAATTTATAGGGGTCCAATAGCTGTCCGTCCCTCAGTGCGGTAGTTCAGTTCAGGCAGCAGACCGCCCCACTGAGGAGAGACCGAATTCCATAGCAAACCGCCTCACTGAGGGCGGCTAGGTTATTTTTGAAATTATTTGAAAATCAAGGGTAGATTTGCTATATTTTTTAGGATATTTAAAAAAATTTGGCAATTACTATTAGCATTCAATCTTATTTATTATTGTAATGATTCCTACTGTATAATTTCTATTATATAAATAGAGGCTTTGTAGACAGAGAAAAGATACACAAAAATAGAGCATAAAATTATGTTATTATTCTCTATGTCTCTCTTGTTATTCATTTTACTTTTGTTGCAACTTTATTTAATTTTAGAACAAACGGTTCAATAAAATAGCCACGCTAAAAATGACATTGAATCATCTAAGAGCATCTGCATCCTTGGTACTATTAGAGTTTCGAATATGATGTGACAGTTTCTAATTTAGTTTCAGAAATGTGGGAGAGTTCCTTATTTAGAATCTATGCAGTAAAGTTTATTATTAAGAAACTATTTATGAACTTCACGCTGATTAAATGATTGGCTCAATTTTTTTTTTTAATTTGTTGCTGATGTGGCTTAATAGAAACTCTAAAACTAATTTCAGATGTGAGAGTTAAAGATTGAAATTCACGGACAAATTAAATTGATTTGATTGAAATTCACGGAACAATTTTAATAGAAATAAACAACTTCTGCTATTTTGTAACAGAAAATAATATCCGGATTCAAACTCAATTTTTGTGTTACCTTGTGAATCTGAATTCCTTTGTACGACGAGCACTCGCTCGTCAGATTTGGTTATCACAACTTTGCAAGTCATCGTGTTTTCTGTGCTAGACTTTCTATGGTGCCTTATTTTATTAAAATGACAGCAAATCTTCTGATTGAGACATTTTAAATTAATTCATAATCAACGAGTCTCCTTCTTTTTGTTAATGATATCGTGTGATATTGTGCTTTATATTATCGACAATTCATCAACCTTTCAGTTATTTATGACTTTATGTTAACATATATAAATTTGTTAAATTTATTCGATAATTACTGTTGTTCGCTTATTAAAACTAATTCTTAACAAGAAACTGTATGATATGTGTCATGATGTAAATAAAATAATATCAAATAGAAATGTGGGGGTAATACAAGTATATAATATTTACCCCATACACATCTGACATCTTATCAGTTGATAAATCCAGTTATTATCTGTTGATGGCCTATATAAGGATAATGATAAGAAAATCATAAGAATGGGCACACATCCTCTGATGTCCATCCTGTGTAAAACATGTATTTATCTTTTTAGAAGGGTAAATTTTTTCAGAGGTAACTAAACTTTGTACTTTGTTACAAATTAGTCATTCAATTTTGATTTGTTCCAATCAAGTCACTCAACTTTTTATTTGTTCCAACTTAATTACTCTATAACTTTTTCATCCACAATGCTAACAGAATATTCTCATTCTGTTAATATTTTGGACAAAATATACTCACTCTGTTAGAATTTTTGACGGAATGAGCATATTCCGTTAGCGTTTTGGAAGGAATGAGTATATTTCTAATGTTTTGGATGAAAAAATTATAGAGTAACTTGATTGGAACAAATCAAAATTAAATGACTAATTCGTGACAAAGTACAAAGTTTAGTGACCTCTGATGAAATTTACACTTTTCAGAAACTTCTAGAAGACAGAAGGAATATGCAAAGGGGAAGTAGATTAAAAATTCAAGTTAAACACTCCACATTCCACAAGGATGTGATTAGCTTTTGACTGCAACTGGATACTATACAGTAGAATACTTCTACGTGATAATTGTTTAATCAAATTTTGTCATTTATGCTTCTCTTGTGCAGATTGCACATGTCCATATCAGTCCTTCCTTTTGGACATCCGATTATTAACATATAATTTAGTCATAACCTTTTTTTTATTTTGAAAATTTAATTAATCTAGTCAGGACTCTTGAGTATTTGTATTTGAATTTGTCTTCTAAGTAAGATTTATGCTTTAGTGTTCTCAATGGAAAATGACTCACCTCTAGAGAGAGAGAGGGAAGCATGCAATCTGCTTAGAAGCATGTCATGAAAAATTTACTTAGAAGACAAATTTAGGGAAGCATGCAGTTTTGAAATTTTGAAAAAATTAGGGTGTAAATTATTATTTGAATGTGAGATAAGATTAAATTATTATTTTGTAAAAAACCCTTCAATTGCGATGGAAGTCAATTTCTCCTCGTCCTGCTAATAGTTTACTACTATAAAAAAAAAAAAAAGATGGCATAATTTATTCCGGAATCCGGACTCCCATCCTGGAAACTAATTGCGAGAAATCTGCCCGGTTCCGTGTGAGGTTGCCGCCATCCTTTTATTTTTGTTAGTAGTCTAATATAACTCTTTATGGAACGGGTCATATTATGTTGTAAGTTGAGACCCATCACGTCTTGGGCATGACAGACATATGAAGACTAACCGAAAACAGTGTTGTAAAATGCGGCCGCATATATTTATACAGTGATCTTCTGCATATAAAATTTCACGCAGTCAAGTTCATGTAGTTTTGAATATATGAGCATATATATGGTCCATGCAAACTTGAAAAAAACTTAAAAATTGTTTTGCATTTGAGGAGATTAGAATATATAACCTTTATAATATGAAATATAAATTAGTTTTATTTTATCTATATTTCTTTAACAAAATATAGTAAAACCGCATATGTATTTCCGTATACAAATCTACATATACGGCCGCATACCGCATATACAGTATGCAGTGACTTTTTGCATGCATGAACAAAACCACATTTTACAACATTGTCCGAAAGTGAGTCTGATTAAGGCCTAATTAAGTGTCCGTGCGGGCGGTGCTCATACGAATGGAATCTAGTGTATTGAAAAAAGCCGGCAGGTCTAAACCTGAACCGTGGACCGGACCTGGATCAACTTGACCCTTGCTAGCAAGGGTTTGGGCCGAATTTTTCCACTAGACCTGGCCAAATCTGAGACCCACCTAGACCTGGACTGGACCAAACTAAACAGAAACAGACCTGTTTCGGCCAGGAACAATCCACTATTTTTTTTTAAAAAAAAAAAGAAAGATCTGGACCAGACCAGGACCCTACCCGGACCTTGACCAGACCCGGACCAACCCGTGTGAATTTTGGACCATTGGTCTAGCACGGGTTTGGACCAAGTCCTCCAAATTAGACCCGTGCTAACCTGTAGACTCGCCAGACCTGAGGGCCGTGGGAACCGTAACCTGGCCGAGTTCGGACCGACCCTACCCGACCTGACCCGTTTTCAATTTACTAATGGAATCTGAGCTGCAGCATGTGAGGAGAACCTATTAAAAGATATTTGAAAAAACTCTTTTCAAAATATTTTTAAACCGCGAAATTATCAAGATTATAATAATTAATGTTAACATAGATAGTTTCTTTTCCGTAAACAATAAAAAAAAAACCTCTTTTCTTCTTTCTCTTTATTAGTAAAAGAAGATAATTATTTCTCGCCAAAAAAATTAAAAATATATATATATTTTTTGAAAACTTGGTAGTAGCTACCAAGATTCGTGAGGGGGAATCGAACTCTCGACCTTTGAGTATAACAACTTTAGGACATTTTCTTAGCCAATTGTGCTACCTCCTCTTTCAAAAAATTAAAAATATATGGAGAAAATTTTCAATCCATCGCCTATCCCCTGAGAAAGCACACTATGCTGTAGTCTTTTAATTATAATCTAAATATATATTTTGTCATGCTCTGACAATCTTTCTTATTATTTAATTAAGGTCAAATGCATGTTTTAGAAAATTTTGTGCAAATCAGTTTTAAATAATGATGTTTGCTAAAAGTAAATTTTGAGTTTTTTTTGTTAGTAAACATTATTGAAAGTTGCTTCATTGCATCATTGATATCATCTCAAACTGGTACACATATATACAATCAAATGACAGTAATTCTGAGTCAAATGTCATTTTTGAACAAAAGGCCATGAGTTAATCTTCAACAGGTTATCTTAACTATGTAAAAATCTAAATTTTAATTTCTACAGTCCAAGAACCAAATTTTACTAACTTAACTAAAATGTTAGCTACATATTCACTAAGAGATGAACGAAGTGCATGATTACAACTGAATTTTTTTTATGTCAAATTTTATTTTAAGATTTGAAAAAAAAAGTAAGAATTAGGTAGAGAAGGGAGACAGAATTAGCAAGAAAAAGGGGGATAATTTTGATAAGATCGGATCGTGTGGTTTGGAAAAGCTTCGGCAAGATTTCAGTTCTGGCTCCAAACCCTTTTGTAGTTTATAAATTATGCTCATATTATTACTTTAGAATAGGTCAAATTTACAACGAATAGTCGTGTGAGCAATTTAAATATTACTTGATGGTGCAATTTAAGTATTGTTTGATCTCTAAGTTAAAATATGCTTGAGATCAAATTTTATAGTTTTAAGATTTTTATTTTAACAAAGATGGATATTTTAGATGATTCAGAATTTTATGAAAAATAATGATTTTACCTATCTCAAAATATAGTAATTTTTTTTCAAAATATATAAAATTTGATCTCCAAGCACATTTCAATATAAAAATCATTTTCAGTAGTTTGGATCGACGATTTAAACTTTAAAACATAGATGAGAATGTGAGACATAATTGGAATACAATAACAATGAGAAATTTTAACCTACTCATTAGCATTTTAATTGCAATGTTTTTTCTTCATTAGCATCTATCTCAACGGCCTTCCTTTAATTATTTTATTGATTTTAATTGGAAAAAATAGGAAAGGCAAATTCTTAAGTGAATATGTAGCAAATCTATAACTAGTGTCATTTGCAATCAAAAGAGGTATTACTATCTTATTGAAACAAATTCTATCACAATTGAACAAATGCATTTATTTAAGGGAATTTTTTTTTGAACTTGAACTTTTTAATTATTAGCAAGTTTTTTATGTAATACATAATACACCTTACTTTCATTATATAAATTTCACTGTACATGATGTGCCTTTTTTTAAAAAAAAATAAGTGACAATTTTGCCACCAATTTCATTATTGAAACAAAGAATTTTGTACAACCTAAATATACATTTTTTTAATAAGAAAGATAGAGATCTAGCATACCAACTTTCATTTTAATGGCTATAAAGAACTCTCATTCAAATTTTGAATTCACCACCTTCCACAAAAAAATGGATCCGAATCTGCTGAAATCCGAGGTCAGTACTGTTCACCCTGAAATCCCTGCAATCCGAATCCAACCGTCGAACTGTTTCGAGATACGTGCAAGGAAAAACCAACTGTTTTGAGATGCGTGCTAAAAAAAAATTCAATGGCTGGATTTCGGATTGCAGGAATTTCAGGGTGAACAGTACCCAATTTCAGAATTTCAGCTGATTTATTTTCCAAAAAAAATACAACTCAATACTTACAATATAATCTACTCCCTCCACCCCCCTGGCCCCCTCTAATGCAAATCAGCATTATTCCCTCCTATCATCACTTCTACTCCAACTCAATACCAGTTTGTAGTAAAAGCAATACTTAAATTAGATGAAACTTTATTGTTAGTCCATCTAAATGTTCAACAACACACCTATATATAAACTTAATTTTAATTTTCAACTTTATTCGTGTTGTTTTGAAAAAAATACTGTCAACATATATAGTTAAAATAACCATTGTCAAATACTGAAGTATGTTAAAATTCTTTTCGGTATAGTTTCTCATTAATTAATATATATGCAATTATGCCTTATATATTATAATTTCTTTATCACGATTGCATAAAAAAAAAGGGGGAGAATGAAGCGGTCAAGTAGCAGGATTAGATTTTGTTTTGCAAACAGCAGGATTATATAAAAGGGCAATATAGGAAGTGGAACTGCCAATCAGGGTATAACTATAATCCAATTATTTTACTTTTTGTTTTTTGTTTTTTTGCATCAAACAATTATTTTACAATTGATGATAGGCAGGCAGGTAGCTTCTATTGGTGAAACATGCTGATTTGAAATGTCCCAATAATTGATCATATTGCAAAAGGATGACCCATTGAAAAATGTCATTTCCATACTTTTGTTAATTCGTTTGTTCATTTTTTACTTCTGAACTAGAGAGATTTCATTACCAAGAGGAGATGTACGCAAACGCAATTTCCAAAACCATAATAAAATAAAATAAATTAATGTCAACAGCAAGGAAAATGTGATTCGGGAATTAATTATGGTAGTTGACTTAAAATTAACTCTTTGTAATTTCAAAATTAATTATGGAAAATTGTTTTTGTTTTTGTCAAATGAAAAGTGGACTATTTGACAATTTCAAGGTAATGAAATTGTCCAATTAATGCAGTAAGGAATTTAGAATTTTCTATTTACAGTTCATTATACATGCCCCACATTTACTAGCCTCTTTTCTAATTAAAGAGTATCCTAATGGAATTATAAATTTATAACAGAAGCTTATAAGATAATTTTCTCTAGTTTTAAAGACTATCAAATTCGAGTAGTAGAACAGTATCTTCTTCTATTCTAAACCAAGTCTAAATACCATATATTAAGACAAGATAGGTGAAACACATTTAAATTAATAGAAGATATTGTTAATTTATAAACACAACGCTAGAAGGGAGTAAAAAACAAAGGGAAATTTAACTTTTGATGCTGAACATTTCTTTAAAGAGTAGAGTTAAAATGTATTATTGGTTTTGTGCCTTAATTATACCTCACGTCTCTATCTTTGTTTACAAAGTTTTTAGAAACCCATACTAATTCGCACCGTTCATCTTGTTCTACATATTAAAATGTTCTTAGAAACCAAATTATATATTTTTTGAAATTTTTTTACTATTTTTTTTAGATAGGTACAAAATCACTGCATCTGGACCATCCAAAAACAGTGATTTTTGTACCTATCTAAAAAAATAGTAAAAAAATTACAAAAAAAATATAAAATTTGGTCTCTAAGCACATTTTAATATGTAGAACAAGATGAACGGTTCGGATCGACTGTTTGAACTTTGTTGACTGAGATAAAGACGTGAGGTATGATTGGAGCACAAAACCAATTATGCATTTTAACCCTTCTCTTCTTTAAAAAACCAAATTAGGTATCAAACTTTTAATTGTGCAAATTATTACTTAAGGATTTATAGTTAAAAATAAAATCAATTTAGTCTTAGACAAAATTGACATCTAAATTTTTATTTGCACCGAGTTGGTCTTTGAAAAAATAATAAACTTAAGAAACTAATTAATAGAGGAGTAAATTAATTATTTTGAAAAAGAAATCAGTACTAATTTCTTTTTAAATTTTTTTAATCATTTATAATTTTATTAAAACTATAATTAATTTTAATTAAATTAGTTATAATTTTCTACCCCTCTATGTATAAAAAGTATAACCAATATTTGTACAATTTGTTTCAGCATAGTACTTTCTTGTTTTTTGTTTGTTTTTATTATTTTCGCAAAATGCTTCGACGGGGAACCATGGATCCTAAAATCACGTCCATTCTTGTCTTCGCTTCTAGTCTTCTAGATGATACGGCGGCATAGGTTTGTCAAACGCAATTCTCCTTTTCTTGTTGATGAATCCACCTATCCAATTTTTTAAAGGAAACAAATTGCCCAACTATTCTAAAGTATAGTAGCTTGTTTTGACTCTATTCCATGGACCCCACACTAATTCTCATTCACAGAGATATCTCATATTTTGCGTGACTTTTAGGAAAATCTCAACCGTTGTTGTACGTTCTGCGCGAATCTCAAAGTGCAAATAATACTGCCCCCCTACGTCACCCCGAATAGGTACCGGACACGTCGGTCACGCAAAATTTGAGACATCTCAGAGGATACGTCAGAGGATACGCACTCACCCCACACTCCCTCTGTTCCATGATGAAATACAAAACGTTCCTAATTTACCCTTGACCTCTTTAAAAGCTTTCAATCTTTTTCTCACCATACCAGAGCAGCAGAGCTCATTTTCTCTCCTAAACTCTTCTCTTCCTTCCATCTCATCCCCACACAGATGTCACCATCCAATACAGAAATCAAGAGCGATACCTCTGGAGATGTAGACCCACCGGCCGAGTCATACCGGCTCCCATTTGGAGCAGAAATCGATTGGATTGATGTGCACAAGGTCTACGAACGAGATGATTCGGTGAAAGAAACCACAAATCCTAAGTCTCATAGTCATCTTCATAACTCAAAGAACGTCGGGTCTAACTCGCAGAGGTTCTCGGGTAACCTGAAGCCGGGGATCATTGGTCTCCCGGGAAATATACAAAATTCAAGCATATTGGGGCACAGCGCAAGACGACCTTCATGTGTTCGAATGATCCCACAAAAGGTTTGTTAGACTACATTTTTTTGTTGCCTTCCTTGAGGCACAACTGGTTGTGCAACTGAGTTATGTTCCTCTGTTTCTCACGCAACCCCCTGTTTTTTTTTTGGTTCCAACTTTGAAGTCTCTCTCTGTCTTTTACTTCCGCAGTCAACTATTTGAACCAGAATACCAGACAGTAGCAATAAAGAAACGTTTATTCTATGATGCACCTCAAGTAAATGCAAATCATACTGGCTGAAGATATAGTCGTCGAATTATTGCTTTTATCATCAATATTACATAGAATTGTTTGGGTAAAACAAATTAAACTTGACAACACCCCTAATATCCTTCTGAAATATGAATTATTGAGTTATGTTAAGACTATTGGAGCTTAAAGTAATCAGTAACGCAAGATTTTGATGTGGAAAATTCAAATACTTGCAAAATCCTAACATTTTCCAATTTCATGTGCACAAGCAGAATAGCAGCGGTGGAAAACTGTCTGCACTGGAGGCAGAGCCGGGATCACCGAAGGTCTCGTGTATGGGGAAGGTTTTGTCAGAGAAACCGAAAGGTCCCAGTCAGCTTCGCCGAAAATCTAAAGCCAAGAATTCTCCCAGATCAGCTGCCAAGAAAACACCGGCGAAAACAGAACACAAGGTACCTGGGTGCCTTTCTCGAATGGCCAGGATCTTCTGTGGCAGCAAGAAAAGAGCCATGGATGTTGCAGACGAATCAATACGCCTGGATAATGGAGGTGATTTCTCCGTGAGTGCAAGGATCAGTTTCGGGAAAGATAATAAGATGAAAGGAAGGATATCTTTTGAGAGAGATGTTGATGCAAAAGAAACAGTCATTATAGAAAATGAAAGGCATTCTCCGGTACCGGTGCCGGGAATTGGTGGAATCAAGAGGTTTGCATCAGGGAGGAAAGTTGAGTGGAATTTTGAGGCGGAAACCGATAATTTCAATGTAGAGAAGGATGTTGATGTAAAGGAAAGGAGCACTTTGGACCATGAAAAGGATACTCCGGTTCCTGTGTTGGTTCTAGGACTCGGCGGATTGAAGAGGTTTGCATCAGGGAGAAAAGTTGATTGGAATTACGAGACAGAGATCGATGGAGGAAACTATGTGAAAGACGAGTCAAACGAAAATAACAAACTTGAAAATAATGATGTAAAGAAAATAAATAGTTTGGAAAAGGAAACTGATACTTCTGTCGCTGTGCCAGTATTGGGTAGTATAATGAATAAATTTACATCAGGGAGGAAATTGGATTGGAATTTTGAAGTGGAGGATGGAGGATGGATGACAAAAGAAGAGGCGAAAGAAAGTAATCCCTTGGAGAAGAGTGATGATGATAAGAAAATGAATACTTTTGAAAAGAAAATTGGTACGCAATTACCTGTGCCAGTTCTGGGGATTGGTATGATGAAAAGGTTTCCATCGGGAAGGAAGGTGGAGTGGAGCTTTGAGGTGGATACTGATAAAGGATACATTACAAATGAAGAAGCCAAAGAAATAAAGACTTTGAAAAAAGATGATGATGTCAAGGAAAAGGATCCTTTGGTGGCTGTGTCAGTACCAGAAATTGGCGCAATGAAGAGGTTTGCATCAGGAAGGAAGCTAGATTGGGACTTTGAGATGGAGGCTCATAATACAACAGAGGTGAAAGAAATGAAAATTTTGAAAAAAGATGATGATGCGAAGGTAACAAACACCGTGGAGAAGGAAAAGGATACTGCAGTGGTTGTATCACTTCCAAGGATTGGCTCCATGAAGAGGTTTGCATCTGGAAGGAAGGTGGATTGGAACTTTGAGATAGAATTTGATAATGCAGACGAGGCAAAAGAAAATGATACTTTGCAAACGAATGTTGATGCCAAGGAAAATAATATTTTGAAAAAGGAAACGGATGCACCGGTGACAGTGACACCGCCTGGGATTGGTGGAATGAGGAAGTTCAAATCAGGGAGGAAGCTGGATCGAACCTTTGAGGTGAAAGGCGCAAGGCAGAAGTCTGGCATGAAATGAGGGTAATTTTATGAGAAAAAGAAAAAGCAGGGTAGTATGGTAAGATTGTAAAGTATTAGATTATTCTGATTTTTGCGATTTGTGTGTGTATACGTGCAATACCTGTATGATATGATGTAAATTTTAAATTTTGATATGGAGATGTGTGCTTTTAGAAAACATATACAACTCTAATTTTAGAATTATTTACCTCTCTTACCAGAAATATAATCAACACATATATGAAGTCTGATATTGTTTTGTTGCAGGAAATTAAAACTCCAATTTTGTTCATTTCCCCTTCTCCAACGAAAATTGGAACATATTTTAAAATCGAAGAATGACACGAATAATATTAGCTCAAGTAGGAATACTCCATTTACTTGTAAGAGAAATTTTTTTTTTTTAAAAAAAAAAAAAAAAAAATCTCTTTCATCTACCTCATAACGAGTATGGATCAATAATTTTTTTTTTCGGAAAGTAAATTTTATTACAGTGTATCTTGCATGGAGTGAAACACATCCCTTATTCTTTTTTCAGTTTCTCCTTTGTCTTCGTTAACTCTTAACATCAAATTAAAGCATCCTTTGAGCTGCAATGGGGGAAAAAAAAGCTGGAATGAAGTGCTGTGCTGCTGATTGCAAAGGATGAATTATCATATTTTTCTTCAAGTTCTTTAATTTATGCATGGTTGCTCAGTCTATAAATCAGGTTTTCATGACTCATAAAAGATCCTTTTTATGCTTTATAATTCGTGCAAGATTCACTTTTCAATATACATGATCCACCTTTTTCTGGCATCATAATCATGTCACTGCAATGGATGAGGAATAGGCGATAGGTCATTGCCGGGCATTCGCATTTCCTCAAAAAAAAAAAAAAAACAAAACAAAATGACTCAATTTGTATAGAAATAAGTTCATCAATCAAGTAAATGAAATTTTGGATAACTCTATATCGATCATACTTTGGAAAGGATCGGCATGAATCATGAAAAAACGAAACATAAACAATTTAAATTAGAACACAACTACAATGTGAGGTTTGAAATAATTAATGAAGCCTGATTTGGCAGCAATTTTCATCCTAGTGCATTCAAATTAGGCTTATTTATTCTTCACGTTGGCCACCTTGTCGTAGACTTTCACAATGTATACCGATATTGAGAGGTTGAGGGTTACGAGTGTTATATGCTTCCTCAAGTGGGGTCAGCAAGGCTGAACCTTGCTCCTCGCTCAATGTCCTTTATCTATAAATTTAAAATTAAGGGCGATGCTATTTTGAGAACACTATTTTGATTATTGAAAGCTGAGAGAAATTTTTCTTGCTCGGTTTTTAATGTACATAGTCTCCCTATTTCGTGCATCACAATCATGTCACTGCGGCCAGTGTTCACATTCCTCCCAAGATAATAAATAATTTGAGTCACATCACACAAATATAGTTCACATTTTTTTTTTTAAATCCTAACAAATGTTACAAAGTCATGAGCGGGTCTCGAACGTAACAAGAATGAGATACTTTTCGCGAGGATAAAAAAATGACTTTTTGCGACGGATTACTCTCATTGTTCAGCTTTTTCTTTTTGCGACAGACTACTCTCATCACACAAAAGTGTCTACTTTGTTGTAGTAACTCTCGATCTTTTAGCCACAATTCTAAGATTTTTTTTTTTAGCTAATTGTGCTACCGCCTCATTCCAATATAGTTCACTTTTTCATGTAGAAATAAGTTTCATTAATCCAAAAAAATTAATTTTGAAAAATTCATTGTCATACCTTGAAAAGGAAGACATAAATCATGAAAAACTGAAACAAACAAAAACATTACAACCGGTGGAATGCCAAGCACTTCTCTCAACATGCTATTCTTGCCAAAGTACATAATTAATTCCATTATAATTCAAATTAGAACACAACTACAATGTGAGATTTGAAATAATGAAGCCTGATTTCACAACAATTTTCATCCTAGTGCATTCAAATTAGGCTCATTTCTTCTTCGCGTTCAAAACCCTGTTGTAGGCTTGCACAACACGGCCATTGAGAGATTGAATGGGACGGGCGTTCGGTGCTCCCCCGTATGAGGCCATCAACTTTTTACCTTGATCCACGCTCATGGTCCTTACCTACACAATTTAAAATTAAAGGAAGATTATTATAGAAATTTAAGTAAGACATGCTAACAATCCGATGCAAACAGAAGGGCTAAATTGCATATGTGCTACTGTGGATATATAGCTGACAGACCAAACAATGTTCTCACTTCTCAGTACTGATTTTTATAATCTTGGTGTATAAAATAATGAAATTACCTCGCTCAAGATGTTCCAGAGGATGTTCTCAGTGCATGGCGGGGTAGTGAGTGAACCGACATAGCGGTAATACTTGGAAGTAGTGACTTTCAGTGAACGAGAGTGAATAAGACCAGCTGAGATGCGTGCCTCCTGCTGCTCACTGCATGACTCCAATAATTGAGGCAACTTGGCGTCAATCTATATATATATGCATGTCAATTGAACAAACTTATGTCACGATAACTTTCACAAATGATAAGTGTGAAACAAATTAAGTTGCTAAATTTAGCACTTTACATTCCATGTAAAATCTCAAAAATTGACCCTTGGGTCATGCAAAAGAGAGAAAAAAAAAGGTAGTTTAAAACCTCGAGCTAATTAACTTGAATGTACCTGGTAGAGGAAATGGTCGGCCTCTCCAAAATTGTACAGGATTGACACTATCGCGACCTTGTTGTCCGTGCTCTCATGCAGCAAATGGACCTCAGCCGCGAAACTATATATTTTTGCAATAAAATGACCAAAAAAATGATAAGAATTCATAAAGTATATATATTAATTTCTCATCAATTAATGTTCTAAATAACTATTAGCATGAGTCCGTGGTTGAGGCATCAACAAATTAGGCTATATATATTAATTTGTGTTGCTTTATTTTTAATTATATGAACCTCAAATTAATATCAAAAGTCTTACGCTCTTATTCAATGTTTTTTGGAGCATATATAAATGAGGATAAGTCACCTATTGACCAATGATGACGTTGCCAAATTAACATTGATAAATCAAGCATATATAGACAAGTGGTAACATGATTAACTGAATTAATCATTATTTTTAATGCAATTTACCACATTCTAATCAATTTTAATATATATAAACACACACATACATATTAAAAAACTAATGTTCATATATAAGCAACTTGCGTTATATATGATATGCGGATGTGAAGTATAACAATAATTTAGTACCGCATAATTTCTCTCGATTAAATTAAAATATCTTTCACAAAAAAAATTAAATAACTATATATTTATATTTATTTTGTTGTAGGGAAAAATTCCCGTGTCTCTATTGATCATATCTATAAGGGCATGTTGGTCTATTATGAAATTTTGTGGATGGGATTTTACGGGTTTGAGAACTTACTATGTATTTAATTTGCGTGAACTTATATTTATAGATATACATAAGAATGTGATGAAATGAGTGTTTTTACTATGAGATTAGTTGTGAAAAATCTTAATCTATATTAAAAATATGTATTTCTATTTAAATTTTTCACATATTTAAAAAAAAAAAAAATAGAACAATAATGTGCTGTAAAAAAATATAATGTAATTTGTAAAACAAAACAAAAAAACACTAGTATATATCCAGATCTGGTCAGAACCGAAAGGAAAAATTAATAGGGGATAACTTATATATAAAACCCTTGTCCCATAGACTTTTAATGTAAAGTATGAGAGAGGAGAAAGAGTGACTCAACTATTTAAGTAAAAATTAGAGGTCAGCCAGCTATTTAATTATTTAATATTTAAAAAAAATATTATTTGCATTTTGAATATGCGACCTTTCACACAGAATATTACTTGTCTTTTGAAAATTTTCACAAAAGCTGCAAAATTGTAAGAAAGAGTCAAACTCTCAACTTTTAGATAACCAATAATTCTAAGACTTTTTTTTCTAACCAACTGTGTTGCCTCTCATTTCTTAAGATATTGCTTATGTCACCAGAACAAATGTCAGTTCTTAATTTTAGATCTTGACATAGTTACGGACAAATCTGAAGTACATGAGATATTTGTATTTCCGCAGATTATTAAAGTCTAATATTCCTCTAATTTGGTTTATTAAAGTCTCAAATTTGATTTTTCTGTTACAGCCTAACTGATAAGTACAATAAAACAGTAAATCGTTATCCTGTCGAATTAAACCTAATGTTTATAGTATCCTGTCGAATTAGGCCTTTTTACAAGGCCCGTACCTTATGTTATATGGGCTGGGCCTGTCAGTGTACATCGTGAGTTTTTTATATCATGTACCATACGGATGAAACAGGGGAAAAGAAATGGACGCTTGTCATTTGCCACGGAATCACATTATAATTCTTAAGAGAATTTTGATCCAAAATAATAAAATATAATAAGATAATAGTAGTATTATCTTAAATTTATAAATCACAGATGTCATGTCATCAATTTTATATACATAACAAAATGATTTTTTTTTTTTTAAAAAGTAGAGTTTGTTATTGCATATGTGATGCATGCGGTTGCAATTTTATATACTTCATACCTTTTACCATCAATAGTATGTTCAGAAGGAAAATGCCAGCGCAATTGCTTCAAGGCGTATTTCTTTCCATCAATAACAGCTGAACCAGCATCACTTGTGTAAACTAGCTACATATTTAACAATAATTGCATCTGTATCAATGATTCCACCCCTCTAAATACGCTTCTGAGGCTGACATGAGGATGTATCAGCCCCACAAGTATTGGTAGTCTATGAATGATCTTTAAAGTACTTTAAAAAAAGGAAAGTTTCTTGTTCAATTTCTGATTTATAGCACAATATATAAGCCCATTTGACGGATAATTCAATTTGGCTTCCTATTGGAAGAACTACAAATTGACAATATCAATCCTTGGTAGCATCAGGAAGAAATGCAAGATTTTTGCGTACCCCGAGGTTATGTCCATTAGCAATGAGGGTTGCATTGGCGGCAATATAGTCTCTTTTCAGACTTTCTATCGAGGAATTGAATGCAGTTGCATTGGTCTGAATGTTGATGGGAGATTGTTGGGCCCCCTTTTCGCATAGTTCAAATGCTGAGGTGAGGTGGCCCCAGTTTTTAGGACCCAGCTGCACTTTATCGTCGTAACTGTATTGCACATATCCTTGAACATTGCATTTTGAGAGAGAGAGATTGTTAGATATTTAGATACTGGATGGTTATACTTCAGCATGGTGAGTATAGTTATTGTCTAATTTGTAATGCATATCATATCTAATAGTTATATTAGTATTGTATAATCACAGCGATGTTTAACAAACTAACCATATATATAGTGTAATTAAGGTGCACAGACATGCATGCAAGCAGTCAAACTATTTTTTTTTTCTAACAAAGAGACTGCTTTGTTTAACACTTTTATTTTAAAAAAACTAGTAAATTGTGCACCAATTAGAGATGGATCTAGAATCGATCAGTTTTAAGATCTTATGAAGAAAGAAAATAATTAATAAATAAATTATATTTTATAAAATAATCCTGAAATCAAATTAAAAATCTTTCATACCAGATGAATAAGGACTGTCAAGATAAGGATTGCCAAGAGCACAGGAGAGAGCCAAGAGATATGATATGATTGCAAACGCGAAGAAGACATTGTAGGAAGCCATTTCTTGTCTTTTTCTCGGATCTATCTCTTTTGAAGGCTGTATCTATCTGTTAATGGCTATGTATATGGAACTAGATAGAAGATTAAATGGTCATCAGTTGTGCATCAAGCCAAATTTAGACAGAGTATCAACTGTCAAAAGGGTGGCAGCGGTTCAATGGCCAGGTTTATTCTCTTTCTTAAATATAGCTAAATATAGGAGGTTGAGTCTTTTGGTCTCTGCCCTATCTGTTGCATCTAATGTTCCTAGTCTTGCGCAATTGCTGATACACACAAAATAAAGATTGATTCGTGGGTACGAGCAACTTGAGTGGTATGTACAAAAACCTCGCTTAGTTATCATTTTTGGCATGAAATACTAGACAAATTTGTTTTGTATTTTTTTTTTAATTTCATGACAGGAGCATAAAAGTAGGTCCGATGAGCTTTTTTCCTAGGTAACAAATAGTTCCATTGTATATTGCATTACAAAAAGATGCAGATAACTATGGGACTCTTGACAATATCTTGACAATGAAATATGAACCATCGGATTTAGAATTTGATAATCATGATGAAAGACAAGCATTGTTAGCAACAACACGTCCATTTACAACTTCCATCAATTTTGTTTATTATTTGTTATTGTTTTCTTTACTTTTCCTACTTCTAAACTTGCTTTAGCTCAAATGTATTGAGCACATTGCATTTATCTTGTAAACGGTTACAACACCGCATCACTAGTACAAAAAACCCCTTCACTGACTGTTCAAATACCCCTACACCGACTGTTATAGCGGCGTCAGTAAAACCAGCGCCAGTGAAGATTACCATTTACTGACTCCCTAAAAACAGTCAATGTTGGACTCAACACTGACTGTTTTAAAGCGTCAGTGTTGAGCACCAACACTGACTCTTTTGAAAAGCAGTCAGTGTTGAGTATCAACACCGACTCTTTCAAAAACAGTCAGTGTTGACAGCAACACCAACACTGATGCTTTGCTTAAAATAGTCGGTGATGAAGGGTCGGTGAAGGGGTTTTTTGTACTAGTGCATGTAACTGAATCAATCAATCAAATATATCCGATACACGGGTATATGCCCCTCTCCCGTCTCTATCTCCTTGAGCGAAGAAGAGAATGAGAGAGGGGAGAGAGCAGAGCCGATCGGAGCCGAAAACGCGGTATTGTCGGAGTTTGGAGAGTATATACAGTCTCTATCCATCTCGATTGGAGCTAGGCAGTGAGTTGATCCAGCCGTCGGAGCGCCGCGGTGAGTAGATCGGACCTTTGGAGTGTGGCGGTGAGTAGATAGGACTGTCGGAGTGCAGCGGCTATCAGACAAAAATAAATCCAACGTGGAGAGGGTTAGAGAATGATGTATTAGGGTGTTTAAGAGTGTAAATAAGTAGGATCGATTAAATGATTAGAGTAATTTAAGTAGATTAATGAGAATAAAGGAGTTTAGATTTATAAATTAGAGTTATTTGATTCAATGTAAATATATCTTTTATCAATTAATTTGTTAGTTGGTATCTAAAGTCACTAACTTTCAAAAAAAAGAATTCAGTCAAATATGGACATTACCAAAAGTTAAATTTATTTGGTCTAACGGCAAAAATATTAATGCATTTCGAGCGAGTGAGAGAGAGAGAGAGAGAGAGGGTTTTTTCAAAGAGAGAAAGAGAGAGACATTTTCGTCGCTCAGAATTGAACAAGTAACTGAGATTTATCCATTTTGTCGCTCACAGATTAGCTTCTCCTAAAAAAGTTGTATGATACTCTCTTCCTCGCACAATTGCTATTTGATATAGATATTTTTCTTTGCATTTGTAGCTTATCCCACATAAATTTTCAGTTCTTGGTTCTTCCAAATTAAGTCATGTCCTTCATGTACAGTAACTCTAACGGACACCACCATATTATAGCTTCTGCCAAGTTCTCAAAAAGAAAAAGAAAGTAGAGACTGAAGAGAGCTTTCTTTCATCTCAAAAGCTCACGGGTACACTGTCCGGTCCAATCCATAAGACCATTAGGCATTGTAGAGAAGCCTCATTCGAGAGATAAAAATTAGGCCTATCAAATTCCATCTTTTAACTAATTTTAAATTATTTTATTTGGAAACCCGAAAGTTAAGGATTTAAGGAGCACCAAACGAGGGGTCCGAATCTCCTAAAGTAATCCAACTTTTGAGTTTTAGATCGAGACAGTCCAATTCAAATTCGTTGTTCGAGATTGTCTTGGGATTCGAATTCATTGCTTGGGATGTGTGCGCTCCACTTCGGATGGATTGTACGCCTACTTCACTGGATCTTAATTCCCAAACGAGAGTTGGGCTCCATATATATATTTACTGTTTTGTTGTACCAATGATAAGTTGGGCTGAAACAGAAAAATCACATTGTAAAGATAAGCGTACAAGTTTTATTAGATGAATATTAGAATTGGTGAACTGCGGAATTACTAATATGAATATTTCATCTACTTCTGATTTTTCAACACAAGATCTAGATTAACCCTTTATTTGATATAGTTTATAATTGTTTCTTTAGAAATATTTCATTCAGCATGTGCATGTCTAGATTTACTAAATAGCCATCCCGACAGGTACATATATACTACGATATTCATTAGTCGATTCAGTTTAAACAAATTTAAAAATAGACTAATTAAGCAAGTATGCATAAATACAAGTCAATTAAACAAATATATTTATCAGCCAAATTATAAAAATGAACCCTCTCGGTTTTGTTGTCCGGATCTCGGCACTGGTTAGCGATGCAGTCGGTGCATCATACCCGGTGAGCCCAAAATTCATGCTTTTAATATCTTTCAAATCACCGCATACTTTTGATATCTTACAAATTGCCGAAATTTTAAGAATAGTACTGGGATTACTCGGTGAGCCCCGTTTAAGAATAGTACTGTGATTTTACCTCTTATTCCTTATCAGGTTTTCACAATTCCTTCTCTGGGCAATCTCCTTTTTGTTATAAAAATTCAGAAAAGTTAAAACTGTTTTTGGGATTCTTTTGTAGAATTGAGAAATAAAAAGCTGGTCCTCTTTGGAAATACTGCAAGTTAAGGTTTTATCACAAGAATAAAGACTGTCTCTATGCCTGCCGCTTCTTCGATGACCAGTGCAAAGTAGGATGAGGGAATCCACAGTCGTTGACAAGAGGAGAGAGAGACCACTGCTGTATCGAAAGGAGGAGAGAGAGCTTGTGACGTGGTCGGATTCTATCAGAAGAGACGTAATCAGTCTGGTAAGAACTGGAGAGCGACAGCAAAGGAGAGAACTGGAGAGACCGCAGATGAAACGAGCGTCTTATTTGGAAATAGAAAGTCTCGGACAAACATAATCTGAGCCTTTAATCTGAAATTAGATGTGTTGTTCAGATTTTGGGAGAGAATTGGGGTACAAGTTATTGGGGCATTAACATAATATATATATTTCTAATATTTCAGTGTACGTATTTAGTAGCTTCAGTTTATTTGTCCTTTAATTAATTGTCAAGCCAACGTTGTAAAACCGAAATTTTTATTTATCTCCATTATATTATTAAGCACGTTGGGTGTCCGATCCGCCAACGGCTACGATTGAAAGATAAAACTTCGAATTTAATCTCAGCCCTTCAATTACATAATTTGTCTTCTTTTGATTAAATGCATCTGTTTTATGTATAGAAGTCTAAATTTAGTTAAAAACATACCCACCACATGTGCTGCCACACGATACGTTACAATTAAAATTGAACAAATTCTAAAATTTAGCGATATATTTATATGTTTCCTTATTTATTTGTTTCTATATTTCTCCTCTTCAATTGAGAAGACTCCACTTTTCATTTTCTTATTTATTTGTTTTCTTACTTCTTCTTCGTTTCTCTTTCTTTGTTTCTATACATGTTGGTGTGGGCAATTTAGAATATATTTCCAATATAAAATATATCAATGTGTGTGTGTATATATATATTCTATAAATTGGAAACAAAGAAGAGGAAGAATATAAATTGGAAACAATGAAGAATATAAATTTGAAACGTGTGTGTGTGAATATATATTTCTCTTATAATATGTGTGTGTGTGTGTATATCCTATACATACACACGATAACACTTTTTATTTATGTTTTTTGATATCATATTATATATTGATATTGAATTGTTGTATGATATTTAATATTAGATTCAAATCGAGCTATTATTTGATACCATTGGTACTTAAAAATAAAGAATCATCACATCATCAAATTGTTATCAGAGGTCACGATTAAAGTTAATTAAAAATACATAATAATTTAATTTTTCTATTGACTTGTGTTTTAATTTTTAAATAGTTATTAGTTTTATTGATATATTTGTTTCTTATAATATGTCCCGTTGCAACGCACGGGTATGATACTAGTATCATAATAAACGAAAAAAAAATCATGATTTCGGGAGATTTCTAAAACTACTCAAGCTGCTAAGTCAATTTGCGGCTTCAAAAAGAGGTCCGCCAAATGCCCTTGAGGACTCGCCAAAACTAAAAGAAAAAACTTTGATAAGATTCATTTGATTTTTATAATAATTGTTTAATAATTTTTAGAAATATAAAGAACACCATAATTTCTATGTTTATTAGAAGTGACTTTTGAAATGAGATCAATAATTCAGATACAAAGTATTTTTATTTTTTTACAGTGACACACCAAGAAATTTTTTTTTTTTACAACCGAAAAAAATCCTGCTTGAAAAATATTTCAGAGTCCTTCCAGTACATCTAAATTATAAAATATTTTATCTATTTTATTTAATTTTCATCTAACATATTTAAATTATTAATTATTCTTTCTATTTCTGAAAATTATTAAACAAATATTATTTTCCTTTGATCAAATTGTGAGGCTTTTTTCTGTTTTGGTGGGTCTGCAGGGGCATTTGGCGGTTCTCATTTTTGAGGCCGCATATTGGTTCGACGGTCTGGGTGTTTTTAGAAATCTCCCAAAATCATAGTTTTTTGGTCTATTTTTTTTAATATAGTATAAATAAAAATTTCGGGTTGTAAAACGATGACCAATTCTTCATTTGTATTATAAAACAAATTGAACAAAATAAACTAAACAATCGAACTGAGCATTCTAACCAAAATAATTTGATTTGATTAAAATTGCATTAACCAAACAACTTTAACACTCTCTAACCATAAAAAACTTTAACACTCAGATGTATACATATTTGTAATTGTAGTTAATTCAAGTAGTTTATACTTTTACTAATAGTTGCATGCATTGCTTATGATTTTGTAGCTCAAGTTTTAGATTACTAATTAAATTAGCTCCCCAACGTTATAGATATGAATATAGACCTCGTAAACTTTTTTAATTCAAAATAATAGGTAGTTAATTTTTTTTGAGATATTTTTTACAGCGGTATGAACGAGAGGTACGTATCCATAATTTTGTCATTTTTCTTATCTATTTTTCCCACTACTATTTTTATAACATACTTACATACATTTTAATATTTTGTATTTTATTTATTTTTTATGTATTTTTACGTAATTCCTTATAGATTTTCTGATTTAATTACTTGGAGTATTTTGTGTGTGTATATTCATTTTTGTCTTTTTTGTGATTGAACCTGTATTTTAATAAAATTGAACATACTTTTTTTGTTTGATTGTAATTTTAGAATAGTTAGAATAGTAAAATTGACATTTGTCTTATTTTTTTGAGAAAAAATAAGGATCTAGTTCCTATTTGATTCATTGAAACGTGTCACAAGAGTGTTGTAACACAAAATGAGAAGATACAATTTGGCTTAAGATTTTGAGACCAATCAAAAGAGAAAATAAGAAAAGGTAAATCTATTCTATAAAAGCCGGTAAAATTACCAGTAAAAAAATGCAGTAAATCATAAAAATTCATTTTCATTTTATCCTTGCATCATGCTGTATCTTTTCTGTTGTTTGACTTCTTCTATTAGGTCTTGCCTGTTTTTAGTTGTATCTGTGAAAATTCTTGCACATCTCTCCCTCCACCATACAAACTGTGCAATGAGAAATACTGATTTTTCGTCAACTGCTATTGCCGGATCCGTGAGTGGTTGTATTGTTGGTGATCTTGTATTCATTGCTCCTTGAACAACCTGATACCATATTTTGGGTGTAGATTTTAACAACTAAGTTTTGGCTCAAAGCAGCAAGAGGTTAGAGAAATTTTTAAAAATGACCATTTACTCCTTTAATAGCTACCCTATTAATTGAATATAATCAATTGATAATTCTTTCTTTAATTGGCCATCAATCATAATTGAAATTTTTGGCTGAATAAAAAAAGACTGTTGCAAGAAAAAACGAATTCATCCTTTGAATGCGCTGTTTCTCTCTTCTTCGTTCAGAAATTCTCAAATCAAAATCAAAGATAATTTAAATATTTAACTAATTTCATTTTCAAAGGTAACAACAGTTAGTTTCTCTAATCAGATGTGGACGAATGTTTCAAGCAAATATTTTTTATGCAAATTTAATTAAATTTTGATGCTTGAAAGTCTAGCATAATAATAAAAAAATAATTTTCTACAATATTTTAAGAGGTCATTTGATTGTTAGCATAATAAATGAATTTCCTAGTTTTTAATTTTTTAGTTTTATTGTTAGTATAATAATAAAATCTTTATCGAATAGAGTATTCGAATTATTATTGTTAAAATAAAGTTTTTAGGATTAATGGTTGTTATTTTTATGCTATTACGTTATAGATTGTAACGGCTCAAAATATGTATGTGATATGTTGGTTAATCTAATATTGTTAAACTCATTCTTGATATAAAAAAAAATATAAAAATAGACTCATTTGGTAGTACTGATTCTTGAGATAATAGCTTCATCAAGAGAAACAAAAGCATGCAGTCCTAAAATTTATTTTTGAAATCAAGTTATTTATTTCATGATCTACTTGTATGCGTATCTTCAATAATTAATTATGTAGTTCACAAAATCAAAAGAAAAAGACAACAAAACATGACCCAGTTAGAAATTTTGAATTGTACAAAAAATATATATATAAAAATCAAACTTATATGATGTTGAAAAATAATAACGACAGAAATCAGGATATAAAAATTTCAAATGCAACAACTCAATATTTAATATAAAATAAATGGGTCGTTTTTTCGAACAAAAATAATGTTTGATTTTGTAACAATAAAAGGGAAATACAATACTCTGGATTTCATATGTATATCTTTGAATTTATTTGAAGAAAATATTTCCATTAAGAGGTGATGCTCCATTAATACTTATGATCGTCTAATATGCTGTTATATTAGTTTCTTTTTTAAAACATGGACATAATGGTCCAAGTAAAAATGTTCTCTTACTGATCGCTGCATGGAGTCATTTTTTTGCTGTTAAAATCCGTACCCCATATTTTGACCTGTGGGCATCTGAGAAATATAGATGTGTCAATATTCTATTAAGAATCATTAACTATCCAAACACCTTGAATCTCGGCGGCACCTTTAGTTTCCATATCCTGTGTATGGATGATTTAATTGTAGGGGAGTTCTTCATTTCCTGGTACACCGATCTGACAGTAAACACCTCGTCCGCCTTCTACTTCCAATTCGCCCCATCCCTCCGATCCTCATTTAGGATAACCCCTCGTACAATCCCTTCTAATTCCACCAACTAGGGCTGTGCTTTATCTGATCTGTTTTGTCTAAACGCTGTTCTCTGAGACAACTGTTCCATCATGCGCCTCAGTGTCTGTGGTTCCTGTATTGCATAAGTGTATAGTATCTCAAATCTAACTTTCAGTATCCCTTCTGCACAATTTTCCTCCCAAAAGTTGATCTCGTTGCCTTCCCCTACTACTCTCTGTACCGAAATTCTGCAAAACGACAGTGATGGTTTCAGTATTGTCGTGAAAAGTTGCGCGTTTGGTAGTAGTCCCTCATTCCTCCCCATGTGTACCAGTAACGATTTCCATAGATTATGCTCAATTCGTGCCCACTGCCAGTATGTAGTGTTTAATTAGTAGTACCTTATTAGAATAGTTTGTTCTAATTTTTTGTGAGAATAATTTGTTACAATAATAAGACAAATAAGTTTGGTTCTCTATTCTAGCTTATTCTAATTCAACCAAACACCGAATAACTTGTAAAGGTTGAAAATTAGTAAAAATATCTGGTTTCGAACCTGCAACCTCTCATATAGAGAACATTATCTTTGCCACTAGATTAGAAACTAATTTCTTTTATATATATATATAATTATTTAAGTTGTTATAGAACTTCACATCTGTTAGTTATAAATCGAATGGGGATCAATTTCAGTGTTCATTTCTTTGTTCTGCAACACCATTATTGTCAAATCATTCAAGACATATACTAAAAACGTAAAATAAAAGGAATTATTGTCAATATTAAGATGAAATTTTAAAAAAAGTTGGTGTTTAATTAATTCGTATTTGAAACGATCCGACGGTCGGATCCGAACCATGCAACATGGATGTGCTGGATTGTATATTTGTATTAAAGTTCATACACTAGTGGAGAACTTGGAATTAGTGTCGGCTGTTTATGGGTATTAGTGTCGGACATTAGGCGACACTAATCAGGCTGATACTAATACTTTGTAAATAGCCGACACTAAAAGTAAGGCATTAGTGTCGGCTATTTATTAAATGGCCGACACTAATACTAACATTAGTGTCGGCTATTTATTAAAAAGCTGACACTAATAAGTATTAGTGTCGGCCATTTAATAAATAGCCGACACTAATACTTATTAGTGTCGGCTTTTTAATAAATAGTCGACACTAATGTTTTTTTTTTTAAAATAAATTTCAAAAATTCACTATAAATCATAGAAAATTCTAAAAATGAAAATTTTTGTTCTGGAATGCTCATATATTTTTGCTAAACTATATATAAAACAAAGATATCAAATAATTCATCGTAATTTACAAATAACACTCACTAAATAAAATATCATCCAAATTGCTTATTTATTGTTATCATACAAACCCTAAAACAGAAAATACATAAAAGATACATAAAAGACCATAAATAAAATATCATACAAACCCTAAAACAGAAAATACATAAAAGATACATAAAAGACCCTAAAAACTCTAAAATTATAAAGACTATACCAAAAGTCCATGAAGGAAGACTCGGATCGCGAATCTGAGCCCGCAAAATGGTGAAACAAATCAAAGATTTGTTTCTCCTCCGGTTTTGGGCTGTGGAGTTCCTGTCAAAATTTCAGCCCGATCCGACGGACGGATCAAAAGTTACGCCCCTTTTCGTGAAGCATGCGCAGGACCATATCGGAGAGAAGCGTGAAGCGAAGTGAAGTTCCTATGGAGTTCCTGTCACATCTTCTGGTATTTGTTGTTCGTACAATAATCTTTTACGTCTATTTGACTAATTTGCAAAAACATACAATTATTGAATTTTACGATTTCTTCTATTTTTGAGAACATATAGGTCCAAGAAGAGTAAGAACTGCGATATAATAAGCTTGGACTGAAGAAATCACGAAGACTTTTATCAAGAATACAAATTGTAAAATCAAAAGCTTGGTAAAGTATGTGTGAGGTTGATTAAATTGAGATAAAACGTTATGAACGTTTTCAAAACGTTGGTAACGTTTTATAATAATCAGTAGCAACAAACTGATCAAAAGAAGAATCAAGTTATAACGTTATAACGTTATACAAACGTTGTGACGTTTTACAAACGTCATAACGTTTGACAAACGTTGTAACGATTAATAGCTTTAGAACTGCTGAAGCACAGCTGAACTGTACCAACATGAAACGTTGTAACGTTTATAAAACGTTGTAACGTTTATAAAACGTTGTAACGTTTATAAAACGTTGTAACGTTTATAAAACGTTGTAACGTTTATAAAACGTTGTAACGTTTCTAAAACGTTGTAACGTTTTATAAAACGTTGCAACGTTTCAGGAATAATTAAGCTTCAAATAACTTCTATTTTGATCAAGTTTTTACAGGTTAAAACGTTGTAACGTTTTATAAAACGTTGGTAACGTTTTACTAAGCTTTCAGAGATTTAAAACCCTAAAATCGCATTTGAATAAAACGTTGTAACATTTAATAAAACATTGTAACGGTTTATGTCAAACAGCTCATTTTTGAGCTGCCACTATAAATAGATTGAAGGGATCACTTTCAAATCTATCTCAGCCGACCCTAATTAATTCAAAAGCGATTTTCTGAGAGCTTAGCCTACTCCATTGTTGTGAGAGCTTAAAACTTCAAAATCCCTCAAGCAACCTCAACCCTACTTCACTAATCTTGATATAGATTAGGTTAGAGTGATCTATTGAGTGTTTCTCTTGTGTTTCTAGACAATCGAGACCTTGTTCTCATCTCTTTGAGTTGGCCGTTTGACTTTCCGCTTGGTGTGTAAGGGCTCAACGGTTCACAAGTTGTAATCCTTTCGTATTGGGTAATAGGAAGGCGCACCTCACAAGGTTGCGAAGCCCCGGAGACGTAGGCCTTTGTTTTGTCGAACTCCGTTATCACCCCGCGTGTCAAATTTCTCTAAACTCATATCTTTACTTTCAATTGCAATTTAATTTCAGTTTTTGAGCAATTAGAGGTGCCCCTAAGTGTAACAAAGTGGTATCAGAGCAAGTTACTCAAATTAAGACACACTTAATTGGAGATTAGATCAACTTGACAAATGGCACCCTATTGATCCGTGAAAGAACCCCTAATTTTTGGTACTACCACCAAAAATTTCATGCATTGGAAGAAAACCATGATTAACTACTTGAATATCCTTGAGGTGTGGTATGTGGTTGAAAAAGGGTATACACCAACATACACAAGTGTATCTACCGAGGGTTCAACCGATGCCAAAATTGAGACCGTCGATTCCAAACAAACCAAGAAAGACAATGACCTAGCAACCAATGCCATATTCAATTTGGTTAGTGAATCGGTAGCCTCACTCTTTGGGAGTGCATCAAGTGCAAAAGAAATGTGGGATGCTCTTGTAAACCGGTATGAAGGAAATACCCAAATCAAACGAACCAAAATAACCAGTTTAGAAGCAAAATTTGAAACCTTTAAGGTTGAAGATGGTGAAAGCATTGAGGATATGTATAATAGACTTATGCATATCCAAAATGAGTTTACCGAATTGGGAGAACCACTTTCTAACAATAAAATTGTAGGAAAGCTATTGAGAGTGATGCTCATGAGGGATAGGTGGTCCGGATTGGTGAGTGCTCTAGAAGCAATCCAAGGCACGCACGACACATTCACACCGGATGACCTCTATGCCCATTTTAGAAGTTTTGAAGAAAAACTTCGACAATCCGGTGATTTGAAGCAAAGCTCAAAATCAAAAACCGTAGCTTTTCCGGCACAAAACCGTAACTTTCCAAGTTCCTCAAACACCCGTCTCTCAAATGATCAATTTATCAACAAAATTGATCATGAAACATCCAAGGATGCTCTTCTCTTATCCAAGATGTTTCAAGGAATGCTTGACTTTGAAAGAAAATACAACAAGGAACGAGAAGAGAAGAACAAAAGGGTAATGTGTTTCGCATGCCATAGAGAAGGGCATTCCATTCAAACATGTTTCAAGCTATTTCCACAATTGAAGAATACGGATGGCGAAACACAACAAGATCGAAAACTAAGACAAAAGTATGATGGGTATAAGAAGAAGAAGGCCAAAGCCATGCAAGCTTTGTTCTCGGATAGTGAGACGGAACAATCCGACACGGAATCGGAGAATGAAGAGGAGATCAACCTTGCATTGATGGCAAGTGTAGATGAAGATCCCTCGAAAATTGATATAGATTCAATTATAGCTAGCAAGAACATCACCGATGAAACAACCATCAACTTTCTCATGGAGCTTGTTAAATCAAGGAATACCAAGGAGGGAGATGAAGGGGTCAACACCTCAACAAACTTTGCTAGTGAGGTACATTCAACTCTTAGTCTTGATGGTTATGAGACCGAACTTGAATTTGTAAATGAAGGTGGTGAAGAATATAGTGGTGAAGTTGATATTGAAAATTGTATCATCACAAATGAGACCAATAATGACTTGAGTATAAATCGGTTAGACACCAATGATGCAAGCACTTTCAATAATGAAATTCTAATGCACGATGATAATGAATCTAGGTTGAAATCACTCCTTGATGAGTCCAATAGAACCTTGGTTGAGAAGAAATGTATTATCCAAAAATTAATTGCTAAAAATGACATGCTAGAACTTGAAAATAAAAAATTAAAAGCATCACACTTAGGTGAAATAGGCATTTTAAAAGTTAAAGTTCAAACTTTGGAAACCGAAATCCGGGCATTGAGATCTCCTAGTGAATTATCAAAAGTCACTAGTCTAGATCCCTACTATGTGAGCAAGTTGATAAATGATCAATCCTATTATAAAAATGATAGAGTTGGTCTTGGATTTTTGAAGGGTAAATCCTCACTTAAATCTAATCACATGCAAGGCCCTAAAGAAAAAGGGGAACATTATCAAACTTCAAGTATTCCAAATGCCAAACTAAAGTTTAATTGTGAACAATACTCAAATTATCAATTTTTTACTAAAAATGGTCTAACTCCTTTGAACAATGAGTCATCAAAATTGAAGTCTTCTCATGCCTCAAATGCTAAACAACCAAACTATGCATTTAGGTACAAGTACAATAAAAGAAATTCCAAGAACAAGAATGTCTCTAAAGATAGTGAGAGGGACACTCTTAATCCAAAGAGGTCAAACAAAACATATTTCAAAGGACCCGATGGATGGTTTTATGAATTCAAAAATAAAAGTGCTTTACAAAACCAAACTCAAAGAAATGGTTTAGCTAGAGATGTTTCCCAACATCACAATAGATTTAATTCTAACAAAATCAAGAGTGTTGCATCTAAAGTTGCAAATAGGTCACATGATAGTAATAAGAGTAGTTTGTATGAAGTGAAGTACCAATCCATTCTCAAACAAGGTTCTACTACACTAAAGCAATCAACTACAATGTGCAACTATTGTTGTAAACTTGGCCACACTTCCTTAGAATGTGGATTTAGGAATGTAAACAACAAACATAGTGTTGTTTGGGTTCCTAAATCTATTCTAGCTTAGGTTCACACTTAATCTCTCCTAAAATTTTGTAATTGCCAAACATAAAGGGGGAGATTAAAAACAAGGTATATGTTAGTTACTAACTCAATAATAACTAATATATACTTTGTAGGTGTGTTTGATTTCATCTCAAAAGGAAAGTGCTTGAATCATTGATAGTGGATGCTCACACCATATGACCGGTGACAAATCTAATTTTAAATTCTTAGAACCATATGATGGAGGTACGGTTACCTTTGGAAACAATCAAAGAAAGAGCTCTATTATTGGTATAGGCTCAATTGGTAACCAACACTTGACCATATCCAATGTATATCTTGTTGATGGATTAGACTATAACTTACTTAGTGTAAGTAAGTTATGTGATTCGGGATACTATGCCAAATTTGATGCTAATGCTTGTCACATAGTTAGATCTTCGGATGATGCTCTAATCTATTCGGGTAAACGAAAGAAAAATGTTTATTACTTGTATTTTACTTATTTTGATTCCGGTGAAACTTGTCTAAGTGTCGTATCTAGTGGATCATGGTTATGACATCGTAGGTTAGGTCATGTTTCAATTGATACCATTAAAAAATTGGTCAAACTAGACCTTGTGCGTGGTTTACCAACACATAAATTAGAACTTGAAGGATTATGTGATGCATGTGTTCAAGGTAAACAAACCAAGAGTAGCTTTAAATCCAAGGATATGGTTTCAACCGATCAACCTTTGCAATTATTACATATGGACTTATTTGGACCAATAAGTGTACCAAGTTTAGCAAAGAAGAAATATGCATATGTAATTGTAGATGACTATAGTCGCTTTACTTGGGTTTTGTTCCTACAACACAAGGATGATGCAATTAGCAACTTCATTGAATTTTGCAAACGTGTTGAAAATGAAAAGGGGTCAAAAATCATTAGGATTAGAAGCGACCATGGGGGGGAATTTGAAAATGCAAAATTTGATCAACTTTGCTCTAAAAGGGATATAAACATGAGTATTTGGCTCCTCGCACACCTCAACAAAATGGGGTAGTTGAGAGGAAGAACCGAACCTTAGTTGAGCTTGCCCGAACCATGCTAAATGAATACTCCTTACCCAAACACTTGTGGGCCGAGGCGGTAAATACGGCATGCTACGTGGTAAATCGCGTAAGCATAAGGACTATATTGAATAAAACACCATATGAGCTATGGAAAGGGTACAAGCCTAAGATATCTCATTTTAGAGTATTTGGTTCAAAATGCTTTGTTCTTGATGAATCTCCCAAAGTAACTAAATTTGATTCTAAATCAATTGAGGGAATGTTTGTAGGGTATTCAAATTCAAGTAAAGCCTATAGAATTTACATTCCATCTCAAAGAATTGTAATTGAATCCGTGCATGTTAAATTTGATGAAAATGCTAATCAAAAGGTCGAGAAAGGTATTGAGATTGTAGGTGTTGAAGTGCCAATTCTTGATCAAGATGAAGTTGAGACAAGAACCGACACAATTGAGATTCAACCCGAGCAAACTCAACCCGAAATGGATACAACCAACATTATTGAAACGGATCAAATAATTGGAGATGCAACCAATAATGAGATGGATCCAATAGTTGAAGGAATACAAACCGAAGAGATACAACCTTCACGAATTGAGTATCAAATTCCCCAAGACCTAAGAGAAGTATCTTCTCATCCTCTTTCTAATGTAATTGGTGATCCTAAGGAAAGGGTTAAAACAAGATCTGAATTAAATCAAATGATTGGTCATTGTGCATTTGTATCTCATATAGAACCTAAAAATTTTAAAGATGCAAATGTAGACCCAAATTGGATTTGTGCCATGCAAGATGAACTTGCTCAATTTGAAAGGAACAAAGTTTGGGAACTTGTACCTAAGCCAAATGATAGAATGATTATTGGAACCAAATGAGTCTTTAGAAATAAAAAGGATGAAGATGGAAATGTAATTCGCAACAAAGCTAGGTTGGTAGCTCAAGGGTACAAACAACAAGAAGGTATTGACTTTTAAGAAACCTTTGCACCCGTAGCTCGCCTTGAATCCATTAGAATGCTTTTAGCATATGCCTCAAACAAAAATTTCAAATTATTTCAAATGGATGTTAAAAGTGCATTCTTGAATGGATTCATAGATGAGGAGGTGTATGTTAATCAACCTCAAGGCTTTGTTGATCCAACATTTCCTAATCATGTGTATAGACTCACCAAAGCACTCTATGGACTCAAACAAGCCCCTAGGGCATGGTATGGTAGGTTGAGTACCTTTCTAATTGACAATGAATTCATTAGAGGCAAAAATGATACAACTCTTTTCACCAAGAAGAGAGATGGATCACTTTTGGTGGTGCAAATTTATGTAGATGATATAATTTTTGGTTCATCTAATGCGGCACTTGCCGAGGAATTTTCTTCTCTTATGAGTAGTGAATTCGAGATGAGCATGATGGGTGAATTGAATTTCTTCTTGGGACTTCAAATCAAGCAACTCATGGATGGCACTTTTGTGAGCCAAACCAAGTATGCGAAGGAGTTGATCAAGAAATTTGGGATGACCGATAGCAATACAAGCAAAACTCCAATGGCTACGAATGCAAATCTTGACTCGGATCCGAATGGCACATCGGTGGACATCACTCAATACCGAGCTATGATAGGTAGCCTACTCTATTTAACTGCTAGTAGACCCGATATAATATTTGCGGTATGTCTATGTGCTAGGTATCAAGCAAATCCCAAAGAATTGCACTTGAAAGCCGTTAAAAGAATTCTTAAATATGTCAAGGGTAGTTTAAATTTGGGATTATGGTATGGCAAACAATCAGATTTAGATTTGATAGGATATGCCGATGCCGATTTTGCCGGAGACCGTATGGATAGAAAAAGCACAAGTGGTACATGCCAATTTCTTGGTGGTTCACTTGTATCTTGGTCAAGTCGCAAACAAACCTCGGTTGCCCTTTCCACAACGGAAGCCGAGTATGTAGCGGCCGGTAGTTGTTGCACACAAATTCTTTGGATGATTCAATCCCTAAATGATTATGAAATTCGCTTCCGCAACGTACCAATTATGTGTGACAATACTAGTGCCATTATGATATCCAAAAATCCGGTCCTTCATTCTAGAACCAAGCACATAGAGATAAGGCATCATTTTATTAGGGATCATATAGAAAAATGTGAAATTGAACTCATACATATCGACACCAAAGAACAAATTGCCGATATATTCACAAAACCCTTAAACACTCAACAACACAATGAATTGAAATTTAAATTAGGCATGCTTGAATTTAGAGAATAAACATATTCATAACTTATTTCAAAATAATCATTTGCAATCAAAATAGTTCATTTAAAGAGTGTTCTACATAAATAAAACGTTATAACGTTTTTGAAAACGTTGGTGACGTTTTGTGAAACTTCAAAAGTCCGAAGGCACCATAAAAACGTTACATAACATTTCTGAAACCGTTGTAACGTTTTTACTTCTAATACTTAGCCAAAATTCTGAGATAAACTACACCATAAACGTTGTAACGTTTTGGGAAACGTTGGTAACGTTTTATGAAACTTCAAAAGTCCGAAAGGTGCACCAAAACGTTACACAAACGTTTCAAAAACGTTCCAACGTTTAAGAAACGTCACAACGCTTTTAGAAACGTTGCAACGTTTGTCTGACAAGGGGCTAACATTGTAAAAGTTTCATTCAAAACGTTGGTAACGTTTGTAAAACGTTACAACGGTTACCTGACAAGGGACCAAAATTACAAATGAAAACGTTGTAACGCTTTCCAAACGTTGGTAACATTTTATGAGACTTCAAAAATCCGAAATCTTCACAAAAACGTTACACAAACGTTACAAAAACGTCATAACGTTTTAGGTAAAAACATAGTGTTTTAAACAAACGTTGGTAACAATTGTCAAACGTTGGTAACGTTTTATAGCGAAAAGGCGTTATATTGGATCCGGACCCGTCCCTTCCTTATCTTTTCTCTCCAAAACCTCCCTCCTCTTCCTCCATTTTCTCTTCTTCCTCTACTCCGCCGTTCTCTCTCTCTCTACCCATTCCGGCCATCTTACTCCACCAAATCAAGAAATTTTTCTTGATTTCTCTTCTCCTCTCTTCTCTCTACTCTATTCTCTTCTCCAAATCTCATTTCTCTCTCTCTATCTCTCTCTCCAAAACCCTAGCCTAAACCCTAGACGCAAATCCGGCGATCCGACCGTTGGATTGACGATCCGGCTTCACCACTGCACTTCTAGGGCTCTTCTCGGTTTAGCGCTTCACTTCTCAATCGGTAAACTTTCTCTCTAAACCTAATCTAATAGCTCCAAAGAAAGATGCGGTGGCTAAGGGTAGTAAGAAAAGACGTGTGGACTGGGAGGGTGGTCAAGGAAGTGGGGGGAATCTAGAACCAAATTGGACCATTCACCGGTCAAATAGATACTTATTCCGGGATATTGTTGCCTATGAGAACTATGTGGGTTCTTTCATGAATAGGAAAATAACCGAATTCTACCGGTTTGACAAATCCGTAGTCACCTTCTCCCAACCCGAGGATGACAAGTTAATTGATTATGTGAATCATTGGGGTTGGGAACCTATTGTGACTTGTTTTGAACCCTACACTAAACTTCTTACCCGCACGTTCTATGCAAACATCAAAACTAGTGATGAACCCTTCACGATCACCTCTTGGGTTGGCGGGAAAGAAATCGTGCTTTCTCTAAATAATGTGGCTCAATGGCTTGGGGTTGAGAATGACGGGGAGGAAACCTACCCCTTGAGGAGTTGGCCTCTTTATGCCGATGGAACCTCAAATGATTATAAGAAATGGTTTGACCGAAACTACATATCCGGGTCTTCAATCTATGTTTCTCACCTTCCGTCTCTACATCGGTTGTTTTTTCTCTTCATCAACAACATCCTCATGCCCAAAGCCACAATCAAAACCAATCTTGAGTGGGGACCCATGTACTTTCTTCATCATCTCATTCAAATGGATGGAAAAAGGATCAACATACCCTACTTCTTTCTTCGTCACATTAATGGTGCATTTTCAACCACGAACCACTCTCTACCTTATGCCCATCTCATTCATAAAATCATCCGCCTCAACGGTATCCAATTACCTGAAGATGCAGAAGTATCCTTCCCGACCAGTTTGGTTGACCACTTGACAAGAATCGGGTGGGTCCATGGTCATTCAGAATCGGGTCTGAGGCGCTATGAACCCGATGCAAGAGCCATCAACCAATGGATAAACCATCCGGAAGCCCTACCCAATCAATATTGGGATCCGGAAGAAGAAGTGGCACCGGCTCAACCTCAACCTCAACCTCAACCACAATTTGTGCCACAAGCGGGTGCATTTGTCCCTCCACAAGGTCAAGAAGCGCAAATGATGTGGCTTTGTCAACAAATGCATGCTCAAAGTCTTGAGATTCAACGGAATCATCAAGCCACGCTAAGGAGGTTCGACAAGCTTGAAAAGGGGCAAATGAAGATTAGGCAACAACTGCAAGCACATGCTCGAGCTCTCAATACGCTTGATGAAGCACAATCCAGTCTCTCCAATCGCTTTATCAAGCCATATGGTCCCTCGGGAAGCCTGGCACGAGCACGTGAGCATCTGGTTGAGGAAGAAGACATGGATGATGAAGAAGAGGACATCCCAATTGAAGGTCAAGAAGAAGTGGCCGATGCACCAAACGACCCCATGAATGACGAGTAGACCGCACTAGTTTCAAAATTAAAAACTTGCTAATTTAAAATTGTGTGTTAATTGCATGAATTGTTTGTTGATTGCATGTTTAATTTTAATTGTTTGAATTGCTTTTAATTTAGTTGTGTTAGTTGAATTGTTGCTTTGAAATGGTTTAAATTTGTTTTGAATTATTAAATTGGTGAATTTCAACTAGTTTAATTTGATTGAATTGCATGACTTGATTGAATTGTGTTATTGGAAATTTGGTGTGGATATGTATGAGATGTAGATATCTTAAATATGGTGTATGAATTGCTAACTTGTAAGGGGCTATTTTGCGAAATTGTAAAATTGGATATTTTGGCGCCTTGACAAGTCTTATTAAATTGCTTGGATTGCATGAATCGAAATGTCTTATATGCATGGTTTATGCATATTGATATATATAAGTTGATATGGTGAATTAAAATTGAATTGTCTTGCATATTAAAGTTATGCCCTCAACTTTATTTTTATTTGTAAATTATTGTTGCTATATTACTAAATTAAGGGAGAGTGCATAATTTGAGGGGGAGCACTTTAAATTAGTGTTAATTTTTCACCCATTCGTCGATTTCCAAAAGGGGGAGAAATTGGTACAAATGGATTGAAATGCAAAATCAAAATTGGATTAACTAATTTTTGAAAATTTTCGATTTATGCACTTACTCACATTGTATGTTTTTGCAAATCGCCAAAAGGGGGAGATTGTTGTTCGTACAATAATCTTTTACGTCTATTTGACTAATTTGCAAAAACATACAATTATTGAATTTTACGATTTCTTCTATTTTTGAGAACATATAGGTCCAAGAAAAGTAAGAATTGCGATATAATAAGCTTGGACTGAAGAAATCACGAAGACTTTTATCAAGAATACAAATTGTAAAATCAAAAGCTTGGTAAAGTATGTGTGAGGTTGATTAAATTGAGATAAAACGTTATGAACGTTTTCAAAACGTTGGTAACGTTTTATAATAATCAGTAGCAACAAACTGATCAAAAGAAGAATCAAGTTATAACGTTATAACGTTATACAAACGTTGTGACGTTTTACAAACGTCATAACGTTTGACAAACGTTGTACCGATTAATAGCTTTAGAACTGCTGAAGCACAACTGAACTGTACCAACATGAAACGTTGTAACGTTTATAAAACGTTGCAACGTTTCAGGAATAATTAAGCTTCAAATAACTTCTATTTTGATCAAGTTTTTACAGGTTAAAACGTTGTAACGTTTTATAAAACGTTGGTAACGTTTTACTAAGCTGTCAGAGATTTAAAACCCTAAAATCGCATTTGAATAAAACGTTGTAACGTTTAATAAAACGTTGGTAACGTTTTATGTCAAACAGCTCATTTTTGAGCTGCCACTATAAATAGACTGAAGGGATCACTTTCAAATCTATCTCAGCCGACCCTAATTAATTCAAAAGCGATTTTCTGAGAGCTTAGCCTACTCCATTGTTGTGAGAGCTTAAAACTTCAAAATCCCTCAAGCAACCTCAACCCTACTTCACTAATCTTGATATAGATTAGGTTAGAGTGATCTATTGAGTGTTTCTCTTGTGTTTCTAGACAATCGAGACCTTGTTCTCATCTCTTTGAGTTGGCCGTTTGACTTCCCGCTTGGTGTGTAAGGGCTCAACGGTTCACAAGTTGTAATCCTTTCGTATTGGGTAATAGGAAGGCGCACCTCACAAGGTTGCAAAGCCCCGGAGACGTAGGCCTTTGTTTTGCCGAACTCCGTTATCACCCCGCGTGTCAAATTTCTCTAAACTCATCTCTTTACTTTCAATTGCAATTTAATTTCAGTTTTTGAGCAATTAGAGGTGCCCCTAAGTGTAACAGTATTCGCCTAGAAGAAGCGGCTAGGTTTGAGAAGATCAGATCGGAGAGAAGCGTGCGTTTTTAAACCCTAGGCGTGCGTTTGAAAGAGGTGCGCGGGACTTAAAATGAAATTTTTTTAGCTTTAGTGTGGGCTGTTTATAAATAGGCGACACTAATAACTGAGAATTAGTGTCGGCTGTTTATAAAAGCCGACACTAATTGTTAAGTATTAGTGTCGGTTGTTTATAAATAGCCGACACTAATACATTAGTGTCGGCTGTTTATAAAGAGCCGACACTAATTCTCAGTTATTTGTGTCGCCTACATATAAATAGCCGACACTAATATTATTAGTGTCGGTTTTTTATAAACGACCGATACTAAAGTATTAGTGTCGGTTTTTTAAGGCGACACTAATTGTATGTTCTCCACTAGTGATAGCAAGTTAGTGTGGAAAAAATGACATGGCAGAGCTGACTCTGTCACGGAACGGCACGGCACTGTTACACTAAGGGGCACCTCTAATTGAACAAAAACTGAAAATAAATTGCAATTGAAAGTAAAAGAGATGAGTTTAGAGAAATTGACACGCGGGATGATAACGGAGTTCGGCAAAACAATGGCCTACGTCTCCGGGGCGTCGCAACCTCTTTCTAGGTGCGCCTTTCTATTACCCAATATGAAAGGATTACAATTGTGAACCGTGAGCCCTTACAAAACGGGAAGTCACGGCCAACGAGAGATGAGCGCCGGCGAGCCCTTACAACCAAGGGAAGTCACACGAGCTACTCAAGAACAAGAGAAACACTCAATAGATCACTCTAACCTAATCTAATTAGAGATTAGTGAAGTGGATTTGAGGTTGTTTGAGATTGATTGAGAGATATTGAAGTTTTAAGCTCAATCAACAATGGTGGAACCAAACTCTCAGAAAATCGCCTCTTTTGAAGTTTAGGGACGGCTAGGTTAGATTTGAAAGTGATCCCTTCGGTCTATTTATAGTGGCAGCTCAAAAATGAGCTGATTGAGCTAAAACGTTACAACGTTTTCCAGAAACGTTGGTAACGTTTTATGAGCCTTCAAAAGTCCGAGAGCTGCACCAAAACGTTACACAAACGTTTCAAAAACGTTACAACGTTTATAAAACGTTACAACGTTTATAAAACGTTACAACGTTTATAAAACGTTACATAACGTTTTGCACTGTAAAAAACTTGATCAAAATCAGGAATTTCTGAAGTTTGGAAATTAATTAAAACGTTACCAACGTTTTAAAACGTTCAGAAAATGTTACCAACGTTTTAAAACGTTACAGCACCGTTTTTTGACTTTTTTTGACTTTGATCGAGTTGTTTCACAGCGTTTTCTTAAGGTATAATCGTTATAACGTTTTACAAACGTTACCAACGTTTTTATCCTGTTGAAACAACATCAAAAACACTTTACCAAGTTTAGATTTTACAATTTACATTCTTGATAAGTCTTCATGATTTCTTTAGTTCAAGTATTCCATATTGCAATTCCATTTGACTTGAACCTGCATAATTCTAAAATAGAAGAAATCGTAAAATTCAATAATTGTATGTTTTTGCAAATTAGTCAAATAGACTAAAAAGATTATTGCTAGAACAACAGGCACGTGTTACTGTTCCGTGATCATTTGTGTGCCGTGACCATCCCTTGACATCAGGGGCAGAACTCAACTTCAACTATAGGGGTGGCTGATCAAAATAAATATCATATTTAAAATACTTCTATATAAACCCAATTTTATATCACACAAGATAGTATTGTTTCTTCATTATTTGCTTTCATTTACCTTGTAATAAGAACCTTAGATCTTTCTTTTAAAGATAATTTTATTTAGATTTAAATTAGGTACAAAATTTCAATAATCTCTTCTATAATTCCATACAGAACATTTTTATCATAATTTATTTATTTTTACAAAAAAATAAAAATATAATAAACAATCTTTTATGAAAATAAAATATTAAAATTAGCCTTTATCTAAAAGTTACAATGAACAACAATTTAAAAATTTGTAAATAGTCGATAAATAAGAAACAAACTCTAATATCAAATGAAAAAGATATTACATTCTTCACATCAATTTAAATTTCACCTTTATAATTTTGATTTTTTTTTCTCTTCAGAAAACCTCTTAATCACTTTTTTCTCTCCAATAATTTTCTTGTTTTCCGCTACAATCAATAATACCTTCTAAAATGGTTAAGGTGACCTCTCCAAAATGCTTAATGAAGATAATATTGTAATAGGTATGGTTTTTTTCCTTTTTTTTAGTTTCTTTTTTCTGTTTTACTATTGAAAAAATTAGCAAATGAAAAAAATATATTATCCTATATTCAATCCCTTTGATTATTTTGTATTATTATAGGGTAGCTAATATATATAATAGAAGTTTTAGTTTAATTTTTATATACTTGACAAAAAAAAAATGAAATTGTTGGGGGCAGCTTAGCCACCCCTTGATAGGCTTACCTTCCGCCCCTGCTTGACATTTTGGTCACGGCACGACACGGCACGTAATCACGCGAGTCACGTGTAATTAGGACCGTTAGGTCTTAATCAAATGGTGAATCTTGAATAAACTAACTTAAATTATGAAAAAAAATAGTTAAACGTGAGAAACGTGACCAGTTACGTTTGGACATGACACATGAATAGTCACGGCAAGCGAGTCACGGCGTGACTAGCATATCGTGACTATTCGCGTGCTGTGACCACTCCTTGACATTTTGGTCACGACACGGATCATTGTTCACTTGATCATGACACGACACGACACAACACGAGACCAAAATCACAGCGTATTAGTCACGGCACGGCACTTTTTTTCAACTCTATAGCAAGTAGTCTAAAAGGAAGAGAGCAAAGCGCACGCTTGAAAGTCTCGAAAGATAAAATCTAGACCGCAACTCTCCGTTTACTGATTTTTCAAGCCTTAGAATGAGACGTGCGCATGGGAGCTAGGTAATTAGAGGCACTTTTCATGGTAGTCTTTGCGGCGGTGCCGTCCCACTACAACTTTATCCATGCATGTAGATAGTCAGGTTGAAGCTATAGCTAGCATAACCATCCATTCACTACCGGACGCGGCCGTTTATCTAGTCATGCAATCGATCCTCCAATAATTGGTTACTGTTAAGTGGTAACTGACTGTTGCGTAACATATTAATTAAATCTTCGATCAACATGAGATCAGCATGAGATCAAAATAGGTTGACTAGCTAGCCACGTGAACTGATGGGCCTAAAAATCAAATATTAAATTGAATTTACTTTCATATCCATCAGATCTTCTGGTCATGGGATATCAACTTGACCATGACATGTGGAGTGGGAAATAAATCTGCTGTGATTCAAAGAAGTGGCACGATACTTGTTATTTTAAATTCAATATATTTTTTTTTGAAATGTACGAATTTTAATAGAAATTGTTTTTTATGTATAAATTTTAAAATAAATGAATGGTTAGATTTAAAATAACAGGTCCCTCTAATTCTTTTGGATCGCAACATATTTATATCCTATGGAATGAGCCTACTCTGAATCAGAAATCTTTTCTTTTATATTTCCGGATTTCATAAAAAAAAAAATCCCTTTTCGAAAATTAATAAATGTATGCCTCAATTCTCAATGCATATGCATATGCTTAGAAATTAGAAGTGTTAAACGTTGACTAATCATATGTTTGTCTGAGAGGTACGTACAGACGCGCAGAAATTTATATAGAATATATATTTTTGAAGTCCAAAGCCAATGCATGTAGGTAGGGATGTCAATGTTACCTTTTTAGCCGTTTACTCAATCCGTAACGTATTCGATAAGGCAGATATGGGTAAGGATTTTTTTTCGTTAGCTTATTGGGTATGAGTATGAGTAATAATTTTTTTTCATTAAATAAATGGATAAAGGTATGGGTAATGACTATTTCGTACCCGTTATCCTATAGGGTAATTATAAAATCCAAATATATATTCAATTCAATTTTCAACCCACTTAAATGTATACTCAATTCAATTTTCAACCTACTCAAATGTATATTCGTGTTTTTGAATTTTTATTCTTTATAAAAATGATTTAGTTGGAATTGATTGCACATTTATTTTATTTTTTTATTAGAAATGCAATTATATATGTGTTAAAATGAATGAGTTTTTGATGTTTAATTTGTAAAATATAATAAAACTAATTATTATACTAGTATTATCCGTTATTCATCCGCTACAGTTTCGTTACCCGATAATATCAACGGGTAAGGGTAGGGTAGGGCAAGATCAATTTTTAATGGGTATGGGTAGGGTATGGGTAAGGTCAATTATAATGGGTATGGATATGAAAATGTCTCCACCCGATCCGTACCGTACCCATTGACACCCCTACGTGTAGACTTGTGATTTGTGAATATAAATTTATATTCTGAAAATAGAGATATATTGTTGTCACTTTTTGGTTCTTACAAACTTCGCATAGGCAAAAGCAAGACGAATGGAAAATCAGTTTTGATTTAATTTCGTCGCGAAAAGAGTCAAAATAGCGTGCTCAAGTGGCAATAAGATTTTTTTTTCAATATAATTAGCGGAGGAAACGTCGCTTTCTCTATTGATGATTGTAATCAAAAGCATCACATCGAAATCGCTATCAGACATCTGCACTTCTTAATTAAATATAGACATATTCTTCCATGTACTCCTTTAGTTAGGACCGTTCATTTGTTATTCATCAAACGGTTCAAATATTTCTTACTACCATCATAGATTTTCTTTCCAATTTATTATCGGAAGGTTAAAAGAGTAAACACATTTTTTTACTACCATCATTTTTTGATGATATTTTGTATTAAACACATACCAACAATTTAATTTGCTTCTTTGAAGTTGATCTTTTGAAGCTTCCGCAATTATTATTATTTTTTTTCCTCTTTCATTAAAAAAACTATTGTCTTTTCTTCTGCATGTTCTTATTCAACTTGTTGTGCTTTCATAAAACAATAATTGACATAGAACTGATCAGCAGTTTGGATACATTTATTAATTAATTGTGGACATTTATTTTTCTCTCACTTCATTTTTTTATTCTTCAATTACATTAATTGTGAAAAACTACTAATCCATGAGCTCAACGCATATGTTAGCAAAGATAGATCGATAATGTATACATGTTGTGTAGATTAATTTACATGGCAGTAATAAGTAGATTTTATAACATACCGAAATTATGTTAATTAATCCTGCTGAGAATATTATATATTGTGCTAGGATGTTCTACTTTTGTGAGTTTGTTTATATGTAATAAGTAGATTTTACTTTTTCTTTATTGCAAGGATTTATATACGTATTAATAACTTTGGTCCCTTCTTTTACTTTTTCTTTATTGCAAAAATTGTATTATGAAACCTTCAATTAGCTTTAATTCATATGTAGAGATTACTCTAACATCAAATCAGTACATCCGTAAAGACTCCCAACTGATTTATTATTATTTTGCATAAATAATGGGTATTTTCATTTATGTTTTAATAGGGCTGATAAGTGTGTATTGACTTTTGTACACACATTTGACTGCAAGGCATCTAGGAAGTATCTATTAGTAAATTTAATTTAGTAAATTTGTTTCTATTGCATATGGATCTGCTTTGGTAAAATATATACTCGACAACACCAACATTACGGTATGTGAAAACCATAATTAAGATGTATTGCTTAATTGCTAAAAGTTAATGAACACTATTCTTTTATTTAAAATGACTCAATAAAAATTATTAGTAGCTGATTTTTATTATAGCTTTAGTCCAGGTATTTTAAAATTGATGAATTTATCAACTTTATGAAATTAATTAATCAACAAGTTTATGAATTTTCAAGTTTAGATAATTGAAAAACTTAATATATACAATATGGTGTCTTGTGGTTTAATATCAAACCCTTCTTAATTTTGTTTGTGTAAGTGAAATGAGTAGTCAAAATAGTCGTTACTTATCAAACCCTTCTTACAAGAGATGCGATAAGCCAACTAAAGTGATGCTTTCGTGGACCAAGAAGAAAGATGTGAATTAATTTTATACTTGTACATGTTGCAAGTGGAATGGCTAGTGCGACGTCACTACTAGTTTCAATAACGGATCTAAGATGCAACATCATGAACAAGTTGCAAAATATACATTTAAAGCAAAATTCACTTCGATACCCAGGACACTTATAGTAAGATTAATTTTACTTTGTGTGCTAATTGTGGTTATTAATTAGTGTAGTTTTGTTTATGGTAATTGTTGAACTTTGTGTGAATCGTTGATTAGTGTAGTTTAGTAAGTTGACAAAATGTTACTTGACTGTCTGAAAATTAGTTGCAATTTAATTTCTCTTTAATATTTATTTTGATAATTTTGTAAAGCATGATTAATTGTTATCTTTTTTATGTTTTTGCAATTTTGTAAAGCATAAGACACTATGTATTTTCTATTTTGATCATTTAGTTATAAAGTTCTCAATTTGGTCTTTCTATGTCAATTGAAAATGTTCTAGTTTTATTAATTTTTTTGTCACCAACAAGTTGCATAACTTCTTGTAGCTTAAATTGTTGAGTTGATTTACATTATGAAATGTAAAGATTTTTCTATTTTGAATAAAAAAAAAACATGAGTCTTGCCCACATTTAATTGATAATTGCAGTTAAAAAGATTGTATCACTGTTTATAAAAATCCAATACGCTCAAAACAATTGAGATTGAAAGTAAGAATTGAAAGTTAAATGGTAAATGAAAATAAGGTGAAGTCATAGAATGGGAATATCTAAAAAACAAAAAATAAAATGCGTACAGTGTTTGAATTTTTCACGGACCAAAATGCCCCTACAGCGAAGGCGGGCAGCAGAATAAATTAACGGTCAGAAAAGGAGAAAACAGGGCAGGGGATCGAGCTGGGCAGGGGCCTTTTGGTCCATCAAAAGTTCAAACACTGTACGCACCAAAATTCACTCTATACAAATGAGTTCCTATCATCTCCACTAAGAGAGGATGTATCCTCCAATCCTCCTTCTAAAATTTCCAAATACCAATTACTAAGTATACCTTTGTATTCATGACATATCTTTTTGGATTGTTTACACTAACAAAACAACATCATTGCATCCTAACTTTTTGTATACTAGGTAAATAAATGAAAAATTTTAAAAATTGCATGCAAAATCTAATATACTAGGCTTGGTACCTCGAAATTTACCACAACTATGTGCATACCATTAAGTTACGGAACGAATCCTCTGCCTCAGTAGGATTTTTCTGCCTCCATTCAATTCAACCAATCTAAAGATGACACATGGCATATTTTTTTTAATTGATTTTTTTTTTAATAGAAAGTGATAGCTGTAATATATTAAATGGTCTAACACAGTTTCATTACCATAAATAAAAAATAAAAATATAAAAGGAAATGAAGTAAATTCCTTCTTTAATTTTTCTGACAACCCATCCCATTTTCCAGTAAACTGAAACTGCTCCTGATCTGTCTCAATTTTTACCAGTAAATGGTCCTTCACGTCTGTATCCAAAATTGGTAACTAATTTCCCAGTTTTTACCAGTAAATATGTCCTGATCTTTTCTAGCATTAATTTTCTGGTTATTTTGTTATTTTCATTGATTTCTGGATATAAAATTGGTAATTTATTTTGATTGTTCCGGTGTGTATCTAATTAGCAATTTAATTATAGAAACATTGGTCAATTCTCATGTACTGAATAAAAAAAGAGGGAATTTTATAAGATAAACCACAAAAAATCAGATTATATGACGAAGGTTCTGACACTATTAGACCATTTCCCCTTATTATTATTTCTTTATGTTTTTATGATAAACAGTAGAACATTTTTCAGAAGTGAGAAGTAAACCTATACTACAGTTTCACTTCCTATTAGTACTAGCAAATGGTAAATTTATATGAGTGAAGCTATGGTACTATGCATAGCGCATAATGGTGAGTACTATGGATCAATATATCCATTTTCAAAGTTTATATAACCAATCTAAATAAATGATACTCCATATAAAAACGTACTTGTAGATCAAATTTTATATATTTGATGGGCTTTTGCTTGAAGTACCAATTTGTTGAATATTATGCGGAGAAGCCACGTCAATATTTAAATTCAAGTTCAATTTTTGTTTTTTTATTCCATCTCTAAATGGTTTAAAATAATTTGCACATTAGATTTGTCTCCCAATATACACAATAATTATCATAGAGGTATACTCTGAATGTAAATTCTCAATATACACAATAATTATATACAATATAAATTTCTCTGGGTGCTTTTACTTTTACTGGTTTCAGTTTTTGTAAATTCTTTTAAACTGGAACGCTTGATTAATACACTCTGAATGGAAACCATGTAGTTGAATCAATGAAAGCTGCAAAGGGGCTATTTGCCAAAAAAAAAAAAAAAAATTAAGGAACCGGTAAGTTACTAATAGGAGATCTGCTTGGGTCCGATGCCCATTGGACCCAAAGTGGTTCCAATGGGTTCGGTAACCGTCGGATCTGCTTTAGGATTCGTGTATACGGATTTTAAAGCAGACGCGAAATTGCAGGCACGAATCTTAAAGTAAATCCGACGGTTACCGAACCCATTGGAACCACTTTGGATCCAATGGACATCGGACCTAAGCTACTTCCTACTAATAGATGTTATTTTGCAAGTTGTAACTCATTACACATGTAATGGTGTTTCAGTTTAATGCATACAGCCTACGGGGTTTCTCTCTAAAAAAAATATCAAAGATTATAAAATCATTATTTTTACAAGGTGAATATTGATATAGATTTTACTCAATAACCTAATCTTATTTATTGTACTAATCATCTAGCCAAGTGTCAAAATCTAGAAGTTACAACAGAAAAATATAATATATAACTTATAAGTAAAATATTTTGTTACTTGATTCAACTCAAAAATTTCTCATGATAAAAGATTGCTTAAGCTTTGAATATTTTTCTTCAAGATAAGGGGAAGAAAAGGGGAATATTTATGAATTTAGAAGGTGAAGAGACAGGGAAAGAAAATATTGCAGCTATCACTTTCTACTCAAAAAAGAAATTAATTAAAAAGGTATGCCATGTGTCATTTTTAAATTGGTTGAATTGAATGGGGGCCAGGATTTTCCTGCCCACAAGGTGGCAGAGGATTCGGTTCCTTAAGTTACACGAACATGCAAGATTTTATCAGTTAATTAATACTCCGCAATACACTTCAAGAAGATATGCTAACAATTTATGTGGCTTTGAAAGTGTTGATATGCAATTAATGAATATTTTTACTTTTAGAAATTAAAAATATATATAATTATTAGAAATAAGATGGATTTTTTTAGTTCAAAGATGAGTCCAACCTAATTATTAGAAATAAGTGTTGATTTCAACTTGTTTCATCATTAAAAAAAAATTAAAACTATATATATCATGATCGGTAAGGATCGATTGTGAAATTTGCATGCCCTCTTCTCTTCTTCTTTTTCTCTCATCCACCCTCTATTGATTTTTTTCATATTATGTCGTTGTTGATATGATAATTTAGAAAATTAATGAGACCGAACCATTGACTTAGTTCCATGAAAACATGCCTTTATCGAAAAAAAGTAACTCATCTTATTTTTGAAATTTTTAATATATATTTTTTAAATTACAATGAATGTCCCTTATTTCGATCAACAAGAGATCATTGAGAGTTGATGATAGACAAATTCCTTTCCCCGCAAGCAAAAGTAAATATATTTTTCCTATTCCATTGTCTCAAAGAAGCATGCGTGCTGATTTTATTAATGGACAACAAGTGAACCCCACCACAGCAGTCGGCACGACCCTTTTTGCACCTCTTTTTGTCCCCCCATCAAATCTTCATAGACCCCATGATGTGAGATTGTGAGTCCATGGTACCATGCATGTCACGATTTGGTTTTAGTTTGTAATACAAATTAATATTTTTGTTTTAAAAATTCTAACGGTCAATTCAAACTGTTCCAAATGATATTCATATAAATATTTACTTGTAAACCAAAATTTTAATTTTTTTAGAACTTTTTTACTGTTTTTAAAGATAGGTAGAAAATAACTATTTTTGGATTGTTCAGAATTTTCAGATCAATTGATTTTCTATCTATCTTAAATAATAGTAAAAAAGTTTCTAACATATTTAAAATGCGGTTTGCTACTATATATTTATATGAGATCATATTCAACAATTCGAATCGCCTATTAAAATTTTAACAAGAGAAATATTGATCCGTATTACGAACCAATCCATAATATATAGATAGTACCAGAGGCTCACTCCCTCATGATTCATGCCTTCTGGAATGGTAAGTGGTTATATTAATTTGTTGCGTTCATGTACCAAGTTGTGAATAAATATTTTGTAGTATATAGGATATAACTTATATAAGCTGCCATGAACACGTGTGCTACAAGAATTAGTTGTATTATACTTGTACCATGATACAGCCTTAATTTATATAAACTAAATGAGTGTTTGCAAATAAATAGGCGGATAATTGTATTATAATTTTATTTTACTAAATTGTCTAACGATATATAATTTATATTTGTATTACTACTAGTGAAATTTCAAACCTTTTTGTTTTAAAAATATTGGTCTTTTAGCTAGGATATTACTTATATTGTAACAAAAATAAATTATTTCGAATAATAATTGTAATATATGTTAATCGTGAATTTTAAACTTCACCAACCTATGTGAATTGCGGATTATTATTATGGTTACTATTGAGAAATAAAATCATAGCCTCAGAAAATATTCATCATAGGCATAGTTAGGCAATAAATGTACTGGCATTCAAATATGGTACCTAGCTTGATATATGTAAATAGGATATGATTAGGGTGTAATTAGGCAATAGATCCTGCAATTGTAAAATAGAAATGAGCCCAACAGCTAGTAGAAATACATATGAATTTTAGGCTATAAATATTCATGTACAGGCTATGTAAAGATTAGAACAAATCAATGCAATAAGAACAATTATTCATCATTTCCTTTCTTTTCCTCTAAAATTAATAGTTACAACTATAACATATATATTTTATTTTGATCTCATTTCAAATAGTACCTCCTCCAATTATATATTATCAATATTAATTAGCCCTCCCAAAGTCTGCTTTGCGATAACTAAGCGGGTATATATGACTAAACTGTAATTTGTGTGGTTATTGTTAGATGATTTAGATAGTTTATTAAATATTTTATTCCAATTTGTCAGATTTTTTTTTTAATTTTATCAAATAGGCGTGCATATTGTGTTGTTCAGATTAACTGTTTTGATTTTAAAAATAAATATATTGATCTATATATATTGCGGACCAATATGCATGGTACGATACTATATATAGCACATATTGGTATGATAGGAGATATTAGAAGCAGAAGAATTAGGCCTACAACACAACTGGGTCATATATAACCAGTTCGCCTTAGATTTTTAATGCTTTTATGTAACTCTTTACATTATCTTATTTTCTGCATTTGGTTTAAGTTAGCTGTCTAGGTAATTTATTTTCGGCACTAAGATATGTTAACTTTCTAGGAATGTAATCGTAATTTAATTCAATAAAGCACACCTACGAGTTTTTCTAAAAAAATATATAATATTATCATTGAATCCGAATTCCAATATTATTTGTTTGTTGACCGACTTACCGAAAATTTACCTTTTTCGTGCTATTATGTGTTTGTGATAAAGTTGGAACATCTTTTACTTGTTTTGCCATGGACAAAGATCGGGTGGACCCTTGGCAGCCGTCAATGCATCCACACAAAGTGGTCACTTAATATGTAAATTAAAGATCCGAGAATTTTCTGTAACTGGGAATAGCAAAACAGAACTTCGGAGCCGGAAGGGGCACAGGCGCACAGCCACACAGAAATTGAGATTTGAGAGCAAAAAAGGTGACAGCCACTTTGTAAAAGGTGGCGTACTCCATACTACCTTTGAGGAACAAACATTGAATTCAAAGATGGAAAAAAGTTATATTTAAGTTGTCAGGCGTGCTTTCTGTTGTTGCACTTGCACTATAGTCCTCATTTATCATGGATTTTATGAGGCTTATCTCAGTGCAACCTGCAACCAATCCTTTTTGTATTTTAGAAAAATGATACTAAACTGAAATAGAATTGTAAAGCTCTCTTGATATGTATGCTTATACCAACAACATAATCAAGAATAAATTAATTAAGCCCATTGGTACATGAATATCTAATTAATTATATGCTAGTATTTCTTTCTAAATTGTGAATACTCGTTACAAATATTACCAATAGCTGATATATATCTTTATTAGTTTCTTGCTTACGCAAGATGACGCGGTAATTAATTTAATGATAATGGAAAATAGGTTGCAACATTCTTTTCAAGCTAGCTTTAGAAACATGCAAGAAACCAAGCGCAATCCTTGGTGCTTTGCTTATCATTTTGTGATTGGTTGGTGCAAAGCACTAAGTGCTAATGGGGAAGTCCTCATCGCCAATAAGCATCCACTTTTTCTTTCTTTTTTACCTTTCTATCTTTCTCTATTTTTTTTTTTGTTATATTTTGTTTCATTGAAAAAAGTTTCATTTTATTCTCCAAGCCACTTATATGTAAGCAGAAAGTTCTAACTATTTATCAGTAGTCCCATGACAATTTTTATTCACCATAAGATGCTGATGGGTTTCTCTTTTAGTTTTGTTTAACTAAATATTACAGCATCTCTGAAATTGCAAATCAATTTCAAAACAGCTGTCAATTTGAAATGAGCAATTAATTGCAAAGCAGTTACATTTTTGAAATAACACTAATTGCAAAGGTTTATATTACACGAATCTTAAAGAGGAGCGGACCTTCCATTTATTTCTCCCACCATTCTCTCTCTATTTTATTGAAACTCTCTCTCTCTCTCTCTCTCTCTCTTTTATTGAAAACTTGGTCAAAGGCTGTGAAGGGCAATGAGAAGAGAAGAGAATGAGACAATAGTTTTTTTTGTTCAGAACTGGGTTTTGGGCTTTTGGCAACGAAGGGAAGAGAGAGAGAGAGGATGATTTTGGAGCGAATAGAAAATGTTTTTTTTTTTCTTTTTTTTCCAGCGTGTTCATTTGAAAGCTTTTAAATTCTCTTTCAAATAATGAAAGCTTTCAAAAATTAAATGAGTTACGCATTGGTGAAAGTGAAAAAACAAGTGCCACGTCGGCATTTGCAAGTCAATTTGAAAGGCCTTCAAACACGAAATCAAATCCTCTGCCCCCCGGGGGGGCAGAAATTTCCTGCCCCAGAGTCTCTGCGCAGTGGGACCGGGGTGGGACCGTTACTGTTTAAGGGTTTAATTTTTGTTACTGTTTTTAAATGGAGTCCCACCCGCAGAGACTCTGGGGGCAGGAAATTCCTGCCCCCCGGGGGGCAGACGATTCGGTCTATATATGTTAGGTAAATGCAAACTAAATTAACTCTTTTTGTCTTTGGTAATATATTTTATTTTAGGTTAATATTTGGCCGTGATTGGAGATAGAAGCATACTTCTTTTTAGTGTACCTTTTTTCATTGAAATAATAATAAAAACATAATATTGGAAAATGAGGACGGATTCAAAGTCACAATTTTTTGCCAGAAAATTCCACAACTTTATTTTATTGTTAAATTAAAAAATTTAATAATCAAATATCAAATTCAAACTGTTTATCTTGTTTTTATCTCACGAAACCTATATCCGCATAAATTCTTACAATTTTTAGAGTCCATTTTATACTAATCGATATATCAAAAAGTAGCTTTATATGATGATTAATTAGATTTAGTTATTCTAAAATAACATAATTTTGTATTTTTAGTAAAAATTGGAGGTCATTTGGTCAAGTCACTCAACTATTATTCACAAAAGAATGCTTCTTTTGATTTCAAACATGTGACATCTCACACTGAAAGTATTATTTATGCTACTGAATCAAATGCTGATTTTTTAAAGATCTAATTTTGTATGAATTGAACTTTTGAAAATATTAAATTTTGAATCTACTTTTGATTTCAAATTTTGACATATATCCTGTGACACGAAAAACTTTGAGACATGAAAACACTTCTCTTTAAAAATATCTGAGTGATCGAAAATAACAATTTGTTCAAGCATTCTTGCAAAAGAGGATCCACTAGATAAAGCGCCGGCCCAGTTGACGAAGTCAACGAAACAAAGCAGGATTCATGGGATCCACCAACAAAGCATGATTTATGGGATAAAGGCATCAAGTGGCTTCTCCAATTGGTATTTTTGTAATTAAACTCTGTAATGGATGGCATTTCACGAACCCATTCTTTTTAAGTATCCACTATCAACCCCTCCCCTCCACTTTGCTATGTTCAATAAAAACCACCTCTCCATATAGCTGTGTGGTTGGATCCATACACCCGTCTAGTGCTTCCATGGGAAATTGTTTAGTTGTTCAAACAACAAGATCGGAAGGGATTAAAATCATGAGAATGGATGGCAAAATGATCACATATGAATCACCTCTAAAGGTTTACCAAGTTCTTGAAGAGTTTCCGGGTCACATAATATCCGACCCGTTATCCATGCCCCAGCAGCTTGGTCTGATGTCTGACATGGTATCTGATCGTCAGTACTACATACTTCCAGTAGAAAAGAAGATCGAGACAGGATTCGATGATGACAGTGTTGTTAGAGTAAAGTTGGTTATAACCAAGAAGGAATTAAAAGCGATGCTAACAAAAGAGGAGGTATCATTAGATGATATGGTTTCTCTATTCCAAGGAAGTGATCAGAGAAAGGAAAGTGATGAAGAGAGTGTAAGAGGATGGAGGCCTTCTCTAGAGAGCATACCTGAAGGATGCTAGTCATAATTAAATTCGAAGGTTTAGTTAGATTAGCAATATACATGTAATATAAAGTTCTAAGAATTTGAGGGGCAAGACAACATGAGTTCTCTCTGTCCTTTTTTTTTTTTTTTTTTTTTTTTTTTTTCTTTTTCTTTTCCCTTTGTGATTAAAAGAAAACGATGGAAGTTAATAAAACAGTAACTGAACCAAGCTGAACTTGAGATTATTATTATTTTATAATCTTTAATTTCTTTCTTTTCATTTTTCTTTTCTGAAGAACTCGATCCAAATTAAGAATCTGTGAGTTACGTCAGACTTCTTAAGCAACCCTCTCTAGTTCTGAGGCAATAACTCTACAGAGCATTTGAAGTTTTGAACCCTCTAAATTCTGAAAGTAACCATGCTAGCTGTATTGAAGCAAAAAAAAAAAAACCATGCTAGCTGTACCATTTCTTCTATTTTTTTGGTAATCTTCATATTCCAGGTTCAGGTTCCGGAGGTTATTGAGATGATCTGACCGTTTATTAAAACAAACAAAATCATACTATACCTTTAAAGTCTGTGTTTCTATTTTACTAATAATTGCAAGTTTATTCAAATTGTTGTGATAGTTTTTTTTTTTTTTTAAATTGAGAATTTTACTACTAATTGCAAGCTTATTCAAATTGTGGTAATAGTTTAAAAAAAATCGAGATAGTATATATGTAGGTCTTATAATTGTTAAGAACAAAAACTAGAATATTTCTCATTTTCTATTAGAAAAGTTAGAAAGTCATTTTTCTGAGTACGAACTTTCATAAATTTAATTTCGAAAATGATGGGAAGAATGTTGCGTAGTTGTAGTTTACTAATGGAGACGGATAAAGAGACAGAAAGGTTGTCGTGCACAGAGGTGTACAATTCTCAAATTACATGACAAGAGCTGGGCATTGCTAACAAAACACAAATTATCCTTCATGGGCTTTGAAAAAAAAGAATAAGGGTTAACACTTAACAGGAGGAGTTTTTATGGGATATCTCAACCGTTCAAATACGTTATGCACAAATCTCAAAGCATAAATAATACTGGCTCTACGTTATCCCTGAAAACACGTAAGTCACGCAAAAGTTGATTTGATACTAAATCCGAATTGTTTTTTTAATCTGATACAAATTTAAAACAGACTCATATATCTTTTATAGACACTGAATTGAGTTTGATCCAGTTAGAATTGATTGTTCTTCAGATATTGTACCCCTCTAATACCAGAGGGGAGACAGATCTATTCCACTCGAAGTAAGGAAAGAGAAAAATGTTTGTGTTTTCTCTGTTTTTACAATGCAGCATCTTGCTGAATCCTGCCATATTCGTACCAGATCTAAATGGATCGTATTGGCCTTGCTGATAAACGAGTATTTCTTGTCAGATCGATTTTTTCTGTTCGGTTAATCGGTGTACTAGTGTTAGTATAAACTGTGAATAAACCCTTTGGTTGAGGACTCAGAAATAAGAATTAATAAGTACCATGTTTGTACGACTCAAGGAGTATTGTAAATCGGTTAATTTTTGTTAATTAAAGTGTTTTAGTGCCCCCACATCCGGATCATATTCTTTAGTATCTCTGTTGTTTGTTGGGATGGTTGATGTTATATGGTTCTGCACGTAAGGTGTTCGACAGAATTCCTCATAGATTAATTACGTCGATTTAAGGGAAGAAGCCCAACAAATAATACCTAAACTGCTCGAGCCTCTCAGTTGTTTGCAAATATCTCTCTAATAAAATTCTCTTTATTGAGATTACATTTTCTAAAATTAGTTTGAATTAGATATTTGCTTCTAATTGTTAGAGACTACACCTCAATGGATTTCGTTACTCATAAATAAAATAATTAACATATAAGTGGATTATTTTGATGAAAGATTATTTTTATTAATAATTTTTTTCTCCATTTTTTTAGATTGTAATATCTTGGCTACTTTATATTGAACATTTGTTGAAAGGAGCATTTTAACAGATTATATAACAAATGAATACTTCTTTTTGGTGTTGTTATATAATTATTTTTTAATTAAGTTCTCAGAGTATCCATGAGGGATTCTGATCGGACGGTATTAATCTAGAGCATGGCTAATATAACATCAGTATCATTTCAGTCTATATAACACCAACTCTAAAACCTATCAAATCGAGTTCCAATGGTGAATTCAAACCATTCAAACCAATTTACTTTATGAGTGATGCGTTTACATGCAAACTTTTTATATTTTCATGTTATTTTAGTATCAAATCAAGCGGCAAAAAAATTGAAAAATGAATGTATTAAAATTAACTTAAAAACTCACAAATTTGACCGCTTGACTTGATACCAAATAAACTCAAAAACTTATAAATTTTACATGTAAACGCACAACTAATGAAGTATATCGGTTTGAACGGTTTGGATTTACCATTTGAACTCGATTTGATAGGTTTTGGAGTTGGTGTTATATAGACTGAAATGACACTGATGTTATATTAGTCATACTCATTAATCTAAACATAAATATTCTTTTACCTTAGGTGATATGAATTTCCTTTTTGGCTCTTTTCCACATATAGGCTATTTTTAAATTCCAATTTCTTTTTTGATTGAAGCCCGTAGGCGTATTCCAATTTCTCAAAGCCTAAAATATATAAAAGTTTACTTTTCTTATATACAAATTTATTAACATACAAAGAAATATATCCTGCAAAAAATCTGGAGATACAAGAAATGAAGCGATATAAATATATCTTAGAAGATTTGAGGAATAAATTTGTCGGCCATTTTTATTAATATCCTTAAAAAAAACTTAATTTTAAAAATAACCCTACATTTAATTTTTTTTATTAAAAATACCCCAACCGCCAGGCCCACAGGCGGCCCAAAACACAAGCGGACCGCCCGTGACTGGGGCGCTCCATACCAACTAGCGGAGCGCCCGTGGCTGGGGCGCCCCATGGTTTTTTTTTTTTTTTTTTTTAGAGATCTTAGTATTTTGATTTGAATAATTTTGTGAAAAAAAAGTTTTCTTATTTAGAGTGTATGCCAAAAAATAAAATATTTGATATATTTACGAAGTGATGTCGTAAATTTTTATAACTTTGATTATTTTTTTTATTTTTTGTGGTGAACCTTGATTTTTATTTGTATGCCAATAAGAACTTGACATTTATTATGGTTTTTATAATATATGTATAATACACACACACACACACACACACACATACACATACACATACACGTACACGTACACATATACATACACATACACATATATACATATACATATACATATACATATACATACACATATACACATATACATAGACATATACATATACATATACATATACATATACATACACATATACACATACACATACACATATACATATACATATACATATACATATACATATACATATACAAAGCTACATATATACACATATTATTTTAGTAGCTCTAAACTACTATTTTGAATAAAGGCCAAGTCCTTAATTAGTGTTATATTTAGACTTGTGATATCCAACTAACAAATAATATTAGTATACATATACACATACACTTTTGCTTTGGTTCATACTACAATTATAATTTGATATTAGTTAGTAACAAAAAAAGGTAGAAGATTACAATTCATGCAACATATATATAGACAAAGTCTTTTGTACATGCAATCTCATGTAATAAAACATAACATATACTCCTCAAGATCCAATACAATGTTTGTATAAAAGTTATATCCTTACCACTTAGTAACCACATGATCAAGCTTTGGCCCAAAGTTCGGCTCAAATTGTCAAAATTCTTGGTTACGATCTAGTTTGGACCGAAATTTCATACAAATTAAGGCGTATTAGATCCAACATATCAAAAAAAGAGTATGCATGTGATCCATGACATGATGTATCTTGGTTAAAGATCTCCAACATATTGCATCTCCAAATGACATTCATCAACATATATGTGCATACATAATAAAAAATAAAAATTCTCAGTTAAAATTTTCGTTCAAAATTATAAGAAAATATTTATACATAAAATTAATTGAATTTGTATAACTTTTATACAAACCACTGAAAATCAATTTCGTAAAAAAAAAATTATTGCATATTATATGAATTTACGACATCACTTCATAAATATATCCAAATGTTTTATTTTTTGGCATACACTCTAAACAAGAAAACTTTTTCTTCACAAAATTATTTAAATCAAAATACTAAGATCCTTATCTTAAAAAAAAAAAAAAAAGACCATCGGGCGCTCCGCTAGTTGGTATGGAGCGCCCCAGCCACGGGCGGTCTGCTTGTGTTTTGGGCCGTCCGTGGGCCTGGCGGTTGGGGCATTTTTAATAAAAAATTAAATGTTGGGTTATTTTTAAGGATATTAATAAAAATGGGCCTAAATTTGTCGACGTATTAAGAAATTTGAATACTGTCGTATTAAGGATTTGAACTCCATTAACTGATGTATTGTACCAGAAATTGAAAATAAGGCTGATCAGAGTTTGCTTTCTCTTCATGGACAAAGTTTACCAATATTTGGGTTCTATGGGCCGGGAATATGTAGGAATTGGGCTTTGATAGATTGGATTCTAAAACATGGCCTAATAGGTATTACTTTCAATGTATTAACTATTAAGCAACTCAGTTGAGATATTATTTTTACTTTTTAAAATAAATTCATCTGAGATGAATACGATAGAAGTCACTTTTGTTATTAGCAAGGCATGTGGGAACTACTGTACAATTTCTCAAACACTTGTTACAGTTTCTTCTCTCCCTGGATCCCAAATTATACAAACACAACTGACAACACTTTGTCTAGCACTGTATACAGTGAAGATATGATATAGCTAGCCTGCCATCTAACTTATTCTTCCCTCATATTTTAATTCCCTGCACTTCGCCAATTGTACTGTATCATTTTAATGGTTAAAAATTCATTTGAACTGTATCATTTAGATCCGACTTTGTATGTCGGATATGGTACAGATTAATTAGTTTTCATATATAGATCCAATCAGTCCGTTCCCATCCAATTCTAAGTTCAAACTGGTCAAAGCCATAATAAATTATCTGATTTTGATTAGATCATCTAACTATTTCTGTCTATCCGTATTTATAGATCAATAACAACATTTTTTTTATGAATTTTGGTTCACCGCATCATTTAGTTGTTCACGATTAACCAAAGGAAACATAAAAATCTAATTACGTATTCAATTTTGACTTCTTTGTTAACAAATCAAATTGATTTAGTTGTGATAACTTTATATGAGCTATATATGGAATCCGTGCGATTCTTTGACCCAGTATATACATTTTTCAGGAATTCCAAAGATTAAATTATTTTAATAATCTTAATTGTAGGCATTTTTATTAATTTATAGTCGTTAGATAACATTATGGACCATCCACAATTTTTGTAGATTTAAGTTATGGACGCCCACGCTATTTTTTTTTTTTTTTTTATAAAAAAAAGCAGATGTCTGAACTCTGAATTATATCAATTGATTTTGAATGCATGCATTGACAACTGTTATTTGAATATGTGTTTAGATTTATATATATATATACTGTGTCATATTTTGAGATTATTATGTGGATACATGGATGTGCATTCAACTAATTAAACTTTTCTTATTGTATGCATGCAAAATTTAGATATAATTTTTAAAAAAATCAATTAAAGATATTGCTGCTATTCTTAATAAAAGGAAATAATGTGTGAATAATTGGATGACCGTTTCTTTTTCTTTTTTTGGTTTCTGAATTGGATGAATAAAATAACAAAATCAGATATGATGTAATGTGTAGGTGTACAGTTTTAATGACTCTGCGTTGCATCTGTACAAATGGAATTTCAAAGACCTATGCACCGAAATTTTTAAAAGTATCATTTTTTTCAAAAATGATAAATCAAAAGATTACGATTCTGTGAAATTTCAAAAAATAGCATAGCCGCATCTCCTAGATGCAGCAACTTTTTTTCGGACCGCATCTAGACGATGTGGCCACTTTTTTTTTTTCTCCTTCAGGTTGAACTGCCGCACAAGAAGGCAAAAAAAAAAAAAAAAGTGGCTTCATTTTCTAAATGCAGCCATGCTATTTTTCGAAATTTCTCAGAATTGTAGTCTTTTGATTTATTATTTTTGGAAAAATGATATTTTTAAAAATTTTGGATGCATGACAGCGATGATGATCCGTTGCACATTGTATAGCATCTCATGCGACACATTATATCAATACAAGCTCGTTGAGGAACCAAAAGATTAGTTCATTGTAAAGAAAAGACACGACACAGGGTGCTGATATTCCCACCACAAAAAAAAAAAATATTAACTCAACTCACTTTAAATATTTTAATGAATAGACAGTTTTGTCCCTCAATTAGATTTTCAATCAAGTTATCATTTATTTCCTTGTTTTTTTAATTAACAAGCTTCTTAAATATCAATTTCGAAATTTGTTGCCTCCTTTCATATTCTCTTCCTTAATAAATATAGCCTACTATTAGAGGAAATAAGAAAAAAATTATTCAGCATGTTATGACCAAATTTAAGTTGACAATATTTTTTGTTAATTGTAAATTACATTATCTAACCAAGTTCTTAGACTAATATATCTTTAAATCTCATAAATTTTAATTAATTAAATCTACTATTTATTATATGCTAACTTTATTACCTTGGTGATCTTTTAGCACGCAAATAGACTGTTGATTTTGATTAAAAATATAAGTATTTAACGGACTAATTTCACAAATATTATACAAATAATATTTATTTTCTATACAAGGGGACTGTTGTTGATTAAAGTAATATCAATTTTGAAAAAAAATTTATATATTTATCTAAAGACAGTTTCCAATAGTGTTGCTATGTGAAATGATATGCCTTGGTCCATTAACTTTTTTCTTTTGTGAATTTTTTTAATTATTTAATGCATTAATTTTAAGTTTATAAGTTTTCAATTAATTTGTAATGAAAAATCTTGTAGCAATGATATAATAACAATTAGAGGGTTTTTTAATTTTTTCCTGTACTTTTTGGCTGTATTTGAAATTTTGTTTGTACATTTTTTATTCATCAATTTCAAATCATACAAAAGATTTTTCTTTCTATGGAATGAAAATTTTGTTTCTTATTGGCTACAAGTACAGAACAAAAAATCTACTACAACAAGCAAATGTATAGGGGTGTCAATGGGTACGATACGGGTAGGGTGGAACCATTTTCACACCCATACCCACTAAGAATTGACCTTACCCATATCCTACCCATACCCGTTAAAAATTTGTCTTACCCTATCCTACCCATACCCGTTAAGATTAGCGGGTAACGAAACGGTAGTGGGCGAAATGTTTAGCATAATATAATAATTTTATTAATTTTTCAAATAAACCATCAAAGCAATCACAAATTCACAATTACTAATATAAAATTTAAATATAAATATGCAATTAATTCTAAGTAATAGTTTTTTTATTAAGCAAAAGAAAATCAAAATCACAAATATCTCTTCTAACAAATTCAATTACTTAACTAAATAATAAAACATTCAAATAAAAAAGTAAAATGTTTAGCATAATATTCTTCTTATGATATAATTTATTTTATATAATTACCCGTTACCCAACGGGTACGAAATAACTTTTACCCGTACTCATATCCGTTTATCTAAAGAAAAAAAAATCCTTACCCATACCAATACTCAATAAGTTAACGAAAAAAAAATCTTACCCATACCCGTCTTATCGAATACGATACGGATAGGGTAAACGGGTAAACGGGTGCCATTGACACCCCTACAAATGTACAAGAGATTTATTTACTTTATTGGAATGGGATTTAAAGAAGTTAATATTGTGCGTGAATTGTTGAAAAAACAATAATAAGCTGTTGAAGAGGCAATTAGGGGCAAAGTTGTCAATCGAAGATAAACTTTATACGATGTTGTGGCAATAACAAATAAGGTTGTGTAAATATCAGCACCCCACGAACACATTGACTCTAAATTTGGATTTTGTAGTTACTTAATTAGTACATGCATGATTACATGGAACTAGGGGTGTCAATGGTACCTTTTTAGCCGTTTACCCGACCCGTATCGTATTCGATAAGGCGGGTATGGGTAAGGTTTTCTTTTCGTTAGCTTATTGGGTATGGGTATGGGTAAGAATTTTTTTTCATTAAATAAATGGGTAAGGGTATGGGTAATGACTATTTCGTACCCATTACCCTATAGGGTAATTATAAAATTCAAATATGTATTCAATTCAATTTCCAACCCACTTAAATGTATATTTAATTCAATTTCTAACCCACTTAAATGTTTATTCGTGTTTTTGAATTTTTATTCTTTATAAAAAATAATTTAGTTGGAATTGATTGCACATTTATTTTATTTTTTATTAGAAATGCAATTATATACGTGTTAAAATGAATGAGTTTTTGATGTTTAATTTGTAAAATATAATAAAACTAATTATTATACTAGTATTATCCGTTATTCACCCGCTACCGTTTCGTTACCCGATAAGATTAACGGGTAAGGGTAGGGTAGGGTAAGATCAATTTTTAATGGGTATGGGTAGGGTATGGGTAAGGTCAATTTTAATGGGTATGGGTATGAAAATGTCTCCACCCGACCCGTACCGTACCCATTGACACCCCTACATGGAACAGCAAAATTCACTCTGAACTCCACCAAGTATTGTGTTATTCCGTGAATGCCATTCAAATTTATATTATCTAATTAATTTGGTCTAAAGCCAATTTTTATAGGCATAAATGCGATTATCAAAAATCAAACTTAATTCAGTTAATTAGCCAATGAAATTTATATTTATACACGTCATTTATCAATTTCAAGCAGAAAAAAAATAGTATATATCATATAAGAAAAAATTAATGACTGGTTATAAAGCTCAGTTTTTAAAATTAATGACTTGTTACAACATAAAATTTTAAAATTAATGACTTGCTATAAAGCTCATTTTTTTATATAAATAAATAAACTGATCAATAAGAAGCATATATACAAGCAATTATCTTACTCCATTGCTACCAAAAGTAATCAAAGATACTTTAAAGTATACTTTAGTTCAGTCAACTTAAAAAATCTCGATGGTGCTTCAAATTAATTTAAAGCACCAATTAGAACTAAATATATATGACTTAGAGCAACCAACTTAAATTGACTTCTTTCAGCAAATAGGAGCAGAGTAATTAACGTCTTTCAATATGTTCTGAAGTGGATTTTTGCTTCTAAATTATTAAATAAGATAATTAATTGGATAGGTGATCAAATTTAAAACATCAGTTAATATTTTCCAAACTTATGACAAGTAGACATTAATTGTCTTCAATAGTTGTGCTAATTGTAGAGTTAGGCTGGGGTGCTATGGATAGCATAGTGGCCTCTATGCTACGGCTCAATATTCGAGTTTTCAAAATCCAAACGGTCGATCCGAACCGTTCATCTTATTCTCCATATTAATATCTGCTTGGAGACCAAATTTTATAATTTTCTGAATTTTTTTACTATTTATTAAGCCACTTTGAAAATCGCTAATCCAACGGTTTTACTGTTTTGTGCAGCCACCGTTGGATCAACAATTTTGTAAAATACTTAATAAATAGTAAACAAATTCAGAAAAATGTAAAATTTGGTTTCCAAGCAGATATTAATATGGAGAATAAGATGAACGGTTCGGATCGACCGTTTGAATTTTGAAAACTCGAATATTGAGCCGTAGCATAGAGGCCACTATGCTATCCATAGCACCCCAACCTAACTCCTAATTGTAATCTGATCAACATTTCAAATAATTTTTACCGTGGCTATTTATTTTTTGTACATAACACATGCAAGTAATTTAATCTTACAAATTAAAACATATAATAATTACATCTTATTCTATTACATTATGACACGCTTATATTTTTCAAAGAAGAAACTAATAGTTAAAAGTGAAATACATTTCATTTTGGTTTTCCTTTCGTATGACTTAAAATAATTATATTACTAAAAATTATGACACACTTAGTTATTTTAAAGATTAATTACGTTCTTAGTGTGCACTAAAATATAATGTATGTAAAAGTTAGATGTGCACTAAAATTATTATTTTTATTTCTACCAACCACACTTCTAAAGTTGGTGATTTCAATATGAGAAAATGTTTCTATCCACTGAATTTTGTCCACCATTTGTCCACAACCTTATCCATTCTCATCTAACTGTCTTTTTACAGTATACAAGATTCAATTGAAAATTTACAACATTATTTGAAAATTTTACAGTATATGAGATTCAATTTTACAGTATATATTTTACAGTATGCACGATTCAATTGAAAATTCTAATGTATACAAGATTTAATTTTTACAGTATACAAGATTCAATTGAAAGTTCTACTGTATACAAGATTTAATTTTACAGTTCTGCTGATTCAATTTTACAGTATACAAGATTCAATTTTACAGTATACAATATTCAATTTTACAGTATACAAGATTCAATCCACTGCGGACGCTAATAATTAACTCTAACTGCCAATAACCGCTAATAACTAACTCTAACTGTCAATAACTTCCTATAACTGTAATTTCTGAAAGTACAGTTTGAAAGTACATTTATTTTGTCCTGTTGTGCAAGTTGCAAACTTTTTTCTAACTATCATGGGACCACTTCAAATAGTTGCTGGATGTTTGTGATTAACTGATATATTTTATGTGATATATTGTATAATTATACAGCATGTAGAAGTAATTTTACAGTATTCGCGCAAGTCAAAACTGTGGACAAATGGTGGACAAAAAGCTGTGGACAACTAGACGCTTCCTTTCAATATATATTTTCCATTCCTATTGTGAAAAATATCCGTTCAGAATTAATGCTCATCTGGTTCGCAATTTTTAAAGCTTCTGTTTGTGTAAAGAAACCTTGTTTTAGGTGTTGTTGACAAGGCATTGATGTTGACACATCAACTAGGGATAATTTTAAGTAATTAAAATCTCATCAAGAATATATTAGATTGTGAGGCTAAGTGCTATTCTGGTGTTTTAGTTGAGACTGGCATGCTCCAATATTTTATAAGCCGAAATTTTTATTTATATTCTTTAAAAAAAAAAAACACTTCCAAAATGAGGGAATTCCACATTTATTCGGGCCACAGAGCCAATCTGCGGTTCATTTATGTGGGGCCGCAGATTGGTTTAGAGGTCTCTCAAAAATCTAAAAATTGCACTGTAATATGAAATATATTTAACTTTTAAGGGACCTTTAAGCCAATCTGCGGCCCCTCATAAATGAACCACATATTAGCTCTGCGACCTGAATAAATGTGAAATTCTCTCATTTTGAAGTGTTTTGGTTTATTTTTATTTTTTTGATGCTTCTAATAAAATTTTCGGTTTTATAAGCAAGGGCATTTATTTGTCAAATTAGCACGAGATGCTCTGAGAAAACACAATGGCCGTGAACGAAAATAAATTCCAAGAATGAGAAAAGAAAAGATAGAAAAAAAATACATATCAAGTATGTAATATTAGTGTGGAAAGTCGCAGATTAAAATTTGAATGTGGATATTCTTTATCAATATTTAATAACAACGTACAGACATTTATTTCAGAAATCAAAACTCAAGACTTTCAACTTTTCTCTTAAGTTTAAGAACTATCATTTGGTTTAGTGACAATAATAGTACTTTTTTTTGTTGGAAGTCACAAGATTCGAAGCTTAAGAAACACAATTTTTTATAAATATTAAATAGTTTAGTGACTTAACCTCCAATCTTTACTCAATAATTTTTCTCTTAATGAGTTTATAATAAAATACTTTCTCTACTAACTTTTTTATCGTTTTGATTCTATGAGTTTTAATTCTACTTTGGAGTATTGATGTTACTTTTATCCGACTATCAGGATCTGTTTAATTTGGATAAATTATGGTTCAAAAAATATAACCAGTTAAATTATAAGTACAGCTACAAAATTAATAATTTAATATCTGATCTGGATCCCAACCGAAACCGATATTGAAATGGATAGGATATGAATTTGATTTAATTATCCGACTCATAACCGAACCCAACCTGATACCTATATATATATTTCATAAAATGATAATATCATTCTTTATAATTATTTAATATATTATTTAATATGAAAACATATATTAATAACTATAAAAATAATAATTATTTGTAATATTTTTTAAAAATAAATCGTAATATATATCATATCTAGATTAATAATTAATTCCTTCATTTGTTTTAAATCAAATGCCACGCCACTCACATTTTGTCTATTAATTTTTTGAATGAAATTTATTTCTCTTCGCACATATCATTGAAATCAAATACCACGTTCATCTTTTGTTTATAAATTTCCGAAGTTAATAATTCCTTCTTGATCTCTTTGTCTACCATGTACCCACTTTGAATCTGCCCTGAATTTGAATCGGACCGATAATTCACAAATAAGTTATGGCCATGAGTATCTATCTATCCAGAACCGAAAGACTTAATTCTAAATATCTACGAGTAAATAATTTGGTCTCCAAGCACAATTTAATATGGATATCAACCTGAACGGTTCGGATCAACGTTTTGAACTTTAAAATCGCAAAATATGTGTGTGAAGCACCATAGCCCAACTCTCTCTCTCTCTCTCTCTCTATATATATATATATATAGAGAGAGAGGGGGGGGGGGGGGTTGGCTAATATCAAATCGATTGTTCCTGAGGTCCCATGCAACTAAGTAGCTTTTCAATTTTCAAAGTTCGAAACGTCGATCTGAACAATTCAAGTTGATCTCTATATTAAAATGTGCTTGGAGACCAAATTTTATATTTTCAAAAAAAATTTACCATTTATTAAGCCACTTTGAAAATCGTTGATCCAACGGTGGCTTTTGATTTTACACCAATTACACCATTTTATGGTGACACATCTTAATACCACATTTTTATAATTCATTTTGGTGATTTCAAAATTCAAATAGTAGATCCGAACCGTTCAATGTGATGTCCATATTAAAATGTGCTTGGACACCAAATTTTATATTTTTTGGAAATTTATTACTATTTATTTAGAATTTTTTAAAATTGTTGTTTTTCAATAGTCCAAAATTGCCTGAAAACAACAATTTTGTACATATCTTAATAAATACTAAAAAAATTCCAAAAAATATAAATTTGGTCTCCAAGCACATTTTAGTATGGAGATCATGTTGAACGGTTCAGATTGTCTGTTTGAATTTTAAAATCGCAAAAATGACTTATAAAAATATGGTTTCAAGATGTGTCATCATAAAATAATGTAATTGGATCGCTCCTCATATATATATATATATATATATATATATATATATATATATATATAGAGAGAGAGAGAGAGAGAGAGAGAGAGAGAGAGAGAGGCTAATGTGCTTCCGGTAGCATATGGGCCGAAATGCTACCGGTCCAAATTTGAAATTTCAAAATCGAAAAAGTCGATCTGAACCGTTCATCTTGTTCTCCATATTAATATGTGCTTGGAGACCAAATTTTACATTTTTCTGAAATTTTTTACTATTTATTAAGCCACTTTGAAAATCACTGATCCAACGGTGGCTTAACAAAACAGTAAAACCGTTGGATCAACGATTTTCAAAGTGGCTTAATAAATAGTAAAAAAATTCAGAAAAATGTAAAATTTGGTCTCCAAGCACATATTAATATGGAGAACAAGATGAACGATTCAGATCGACTTTTTGGATTTTGAAATTTCAAATTTGGACCGGTAGCACTTCGGCCCATATGCTACCGGAAGCACATTAGCCTATCTCTCTCTCTCTCTCTCTCTCTCTATATATATATATAGAGAGAGAGAGAGAGAGAGAGAGAGATGGGCTATGGTGCATTGCAATGCATGGAGGGGTTTGTGCATTGGACCATAAATCTAAAATTCAAAATCCAAATGACCGATCCAAACCGTTCATCTTGTTCTCCATATTAATATGTGCTTGGAGACCAAATTTTACATTTTTCTGAATTTTTTTACTATTTATTAAGTATTTTACAAAATTTTTGATCCAACGGTGGCTTAACAAAACATTAAAATCAACAGCCACCGTTGGATCAACAATTTTGTAAAATACTTAATAAATAGTAAAAAATTTCAGAAAAATATAAAATTTGGTCTCCAAGCACATATTAATATGGAGAACAAGATGAACGGTTTAGATCGGCCATTTGGATTTTTAATTTTAGATTTATGGTCCAATGCACAAACCCCTCCATGCATTACAATATATATATATAGAGAGAGAGAGAGAGATGGGCTATGGTGCATTGCAATGCATAGGCATCCTTGTGCATTGGACCATAAATCACCGATTCAAAGTTCAAATGACCGATCCAAACCGTTCATCTTGTTCTCCATATTAATATGTACTTGGAGACCAAATTTTACATTTTTTGAAATTTTTTTTACTATTTATTAACCCACTTTGAAAATCTGAAAATTCGGGTGAATAGTAAAAACAGTAAAAATTTCTGGACCACCGGATCGGCGATTTTCAAAGTGGCTTAATAAATAGTAAAAAAAAATTTAAAAATGTAAAATTTAGTCTCCAAGTACATATTAATATGGAGAACAAGATAAACGGTTTGGATCGGTCATTTGGACTTTGAATAGGTGATTTATGGTCCAATGCACAAGGATGCCTATGCATTGCAATGCACCATAGCCCATCTCTCTCTCTCTCTCTCTCTCTCTCTATATATATATATATATATATATAAATAGAGATGGGCTACGGTGAGTTGCGAAGTAAAGCGACTATTTTACTTTACGCTCATATTTTGCGATTTTAAAGTTCAAAATGTTGATCCGAACCGTTCATCTTGTTCTCCATATTGAAATGTGGTTGGAGACCAAATTTTACATTTTTTGGAATTTTTTAACTATTTATTAAGCAATTTTGAAAGTCACTGATCTGATGGTCTAGAAAATTTTACTGTTTTTTACTGTTTACAGCAAAACAGCAATTTTCAAAAATACTTAATAAATAGTAAAAAAATTCCAAAAAAAATGTAAAATTTGGTCTCCAAGCACATTTCAATATGGATTAAACATCTAACGGTTCGGATCGGTCGTTTGGACTTTCAAAATAAAAATACGGCGTGAAGTAGAAACGCATTTTACTTCGCAACTCACCGTAGCCCATCTCTATATAAATATATATATATATATTATTTTTATTAAGTTTGCAAATTGTATCTAATGAGTTCCGCGTCTTTATTTTTTATTATGTTTTTAAAGAAATTGGAATCAAGTATAAATAGAGATATCCAATCCGGTTTTAATTATTTAGTATTTATGTTTATATTCATCATGTAAATAGTAGTTTACCTGGATAACTAATCGCATCTTTTTTTTTATTCAACTTACTTTTCTGAAGCACATTTTGCCAAATGCGAGTCTTATTTTCCCAAGAATTTTAATCCAATTCATCTTATATATTCAGATTTACACCATATAAGCCGATCTAATTTCTTACCTCTAAAGTTTTAATCATGTTGTACAATGGATAGACAATATTATATGACAATCTCCTTTTTATATTAGACCACAGATAATCCCATTAAACTGTGAAAGGAAATTCAATCCCTTTCTTTGTGCACAAAAGGCGAAGAAGACAAAAAATAATGTGGCCCCTTGTTACATCACAGTAGTATGTTATTGGAGGTGCTTTGTCCCCCTATTCAATCCTTGTTTTTCTTGTTATTTAGTTCTTTCAGACTGCAGGTAAATAATACATCGCTGTGCAGAAGTCTACTCTGATAGGTGATGCAGTAAATTTAAAAAAAAAAAAAAAAATAGGTTCCCCAAAAAATGTAATTTTCTTAAATATTACATAAAATATTACATAATATTTTCATCACAACACTCAAATTTCTTATTTACCAATTTTAAATTAGAATAATTGTTATCATACGTATCAAAAACTTTCAAATATTTATTCTTCACAAACAATTTAAAAATTGCGTATTTTCCCACTAAAATAAGTAACATTTATGATTTCTTCTTTCTTTCATCTAATTTTAAACTTTTATTCCAGTTTATTATTAATCTTTAAATTTAAGATGCAAGGGCTAATTGACTCTTCTCTTCAAACAAACACATTCTTACTCATGTCCAGCTATAATCAATATTATTTTGAATTCTAATCAATAAAATATTGATGCTAATCTGCAAGTTTAGCAGCTTAATTGGCATTGATGGAAAAATTGAGTTATTTGTTTGAAAGTTTAAAACTCCTCCATTTACACTTGGTCAAGATAAGTTTAACATGAGTTTAATTATCTCATGAAATTTCATAATTCCTAGTATTGTTAAATTTGATTTTGTTATGTTTTGAAGTTTAAAGATTGATGTAGTTCCTTCTGTTGTAGGGCATGCTTGTTGGTGCTTTGTATGCTATTGGTTTGCTTCTTTTTTATTATTTGAAAATTGTAGTTGTAATAACAATTCATAAGTGAATATTGGTACTGTTTCAGTATCAGAATTTGTGAGTACAGTGGATTTCTAATGAAATCGGTGGATTATTTCATTTTTATAAAAAATATAGAAATTTAAAACATTAAACTTCTAATCAATCAAATATTTGTTTAAATTAGATTAAAGAAAGGTTACTTATGTAATTTTTTATGACAAAAGTTTAAAATTTGTATTGATGAAAAAAATATATTTTGTTTGAGTGGAAAAAAATTAATTTTTAAGCTTTGATGGGAAAATTAAATAATTATAGTTTTTTCATGAGTGTGACACAATTATCACAAAAAACTAGAGACAAATATATTAGGATTTTATTTTTGTGCATCTTTTTAATTACTGTCTTGTTTTTTAATTCTCACCGCTCTTCTGTCTAATCAAATAATTAATTTTCTCCTCTCCCTTCGCTCTTCAATCATCTCTCTTAAGATTTTGGTGTTGTTCTGTTTGAAAGCTCGTTGTCTTGAGATTTTGACAATTTAGATTGTGTGTTGGAATTGCTTTGTACTCAGGCCGCACAGGTTTTTGTTAGAAACAGATCACCTGCTCTCTGGGGTGCAAGAAAATCCTGCCCCCTCAGTCATTGCGGATGAGACCGGTCACTATTAAATGGGGCCAATTACTGTTACTTTTTAAAATGAAGCCCACCAACAGTAACTCTGGGAACAGGAATTTCCTGCTCCAGGGGACAGACAATTTAATCTCTTTTGTTAGTAAATATGAGTTGAGCTATATGACCTGACTCAAGAATCGACACCATGCATGACTGAAGTCAGAGCTCCATAATATTTTATCCTTCATTTTTTAATCCTCAACAAAACTAGAACCTATATATAGCTATTGGCCTCCCCTACAAGAGTTTGACAATACTCCAATTATTGTGTCCACGTACAAGTAATGAGGACATTAACGAGCTAAGAATTGTATCCAGGTTTACTCGTAGTTCAAAGTAATCATGTATATTGTTCTGCCTGGTGTCGACTGTCGAGTGTCGAGTGTCGAGTGCCGACGCAACTCTCTCTCCTCTCTCTTTTTTATCCGATTTATTCAAAATTTACTTTTCATGCGATATTTTGTATTTAGAACCCTTCAAAATAATATGTAGTAGGTAAAAACAACATGCTAGCGAATGAGTTTGGCCCGTTTCACAATTGAAGCATACAAAATCGTCGCTCAAGACACGCGTACCGCACGCGGGTGGGAACCACGGTACGTGGTGGTACCACACAACTTGTGACATATATATATATATATATATATATATATATATTTTTTTTTTTTGATATTGAACTTGTGACATTTGAATGATTCTTTCCTCCACTTCTAACGCGATCTTCTATGTTTTTTTTTTATATTGTCTTCTGTGTACAAGGAGGTTATTAGTTAATGAATCATCCGCCACACGAAAAGAAAGTAAAGTTTCGTTCGCAAATACTTCCATGTACTGTTTGTAATTACGAAAAGTTAATGCAATTTCATAAGTAAATCGTTAAAAAGTTGGTCATCCAAAATTATTTTAAATAAAAAATTTGTTAAATGTTTTCATTTTTGGTATGTATATCCAATTTTGTTCGAAATAATTTTTTTTGAGCATTCAAACTTAATTGAACCGTTAAATTATGTTTTTAGATTGTTTGATATATATATAGTGTCTAAATTAAAATTATTACCAAGCTTGAAGACAAAATATATACTAATCAGTAATTCTAACTAAATTTTAAGATGCATATAAACTTTTATTGATCATTAAATTTTAATATTCCTGAATCATATATACCTTTGATACTATTTGGAATTCGAGAGGAGGCGGTAGCACAATTGGCTATGAGAAAAAATTCTAGAACTATGGTTATTCAAAGGTTGAGATTTTGAGTCTCGTTCACAACTTCGCAGCCTCTGGAAAGGCTTATATGCATATTTTTCTTTTTTTTATGATACACTCAGGGCCAGATCCAAAATTTTGGTCAGAGGTAGGCACAAAATATTAACAAGAGTATATTTTTTTTTCTCCTAGCGAATTGAAACAGAGTAGTGGATAGGGATAAAAAAAAAAAGTCACTGTACGACCGGATACGTCACGGCACGACACGCTTTCGTCACGGCATATGTGCCAGTTACATGTCGTGGTCATTCACATGACTTGACCATTTTTTGAAAGTTTAACACGACAATTGCAGGGGCAGACCTAAAATTTTTCGGGGGGCAAAAAATATTAAATCGAGTTTAAATAGCTAATCGGATTTAAACCCATTAACTAATTAGGTACTCGATAAAAAATAATTCTTTAACTTATATTTTGCAATACTTTGACTTGTAATTTCTGATTCTCTAACTTATAATTCTAATTACCAATCATAATTCAAGAAATTTATTTTAATTTTAAATCTAAATCTAACCCGATTTACAAATCAAACATCCAGATGGGGGCAAAAAAAATTTTAGAGAGGAGCAAAGTCGATCGGAACGTCCGGAATCTCCACTAAAACTCAACCCCCCCCCCCCCCCCCCCCCCCTCCAGGACCATGTGGGTTCACCCCTGACAACAAGGCACGTCACGCAAAAAATTTGGTCATGGCACGACATATGGTCACGTGTAATTAAGACCATTAGATCTTGATGGAATATTGAATATTAAATAAACTAATCTAAATTATGAAAAAAAAGTAGTTAAACGTTACCGGTCATGTTTGGACACGTCATGTGTAGTCACGACGTGCCACGGCCAAGGCATGATTAACATGTTGTGACTATTCACGTGTCAAGTTACAACGTGATTAGTCACGACACGGTACATATTTATATCTTTAATAGCGGACCTCTTTTTTCTCCTAACAAATCAACAATTCTTTTAAGTGGAGTAACGAATTGGACTGTATCTTTTTTTTTCCTTTCTTTTACATGAATTAGTTTGAACTGACTTTCTTTTTTGCACAATTTTCTTTTACTGAATCGTGAATTAAATCTAGGAGTAGACATTATATCATACAGGAGTAAGCACAAGTATAAAATACCACTGGATATAAAAAAAATTTGAATTCCGAGATAAACAAATGCGAGGGATTAAATAGTAATCCGCGTTAAGGAGGGGCTGTTCGGTAAGTTAAAGGAAAGGATAAGGGGTTGAGATAGCTAAAAGAAGCTAAAGGAAGGAGAGGAGGTGCCTTAAGAAAGGAGCAGGGGATTAAGATCTGGACAAAAAGAGATTGTCTTAATCCGTGCTAAGGAACTGGTGTTCGTCAAGATTAAATAGCTAAGAAAACTAAAATAGAATCCTTTAGTCTCCAGCACCACTATGTCTTGCAATTGCGGCTATGTTGAGCCATTAGTTTCTTAGTAGTTGTTTGTTAAATGTAATGATTGTGTTGGTTACGACTTTGTGAAGACATTCACATGCGGTTGTGTACGTACCAGTTATTTGGTATCAGTCTACTATGCTGCATGATTAATTTCATGTCAATGAAATCGGTGGGTGCTCCCTCAGTACTTGCAGTCAAAAGATAATTTCTACTTTTATGATACATGTATGATATCTCAAAATATAGTTCAATTTTATAAAAATAATACAAAAATTTTTTCTCCATCATACATACATTATTAAATTTAAATTAATATGTTGGATTCCTCGTTCATAAAAAAAATCGTTTAAATTAAATATTTTAGTTTTTGTTAAAATACTCTAATGCATCCAACATCTTTTAAATCGATACTATTTTTGAGAATTTAACTTGTGTAATTTCCGAAAAGGACTACTCATGTCACTGCATTAACCCCTGCTCTTATTTCAATGAAAGTTTAAACTGTCTTAATTTTAAGTTATCCTAAGTTTTATACATTATAATAAGAGGGTTCAAATGTCTCCATTTTTAAAAACTTTAATAATTCAAAATTTAAAACTTAAAAGTCAAAATAAAACCGTTGGATATGATCTACATCATTTTATCTATGCACGTATAAAAAATTATGACATTTCAATTTTATTTTGGTTGTTATGAAGAACTTGTAAAAAACATACTAATTTGAATGATTTCTAGATATTGATTTTTGAACTCATCATTGATTATTCACATAAAAACAAAATTGAAATATGATATTTTTTTATAAACACAAAGAGAACATAAGATAGATCACATCTAATGATTTTATTTCACTACAGCAAAATGGAATTTCTGCGACCGGTATTAGCGACCGGGGATGACGCCGGTCGCAGAAATTCAATTTCTCAAAAAAAAAAAAAAAAAATTCCATTCATCAGGCGACCACTGGCATCTGCGACCATATCAGCGACCGGCGCCATTACCGGTCGCTGAAAGTATTGGGTAAAAAAAAAAAGGCGTCAGCCTTCTCCCCCGCGCCAGACAGAACCCTAGTTTTTTCAATTTTCCCCCGCGCCCAATTCAAATTTCAGTGATTTTTGGTGATTTGCTGCGATTTTGTGCTCAAATCTCTGCTCAACAGGTTAGAACCTCGAATCTCTTCTCAAATTTCTGCTCAATTCGATTTTCTATTCAATTCGTATTTTTTTCAATTCGTGGTTAGAAGGAAATTGAATGGACCAGCAGAGGCTCGGTGAACCAGCAGAGGCTCGGTGAACCAGCAGAGGCGACACTGGTATCTTCTCTCTTTTCCCTTGTTCGATTTTGCTTAGTGAGATTCTGGATTAATTTTTTTTTCGTTAATTTGATATTAATCTAGCTATTGGAAGAGGAGACTGCTAAAAGAATTGAAGAAGCAATTAGGAAGAGGGCCAGCAGAGTTTGAGTTCAGAAGCTACCTTGATCGCAGCCAGAGAACGGTACTTAATTATCATGTATTTAAATAATTGTATCCGGGTGGTACCAAATTAGAACGGTACTGGTATTGACAAGTTAGATATAGGTTTGTGTAGTTTAGATGTTATTTGGTATGGTACAATGACTTATGTAGTTTAAATGTTTTGTTTAGATATTATTTGAGATATGATTGGCATTTATGTTTGATTTTTGGTATGTTTAATTTGTTATGTTTTTTTGGCACTTGTATGTTTGATATTTGTTGTCTTATTTATGTGTATTGATGTAATGTTGTATGTTTGTTATCAAATATTATGGAGAAATGTAAATAATAAAACAAACAAAAAAAAATGTTGGTAGAATCATCAGCGACCGGTTTTGAGTATCAGCGACCGGAAAACCGGTCTCTGATACTTTTTTCTGACGTCAGCAAAAAACAACAGCGACAACAAAAATTAGTCGCAGAAAACTTATCAGAGACCGGATGACATCAATCAGCGACCGGTGACGTCATCAGAAGAGTATCTGCGACAATGCTTTCAGCGACCGGACTATCAGCGACCGGAATCGGATATCTGCGACCGGGATTACTATCAGAGACCGGCGTCTTGACTATCAGCGACCGGAAAACCGGTCGCTGATAGTCTTTTCTGCTGTAGTGTTTCCAGTTATTAAAGTTTTAAAAAAATTGAGTCATTTGAACCGTGCTCTTATAATAATAATGAAATATCTATAATTATAAATTTTAATTTAATCATTATTTCGAACAAAACTGAATGAGTTTACTCGGTACTCTTTTTGAAAATATTTTTTGCAACTCTCCGGTCTTATTTTCTGAAGGCCCAAATGTGACAAGGACAAAGGGCAGTCGGTTATGAGTGCAGGAGTCGGTGAACTCCAGTCCCATCCTGGCAATCCTCAAAAGAAAGTTGAGACCAACCCCCAACCCCCTCCTTTTTCTCTCTCTTCGCTCAAGGACAAAACTTTTGTGATCTGTGTGATTACTGATTAGCTTAAAAAGGTCAAATTATTACTTCCTTAATTAAATCTCACTCTGTAGAGAGATGGGAGAGAGAAATTAAGAGGTGACAAGAAATCAAAGTCTCAGACAGAGTTCAGAGAGAGAGAGAGAGAACCCATGAACGGTCAATCCCTCACATCAGCCGAGATATATACTGTATTTCTGAAACCCTTAGAAGATCTCTTGGTTACACTTGAATCAAGCTGACAAGCGACGAAACGAATTATATACATCCTCAATTCTAGCCCTCAGTCTTCAGATCTCTCTCTCATACACACTGCTGGGTATCATTTTCTCACCCCATCACTTTAGGTCTTAAAAGTGTATCATTGTTTATCTCACCTGATTTATTGCATCTTTGTGTTTCACTCGGCGGCGTTTCTTTTAGGTGAAGAAAAACTGTTATTGCTTGAGTTGTGACTGAGGAGAGATCTATCAAGGTGATATCAAAATTTTCAAGTCTTCTCAGATAGATAAAGAAGAAGATTGCGGGAGAGATGGGAAGTCATGGAGTGGGTGAAACGGGTCCATCAAGGCAACCTCTTGGATATTCTCTAACTACTACTCCCTCCCATTTCTTGTAAATTTCTCATTGTCACCTTCTTCTTTCCTTTTTTATTTTTAAATCCACTTTTTTTTTCTTTTCATTTCTTGCTTATTTTTGGATAATTTGTTTGTTTCCTGTCTCCAGAATAGAATATGAAAAAGTATTTATATATGGATTAATTAGTTAAATGCCCATGGTTTCCTCTGCATAAAAACCAATTTTGCTACAAAAAAAACTTTCTATTTTCTACTTTGAGAAAAAGACTAATTCAAATTTCTAAATTCTGCTGCAAAACAAAGAACGTCTCTTGCTGTGGGTCATTTTTTTTTTCTCTCTTGATAATTAATCATCCAAAAGTTTGAAACTTAGAAGGAATTCCTAGTTTTAATTTTATTGGTTGAACGTCTACTATAAAGCCATCTTGTATATAAATTTACATATCCGTTAACATTTTTATAATTGGCTTAATTACCATCTATAATCATTCTTCAAATCCTTCTTTCTTTCAAAAAGTAAACTTTTCAACATTAATTATCATTATGTATTTCGTCAAGCTAAACACAAAAAATGTTTATGTAATCACACCGTCTTCTTTTTATTTTTCTTTTTTAAGAGGTTGTATAGGTGATTACACCATGGACTCTTTATTCGCTTGCTTCATTCTTCTTCTCTTTTTTTTTTCTCTTTTTTTTTTACTTTGGAAGAATATGATTCTTTGCAAAATAAAAATTTCCTTTGTTGACAATTACAACGTATCTCTTTATTTTTTTCTAATTAAATTAACACATCCTTTTCAATTTTCGACTATTATGCGAACAAAAAACATGTGTAACTGTAGTCCGTAGATTCCTTGCAAGACATAAAAGAATACAAAAAGGCAACCAGAAAGTTATATCATTTAAGATAAGATTGCTACCATATCACTGCTTTCCCAACATATATAAGATATTTTTTCCTTAACATGACCTTGTCTTGATCTTATTCTCCTCTTTTTTGCTTTATATTTTAAACTACGCATGATTATTTTTTAAATGACATTCTATCTTTCATTTAGCGATCATGAAGGAGCTACATATTTTGGAGAGTTGGAAGAAGCTCTCATGCAAGGTGTCTCTGGCATTTCCACAGGCTCAAACAAAAAGCGTACGTCTCTCTCTCTCTGGGTTGCATATCTCAGATAACCCTTTCTTGGCTTTTACAATTTTGGTCAAATTTGTAAAAAGTAACATCACAGAAGACAAATGGTGTGATCGTCCCCCCTCTCTCTCTACTTGAGTTCTTATAGTACAAGTCTACTACCACTTCTTGGAGCTGGTGCAGAGAGAGAGAGAGAGAGAGGGAGGGAAGGAGGGAGAGGGGAAGGCCAGAAACAGAACAAAAGTTTCTTTACAAACACTGACATGCATCTTTGAATAACTTTTCTCTTTTTTTTTTCTGATACGTCTGATACGCATGCAGCTTTTCTTCATTTTCTGACTCTTTCTCTCTCTCCCTCTCCCTCTTTATATTTCAGCCTTCTTTGCTAATACCAGACCTCCAACCCTAGAAATCTTCCCGTCTTGGCCAATGAGATACAATCAAACAGCCAAGGTATGTCTAAATTAATTTTCACATGAAAAGTATACAACAGTAAGAGATATTCGTACAAATAACTTTCATTTTATAAATAATCCCAGTTGCTAACAATACGTATTGTCCAATCTCTCTAATTTAATTCAATACATATTAAACATACTGATAAGAATTATCATCTATAGGAGAACGGGGAAAGAGAAGAGAGCACAACGGACTCAGGTTCGGGCCAGAACACAGCATCACAAGTTGAATCAGAATCGCCAGTGAGTCGAAAAACGGGCGGTGGATTGTCTGAACAGGAGGAGATGATGGCAAACAGAGCTACAGTAAGTGGAGATGCAGGACGAGCAGGCGGACCAAATTATACTGCCAGGAACCAAGAGAAGGTACATTGAGTTTGTTACTGTTACTGTTACTGTTTATTAATTTGCTAGATGAATGAACGAACGAATGTTTGTGTATATATTTGTATTTTATCATTTCAAGGTAAGGCCCAAATCCCAATAAAACTCCATTTTTTTTTTAAATTGTCCGGTACGTTTCCAGTTTTTAATTCCTACCCTCTCGATCTTTGGTGCCATATATACGTAATATTGAATTAGGCTAATATGACATTGCTGTTATTTGAAACTAAATAACACCAAATCTTAAATCCTTAGATCTGCTTTAAGATTCGTACAAAATAAAGTGTTTGAACAGTAAAAACGGATATTACGAATCTTAAAGCAGATCTAAGAGTTTAAGATTTGGTGTTATTTAGTTTCAAATAACACCAATGTCATATTAGCCTAACTCCGTAATATTTGTTTTTGAAGAAAATATATACGTAATATTTATATGCTTTCTAGTGATATGCTGCGGTCTGCGGAAACAATGGTTAGTTATATCGGAGAATAATATAACATTAGAAAATAATTAAGATAACTTTATGAATAAGAGACTCTCATGGTCTTTCACTATGCATGTAAGCTTGATGCGTTCATCTGAAAATTAAAAAAAATATAATAACCTATGATGGCAAATTAAAAATCGGTAACCAGCAATAAATTAAATTACAAAAGAGATTATTGATAGATAATTCTTTTATGAACAAAACACGAGAGCTAAATCATAACTTCGTGCAAATAGTTAATTATCAAATTATATATAGAAGTAGCTATCAATTACTTCCGAATGGTGAATTTATTTGCCCAAATTGCTCTAATAAAATGAAGGTCTTGATATGAAGCCTTCATATTTCAGAGCACAAGAGACTGCACAAAAGAGTTCACAAAGGAACATATAAGAAAAAGGAGAATGCATTAACCTCTCCTATTTAATAGTGAACAGTTCTATTGTAGTGGACGTATCCTAACATTTTTTTTTTTAAATCCTAACAAAGTAATTGTTGTCGTTCCAGAGGTATGTACATTTATAGCACTATTAGTTGCTACGTTGGCCCTCTTAGCATATCGGATGCATGGTCAGTGTACTGCTGCGTTAAAATTGTAGTAACTTCTGTAGTGGGTCAGTAAGCATGGACCATAGTGACAAATCAAAAGTTCGGGTTCGGTTCGGCGAGTTCAAAAATTCGTGATTCGGGTATAATTCGGGTATAATTCGGGAATGATTCGGTACACTACGGAAGCAAAAAAAAAAAAAATTTCAACAGAAAACACCAGGGAAAAAAAAAAAAAAAAAAAAAATTCCAAAAAAAAAAAAAAAAAATTTTTCCGTTTTTTTCGCGTTTTTATCGCGAATAAAACGTGATTCGCGTTTTATACGCGTTTTATTCGCGAATAAAACGTATTATACGTTTTTCCCCGTTTTGAACGGAGTTCGGTTCGGGAACATCAAAAAAACGTTTTATACGCGAATTATACGCGAATTATTCGCGTATCATGTCACTATGGCATGGACCTTCAAACTTTACATATCTTGTTAAGAAAAGGACACAAAAGAATTTCATTCGTTTTGTCACTATCGACCTGTTACATGAATAAGATTAATTTGAGTATTATAGAAGATCTTATATTTTGACTGAATCTTTTGTGCTCAGGCGTATAAGTAGATTTCTAACTATTTCTGGCTTTCGGGGCAACCTTTATGACTGTTTATGGATGTTATTTATTTTTCAAGGCACATTTCTCAATTATGTATATATATATATATTCAGAAAACTGTGCTTGTCCTATAGAATATAGGGGGGAAAAAAGCACATAGCAATATATCCTGTTCTTTGCATGCGTTGCATCTTTTATTTCTCTTTTAATGAATGTTAGCATTTATTACTGAATTATATACAAGAATAAAAGGTGCTACCTCTTTTATTGCATGACCTAAATTCTTGGTTATATTTTTCTCACGTCTTATATTCTTGATTACTAACTATCGTATATATGTTCTAGCTAGTGTTAATTAATACATGCATGCTATTTTATCTCAATTGCTTCTAACTTTTGCATCCCTTAATTGTATATTTTATCTTGCAACAGAAGATAATTACTGGGTCAGCTGGCGAAGAATCTGGAAAGATACTTGATGCCAAGGTATTTTTCCTTCTTCTCTCCTCTCTCTTAACCAGAGTTAGTTGCTCAACCAAGAATATTATTCTTGCTATTTCAAAAATATTTTCAATATGATTTAGCCACCCTGCCAGATAGCCTATTCTATACAATTCAAAAGAGTTTGGTCACCAACCGAAAAAAATAGCAGGTATTAATTTTTATCTGGTTTAGCTCAATAATTGGCTTAACTGAGCTCCAATTCCACTTAAACGGAATTGCTCGTCTACTGGTTGCCAAATGGGGCAAGCTATCACTATAGTGGCTATCAGTGGTTGGACCATTTTTCCCATTAGTGGATTCAAATGAGCATACATGCAATTCCACTAGCTAAATATATATATAGTTCTCAGAATATAATACTAATGTAGTTCTTGTCACATAGAAGCAGATTGTTCCCCTTCATTAAATGGATATGAGAGAAAAAAACAATATTTGTACAATTCATTTAAACCTTTTCCTCTATTATATATTGATAGACATTGAGAAGATTAGCTCAGAATAGAGAAGCAGCACGCAAAAGTCGGCTCAGAAAGAAGGTTTTTGAAACAATTTCACATAATTAATGTTTTTTTTTTTCTGTACATATAATGCTATAACTATATGATATGTACATGTTTGTTCTATTAACTCTCTCCTAATTGAAACAGGCATATATACAGCAGCTGGAGTCTAGCAAGGTTAAGCTAGCTCAGTTAGAACAAAATCTTAATAGAGTGCGTTCACAGGTATCTGCTGTCGCATAAAATTGAACATAACAATTAACAAACTTCTTAAAAGATAATAAAATTCAAATGCATGAGTTGACTCCTTCCTATTTTATGCAGGGTCTTTTATTAGGAGGAGCTGCAGGAGGAAACCCAAGTCCTGGTATTAGTTTGATCATTTTTAAAATTACAAATGTACTTTAATTACGCATATCAAAATGAGAAATTGAGATCTAAGAACTTAATTTGAAATTCTATACATTATCATTCTAAACTATTTTAAAATTCGCCATAATAGCATGCTAACCCTAGTTCACCAACCAAATATATATCTTGTTTAGGCGCAGCAATGTTTGACATGGAGTATGCTCGGTGGTTAGATGAGAGCCAACGCCATATAAACGACTTGCGAGGTGGCCTGGTAGCTCACCTCTCTGATGGGGACTTGAGAATCATAGTCGACGAATGCTTAACACACCATGATGAATTGTTTCAACTGAAGGCTGTTGCAGCTAAGGCTGATGTTTTTCACCTCATAACTGGATTGTGGGCCAGCCCTGCAGAGCGGTGCTTTCTTTGGATGGGTGGATTCAAACCATCTGAGCTCATCAAGGTCTATATTAATAAGTTAACATACTTTTTTATTAATTCCCTTGGATAGGCGTGCTTTGTCTTAATTTTTATTTTGGTGACCACCTTCAAAGAAAACTATATATAATGTTGATAATTAAGAAGGTTCACGATGAGAAACCCTAAGGTTAATGCAGCTGTGGTGACTCATTACCATCTTTACCTGGAAGGCAGAAACCATGCATGACTTCTATATACACAACTTGTATCCCAACGTCTATTTGAAAAGAAATCATTGCAGAAATTAATATATGCAGGTGACTTTATCTGCTCATGAACCAATCAAAGTGCATAAACCTTAGTTACAATACCCGTGTCTTAAATTAAGTTTATTATTAATTAGTTCTCACATAATTCAGCAATCATGCTAACTAAAACGTAGTAAATTAAACATTTAGCTAAGGAAACTTTATTAATGTGGCATTTTTCTTTGCAGATACTACTACCGCAATTAGACCCATTGACGGAACAACAAGTAGTGGGGATATGCAGCTTGCAGCAATCATCACAACAAGCTGAAGAAGCACTTTCGCAAGGACTCGAACAGTTGTACCAGTCACTTGCGGACACTGTGGCAAGTGAGTCCCTCTGTGAAGTCACCGATATGGGGAACTACATGGGACACATGGCCATGGCTTTGGGGAAGCTTTCTAACTTGGAAGGATTTGCTAGACAGGTAGTTTCCTTTCCCATGGGTGAAGTAATTAGTTTATGCATCGTGTTTTATTTCTCTTGAGAACACATCTTGAGGGGTACATGCACCAAGGAGGATATGTCCACTGTTTACCTGGGAATATTAGAGGTATTGTTGGTTTGCGGTCCTGTCTCTGACGAGAATGTTTTTTTTTTACTTTGGTGCATGTTATATAGATAGGCATGATAAGTTGGAAATAAATCTGCTGTTATTCCAATGGAATAACAGCTGGTTCCTGTTAATCCGATCCCAACCATTCAACCTCGTTGAGATTCATGTTTGAAAACTTATCTTCATTGAGATTCGTGCATTAAATTTTGAATGGTTGGGATCGGAATAACATAAACCTATTATTCTAACAACAGATTGATTTCCTGATAAGTTTAGAAACCGGTCCTGAAAATATCTGTTCATGATTTTTATTAATTGCCTTTCCCTTAGGCATTTAGTTCGTTGAGTTAAGACTTAGGCTACAAATTAATGTAAAAGTTCAGATGTCAAATCCAATATTCGAAGTCAATCCCTTTAATTATAAATACACATGACCAGAGGCGGAGGGAAATAAATTTGTTGTGATTATGTGAAAATCACAGAACCCTTTATTTCAAATCCATCATTTTATCCATTTTGAGATTTGTACATAAAAAATAACTTTTTTGAGATTCGTGCATTATTCCAAAAAAAATAAAAGAATAGAGTCATGTGATTCTCAAAGAATCACAACATATTTATTTACAAGGCAGAGAGACATTCAATGAATGAGGGTCAATTGACTTTAATTTGTTTTCAATCTTTTTGTACTTTTGTCCAATTTTTTATAAAGTTTAAAATAAAATATTATGTATACTGAGAACTAGCATTTGGTCTAGTGACAAAGGCACACGGTTTCTATGTGAAAGGTTAAGGGTTCGAAACCCGAATGAGGAAAATCATTGACCTTTATTTGTTACATGAAAATTTTAAATAATTGACATCATTCACGTTTGACATCCATAACTTAAAAGTCTAGTTTCGCTCCTGCACATGACCACAAGAGCATGCATTAATTGTTGATAGAATAGATAATAATCATTTTCAAGATTATATTTAATTAATTGTGTTTTAATTTAGTAAGAATCATATTCTTTAGCTAAAAATTAAGTAGCATGAAAGAAAAGCTAACGCCAATGATTGGTGAACACCAATGATTTGGGGGGGTTAGATTATAATTAATGTCACATCATGAAACAGTGATTACCTAATCATTATCTTTTAGTTTAGTTGCGAAGAGGTAGATTGCAATCAACTTTGATACTTACCCACTTCTCAGTTAGGTATCTTAATTAATTATGAAAATTAAAAGCTGAAAGTCTTGATCCTTTTTGTGACCTCAATTTTCTTTACGAAAATAGAATTATGACTTGTGATTTTGACAATTCATAAGAATATAATGCCCTGTGGCCTGAAAAAAATAAGTTTGTTGTCACTTTATTAGTTTACATGTACAGATTAATGAACTGCACCTAGAGTTGCACCTCATGTCCCTTTTTTCAATTTTGTATTGATTATCTCTTAAGAATGATTTAGGACCACCAGTACCATAAAATGTACTTTTCGAAATAATTAATCGTATCTATCACAATTAATATTAGTTGGCCTTCGTATGTTAATTAAAACATATATGTTGCTAAGAGTATGGATTTTGGTTGGCACTGGAAATTTGTTCCTACCTTTTCTGTGCATATACCACTTTTCCAATTTGTTGTCCGGCCATTGTGCTTTGTTCTATACTTTTACGTACATGCATATAGAGCATATTGTTCAGAAACAAAATATGTTTTTGTATATCGCTTTAGTATAAAGTATGTTGTTATTTACATAAAACATTAAAACTTTTGCAGGTACGTGCTTGGTACTAATTTTTTGCACCATGATCGTATATATTAAGTTCTACAATATGTAAAAGCAAACTTTTCTTACAGGCTGACAATTTGAGGCAGCAGATGCTTCACCAGTTACACCGTATTCTCACAGTCAGACAAGCGGCACGATGCTTCTCAGCAATTGGAGAGTATCAAAGTCGACTCCGTGCCCTTAGTTCTCTATGGGCTACTCGTCCCAAAGAGTACCTCTTATTCTTCTTCTTCTTTTTTTGTAGTAGGCGAAAAGCCTACTATATTTCATTAAACATCATCTTGAATTATTACCTAGTCTTTTTTAGTGGTAGCTTTTCCAACATATATTAAATGTACCTAGGGTCTAGTACCATCAAATTAAGTCATTATTAAATCTCAGAAATCTGAAACTATTTTGTCATGGGATTATAGGTTAAAACTTAAAATTACCTTATCGAATCAACTGGTTTTTACTGGTAGGCATTATTATTGTTGGTGCTTGATGTGATTAGGACACCCCCACCAGACACACACACTGCCCACAAAATATGCTATGGGTTGCATAGAGGCCTCCCGTGCTACGGCTCAATATTCAACTTTTTAAAATCCTAATGGTCAATCCGAACCGTTCATCTTGTTCTCCATATTAATATGTGTTTGGAGACCAAATTTTACATTTTTTGGAAAAAATTTACTATTTTTTTAGATTTATTGAATATCGCTGTTTTTTATGGTCCAGATTTGTCTGAAAAACAACAATTTTCAATAAATCTAAAAAAAATAGTAAAAAATTTCCAAAAAATGTAAAATTTGATCTCCAAACACATATTAATATGGAAAACAAGATGAATGGTTCGGATCGACCGTTTGGATTTTGAAAAGTCGAATATTGAGCCGTAGCACGTTATATATATATATCTAACACAATAGATATGAAAAATGAAAAACAAAAGGCCTAGCATTAAAAGTAAGAATTAGTATAACGGATCATGAATTTGTCAAGATGGACAGTTGGAACACTTGTGTTCCTTTTGCTCTTTTGGTCTTGTTCGTTGTTCGTTAATTAGTTAATCTAACAAGAAACAAGCCATGATATAATCCTTTCAATTGTTTAGTGAACAAGTTGAAAAAGATGAAAATGGATAAATATTATATTCCATAATTAAGTACCGGGATGAAAATAACATATGATATAAGTCTTAAATGTTCAATATAATATACAGAAAGAACTCTTATATATGTTGGAACATTTCAACTAATTTCTTGATGTCACATATTAATATTAATTATACTTGTTTTCTACAGGACAATGGTAGGAGATGAAAACAATTGCAACGAACTTCAAGTTATTCACCAACCAACCTCAAACCAATTCCAGGCTTTCTGATGAAGAAATTAATATAACTTAATTTAGCTAATTGGCAACCAATTTTGTTTGGAACTGGTGCAAGAGATGGAGTCAATGGAGGATTGCTATGTAAAATGCTAGGATTTTAGAGAAGCCAATTGATATGTAAAATGCTAGGATTTTAGAGAACCTTAATTTGAACTTTCTAGCAGAAGACTTGGCATTAATCAAATTAATCATAATTGGCTTCTTATTGAACAGCTATTTTAATTTCCATTATACTTTCATATTTCATGTGATCTAATGGCGGTACAAACATTAATTTTCCTACTCTGTATATTGCTGCATAGTAGGCATATATCATCAACGTTGCAGGTATTAAAATAAAAAAAGAAGCTGCCCAAAAATAAACACCAGTTTCTTCATGTCTGTTTGTTTGTTTTTATTAATGAGCATGAAATGGGGTTAAAATTCTCAACTCGTCTCTAATGGCATGCACTGAGTTTCAAGCCTACAACCTCTTACATTGCTGAGTGCAATACGTTAGCCTACTGTACAAGATGTGGTGCTCCATTCCGGTATTTGTTTCTCTTATCAATATACAACTAATTTCTTTGATCAAACAAATTAACTTGAGTTGTTCCTCTTTTTTTCTTTGCCTTGTAATTAAGTATCTTGGTAGGGTAAAAATTTCAATAATGCTTGTGAAGTTGTTGGAGTTGATAAGATAAGACAACTGAAAATTTTCAATTTACATTCTGGCATTACAATTAATTATCCGTCTACCCTCATCTTTCTGTAAAATTGCAGTTGCCGAGTTTCTTGAACAAGTACATCATAAGTGGTGCAAACATACATCTACTTTCGATCGGAACATGAGTGGAGCTTTTGGTAACATCTATCATTGAAATATTTTTGTACACGAGAACTATACATACCCATGGAGCTTTGGAAACATTATTAATTTTCGAAACTGCCTTGGATATATATACAATAAAATAGAACACAGTTTGGTTAATTAGTTTACCTCTAGCTACTCAAGCTTTCCTGCAACCAATTATTCACCTTATCCTTTGTATACATTTTATGCAAGAGTTTTCCCTCATAGCGTTTTTTTTAATACACACCTCTTAAATTGTTTTGGTGACGATACCACAAATTTGAAGTGCATATATGTAGACTGAAATGAAAAGCTCCGATCAGTGTATTTGTCTAATTTTGTATAGTGATCTAACTAATCAGAGATCCAAGCAATATTTCCAAATTTCAATTTAACTAGGGTCTAGGGTGAATTAAATTACATAGCCTTAAGTTTAGGTGTACTTAATATTATGATGCCTGAATTGCCAGGGGGGGCATAATTAAATTAGTCAGAAAAAAAGTTAGAAGTTTCTTTTCTATCCTCAGAGAAACTCCAGAAAGGCCTTATATTAAATGGTAGGCCCATGAGGAGGGCCCATAAAACTTTAAAAAGGTTTAAAGCTAGAGCATCAGACATGACACAATGGCCACTTGTGGGCCCAAAGATACTAAATAAAAGGATATCATGTCAGAGATCAGCACAGCCCAAAATGTGGTCCTAATCCAGAACACTGTATATAGGCAGCTATCAATATGATTTGTTTTCTATGCAACGTGTGGTTGGGAATCCAATGCAGAGAGAGAGAGAGGGAGACACCCGGGGTGGAGGGGTCCGTCCTATTTCTGCACCAGCACCAATCGATGGAAATTGTAAATTGGTGAATGATAGATTGGCATAAATGAACAATGTTACAAATCAGAGATGGTCCATTCTTGTGTTTTAGACTTGTGAAGTGACATTATTTAGGATCAGAGATAGTTGGATTATATTACTTCTCTCCCATAATTTCTGGCCCCGTGTTGGGTACAAATGTCAAAGAATGTTAGTTATGCTTCAATTTTATACTATTTTACAAAGAAGAATACACTGTTCTTGAGAGTGTGCATTTATAAGATTTGTTACCATAAAAAAAAAAGAATAGCTTTTGCATTCAAAGGATACGTGTAATCTAAAGGATATTTGTTGATTTTTTTCAAAAGATGCTGAAGAACAGCAGCAGTACAGCACGAACATCCTAAAGTCAAGACTAGAGAGCAAAGATGGTAAAAGCGATGGGACCTCTGGTGGGGCCTCTAGGTTTCTGCAACCAGCGGAAGTGAGGAAGCCAAGGTTAGTATGGGCACTGCTGTGGTCAGAAGAATATGGGAGAAGTAAGACCTTGTTCTGGTAGTAATGAAAGAAGTCTTTGTTACTAGAGAAAATTAATTTTCTAAAGTGTTGAACCATTACTGGACACTTCTGCTGCATATCCGCAATACTGGGGCGACTGCCCCCTCTGGATTTCGAGTTTTAGTAGTGATTTATTAGTACCGATCGACTCTACCCTTCCCTGAAATTTTTTTTGCCCCCCTTTAGGTGTTTGAGTTATAATTCGGATTAAATTTAGTGTTAAAATCAAAATAAATTTCTTAAATTATGATTGGTAATATTAATTATAAGTTATAGGATTATAAATTATAAGTCAAGATGTTGAAAAAATAAGTTAAAACATTATTTTTTTATCGAGTACTCAATTAGTTAATGGATTTAAATCCGATAAGCTATTTAAATCCGATTCGATATTTTTTTGCCCCTCCCTAGCGAAAATCCTGGGTCCGGCCCTGGCGGTGATGGTGATAGTGATGATAAATAACACCACACAAATACCCAACCTTGGCTCCCAAATTGTTTATGCATCAGTTATATAGACTTATAGTGCCTATTGTACGAAATCATAAAACCAAACTAAATTGTATGTGATGACTAAATGAGGTCGCCGGTGATAAAAAATAAAAAATATTTCAAAGAGTTAAATAATCAAAATTGTGATTGATGCATATATTAAAAAAAATGCAGAACCTTGGAAAAAAAATTAAAATCTATGAGGCCCCAACATTACAATTGTCAGCAAAATTTGTTACAATAAATACTTAACTTCCCTTGTAGCTCTAGTAAAAGAAAATTGGAAGAGTTAGTGAGGTGAGAATATATCCATCATATTGTTCTATGAAACTCTAATTTTGGACCATTCTTCTAAGGTGCTTCTGTGAAGCCTATTCATTTTAATTCTAGGCCTCCTTTTGCAAATAATTTTCTCAGCCTCCTTCCAGTTTTCAGCTATGTCCAACGCAACTAGCAGTGCGCACATTACACATGCGCTCCTTCCATGGCCTAGATTATGATAAGGTAAGAATGACACAATTTATCATTGAAGTGTGGAATACAAAAATATAATCATTAGGCTAATAAGATGTTTTCTTTCAGCTTTCAACAAGAATTCATTACCAAGTGCAAACTTGTGTGATCCAAGAGAAAATACCATTAGTTCCACAAAGTTCCAAGAAAACATCATCTAATCCCAATCCAACAACAAACAAGTTGTCTTAAAATGGGTCAGATGATCAGTTCTACCTAATGGATCTAATCAACGACTGTCGGTCCTAGTAAATGGGAATATCAGACCACGGGTCCTCAAATATTTCAAACAGAAGTTTCAATGGCAATACAAGAAAAAAAAAATTGGTTTTGCCACTAGGTTTAGTACAAGTACCAGTAGATAGTAGGACACTTTGAAGCGTGCCTGATGATACCATACGGGTTCGCCAACACATAGCCATTTCTTATTGCAGCATATCGTTAAAGGCATAATTAGGTCCAGTAACAAAATGTAACACCAAGAAATTCAAAGTTGGACTTGGAATTGTAATTCCATAGAACTAACCAAATGCACAATGGATGTAAATTTTTCTTCCTGTGTCCCTTTTAGCACATGCCCATAGAACTGCAAATTCAATCTGCCATGGTAATGGGGCCCGCGTGTCAAAAGCACCTATACATATGTAATCTTCTGGGTCAACTAGGCCACTATGTGGGAGTTCACAAGTGCAATCAATGACTGACAAATCACCAGGCGGCATGTCTCCCTTGCTACATGGCCAGCCACCAAGATATAACTCATCACATATCTCATTATACAAGGGCTCATCCCTTCTCTTTATTCTTTTGAAATGATAGTACAATCGTGATAGTAATAGAAAGGGGGAGAAGAACATAATTGACCATAAGGGAAACTGTCCGGTTTTGGGGCTTTTGCTCAGGATTAAGGGGAAATTTATGGTAGTGTTAGAGACAATTGTGATTATAAATAGAATGAAGGAGGTATAAAGAAAGGGGATGGTGAGTAGTGGCAAGCCAGCTTTTGTCAGAAAGAAAGATGGTACAAGGAAAACAGATGCGGCTGTTCCGACAAACTTGGATATTCCCATTTTCTTTCAGAGCCTTATTTCTTCTTTTACCTCTCACCTGGATAGACCACGTGATAAGAGAAAAGAAAATGTTAAACAGTATAATAATTTTCACAAGTAGTCTGCAATGTTCCAGCAAGCCCCATCAAGCAGTGAACTGGTAACAAGGCAGCACTAACATTTTCTTTAAGATTGTTTTTTCATTAAAGACTTTTTAAGTGATTTGGGATCTGCCAAAGGCTCCCAAGTCTCCGTAGAAGCTTTGGTCAAGACTAACAATATAGAAAACTAATATAATTAATTCTCTGTCTACCAGTAGGAGCACCATCATTTTTCTAGACAAAGACAAAGTACAAGTACTAATTGACCATTACAAAACTAGTGCCAAAAGACAATTTTCCTGGTACCTATAATAGACACACTATGTCGAAAACTAGAGAGATGGGGTGGATGATGACAGTTTTCCTGTCTTATAACAATATATGTTTAATATTCTCAACGGTTTTGCATATCAGACTCAGTAATTCAACATGTGTGAGCACAGATAATTTACGATATCAGCAATTAAAACAAAAAAATTGCGACTATTTGCCAGAAAACAGGTGATAATTGTAATGAAACACGGGAACTCAGATCTGCCACCCCCACTTTTATATTCACGTGGATTTGAACCTGCAACTCTTGCAAAAGAGGCAAGGCCCATCACCAATTGTGTTGGGCTGCAGTGCTCGATAGCAGGTGATGTTAGATGAGTGTTCTGAAAAGACGTGATTTTAATTAAACATACACCCAGCAAACCCCCAACCTCACCATCACCCAAGTTGAACCAAAAATAAATTATTATATGGTGTTCGGTTAAGGCCTAAATTTAAGAAGGCCTAAGTTATTCCTTGGTTGAGGCCTAAAGTAAAGTCATGGATTAAGCTATTCCTTGTTTGGTTGAAGTTTGTGATATAATTCATAGCTTAAGTTGAATTTTCCTTCTATTACTGGTTCGTACTGGTGCCATACTCGTACAATTTGCTGAATAAGAATATTGAGTGCAATTAAATGCTAGGTGAGGGTTTAGAACTGTATAATTACTAGAATGCAAGTACTGTTCCAACAAAAAGATGATAAATTTCATTTATAACAAGGACAGTATTTTCATTTGTAACACTAAGCACTCAAGTCCTTGAATTTCCATCAATTTTGCAGATAAGTCTACTGAAAAATGCTAGCTTAGCTAGCAAAATATAGCAGCAAAAAGAAGACCAAGTGTACTGGGTACAACAACAATTGATTGAATTGTTGCATGAGGTACATTAGTAGTGTGTGAGGCCAGCCGATCAGTTAAAATAGGAATTTTCTTAGGAACTGTTTGTAACAATGAAGGAGAACAGAAAATTTAAAGGAAAAAGAAGCTTAATTAAAACCTTAATATGGCTTGCAAGATCACTTAATATTGATATATAATTAGTTTTAATAGAAACAGACAATTTTAATGTACATGATCTGAAAGTTTAAATGCAAAATGAAATTTAGATAGAAAACAGGTGGTACTGGTCTTTTATTGATCATGGTATAATATCCTAGCTGAGGGGTATGTGCTGTTAGGGAACAGTACCGATCTTTTATTATATTACACATTGGTTTAGTTAGATTGCATAAAACAAAATACATAACTAAGGTAACTAATAAATCTAACATGAATAATAAAAGTATGTTAAATGAACCTAAAATAAGCCAATTTAACAATAAAGGAAGCATACAGTTGATTTTAGGTTCGGTAGTGTCTGATACGGTGGCGAATTGAGTAGTGGTGAGCAGCCAGGATCAGAATCAGATAAACCATACTGGAATTGACCAAACCAGTCGAATCAGACCGTACTGGCACTGCCTTTTTCTCCTCGATCCCATCCTGGATTCGAAAAAAGCGAAGGATCCTGTGAACTCTTTTGCCCCACTATAATTATGGTTTTCTATTTCAATTTGCAATGGAAAAAAAAAGGAAAAAGTACTTAAGGCCCTTTGTACAAGGGAAACTTATACACCCACCCTCAATTTTTATAATTTACATGGAAGCCCTTTTGGAAGGAATAATTAACAAGTAAGCCTTTCACAGTTGTATCAGGGACAAGGTAACAGGAAAAATTACGGTCTGAAATTGAACATTTAATAATTCAAGCCCAACAGAGATTGTGCCTGAAATGTGCAACGGCACGGTCTAAGAAAATTAACCCGATTTTCTGACAACCACAATGCCTGTCGGCATAAGATTGTGTACATTGATCAATTAATTTTCTGATACTATTACTGATTCAATTGTCTTCTTGAACCAATTCCTTGTATGCACTATACTCAACATATAACCTCTTCAACTTTATTCTTAACTATAGCAGTTACAACTTTAATTATCAATTTGTATGCTCAGAAACATATATTCAATAGAAATTTTCTTTTAACAGTCAGTCTAGTCATTCAATCAATTTTGACTAACCTTCGAATTGGACAGATTCAACTGGAATGATGCAGTTTCTTGGGCCTCAAATCCCTGTAAAAGAAATCAAATAAACAATTACGTACAAGGACAAATAAAGCCACGTAATAAGGAAATTGGTAGCAATTTAGAAATTACAACAATCGTAACAAGGACAAATTATAGCAGTTTCTAGGGATTTCTTCGAAGCCCAAATCTAAATGGATAAGAAAATGTACTGTTCAAAAGGTAATTGCATCAAAATTTCACAAATACCTCTTGGACAGTATTCACAATTTCGCAGAGGAAGGGAGGATCACGAAAACGGGGAGGAGAGGAGGGAAGAGGAAAAGAGAGAGAGCAAACCTGTTGGGGAGAGAAGTTGGGGACGGGGAGGAGAGGAGGCCGACGTGGAGGCGGAGGGTTTTTCTCGACGTGAAACAAATCGCGGAGAAGAGGAGTTTTGCTGAAAAAAATTGGAGAAGTGTTTGGGTCTGATCGGAACCTCAATTCTCTCGCAAAAAAGTTTGATGTCTCAAATTTTATTCCAGTGATACCCTTTCTTTTGCTTTGATGAGTGCTCTTTTTTCTCGAGCGCGAGACCTAGCGCGGGAAAATTGACACGGCAGAGCCGGTTCTGTCACAAAACAGCACCACGTGTTACTGTTATGTGATGTGATCACCCTTGATATTTTAGTCATGGAGCGTAAAAGATCTGATCACAGCACCGCACGTAATCACGCGAGTCACGTATAATTAGAACCGTTAGGTCTTAATCAAATGGTAAATCATAAATAAACTAACTTATGAAAAATAGTTAAACGTGAGAAATGTGTCCGATTACGTTTGGACACGGCACGCGAATAGTCACGGCACGGATCACTATTCACTTGACCACGGCATGACACGAGACCAAAGTCATAGCGTATTAGTCATGACACGACACAGCACGTTTTTTCCACACTAGCGAGACCTACAAGCTTGGCCAGGAATTTTTTTATAATCCATAATTAATTAAATTAATTTTAGCAAAGCAACATAATTATTTTTTTTTTTAGATTAATTTCTCATATACCCTTCAAGAGTTATTGAATTTCTTATTTACCCTCTCTCCTCTTAGTTATATCTCATATATCTCTTAACTCTTATTTTTCTTTTTTATCTACTCTTTGAATTAACAACCCACAATTAAATACTATCTAATTTATTTATTTTCCATTATACCCTTATTCTTTCCTTTATTTAAATTTTGCAAAGGACAGTACCATTGTTGTGCTCTAATGAAAATGGTGGAGGTAAAATGCTTGAAATCCAAGGACCTGGTGTACAAAATGGTCATGGACCTACTCAAACATGCTGGTCAGCTGCAAAAATGCAAGGACTTGAAGGAGATGATGGTTAAACGGGGTTTTCTTGAAAAATTGACAGAAAATGCAATGTTGTAGTGAATATTGTTTTTTTTTTGTTTTTTGCTCCCTTTTTCCCTTTGAAGTAAATGTTGTAGTGAAATTTTGAATTTGGTAAGAAAGATTAGAGAATGAAGGTAAAATAAGATTATTTCTTATTATAACTGTTTGTAATTGCTACATTTATTGAACAATTTCAATGTTGTACGACACTATGAAACTATGAGTGAGTCTATGGTACTATGCATATTACGATTTGGTCTCTAATACGGCTCAATATTCGACTTTTCAAAATTCTAACGGTCGATCCGAACAATTCATCTTGTTCTCCATATTAATATATGTTTGGAGACCAAATTTTACATTTTTTGAAATTTTTTTACTATTTTTTTAGATTTATTGAAAATCACAGTTCTGGATGGTCTAGAATTTTCAGATCAAGTGATTTTCTAAATATCTAAAAAAATAGTAAAAAAGTTTCAAAAATGTAAAATTTGGTCTCCAAACACATATTAATATGGAGAACAAAATGAACGGTTCAAATCGACAGTTAGGATTTTGAAAATTCGAATATTGAGCCGTATTACGGACCAACCCGTAATATGCATAGTACCGTAGACTCACTCACTAACTATTATATTTACTGCTAACGAGTTAACGACATATTACTTTAGTGTGCACACCCCTAATCATCAGAGAACTGACTCGTTTTCCCTAGCGGCAGATTTAGTGTGCTTTGTTGGGATATTTTTTATGAACTAAACCACTTGTTATAACAAAGATAGAGAGTAGTGCATGGTTTTCTACATGTTCTCTTAGGCCTGTTCGGCAGATTACTGTTCATATGGGAAAAAAAATTCACTCAGATCAAAGTTTTTTTTTCCTACGATAAACAGTAAAAATTAGTTTAAAATTTTTTATTCTCATTCCTATTTCTTAGCATGTTTTTTGCTTTTGAAATTTCAATCCAAATACATGCCATATATTTGGAGATATTGGCTTGGGCTTTCATGTGGAATTTACTTCGGCGATTTTTATTAATATCCCTAAAACAAATCAAAATTTTAAAAATGCCCCTGCTCCCAATTTTTTTTTAAAAATGCCCTGACCGCCTGGGCTTCGGGCGGCCCAAAAAAGCCTGTGAAGCGCCACCCCCTGGGGCGCCCCATAAGGCAAGTGAGGCGCCACCCCCTGGGGCGCCCCATAAGGCAAGTGAGGCGCCATCCCTAAGGGCGCCCCATGGTTTTTTTTTTTTTTTTTTTATATAGATCTTATAATTTTGATTTGAAGAATTTTGTGAAGAAAAATGGATTAAAATTCATAATAAATCCAGGAATTTAAAATTCAAATACATTACTAAATAATACAGTACCGTCGAGTCCATAGAATAAGGTAACATAAAATTCATACAGCAACAACCAGTTCAAATATCAATTATACAAACCGTTACAGTTAAAACATAAAATACTACAACAACATACAATTGGGGTCTAAGCCTTACGAGACGAGGAGCTTGCTCCCTTTTTTTTCTCAGCCCGACGGACGCACGCAGGACACTCCCACGTAGTGAGACGAGCGTCGTTCAGCAGATCTGCATGCGGGTCCATGCAATTGGGATGAACAGCTTTGCCACATTTATAACAGAAGAACATATCCACCATATCTCCGTTCAGCTCACATAAGCAGCACTGTCCCCATCCAGGTGGAGGGACCCTGTCCACCCAGCCTTCCATCAGCATTTTTCTAATTGATGGATCAAGAGTGCTTAGAAATGCTTCTTTATTTTTGGGTGAAAACAATCTTTCCAAATTCCTCATCGCGTAGGCTTTAGCCGTCCAAAAATTATTAATGAGTGCTCTTTTTGCTTCGCGTTCGGTTTCAGTTCTTCCTCTATTTTTTCCAACTTTGGGTGCCATTATAACTAGGGTTTCAAGTGACAGCAATTGATTAGGAAGGCTAATTATGTGCGTAATTAAATACTAACTGTACAGTAATCAACGGCTAATTAGAAAATAATTAGAAAATATATAAAAAATAATTGAAATAAATATTTTAAAAATAATTAAAAGAAATATTTAAAAAATAATTACCAAAAATATTTAAAGAATAATTTAAAAAATATTTAAATTACCTGTAGCTGTAGTCGCCCAGAAAATCGCCCGAAATCGCCTTGAGCGCTTTCTCCCTTCTTTCTGCCTTTGAGGTGGAAGGTAGACTGATGTTGGAGTGAGAAGAGAGAGAGAAAAAACGAATAAATAAGCATCCCTAGTGGACCGCCCGTGGCCCAGGCGGTCAGGACCCTAGCAAACCGCCCCTGTCACAGGCGGTCTGCTGGGAGTGTGGGTCGCAAATAGTGAAGAAATTGTAATTACTTGAATATAATTTCTTAGTTTGAATGTAATTACTTGAAGTATACTGTTAAGCTTTTAATTATATCGTTGAACTTTAATTGTATTGTTGAACTTTAATTGTATTGTTGAACTTTAATTGTATTGTTGAACTGTGTTATAATAATGAAATGCAAAGTGCAAACAACATAATACCAACATGAACATAAAATAAAAAAACGTAATGTCAACATAATACAGCAGTCCCATAGTCAAAATACTACAGTCAGAAATATATCACAATAAACAAAAACTCTACAATCATCATCTTCGTCTCCTTCCGGATAGAGACAACCTAGGAGCCGCTACGCCCTTGCCATGCCTGTGCGGCTGCACGCGCCTCTGCGGATACAATTCTGGGTTTACTTTTTTTAGATTTATTGAAAATCATATACATGCAAACATACAATTTATATAATTTTTTTTTAATAAGAATTGCATGTATATAATCCAAAAATAATTGTATGTAAATAAATTGCATTTATATGATGTTCAAAAATATACAATTAATTTTGTTGCATGCATATACAATTAATTTACACTTTGCATGTAAGTAAATTGCATGCATACGCATTTTACAAAAATTAATTTTGTTGAAAATAAATAAACTTTACAAAAAAAAATGCATATACAATTCTGGGTTTATTTTTTGGGTGTATATGCAATTTGTTTACAAAATTAATTTTGCATGTACATGCATTTTTTTTTTGTAAACAAATGCATGCAATTTACTTACAATAAAAAAAATGAGATATAGATGTTTTTTATAAACAAATGCATGCATACAATAAAAAATTATTTTTGTGATACTTCAAAATAATTAGTTTTACTTCAAATCTTTTATATTCATATATACATGTTTTTTATAAACTATCACAAAAATAATTTTCAAAAAATAAATATGCATATTTTTAAATCATAAACTCTAAATTGAAGTGTAAACCCTAAATTTGTAAGTAATTCACAATTGACAACCATAAACCCTAAATTTAACTATAAACCCTAAATTTAAAAAAAAATCACAATTCACAACTACAAACCCTAAATTCAACCATATGTCATTCAAGCAATTTTACCATAAATCATAATCCTAAATTCGAGCAATTGCACCAATTCAAGCAATTCAAGCATCCAATTCAAGCAATCAAGCAATTCAACCATCTAATTCAAGCAATCAAGCAATTCAACCATCTAATTCAAGCAATCAAGCAATTCAATCATCTAATTCAAGCATCCAATCGAACCAATTCGACCAATTCAATCAATTCAACTAATTACTAACATTTCACCCTAAACATCGAATCAAACAAAACCGAATCACATTACATCATTTAATCACATTTAACCGAAACCCTAAACCCTAATCGAATCGAAAAAAAGAAAACTCACTTGTTCGATCGAGAGAGAAGCGAATCGAGGCGCGAGGCAGTGACGAGCGTGGTGCGAGGCAGAGAGGGGTCGGCTCGGAATGGCTTCTTTCTTCTTCTTTCTTCTTCTTTCTTCTCTTTTTTTCTCTTTTTTTCCTCTTTTTTTCGGCAGAAACAATGGGGGAGAGAGAGGAGGGGCGGCTCACGGGTGGGGTTAGTAGCTGGGCAGTGGGGCGCCAGATGGGGGGGCGCCTCACTTGCCTTATGGGGCGCCAGATGGGGGGGCGCCTTACTGGTGTTGTGGGCCGCCATTTGGGCCGGCGCCTCACAGGCTTTTTTGGGCCGCCCGAAGCCCAGGCGGTCAGGGCATTTTTTTAAAAAAATTGGGAGCAGGGGCATTTTTAAAATTTTGATTTGTTTTAGGGATATTAATAAAAATCGCCGAATTTACTTGGTCAGAGGCATTGCAATTTATATCTGTCAGGGAAGCTCAATTAGCCAGGTAATACAGGTTATCTAATTAAGAAAAAGGTAGTCGGCGCATGTTAGTCATTTTGTACCAGTGCACTACAATTAATAAATTAAATTTTGTGGGTGCATAAGAAAAAGAAAAATTTATTGATTGATTCATACATTTGTTTACATGTTTGTTTTGAGTATTGTGAGTTTGTGACAGACAAATTTCGGGGTACACACAACTGGAATTCGAATCCTCTGAGATATCTCAAACTTTGCGACTTTATGGAAAATCCAAACCGTTTAGTTGCGTTATACACGAATCTCAAAGCACATATATACGGCCCCCTACATCACCCCCGAATAGGCACCGGACACGTGGGTCACGCAAAAGTTGAGATATCTCAGAGGATACACACTCCACACAACTGATAGCAAATATAAAGGCACAGATCAAATTGGCACGCTGCTCAACTTGATGTTTACTGTTTTCTTTTTGACCTTTTTGTTGTTGTGTAGGCTTTAACCCTTAACCAAATAAATTCAGATCTGATGGTCTATTTAACCTGCTTTTTCAATTCACCCTTAAAATACTGTTATTTGCCAGTTTTTGTGACAAATTTTTTTTTTTTTTTTAGTTGATTATAGTTTCGCTTAATTTTGAAAAAACCAAATATATAGTTGTAACTTGTACATGCATAGTATTATTTCAAAAAATCGAAAATAATGTCTGAATTATTTTAAAAATATAATAATTAGTGCTCAATTTCAATCGATTTATGCTCTAAATCCTTCATGTTTTGCATTTCCCTACAAATTATGAAAGTAACCATAATCTCGCTGAAATATCAATTTAAACTAAGATTTTTGGCCTTTAGCTAAAGGGGAGTGCTATACTGAGAGCATTTATTATGATTTTGAGAGCTAAGAGAATTTTTATTCTCTTAATATCTGTTTTGTCCTTCCACTTTTCTCTCTAATCAATTAATAAGATCAATTAATAAAAGAACTAATGAAGGAAAGAAGTAATAAAGGAAAGGAGAAAGAAGAGTTTCCTTTCCGTGAGAAAAATTGCACTAAAAAAATCCTTCACAAAAGATGTTATTAAGAGTCTATAGTGTTATTACCAAGAAGATATAATAATGGAAAATATGAGGTTAGTTTCCAGAATTTCACATGATGTTACTAATTTGTAGCATATGCAATTTATTACCATGAGTTCGTTTTAAAGGGTAATAGTCTAATAAAGGAACTGCCCAATATTAACTGGGCACATAAAGAAAAGAGAGAGAGTTACCAAAGTTGTAATCTTTCTATTTCTGTCAAAGTGACTTTATTTGTTATTTTTTTCATTATTGACTTTTGTATTAATTATAACAGAATTAATTGTGACAGATATGAGAGAGAGAACAAAATGACAAAATCGGTATTTAAAGAGAAAATTTTCTCTTAGCTCTCAAAATTTCAAATGGTGCCTTCAGTATAGCACTCCCCTTAGCTAAATCCTAGTCGTTTTTTGTACTATTTTTACAGTTATCAGTTCCTCCATGCATTAGCGGATTCATAATTTCAGTCAAAAAAAGACACAAATTACTGATAATAGAGCAACTTTTTTTTCTTGACGAATAATAGTAGAGTAGCAGATGAGAATTTTAAAAAGTCATGACGTGACTAGATACGTCACAGCACGGTACGTTTTCGTCATGTGTGCCGATCACGTATTGCGACTCCCATGTCTCGTGCTGTAACCATTCGTGTCATGTGAAAGATTTAATCGCAGCATGTCATGTGGTCACGTGAATCACGCGTAATTATGACCATTAAATCTTAATCAAATAGTGAATCTTGAATAAATTAACACAAATTATGAAAAAAGAGTTAAATATGACCAAACGTGACAAATCAGTCACGTGTGATCAAAGCGTAACTAACGTGCCGTGATCATTCTTCCAAATTTGATCACAGCACAGCATAACACGTAAAAATCTGACTTGATACAACATGTGATCCAGAAGTAGGCACAAGTCCATCCAGAGATATACACAAGTTTAATTTACCACTAAGTCTTACAAAATTTCAAATGCAGAGTTTCTATCTCTGAGTCTCTAGATCCACTGTTGCCTCCATAGTAATTAAGCGTGAAGTATATAGGAAGATGAAGAAAATTAAAGGGCATGGAACCTATATTTAAAATTAAAGGGTTTATTGGTTAATTTAGTTTTTAAAATAATTAAATAAAATGTTAAATAATTAATAAGATAATTTTATTATTATTTTGTGGAGATATTAGATATTATGGTTGTTTTTTTTTTGAAAAAAATGACTATTTCAAAGTTTATATGGACACATTATAATTTATATTTTTTGTAGTTGCTACGAATAAAAATGTCCTCAATTGGGGACGTGATAATACCATTTTCCAATTATTAGAAGGATGTATACGAAAAACCGCCTGTCTCTACATTCGGGCACAGTCAAGTCGAGCCTGAGCCCACCAATCCCAAAACAGCCGATCCATTGACACTTCCTCGCAAGCAAAAATAATAATTTTATTTTCTCCGACAAATATTATTTTTCTCCTGATTTTCTCAAATTTATTCCGAATTTCCGATTCAACAATTAGCTCCAAATTCTATTTTCTCTCTCCTATTTTTTGGAATTGCGCCTGCATTGGCCAAATTTCTTTGTGATCGTTCTCAATTGGGTAATGCAGTGGTTTGACTACTGGCGAAACCCTAGAATTTGGGGAAATTGGGTCTAAGGTGGTCGTCAGGGGTCGAAAGCCGTTGATCGAGCTAGGGTTTGATCTGGTTCGACTTCTTTAACGCTCGAGCTTGGAGTTCCGTAGCGGCACTGCAATTCGATGCTGTGCTCTTTCACGTAGTGGAATTTCAGTTGGAAATAAGGTCTGTTCAATTCAATAATTTGACCCGCTTTAATGCCTTTTATTTTAATAGTACTTCAGAATTTCGATTGTTTGTTTTATGATGCTTGTTTTGGCTACAGCTTTGAAATGCGGATACGTGTAGCTCTTATTGCTACTATTGTTGGTTCAATGGTGGTTGATGTTTTCTCGATTATTAGTGAAGCAATTTAAATTTCATAAACTGTTTTTTCTTTTTCTTTTTTCTTTTCTGTTCGTTTGTCTTCAAGTTTAATGGTAATATCGTGTTGTCCAGTAGCTCGCTAGAATGTTTTTGTAGGTTCCAATTCTAGTTCTTTCTACAGGTGCTAAATTTCCTGTCTGATTTGCGTTTTTTAGTTTACAGTGAATACCCATTGTCTACTTTTCAGATAAGGCACATTAGTTTTCAAATTTGAGTTGTGCCATTTTACAGTTCAATTGAAATGCTAGTATCTTTCTCTGTGATCCACTCCTTTGTTTAATTCTGTTGCATCAATTAGATTTGCATGTTCAATGGCAACATTTTGTCGGTGTTTTTGAATTTCAAATTTTCTATTCAATTTATCCTTTTTTGCTCTTAGTTCTAATGCATATTTATTTATTATTTTGTTTGTGAAGTAACATCACTTATTATTAATACAAATTTTTTGATATTGGTTATTCTAGGCTGACTATTTAGTAAAATAAAGTAACGTAAACAGCTAACTATTACAACCTTTTAACATAAAAAAGTGGGAATCTTAAATAAGTTACTATTTGATCCAATTATAAGGACACTTAGGGGAGCCAATTTCAGTTTACTGAAGTTACTTTGCTAAATCTATCCCTAACATTAATTTACAATTTTGTATCAGGTATCAATGTTACATACTTGAGATACGAAGAGGTATGGCACGGAATTCAAATAACCTAGAGGGTCCCTTGTTTTCTGCCCAATACACAAAAATGGAGAGGTCCAGTAGCTTTCGTGAGGGCCTCGAAGGCCGGGGGGCAGGTACATCGAGGAATATGCAGCACCCTACTGAGATCCCTCCCTTGACACAGTACCTAAATCTTGAACTACCTATGAGGGAACAGCAGCAGAAGTCTAGGTCAGCTGAATTGAGACGAATTCTTGGTCCTGGCTTAGATGACCATGGGTTTGGGTCGGTACAGTCCAAGGCTTCACCGGCAATTATTCCGGAAGAGCTAAAGAAATTTAAAGCTGGTCTTTTGGAGTCTTCATCAAGGGCTGGGTAACCTTTTGTTTCTTAACTTGTATATCGGTCAGTCTTGCATGATACACACTTGCCTTACTGTTCATCTCCTCAATTTTACTTTTTTTTTTTTTAGTTTAAAGAAGTGAGGTTGAAGTATAAACTTTTTTTTATAGCTTGACATAATAGTTAAATCTAGTGCACCTTTTGAGGAACCACGTAGTTGTATGCATCTCAATCCATCTACTATAAATGGTCTCTGCTAGAGTGCTAATTGAACTTTTTTTTTCCCCTTTTCTATTGCCAATACTATTCTAGATAGTAAGCTCTTTTTTATTAGTTTTCTTGCTGATCCTGATCCTGATCCTGATTATTATGCTAATATCATCTTTTGGTCAACAGGGATAATGCCAAGTTTTTTCAGGAAGAGGCGACAAAGGTAGACAAATACAAAAACATAGTGGCAAAGAGACGGCAGAGGAGCTCCTCTGACATCTCTGGGGACAAACCTGGGGGCTCTAGCTTTTCTAAAATTGGGGGATCTCATTCGAACAACCCAGCCCATCAGATCTCTCCAGGCGAGCATTTGGGCCAGAGGCAGGAGGATAGGCCCAAGAATCTGATTCCCAACAAGCGGGCCCGCTCGTCATTGGGTGGTGAACCACGGGTCTGTATCTATTTTTATCTTCTTTTTAGTTTTTGATATTTCATTCTTAGTCTTTGTTTTAGCTGTCAGGAAGTTCTTTGTATCGATTCTCTCTATATAGTGTGGCTCATCCAATGAAAATGCAAAAAAGGACATGCACATTAATGGCACCTGGTCCTGTTTGCAAATTGGCTCATGAATTACACCGTACACATGATCTTTAGAACTTGAACTAATTCTATACTACTTTTTATCGATTTCTTAATATGTTGATATATTTTAAGGTGTAGATTAGCTCATGATTTTATTTGTTTGATGCAGTCTGAAGGGCGCGGCCTAAGCTCTATGAGGCAAGCTCCAACCAATGCTGAGAAGGAAAAGGGCATTTTCGAAAAGGAAAAGAACAACACTAGTAGACTTTCTGGCAATGAGGGGTCCACACCTTCACAAGAAAAACCACGTGGGCTCACCCCTGGTGGCGATGGGTGGGAGAAAAGGATAAAAAGGAGGCGATCTATGGGGTCAATGGTAAACCGGGCCAACGATGGGGCTCATGCGGACTCGAAACAGTCAGCCCCACCAAGGCCAAATATTAACACTGAAAATAGACGGTCGAATGATAATGGTCTTAGTTTCAGGTTTAAATTTATTTTCTTATTTCTTTTATATTTGTATGTAACTATGTATACCTCTTCGAATTAATTCCTTTATATATGTATGCTGTATGTTTTGGTTTACCATATATACTAAATGTCATTCAGCTGTAATTTATATTCTTTTGTTTTTTCTTTTGAGAAACAATAGGAGTAAAAAATGTATATTCTGTAGGTATGCTTCCTGTTTTGTTGTCCTGTACTTCTTTGTGATGAAGTCTTAGATCTTTTTGCATGATCTTATATTGACTTTGCAGATCAGGACTCCCGAGTGGGACTGTAGCCGGTAACAAGACAGATGCAAGTTCCCAGCAGAGCAGTGGCAATGGAACCCGCAGTACAGTCAAAGCTGACAATGATAACAATCCTAATGAGAGAAGAGAGCAGCGCTCCTCTGGCTTAGAGAAGGATCGGAATATTCCAAAAGGAAACAAGTATACTTATATCCCTTCTCTTTCAACAGCTGTTCCTTTTATCATCTCCATAATATCTCTTTTGGAAGTTAATCCTTCTTGATGCTTTATCTGGATGTGAAATTTGGTTGGCTGGCTGAGCATGAAGCATGTGTACCTATTGTTGGATTTTACTAAACTTTTAATTTCCCTTTTGGGAGCCATTAAAATTCTCTGCTTCCTGTCTGTCAAATAAACAACTGAATAACACTTCTCTTTACTTCTCTCCTTCCTACTTCTCCATGGCTTGCTACTTCTTTATATCTCCTTCTTTCTTGTCCATTCTTGCCTCTCTTTCTGACCTCATGGCATTTTCCATTACGGTTGAAAGAGAGGATCCATGATGGTGATGGAGATGGGGCAGGGAAATAGGGAATTGGAATGAAGTGATCGTTCCATCCCCTTTGGTTGATATTGACGGAGTGACCTGATTGGTACAAAATTAAGCTCAGTGGTGATGGGATATAGTTTAGCGACCTTCGGTCATGAATGGAAAAGTTACTCAAATACAATATGCCAAGGACTTAGTCCAAGCATCAACTATTATTAATTAAGTATCATATTTGAAATGCTTTTGTGTCATGTTGTTGTGGGCTTAATATTCTATTATATTCTCTCTCTCTAAATTAATTTTAGGTTGGTTTCAAGGGAGGAATCTCAAGGAGGTGCCCTAAATCCAACGACCAAGGCAAAAGCTTCCAGGGCACCAAGGACCAACTCATTTGTGGTCATGAACTCATCTCCCAGCTTTCCGCGATTTCCGGGCTCGTCAACTGACGGATGGGATCCTCCTGCTACTTCTAATAAAATACAGAATGCTACTCCACTGGGGCCTACTGCCTCTAATGCACCTGCCACAACAAATCGCAAGCGCCCCCTGCCATCTGGCCCTCCGTCACCTTCCCCTCCAGTCACGCAGTGGGTTGGGACACGGCCACAGAAGATTCAGCGCACTAGGCGTGCCAATGTTGTTTCTCCTGTGTCTAATTTCGATGAAATGCAAGCCCCTAATGATGGATCGGTGCCTTCGCCTTCGGCAAGCAATCAGAACAATACAGGTAGTAGCACCATGTTGCAACAGAAGTGCAGAGGCGATGTTGCCACGTCATCTCCTGCTGGTTTATCAGAGAGTGAGGAGTCAAAGGGAAAAGGGGTTGAAAATGGAGAGATGGTGGATAACAAGGCTTCTATTTCAACCAATAAGAAAGCTAATAGGGTTTTGTTGAAAGAAGAATTGGGAGATGGAGTAAGGAGGCAAGGGCGTTCCGGAAGAGGCAGCGGGCCTGGTCAGGGAAGGTCCCTACTGCCATTGCCAAAAGAGAAGATTGATGGTAATGACAGTACCACGAAGCCGCCTAAGAGTGGACGGCCCGCATCTGATAGGAATGACAGGTGCTAGGGCCTCTTCTTTTTTGTACTTATGTTTATCTTGTTTGTTAAATATGAAATCTAGAATTTGATATTGTGTTTTTATTGTTTGATGCAGTAGGATAGGTAGGCCTCCATTGAAGAAGACAGTTGATCGCAAGTCTCAAGGTCGGCCAGGGCAAAATCCACATATTGTCCCCTCAGATATGATGGGTCTCTCCCTCTCTCCCTCCCTCCCTCCCTTCCTCCCCTTCCTTTTTATTTGGTCATATGATTGCTGATACCTAGAAGTTACTTCTGTAGGTGAAATGGACGATGACAAAGAAGAATTAATGGCAGCTATTAATGCTGCTCGCATTGCTTGCTGTGAGAAACTTTATATCCTTTTGAAAACTATGTTAACTAAGGAATTGCTTTTCACCTGTATGCCCATGAAAAATTGATAGGAGTAAATTTTGTCAGTTTTCAAATATTCTCCTTGAAAACCTTTGGGATTTTAGGACACGTTGTGCTAATGTTGGCACAGAATTCAAATGTACAAGGGTTAATAAGGGTCACATGAGAAATATGCAGTTCCTTTATTTACTCAATTTGTAATGTGTGTCATCTCTTTTAATTTCTTTGCTTGTGATAGTTGATGCATGCACTGGTCCTTTCTGGAAGAAGATGGAACCTTTGTTTTCTTCTGCATCCAATGACCTAACCTTTTTGAAAAATCAGGCAAGCTCCCTTTTTTTTTTTTAACTATAGCCTTCATTTATCCTTTCCCCTTATATTTTTACTAGCTATAGCAATGCAGTGGATACTATTAATTTATTGAAAAAGTTACCAATGTAATCAACAAAAATAACCAGTCACTGATAAGAAATCTTAGATGTTAGCAACCAAGAAAAAAAAAACAATAAATAATAATCAGATAATAGTTGAATTTTTAAAAGCATTTCTTTTTATTCATCGTAACATGTAAGGAACATATTTTTTCTTACAAACAACCATCTTTTATTTGTGGGCAGATTGCTTTTGGGGAAGCTCTTGATAGAAGTGCATCTGAAGTTCTTGTTGATGGTTATGACCATGAGGTAGCATCTCATTTTGTACTTCATAACCATCTGAAATTCTTTAAGTTAAACTATTTTTCCCAGGAGCACATTTTATATACCTACTTTTTACTCTTGTGGGGTTAAAAACTTCCAGTAGAGATGTATGTGTAAAGTTTGGTCCGAGTTGCAATTCTGGCCTTATTCCAAGTGCATCATTATTCTGGATTGCTTCAATGGCTCCACTGTGGACCTGTAACACCCAGCCCAGAACTAGAGTTCTAAACCTGGATTCTGGATTGCTTCAATGGCTCCACTATGGACCTGCAACACCTAGTCCAGCTATTCCAGATCAATGCATAAAATATATATCTATATTTTTTATCATGTTGTTAATCTTTGAAAAAACTTAAACCTCCAGGAAAAGGATCCTAGTCAGTTGCTACCCTCATCTCATAAATCAAGCATCGTCGGCCCCACATTTGTAGGTTCCTTGGGGAGAGCCAAAACTGATGATTGGTTTGAGCAAGCAGTTCCCTTATCTCAGATGCTGCTCTCAGCCTTCATTTCAATTGATGACTCTGAACTACTCCTAGACTCCAGCACTTGTACTGCAAATGGTAACGGCGATCACTACACCTTTGAAAAAGTTGGTAAGGGGCAGTGTAATGGGTTCTTGGATGCGAGTCTCCTCACTTCTCACTGTCAGAATGGACCCTACTCGCAGAGTATCTCACAGAACCATGATATGGTTTTGACTTCAGCCCGTCCTGCTCTTTACGAGTGCCAGTATGAGGATATGTCGCTTGATGATAGGATCTTGTTGGAATTGCATAGCATCGGCATTTACCCTGATGCTACGGTATGCGTAAAACTAACTTCCATTATTGCTTAATTTGTTAATTCTAGGGTCTATATGTGGGTGTTTCGGCAGAGTGATAATTTGGTAGTTTTTCTGGAGTTTGATCTTGTTGAGGTTTTGACAAATAGAGATGAACCAAAATGCATTTTGTGTGTGTGTGATATTTATACATGGTCAAAAAGGGTTGATTTTTCAGGTTATTTTTGATTAATTTCTGTTTGATGTTTGATATATTAACTTGTAGCCTGAGCTTGATGAGGGAGAGGGGGCGGATGATATGTCTGCATCTGAGTTACAGAAGGAGCTTGCAGAAAAGGTGTTTATTTTATGTATTCATTAATTTGTTGCTGTTATTATTTTTAGTTAGTATGGCTCTAATTATTGCTACTAATGTGGGTTCTTGATAGTACTAATGATATATTATTATATATTATTATTGGTGCTGCCTTCTCTATTACCATGACTGTCGTCCCTGCCACTATCATTATGGTCATTATCTTTATATTCAGTTTCTATGGTCATTGTTCTTGATGCTGTGCTATGTCTATGCATATTTGTTCACATAAATTCATGCATATACATTTTGATGTGTGTGAATTTTGACACAGGTTAAGGAGAGGAAAAGCACCATGCAAATATTGGAGACAGCCTTCAATGATGCCAAAAAAACTGAAGAGAGGTACTTTGTTATACATCTGGTGTATATCTGGTGCAATGAATTGTAGAATTCATGCTTTGTTAACTTCTGACAGTGGATTTGTATTGATTAAAAAATTGGTTTGCAGGCACATCGAGCAACTTGCCATGGATAAGCTACTTGAACGGGCATGCAAAAAGCTTTCGGTACTATCCCTTACCTTTGATCTTGAACTGTTAGGCTAACCTTACCCAACCTTTACCTTTGCAAAAAGTAGGTCAGACCTGCCATAAATTCTGGCTCCAATCGTTTTGACCTTGACTATGGTATTGGTAGTGTACTGTCTCGGCTGTTATATTAACTGAAACATTTTATGTTTGGGTAGGTTTTATTCTCTTTAGTGTCATGTAGAGCTAATTGAAAGCCCAATCAAACACCAAACTAACTAAACATTATATAACTGAACAAATAAATGAAATCTTGTCTGCTATGAGCTTTGTCATTACTGAACTTATCTTGCTTCATTACTTAAATTCTAGATGAATACATGGCCTCAATTCCACCTTTTTGGCAACTCATGTATATATAACATGGATAGATGGTTTGGTTGGGGCGTAATCTACTCCTGATAAGTTTGTAGGGCTATACCTATCAAACTTCATATTTTCAATGATAACCTGCAACGCTCATTAAACGTTGGAGATACAATAGTTTTTTTTAAAAAAAAATCCAAGTACCCCGGCCTTCCTCTTGATTATCTAATGATATGAAGAGTTAATCTTGCTCATCTTTTAGTTAAATGAAATTGCCTTTCTTGTATTCTTTTTCCAGATAATAAGTCCTAACAAATGATATTTCTGTTCAACAGAGTGGTAGGGGAGGATCAAGCCACAAGGGTGGAGTAAGCAAGTTGTCAAAGCAGCTGGCTCAAGCATTTGGAAAGCGTGCCCTTGACAGATATCACAAATTTAAAGAATCCGGTCGCAGCTGCTTCTCCTCTGACCCTGCATTGTGTGATACTCTTTTCGCACCACTTCAACACCCTGATTCCAAGCAACCTGATGGTACATCATTTTTTTTAATTTATATTATGCTGTCCAACTTCTAGTAGAATGGATTGCAAGCTCTGTTCAATTAATATTGGGTGTAGGCACTGGTTTCTTGGGACCAGTTTAAATTTATTTTAGATGTGTAGGTCATTGACATCATATCACCTATCCTGCAAAACAATCAATTTTGATGGTCAAGCTTTTTGGAAGCAATCACTCTATCTTAATTTAGTTCAGGGCTTAAAATTGCATTCCTAACTTTTGCTGAGTTGTGTAATCACAATTCGAATATGACTTAAATCCACTCTAAAGGTGGAACTATTGAAAAATACGAACCGAATTACACCAATCATTATCAATGATAAAATTGATTAGACGTGGCAGTTATGCTTTCCAGGAACAAGTGGAGTTTCGTTTTTGACGTTAGGTGATTATCCTCTGTTCCCTACTTTTACTTGTTATTCTCCCGGCTACACTTTATTATCCTCTTGTGAAGAAACCTGTTAATTCTTTTTCAAAGTACTATTGAGTGCCCATTTAAAAAAAAAATGAAAATGTCAAGTATGCCCATGGAAACAGAATATTCTACCTAAATTGCTCTTTTTTTCTTTGTTTCCCCTTCCAATATTGAAATTTTTGGTTCCTTTTATCCTTGTAGGTGTCAGCGAGCGCCGGAAGCTTGACAGAGGCCCATCAGATCTGTTTGAGCAGGCTCAAGTGAAAACTGATCAGATCTCAATCAGAGGGAAAAAGAGAGAGGTTCTACTTGACGAGGTGTCCCGGGGTACCACATCAGCATTTGGGCAAAAATGGAAGAAGGACCAGACCAAAGATGGTTTAAACAAGAATTCTAGTCCTAATACTAATGCTAAAGGAGGCAGAGGCGAGAGGAAAAACAAGACAAAACCCAAACAAAAGATGGGCCACCTGTCATCCTCTCAAAATGGTGTTGACAAGGTAACTGACTTGGGCCATTTGGATGCGGGTAGTGGATCAAGTAACAAGCCGGATCAACATAAGGCTGAGCTGCCGGGCCCTACAAACGACGCGAATGATGGATTGTTTGTGGGTTTGCCAATTCCCTTTGATGACCTCGATACAGTGACAGGGGATGCCAATGATTTGGGCTCGTGGCTGAATGTTGATGACGAGTCGTTACAAGATACCGATTTGGTAGGCCTGCAGATTCCCATGGATGACCTTGCAGACCTAACCTTCACCTGAAATTTGGGTGCAAATGTTTCATGGGGTGTGTTGTGTGTTAATGTGCATACCATTTATGAGCTTCTAGGTCCGGTGTCTGTTGTAGGTTTTAAGGTTTTACTGGATAGTCGGCCGTTTAGTTTATATCTAACTGGGTAGGATCTGGGGAGATTGGATCAGGCCATGTGCATTCTTTTGTACATACCTTTCATTTTATTTGTTTTGTCGTAGTTTTCATGTCTTTTAGGTTATTGACAGATCGAAATTGGCCTCTGTCATTAGGAAAATAATTTATTTCTTTTACTAAAATGTTAATTAAGCTTTGTTCTTCTTTTGTTTTATGAAAATGTTCGCATAATTCTTGTCCTTCGGGCAATCTCAACATTCAACAGCTTAGGAACTTTTACTCGTCACATAAAAAAAGACAGCTTAGGAATAATTTTAAAGAATGTACTATTATCAATTTTACCTTTTAAAATTGGTTGTGGTTTTTTTTTCCCGTTGGTTTACAAACAGTAGGTAGAAATTGTGACATTTTTGGCTGGAGGATAGGATAGGGACGCAACTTATTTTTAAGATAGTGGTAAAATTTTACTGTTATTTGTGGATCAACACCTTCAATTTCAAAGATCAACGTCTTCAATTTCAAAATTCCAATAGTTGACATGAACGGCGCAATATGATATTCATACAAAAATGTATTTGCAGACTAAATTAAAAAAAAAAATTAGAAACTTTTATTATTATTTGTCTAGATAGATAAAAGATCACTACATTTGAATGGTCTACAATTTTTAGATCAATTAATTTTTTATCTATCTAAAAAAATATTAAAATTCTAAAAAAATTAAAAATTGATCCACATGTATATTTCATATAGAGATCATATTAAACGATTCATATTTGACTCGTTACACTTTAAAAAAGAAAATATTAATTCATAGTATATACATATGTACTTATGCATAGTACCATAGACTTACTCTTGTTGAAATATAAACGAAAATAAATAAGTTATGAAGAATTGGCCACATAAAATCCATTGACCACATTCAAAAAATCAAAATGGAGTTCTATCCGCATATCACAGAGTGAAGAAAATCATTTACGTCATTACTAGTTTCATTATTAATATGGTACATCACATCATCTTAGGGGTGTAAACGGTCGGATACAGATCGGATAATGGTCTTAATGTATCCGTATCTGTTATAATTTTTCGAATACGAATATGAATACAGATAGTCTCGGATACAGATACGGATTAGATAATAAATATTACAGATATGGATTAGATATCAGACAGATACAGATATTTTCATAATTAGCTTGTTGATTACAAAACATATATTATATTATTAAAATATTAGTCACTACTTATGTCATAGTGTTATATTGTTCATCAAAATATATATTTATATGCAATTTAAAAAATTATTGGTACAATATGCAATTTAATAAATCAATATAAAAACATATAACACATTTGTTGTGGTTTAAAAGTGTAAATTGTCGGACACGAATAGTTAAAAGTCTTACCGTATCATTATCCGTTATAATTTTTCGGATACGGATGCAGATAAAGATAGTATCGGATACGGATACAGATCGGATAATTTAGATAATTTTCCGATTTCGGATCCGGACGAAATCGAATAATATCCGATCCGTTTACACCCCTACATCATTTTTTTTTTTTTTGAAGGTTCACCCCTACATCATTTTACGCATGTCATTTATGTGACGTGATTTACTTACGTGTTCATTTATTTGATGTGTCACTCTTCAATAAAAATGACACATTAGATCACGTCATGCAAACTAATTTGGTTACGTCACATAATTAGATTTTTTGAACACTATTTCTTTATTAATTCTGAGGTGGTGGATACAGGAACACAACAGCGGCGAGCAAACTGGTTGCCTCGAGAGATGGATAGCATTCCTCTGCAAGAATGGGATCTCAACAATAAAGAATAAGTGATGGCTCTCTGAGGAAGAGAATGGCGTGCAGTAGTTGGAAATGATATCCTCTGCGGAGTTTTTCCGTGCGGAGTTTTTAATCTGGTCCGTTCGTTTCGGATCGGACGGACTGGATTAAAAGTTCCGCAAATTTTGAGTTTTTTTAAAATTCAAACAAGATTTGATCTGGTTTGTCTAATTCGAAACGAACGGACCAGATTAAAAGCGCTGTGTGGCTGCTTACCTTATGATATAGTTTTTACCAGTACTAGACTATTGCAGTGTTTGTGCTTATTTTGCTGTTTTTGTGGATGGATTTTCGATTGTGAGTGTAACTTATCAGGTTTCTATATGAAACTGGCCTCCTATCTTTTTTTTTTTTTCAACGAACCAGTTTAAAATTCGAAAATATAGTTAAATTTACTAATTTTATGACATGATTATTTACGCAAAGTGACCGTCTTTTATTATTTAAAATTTTTAGTTATGTCGAGAAAAAAAAATTGTCATGCGAATAGGCTGCACACGTATTGTCTTTCCCAATGCATCACTTCAGGTTTGGGACTAAATTGCCCCTCATTAGCATCATGTCCCTCTATTATGTGAATTCGGATCTCTAAAGTAATCTTATTTTTTAGTTTGAATACGGACTTTTCAATCTGTTTTGACATAAATACTAAAAATGCCTTGTGCATTCAATCTCGAACCAATTCAGATCGGATGATTCAAATACGAACTCAAAATTTGAATTACAGGACAATAGCGTAGTCATAATTTTCATCAAGAGTAGAATTTTAAAAAAAATTGTTATTATTAATATTTGAGTGATGTTTCTATGGACATAAGGACCTATTTGTAAAATAAACACTCTTTTTATTTTCAAAGTTCAAACAGTCGATCCGAACCATTCATCTTGTTCTCCATATTAATATGTGCTTGGAGACCAAATTTTACATTTTTCTGAATTTTTTTTACTATTTATTAAGATGGGTATAAAAAATATCAAATTTGGACTAGATATACAATTTTTTTACTATTTATTAGAATCAGTATCATTCTAGATAACTGAGATGCAAGTGGTAAATTTGGACTATTCTTTTAACTTTGCACAAATCTCAAAACAGACCCTACAGTCACAATAGGTACCGGATTAAGTTTAATCCGGTTGAAACTAATTTGGACCGTCCATTTTTTGAAATTGTATATCAAGTAGCTGGGGAACACTGACTTGATTAATTACGTATACTCCTTGTTTTGATGTATTTAAAATGAAAAAAAAAAAAAATAAGGAAAAAGGGAATAAAAAGAAAAGACAAATCAGAAAACATGAAAAACAAATGAAATGAAGATGTTCAGAGTACTTAGCAATGGAGAAAACGGAAAAAAAATATGAGAAAAAAGTTTTGGAATTAGAGAGGAGAGCTCTCCTTATATTTCATTAAACATTACAAGTGATTCCATCTCTTTATACGTTTTTTTTTTTTTTTTTTTTTGTACAAGCATAGTTCACAAAGCTTCTTTTACATCTCTTTTTATGGAGAGCAGATCACCTGCCCCCTGGGGTGCAGGAAAATTCCGCCCCCTCTATTTCTGTAACTGGGACTGATCACTCTTAAAGGGGGCCGGTCACTGTTCATTTTTGAATTTAGGGTCCACTAACAGTGACTCTGGGGGCAGGAATTTTCTGCCCCCAGGAGGCAGAGGATTTGATCTCCTTTTTATGGTCTATATATGCCAGTCTTAAATACTCTTTTCTTTTTATCTAATATATCTTGGAAAACGACATAACATGAAAAGAAAAGCTAAAAGAAAAAAATGGCGAAAGAAAAGAAATCAAAATTTTCTAAAGATATCTCGATCCAAATTAGGAGTAGGCAGAGGCCAAGTCAGGAGTAGAAAAAATCTTGATCCAAATCAACTATATACACGTTAGTGATGTTTTTTCAAAATACGGTTGCCTATCTCTGCATGGTTGTGGCTCCGCCTCTGCTTCCAGAAGACCTAGACTTCTATAATCTTGTGCATGAGTATAATTAGTATATCATTTTGATAATATTTTGTTGACATCACTTGCATCCAATGTTTTAAATTGCGCGCAATAGCAACGTTATAGCGTTTTTAGATCTTAGACGCTAAGCTATGGAATAAAAGTGCGCTATTTCAGCTACGATCACTATAACGGTAATAGTTGTCCGTTATTTGCGCTACACACTATGCTCTATAGCCCACGCTATGCTACATAAGTTTTTATTTAAATGCCCAAACTGGTTATTTATTTTAAGGATCAATGTTTTTTAAGATCTAGATTGCTTTTGTTTTTAAATAGAAAAAAAAACAAATAGTTTATGCCATGATGCTTAGTTTTTTTTTTAAAATAGAAAATGATATATAGTTTCTGCTATGATGCTTAGGTTTTTTTTTATATAGAAAAAGATAGATAGTTAATGATATTATAGAGATATTTCGAATAACAATTCGGACTTTGTACTGGTTCAATATGAATATTCTAATTTCTTAATCAATTTTGTGTTACTTTTCACTCTACGAGACTTTAAATAATGTTGATATTTAGTAGACATATAAAATATAATTTTTTAACAAAAAAATACTATTTATGTACGATAGTTTTCGTTATAGTTATACTATTCGCGATAGTTTTTTTTTTAGGCTACGATGATGCGATAATCGCTATTTAGAACTTTGCTTGCATTCATTGCACCTTGCTACTGGATGCTGTTTTCTACAAACTTGTAAGCTCTATTTAAACTTTATAGATCCGCCACAGACGTTCTATCCCTCACCTGATAAAAGTTACGTTTGGATTGTGCAATAATTTAACTTTTCGGAATAAGTATATGAAAATGAAGAGAAAAATAATAAGTTTTAGGCTAGTGTGAAATATTAATAGAGAAAAGGTAATGTCTCCCGGGATACAGTCCTTCAAAAATCTCCGTGTATAAAAACCTTTCATTTTTAGCTTAGTTCTGACGCGTTTTTAACTGCCACAACTGCCATAATTTTAACTGCTATAATTTCAAATACAATATGTATGTTTACAGAATTATATGTGTATGTTTATAGGATAATATGTGTATGTTTACAGGATATTATGTGTATGTTCACAGAAGGTGGTTCCCAACAGCTGTCACGCGTTTTCAACAGCTGTCACGCGTTTTTAACAGTTTTCACGCGTTTTTAACAGCTTTCACGCGTTTTTAACAACTTTCACGCGTTTTTATGTTTACAGGATTTGTTGAATTAGTTTACATGATTTAGTATTGATGTTTACAGGATTTAGTATTGATGTTTACAGAATTAGTTGAAAATATCCGGGAATTTTTGGGGGACTGTTAGTTGCTTCCATATTAATATTATGTTATTCGGATTAGTATAAATATTATTTGAATCGTATATTTAGAATAGTAATTTTTTGCAACTCTTTTTATGAACAAGATTGTGAAGAGTTAAAGGAAGAAAAATAAAGATAAGTGAAGTCTCAAACGAATCGTTACGATGTGGAGCTGACACAAACAATATCAACTTAGTCAGATCAAAACTGTTTAGCGAGAATATGAGAAAGAAGAACCAATTTTGAGCTGTTCCTGATTTGAGCTATTATGCTATTCAATGTTTCATCTAGAATAGCAAATACAATACTATTCTTGAACTGTTTTAAATAGCAATTCGTTATTTGAATATTGTGCTCGTTCGGAAATAATAATGTTAATTTCGAAACAGTGCTATTCTTGCACGATCTAATTCGCATATTAAACGAATAAGTCACTAATTGCCAGATAAACCGTTAATTCATTTATCTAAAATGTAAACCGAATTATTCAAAATAAACTGAAAATGATAAAAAGCCAAGGATTAATTAATTCATCCAGTGGTCTGACGCTACAAAAATGAACTGCTAAAGCTTGTTGTATGATGGTACCGAAGAGGGACCGAAATTCGCTAACGAGGAACCATGAGTTCATAACCGGCTTTTATTAATTTTAATTTTAATTTTTTCTAAGAGAAAATGTAATGTCCCCCGGGCTACAGTCTCTCAAAAATCTTCGTGTATAAAAGTCTTTCATTTTTAGCTTAGTTTTGACGCGTTTTTAACTGCCACAACTGTCATAATTTCAACTGTTATAATTTCAAATACAATATGTATGTTTACAGAATTATATGTGTATGTTTATAGGATAATATGTGTATGTTTACAGGATAATATGTGTATGTTTACAGGATATTATGTGTATGTTCACAGAAGGTGGTCCCCAACAGCTGTCACGCGTTTTTAACAGTTTTCACGCGTTTTTATGTTTACAGGATTTAGTATTGATGTTTACATGATTTAGTATTGATGTTTACAGAATTAGTTGAAAATATCCGGAGATTTTTGAAAGACTGGAGTTGGGGAACTGTTAGCTGCTTCCTTTTTCTAAAGCCTATCAAATTCTAATCGCGATTCGTATTTCCCCTTGCCACCAGTCTCTTTTCTTTTCCTTTTCATGAAGTATGCAACTATATATATTAGGGGTGAAAACGGTCTAGATAATATCGGATCCGTATTTAATTCGTATTCGAAAATTTAGATATAGATATCTTATATTTGAATATCTGTGTGGATAAAAATACTAATATGGTTTCACGTTTCAATAATCCGTATCCGAATAGTACATATATACTATGAAAAAATTATGTTATTCACCATTATAATTGAATAAATATTACGAACTTTTATATTTTTTATATTATTTTAATAATTATTCAATCTGATCCGAAACCATATCCATATCTATTTAATATCTATTCTGTATTCATATCTGAAAAATTAAAAAAAAAATATGAATATAATTTTACCACTGTCCACTCCGTTTTCATCCCTAAGCTATTCACGCTTTTGCTTCTCATTATTCCTTTACTTTTCTGGCCTGGAATGTGGTTCACCATGAAGAATTCAAGCAAAAAATTGCTCACAAGTAGATTGGTATGTTCAATTGATTTACGAGCACAAAATGTTATATTTCGTGGTTTTTTTTGGTTAATTTGACGAACAAATTACATCGAATTAGAGAGAGCAATGAGAGAAATTAGAAAATAGTCGATTCATTTCATTATATTTAATTATTTATTATGCGCCTCATAAATTGAAAATCAATTTGCGATAGAGTTTCTTTTTCTGATTATACACATAGCATTATCAAGAGAAAATAAAAACAAATTTAGATATATACACATTGTAACTTTATCATTTCGATATTTAACGATAAAAAAATCAAAATTAATTAAATTCCCATATAAATTCTCTAATTTCATAATATCTTCATTTTTAGTTTAATCATTTCAAAATAAATAAAAATTTGTATTAATAAAGATATAGAACAATTTTTGCCCTTCAAAATAATGCCGAATTTTTTATAAATATAAAAAAAATAATTAAATTTCAAAAGCTAACCAGAGTTATGCAGGATTTCAAAATCTACCCAAACCGCAAATTTTTTTTATGGTAATTCAGTCTAAAACCGCAAATTTTTTTTGCGGTTTTACAATTTCAAAACCACATTAAAAAAAAAACAAAAATCGCAAATTTTTTTTTTCATTTTTCAGAGTTTTTTTATTTAAACAGAAATATTTATAATTTTTTTTTGTATTGAAATATTATAAATATTTAATATATTTCTTTGAAAATAGATGAAATACTATATAATTTGATTTATTAGAAAAACTACTACAAATAGCCTGGATCAACATTTTTCATGCCGAATTTTTTGCGGCTGTAAGAAAAATTAATATATTTCTTTATGAGTAATTGGAAAAAGGTAAAAATGCTTGGATTCTGAGTTATTGATCCCGGTTTAAAAATCACTTCAAGGTAATATATAAAATATTGTGATCATTCTAGTACATTTAATTTATAAAAAATTGTATCTATTTTGAGAATTCTTTTTAATAACAATCATTAAATAACTTAAATTTTTTGTTTTTTTTAAATAAATACAATTTTTTAGAAATTAAATGGGTAAATTTCACTGGAGGTCACTCAACTTTGTTATTTGTCTCGAATTGGTCACTCAAGTTTGATTTGTCAATTTTTAGTCACTCAACTTTGTTATTTGTTCCAATCAAGTCACTCTATAATTTTCCATCCAAAATCTTAATTGAATATTCCCATTCCATCCAAAATATTAACGGAATATACTCATTCCATCCAAAATATTAACATAATGAGCATATTCCATTCAAAATGCTAACGGAATAGACATATTCCGTTAGCATTTTGGATGAAAAAGTATAGAGAGACTTGATTGGGACAAATAACAAAGTTGAGTGACTAAAAATGAACAAATCAAACTTGAGTGACCAATTCGTGACAAATAACAAAATTTAGTGACTTATGGCAAAATTTACCCAAATTAAATGCACTAGAAGGATGACAATATAATATGTATTTACTTAGAAGTGACTTTTGAACCGGGATCAATAACTGATAATCCAAGCATTTTTATTTTTATTTTTCAATAACACATAAAAAAATATATTAATTTTTCTTACAGCTGCAAAATATCCGGCATGAAAATTTTTGATCTAGGTTATTTGTAGCAGCCTTTCTAATAAATCAAATTATATAGTATTGCATATATTTTCAAAGAAATATATTAAATATTTCTAATATTTCAATACAAAAAATAAATAAATTATAAATATTTTTATTTAAATAAAAAAATCTGAAAAATGAAAAAAAATTGAAACTGCAAAATTTTTTTGCGGCTTTTTTTTAAAAAAAAAAACGTTTTTTTTATTCTAAAACCGCAAATTTTTTTTACAGTTTGAGTAGATTTCGAAATTTTGCACAACTTTAATTAGTTTTTAAAATTAAATTATTTTTTTAGATATTTATAAAAAATTCGGAAATACTGTATGGGTGGGCCCTTTCTCTTTTGTTCTCGCGATGTCCTTTCTCTCCGGTCCTTCCTATGCTAAAAATATCTAAAGCTGATGGAGATGCTCTTAGACTATTGGGTCTTGACACTTCATTGAAATTAATTCTTGCCAAATACCTCTACTTTTCACGCGGGTTTCGCTGATTGAATTTTTCCTTTCCTAATCCTGACGAATCGTTTTTTATTGTATTTGATATTCACTTTCGATCACGAACACAACACAAATTCTTTTTCCATTTTTCTCATTTGAGAAATTGCGTCATCATTCCGATCAAAGCGTATTTGCCAAAAATTTACCCAAAGTTGAAGAAATTAAATCAAGTCCTTTTAGTTCGATATGCTATGAAGCCTTACAAGTTTCATCAACTAATGGGTTGGTTGAACCTTAAAAAAAAAAAAAAAAAACTGATGGGTTGGTTGTAGGGGTGTCAACGGGTACGGTAAGGGTCGGGTGGAAACATTTTCATATCCGTACCCGTCACAAATTATCCTTACCCGTACCCTACTCTTACCCGTTACAAATTGCCTTACCCGTACCCTACCCTTACCCGTTATAGTTGTCGGATAACGAAACGGTAGCGGGTAAATAACGGTTAATACTTGAAATATATTTAGAAGTAAACTGAAAACATCTTTGTATCATTTTTGTTCTATACCAATCGGTACCAAAGGAAAACCTTAAACAACCAATAAAATAAAAAAACAAAGAAACATCATAATTCATAAAGAGACAAAAACAACCAAACCAAAAACTCAAACAGAAGTTGAATAGTGCCCATAAAAACTAGGGCCTCTCGTACCAATGGTATGCTGCCCCTGATTTTTCTAAAAACTCCCCTGTAGTTTATTGAAATTATAACTTATCCCAAAAAAGTTCTAAATAATAAGGAATCTCATCACTTTCTCATCTTATCAATTTCACCATCATGAAAAATTGATTCTGACATTGATGAAAGCGCTCCATCAGCTTCTCCATAAGATGCGTCTGTTTAGAAGACAATTAAGTTAGAAATAATAAAATATATATAAATAGTAGTTGTTTAGAATTCTATTTCAATATATATAAATAGTAAATTTTTTTACTAGTTCAGAGCTAATTAATGAGTTTATGTAAGTCCGGTTTTATTTTTGTTTTTGTTTTCTTCCTAAAGCAGCAACAGTTGTATACTTTGTATTATCTCTTTAAAATAGAGTGAAGTGCCTACAGGCTTGTTTGCAACAAGAAAAAAAAAAGTAATTTAGAATTTTTGATATGTACCAGTAGCAATGGCTCTTAGCCAATCTTGAGTGCAAATCAAAGCTTCTACTACCACCGGATTTAGAGAAGTTCTATAATCATCAAGAATTCTTCCTGCTGTGCTAAATGTAGACTCCGATGCAACCGTAGAGATGGGAGTACCAAGAATATCCCGCACTAAAGCGGACAAAATGGGATACTTTGGAGCATTACACTTCCACCACGCTAAGATGTCGAAGCTATCATCATCTATGCCTGGAACATTACGTTCTTCTAGATACAAATCTAGCTCAGATTTTGCGGGTTCACTAATAAGCGATTCCTGGATATACATCACCAGACCATGACGATGATTGCTCACGAGCCCCTTTGAAGATTGATCAGCAGATGAACTAGCATTTTGTGCTTTGGATGAATTAGACCCATGTGGTCCATTTTGGTTTCTTGAACCTAGAACTAGATATTCAGTGAACAACTTGCGCAAGCAAGCCACCACATTTGTCAGATTACATTCTGCTTCACTGAGTGTAGTGTAAATTTGTCGAAAATAAAACTCAACTGACTTCAACTTGTATCTAGGATCTAAAATAGATGCAATAGCCAATAATACACAACTCTTACACCAATATTTCTGAAATTTCTCAAACATGCGACTCGCCATTTTAACAACAAAAGCATGGTCACTGGTGTGCCAACTTCGTAAGCTCAAGTAAACCTCACAGAATTCATTAAAGAAGAGGTTGATTGTGGGGTATTTGGTTCCGGAAATTTTCATGGTGGCATCATAAAAAATCTGCAAGCACTCGACTATGGCAGCCACATTATCCCAGTCTTTGTCTGATGGGGCATGCTTATAGTCACGGTCAAGTTCAGCAAAGCGAGAAAAAGCCTCGCGGAACTTTAGAGAATCTACAAGCATCAAAAAGGTTGAATTCTATCTAGTTGGTACATCATAAAATAACTTGGTTTGCGGAGCATGTACCTGTTTTGACACCTTCTCAAATATTTCTATTCTAGATTGGGAATGACGTACATATTTTACTGTCTCACGAATATTACGAATCACATCCCTCAAAGCCTCCAAACCTTCTTGTACAATGAGATTCAAGATATGGGCACCGCAACGCACATGAAACAGTTCACCACCAACAGGAAGTGCATTTTTGGGTTTCAAAATATACAACATCTCCCTAACTAAAGCATCATTAGTGGTACAATTATCCAAAACAATGCCAAAGATTTTTTTCTCAATATTCCAATCAAGTAGCTTTTCAATTATCACTTCACAGAGACGTTCGCTAGTGTGTGGAGATGGGACCCGAACAAAGTTTAGAATTCTCTTTTGAAGTCTCCAATTGTCATCAATATAATGACATGTTAAGCAAAGAAAACCTTGAACATTAGCCGAGGTCCACATATCTGTGGTAAGGCTAACTCTACAATTAATCTTATCAAGAGTATTGTACAAATTTGTCTTTTCTTCTTGATACAGTTGCATACAATCACTTCTAATTGTGTTTCTTTTGTTCAATTTAAATTGGGGTTGAAGGTTCTTGAGAAAAACACGAAAATAGTGGTGATTTTCCATGGTAAATGGGTACTCGTGAGCCACAACCATCCTTGCATAATCTTTTCGACTTCTTTCTTGTTTAAACTCGAAACATTCGACTTTTGTTGTACCATCTTCCTTAATTTCGTTCAATTTTAGAAGTTGCTGACCTACATCAGTTTTCTGACGCTTTGATCTTTTGAATTGATCACAACTATTGTCTAAATGATATCTCAAATGACTTGTACCTTTTTTACCACCGGCTGATAATACTGACTTGCAGTGCTGACACTTAGCAGTATATGATCCATCAGGTTTTTCTTGCTTTTCGAAATCATCCCACACTTTAGATCTCAGCTTCTTGGATGATCTGGTTTTTGCTGAATTGGAAACTCAATTTGTTGCATCAACGTTGTTTTGTATGTGTTCTACTTGCTCTCGTGACTCTCCATCCATTCCAAGAGGCATTCTATATTAAAGTAAAAATAATTTAATGACCAACAAGTAACTATGTATGAATTCTGATTATGCTAGGTACAAGTATTTTTTATTTTTATTTTGTAGCTCTCTAATCTTGCTACTGGTAAAATTTAAAAACAAATTCTAGAGTTTTACCCTTTTGCCCCTAGGCTGATACTGGTAAGTGGTAATCCAATTTTTCTTCTTTTATTTTTTGAGTCTATTCTTATACTGACGTTGCATACTTGCATTTTTTGCAAATACCAGTATCGTAGAAATACTAACAACTATATATATAAATGGAAATTTTCAAAAAAAGAAAAAAGAAATTGAAATATACAGAAGATTTTCATTCTTACTCGTCATCATGATCTATGCTATTGTATGACTCTGTATCTTGCTCGGCAATGTTAGAATCTTTTGTAGATGCCATCTTTCTAATAAACTTTAAGGGAGGTATTGTTTTGTGTTTGGAGAGATAATATCTTTCTTCTAAACTATTAAGAAATATTGGTGTAACAGTAAGCTTTTAAACTTATTAGAAATTTGGAATTACTGGAAAGCGTGGAATGCTTTAATGGTTAATTATGTCTAACTTTGTTTTCCAAGATAAAGAGTTGGCAGAATGGCAGTTGGACTGTTGGAGGATAATAAATCAATGCTAATTAAGAATTTAAGATATATAATATATATAATTACCCAATCGGGTAATGGGTACGGAATATGATTTACCCGTACCCTTATCCGTTTTGATAACGAAAAAAAATATTTATCTGTACCCGATAAGTTTACAAAAAAAAAATCTTACCCATACCCGTCTTATTGGATACGGTACGGGTCGGGTAAACGGATAAAAGGGTGCCATTGACACCCCTAGTTGGTTGGCCGCAAAAAAAATGAAAATAAAAGATACCGAGGCGCTCAACTGCTCAAGTGACTTGAAGATGAAGCGCGAATGAAAGTGACAATTAACATGATGATTTGTAGGAGTTAACACAAATCCAAGGAGACGGTTAGTTTGGTAAGACAAAACAAACAAGGGGCGTTCATCAGTGTTTTCAAAGAGGCCGGTATGTCATCTCGGGGGCAAGGCAGACGAAAATAATACGTGATCGGCGATCATCTCGGGTTCTCGTACAAAATTGAGTTGTTGGAGATGGGAAACATTGAAGAGAAATAAGCACACCGTAACAATATAAATATCATACTGAACACAAGTATGAGGTGAAAACAAGCAGTGCCAAAACTTATATTTATAGTATTAAAATGAATAAAAAGTTAAATTGATAGCGTTATCTTTTCAAATTTTTTTACAGTAACATGATTGTACTGAAAGAGGTGTGCTGCAATGATTTTATTTTTCAGATTTGTTTATATTTTCATGTTTCTCTTTATTTTTCAACGTCGTTGAACAAATAAACACATTTGAGATGCAATTATTCATTGAGGCCATGTTTGGTTGTGGAGTAAGAGGTGGAGTAAACCTCTTACTCCACGCTTAAGGAGCCAAACGAGAAGTAACATAAGCGGTTTAAGATGAAGTAAGATTTGAGTTAAACCGGAGTAACTTACACCACTTAGAGAGGTGGTTTAGTTTACTCCACCAAACATGATTAACTTACTCCGGTTTAGCTTGGAGTAAGAAATTTAATCCGGTTTAACTTTACTTCACAATCAAACATGACCTGAGAGTCTGCTCCACAAGGAGGTATGTGAGGGGAAGGGGGATCAAAATCTAAGCACCCTCCTATTCTTCTATCTAGATAGTTCAAAATCGATTATACGGCTTCAATTATATTTGATTTGTTTTAATAGATTATATTGATATAAAAGAAAAATGAGCAAAGGGAAACTGAGTTCTAATCGGACCTGTTCAGAGTCGTTTACTTGTTCCAGTTAATTTTGGAGATGAACGGATGGGAGAGAAGGAAAGAGGAGGTGAAATATGTATAAAACTTGAATAAAATTTTGAAGATTTTGTGAATTTCAATTTGAAATGTAGAGGAGATGAAATGACTACCTATTATCTTTCCCTTCCATCCTTTACTGCTAATTGTGATTCTTATTCCTTGTGATTCATAATAATTCTTTGCTGCTCACCTCAAAAGGCGCAATGATTTAATTTATTAATTTATAAAATTAAAAAAAATATTACCAATTTAGTTTATTATTTTTTTAGGCTACAAATAAAGAGTGAGATAATGGTACTATGCATAATGCGGATTGATCCGTGCTACGAATTAATATTTTTGTTTTTAAAGTTTGAAAAATCATTCGAAATTATTCAACATGATTATGAGTTTTGAATTCAGATGGAATAAATTATTTATCATAATAATAAAGATATTAAATGGTTGAGTGGTTTCTGACTTGACCTCTAATTTTACTCAAAAAAATAAAAAATAAATTCACAGTACAAACCAATCCGGTAGTCTCATTCCAAAGGCCTATTAAGCAGACTATTTCTTTGAATGAAATGCTCACACGATGGCCTATTATATTATCACATGCCATAGATGATATCCCTTCTTTAAGCGAATCAGGTGATGTGGATGTATTGACTTGGAGATGGAATGCATGTGGTCGGTACACATCTGCATCAGTCTACAAAATTCTCCTAACAAGAGGCCGTGAGCAATGAAGGTATGCACAAATATGGCGCGCTTATACCCCTTCAAAGGTGAAATTTTTTACTTGCCTCTTGTTACAGGATAGAATTCTTACTCATAAGGTTATGGTGAAAAGGTGTTTCAATTGTGATCCTGAGTGTGTTATGTGTCCTACAAATCTGATGGAAACGACATTCCATTTGTTCTTTCAATGCTCCTATGTTAGACAAGTGTGGCAATGCATGGGTCAACTGGTCCAATTAGATGTATCGGCAGAGAGGCTGTGGGAGGTCTCTTGGAGCCAGTATAAGATGTCGATTGGCGGGTCTAAACGGGTATGGTTGACCCGAATTATGGCTGTTCTCTGGGGAGTGTGGAAGCAACGAAATTCACGTATCTTTGGTCGTCCGTGGAAACCCGCTTGGTTGCTGGCACGAGATATTAAGGAAGAGACTGAAATGTGGTTGAAGTGTTGTCGAAGTTCAGTTGGAATTGGTTGAGAGAAGGGTTTGATGTTTTATTTTATTTTAGTTTTTTGAAGTGGTAAACACATTTATTTTTCTGTACCCTGGTAGTCGCTACCTGGTTATTAAAAAAAATAAAAAAGACGTCGAATATAGATTGCATGTGATACATGACTCCTTTTTACAGTGCATGTGATACATGACTCCTTTTAACATGTATGCCCTTTGGTAATCCTCAAAAATGATTGACCCACCGGCCACCGTAAATGTGACTATCAGCATTGGGTCCAATTTTATTTTTAAAGAATAGAATAGAATAGTGACTCTTGAGATCACTTAAATGACCCTTGAGATCGCTTAAAGAATAATGTTTTGTCATCAGCTGTCTATACATCTATATGTTATTTAATTTTATGATGTCTACCAATATATTATTATTACTATTGTCTGTTTCAGAGGCTGAATCAGAGTTTCAAAATATAGGAGTCAAACGTGATTAAATGAAGATAAATTCCCATATTCCCTTACTAAAACTGCATCTGTCTGTTTATTGCTTTTATATATACTTGTATATATCTTATATAACTTTAATCTTTATAATTATATATTTTCATTTTTTAAAGAACTATTATATATTTCGAGTAGAACTAGGGTGTTCTTAAATTTACCAACACTCTTTGTAAACTTAATTCTAGAACCTAGCTGATTGATTTCAAATGATGAATCCGAACCGTTAAAATCTGTCTACTTTATAAGTGATATATCTACATGTAAAAAATTTAAAATTTAAAATTAATTTTGTATAGAGTCAAGTAGTAAAAAATCATTCAATAAATGAATGCATTAAAATTAATTTATAAACTTTTTAATTTTGACCGCTTGATTTTATACTAAATTAATTTGAAAATTTAAATTTTTTTGTATGTAGACACATCACTCGTAAGATAGACATATTTCAATAGTTCGAACTTATTATTTAAAATCAATCCGATAAATTTTAGAATTGAGTAATAATTTGTTTTTTTTTTTTTTTTTTAACTTAGCAGGTAGCAATGTCCTAATTCTACTCATATATTTCACTATAAATTACTTGGGAGGACGGGACAGGTGGAATCGTACACGCGATCAAACTGGGGAGTGGAGACATGCCGTAGCTCTCTAAATCAGAGAGCTTTAAAATAGCCGTCCTGGTCGGACAGTCGGACCCATCATCTTTCTCCAAGTCCGCGTCAGAAAAACCAACCCCCTCTTCTCTTTCTGAACTGGATGTACTTACTAGTGACTATGGCTATGGCAAGCTTCTGCGTTTCCTGCCCCACTTACGCTTCTCCGACACATTCTTTGAGGGTTAATCGCCACTTGGCGTATCTCCGACCTCTATCGCTTCGGATCGACCTCACTTTGACCTCCCCTCTCTCCCCTCTCCGCCATGGATTCCCGAAAGATAGCATCAGGTTAGCTCAAATTTTTCTTTGCTTCTTCAATCGATTACTGTGGAATTGGATTAGAGCTATTCAGGGGTATGGATGGGGTGATCACATCTAATTCTGATTGACAGGTGGTTAATTTGATTTTTTTTTAAGGGTAGGCGAAGGGCCTAGTTGCATTTTATTAAATTATTTTTGCATCAACTGGGAATTAGTTGATTTTAATCTGAATTATCTTGACAAGTTACCATCAACTTGTGATCTCGATTTTAAGAGCATCTCTTGGGGAGATGAACTTGTTAACTGTATTGATGCTTCTTGGGTGAAAATTTTGTTCCTTTGGCAAGCATGAGCGATTTTTTTTATTGAGAGACTGTGCTCGGTTGACTATTTGCTCGAATTTTAGTTTCAAAGACTTTTTTTTTTATGAGAATTTTCAAAGACTTATAACAACAACAGGTGCTTCTTGGTTGAAATTTTTTCTTCCGTCAATCATTAGCAATTTTTTTTTTTAATTGAGAGACTGTAGTCCACTAACAATTTTCTCTGTTTACTTCCAAAAACATATAACAGCAACAGATTTTAGTTGATTATAGTTTGAGAATAGCATCTTTTATTCAGCCTTAGCAGCTTGAAGTTGCATGTGAATCTTCTGCTCTAATGACAAGCTTTTATTTTATTGATTTTCACTTCTGAATGAGATGGCCATGTAGCTATGCAGTATTGATTTTTTTTTATTCAATCGTGTTCATATCTTTGATTCCTCAGACTAGATATGAATTTGAATAGATATAAGAGAGGATCACACATTTATACTAAACTTCTGTTTCCTACTTCTACATAAGACAGCAACATGGAATTGCAGTCTATTTTTTCTTGATATTCTTATTAACTTTTTTGTAGGATTTATTCTAAACCCATTGATTCTGCTGACTTGCTAGCATCTGTTTCCACGGTAAATGATATGAATAACTTCCTATTTTTCTCTGTATTTATAAGTAGGTCATTGCTGATGATAACTTCAATGCATAAAAAAATTATATATAATGATGCTTATGTTTATAGTGGTAATTTTGGAATGCTTATGCTTGTGTTCCCAAATGTTCTGTTTAAAGTTAATTTCGTCCAATTTGGTTTTGATTAGGCTTCAAGTTTGCAACTGAGCTTCAAGTTATCCATTGTTTAACGAAGTTCAGTTTAGTCTGAAATCTGAGCCTTTATTTGCAGTTGAACTTTAGTCAAGGCACCAATAACAAAATGAGTTGCTAAACTGTACTTTGTACATGCTGGTTTATATCAATACTGAACCTGACCTGTCTGCTTTTAACGTCTAAATCATTACTCTTTGTAAATTTTTGGCAGGAGGATTCTGTACCGGAGCCAGTATTACTAATTGACCAAGATTCAGATCCAGATGCAACAATTGTTCAACTCAGTTTTGGGGACCGATTGGGTGCTCTACTTGACACGGTAAAATTTTATCCACTTGAAATCTTGCATACAGTCATATTTACAAATAGGTTGATATACATTCACTTTTCCAATAAATAGGAAGTATTTTCAGGTAATAATTTTGCAGGCATCACCTATTATTGTTTGGTATGTTGGAAGGGTTATGGTATATTAAATGTTGACAATTTGCCCCTCTTAACTTGTTGCAACTGTTAAAATATCTTGTTCTTTGCAAATGCCATATAAAAATATATTATAATGTCGAGTATTAATTTGATAGCATATAGAGTATTAGGTGGCATTGCAAGAAACAACCCGGTCCTCTTTTTCCTTGACTATTTGACACAAGTATAAGAGCAAAAAGAAAAGAAATTTTTTCCACAAATTTCATGGTAGTTCCATTAATTCAGATTCTGGGTGATCTTTTAGTGTCTTTTAAATGACGGAGCAACAAGTTTTTCTTCACAGGAAGCCAATACTCAGACAGTAATTTATGATTTTATTAAAGCATCAGCATTAGTTACGAACTCTACTCTTCATAAAATTTATGATTTTATTAAAGCATCAGCATTAGTTACGAACTCTACTCTTCAAATTTATGATGTAACAAAAAATTAATATATTTTCTACCCATTTTATAAATTAAAATTTGCTGTAAAGTTACAGCGTTTTGTTTGATCTTTACCTAAAAAGTGTAAATTATTGATTTGGGTTCATTTTACATGTGATGTACCTCCAAGGGTTATATTAAATCTTTGGTTTCTGCTACATGCAGATGAAGGCACTTAAAGACCTGGGACTTGATGTGACCAAAGGAAGTGTCACTACTGAGTCAGCTGTTATTAAAACCAAGTTCTACATCATGCGAATGTTAGTTCCTTCTTGCCTTTGTGGGAAGCACTCTTTTTGTTAACATTTATTATATAATAAACTTCATATTTTCATACATATAACGGAAAACTAATTGTAAAGTTATAAATGTGCCAAACTGTCAACTCATGTCAATCGACTGTGAAAATGTACAAAATGACTTATTCAGTTATAAAGCTAGATCTTCTGTATATGTTGTATCTTGTATTTAGTCACATCTCTGATATTCTTGCTGAATAATATTTTACTTGTGACCTTTCGTAGGGGGAGAAAGGTTGAGGATCCAGATATGCTAGAGAAAATTAGACTCACAATAATTAACAATCTTCTCGAGTACCATCCTGTACGTTCTCAGCTTCTCTAGTGGTCTATAAAGTTTTATATGAGCTACCCATTTCTGATGGTCTAACAAATCATATTTTGCCATATAGGAATCAAGTGAAAAGCTTGCAATGGGGGAGTTCTTTGGAATTAAACCTCCTGAGAAGAAAGTAAACCTTGTTCATGCTTCATTTGTGCCATTGGCACTTCTATGATGATGCAACATTCCAAATGCAATTACAAATTGTAAAATTTTGCCTCAGTTATGAGGCCTAAGACGAGTAACTCATTACTAAGTATAGTCTCAATTCCTATTATGCTACTAAACAAGTAGCAAGCGACTCAATTCAAGCAAAAGTAAGAAATCAAATAGAAGTTGGTAGCCAACTGTTACAGATATCTCATGTTGTATGTCTGATGATAGTGAAGTCAAAATAATACCAGAGACAAACCTGTGCTGGAATTATTTTATATCTAGACTCCTTAGTCGTTTGAAGCATCTTATTCCTGCAAAATATAGCTCATAGTGTATATTCTGAGCATCATGACCGTATTAGACTAATTATTGTAGTTTCTCAACCTTCATATTTTTTTTTTTATATTATTATTATCTTGGGCAGGTTGATGTGAATGTTGCAACCCATGTACATGTTGAAGCTGATGGACCTAAGAAAAGGTCTGTTGCCCTTCATGTAGCTTTTACCTGTACATTTGGTATATAGTCCATACTGCTGTTGGTCCTACCTGTGAAATATTATGATACTAAATTTAATAAACTTATGCAAAACCTATACATGGAGGAAATTTCTCTAAGGTTCCAGCTGGTGCTGCCCAAAATTTTGGTCAGTGCATGCTGGTTTCTGTATGGCCACTGTTCATACAGGCCTTACCAATCAATGCGACCTTGTATATTTTATTTCTTTGTAAGATGTCCTCATTGTCCTCTTTCTTAGTTTTATGTGCATAAAAGTTTGAAAAAGGAGGGGGAGTTTGAATATTTCTTGAAGAAATTATAAGTGGAAATATTATAGTTGATGCTTCCTATATCTATATTTTGGGATTTCCCTGTTCAGGGGAATCGTTAATTGAGGTTTTGTTGGGCAGTCCCCATGATATGTTCTTCGTTATTATTTCAACATCTAAGTTCCTCCGTGATATGTTCTCTTTGTTATTTCAACATCTACGTTCCTCAAACCAATACTCTCTCTCTATCTCTCTCTCTCTCTCTCTCCAGCTTGTTGTACATAGAGACAGCCGATCGACCTGGACTCCTACTGGAGATTTACAAGATTATCACTGACACCAACATTGATGTTGAATCTGCAGAGATAGATACAGAGGTATATTGAACACTATTTTACAGAGTGAGCATACTTGGCTATTTAGACCCAGCACTTTCGTGGTATACGTTAGGCAAATGTGAAAAATGTAGTGTAATGTTGTGTGTAAATTTGCAATTTTGAGGTAATGCTGAGTGCAAGATTCAAAACCTTTAATCTTTCAACTTCTGAAAAATGAGATGCATTTTCCTTTTTTAAAGGTTTCTTCGCTGTTCTTAATGTATTATGATATATCTTAGGGGTTGATAGCAAAAGATAAATTTCATGTGAGCTACGGAGGTGCTGCTCTAAACAGCTCATTATCCCAGGTGTGCTTATCCTCTTTTCTTTGTATAACATGATAGAATCTGATTGATCCATGGGTTTTGTTTCTTTTTGCGGGGTTGATAGGAAGTTGAGAGGTCTTTTGGTGTTTAATTGTACAAACTGAGGTAGGATGAGGTTTCATTTGGTCACAATGAATCAGAATTGCACAACTGAGGGTTGCTTGAGGCAAAGCTAGGTCTGTTTTGCAATACAAGTTTATTTTTTACTTGGGACTGTCTAGTTTTGAAACAGCATGACGTATTAAATCATTCATGCTAGTTCCAGTCTTACCTATTATTTTGCTTTGTTTATTATCTTCTATTCTGTTTAGTTGGAAGAATTTCTTAATTAAGGGTTTTGTCAAAGTTGGGTTCTTATTGAGGCATAGTTAGAGAGCTAAGTGTGGCCTAAAAATGGTGTCTGTTTACTTGGGAACTGTTATCATTTTTTTTAGTAATCTGGAGCATTAGCAGCATTTTTTTCTGTATTAAATAGGACAGTGTCATGATTTTTTTTTGAGGGGCTGTTCTGCATATTGTCACAGGTACTGGTTAACTCCCTGCGTTATTACTTGAGGCGTCCCGAAACAGAGGAAGACAGCTATTGATATTTAAACTCCAATTTAATAATATAAAAGGGGGCCAAAATTTATTTTTACTGGCTCCCATGAATGTGCATTGCATGTATTGGGTAACGGTTGTACTGATGCATTCTGCAATGCATGTGGATGATTACTGATTATATATTCTTGTATACCTTAGGTTGTATCATTGCATCCTTAAATTTGTACTGTGTGCAACTTTAGACCGGAATGCTGTGAAGGATCTTTAAGCAAACTTACATAACAGGATTGTATATTAGTTGGCTTTTCAAAAGGTATTAAGCTCCCGTCACAAGCAAATTGAGGCATGGTGGAATGGAATGATTATTTAAAAGCAGGATACCAAGTAACCTTTTGAGCAGTGTTCTAAATAGTGTGTTATAATGGTGCTATAACGTTTTTGGATATTGAATGCTAAACTATGAGATAAAAGTGCGTTATGTCAGTTACGACTGCTATAGCAATAATAGTGATCAGCTATTTGCGCTAAACGCTAAATACTATGTAGGATAGCGCACGCTATGTTACGTAGGCTTTTATATAAATGTCTAAATTGAAAATTAATTTTAAAGATCAATTTTTTCAAGGTTTAGATTGATTTTGCTTTTAAATAGAAAAAAAAAAGATAGTTTATTCTATGATGTTTAGGTTTTTTTTAATAGAAAAAAAAATATAGTTTTATATCATAATGTTTAAGTTATTTTGATTGAATGAAAAAATATAGATAGTTTATGATATTATTAGAGATATTTTGAATAATAATTTGGACTTTGTACTGGTTCAATATGAGCATTATAATTCTTTAATTAAATATTGTGTTACTTATTACTTTATGAGATTTTAGATAATGTTGATAATTAGTAGAAATATAAAATATATTTTTTTAAACAAAAAACGCACGGTAAGATAGCTTTCGCTACAGCTTTATTTGTGATTTTTTTTTTCAGCCTTTCAGCTGTGACATAGTAATCGAAATTTTTGAGAGATCAAACGAGCCTTATTTTTTCAGGTGTTTACATCGTCCCATTTCTGTTTTTGCATTGACAATTAAAAATAAAATTCCAAATGAAAAATAGGAACATTGGTTCTCTTTTAAAAAATATATATATTCATATAAAAATCATCGAAATTTTTATTTTTACCATATTCACAAAAAAAAAAAAAAAAAAAACACCCATTTTGATAAGAATTCAAAATTTATTCAGGCTGCCAAACTATTTAGCTGCACCAAAGATAGAGGGCCGACAATTGGCCTGCGGCTTCAATCTAGAGGCCTCCAAATGAAATGGTGGTCCTTTTTTTTTACATAAATTTTATTAACAAAACAATAAAAATGATTTGGTTGAGTTGAAGTCAGACCCGCTTGAGATGAGAACAAAAACTTATTAAACCTTCCTTGTTCTCTGTACCAAAAAGCAAAAAACAAAAAAAGGGGCCACAAAATGGTTTGGAGAGGCTGGAGCTGCATGGCCAATTGGTGGCCCCAAGTCTTTGAGGCCGCTAAATAGTTTGGCGGTTTGGATAAAATTCGAATTCCCTTCAAATGGGGATGTTTTGGTTTATTTTTCTTTTGGAAGAAACTAATTGTACCAAGTGAATTGTACATAGTTTTTACCCAAAAAACTGTCATTTGACTTGCGCGAATACTATAAAACTCCATATTCCATACTGTATACTTAAATAACGAATCATATATAATACGTAATTAAAAATTCTAACAACCAGCGACCCTTGCAAGTGGTCCATAGTTTGTTGCTAACAATTTGCAACTTGCACAACTTGCCAAACTGCCTGTACTTTCTAAGGGGCCACTTTCTGTACTTTCAGAGGGACATCTTCTAGAAGATTTTAAAACATGACCACTTTTCAAACTTGCAGTTATTTCCAAATAACACTTGAAAATTATGCAAAATAAATTTTTTTGCATCAGAATAATTTTTTTTATTTTTTTATTTTTAAAAAAATTAATTTTCTTTCATATTTTTTTCCCTTCAACTATTCATATTTATATACGCATATATATCAGGTAAAATAATGCTATATATACTGTAAAATAAATCTATGTATAATATAATCAGAAAATGGATATTGAAAAGTGAAATAAAACATGAATATTGTAAAATAGACACCTGAAACTATAAAACTTTAATACTGTAAAACTGACAGATGTAAACTATAAAACAAATCTATAGCTAGAAAATGGATATTGAAAATTAAAATAAAACATGAATACTGTAAAATTGACACCTGAAACTATAAAACTAATATAGCAAACTATAAAGCTTCAATACTATAAAACTGGCAGATGTAAACCATAAAACTAACATGAGGAGGGTTCTAATGCCTCGCGTCTTTTATACCTCATCATATATCATATTTTATATCTTCATTTTCAAAGTCTAAATTATCGATCCGAACCGTTCAACATGATATCCATACTAAAATATAGTTGGGATGAAATTTTATAATTTTTGGAATTACTATTTTTTAAGATGGGTAGAAATCACTATTTTTTTAATGGTAAAAAAACAGTGATTTTGTACATATCTTAAAAAATAGTAAATTTTTTTTCAAAAATTATAAAATTTCATCCCCAAGCATATTTTAGTATAAATATCATATTGAGTGGTTCGGATCACCAGTTTGGACTTGAAAACGAAGATGTAAAATATGAGGTATGAAAAAAATGAGGTATTGAATCCCTCAACTAACATATGTAAATTATAAAACATCAATACTAGAAAAACACATTGTTCAACAAAAATAATTATTCACAAGCATAAAATGTCACTATTCATAACCACATTGTTCAACAATAGAAAACACAAACAATAACATTCAACAAACAAATACATCTGTTCCACACAAACATACTATTCAATATACAAAGTTTTTTTTTTTTTTTTTTTGAAAAACTTGAATATACAAAGTTTGTTACTTCATGACTCTTTGGTGAACATTATTTGGATGAGTGAGAAGCCTCATCACCATAACAACACGTTCCTTTGAAATATCATCCTGCAAAATAAATAAAATAAACAAGGTTATATTCCAGTATAACAATATGTAATAAAACCATTGTAATTGTATAATTACATCCTGTAAAACATATGTATCTATCTTGTAAAATATTGTCTATATTATGTAAAATTGTTAAACATATCATGTAAAAAAAGAAAATGAAAACAATGCATAAATCATGTAAATGAAGGATTTCATGATGCGGCAAGGTGATAAATTCAAAATTTTGACCCTCTTACAAGCATCTACGGATCTACTTTTTTTTTTTTTTTGAAAAAAGTGGATTACCACCTGTTTCAGTAGAAACATATAGGTCCTTACATCAAAATAGACATAGTTCAGCATGAAAAGTAAAAAAAGAAGCAGCATAACAAAATGGCGTAGGCATAACTAGTACAACAAATGCCGGAAACTAGAGTAGAAAATTTAAGAGAAAAGCATAAAAACTAAGCAAGGTTAAGTGAGCTATCGATAGAAGACGATGAACTAGTAGTAGCTGCAGATTCAGAAGTAGAAGAGAGCTGTACCAAAACACCTTGGTTACCGATGGATTCAAAAGCGGTATCAATGTCATCCATTTCAGCTCGGGTCCTAAGGTAATCAGAAAGATCAGACCCTTCTAAACCACGACCAGGATCTGTGTTTTCTGAATTCAATGGGCTGTTCTGGGTACTTGAATCCGAGCTGATTATCATGAGACCTGCCTGGTTCAAGAATGAGACATCCATAGGTAAAATTAAAGTTAATTTAAAAAAAGTATCATCTAATTTAACTTTACACCAAAAAGATGTTAAGGCAATAATTTGAAGGCCTAATGAAGAACTAGATGGAACTACAGTGTGTTGGAAGCAAACTTTATTTCTAGCTAACCAAATTACCCAAATAGTTGCAGCTCTAATCATTTCAATGAGTAATATGTCTTTCAAGGGAATACATGCATCTAGTTGCCATAAATCAGAAACTGAAGAACAATTAAAGGAAAAGGAATTATGTGATGCAATCCATATCCAAAGAGAATTAGCTATAGGGCAGGTTACAAAAAGGTGATCAATGGTTTCAAATGCACCACAGAAAGGGCAAGAAATGTCACCCTGCCAGCCTTTATTAAGCAAATTTTCCTTAGTTAAAATTTTATCTTGCATAACCAACCACATAAACACCTTAATTTTGAGAGGAATATTGGAGTTCCAAAGTGTATCATAGATTTTATTAGGGATACCTCTATTCACTATCCACAAATATAGAGAGTGGACTGTAAATTTTCCACAAGGACCCCATCTCCAAGAGATATAGTCAGGTTTGGACAGATCAGAAAAAACTTTATCATAAGTAATGGTAGAATATAAAGACAGCCATTCATTAAGATAAACACCAGTTAATTACCTATTAAATGATAGGGTTAGAGTAGAGTTATGAAATGCATCAAAAACAGAGATAGAAGGATCAGAAACTATACTAAATAATTGAGGAAAAGAACAATACAGTGCACAATCACCAAACCATCTATCAAGCCAAAAATAAGTATCCTTACCAGTACCTATACTTCTACGGATCTACTTTATTATGCTAATTATATTAAAACAATTCAAATGTATGCAAATAGATATCTACTCATTCATTAATCACAAATCTATTTACTAAAAGTGATTTGAATATACCTCTACCAAATGTCAATTTGGTAAATAGAGAGAAGTCGAATTCTCTTCTAGATCTTTTGGATACCTTCGTTTGTCGAAACGGCCTCCTAGTGTTCACCTTGAACTAAACAAGGATTAGAAAGACCTTGCTAGAGATCTTAATCTAATCTAAGCTTAGAACCTAGTTAATAACCCTTCTTGTTCTTCTAATAATTTCTCATTAGAGAAACCAATAATATGAGAGGAATAGGGATGGCAACTAGGAGGGAGAGGAAGAGAAGGAAATAAATTTTTCAGAAAATTTCTTGCTTGCTTACTTATTGAATACCTTCTCTACCTCTCCTTATATACAAATATACTAGGGTTTCCATTGTGTAACCTTCCTAGTATAATTCTCTTTAATAAAAGAGACAACCTTAGCCGCTGCTACAGTGCGCGCTACAGTAACTGCTACAGTGCTCGCTACAGTACCAGCCTCAACTCATATTCATTTTGGATTTTAATAAACTTATGTTATAACAATGTTTTGCACATTATTAATTATGTGTCATGTATATTATACTATAAAATATGCACCATATTATACCAAATAATATACATGCACACTTCTCATAAATTTATCTTCGTTCTAAGCAGTCATGATATTTATTTATCACATATATATTATTTCATGTCATATGAAACAATATACATCATATAAATAAAATATCCTTCTTGTTTCTCGTTCAGTTGGTGTGACCTATATGGAGGATTTGTGTTATGTTGGCAATGGCATAAAATATTTTATTACCATAAACTATAAGCGGTATTCTAGCTATACATTATAGTTACCCAAATAACATAGATGTAAAGTATACCTTTTACAATACATGATCCTTTAAAGTAACGTTACAAATAACATTACTTGTGTCTATTCCTTGCCACATGATATTATGAATAATATACAAAGTCGGACCGTGTCATCTTTGTATTATATTCGTTTCTTGGTCTCTTAAGTAAATTATATAAATATATAACTGCACTTCAGTTATATTACATGCATTATAATTCTACTTTACCAAGGGGCAATGATACTATTGACATATAACTTTCTCCCGCACAAGTTATATACAAGGAACTAATATTTTTATCACCACTTATGATAAGCAGCTTTTAATACTAATTACATTATATATTTCTCATGTGAAAAAGAAATACATCTCATATCTTAGAATTCTGAGACATAATGAAAATATTAATGACACTAACATAACCCATATAATATTTTCATTCGTTAGGTCTGTTCAATATATGAAACCTTTCATATACTCATGTTATTAAACGATAAGCCTTTATCAACATTTATAGAACTACAATGTACTTTAATCAACATGACAAACTTATCATGGTATATTAGTGTTCCATGCTAATAACCAAGTCTGTGAACATTTTAGAGATTTATGTTTGTCATCATATAGAGTTCTATGGTTCAAGACCAAGAGCATCTTCTTGAACACTTCTATAGATAAACATAAATTTCATGGAACAAAATGCATGTAGCATCCAATTCATAAACATAACATGTAAAAGTGATCAACATAAGATAACTTTTAGAACACATATCTAACAGTAAACTGTTGCATATATCATGTAAAACAGTTAAATATATCATATAAAATACTCTACACAACCTTTAAACCTGATTAATATATCATGTAAAACACCGTATATATCCTGTAAACCTATTAAATAAATACGTGAATTTAAATTAGTAAAATGGTTAAATAGAACCTATAAAACACTGTATATATCATGTAAACCTATTAGATAAATACTAGAAATTTAAATTTGTAACATTGTTCAACAGATCCTGTAACTATTGCATATATGTTGTGAGATATTACATATATATACCAGAAAGCTGTTAAACACAGTAAAATAATGAAAAGAAGTAAAACACATAGATCATGTAAAATATTTGATATATGCTGTAAACTGTAAAATAAATCCTAAAAAATAGTATATGGAACCTTTTAACCTAACAGATAGAACCTGTAAAATAATGACTAAAACCTTTGAACCTATTAGATGAATCTTGTAAATTAAAATCCGTAAATAATTCATTGAATTTAGATTTCGCTACTAGCCTTCAATCTAAATCGAAAATGATGAATATCGTTAGTCCAAATTCAGTCGTGTTCTTCTTTCGAAAGTGAAATCGAATACTGTGTACTGTGCATAATTTGATATATTCGAAGGATATTATTATACAGTGGTTTTATTACAGGAAGCTTATGATAACAATTCTGAAGACAATTCAAACCAACGATATTAAGAAATGCTTATGATAACAATTCAGATACAGTGCATAATTTACCAAACAACAATTTCAGCCAACAAGTACCGACTTGTGATTTTTGCCAACAATTTCATCCAAATTCAGTCAGCGCGATTTCAGCAACAATGCAACGCCGCATCCACTCCCAGATGACTTCACCTTGGGTCTGATGGCCATTGGACCCAAAGTGGTTCTAATGGGTTCGTTCACCATCGGATCTGTTTTAGAATTTGTGCGCACGAATTTTAAAGCATATGCAAAAGTGCGGATGTGAATCCTAAAGCAGATCCGATGGTGAGTGAACCCATTGGACCCAAGCTGTTCTCCTCCCATATACGTCGCGGCCTCACAAAAAGCACACACCGCTTGAGCAGGCTCACGTGCGTGCCACGTGTCTCGCCATAGCCTCTGAGTCTCGATTTGAACATCGCAGATTTGAGACTAATAGAAGTGGCCCCACATTGGCATCATAGCCACCGGTCGATACATTAAATCGTACACCACGGAGATGTTCCTCGAGATCAGGATTGGATACGAGATGATGAGATCAAAATTTAAAAAAGAAGAAAAGGGTTGTGGTAATTATCCGGGAGAAAGATTGTTATTTGTTAAATAAGAAAGTTGGAGGCGGACCATTAAAAAGGAAGTTAATGACAATTTAAACCTGTTGAGTTTCAATAAGCTCTGATATCAATTATTGAGTACAAAATACTCTAATACAACTTGTTAGGTACACAAAATAGAAGTAAATAAACGAAGAATCACATAAGAAATCAAGACAACAAGTAAGCAAGTATAAGAAATTAGAGATGATATAAGATTTTACATGAAAATTTTTTTGAAAAAAAAATCAAGGAAGTACACGTCACAAATTCACTAAATGAAATAGTCTCAAGTACAAGGAAATTATAATTCTCAATAGCACTCTCTCACACATTCTCTTACAAATTTTAAGAAGAAGAGAACAAATTCTAGACAAGGCTAAGTGAAAAGACAACAAAAGCAGCTCTAACTCAACTCAATGATCCAACTCGTCTCTGGAAGTTACGGCTGACCCTTTTAATTAAAGCGAACCAAAACCAATCACCATCGGTTACATGAGTTGTCTGATATAAAATATATCAAACAGATGCTTTAATTAAACAAGCAAAATCATTGCCAACGGTTCGGCAGCAGCTTCAATTGGAGCTCAAATAAACAGGCACCATCGGTGCTGTATTTTATACCGATAGAAAAGGATCAAGCTTTGCCAACGCTTTGACTTTTCTTCCGATGGTAAAAACATCCAAGTCAACGGTTTGAGTTTTCTGCCGATACTGGACCCGTTAATTGTCTTCAAACCAACAAAACCTGATCCGATTAGTGCTGGGTAAAAAGCGGGAACAAAAGTGTAGGTACTGAAACCTTTTCTCATATAAAATATCTCAAGTACAAAAAAACCTTCGTTTCTGAATACATTTATAACTGCATGACTTGAAAAAGGTAGCAAATCATTTATTTAAAATTTAAATTCATAATGTTTGCTACACAAGGTATCAAGTTCGTTCCCGTACGCACTGGTATATTATTTTGCCAGAGTATCACATGTAGCGTCGCACAGAACAAAAATGTTTTGATAATGTTAACAACCTATTTGATCAGGTTTCGGAGTAGATCTGTCATGCCCTTAACCTGACTTTGCAAAAGTAAACAAAATTTGAACAAAGAATCGAAGGATTGAATCAATTTTCAAAGAAATCGAGAAACTGGATAATTAGAGAGTTCAAAGCATTTATAGCGAAAATCAAAACCCAAAGCCTAATCAACGAAATCAAACAGACAAATCAAGAAGCAATTTAAAAAAAATGAATTAGAAAGTAGAAATGCTGAAATAGAGAAAGAGAGAGAGTTCACCACCCAGTGAAGATTGTCCAATTGTAAATAGCTAGATAGATCCGCTTGAGAATTAATTGATTCTCCACATTCAATTTGATTTTTTAAGAATTCTTTACACGCAAAAACAAAGGTGAATTTGATTTCTCTTATAATCAGTAGCGAAGTTTTGATGAATAAAATAAAAAAATGAGAAAGGAGATATCCATCTGATAAACGAGAAGAGATCGATCGGAAAAATTGAGAAGAGAAAAGAGAATGAAGAGAGAAATTGGAAAAGCTATTAAATAAGACAGTTAAGATAGTTTGGAAACATTGTTAGTTGTTGGAAGACTGATTGAAACGACGTGGGTAAAAATTGAATACAAAAAGTTGGGTATGAAAACATTCTCTTTTCTTTTTATTATGATATAAATAAAATTTTTAGTAAAAATCATAAAAAATAAAGTTCATGTACTTTTCTTTTGTCTCGACTAATCCGTAATGTCAATGTATATCTGTTTGTTTGTGTTGATATATATGGGCATATTGTTTGGATGCATACTCGTCTATTTTAGTTAAGATATAATTGTTAACAATTATCACGTGTTTTTGATCGATTAAAATTAAAATACATTATGACAGTTACCAACAATTATTTTGATCTCTTAGGCTCATATTTTGGTGTTCTAACTTTTGTTGCTCTATAGCTCTCTTGACTCTTAATTTTTGTATTCCACGCTTGTTTCTCCATTTTATTTGCTCACTACTAAAGTACATTGATTGCAAGTATGAATATGTAGAGTATAATCGTATCAATAAATTTCTAATTGTACTAATTGTACCAATTTACTATTAACAACACAGACATCAAAACTCAAATTGTACACTTTTGACTCCTTGAAAACATTCCACATCTTCCAATGCTGCCCTTCTAACGACTGCCGTTGAAATTTTATATAAATTTGATGACACATCCACAAAACAACACAAAATATTAATGTCATTCTCGAATGATGTGCACTAGAAACCTTTTCTTGTGCCTTGAAAATACCGATTCGCTAAAACATGAATCCGTATTCTCTAGACAATTACCTACTGGGATGTAAGTAAGTTAACCGTTTATTTTCGTAATGAAAATGGGCTTGCAGCCTTTTTAATCAAAAAAAAAAAAAAATCCGTATTCTCTCATGTTATATCATTATCATATATGTGAAGGAAATACAGACGGTTCTTTTAAATCTAGCACAACTCTCAAAACAGATTATCTAAATCTGCAATAGGGACAAACTTTTTTTTTGAACCCACTAAAACTAAATGCAAACCCTTTTTTTCTAATTGTATTTTCAGATACCTAAGGGTATACGGATCCTTTAAACATACCACAATGTATTTTTCAAAAACATATAATCTCGGTGAACCAAAGACTCTACCTTTGTACAGTAGAAAGTTTCTAAAAGAACAAAATGATTATATTTTAATCTAAATTCATGCTATCTCCAATTTATGAAATTAAATTAAGATTCTTCATTTCAAATAAATGAATGGAGAAGAAGTTCACTTTCCATATAGTAAAAATCATAGATAAAATTAAACTCAACAATATAATTACATTACATGATACATGATGGAATATTAGAAGAAAGAATGTAACAAGTAATAAAATTAATACACATTCATCAAAACTTCTTCTCCATCCAAATTCAATTAAATTTAATATTTTACTCCACTGTCAATGACTGTGCTAGAGGTCCCTTTTCATTTTATGAAACAGACGAATCTCGATATAAGTTGTTTATATGCACAAATCTCAAAACAAATAAAAGGTTAAATTTGGAATAGCAAAATCCCTGCAATTCCTACGGATCACAGCAGATTTATTTCCATTTTTTAGAAGGTTGGTAAGCTATTTTTTTCGATGATACTGATGTAGCTCGTTTAAATGGTATTACAAAGTCGGCTGATGTGGTCCTCTAAATTTCTACTAATAATACAAACTGTAAAAGAGGAAAAGGACTGATCTCGGGTCCCTCGAGTACTTCATCTCACCTTGATCTTCTCCCTCTTACATCTCACCTTGACCTTCTCCCTCTTACATCTCTCGAGTCAGACCCTCATTTAGCATTTTGCTTCTTTTTCTGGGCCGAGCGGCAATCTTCATTCTACCGCTCGGCCCCAACATTCTTTGCTATTTTAATAATCCTCTTTGAATCTGGCCAGAATTACGCTGCCTCCTGGGTCATTAATCGAGCGCTTGATCTTGGTTTTCATGATTTAGTCGATATATCCATTGGCCAGAGTGAAGCAATTCAACCATATTATCAAATTTAAATTTGAAATATGAAGCTTTGTCACAAAATACATTGACAATTTTTATCAGCAAGACCTAAGGCAAAGAATAAGAATATTACTTTCCCTTGAATATATGTCCAATTTTCTCATACAAATTTTCCACTCAGACAATTAATAAATTTCATTTATAAAATTTACACATCAGAGATCTTGTCTCCTAACAAAAGCGACTTAACAATCCTATCTCCAAATCCATCAGCAAAAATAAACATGTGCCCCCCATCAGATACCTCATGGTATCTAATCCAGGGTAACTTCTCCGAGAGGAATCGTTGCAACTCGACCCGTACCAGTCTATCGTGGTATCCCTGCCAGAGATGTACTGACCCCTCGTTTTGAGGAAATGGATTGGTGATGTTCATTGGGTCGAACTCCCAGTTGCCAAACATTACAAGCAAATCTCTGTGGATTGATTCATAGATGCCTTGCTGCCTGGATTTGTTCTAAAATAGAGAATAAGAAAGATTTATGTATTAATTAATTTATTCTTTAATTTGCTACCAAAAAGAAAATTTTGTATAAATGTGGGATTCAGCCATCTAGTTGTAAATGATTAGATATAATCATTAGTAACTAAACTATTGAGCAGTATTTATGGTTATGTGCACTTCCAAATACACCATTTTGGATTATTTATTTATCCCCTATACATAAATTTGAAAATTTGACCACCAATTAAGTGATGACACCTTCCTACCCAGTACCCTCAGTTCAAAGCTGTGCTAGCATTGTACCAACATCTGATTGATCCATTATTATAAAGCCTCATGAGAACAAAATTTGAACTTAGCCTCAATCTATCATTAGCTAAGCCTCCATTGTGCAACATCAAGAAAAACAAAATGAATGAGAAACTGAGAGCCCAAAGCCCAAAACCAAAATCATACATCTAATTATTCAAATCCCTCTCATACCTCAGTGAATGAGTGGGAGGACAGGAGTTTTTGAAGCACCTCCAAATCTGATTTGCAGAAGATCCCTTGGTCACGGGATGCGGCTGCTGCAGAAGCGAACAATTTCTGAGTCATCCATGCATACAACAAAGAGGGAGCATAATGTGCCACCAAAAGCGTACGTTGCTCAGCAGGCACCACCTTTTTCATTGCTTCTTTTGATAACTCCCTTGGAAATGATGGCCACCAGTAGTTTATCACTGGCACCACCAGTGTGACCCCTGCCAACCTGTTTGTTTACAAAAAGGACATAATTTGCATCGGCAAATTAAAAATTGGGCAAAGAATCTCATAATTTATTTTTAAAAACACCTACGTCTTTGTCAAGAGATAAACAATGAGTGCTAATGTGACCATATTATGAAGCAAATGGGAAAGAGATACTGCTATGATTTTTCATTTCTAATGCTTCCTGTAATTTGTCGGGATCTGCATGAGTGATCCCTTTACAGGGTTATACAAACATCTTGGTAATTTAAAAAGGTTATACCAACATTTCGTTCTATTTCCATTTCCATTCATATAAACGTTAGACTCACCAGGAATATTCCTTATTACAGTTTTCTTATGGTGGTGCTTGGAAAGAGTGGAACTGTTAATAGGAATAGAGACCTTTTCCACTTTATTCTATACGTGTATGGCAAAGTGGAATAGGTCCAATTCTAAGGACGGTTAAATATCACTCGTTGTAACCCAATATTCCTATAGAATATAATTTTTCAACCCCCTCCCCTCCTTCCCATAGAATATCATATTCAATCCTGTTGGAATAGGGAGGGGTCTAATTGCAATATTTTTCCTCTACTCTACCTTAGCTATTCCACATAATTACACCCTATTCCACTCAATTCCAAACATGTTCAGCACCTATCCACCCCTTCCATTAAATTCCACTCTCTTCCATCCTTTTCCAACCCTGCCGGATATGCACTATTGGATTGTTCTTTGTCATCAATTCTCTACTCAAATTCTATTTGAAATTTGATATATGAAATAGAGACCTTTTCCACTTTATTCTATTTGAAGAAGGATGCCGTTATCGTCAATTCTCTACTCAAATTCACCCTAAATGATTTAGGTTTGTCAAAACCATACCCCCAAGCACAGTTTTCCTTAGAATTAAATGAAAATTTCAAGTTTTTACCAGGGAATCTCTAAAGTAACTTGAACCCTATTGGAAGAAGTACTACAAAACTTTTTTCCATTTTACAACTAGCACAGAACATATTTTGAAGTTCTTTTAAAAAAATAACTGCCGAACTTCAAATGAACCAAGCAAAAAAAGACTCCACTGCCCCCTTACATATTTAAATTCCAGTTCACTCTATTTGATGTAAATTTGTACCCCAGCTCTGGGTTTCCATATCTTAATTTTGCTCAGATTCCTCTTCAGGGACAGGAGCTCAGTGATGTTAGGGGCACAAATGTCAATGATATGTAGTATGCAACTTTTCAATTAATCAAATAATTTGTTAATAATTGAATATCTGAAAAAATTGCTGCTTGGTGGACTAGAAACACTACAAATACTGAGTCGTGACACAAAAAGAAACTGATAAAAGATAAAATAGACCCTTGGAGCAACTTACCTGTGAGGTATGTATTTGAGGCAGCCCCAAGCAGAGTAGCCCCCCATTGAGACCCCCATAACATAGAATTTTGGACCCAAATGTAAGTTGTCAGCCAGCTCCTCTATATCCAGAGCCTCACTTTTAACAGATCGATTTGGATTTGGGTCACTCTCTCCATACCCTGCCCGGTCATATGACAACATGTATATGCCTAGCTCCTCGACCAGCTCCTAAAAACTCAAAAGAAAGTGACAAAAGAGAAATATTATTGTAATTGAATTGCATACTTGTCTCATTAACTAAGAATGAGAATTTTGAATACCACTAGGGCTCCAAGCTGTGTTTCTTGGAAATGAAAGTGCATAATATCTTAATACAATACAGATACAGCAATATGACAATCTCATGTTCCATTCTTATTAAATATTGCAACCACTAGCAAATGGGAATTTCTGCAATTGTAAAAAAATATATATATCCTGCTTAGGAAAAATGCAACGTTCATCATCAAATATTGCATAGCACAGTATATTAGTATGTAAAAATGCTGTAAACTTAGCATTGCAGTATCAATCCTTATCAGTATTGAAATTTCTTAACATATCTATATTACTTTGTGGAGTACTTGTTAGATTATTTACTATACACAGGCTTAATATGCAGGTAAGCTAAATTCTAAATTCATCAATCAATGGCCAAAAAATTTGTCATTGTAAAAGCACCCTTGTTCCCCTTACCTAAATACTCCCCCCCCCCCCCCCCCCCCCACACACACACACACATGCAGTTATTTCCAAATTAATGGATCAGATATCCAGATGTACAGCCAGGGATTCAGATGTAGGTATAACAGTACATACTAAAAGTTTAGAACTACCAAGTTTCAATATCCTACAAATAAATTAATTGAAATAGGATCACTTGACAATGGAATAGTTTCACCACCTAAATAGTTCTAGGCTTCCCGTATTAATAAAAGGACCTAAGCAATTATTACTTACAATAATGGGACATTTCAGGGCCTTATATGAAAAAACCCTACAACGAAGAACAAAAAAGCAATATAGTACCTTTTAAAAATTCTTTTCATGTCAAGAAATAACAAATAACAAAAAAGATAAAGTGTACAAATTTACTTGAGAGACTGGTAACGGGATATCCTTTGTGGAATCAAAAGCGTGGCAAAGGATGAGCTTATATCTGGCATTTTCCTTTGGCACACCCCACTCTTTGTACGCGAGGAAACGGCCGTCTCTCAGCTGGCTCCTTGGAGATGTCACTGGGGGTCCGTTTGGGGAGCCGCATATATTTGGAGGGGGAGGCTGAATTGCTTTGTATAACCAGCCGAGGAGTGCGATGAGCACTACAATGGCTACCCTTGATATCATGCTCAATTCAACTGTCGATCGAGCTCTTTTCTAGATCTAATGACCTATGGGTCTTTGTATATTTTTGGCTCCCTTTGTTGGATCTTTTTAGATCTCGAATTCCTAATGGAAATGGTAGTATGAGAAAGATAGAGTGGAGAGAGAGGGGGGGAGAGACTTTCAAGCTAGTAATGGGTCCCATGTGGAGTTGAGCGTGCTTTGTTTTTTTCCATGTGTTTGTTGAATGTTGATGGTAGGCATGGTGATTAGAATCCGTATCCTCTCCGGTATTGCAGAGGATCACCCTCACTTTACGGTTTGAGATTAAATTTTAACCGGTTTGATATTTATAGGAAGTATTTTTGGGCTTTGAGATTAGTGCCAATTTAAAAAGAACGGTTCAGATCTAGTAATTGTAAAAGATTCCCTTATCAGGTATTGGAGAGGATGTGAATTCTGGTGGGGATTAGGTTGGTGATGAATAAATTTCGTGATTTTATATATATATTATTGATATAATTTAATTTTTTTTTTACTATAAAAATAATATATCAAAATGTCGATAATTTTTTAGTAAAATCTCACAAAAAAAAACAAATTTAAAACTTTGTTAAGGTTTAATTTACATAATAATATTACTGGTAAAAAGGTTTATTAATATTTTAGTTTTCTATTAATATATTCGAGAATGTAAACATGAGTAGTATGTACTTTCTACGATGTTTCATTCAAACAAAAAGAAACGTGAGTTTTACAAACTTACATCAAATACAATTAAAGAGAACTAAATAAAGTTTACAAGCAAGTTGTTACAAATGATGTGTGGGTGATCATATGAGATTAACGAGTATGTATGTAAAAGTTTGTATTATTTTCCAACAGACAAAACAGAACAGTGATTTCTGATTCAACACTGCACGAGGTTCGTAATCAGAAATCACTGAAATCATTCCGGGCTTAAATCACTGTTCTATTGTGTCCGGTTGGAAAATAATGTAAACTTTTACATACATACTCATTTAATCTCTTATGATCAGGGGTGTAAATTACATACATACTTATTTAATCTCTTATGAATTCATGGGTGTAAACGGAGCGGATTCAGAGTGAATAATGCTAATACCAAATCCGTATCCACCTTTTAATGAGCGGATACTGATACGGATAGTAAATGGATATTAAAATTTAAAATTATATCCGCCTTAAACGGATATTGATAGAAAGCGGATAAAATACGGAACACATAATTGTCGAATATTGAGTAATTACTCAATTTCATAATTGTAAGTTGCCTAATTTGAATTGACCGTAAATTTCCTTGAATTTCATAACTGTGCTTCCTATTGCTTCTGTCTCTACTAAGCAAGTATGGTTTTCCCTGTTTTCTTCTTATTCAATGCCAGCAAGATCTCAGGCAAAAAAAATAGCCTATATTTTTTTTTTCCAGTAACGGCTCCTACTCTAGTCAGCATATTAGCCTCGCCCCTTCAGTCAGACTAGCCCTTAAATTAGATACCAACAATAAATCAACAATAAAAAGCTATATCCAAACCAATAGACATAATTGTATTAAAAAAAATACTGGACTTAAAAAAGTTCTAGAACTATACAATAATATAAAAATTACAAACGAAACCTAACTATTAAACTATTTAATGCATTCTAGAACCAATACCTAGAAATTCATACCAGTATTGCTGAAAATAGATCGCTGGCTTTACTGGCAACCACAAATACAATCATTTCAAGTCCAGTACCTTTTACTACCCATTTCTCATGATACCAACTTATAATCAAATGTTAACCGAAACAAGAAAATGAACTATATTGTTTTGCATTAGAAAAACGAAATACTAAAGTTAATTCTCACATAATCAAATGACAATCAAACTAACCAATCAATTAATTAGCAAGTTAATAGACACAAATTATATTTATTAACATCAAATTTTGAAAAAAGAAAAACACTTGGGAAGCTCTGGGAATGGAGTTACGAAGTACTGGAGTATTGGACCCTTGATAAACAAAAAAAATAATGTCAAAGAAAATAGAAAAAAATAATAATCAAAACATACCTGATAAGTGCGAGTAGGGGTGTCAATGGGTACGGTACGGGTCGGGTGGAGACATTTTCATACCCATACCCATTAAAATTGACCTTACCCATACCCTACCCATACCCATTAAAAATTGATCTTACCCTACCCTACCCTTACCCGTTAATCTTATCGGGTAACGAAACGGTAGCGGGTGAATAACGGATAATACTAGTATAATAATTAGTTTTATTATATTTTACAAATTAAACATCAAAAACTCATTCATTTTAACACATATATAATTGCATTTCTAATAAAAAATAAAATAAATGTGCAATCAATTCCAACTAAATTATTTTTTATAAAGAATAAAAATTCAAAAACACGAATAAACATTTAAGTGGGTTAGAAATTGAATTAAATATACATTTAAGTGGGTTGGAAATTGAATTGAATACATATTTGAATTTTATAATTATCCTATAGGGTAACGGGTACGAAATAGTCATTATCCATACCCTTACCCATTTATTTAACGAAAAAAAATTCTTACCCATACCCATACCCAATAAGCTAACGAAAAGAAAACCTTACCCATACCCGCCTTATCGAATACGATACGGGTCGGGTAAACGGCTAAAAAGGTACCATTGACACCCCTAAGTGCGAGCGACAGGTAGAGTGTAAGTGCATTAATCTCTTCTTAGTTGGAGAGCGAGATAAGGAGGGTTTAGGGCATGAAAGGCGTAGCCCCGCTCAAGAGAGAGACATAGCATAGATGCTGTGGGCCGGTGGTAGTAGGCGGCAGGCGTGCGCAAAGTGAGAGAGAGAAGGGTGTGCGCGAAGTGGTAGGCGGCAGGTATTATGACAACTTAGCGTGAATAGAAACAGGGTGAGAAAACTAAGAAATGAGAATGGTCCGGACTGAGCTTGTTATATTCTAAATTTTAAAACGTGATTAAGATCATTAAAATGATATTTACACTAAATAAAAATTTCTAACTAAATTAATCATCGATCGCACGTCTGATTTAAAATTAAAACAAATATGAAATTTTAAAATATAAATGAATATAAAACTTGTGATAGATCCTAAAATAAATTTATAATTTTCCGCGAAAATTCGTTACCAGTCGTGAGATTTAGAAAAGAAAGATAAGACAAAATAAAATTTTATTATATGAATAAATAATTATAGTGAGCGTTAAATTGTAGAATACTTGTACCAAATTTTCATACAAACAAATTTTATGAGAGTTACAATTCTCGTTTAATTGAGAATTATAAGGATTTGATTTGATAATCATACATATATATATATATATATATATACACTCTAATCAATATTAAATTATTGAATTATGAAATCACATTATAAATACTTGAGAATTTTACGAAAAATTCGATTCACATCCTTATAATCGTAACAAAATTTTGAAACAATAAATTGAAACCAAGTTAGAACTGCTGGAATTGTCTATGCCATTGATCCTTAATATTACACGAATCTTGAAGATATCATGCCCTTTGATTTTTGAATGAATTAGAAATTGGGAATTAACCCAATTTGATGTGGGGTTCGGGTCCATCACCTCTTCCTCTCCAGTCTCTCTTTCTCTCTCGCTTACATGCAGACCCCCCCCCGCTCCCTCTTTTTCTTCTCTTTTCCGCCTCCTTCACCTCTCCCGTGAAAACCTAAACCCGGCTCTCCTCTCTCTCTCTGAACTACGGCCCCACCCGAGAACTCCTCTCCCTCCCTCTCTCGTTTCCTTCCTATAGAAGGAAACTAATTTCCCGCTCTCGTGCAGTCCCGTCGATTGTCAGAAAACCCCTCCCCCGTACTTGACTTGTGCGCAATTTCACCTGCCCAGTGCGACTTGTGCTGTACTCGTGCCTACCCTCTGACAAGGGGGCTTGGCCGTGCTTCCTGCTCCGTACCTGCTGCCTTGTGTGAACCCGGGTAATATATATACCCCCTCTATGTTTCTTGTGGGGTTTTGCCTCTCCTCTTTCTCTCATGTGTTGAGAAAAATCTGTTCCCTCTCTCTCGTTGCATTGTTTCCTGTTTTATTTGAGATTGTAAGAATCCGAAAACCCTAGACAGTTTAGAGGTTTTCTTTGCTTGCTTGTGAGTATTTTCGGCGTCTCTCGGTGCTAATTTGGTGCTTGGAGATGCTTAAATCTGGTGGTGGTGTTGATTTCTTTCCGACGGCTGTGAGGCGACGTGACCGGCCGTTTTTGCCATCTCCATCTTGTGCTAGCTCTAATCGGGTAAATTTCGATTTACCTTGTATATTTGATGTGTTGCTTTGTCGGATTTTGAGTAGATAATTTGTCTTGCCGGGTTGTTGATTTTCCCGGAAGCAATGAGGTTTCCTTGTTCCTTGTTGCGGCATGACCTCCCTGTTTTGACCATTGATACCGTGTGCTGTTCTGTTTCGAGTCAGTACCTAGGTGCTGCCTTGTTCTGATCTGAATTGAGTTATTCCTCTTATTTTTCTGGTGCCTTGTTGAGGTGTTGTATGATGCTAATTACTCAAAATTTGAGATTTGATTTTGGGGTTTGATGCCATGCTGACATGGTGCAAATTTCCTCTTTGATCTGCCGTGTTGTGGTTGTTTGATACTATATCGGGTCTGGTTTTGTATACTTACCAGAATATTGAACTGGCAGGGACCGTATTGCAAAAATTATTTCTTAGGGATCCGAATGTAAAATGCATGCCCTTGTGTGAAATTTTATTGATTAAGGGCCAATCTGAAAAATGTGAATTTATATAGTATAAAGGGGCCGTGACCTTACTGTTGTGCTATGCATAAATAAATTAAATGTTGATTGTTTTGGGCCTTAAGGAATTGGGCTTGTTTATGAATTTGATTAATAGATTGGGCCTTTGAATTGATTGGATTATGACATGATATGATATGTATATATGAATAAATGGGCCCAATCTTAGAATAGGAAAAAGGAATTGAAATTGGACATTGGTATTGGAAATGAAAATTTTGGAATTTGGAATATTCAAAATGCGTAATTGTCGGATAAAAGACGGCTTTTAACACTTAGGTTATAATTAAGAATCGAATAAAATTGGACGCTTAAGTAAACCTAAATAGCTCGGGAGATGATTATACCGTCCAGGGTCTTGATGCCTCGATGATAGCTCATAACATAATTTGAGCAGATACTATAATAACCCGATTGGACACCTGTATGATCCCGAAACAAACCTAATGAAAACACCCAACACATTAAACTAAAATAAAAGTTTTTAAAGTTAAAATAATTATTTTAAACATTTTTCGAACTTGTACAAAAATTCGTTGTTAATTATTAAAGGACCAATTTATTTAGCAACAGAAAGTATTTATTGGACATAGATTCGAAACGACTAATTAAACGTAGAAATTAATTTAGTTATAAAAATAACGAATTGCGCGACTTAGGAATAAATTAATTAGAAAACTCGTACAATAATTAAAGGTTCTGTTTTTAAAATTTTATAAAAGAATTATACATCTAGAATATAAAATAACTAAACTATATTAAAACGGATTATAAAATTTGCAATGACCATACAATCAATATATTTTTATTAAAATATTCGCATTAGAGATTTTTGATTATGAATTTACTTTCGAAACCGAATTTTGATCAATTAAAATTAATTGTAGTCCGTTTAAAATAAATCAAAGTAGATAGGCAATTAGAATATATTAGTTAAGTAAAACCCGTTAATTTACCATAGCTCTTGAACAATTATTTTATTTACGAATAATTCGACATTTGAATTTCTACAAGCAAATATCTTCAAATTAAATTATTAATTATATAAATTAATTTAGGATTAAATTAGATCAAAGTGAATGATCAATATCTGACAAACTTATAAAGAAATTAAGATTAACGCTAAGCTCGATGACATGAAATTAAATAATTAATATATGCCTAACCGGATCAGTCGGACTGACTGAATCGGTAATTTTATAAAATCGAACTAATCGAGAAATTGAATTGCACATTAACTGGGACGAGGGTTATAATAAATTATTATAGATTTTAATTAGTTTAAATTACGTGATCACAGATCAGTCGACTCCATACGAATCCGACCCGTGGGCTGATCCGACTGACCCGCAGATCGGAGCATACGTGGAGCACGCTGATTATTAGCGACTGAGACTCCAGCCCCCTCAGGTGTGGGATATCTGAATTATTCTTTTCGTGGGCGTACTCTTACCAGTCGATCCATCTGACCTGACATCCGCACTTTATTTTTAAGTAGTTGCATTAAAACTTTAGAGCATGATTATCCTTTTCTGCACTATAGGTAGAATTGCACAAGCCCCGAAAAACCTGAATTTACTGTATTGTAGGAGTAGAGTAATTAAATAATACTATGTTTATATTATTAGAATATTAGGATACTAGTTTGTCTTCTTCTCGTGGAGACAATATATTATTATTATATTACGTGCATACGCATGCATTGGTGAGAGCTGAGCAGAGCCGAGTGACTTCGTTCCGTCTTGGTGTCATTTGGCATGGGACGGCCCGACAGCCACTGAGCTGAGGGTCACTTGATCCTTGGATGGCTTTAGGATTTATATTATATGTATAAACTTGATTATGTATCATTTTCGATCATTTTACTATTTGACGTGAGCAGTTCCGGACTCGAGTTCTGTGGCACGGACGATTCGGGATGTTTCCCACGCCTACATTAGGAGCTACATGCCTAGAACGGGTTACCCCACCACGGTTCCTATCTCGAGTTCCGTGGTGGCATTTTTATTACTTGCGACTGCACAGTTCCGATCTCGAGTTCTGTGTAGGTCTGTTTTACGCTACCGCATGGTTCCGATCTCGAGTTCCATGGCGGATTTGGTGATTTGGTGTGGCGGGTGTTGGTGTGGCGGGTGAGGGCACAGTTCCGATCTCGAGTTCTGTGGCCCTGGTGATGATATTCTTACGACTTGCATTGTATGATTTCTCCTATTGGATATGTTTGGCTTATGAATCGTCTAGGCGAGATGACACACCGGATTTGATATAACCATCGGCTAGTGTGCAGTTCTTGTGGGCAATGCGCGATGTCATTAGGCAACGTGTATCATTGTTCCCTGATCACAGTCCTTGGATTATATTATTCAGATTCTTTTGGTAAAGGTATAACCATCGGCTAGTGTGCAGTTCTTGTGGAGCAATGCTCGATGTCACTAGGCAACGTGTATCATTGCACTCTGATCACAGTCCTTGGATTATATTATTCGATTCTTTTGATACTATTGGCACGGCACGGGGTGATTTGCTTTATCCATATTATGATTATGATTATTATTGTATTTGGACAGACAGTGCAATGAGTACTGGATTCCGATTTGATTTATATCCGATATTACACCTTGATTTTATTTTGGGTTTATTTCGCATGTTGGCATAATAGAATAATCGCATCATGACATCATTCAAAAGTATTATAAGTTTACACATGTGCATATTTTAATTGTATTCATTTTATAAAATAAAAGTGCTTTGACTGTAGAGGATCCCTGAGGGGATAATTCTGGGTCACATACTGGGCGATTCGTCGCTCACCCACAAGTTGTTTCGTGGGTTTTAGGTACAGGTTCTGGCGGTCCGCAGCAGGAGATGTCAGGAGCTGTCCCCGAGGGCCACACCACTTGACCTAGTTAGGATTAGGCTTTTGATTAGGTTTACGAGTCCCGTATTTTCTGTGTTATATATACGGGCTCGATAGATCATGTATCCCCTTCTATAGATGGTGTGATTTGGATCCGAGACGGATCGAATTATATGTTATGTATGTGTATGTTTATTTATTTGCTATGTGACTGATGCTTGATATTTATATTATTTTGCTTCCGCTGCTGTTTGATTTATTATTGATGATTAGCCTTGCGTGCTTAATGATTAATTAAGCACGAGGCGAGGTTGATCACACCTTAATCCAGAATTCCTGGTTTGGGGTATGACAGAGCTAAACATTAGTCCCACAAGAGGAAAAAAAATGAAAAAACTTTGTGTATGTATCAATTTCTTTTGGACTCGTCTACAAGAACTTATTTGTTGCACATACATGAGGATATCCACTTTGTTTACAGATAAGAGGGAAATTATCCGTTTTTGTTTACACACTCTATCACGGACATATCATTTGCCAATTTTTTTTATTAATATCCAACGTTAAATAGAAAATTACACAAATATCCACATATTTTGAAATTTTTTTTTTATAAATGTTCAAACCGTCGAGATTTTCAATGGTCTACTTTTTTTTTTCAGAACCGGGGTTTCTGACGGTTCAGAAAGAAAGTTGCCTCATTTGAAAACAAAAAAAAATTGCATATACTCGAGTTGGAACAAGAAACCTCTTATTATGAGGTAAAGGTTCCAACCACCTAAACACCAAGAATTACTTGTTTCATTTGGACATTTACAAAACAAATATAGCAAAGCTAGGGTGTGATGTGCAAACTTATTTTTTTCTTGATCTTAAACAGATTATTAAATATGATTACTCTTGTAATCATACCGCATGCAAATAACCTTATTCTATCAAGGGGCCCAGTGATATTATTACTCGTATAGTAATACGAGGGACAATAGTACTCTTGGTGAACATCTCTTCCTCCGCATAAGTCATGTATACTGAAATGTTACCGTTATAGCTACCTTTTACGGACAGTGTTAGACAACACTCACGAATATATACATTCCTACCTTACGATTATTTGGATATCATGTGACAAGGAATTGATACAACAACATTTTTAATGTTACAGGGATCGTGATTTTGCATTGTTCCACATTATTTGGGTAATCAATATACCGTGGCTAGTTGTATCATTGATTTATGGAATTAAAATGTTTAATTTCATTGCCATAATGATAGGATCCCAGGTCACACCATATGAAAGATTAAAAGAAAATATATTAATAAAGCATATGTGATATGTATATAATATGTGCTATGTTAATTATAAGAAGTTATAATTAATTTGTACAAATTATATGTTATTAATATATGAACAATTTTATGACATTGAGATGTTATAAAATAATCCTAGTAATATTTAAAGTATGTGTGACATATTTTAAATGATTTTTGACACATGAGAAATGCATATAAATTAACATAGAATATTAATTTATATGTTGGCCTTTTTAATGTATGGGATTGTGGACTTAATGAAATATTAATATGATTAGTATGTTTAAGCTCAAAGCCCAAATATATGTTATTTCAGCAGGGGAGAATTGATTAGTGATGGCATGATTTAAGGAATATTTAAATATATCATTAAACCTAATCAATTTCATTAATGATGAGAGAAATTTCTGGACAGTTTTAAGATAACTTTGAACTGGAATTTGAAAGGGCAAATATTAACCATTTTGGACGTATGACCTATGTAATATGTAGCCCTTGGAGTTTAAAATCCAAGGTGAAGGTTTGAAGTCGTTTGGAGTTATTTAGATAGAGATATAAGAGTTTTAGTACCGAAAGGTCAGAAATTCTGTGAATTATCTCCTCTAAGAATTTTTCAGAAATTAACAACAGATTTAAACTAGGATTAAAGTTCTACTTATTAATCTCTTACTAATCTTAGAGATACAAATATTTTCTTTAATCTTTCGGTGGATACCTAAGGAGGCTCGTCATTTGAAGGGCTAAAGCACAACCACCGTTGAGAGAGAAAGGGAATAGAAGTTGCTATGTCACCCTTCTTGATTTGATTTGGAGATCAAACCCAAGGTATTATGTTATTTTATTCTTGATTAGTCTAATTAAGATTGTTTCTTGTACTTACAATAACTAGATCATTTGTTTTGAGTCGAATAAATTTTTTGTTTTATTCCTTGCTATCTAAGCATCAAAACTTTCAGAATGAACCTCCATAAATGGAAGAGAATCCGGTTCAAGACAATGTTGATGCTGAAGAGGAACCTATACCACCTCAAGAACTTCAAGAAACAGTGCCTTTAAGGCGGTCCATCAGAGAGAGAAGTACAATATCTAAGGATTATGTTGCATTTCTTCAAGAACATGAATTCGACATTGGCATGATGGAGGATGACCCTCTTAGTCTCTGTCAGGATTTGGAAAGTGTCAATTCTCAGAAATAAAGTCAATATATGATAACAAAGTCTGGGATATCGTCCCATTACTTGAAGGTGTGAATCATGTTGGTTGCAAATGGATATTTAAGACCAAGAGGGATTCAGGAGGTAATGGGATGTTAAGACACATTTATCTATGAAAGATTCAGAATTATCATGGCTTTAGTGACACATTTTAATCTTAAGTTGCACCAGATAGATGTTAAGACTGCGTTTCTCAATGGCGACATTGATGAATCTATTTATATGGTGCAACCACTTAACTTTGAGTCAGATGACCCAAAGAAAATGGTTTGCAAATTAAAGAAATTCATCTATGGACTCAAGCAAGCGTCTCGATAGTGATATTTCAAATTTCATCAAGTAATTGTCTCATTTGGATTTGAGCCTAATTTGGTGGACGAATACATATATCACAAGTTCAGTAGGAGCAAGACTGTTCTTTAACTTTGCACGAATTTCAAAACACAAATAATACTGATCTCCTATGTCATTCCAAATAGGTCCTGTTTTTTAGTTAATCTGAAACCGAAAAGTAATGACCTACCACTAGGGGTGTCAACGAGCTGGCTCGGTCCAAGCTAGACCTTAGTTCAATTTGTTATTCTAGATCGAGCTACAGCTGAGCGAGCTGGACCTAGGGCATCCGGACTAAAACCTCAGCTTGAACTCGTGACAAGCCAGCTCGAGCTAGCTTGCGAGCTGACGAGCTAGCTCGCTGGGTCTGGATGGATCTTATTTTAAGAAGAAAATAAATTCTACAAACTTTTTGGATTGAGTGAACTGAGCTAGATAGTATAAAATGAACACAAATTCATACAAATTCACAAATTGATGCCTAACCAAGCTAGCTAGGTCCCAGTTTGAACTCGTTAATTCTAGACCGAGCTAGTGGCAAGCTGGCTCGTTAACAGCTCAATTCAGTAACGAACGAGCTGTTAGCGAACGAATCAGGTGCGAGTCACCAGCTACAAGCTTTCTTGCCACCCGTACCCACCACTGTCAATTGACGAGAGGATCGTTGTCCTGCATTAGAGTCCGTATGGATACTTAAAATTCTGAATTTGTCCGACTACATTTTCAAGCCCATCTGATATTTTATGATGGAAGAATAGAATGTCATTCCTGACCACCGAAAAAGCTCATTTTGCATTTTTGAGCCCATTTATGTCCAAAATCAAAGCTTAGCCCATTTATGTATAATAAATTATCAAACACAACGGGTGAATAGCAATTATTTGCTTTTGTATTAACTGTGGTTCGGGTGCGAATATTGAAAGCATAAATTAAGCTTGCCCCAGCCCACAGCGAACAAGTCGAATGACCCGCACATTTGAACATAGTTACCCTTGCTTCGAGGAAGTAAAGAAATCTTTAACATGGGGTTGAAATATATATAGGATAATAATATAAAAAAGGATAATAGACAATAGTGCGTATACCCACCGATTTCCAATAGAAATAAGCAGATGCAGAAGGTAGTGGAGTACAGAGGTGGTTGAGTAAACTCCATGATTTTCATAATTTGTTATTATATACTTAGAAATTTAATTATTTTTTAAATTTATATGTATTAGCCCCCTCTATTATAATCAGGGGCGGAACCAGGATTTGAATTTGGGAGGGCCGAGCCGCCGAAATACAAAATAACAACTGCATAGGGGTGCCAATCGGTATACATCTGTAAAAAATCATATGAAAATAACCACCCCAATAAGCAACTTCCGATAAATTGGCGGGTGCCTGGCCCCCCTTTGCTTGTACATAGTTCCGCCACTGATTATAACACAATAAATTTAAAGAGCTTATATATAAGATAACAAGCCTTTTGGATTTCTAACTTATCAGACTTGACAACGTAAAAAAAGTAAATAAAATCATCTTTGACTTGAAAAGTTGTTGAAATATAGAAATGTAAAAATGATAATAAGAAAATAATGAATTCTTATCCTCTGAGGTAACATAATATTTATGTTTGGATCACGGTCGTCCGATTGGAATCCAGACCAAATTGGTTTGAAGTAGAGCGCACGAAGCTGCTTTCATAGTCGTATAGATTATGATTGGAGATCCAGATCTAAACATAAATATTTGTTATCTTAGGTGATATGAATTCAAAAAGAATAGAAGTGAACTACGTACGGTTACTAAAAAAATAGAAGTTATTGAAATTTAGAAGGCATAGCCGTACGATTAGCTAGAATAGAAGTTACTAGAAAGCGAAAAAAGAAAAACGATTAAAAAGCAATAAACATTTTTCTAAAAATAGAAAATTTTAAAATTAGCGCTCTCATTGACAGTATTTTCATATATTTTGATGCATCTATCTTTGTTTCTTCACTAGAACTTAATTAATTAATCTTTTCTCAAAGTCAGAAGAGCCAATCTAACTTTTGTGATAAAGGTTAATTTTAATATTTTACTATCATATTAAATCGCTAATATGATATTATTTTTTGTATTTGCAGATGTCTGTTAAATTTTAGATTTTTTTCATAAAAATTTAAATTATGTCAAAAATTATTATTGTATGGAATAATAGAAAAGATTTTTTGTATAATTTGAACACAAATAAATTTATATATAAGAGAAAGATTACATATTTTTTTATATCGAGAAAAAAATAGCTAATAAGATTAGCTCAAATGAGATTATTGTAGAATTTGATCTTTTAGCAAATTATAGGTCTAAATTTTATGATAAAAGAAAAAAAATATGAATATAAATATGTTATTTTTTATTTTGATAAACATGATGTTAGTTATTTATTGTAATTTTTATAAAATTAAATAGTGAAGAATCATATTTTTGTATTCCATAGATTGTCTTTTATTAAAAAAAAAAAAATATATGATATTTAGTAGTTTAACCTCCTTATCCTCAAAACCGAGTTCCGCCCCTGAAAATAAGGAGTCAAAGTGGAAATATGACACCAAGCTGGAACCACACCGCAGTACAAAAACTTACAGTTCACAGACCATAAAGCAACAGTCACCATCAACCTCAGTAACTGACTATTGCTAATATTACAAAAGCACCCAAAGTTTCTAAGAAATCCCTTAAGAAGAAACAAAAAGTAGACACTGCAGACTTGATCATCCTGAAAATCCTTTGCTGTTCTACTCCTATTGGTCCACGGTAACCTCCTCTGCCTCCTGCTCCTGTTCCTGACCTATCACCTATACTTGTCAGAATATTCTTTAAATCATGAGGTATTGAATCACTATTACACTTGCCTCCAGCTCCTGTTCCTGTCTTCCTGACCTACACATGTCGGAATATCCTTTTAATCGTGGAATTCTTATCCTCTGCATTAGCTCAAAAAGGAATCTGAGTTTATATATCTGAGCTTTAAAAATCATGAGAATTAGATCTACATTAATATTAAAGACTTTTGTGTTATAAGCCGAAGTCCGATAGACTCCGTTTACAATCAGACGATCGAGACATATTAACTCAAAATATTCACTTTTGAGTACTAATGCAGACGATGTGAACTCCAAATCGTGAGGTATTGAATCACTTCTGCACTTGCACAAAAAATTACTCTTTTGTTGTATTGGTCGAATAACAGTATTGTTAAAACACAAACTATTCCTCTCTTACCAAAAAATCCATAACATTGCAGCTCTAAGGCTCTAATAATTTCTACCAACAGTTTGTCTTGTAATGGAATATATGCATTTAAAATCCATAAATCTTGTATCAAATTACGATTAAATGAAAAACCATTTAAGTTAGCAATCCATTGCCATTAACAAAAATTGAACGGGTGAATAACAAATAAGTGATCGACTGACTCTAAATCACCACAAAATGAGCAAGTAGCTGTGCCTTGTCAACCTCTCTTAAATAAATTATCTTTAGTTAAAATTTTGTTTTTCCTATATATAACATGAAGTTGATTTATCTGCAGTTTTTTTTTACGGTAATTCTCAAAAACGTCTAACAACACATCAGCTATAAATAATAAGTTTTTCGCAATTGCAAAATTATAAAAAAATGTATCAGCATCCCCGCGCCTGCTCGAATTCGTATCCTCTGAGATATCTCAAACTTTGCGTGACTTTATGGAAAATCTCAACCGTTTAAATACGTTCTGCACGAATCTCAAAGCATACATAATACTGACCCCCAACATCACCCCTGAATAGACACCGGACACGTCGGTCACACAAAAGTTGAGATATCTCAAAGGATACGCACTCCGCCTGCTCAACTTGCAAATGCACGCATTCAATTTGTGCATAAGTATGACGCTCTCTGTCTATAAAACTATATATACATAAATATATATATTTTTGGTTGAAAGTCTTGATCAAAATTGTTACAAACTAGTTGTTACATAAGATTAGATAACAAGTGTCTACGAAAACATACAACTGTAAACAAGTAAAAACGCAAAGGGTTATGTGCATCTTGTAGATACACAATTGGATTATCCTTGCTTAATTGGAGTGATAGGAGCCTAGTGATTGTTGCCTCTGTACGCATATCACAACCGAGAAGGTACTTAATCCAAACCGGACCGGAACAATCACCAATCAGCCGAGAAGGCACTGGATCAAACCGAACTGGGAACTGAATCAACCAGTCCAGGACAGTCACCTCTAAGTAGAAAGAGAAGAGAAGAGGCAAAAGAAGAGAAGGCAGAAAACAACACAAAACATCACACAAACATACAAACTAAAAACATAAGGTATACCTACTGTACACAGACAGAAGATCACTCGCCCTTCCGTCACTGAAGAGGAGAAAACACCGGTGACTAATCCGTTACTTAATACCGACACTTAGCACGATGGACGAGCTCAGGCACTATGCATTTTTTTCCTGGTAATTTCGCCTCTGTTCGGCTGACAAGTTGCACCGCTCAAACTGCCGCTTTTTATTTCTTATTCAATATACATAAATATTTATACCTACATTGTCCATCATAGATATACATTTATTATTAATTATTTCTACATAGTATGTCCTACACAAATACTTGACCATTGAAAAACTAAATACTAATGATTGCATAGCTAGTTTATACTCATTGTATGAGAGTACAAATATCGTTCAAAATATTAAAAGTTGTAATTAATAGTATTCTTTTACAACACAAAACAATAAATGTAGTAGTATCTAACTAGTCAAAGTCAAGTTGATGATAAACCGAAACTGCTACTACAAGCCTTCATATTTTAAAATTTTTACATTTTTTTTTCAGTATCAACATCACTAAACAAATCATTTTATTTCAATATAAGTAACCAAACAAATTATTCTCAATATAAGTGAACAAATCATTCAGACTTCAAAGATTGATATATTCTCTTAAATTTACTTTGGTTGGTGTGATTAATTTTGGTTGCTATCTGTCTAAGTTATTATAATTAAGTCACTCTATCTAAATAAAACTATAATAACGTAAATATATGGTGCTGACATGAACATATCTTATAGTTACGTGGACAGCACTTATGATGTGGACAAACATTTTTTCATGTCGATGTACATTTTAGCATGTGAACATGACTTTTCATTAGCGTGGATGTCGACAACAACACTCCATTAAAAGAAATTAAAATTGAGTCGTTTGAGACAAAATAATCTTAATAATTTGTAGCAAAGGACAAAAGAAGAAATTCCGAAACTTTTAAAAATACCATTTTACAAAAAATAATAAATAAAAAACCATCGTTTATGTACAATTTCAAAAATACCATGGCCACATGCATTTATGGGATGCAGCTCCTTTTCCTAGGGGCCACATCTAGGGGATGCGGTCCTTGGGAAATTTTTCTATATCTGCAGTATGGAGAGAGAATTTCATTTTTCACACTGAACAACTCTCTCTCTTAGACCAGAGCTTCTGAATTGTAAGTTTTTTCTTTCTTTTTTAATTTTTCATTTTTTTAGTAGTTTAGTAATTAATTTAGTTAATTTTCAATTTTAGGTTTTTGTTTATACTCAAACCAAAATGGCTCTTATGATATATGTTTACACTGGTGGTGACGTTTTAATAGGCCATAATGGAGTTTATTACAGTATCAGGCCTATTTCTGTAATTCTAGTAATGTCGGGTACTGATTATATGGCCCTTAAATTGATTATTGGTCAGAACTTGGGATTGGATCAGGGTTGCTATGACCTTAATATTCAAGCCAAAATTAGAATGCACACTGGTTCAGCACAAACCTGGTTTCAACTCTTTCCCGTTCATAATAATAGAGTCTGGCAGGTACTGTACAACCGACCATGAGTTTTTCTAGGGGTGGGTACAAGGTAATTTAACTATATGTGGAGGTTACCCAAGTCCAGCGTACCAACCCACTTGCAAGTTTAATCCGGAGTGTTAGTCGGGTTAACTCATCATCCTCAAGTCCAGTCCCTTTCCAGATTGACCAACCGTCTAGTAGTAAAGCTCCAGTTCAGAGGGACCGATTGTCTAGTAGTCTGCCCCACGTCGGTCCTGACCCTAGATTGACCAACCTTCTAGTAGTCAGTCCTGACCCCAAATTGACTAGCCTTCTAGTAGTCGGACTGCTCATTGGGGTTAGTCTTGTGATCTGGATGAAACCGAGGAGATGGTGGATCCGGAATTACAAGAGGTAGAGGAAAATAGGGGGTGTTGATCCTGAGGGCATGAGCGATCAGAGTGAACATGAAGATACCAGGCATGTGCTAGGGTAGAGAAAATTTAGGAAGATACCAGGCATGTTTCAAATAATGGATAGTGGGTTTGAGCACCCGATTTCAGCTTTTAATGACACATTAGGGTTTCAGGAAGCAAATGCGGGTTTGTTTGGTATGCATGCAAAATTTGACGATGAATTGTCGGTGTGACAAGCCTATGACTCAAAAGAGCAAATGAAGAGTGCAATTGCCAAGTATCATATTCTTGTTGATCCCAAAGGCACTTAGAGGGGGGTGAATAGGGTCTTTTTAGATTTTTGTCTAATTAACAAAGTTCTAGCGTGTCTATAAGTTATTCTTGGCGGAAACTAGAATAACTTTATCCTAAACTAAAATGTAAAGTAAATAGTAGAGTTTATAGACAATTGACATGAGAGTTGTTTATGAAGTTCGGTACTAATGCTTACGTCTCTGGGACCCGCAACCTTCGAGATGGCTTGCCTTTCTTTACCCAATGAGGAATTATTACAAGGTGGAACCGGTGAGCCCTTACAATCTTCTGGAAAGTCACACGGCCCGAACAAGAGCACTAAAGGCTCAGAGAAAAATAATTCAATCTGCGAGGATTCAAGGATTACGAGGTGAGCACAAGGCTCGAAGTAGTAATTGATTTAATCATGCAGGATCACTCTAGGAGTTGTTGAATTGATTGAATAAGCTTGAGATTGATTATGAGTATTGAATTTGTAGTGCACAAGTAACAACAGCTTTCTCTAGATCTGTAAATAAGAAATATTGAAGTTGGGGGCGGCTAGGGTAGTTCTCCATACCTTAGTATAGCTTCTATTTATAGAGAGCTGATAAAAAAGAAGTAAGTGGTGCTGACTGTTGCAACAGTACAGGGGGCCGTTACAACGGTAGGTTAATCTGAGCAGTTTGGAGTGTAACAGTGGATACTGTTGACAACGGTTCCCACAATGATAATCATCGGACTGGTTTAGCGTTACATGACACTAAACCCTATTTTATGCGTCACAGGAATTATAGAGGATTTATTTATTCCGTTGCAACGGTTCCTGGATTGTTGCAACGGTAGGTCTTACGTAGGTCAATCTCAAGCTTATTTTAATCAATTTTATAGATTAATTATCCTTAATCTTGAGCTAATGCTTTTGCTATCCAATGTCTTGTACTTCATGACTACATCCTTGATATTGTATTGCAGTTCATTAATTCATCATTAATGTGTAATTACTGATCCTTCAGTTGTCATGAACCTGCACAGATTCTCAAGAAGGAAAACTGTAAAAATGCAATTATGTATATTTTGCAAATCCAGTCAAACGGATAAGTCGAGAGCTCCCAAAGACAACAATTCTTTGCAATAAAGAGATAAAGAATATCCATAGTGACAAAACAAGAATTAGGTTCAAGTGCAAGGACATCGTATGTTCTTGGTACATATTAGCAATGTGCTTGGACGGTGTGGGTAAGTATCTGGATCAAGATGAGAACGAGTGTCCAAAACCATGGAAGATATTTCAAGCACTGGATGGTGGTTACCGTTGGAGAATTATGACTATAAACGGGTCCGAATCACTAAATAACGACTTCAGGTCATTTCATAGGTTACTGGTAGTAGCAATAAGTGAGGACACATTTTACAAATGTCTCTCATGGTTTGCGCAAATGAGAGCAAAAGTGGAATTTGAAGCCAGCCAATGTCAACAGTTCTGATGTCATGTGCATAAGGTATTTTTATTTTTAACTTCATCTATTTTTCTTATTAACTTCATTTAAAAAATCATTTCTTTATCTTTCGTAGTTTATTAACAAATGGTTAGAGAGGTCAAATAGTATGAAGACACTTGGGGGATTTGGCAACTTCAACGAATTTGAGATAACATCCACACAAGAGAGAAGTCACTACTACTACATTCAGGCACTGATCAACACATGGAGGGAGTGAATGACCTGTGTATGACAATCAGTCATAATGGCTGGGAAACGAGGGCCCTGCCCTTATTCCACATGAAAAAAATATTACTTTGGGTCGAATGCGACATAATAGGATTCCAATGTGGCTGGATTTACTACATAAGAGGAGGAAAGGACACTAAGCCAGCCGAGATACATAGGAAAGACAAAATAGAGCTGCTCGAGATGCACGAGATAGTTAAATTTTTTTAATTCAATTCAACTTTCAAAAAAAATATTAAGACTTAATAATAACAATTACTATTTGTTTGTAAATTTTCAGGTTGAGAGGCAAGCAATACATATTTATCTAGGAGATAAATTTATGTTCTCATTGTATTATACCAAAAAAGATTGAGAGGCAAGTACAATATAAATAAGAGGAGGGATTCAACTACACTTTTTTTTGATAACACCGGATTACACCCTTTTTTTATAACACCGTATTACACCCTATTTTTCAAAGTCCAAACAGTCGATCTAAACCGTTCGACATGATGAAAATGTTAAAATGTACTTGCAGATACAATTTTATATTTTTTTGAATTTTTTTACTATTTATTAAGATGGGTACAAAAATTCAATGGTTTGAAAACAACGATTTTGATTTTGTAATATACTTAATAAATAGTAAAAAAAATTCAAAAAAATATAAAATTTTATCTGCAAGCACATTTTAATATATACATCATGTTGAACGGTTTAGATCGACTGATTGGAATTTGAAAACTTTGAAAATGAAAAGTGTAATTCGGTGTCACTAAAAAAGAGTGTAATTGAATCCCTCCTCTATAAATAATTTTAGTTGGCATCAGGAGTTTCTATATAACTCTGATTCATGTTGACATATCATCAGTTGTTATTTTTGTTTTGGCACCAAAGATGCCTATAAAAAAATAAAATAAAAAGAGAGCCAACTTGTGGTCCACATTTTGGGATAACGTCAAATTTTATATGTTTTTCATGAACTAGTTGTATTCTTAGGATTAATTTTGAATGTCTATCGAATTTTAGGAGAAAATTGGAGGTTTCTCATCTCTGAGGTCAAGATTAATTGAAATAAAGCACAAATGTTGAGCTGATCAATACTAAATTAAAAATATAACCTACCAAATGGTCTACCAATTTTGCTAGTGTTTGTGCACATAGCAATTTTTTTTGCCATTGTCTTGAACAATCTCATTTTCTCGCTAAGAAAGGAGGAGATCGCTTTTTCCTGAATTGCACTGCAGAAAATTCTTTAAAATTGAAATTGGAACAAAGAAATAATCCGACCACAATACAGACATATGGGATGCCCTCCGCCCAAAGGTGGATGCATGATTTTTATCAAGATAGACTAAAAAAGTATTGAATCGAGTTTAAATTATTGAATCGTGTTTAAACCTATTAAATTGAAACTAATTTTCAAATTATTGAATCGGGTTTAATCGCCAACATAAATTTGCTAGTGGAGTCAGGACAAAGAAAATCGTGCTAGTGGGTTATGCGATTTTTTTCCTTTAAGTTGTGCGAATTTTAAATAAAATGAGTTGTTTCTTAATTTCTAAACAAAATAGGATGTGCCTTAATTTCTAAACAAAATAAGCTCCACCTGAACAAGTTTTTTTTTTTTTTTTCGGAGCTACATTTGAGATTAGGTTGAGTCCATAATAGGAGAAACTAGTTTCCAAGGTATAGCAAGATTCCAAAATCTAGTGCCTAGAAACTGAATTTGAACCTTCAGTGAATGCCAACAAACCGATTTTGAATTTTCAGATTAAGACATTTATCCTACCCTACAATGCATTGGATTCGCCACTGCCTTTGCCACCGATCACGACCGCACTAATTTTGTTGATGCAATAAAATATTTTTTCATCATTATTAATAAAAAAAAATTGGAGTGCTCTACCACATAACTGATACAGGCAGAGACATTGAACATATTCTCTATCTCACATCATGAAACGATGCGTCAGGATTTCCAGGGAACAATACAAATCAAAAGTGATTTGGTCGAAGAAGTATCTGCACAATGGTCATATCTTAACTGATCAATCTGACCAGCTTTTTTTACTTCTTTTATTAAAGTTTTACTGTGTTTTTTGCGTTTGATTTTTCTACTTCTCAAAGGTCACATTCCTTTTTGAGACAGATTTTGTATCACTGTTTAAAGGTTCTAGTTCTGAACCCGGGCCTATGTAATTCTAATCGTAATTCTATTCGTTCAATATACAAAACAGAGACTTAATCTCTGTTTTTATCAAAAAAATTAGAACCGTTTTCGCATCATGATTTTACCTAATGACTCATAACTAACTACATTAGCTACATGCCTACATGTATGACAAGATGTGTATTCCATTTCTTTTGCTAAAGGCGATGCAAGGCCAAGTATAACTAAAAACAAACGAGAAAATAATTAATTGTTAGTTTAATTACAAAAGATAACTAGGACCGGAATTAGAAAATTTAGATAGGAGATTCACAAATAAAATGTAGAAACATATTATGCAGTAAGTTAAATTTTTGAATCAAGTTATCTTACAATCATATGAGCAACTTTACCACAAGACTACAAACAAACATTTTATGTTTTATAAGAGAACTAAACTATATAAAAAACTTATAGAAGAAGAAAATTCAATTTAATTTAAAATTTTTAATATACATAATTAAAAAAATTAGAATAATAAGGGTAGTTTAGTATCTTTTGGAGTCGAAATTTTTTTAAATACCACAATTAAACAAAAAAAACCATAGATTTGGGGATTTCCACATTTATTCAGTCCGCACAGACAATCAACGGCCCATTTATGGAGGACTGCAAATTGACTTAGAGGTCCCAAAACTTAAATATATTCAATATTACAGTGCATTTTTTGTGCTTTTGCGGGACATCTAAACTAATCTGCCCCCCCCCCCCCCCCCCCCCCCCATAAATGGGCTGCATATTGGCTATGCAGCCCGAATAAATATGAAAATTATCCAAATCTAGAGTGTTTTGGTTATCTTTTTTTTTTTGTGCTACAAATAAAATTTTTGGCTTATGGAATACACTAAGATCTACATCTAAAGGTAACGTAGATTGTGGGTTCGAAACTCAAATGAAAAATTCTATATAAATTTTTTTTTCTAGTAAATGTTGAAGATGAAGTAATCCATTTATTAATTTTATATCTACAAATAATCTTCACACAGGTATCAAATATGTAACTTGATCTTTATGAATATTGAAAATTTAAAATTTATCATCTTATCATCAGGTGCGTTTGGGTGAAATAAAGAATAGCTCGGAATAGCAGCTAACATGACATTTCTAAGGAATAGCGGAATAGCAGCTAATCCGAGTCATTTCTTTGTTGAGAATAGCATTTTTTTCACCCAAACGTGTTGTGTTGAAAATAGCTCGCCAAAAATAGTAGCTATTCTTGTGTCATCCAAACGAAACACTCGAATGAATGCATATCTCTAAGAAAGAATGAAATGCAGATTATTAATATCGCTTATAAGTTTAAATCTACGGTGGAAAGGGGAGTAGAGTGGGGACTGCAAAATTTTAATGTCGGCGGTCGATAAAATAATTAAAAAATAAAAAATATGAGATGAATTAAAAAAAAATCAGTAAACCATCTATTTTTTATTATTCTGTTTGAATTCTAGATCAAGATATTTTTGGTTTATCATTACAGTAAATTTTTAATGATGTATTTTTATATGTTAAGAATGATGATTTTTTTTTAAAGCTTCACATGTTGTAAAATGGTTAGAGGAGTTCGAACTCTCGACATTTGAATATTAAAAAATGTTACAACATTTTTTTAGCCAACTGTACTACCGTTCCATTTTCAAAGCATGATAATGTTAATAATAAAAAAATGCACTACAAAGTGTCACCACTCCTAGAGTCCTAGTGCCAAAATTGTTTGTTCAAACAATTTAGAATTAGTAAATAAATGAAATAAAATATTTAGTTTGATGTAGGAATATACTCATTAAAAAGTAGCTTGTTTCAAATTAATTTTTCTTTGATCTTGTGAAAATAGAGAAAGTACATAGGAATGTTTTTTCATCCCCATGTCTCTAAGGACGGTGTTATTTTGAGTACACGATTTAATTATTGAAAGCTAAGATACCTGACATCACTTTATACCCAATTTGTCCTTCAAATTTTTGTCTTCATATCTTGTGCAATAAATGCACAACACAAAAGGAAGCAACAAAATAAATTATAGTGGGATAAAATAAATGCTCCTAAAAAAGAAAATAATTAATGGGTCTTAAAAGAAAACAATTTTATAAAAATATTATACAATGCAAAAAACAAAGTACACAATAAGAATTTAACAATATGTTTTTTTTTTTATGTTTGTATGTTTAATTTAACATTTATAGAAATTTTATTGAAATCTTGTTCAATAAGGAACCATAATGCTAATTATCACTAAACTTTATTTTAAATTTTCAGTATGTTATATTTAAGTGAGACCAATTGTTATATCACAAATATATTTTCTTTAGAGAGAAACTGAAAGTTCATAATCCTAAAAGTCCTTTTCTTTGGTCCTATATATTACCCAATTGTTCTAATCCTAAAAAAAGAACTCATGCCATATCATTCCCTAACATCTTTTTATGTATTTTTTTTTTCATAAGATGTTTATACTTAATGTTATGAAAAGCACTCATGATAATTTTCTAGCCATAAACATACATAAATTAATTAATATGATAACATACATTCATAAATTAAGAATATTTATGAATGCAATTGAATTCAATACAAAGATTTATGCAATTGAACTGATTTAGTTGAGTGTGCGAATGAATCTTACATAGTTTTTGTGAGAAATCTGTGTTTGGAGATTTGTATAAAACATACAAGGTTTCTAAAATATTAACCGTGTATGGAGGTGTCTAAGCGTTCAGAGTTGACTAATAAAAAAACATGTGTACATATATAGATATCTTTAGTACACAGTTTCATTTTTGCGTGAGCGTCTCTTTACTTTACACACTGTTAATTTGAATTTTTATTGCATCTGTGTATCATATACTGTGTATGGTTAACGATTTTGTAGTAGTGAACTTTCATTTTAGAAATCTCATGCTAAAAGAATTTTCTTTTTAGAAAGAAATCGGATCAGATCAAATCGAATTCCTGAATATTAATTAAATCAGAGTTCGATCAATATTGTTGCCTTCACCATTTAATGCATGAATTCAACGAAAACATTATTGCAATTGATTAATTGGACTTCCGGGTACCGACAAGAGAAATCTGTTTCAAAGATTTGTAAATTGTACCCCCTCATTCGACTTTGACTTGGTGTACCTTTGTCCGGTAAGAACATTGCCCGTTACTGTACATATTGAACCATCAAGAATTCGTTCGTCTCTTCTCCATTTGAAGAAAAAAAATAGAGGAAAGTTGGCTCCGTTTTGCACGATTCCGATTTGAGTTAATACATATCAGTCGTTCGATTGTAAACGGAGCTCATCCGGCTCTATCTTAAAATATAGGGGATCTTTAATATTAGTGCAAATTTAATTCGTATAAATTTTAAAAATAATTGAACAGTTCCGATGTATTAACTCAAAAAATTCATTTTTGAGGATACAAATTCGTTTTGCACGATCCCCTCCTGCTAATAACAAAGAGAAAAATTGCTGAGCGAACTTCATTGTGTCAACTATGAATCTATTATGAGTTAGGCACGGGTAATATACATATTATGGATGGATCCGTATTATGGAGCCATATCTTTATATTTAAAGATTGAACAATCGATTTGAACTGTTAAACATAATCTTCATATTAAATGTAGATCAAATTTAATATTTTTTTAAAAAAAATACTATATTTTTATTTTAAAAAAATATAGCCAAGTAGAAAGTCATTGCTTTTGGATAACTCACAATTTTCAAATCAAGTGATTTTTGTTCTATCTAAAAAAATAGTAAAAAATTCTAAAAAATATAAAATTTTGTTATAAAGTATATTTTCATATAAAGATCATGTTAAACAGTTCAGATCTAAATGTTTCGACTTTAAAAGTAAAGATATAAGAGTTCGTAGTACGGGTTGTCGTATAATATGCATATTACCATAAGCATTATTATATATATATATAAATTATTATTGTATGTTTATGTTGTTCTAGCAATAATCTTTTTAGTCTATTTGACTAATTTGCAAAAACATACAATTATTGAATTTTACGATTTCTTCTATTTTAGAATTATGCAGGTTCAAGTCAAATGGAATTGCAATATGGAAATACTTGAACTGAAGAAATCATGAAGACTTATCAAGAATGTAAATTGTAAAATCTAAACTTGGTAAAGTATTTTTGATGTTGTTTCAACAGGATAAAAACGTTGGTAACGTTTGTAAAACGTTATAACGATTATACCTTAAGAAAACGCTGTGAAACAACTCGATCAAAGTCCAAAAAAGTCAAAAAAAGTCAAAAAACGTTGCTGTAACGTTTTAAAACGTTGGTAACGTTTTCTGTAACGTTTTAATTAATTTCCAAACTTCAGAAATTCCTGATTTTGATCAAGTTTTTACAGTACAAAACGTTATGTAACGTTTTATAAACGTTGTAACGTTTTGGATGAGTTAGCTGAGCTGTCAGAAAAGTGTAAACCTAAAATCGCATTATAAGTTAAAACGTTGTAACGTTTTTGAAACGTTTGTGTAACGTTTTGGTGCAGCTCTCGGACTTTTGAAGTTTCATAAAACGTTACCAACGTTTCTGGAAAACGTTGTAACGTTTTAGCTCAAACAGCTCATTTTTGAGCTGCCACTATAAATAGACTGAAGGGATCACTTTCAAATCTAACCTAGCCGTCCCTAAACTTCAAAAGAGGCGATTTTCTGAGAGCTTGGTTCCACCATTGTTGATTGAGCTTAAAACTTCAATATCTCTCAATCAATCTCAAACAACCTCAAATCCACTTCACTAATCTCTAGTTAGATTAGGTTAGAGTGATCTATTGAGTGTTTCTCTTGTTCTCGAGTTGCTCGTGTGACTTCCCTTGGTTGTAAGGGCTCGCCGGCGCTCATCTCTCGTTGGCCGTGACTTCCCGTTTTGTAAGGGCTCACGGTTCACAATTGTAATCCTTTCATATTGGGTAATAGAAAGGCGCACCTAGAAAGAGGTTGCGACGCCCCGGAGACGTAGGCCATTGTTTTGCCGAACTCCGTTATCATCCCGCGTGTCAATTTCTCTAAACTCATCTCTTTTACTTTCAATTGCAATTTATTTTCAGTTTTTGTTCATTTAGAGGTGCATTAAGTATAACAAATTGGTGTTGTAATTACGTTTTGATAAAATATGAATTTATAACAATAATTATATGATAGCTTAAACTTGTACGACCCGTTTGGCAATCAAAGATTTAGTATTATTCATATACTTTTCGGAAGAGTAGAAATAGTGAATGATGGGTTTAATAAAAATATTTGAGAAATTAACAATGGGCAAAAAAAACCTTGTATGAAAATTGAAAAAGTAGTCAAGTAACATAAAATATTTAAGTCCTAAATAAACAAATTTTGAACGTAAACAGCTTTTAATTAAATTAGGGGCAATTGTTGTCATACTAGTAAAAAATTTGACTGTACATAGAATAAAAATGTTATTACCTCTACTTTACTTTTCTTTTCAGTTTTTACTTCAGTTTTTTAAGTTTTTTCCTTTTATTTTATTTGTTTTCTCTTTTACTTATGTAAAACCGACACCACTAGTTTCTTGATCAATGAAATATAGAGGCTAGACCTCTATGTTTCTTTTTCTAAAAAAATAAAAATAAATAAAATTTAAAGAATCTTTAAATATATGTCTTTTTCACCAAAACTTAAAACTATTTATTTCTCACTAATAATAAAGAATCATTCTTATTTTTCCTTTCTTTAATGTGTAAAAATGTATTTCTACATACAAGGATAGACTAATTAGACGGCGATGGATGGTCCTGGAAACAATTTGGTGTGGAGCAGTTGACTGTTGTTCAATATATATTCTTGCCTCTCATCTCTAACCTGAAAATTTTGTTAATGACAGACAACAATAATGTTAATATTCTCTTGCACAGATCAGAAATATATATATAATAAATAGAATAAAGCTTTCTTTTTATGTGGATGCTTGCCTTGAGCTCCTACCCACACTTCTTTTTCAGTTAGATTACTTGTTTTTTTAACATAACTTGTGTATCGAAACAATTATCAATCAAATAGAAGCTCGACCTCTTTTTTACTCAAAAAAATAAAAATAAAAGAAAGTTCTCATAAACTATATATCTTCATTTCAAGTGATCATACCACAAAAAATATTTACATCTTTTATTTGTACAGCTGAAAAAAAAAATAGCTCGTATGAAGCTTGAATTTTAAGCTACTGTTCGACAATAAAGTTAAAAAATAATTTTCTTAAGAAAGTTTTAAACTTAGCAAAATGCTTAAGCCATGTGAATCCATAGCTTAAAAACTTGAGCAAGCTTAAGAAAAGTGGACAAAAGAAGCACTAAGAATGTGGCATTAAGCTTGATAAAGAAGCACCCGTTTGGTGAGCTTAAGACTCCTTAGTGCACTAAGGAGTACTAAGGAGCTCTAAGCCATGATTGCTGAACACTAATGTAGAGCTTACCAGTAAAGTATGGATCAGTTTCAAGTTTGATCCTATATATCCAGGTCTGGACCTCAGATCAGATCATGGTATGTACAATATACCAGCAGTTTATTTGTGGTTTTTTTCTTCTATCAAAATATATTAGCCTCAAAATTTGTTTAGTTTGTTCCTCGAACATCAACAAATTAAAAGAAAAGAAAATTTAAATACTCGATCACTTTTCTTACAAATTATAAATAATATGTTGGAAAGCTGGAATAATCTGGTGAGTAAAAAGTCACATGAAGGGTGTTGGTATAGGTGTAAAATTATTATATATATATCAAAATCGGCTAAACTGTTGTTTAGTTTTTCAAAGATAATTGGCCAAATTTTGATGATACAATAATAACTGGGCTTGTAAGTAATGTCAGTCACTAAATAAGGAGTAATGAAAAATCATTACTTAGATTAATCAGCAGGAAATATTTTTTGAGGAAAATGAGGATCATGCCCTCATTTATAACAAAGATTACTTAAATTAATCAGCAGCTAGAAACTAGAACAAAGAAATAAAAAAACACACAGAAAAAGCGTTGTAAATGCACTAATATTCCAGGCTTGAGTATTATTTATAAGAGTAAAAAAAAAATAACTTACTCCTTATTGATGAGTGTTAATTAACGGATAGAACTTACAAATTACTCCGTTAATCTTCGTGCGGAAGCGAATCTTACGAGCGTAGCAGTATCATTGGTTCTACAAGGAATCACAAGCCGAAGCCAAAAGCCCTGCGTTTTTCACGACCTAAAATCTTCAAGCCTTAACAGAGTGCTTCTTGGTGCTCTCTATCTTTTCTCTATTTAATTGGTTGTTACTATTCACACGTTTTTCAGAGAGATCTTAAGAGACAGAAGGATAGGATTTATATAAAACCAATACACCTCTTCATAACGGGTCAGCACCTCTTCATAACGGGTCATGTTTTGAATTCGGATTTCCCATAACGGGCGTACCATTTAATAAATCCAACAATGAGGGACAAGTCGCTAAGTATTTCGTGGGCCAGACTGTCAAAGAGAAGAAGGAAAGCAGGTCAAAGAAATTCAGGAAATCCGTGTTTATGAAAACCTTTCTGTTTTGGCTGAAATATTTTTTTCAGTCAAAAGAGTAAACTTTCAGTAAAATTCGTGTTTCTGAGAAACTTTTGGTTTTGGCTGAAATTTATTTTTTCGGATCAAAAAAATATTTTCTTGGACAAGATTGATGAAGTGACGCTATTTTCTGATTTTATCTTTTTAGGCAGTCATCCCTATAAAGGATGTCTGGATGTATCCCTTTGGATTATCTAAGAATTAAAATATCTGTTTCTCTCTTTTGGGCATGCTTGTAAAAACAGATATTCTCGCTACTTGCTGGCTGCTGCATCAGTTGATATAATAGCAGGACTTGATCCTGATTTGATAACAGGAAACGATCGATGGTGTACTGATGTGTTATTCCATGTATGGAATAGCGGAAGAGCTAAATCAGCTCATTAATCTAACACCTAGTTCTGCGTTGCACCATGAATTAGCTGGAATAGCGTATTATTTCGCTACTTCAGTCTGAAATGGAGCTGCCAAGTGCCAAACAACCACATAATATATACTTTCGTTGATCATTCTAAATGAGATATTTTTCCTTTTCTTTTTTCTTTAGAAAATGATACTTTGGTCAATTCAATTTATAAATAGATGAAAATAAATGAGAACCAAGCTTTTGTCTAGTAACAAAAGCAATATTTTTCATGCAGAGGCGGAGTCAGATTTTCGAACTATGAAAATTAAACAAAAAAAAATTAACTAAAAAGGATTATTTTGATAATACCAAGTCATTTTACTCTAAATTATATAGAAATCCATACGTAAATATAAAAAAAAATGGAGTCATTTTATCTTCTTCCCTTCGCTACTGTTTTCATGTGAGAGGTCGCAGGTTCGAAATCTGAATGAAAAAGTTTCTTGTGAATATTAAATAATTTGATAGTTTGACTTTCAATTAATCTTTACTAAAAAAAATTAAAATAAATAATTTGTATTTAATGTTTTGTGATAAAAAAATCCAAATAAAAAATATATTCCTATTGATATTAATTAGTGATAGAAATGATTTTTCTACCAATTGAAATTGGACGACTATAAGACAAGATGTATACGCGAAATCTTTAATGCATACTAGAAAAACACATCATATAAGCTTACAAGCAGTGTTGTAAATAACGGTATGCAGTCGTTGGACAGATAGGTTACCGCCAAGTGATTAATCAGAAATAATTGAGAATAATCAATCATAATTGAAAATAATCGGCCGATTAGTCAAAAAAAATTGTGACGCTTTGATCACCACAAACAATTAATCGACCGATTAATCAATCTAAACAGACGTTTTTTACAACACTGCTTACAAGTATGTAAATTTGAACCTATAGATATTATAAATTCATATGTTAGAATAAAATCAAAATTGAATTCATAGTTGTACGTGGCAGCTCGAATGAAACCTTTCATTACTTTTTATATTGAATTTTTTTCTTTTTTAGGAAAAATAAGGGTTAGAGCCCTAATTTTGATTAATAACTGCGGTTACAAAGTTTGCAACTACAAAAATTTAAGATGCAACGTGCTCAAAACATTTCAGTCAAAAGGAATGAGCAAAAAATAAGAAAAGATGAAAAGATAAGATAGAGTAAAATGGTCAAAGTGACCTTACAAATTCTAATTAAAATGGGAGCAATCCGAAGGAAATTTTTTATCTATAAAAATTATTAAAGTCATGGAAATGGAAATAGAAAGAGTATCTAATTTCCAATAAATTTGGAAAGATCTAGCTCAATGAGTCCAATAAATCTGAAAAGATCTGGCCAATATCCATATTAAAATGTACTTCAAGACCAAATTTTACATTTTTTAGAAATTTATTACTATTTATTTAGATTTTTTATTTATTTATGTTTTTCAATGGTCCAAAATTGCCTGAAAACAACAATTTTGTACACATCTTAATAAATACTAAAAAAAATTCAAAAAATGTGAAATTTGGTCTCTAAGCACATTTTAATATAGAGATCATGTTGAACGGTTCAGATTGTCTATTTGGATTTTAAAATTACAAAAATGACTTATAAAAATATGGTGTCAAGATGTGTCACCATAAAATGGTGTAATTGGATCCCTCCTCATATATATATATATATGAGCTACGCTACTCCATGGAGTAAAATAATTTTTGTACTCCACGCTGTATTTTCATTTTGAAAGTCCAAACGACCTATCCGAACCGTTAGATATGATCTCCATATTGAAATGTGCTTGGAGACCAAATTTTAAAATTTTTTGAATTTTTTTACTATTTATTAAGCAATTTTCAAAATGGCTGTTTTGCTGTGAATAGTAAAAAACAGTAAAAATTTCTAGACCATCGGATCAGGAATTTTCAAAATTGCTTAATAAATAGTAAAAAAATTCCAAAAAAATGTAAAATTTGGTCTCTAAGCACATTTCAATATGGAGATCATGTTGAGCGGTTCGGATCGGTCGTTTGAATTTTCAAAATAAAAATATAGTGTCATAGAGCACCAACTCATTTTACTCCATGGAGTAGCGTAGCTCATATATATATATATAGGATTTGGCTAATATGCTATGGGTAGCTAAGAGGCCTCCCGTGCTACGGCTCAATATTCGACTTTTCAAAATCCTAACGGTCGATCCGAACCATTCATCTTGTTCTCCATATTAATATGTGTTTGGAGACCAAATTTTACATTTTTTGGAAATTTTTTACTATTTTTTTAGATTTATTGAATATCGCTGTTTTTTATGGTCCATATTTGTCTGAAAAACAGCGATTTTCAATAAATCTAAAAAAATAGTAAAAAATTTCCAAAAAATGTAAAATTTGGTCTCCAAGCACATATTAATATGGAGAACAAGATGAACGGTTCGGATCAACCATTAGAATTTTAAAAAGTTGAATATTGAGCCGTAGCATGGAGGCCTCTTAGCTACCCATAGCACCGTAGCCAAGTCCTATATATATATATATATAGGGTCCGGCTAATTTGCTGCCGCCCTTTTTTTTATTTTGTGATGTCCAAATAACAAATCTAAACCATTAGATGTTTAATCTATATTATAATATACTTGGAGACCAAATTTTACATTTTTTTGGAATTTTTTTACTATTTATTAAGCTAGTTTGAAAATCGCTGTTTTCAGTAAATTTCTGCAGCATTGAAAACAGCGGTTTTCAAACCAGCTTAATAAATAGTAAAAAAATTCCAAAAAATGTAAAATTTAGTCTCCAAGTAGATTATAGTATAGATTAAACATCTAATGGTTTGGATTTGTTGTTTGGACATCACAAAATAAAAAAAAGGGCGGCAGCACCGCCGGCAGAAATGCTGCTGGCAGCAAATTAGCCACAGCCTATATATATATACTAGTATCGTGCTCGTGCGTTACAACGGAGACATATTATAAGAAAAACAAATATTTTATAAAAAAATATATCAATGAAAATAATAATTATCCAAAAATTAAGAGACATGTTAATAGAGAATTTATATGTTTCTGTATTTTTAATTAACCTGAATCGGATCTTTTATAATAATTTGATGATGTGATGATTCTTTATTTTTAAGTACCAATAATATTAAATAATAGCTCGATTCGAATCTAATATCAAATATCGTACAACATTCAATATCAACATATAATATGATATCAAAAAACATAAATAAAAAAGTGTTATCGTGTGTGTGTGTATAGAATATATATACACACACATTATAAGAGAAATATATGAGTAAAGCTAGGGTGTGACATGCTCACCAAGAAAATTTGGTGAGCATAACTCTAAAAATGTATCGGATCGACATCAAATACCGAATCCAAACCGTTGAAATCCATGTACTTCATGAGTGATGCATATACATGCAAAATTTTGAAAGTTTCGAGTTTATTTAATACACGGTCAAGTGGTCAAAGAAATAATAAAAATTGAATATATAAAATAACTTATAATAAAATGTTCGTTTCTTTGACCACTTGACCGTGTAGCAAATTAACTCGAAACTTTCAAAATTTTGCATGTATATGCATCACTCATGAAGTACATGGATTTCAACGGTTTGGATTCGGCATTTGACATCGATCCGATATACTTTTGAAGTTATGCTCACCAAACTTTTTTGGTGAGCATGTCACACCCTAGCTTTACTCGAAATATATATACACACACGTTCCAATTTATATTCTTCTTTGTTTTCAATCTTTGTTCTTCTTTGTTTCCAATTTAGAATATATGTATATATACACACACAGGTTGATATATATTCTAAATTACCCACAATAATATGTATAGAAACGAAGTAGAATTAAGAAACAAAGAAATATATTATTAAATTTCAGAGTCTGTTCAATTTTAATTGTAATGTATTGTGTTGCAGCACATGTAGTGAGTATGTTTTTAACTAAATTTAGACTTCTATACATAAAATAGATGTATTTAACCAAAATAAGACAAATTATGTAATTGGAGGGCTGAGATTAAATTCGAAGTTTCATCTTTCAATCGTAGTCGTTGGCGGATCGGACACCCAACATGCTTAATAATGGAATGGTGATATATTTAACGGTGAAAAATGAGAAATATGTATGCCTCATTTCATGGATCTGACTCAATGATTCAGATTCATTTTTTTTTTAAATTCGGTAGAGGTCAATCCTTCTAAATTTAAAAAAAAAAAAAAATCAAGTTGGATTTTCATTATTGAGATCGATCCATTTTTAATATGATTTTTTGTGACATCTATATTCCAAAATTTTCCATCAACGTCTATTTTTTTTAAATAAAATATATCTATGAATCTAGACCATTGAGACCCATTCATATATTTGGATCGGACTCATTGAGCCAGATCTTTCTAAATTTGTTAGAATTCAAGTACTCTTTCTGTTTTCGTCAAGGTTCTAAATAGCGATTATAGCGGCATAGCGGGGAGATAAAAAAAAAAGCTATTGCGAACAGCGTAGCTATAGCGGAAGCTATCACACATAGCGATTTTCCCTTTTTAAACTTTATATTATATATTTCTACTAATTATCAACATAATCAATATTAGATAATTGATGTAACAACTAAATGACAACTAATCTAAGTCTATACTTTTTATCAATTACGCAAAGTAACATTATTTAATAGTTTATACTTCATGGTATTACATATTATAATAGACAAAGAGCAATTAATTTTATAAGGTAAATGAAGTCAATATACATATTTAAACATTTTATAATTATAATAATAATCAAAATCAGCTTTCAATTGAAACGAACGATAATAATTTTACAAATGAATACTATAAAAAGAGTAATCAAAATGAAGAATTAGTATTGGAATATTTCTCGATATAGAATGATAGAATAAATCACAAATAAAAATAGAAACATATAATTTGGTTTAGTATACTTATCATAGAAGACCATGTAGCATTAGCAATAAGAATAGAAGTACAGAAGTCTATATAAATTGCAAAAAAAAAAATCATGTAGCATAGCAGTAGCTATAGCGGGTCTCATATAGCGGTAATAGCGATCAGCTATTATAGCTATAGCGGTTGTAGCTGAGTTAGCGCAATTTAATCTCATAGCTTAGCGTTTATGGTCTGAAAAAACTATAGCGTAGCTATAGCGCCGCTATTTAGAACCCTGGTTTTCGTACGTATGAATTTAATAATTTCTATAGATAAAAATTTCCTAGTCTGAAGCATGTTTCCTCTGTACCATGGTTACTGTTGTGCATGGTACCAACTGCTACAGTACCAGTATCACCTTTCCTCTGTACCAGAGCTGCTTTATATTGAAAATTTTAATTCCATTTAAGGAGAAAATGTATATAGTAATCTATCATTGTCCTAACTGCTGTATATGTGCATGAATTTTATAGCTGTTCACGCAATTTTGTGTGTGAATAGAACGATTCCGACCAAGCATCATTGGAATGCTTCGATTACTCCCCCCCCCCCCCCCCCCCCCCCCCCCCCCGCCCGAGATGGAAACATGTCACTAACTCTCTTTTTTTTTTTTTTTTTTAAAATAATAATAATAGAGATTAAGCCTTCAAATTTCATACCCATGTTATTATAACAAAAAAAATTCTCCAATACTATTTCGAACCCATAACCTCGCACTCATAGAACATATATCTTTACCATTAAACAAAAAACTGATTCTTAAATATCTCTTGTCACTAATTTTTGGAGACTACCAATGATTAACACCTCTTCAATGTCTGTTCTCTCTTTAGACCTGCGCTTAATAGGGATGTCAATGATACCCTTTTAGATAAGCAAATTATTTGTGGTTTGTGAGGGGTATACTTGAAATTCCCCCTTAAACAAAATTATTGTTCTCGTTGACACTTAGCTAATTCCATTTAACATTTTTTTTGTTTCTTTTAACACATATAGTTACAGTTTTCAAAATACGTCTTGTGAGGACACATGGGTATTCATTATTGCAATTCTGTACCATCTATGAATTGGCATGTCTTGAGTAATATAATTATATAATTGTTAAATAAAATAGAGTAATATTAAAATGATGAAACTAAGTGATTGAAGAAATAATATATTGTTAAAAATAACTAATTTAATGTTAAAAAAAGTACAATCATCCGATCATTTTATTATTATATGTTAGAAGCATCTAACTTATCATTAATAACAACTATACAATGAATCTTTACAACAACAAAAAACTAAGTACTAAACCTATATCCAAATATGAATCCCTAATATAAACAAAATGAACTCAATAAATTTCCCTATATCTAACTCGACGGCTTGCCTAAAATCCAACGGTCTGACCCCTGAATATAATGGCACTTCAGTGGATGGTCATCTCTCCAATATCCCTAGAAATGGAGATCATGTATATAGTCACCGAATATTGATTCACTTATCACTTAACTAATTAAAATCTGAGCTAGGGCCTAGGAGTGAAAACAGAGCAGATACGGTCATACGGAGCGGACAATGGTAAAACCATATCCACATTTTTTTTTTTTTTTTTTTGCATACAAATACGGAACGGATATTAGATATATATATCAGACGGATATGGATATAGATCCAGAACAAATTAGATATTTATTAAAATAATATAAAAAATATTAAAGTTCATAACATTTATTTAATTATAATGGTGAATAACATAAATTTTTCATAATATATATTAAAATGGAATATGCTAATAAGCTATGCGTAGCATATATAGAGGACCTCCGTGCAACGGTTTAATATTCGAGTTTTCAAAATCCTAACGGTCGATCCGAACCGTTCATCTTGTTCTCCATATTAATATGTGTTTGGAGACCAAATTTTACATTTTTTGGAAATTGTTTACTATTTTTTTAGACTTATTGAAAATCGTTGTTTTCAGTAAATCTGGACCATAAAAAAACAACGATTTTCAATAAATCTAAAAAAAATAGTAAAAAAATTCCAAAAAATACAAAATTTGGTCTCCAAACACATATTAATATGAAAAATAAGATGAACGGTTCGGATCGACCGTTAGGATTTTGAAAGCTCGAATATTGAGCCGTTGCACGGAGGCCCTCTATGCTACGCGTAGCATGCTAGCAGGTTCCATATTAAAATATATGGTATATATCTACTATTCGGATACAGATAATTGAAACGTAAAACCATATCAGTATCTTTATTCACACGAATATTCGGATATCGGATATCCACATCTAAATATTCAAATACGGATCGGATATTATCCATACCGTTTTCACCCCTAAAAATCACACCTTACAAGGCATTTAATTTGTTGAAAGAAAAGCAAAAGGCTAGTTTCCACAAGCACCAGATCAAAATTGATACCTTTGCCATTAATTCGAAATTCTTTTTTCTTTTCTTTTTGAACAGAGATTCCCCCAACGAGCTAGCCCGATCGACAGCTCTATAAGTAGAACCTTTGTACTTGTATTTCTTTCACAAAGTACCACCCAAGCACACAAACATATCTGGCAGTTGTTACCTCATAACCATGTCTAGCAGGTCATCGGAGCCACTTGTTGTCGGGAGGGTAATTGGAGAGGTTTTAGATCCCTTCACCCCTTCTATGAAGATGGTTATCACTTACAAGAACAAATTAATCTTTAATGGTCACGAACTCTATCCATCAGCTATCGGTAAAGAACCCCTGGTCAAGGTTCAAGGCGAAGATCTCAGATCTTTATTTACTCTTGTATGCACTTTTTCTTTTGATCGGTTTTCTATTCGGAGTTTTTTGGTCTCAGGAAGAAGAAAATAAATGGCATTAATTTAACTCTGATCCTACTCTTACATGTTATCTAATAATTATTTTGGCTTGTTTTCATTGTGTAATTTGTAGTTTGCTTGCTTATATTTTTTACTTTTTTTATTATAATATTTGCTTAATTATAGGTTATGACAGACCCGGATGTACCAGGTCCTAGTGACCCATATCTGAGGGAGCATCTCCATTGGTAAACAAAACTTTACATAACTAAATGTTTCTTTTCTTTTTTCTAGAAAAAAGTAGTATCATAGTAAAGTGTTATTTTGGATAAAAGGTAATAGAATATGCATGCACGTGCATCTCATGCCAATTATATCCACAAGTACATTAGATATAAGAATTTTCAGAAGCAGAAGAATTGTCAATGTATATGTATATATAAATGGAAATGTTTTCATAATAGATAGTGATATTTAAGTGCAATACAATGTGGCTGACTATTGTACCTTATCCTTGTCACAGGATTGTTACTGACATTCCAGGCACCACTGATACCACCTATGGTGGGTCCCACTCTCCACTTTCTTTTACAACTGCTGTTCCTTTTTTCAGCACCTTTTATTTTTTCTTAGATTTAATTAGTACTGATCAACTTATTAACGGAAGACACCCTTTAGTAACTTTTCTATATATAAAATGCTAAAGCAGGAAGGGTGTTAGTAAGCTATGAAAGCCCAAAACCAAGCATAGGCATACACAGGTTCGTTTTTGTGCTATTCAAGCAGAAGAAGAATAAGTCAGTGAACCCGCCTTTGTCTCGGGTGCACTTTAACACCCGCCGGTTTGCCAATGACAATGACCTCAGCCAACCTGTTGACGCTGTTTATTTTAACGCACAGAGGGAGACCGCTGCACGGAAGAGGTATTCATAAGTGGTAACGCACAGAGGGAATGCTCCTCATGGCAGCTCATGTAGTGCAGAGATTTTAATTAGTATATCTCTTGCAAATAAGATTTCCCTTGAGAGTATAATACATGGTTATTTGCCATGATTATAATTGTCTCTATGTTGTTTTCATCAATATATGTATTGTGCCAGTAAATTATGCAACACGACAGCATTGCCTCTTTATTGTTATTATTTGGTGATTTATTTTTAATTGATCCCAGTAAACATTTACTTTCAAAGGTTTTTGGGGTTGCCAATCCCGGAGAGGATAATGGTGAAGTATTTTAGTTCGAAGCGTCAAAAGAAAAAGAGTGAGTCTATGTTACTATGCATATTACGATTTGGCACTGTGCTAGGACTCTATATTCGAGTTTTCAAATTCTAACGGTCGATCTGAACCGTTCATCTTGTTCTTCATATTAATATGTGTTTGGAGACCAAATTTTACATTTTTTGAAATTTTTTTACTAGTTTTTTAGATTTATTGAAAATCACTGTTTTTGGATGGTCCAGAATTTTCAGATCAAGTGATTTTCTAAATATCTAAAAAAATAGTAAAAAAGTTTCAAAAAATATAAAATTTGGTCTCCAAACACATATTAATATGGAGAACAAGATGAACGGTTCGGATCGACTATTAGAATTCGAAAATTCAAATATAGAGCCGTAGCTCGGTAACAACCCGTGATATATATAGTACCATATACTCACTCAAAGAAAAATAGTTCCTCAATACTTATGACTTATCTACTCAGACGGCGCCAATTTCACCTATGATATAAAGTTCAAACACTGAAGGAAACCAGCCCAAAAGCAAAAGGTCTCTGTTCTAGACCAATCTGAGGTGACCGTGGGTCCCATTCTCCCCCTTTCTATAGTTGTATTAATTTTGAAATTGTAAATAATAATTTTATCTGTCATGTCAGTAACATTAAAAAATTCTCAAGTATTTTTTATTTTTGTATTTACATAATTGATTTCAATTTTAATTTATCAACATGTGAATATTTTAATGTATAACATACAAGTAATTGAAAATTGTGATATAACACATTTAAAAAATATTACCAAATTAATTAACAATTGCCCCATAATTCAACAATAGAAATTATAATTGTCACGATATACTTGTAATTTATTTACAAGTGGGATGTATATGCTCTTAATTCCACAAATATTGTCATCCAATGAATTCGCTTTTGATCTGATATATGCGTGCCTAAACCAGGTATGTTGTTGATCTAAAGAATAATTTATACTAGTTAAAAGTTGATTATGAGTAAATATCTTGTGGAAGCAATTATGCTGATTGATAAATTCTCAAATAATATATTTGTTCATTGCTTTGAAAACTAATTTTCCTGATCCTTTTTTTTTTTTAAGTTTGGTTGGTCAACCAACATTTGTATTAAAGAAAAAAGTGTTTAATTACAAGTTCTTAAACCATGCATGGCTATTCGTAGGCACAGCCTAGAACTAGACATCATCACCTCTCATTTTCATTTACCCTCGGAGAAAGTATGAAACTACCATAGGAAGAGAAGTATGAAAATATATTTTATAATGTCTGTGGCTATCAAAGAGATGAGTTTATGAAGATGATTGTACAGATACAGGATATTAAGAAAATGGTTTATTGTTTAGTTTATGTTAATTGATTAAGTCAATTTCAATTGAAAATATACCAACATTTTATAATGTCTGTGGCTATCAAAGAGATGAGTTTATGAAGATGATTGTAGAGGTGCTATCGGGTTGGGTCGGGTCCGGATACTATTATATTTGGACCCGTACCCTAAAAGTGTTCGGGTCCAAACTTTGATCCATACACTTATCTGTTTTAATCCGGGTCGGGTCCGGATCCGAATACCTATCTACTCGTAGATATTTCGGGTCCAGTCTTTCGGTTCCGGGTAGATATATACCCATAACTTGTTTGTAGATTATTGGGTCCGGTTCGGATACGGAGCGGTTCTGGATCCGGAGCGGGTATATGTCACAAACAAATCAGGAAGATGGAGAGAAAATAACTTTTAAAAAAAAATATTGAAGAAGAGATATAATTTTTAAAAAGTAAAATATTAGAGATGACGATTTTTTTTTCTATGGTTCAAAAAATATATTAATGGAATACTAATAATTTGTAGAAATGACATATCAATGAGAGCAATAAATTTTCATTATTATGCAGAGGATATCAAGGCAAATATTGAATGATGTATTCATACTAATAAATTTTATTTAAAAAATTAATGCGGTTGTTATGGAAGGAATAAATTTGGCATTTATCTATGTGTATAAACATAGCAAATATGTCACTGCATTCTATTTTCTCACATTTAAAAAAGTATTGGGCTCACCACAGCTTATGCAAAAATTAATATGCAAAGTTGTATTTGTATATATTAATAGTTATTAATATATGTTTTATCGGGTATTTATACGGGTATCGGGTCGGGTTCGGTTATGGGTCAGATAATTAAATGAAATCCATATCCTACCTATTACAGTATTGGTTCCGGTTCGGATCCGGGTCGGATATTAAATTATTAATTTTGTAACCATACCCATAATTTAACTGGTTATATTTTTTAAACCATACCCTATCCAAATTAATTAGATCCGGGTAATCGGGTAAAAGTAGCACCTCTAGATGATTGTAATGATACAGGATACTAAGATAATGGTTTTGTTTAGTTTATGACAATTAATTAATAAGTCAATTTCAATTTAAAATTACATAATTATTTTGAGATCCAAGAAAGATACGAAGAAATACAATCATGCTTCAGAAACTTGAGCAAAACCGAAGTAGAAAATCAAACAAATAAACTTAGGGTTGGCGCCAGAATATTACTTTATAAAATTAGTATCGGGTGTAGTGTCAACAAGAATTTTTTTTCTTCTAAAATAATATAGTATTTTAAATTACTTATAGAAACAATGAGGGTCAGCTAAGCCCCAACTAACACAGGTAAATTTAAAAAAAAAAAAAAAAAAAAAAGCATGAGCTCGTTTCATATATTTGAAACTGGTAAATTACACAGACTCCATTGAAAAAGCATAGTGCCTAATCCATGGTGTCTGACAATATCCCAAATACATACCAAAATGCAGTAAAATAGTCTAGGAAAGATGCATAAATGGTCAAACATAGCAAGGTGCACGCAGGCACAACAAGCGCATATATAGCAAGGATAGAACACACTCTAAAACAACATAAATGTCTAAAGATGCTGATAACAAAATGAGTGTGAACTATGGCTAAGGATCAGTCTTCATTGTTGTCGCCAGTAACCTATTCCACCATCAGATCATCAGCCGGCTCCACCATCTGAAGGGGAATCTGATCAAGGTTTTGAGGGACCCATTCTTGCACAGCCTCATGGATATCCTCCTTGATTATGCCTGACCAATAAGAAACGAGATACAAAATTTGTAAGATAAGATTGCGAGCAGTATATTCCCTAATATTATTAAAGCACAAGTCATTACGGTGTTTCCAAATACTCCAAATAACCGCAAAAACAACAATTAAAAATGTCATTTTTTTGGTATGTGTTAGAGTACAAGTAAATATGATAACATCAGATATAGAAGACCAAGTTTGATAGCTGTGTCGACATCTTCCCATCCACATCCATATTTGTTTAGCATAAAAACATCTGAAAAATAGATGATTAGAGGTTTCATCACAACTACAAAATTGACAGACAATATCACCATTCAGCCCTTGTTTTGCAAGTTTTTCCTTATCAAAATTCTGTGCTTAGTCACTAGCCACATGAAGGCTTGAATTTTTTGTGGGATTGGGAGAGACCACCAAAGCAAGGGCTGGTTAATCTTGACACCTGGAAAATTCAGAAAGGAATATAGGGATCTAACTGTAAAAAGTCCATTATTGTCCCAACACTAAGAAACATTGTCTTGTTCATGTGTAAATGACACACCACTAATTATATTTAACAATTGGCCATACTCCCATAACAGAACACCCCCTAGTGTCCTTCTAAAGGAGATAGCCGTCCTTTGAGTAATCATAGCTTCCTGAACTGAAATCATAGGGGTACTACAGATATCAAACAAGTTAGGAAATTTGATTTTGAGAGAACAATTGTCATGCCATTGGTCATGCCACATCAAAGTTTGCCCCTGACTGCCCGGTACTACAATACTACCTAATGATGTAATTTGTTCAGTTTTTACTACATCAGCCCAAAAAGAGGAATATGGTAAAGGGTTGGGATTATCATAATATTTGGAGGTAATCACTGTTTTCCATAAGCTTGTGTATGGTCTTTGAATCTCCATAACCATTTAGCCAACAATGAAAAATTCATTTGTTGAATATCAAGTATACCCATCCATCCAAACTGTTTTTTCAAGCACAGTGTCTGCCAATTGCATAGAGCATATTTTCTTTTGGAAGCGTCTAACTGTCCACAGACTTTTGTCCACCATTCGTCCACAGCTTTGACTTGCGCGAATACTGTAAAACTACTTCTACATGCTATATAATTATACAATATATCACATAAAATATATATGTTAATCACAAAACATCCAACAACTATTTGAAGTTGTCCCATGATAGTTAAAAACAGATTGCAATTTGCACTATAGGACAAAAAAATTGTACTTTCAAACTGTACTTTCGGATATTGCATTTATAGAAAGTTATTGGCAGTTAATGTTAGTTATTAGCAGTTATTTTGACAAAAAACGTGATAAAAAGGCAAAATTAAATTTTCCAATTAATTTTTTTATTCTTTTTTCTCGATTTAATGAACACATAAATAAATCATGAAAATATTGAATACTGTAAAATTGACCACTTTACCTATAAAAATAAAATGTACAAACTATAAAATTATAGACATGCAAAATTTACAGATGAAAATGATAAAATATAATGTTAGAAAATATCAATTTTCAATACTGTAAAAATATCAAGTTAAACTGTAAAAACAACACGTAAAAACTATAAATTTTTAACAATGTACAATTAGCAGATGAAAATGATTAAATAAAATTTTAAAAATATCAATTTTCAATACTGTAAAATTATCAACTTAAACTGTGAAAAAAACCCGTAAAAACTATAAAATTTCAATAATGTAACATTAGGAGATGAAAAGGATAAAACAAAATGTAAAAAGTATAAATTCTCAATACTGTAAAACTGTCAACTTAAACTATAAAAACAAAACAAACAACCTACAAAAAATCAATACTGTAAAATTGCTATATCTAAACTATCAATCAATTGCATGTATACAACATCCAGAACATTAAAAAAAAGACAAAAAAAAAACAACAATAGCTCAATACTGTAAAATTAACAGGGTGAATACTATAAAATGACAAGATCAATACTCCATATCGCCTCTCTATCATCTCTTTCCTCCAGATTTGCACAAGATGAATACTGTAAAGTCACAAGATGAATACTGTAAAATTAACAGGGTGAATACTGCAAAATGACAAGATAAATACTCCATATCGCCTCTCTACTACCTTTTTCCTTCAGATTTGCACAAGATGAATACTGTAAAATCACAAGATGAATATTGTATAATTAACCAGGTGAATACTGTAAAATGATAAGATCAATACTCCATATCACCTCTCTATCATATCTTTCCTCTAGATTGTCACAAGATGAATACTGTAAAATTAATCGAGTGAATATTGTAAAATGACAATATCAATACTCACACGGCGGAGTTGAGCACAAGGCCTCGCATGAAGAGATGATGTCAACAGTTATCGTTGTCAATCTCGATAACTCGACAGAGAGAGATATCGGCGAAGAGAGAGACCATCGCTGCCGTCGCTCCATCCAATGAAGAAATAAAGAATTAGAAAGAGAGAGAGTTCATTAATATAGATCCGCTTCGCAATATATACAAGATTGCCAGATTCTTCTACAATTTATTTTGACCTATCTTCCCTCTCTGGCTCACTCCAGACAATTAATTGCATAAGCTCGCATTCAAAAAAGTAGGATTCGAGAATGCAAGTAATATCGCTCACCTTCCACAGGATTAGCGGAGACCAGTCGCTCCTTTTTCGCTGAGCGCCAGGAATCGATTCTCCAGATTCGATTCAAGTTTTTAATAATTTGTTACACGCGAAGATACAGGTGTAGATTATAAGAGAACAAAACAAAAGGAGAGAGAGTTCATTGGATTTGATTTCTCTTATTATCAGATCAGAAGATAAATTTTGATGAACGAAAGAAAAGAGATGTAGATTTATCGGAGCAGAGAATTTGATGAAAGAGGAGATTGATCGGAAAAATTGAGAAGAGAAAAAAGAACGGAGAAAGAAAGAGATCAGAAAGTTATTAAATAACACGGTTAAGACAGTTTGAAAGCGTCGTTGGAAGTCTGTTGGTGGATAGTGTTGTGGACAAAACGTGGACAAATGTCTGTGGACCAAAACCTTTTCTCTTTTCTTTTAGTGCTGGTCCCTTGCCAAAGAAAAGATTTCCTAATTTTATCTATCTGAGCTACAATTGTTTTGGGGATCTTATACAGAGACATAACATATATAAGGACAACGAACAACACAGCAATCAATAAAGTGATCCTACCTCCCAAAGAGAGGAGTTGACCTGTCCAGTTTTGGAGTTTGTTATTAATTTTATCAATAATAAAGCCTCAATCTTGCACACTGAGTTTTCTATTATGCAGTGGTACTCCTAAGAATTTAAATGAGAACTGAGACAGTTGGCATCTAAATATGTGAGCTAGTTCATATGCAGTTTCAGTAGGCAAGTTAATGGAAAACATTTTTGTTTTTTTCTAAATTCATTCGAACTCCTGAAACCCCTTCAAACATAATCATTGCTCACCAAGCTGCTGACACACATTGAGGGGTGGCTTGAAGGAATAGGATGGTGTCATCAGCATAGTGGCAATTAGTAAGAGCTTTATTGTTAATGCAAGGTGGACCAAGACCAGAAATAATTGAATGTTCTCTACCCGATTGGAAAAGTTTGCTGAGGCCATCAGCTGCAAGATTGAAAAGATAGGGAGATAAAGGATCTCCCTGTCGTACTCCTCTTTTACAAAAGAAATATAGTGTAAGAGTACTATTAATGGTAATGCATGATCGAGAGCTGAATAACTACATTTTCATCCAAGTGATCCATTTATCACTAAATCCTCTACTGTGCATAAGAGCAAGCAAATAACCCCAGTTGATCTTGTCATACGCCTTCTCAAAATCAATCTTAATCACAACACCCTGTTGTTTTCTAACCTGACAGTAATGAATTAGTTCATGACTAAGCACTACATTGTCTAAAATAAACCTATTTTTCAGAAATGCAGTTTGATTGGTATCAATCAATCTTTGTAAGACGGGTTTTAGCCAAAAAGTGAGAATTTTAGAAATGAGCTTAAAGCTACAATTAACAAGGCTGATAGGTCTGAATTTCTTAATGTGTTTTGTTTCAGGTTCTTTAGGAATCAAACAAATAACTGATTTGTTGATTTTGGACAATTGCATTTGTTCAGACCAGAATTGGTGACAAATTAAGAAGGATAAGATCAGATTTCACTAGGTCCCAAAATTTTTGATAGAACGCAAAGGTGAATTCATCAGGGCCTGGGGCCCCGTTGGAATCAGATTGGAAGATAGCTTGATAAATTTCAGATTCAGAGAAAGGGGCTGTCAACACAGGTAAATTGGCTTCTGGCTAAATTGTTATAGCAGATAATAAGATAGTTACTTCAGCTGTCGGTTATATTAATAGTATGGGGTCGTGTTAGTATCTGAAAGGTAAAATAAAAAGTGATAACGGTACGATACCAGGCTGTTTAAAACTATGATGTCGTTTGAAAACAGGTATTTGAGGAAACAAAATAATATGCTTAGGTGCAACGTGTCGAGTAGTTAAGGATACTTGAGAGGGGGGCCGAGAGATAATCAGATAATGGACCAAAACCATTAGGCCGCCTGGGTCTAGAATACTTTCTCAATTTTGTACATGTATTATTCTACTGTGGTTTAGCAGTCACTCCGCTTTAACCGGATATGCTATAATCCTCGAGGTAAACAATCTCTACCAAAAAGAATCTTCGTTTGGCATCTCATTATTATATCCGGTTGCATCAAGTTCCTGGAGTGGAGATTTATTTTTATGGACACAATTGAAGACGTTTAATGAATTACTAGTATCATATCCGTGCGTTGCAACGGGCATATATTATAAGAAACAAATATATTAATAAAAATAATAATTATTTAAAAATTAAAACATATGTTAATAGAAAATTTATATGATTATGTATTTTTAATTAACTTTAATCGTGACCTCTGATAACAATTTGATGATGTGATGATTTTTTATTTTTAAGTACCAATGATATCAAATAATAGCTCGATTCGAATCTAATATCAAATATCATACAACAATTTAATATCAACATATAATATGATATCAAAAAACATAAATAAAAAGTGTTATCGTGTGTATGTACAAGATTTACACACACACATATTATAAGAAAAATATATATTTACACACACGTTCCAGTTTATATTCTTCTTTGTTTTCAATTTACAACATACACACACACACACACATTGACATATTATATATCGGAAATATATTCTAAATTGTCCAGACCAATATGTATAGAAACAAAGAAAGATAAATAAGGAAATAAAAAACAATGATTTTCATTGTGATCCGTATAAAAACGAAGAAGTAAGGAAACAATAAATTAGAAAATGGAAGGCGGAGTCTTCTCAATTGAAGAAGAGAAATATGGAAACAAAAAAAAATAAGGAAACGAATAAATATATCGCTAAATTTCAGAATTTATTCAATTTTAATTGTAGAATATCGTATGGCAGCATATGTGGTGGATATGTTTTTAACTAAATTTAGACTTCTATACATAAAACAGATGCATTTAATCAAAAGAAGACAAAATATGTAACTGGAGAGCTGAGATCAAATCCGAAGTTTCATCTCTCAATCGTAGCCGTTGGCGGATCGGACACCCAACGTGCTTAATAATAGAATAGAGAAATCTGAGAAATTCAATTTAAATTAGCCCTTGGTTATCATGGGAATTTTTCATCCATAGAAATTAACAAAATAAGAGAGAGAGAAATAAAAAGATTGGCCACGATGTAATATTGGTTGTAAGATTGGGATCAATGGTTCTGGTCCAAAGTTTTGGATCAGATCCAATCTTTTTCTTACTGCACACCTTGAAATTTGTGAAGAGCTTGGAAGCCACTGATTTTATTTTATTTTTTTATCGTTGGTATTGGATCAGATTTCAATCTCTGTTTTTTTTTTTCTTTTTTCTTTTTTCTTTTTTTGCTTTAGCACACACTTCTTGAAAGAAAGAGAGATAACATAGCTGTTTTGGAATTCAATGCCAACGATTAAAAAAAAAATTTATCTGTCTTCTAAAATCTACACAAATCAGGAGGTGTGCGATTAAATGGTTTCCGATCTTATTATCAATAGTACACTATGGTCACTCTTTCTATTTCTCTCTCTATTATTTTATTAATTTCTATGAATAAAAAAATTTCAATAATCATCGCTTAGTTTTGTTATTTTCTAGAATTTTGGAGAAAGAGCAAAAGATAATAAGAAAATATTTGGGGGCAATTTTCTCTCAACTCATTTCATCTAGAATTTGTGCACAAATGTATAAAAAAGATAAACTTATAAATATAACCTTCTAGAAATAAAAAATTACAAATGGTGAAATAAGAAACATATACAACAAATAGTACGTACATAATATGTAGTAGTAGTAGAAACTTTCAATTATGACTCTGAATCGGCTGCTACAAAAGTAGATGTACATTGCTACTTAATTTTTGTAAGACTCTGAATTCTTTGCCCCCTGGCTGCAGGAATTTTTTGCTCCTCAGTCACTGTGTGTGGGGTCGGTCACTGTTAAAGGCAGCCGGTTACTTTTAATTTTCGAACTGGGGGCCCACCTCGGATCCACACGCAGTGACTCTGGGGGCAGGAAATTCTTGCCCCAGGGGGGGCAGAGGATTCGGTTCCTTTTTGTAAGTCATCTGAAATCAAAATCTTAGACATTTCCATCTTTCAAGAAACAATTTTCTCTTTTTGAGTGAGGCTATGATAATATTACAGATCAACCTGTATTATAGATTCTTATATTTCTATTTATAAAATTTAATCAGTAGACCCAAACTGTTAAATATAATCATTATATCAAAATTACTTATAGACCAAATTTTATAGATTGTTTTGTATGGTTCAGAATTTTAAAATCAAGTAATTTTATATCAATATAAAAAATAGTACATTTTTTTAAGAAATATAAAATCTGATCTGCAAGTATATTTTCATATAATTGTGTTAGACAATTAAGATCAATTATTTGAACTTTTAAAAGCAGACATATAGGTTCATAGTGCGGACTGTAATATGCATATTCTCTCTTTTATTTATTTTTATTTTACCACCTCCAACTTTGAGCGGAAAAACCTAATGAAATTTCATTTAAACAGTGGAACACTAATGCCATCATTTTTTTTTTCTGACAATAAGTGTGAAGTTCTCCAATTTTAAACGAACATATGGAATAAAGTTGAATGTGCAATGTTGCACCACTAGTCCAAAATTCAAATCATAATCAACCTAAACACTTGCCCATCTTCTATAAAAAAAAAAACAAAAAAACTAACTATTTTCAAGAAGACTAGATAATTCTTGGTCAAGAAATTTTCACGTGCTCATGATATATTGTTTTAACTAACTTTTTATTTATTTTTTTGCTATAATCCTGTCACCTAAAGATAGCCAAGAAAAAATGTACATGGAAGAGGGATCCAAAAGTTAAATAAAAAAACAAGCCTCTTATTTCTACTGAACATGGAAGAGGGATCCAAGTTAAATACCATTGGAATAAATTATGTTTAACATCCGGAATGGTCACTGTTTGATCATGGAAAAGTGATCACTGCCATGTTCCATGGATACTTTTTGAAGAAAACAATATACATATATATTTATTGCAAATCCGGATAAAAACCAAAATGATTCGCTGTTTGCATAGCGCTCCGCCAAATCTTTGCTTGAGGCCCAGCTTAGATTCTCCCATGACCTTACACGTGCATTGTTGGTGACTTGACACAGATCATCTCCTCTTGTCTGTCTCTCATACAAAAATGAAAAAAAAATGAGAAGGTGAATATGAAAGGATATTGCGAGTCAAAAAAGTTTTGAGTGCCTGCAGCAGGTGTATTTAAAACTGCATGTAATTTGAATTTTAAATTTCAAAATTATTGTCCTGAGATTTGTGTCCGAATTTTAATGCTCTGCCAAAAATGATTTAGGCTTTTTTTTTTAGGTTAAAATGAGAAGGTATATTATTGTCAAAAATGATTTTGTGTCGGAATTTTAATGCTCTACTATAATACGAAGGTATACTATTGTCCTTAGATCTTGTGTCGGAATTTTAATATACCATTTACATTATATAAGAGGAGGGATTCATTTATAATATTTTATAATACAACAATCTTACAATATAATTTTTCAAAGTTCAGATTCAAACCGTTTGACATGATTTCTATATTAAAATGTACTTGGAGATCAAAATTTTCATTTTTTTGAAAGTTTTTACTATTTATTGAGATAGATACAAAATATAATGGTCTAAAAATAACAGTTTTGTAAAATAATTAATAAATAGTAAAAAAATTCACAAAAATTTGATTTCCAAGTACATTTTAATATAGAACTTGGGTTGAACTGTTTGAAACGATTGTTTAGACTTTGAAAAAAAATCATGTTGTAAGATATTGTAATTATAAAATATTGTAAGTGAATCTTTCTCATTATGTAATCACAATTATCTTTTACAAAACAATTTGAAAAACTGTATGATTTAATAGACCAAAAGGGATTTTCAGGTATAATACGAATATTATTTAAAATTCAAAACTTTAGCTACGAGCATTATTTCAGTGGCTCACATTATAGTGCACCCCGCAAGTCAATATATATATGAATCGTTTATTCTTCTCACAATCATAATTGTAGGTCTAAAGACTCAGTGGTTGGAGCCAAGCAACTGTCACTCAATAATATATGGTTCATATATATTTTCTAAATAAATTATATTTTGAATTAGGGGTGAAAACCGGATCGGATATATATTTATATTCGTTTTCATTTTTCAGATACAAATTAAAAAATAGATGGACAGATTAGATCGGACATTTATTAAGAAAATATATAAATATTATTAAAGTTTATAATATATATTAAAATATATAGTATATATTAAAATATATAGTATATATTAATTAGATATGGATAAATAAAACTTCAAAAACATATCCGGATTTGTATCCCATATGAATATTGAAATATGGATAATCATATCTCAATTTTTCAGGATTTTAAATAGCTAGTTATAGCTACGGTTTATTTTATTTTTTCAAACCAACAAAGCTAAGTTATGAGATAAAAGTGCATTATTTAGCTACGATGTCTTCTCCTAGTTATTAAATAACTATTTATGTATCTATTATTCTATTTATGCACTTGTACTTGGTTATACTTGTAATTTTAAGCCTTATATATCTGATATGAGGACCCTACTATTTGTAGCTTGGATTGACCACTTAAATACAAATATTAATATATTATATCATTTAATATAATGGTTCCGAATATTCTTAGGAAAATCATAATTTTTTTTATATTATGCAACCTTGTTGTTTGAATTTAAAATTTTAAAAATTGTAAGTATGTTATTTAGTTAATTATTTTTTAAATATTTCTTTTAATTATTTTTAAAATATTTATGTAAATTATTTTTTAAATATTTTCTAATTATTTTCTAATTAGTCGTTGATTACTGTACAGTTAGTATTTAATTAGCCTTCCTAATCAATTGATTACGCACATAATTAGCCTTCCTAATCAATTGCTGTCACTTGAAACCCTAGTTATAATGGCACCCAAAGTTGGAAAAAATAGAGAAAGAACTGAAACCGAGCGCGAAGCAAAAAGAGCACTCATTAATAATTTTTGGACGGCTGAAGCCTACGCGATGAGGAATTTGGACTGTTTAATATTTTTTTTTTGTAAATGTAGTATGCCTAAATCTAGACGGTGGGGACCACGGCCTACGCCTGGAGCGGGTTCGGGTGGAGCGGGCCCGTCGTCTGATGAGGATATGGCTGGAGATGGAGCAGGATTTGAGCATCCGACTGCAGTGGGTCAGTAGTCTGAGGCCGAGCCTAGTTATCGCTGCCACGATCCTGACAGCTTCAGTCCTCTTCTGTGGACCCATCATGTCAAGCACCATGTCTCATTGGCATCTCTTGAGGTACGTGATTATTATGCGTAATGTACATATTACTAAAAAAATAACACGATTTGAGTCTCAGAAATTTATAATAAATACAGGACGATGGCTTACTTACGGTGAGGCACCGCAGGTCTGAGATTCCGTTTGTTCCCCATCCGTTGATGACCCAATGCCTCTTGCAGCTTGGGTTGTATCAGATTGCCATGATGCCACAGAGTAATATCAATCCGTATCTGATGCACGGTCTAGCGGAGAGATGGCGACCTGAGACGCATACATTTCATCTCCCGCCTGGGGAGATGACAGTCACCCTCGGTGATGTGAGCGCCTTGTGGGGATTGCCTATCGATGGCGAGCCCATAGGTGGCGTCTCAGACCATCCAGACCTGCAGAGGATGATACCGGAGTTGTTAGGGTGTCATCCGAATCAGCTACAGAAGAAGTTCAACAAGAAGAAGGAGGAGGAGGAAGAGGCCCGGTCTTCTGCTTACTGTATTTCGCTGAAGTCACTCCGGGCTCACTTCTTCCAGAATCAGAATCAGATATTCCTCGAGATAGACGATGATGAGGCGGTCAGGAGGTACCATTACGCTTTTCAATATTGTTAATATTGTTCATATTCTTAATCTAAATAATTTCAATGTTTTATATTGATTGTTTCATGTTGCAGGTATATTAGGGCTTGTGTGCTAGATCTGTGTGGTGCCGTCATGTTCGTGGACTCTAGCGGTGATGCGGTCCTGATTATGTTTCTCTCATTGCTGAGGGACCTTGATAAGCCTAAGAGGTGGAACTGGGGTGGAGCCGTTCTCGCCCACTTATACAGATCCCTGTGTCACGCTTGCTTGGTAAGTCTGTACTAATTTTGTTGTTACTTTAAAGTTGAAAATTCATACCGAGTTCTTATTTACAGTTAAAATTTCAGGTGAAGAACAAGCAGATTCAAGGGCCACTTCTTCTACTCCAGCACTGGTCGTGGTCACATCTGCCCATATGTCGGCCAGATATACCACATCCACCTCCCCGTTGGAGAGATCCAGACCCAGACAGATGCCCCGCATATGCTGCTATATGGGACAGGGATCACGACTACCAAGAGACGGGCAAGGGGGTTTCTTATGTCCGTGGTCAGCTCCAGATGCTCCGACATTATAACATCGATTGGTTCTCGTATCGTGCATTTTATCGTAGCGGTCTTCTGAGCCGGTTGACATTGGAACAGAGACCACTCTGGTTTTATCAGGGACCGTTAGTTTGTTACTGGATAGTGGAGTACCATTATCCCGATCGGGTGTCCAGACAGTTCGGCTTGGATGCCTTCATCCCGGAGTACCCGCTGATTGGTCAGGATGAGACAGACAGGTTCTGTTAGTGTAATAATCTAGAAGTCAATAATACGATAATTTTTCATAAAGCTTTGTTCATGAATTGGATGATTAATATCATTTTGTTGCCTTGAGTATTATTGAATTTATGGATCATTTCGAGTTCATGACTGAAATTGTGAAACTCCATAATATAGATAATATATACTCTTAAAAAGTCACTGACCAAGGTAATTAGCAGGAACACTAATTACCGCGATAAGGTTAGTATGTGGATTAAAAGATGGTTAAGTTTTACAAACCACCTGACACGAGATGTCATTTTAATCACATAGATACATGTTCTAGGAACATGGTATTTGACAGACCCCGAATGAAACATTAAATAGAATTGTGTTCGTGTCATTTATGTTTTCATTCAGTGTCAAGTTCTACAGTATGAGGTATTCATCTTTCCTACTAAGAAATGTATATGTGTGATTGTTATCAAACGCTGTCGGTAAAATGCAGTTATAACGGTAGCTCTTCGGTATACATGGCTTAGCTGAGGTAGTGATGGTTTACCAAGAATACTATTTGTCCATCGTATCTCTATACGAGCTATAGCATCACTGGGCCCCTTGATAGAGTAAGATTATCTGCTAGCGGTATAATTACAAGAGTAATTATATTTGATAATCTGCTCAAGATCAAGAAAAAATTCAGTTAGCAAGGATGACACACATCTACCTTGAAACTAATCTGATAGCTATGAGACAGAAGAATAGACACAAGTAAATTGTTTACTGGATCGTGATATTGTACAGTACAGCATCATCTGTGTAATTGGATGATCATGATGTGTTGCCAGATGCCGCTCATGATTATAGAAGTTAAAATAGTTTTAACTCTATTTACCAACATAACACAGATCCTATTGGGTCACACCATATAGGAGTTAATCGGAGAATCTTATTGTGATTGATTATAAATTGGTTATGATCAATAGTAAGATGGTTATAATTAATTATACGTGTTATAATTAAATTATAAATGTTATGTAAAAATAACAAGCAAAAATATTGGTTAATTTATAAACGTGTGTGACACGTTGTATAAAAGTTAACCGGATAATTTATAAATGTGCAGGACACGTTGTATAAATTACCGAAACAACAACCGCAAGAAAAATATATATAATTGTTCATAATAATTATACGAATATTATTTGTATTCGGGCCGAGGGCATTCGGGTCTTTTCAGATTCGTCTTATCCGCATGACATGTCATCGATCCTATCCAGATGACACGTCATCGATACCGAAACAAACAACCGCAGAAAAATATATATAATTGTTCAGAATAATTATACAAACATTATTTGTGTTCGGGCCGAGGGCATTCGGGTCTTTTCAGATTCGTCTTATCTGCATGACATGTCATCGATCCTATCCAGATGACATGTCATTGATACCGAAACAAACAACCGCAGAAAAATATATATAATTGTTCAGAATAATTATACAAACATTATTTGTGTTCGGGCCGAGGGCATTCGGGTCTTTTCAGATTCATCCTTATCCGCATGACATGTCATTGATCCTATCCAGATGACATGTCATCAATCCTATCCACAAGGGCAAAATGGTCATTTCACACCTATGCCACCTTGCATGTGTAGAAACATGGAGAAGAGTGTGGAAGGGTGTGGAAGGGGTATTTTGGTCATTTCACATATAAAAGGATGAGGTGTCAATGGCATACCTTGTAAATAGGCCGAACTTGGAGGGCATTTTGGTCTTTTGCAACCGACCCTAAACACTATAAATAGGGGTGGAGGGGTAGAGAGAAAATCACTAATTCACTCATACCGGTTTCGTGTCGAAACGGATCGGTATTTTCTCTCTTTCTCAGTTTCTCTCTCAAATAGTGTTTCGGTTGAGAAAAGAAAGTTATACGTAGTTGACGTATAATCTTGCGGGTTGTTGTGGAGTATATTTACGGGATCGATGAATAGTGTTTTACCGAATTTAGCGGTATGTCAGTTTTGCATATTGATGAAACTGAGCAACCGAAAATTCGTGTTTACGAGTTTTCGTCTTTTCTCTGTGAATAGTGTTTTTGCATAATTATGCGGTTTACAGTATTTCTGGCAGAAGAAATAAACCGCTCTCCGGTTAGTCCTGGTGGATAACCGATAGAGGTATCATACGTGTGATACTCCGAGTCGATTCCTTCCCTGGTGAGGCTCTACTCGCTCGGTCTGCATTACAACTGTGATTTGGAAACAAGGTATAAATATGTTATATTAATCTATTTAATTGGTAAGTAGATTAAAGTTTTAGAAATCAATCATGGAGTAGATCTGTAAAATGATTAAATTGGGTTTTTGATGCCAAAGGAATACTGAAGGTGGACCGCCTTGGAAAGTTTCCTGACATACCCCGTTTAATCCTGAGCTTAAGTTGGCCGTAGAAATTTTTATTCTACGGTCATTCCGCAACTTAAGCCTAAACGGGTTTTTGGTTAGCACCGCGAAACCCCAACAGGTTCCACAAGTAAGTACAGTCGACAAAGGAAAAAATGTCGTTATCATTTTACTATTGTCATTTTAATTTCGTTTCCGGACTTTCTAATTAATTGTACTTGCAGAACGACTCACTGCAAGCCCAAAGTCGACTGGAGGCAGCGTTTCAGCTTGGAGTACGACTGGGCTGGACATCCGGAGCAACACTTATGGAGTCCGCCATCTCCTGAGTCATTGCCTGCAGGTCCCGGACGTTTGAGATATGAGGTCTGGTACCAGAGATACGGCATGCCGTCAGTCTACCTTACAGGCCATTACGGCGACACCCTTCGACGTAGATTGATGGAGGATTCATCTAGGAGTTTCTTGCCTTGGGGTCCAATCCATGCTCGCGCGGTAAGTACAACTGAAATATACTTTAATTAAAAATTGCAATTTTTAATTACTTATTGTTGTCATAATCATGATAATATGTTGTGTGCAGTTACTGGCAGCTGTGAGAGGGGTTGGACATAGCTTGGTCTGCATGGCGAGGGATGCTTGGCGAGCCATAGGATGCCAAATGCTCGAGCACACGGCACCAGTCGTGGAGGTAGGCGGTTGGGAAGGCCGCCTCATTGGCATGATGCGCGATGCTGGAGAGAACATCAATTGGCGGGAGGCGATCAAGACTACCAGGCGAAATCCGGATCAACCACAGGTCCCTATCTACGCCTCCGAGATGCCGCCACCTCCTGCAGGTGATTACAATTTAATATTAAAAGTATGACACACATAATCATTTCATTTTCCTCGAATTCTCGGTTTTAATTAAGTTAACTTTCAATTATGCAGCTGATGACTCAGGTTGGGCATTCCACGAGTGGATTCTGAATACCCAAGGATGGAACGCTTACTACAATAAATATGGAGTTCCGGTGGAGATTGACCCGATATGTCAGCTTTCTATATTTTATAGCAGAGTTTTTTTTGTATATAGCAGATCTGACCTTATTTAAATTTAGGATGGAGTACCTGCTCGGCAAGACCCTCTCGGTTTTAGCACGAACGACCTTCCCGAGGAGGATACAGATGACGAGGTGATTGCCTCTTCGAGACCAAGATACAGAGATACGATGCAGCACGACTATGAGGCTGGTGGGAGTACATCTCAGACCACAGATGGATTTGTATCTGCATTATTTGGCGCACCGCCTCCTGCCACCTGTGCACCTAGCTGGGCCGAGGATCCATGGGAGATGCGTATGCAGACCACCGATGCCCGGTCAGTCATTCCATTTGATCCATGGAGAGCCGAGACAGGTACGCCGTACATGTATACACAGGGCCCGGGGGAGGTTGACCTCACTGGTGATGAGAGTCAGGGTGGAGAGGAGGACTTAGGAGATGTGAGTCCTCACTCCCAGCAGATACCGAGGCGTGTACAGCCAGACAGGGAGCTCAAAGGCAAAGCAGCTGCTAGGTTCAGTCCCTCGGGGAAGAAGCATAAGAGATGTTTGCAGTTTTTTTAAGATGTATTTATTATGATTACAGTTTTTTATGATGTATTTTGGACTGTAGTATTATTATGATTACAGTTTTTTTATGATGTATTTTGGACTGTAGTATTATTATGATTGCAGTTTTATTTTATATTTCATGTTGGTTTTTATGTTTTTTCTGCTTTACATCGAAACGGTCTTCTGAAATTACAACATATCTGTTTCGTCAAATTATAACTAATCAAGTGTTAAAACTAAGCAATTCCATCAAAACGGTCTTATACCTGTAGCAATCGCCTCAAAATCGCCCAAAATTATCCAAAATTATCAAAATCGCCTCAAAAACAGCTGCTAGAGGGACCAGACCGCTGGTATCCCTGGCGGTCCACTAGTTGTCCTACAAAATCAGCATTTTCTCTCTCCAGCACACACTGCAAAGAAGGAGAAAGAGAGAGCGCAGGCGATTGTTTGGGCGATTTCGGACGATTTTCTCCTCCACTACTAAATCTACAGGTAATTTTTTTTTTCATTCCTTTGTAATTATTTTATAATTAGTCTATGTTTACTGTACAATTAGTCTATGTTTGTGGTTCTGTTGAACAGGATGGACAATAGCGAAAGAGGTACTCATGCTGCCAAATGTCACTGTAATGCAGTACTTCTTTTGAAAAGAGTTGGTGTCAAATGTCCCATTGAAAATCCACCCCTTTCAGACAATGACTTTGTTGAAAATCCATATGGATATGGTCTGAAAAAAAATTCGGCGAGCACATCATCGGGTGTCACCAATCAGAAGCCGGCGGCTAAGAATACTGCTGTTAAGAATCCGGCTGCTACGAAGTCAGTTGGTAAGAAGCCGACTGCTAAGAAATAGGATTTTAAATTCGTCAATTTGCAATTTCCGTTGTGAGATGTTTCTTAATGTATTTTATCATCTTGTGAGACAATTTATCATTTATCTCTGAATTAATTATTGAATATGCTAGATAATATAACTGTAGTTCTAAAGTAGTCTAACAAGTAAAGTTCAATGATACAACTGAAGGTCACCAATATTCATAAGTTAGTTCAAACCAAACAAAATAAGTTCACCCACGCAAAATAATAAGTTCATCTTTCACGACGTCGGAATAAACCCAATAGACGAGAAGATTTTCTGGTGCCAGCTGCAGGTGCGGCAGTACTTGTAGACCCTTGGCTACTAGATGATTGGGTCGCAGGAGGTGGTTGTGTTCTACCAGTTACTTCAGCAACAACTCTCGCATTTTCTCTTTCATTGTGTTTGTTTATGGCATCTGAACATAACAACATAATTCAGTTATTAATATAATAAAATCATAAATTAATTTTGAAAAATGCTACATACCTGCCCTGCGCCTGTAAGAAATGGAACGGCGAGCCTGATTTCCCGATGGCCTCCTACCACCCATCTCGTCCATGGTCATTACAGCACGTTTGTGTCTCCTCCTCCCCTTCCTTATCCATCCTTCTGAAGGGAGTATTCTATCACCGACATACGCAGGCCACTCATGCTGGTTGGGATAAGAATGGAAAGATCCACCCCAAGTAGAAGCAAGGTAATCGGTACGATACATGTCAGCGACATAGTGATCCTCGCAGAAGTTTCTCACGCGGCATACCGCCATCACGTGACTACAAGGTATTCCAGATAGTTGGAGTCCTTGGCATGTACAGGTCACCTCTCTTACCTCTCGGAATTGCACTACGTACTTGAAAGCCCTCTTCACAAACTCCATAGTGCCATCTGGTCTACGGCTGGAAGGAACGTACTCATTTGGATTGTGCACTTCGAATTCTGTACCATCATTACCCATCGGGATCACGGTCATAGTTGCACCTTTGTTCCTGTGTTTTCTGAGTTTCTCCTCCACCCTTGTTGAAAATAACTGGTTCATCCTTATTAATTCTGCGACCTTAGCACGCCGTTCCTGAAACCAGGTATTTAACTTGTAGAAAGTGTCTTCTACAACTGCAGCCACAGGCAACGTCCGGCTCTCCTTGAAGACTGCATTCAGTGATTCAGAACCGTTGGTGGTCATAATTCCCCAACGGTAACCTCCATCACGTGCTTGAAATATTTTATCATATGCTGGTGGCTCTTGGACATCTCTGGAGTTATTTTTGCCCACCTTCATTAAGTAGAGATTTGCTTTCGGCATATACTACATATAAATAAGGAAATAAAATAATATAAGTAAACAATTAAAATAAAAATATGTCCACAAAGTACATTAAGACATGTAAACAATCGACAAACACATACCTTTGCAAATTCTCTACTCATCTCTTCCACCCTTCTCGGCTTCTTCTTTTTGTAATTACTTCTGAATGTTTCTAGGACCCATGTATCGTGTCCGGTTGCCTTGCTAAGGTTCTCCACAACGTGTTGCATACACAACCTGTGCACACACTCGCCAGTGTGTTTTGACCAACCGTATTCTTCACGATCAAAAACATATTTTATTCCTTTGTGCTGGTCTGATATTACAGAGAAAAACTTTGTTGGCCCGACCACAACGTGTTGCAAACGCCAAAGGCAACAACTGGTTCTCAGCATCATATGCACATGCTATCAGTAGCCTCCCCTCATAATGGCCAGACATGAAGCATGCATCAATGCTGATAACGGGTCTGATTAATGGCACAGCTTGGATACAAGGACCAAAAGCCCATGCTATGCCCTTGAATTGTTGAACTCCCTCTATTAGTACTCCATTCTTGTCATAAATGGGGCCATGCCATCGCTGAAATACAGTGCCGGGATTTGTACTTGCCATAGCCTGGAGCAATGGTGCCAGATAGTTGTATGAATCCTTCCAACTACCGAATATTCTGCAAATCACAAGTTCACGACCTCTCCACAACCTGTTATATTTTCGGATTACATGTATGCATTTGTGTCTGACGGCCATAGCCACCGCCTTGATGCTCATCGATGGGTCCAACTTAATGTCTGCCTCAATTGCATCGGCAATTAGTGATGCTGTCAGATTTGAATGGTCTGTCCTTGTGGACGCAGACTTGCATGTATGAGGTGGTTCACACTTTTTAATTATCCATGCTTCCCCCGAACCCGCAGGGGTTGCATAAAGGCGAAACTCGCAACGAGGGGCATTTTTGCATATCACAACCAATCTTTTTGATTCTCTTTTTTGTAATATACATTCCCAGTTGCCGTGAACATGAGTCTCATATATTTTCTTTACAAGTTCATCTATGTTGGTATAGACTTTCCCTGGGGCAAGTTCACGATTGTATACAACACGAGGACCAAAGAAACTAATGTCAGCCTCTTCAAAAGCTATGGTATCGTTGAATATGGCGACAGGATGCCTATTCCCCCGACCCCTGATTGGGAATTTTTCTTCCCTGGACAAACCTGGTACATTTGCATCACCATATGATAAGTCATCAGATTTCCAAATTCCTTGGTATTCATCTCCAGTTTCCATTTCTCTTTCCGGTATGGCATCAATAGCATCAACATCAATATTAGTATCATTTCGATTAACGGATAACTGTATCGGTACTGACTCTGGTATAGCTGGAAATGTAGGGATTATGGGCGCCTGTCTGGGTCGTGGTGGTGGGGGTACAACTTCAGTAAACTCACGGGAGTTATGGTACCCCGGGTTGTCATAACAGGGACTGTGGTACCCCTGGGTGTCATGAGGGGAGTGGTGGTACCCCTGGCTGTCATGAGGGGAGTGGCGGTACCCCTGGCTGTCACGAGGGGAGTGGCGGTACCCCTGGCTGTCATGAGGGGAGTGGTGGTACCCCTGGCTGTCATAAGCCGAATTGTCATAACCTGAAGGTCCAGCAGGGGGAGCCCTAGAAGGTCCAGCCCCAGCCGCACTAAAAGGTCTAGCCCCGGCCTGGGGAACCCTCCTGGAATATAAGTCTATCATCGCGACCCCCCTAGACTCAAATTTTTGGTACACATATTTCCACAACTCCTCATATGTTATAGGAAAACTCACAAAGTAAGGTCTACCCGCCCCAGCCCGTTGTGTGTCAATTCGGGTAGCCAATTCTAAGTCATACCGGTTGGGGTTCACACCAGTCTTTTCATATACTAGTTGCTTAAGTTCAATAAATGTGGTTCTTTCATTAACCTGCAAGCCGAATGAGGCATCTTTCGAGTAATACACGCCCTCTACACCCTTAGTTAGCCTACCACCCACGTACAGTGCAACCAGCATTTTGTCCTTAACAAACTACATTTAAAAATACATTCATGAATTACAGTATAATAGATTCATTATTTTTTGCAATTTAAAAGTTAATTATAATATTAATTAAAGACTAATTTATAGTTTTTACAGACTGCGGGTATAATAATTCTTAATTAAAAATTAAACAGAAAATAATTAAATAAAAAATAAAATACCTGTAGCAATCGCCTCTAAATCGCCTAAAATCGCTTCAAAATCGCCAAAATCGCCAAAATTTTTCTTCTCTGTGGTTTAATATGATACTGTTTGCTAGAGAGAGGGTTTATATGCAGCATAGTGGACCGCCAGGATCACTGGCGGTCTGGTCCATAGTGGACCGCCCAAATCCCTGGCGGTCTGGTATGGAAATGGACCGTCAGTGATCCTGGCGGTCTGGTTAGATTTAAAAAACAACCAATTTTCAGGTTATTTTGGTAAAAATGTTTTTTTTTTGGGTTATTAATAAAAATGGCCGTATTTGTGATTTAGTTTATTCTTCTATATTGGAAAATATTCAAATATTAATTTTTCCTTTTGTTTGCTCTTCGTCTAGTATTCACTTGTAAAATTATTGCTTTTTGTTTCAATTAAAAGCTGATTTCGATTATTATTATTATTATATGTAAACTGACTTCGTTTCACTTATAAATTACTTGATCTCCGTCTTTGATAATTTATAATACTATGAAGTATGAACTACTAAAGAATGTTATCTTATAGATTCTTTTTATTCTTCTTCTTATTTGCATGATTGAAAAAAAAAGTAAAAATATAGATTAGTTGACAGTTGTCATTTAATTATTACTCTAATATTTTAATTTTAACAAAAAAAATGCTATATACAATATCTTCTGTTATAACTACGTTATTCACAGTAACATTTTTAGAATTCCTTCGTAATAATGTAATAATAGCTATTTAAAATCTTAAATTTTCTAAATACAGATCGAACATTATCCACTCGGCCACTCAGTTTGCACTCCTAATTTGAAGGCTTTTTCTTTTATCGAAAGCCGAAATACACGAATACACGATTGCTCTTCCTGATATAAGCTGTTAGCCAGTCAGCCTGTTACAAAAGAAATCCCTCAACTATACGCAAAGGATTGTGAACAATTAAAATATAAGGAGGCGTCTAATTGTCCACAGCCTTTTGTCCACCATTTGTCCACAGCTTTGACTTGCGCGAATACTGTAAAATTACTTCTACATGCTGTATAATTATACAATATATCACATAAAATATATCACTTAATCACAAAACATCCATCAACTATTTGAAGTGGTCCCATGATAGTTAGAAAAAGATTGCAACTTGCACAACAGGACAAAATAAATGTACTTTCAAATTGTACTTTCGGAAATTACAGTTATAGGAAGTTATTGGCAGTTAGAGTTAGTTATTAGCGGTTATTAGCATTGGGTTGAATCTTGTATACTGTAAAATTGAATATTGTATACTATAAAATTGAATCTTGTATACTGTAAAATTGAATCTTGTATACTGTAAAATTAAATCTTGTATACAGTAAAATTTTCAATTGAATCTTGTATACTGTAAAATTGAATCTTCTACACAGTAAAATTTACAATTGAATCTTGTATACTGTAAAATTGAATCAGCAGAACTGTAAAATTGAATCAGCAGAACTGTAAAATTGAATCTTGTATACAGTAAATTTTCAATTGAATATTGTTCGGATGAGTAAGAAGCATTTCTATCATCTTTTTCTTTCAGATTTTTACAAAATGAATACTGTAAAATTACAATATGAATACTGTAAAATTACAAGATAAATACTGTAAAATTAACAAATCAATACTCCATATCGCCTTTCTATCATCTCTTTCCTTCATATTTTCACAAAATGAATACTATAAAATGACAAGATGAATACTGTAAAATTAACGCGGCAATACTATAAAATTAACAGATTAATACTCCATATCGCCTCTCTATCATCTCTTTCTTCCAGATTTCCACAAGATGAATACTGTAAAATGACAAGATGAATACTGTAAAATTAACAGATTAATACTCCATATCGCCTCTCTATCATCTATTTCTTCCAGATTTCCACAAGATGAATACTGTAAAATGGCAAGATGAATACTGTAAAATTAACGGGGCAATACAGTAAAATTAACAGATCAATACTCCATATCGCCTCTCTATCATCTCTTTCCTCCAGATTTCATTTGAAATGCTAGATCTGTTACTGCATACAACGAAAACAACAAATTCAACAGAAATAACTTGCTAGATTTGAATTTTGCCGTGCTCTTCAACAAAAACAACTTCTATTCGATCGCGCTCCACGATTGAAGGTTCCATTGCGATCATGTATAAAAAACGAGATCGAGTCAGTAATCTCAATTAAAATCGACATTGCAAAGAAAAAATGAATCAGAGAAGGTAAATACAAAAAAACAACAATTACGATTTCGTTGCCGTCGCGACCGATCCAGATTTTTTTTCCGATCCGATCCAATCAAAGATGAAAAATGTCATAAGCAGATTATATAAGAAAAAATAAATAAAAAGTTACAGATTATTATAGGAAAAAGAAAAAAGTTACAAATTGAAGAAAGCGGACAAATTGAAAAATCGGAGCAAATATTAGTTCCAATCCTTTTTTGAGTAAAGAATAAGAGATTGGAGCAAATTGAAGAAAAAAGTTCCAATCCTTTTTTGAGTAAAGAATAAGAGATCGGAGAAAAAAGTTACCGATTGAAATCGCCTCAGAAAGGAAATCGCCTCAGAATTGAAATCGCCTCAGAAAGGAAATTGCCTCAGCTTTACGGAGAAGAAATCGCCTCAGAAATTTAAGATATCGGAGAAGAAATCCTTTTTCAGATATCGATTTTTAGATTCAGAAATTTTTATCTCTGTAAAGTAAAAAAGTAATATCGGAAAGAAATCGCCTCAGTTGATCGGAGAAGAAATATTTTGAAAATGAGATTCAAAAGGGAATAGAGGCACGGAAGGAAGGTTAAATAGGCGGAGTGAGTGGTTAGAAGTGGGGACCGGTGTCCGTTAAAATTAGTTAAACACGGGGTGGATAGCGCTGTGGACAAATGGTGGACAGAAGGCTGTGGACAAAAACTTTTTCTCAAAATATAAATATTGGAAGGGCTTGTTTGTAAGATGGATTTTATATGCATTCAATGCGTGTTGATCTTCACCTTATTCCAGAGAGACGTTCTGTTGATGTCACTCTAATCTAGATTCTAGAAAGCTTGGAGAATATCATCCCATAAAGCTTGGAGACGTTCTGTTGACCTCACTCTAGTCTAATATCGGAATTTTTTTCATAAACTATAATTAATAAAACGAATTTTACGGAACCAATATGATTGATTTTTTTTTTCAAAAATCATAAGAACCGTGTGGTTCTCACGGTCTCAATTTTTTTATTTTTTTATTTTTTATTATGAAACATAAATTTTTTCCAGACCGTGGGGTTCCCACGGTCTCAAATTTTTTTTTTTTTTTTATAAAACAGAATTTTTAAATTTTTTTTTATTTTTTGTATTAAAATATTAGAAATGTTGAATATATTTCTTTGAAAATAGATGAAATACAATATAATTTGATTTATTAGAAAGACTGCAATAAATAACCCGGATCAATATTTTTCAGGTCGGGTTTTTCGCGACTGTAAGAAAAATTAATATATTTCTTTGTGTTATTAGAAAAAAAAAAAAAATGCTTAGATTCTGAGTTATTGATCCCGGTTCAAAAGTCACTTCTAGGTAATCCAGAAAATATTGTGATCCTTCTAGTACATTTAATTTATGAAAAGTTGTATTTATTTTTGAAAAAAATAAAAACTTTTAAATTATTTAATGATTGTTATTCAAAAAGAATTCTCAAAATAGATATAACTTTTTATAAATTAAATGTCTTAGAAGGATCACAATATTTTCTGGATTACCTAGAAGTGACTTTTGAACCGGGATCAATAACTCAGAATCTAAGCATTTTTATTTTTTTCTAATAACACATAAAGAAATATATTAATTTTTCTTACAGCCGCGAAAAACCCGACCTGAAAAATATTGATCCGGGTTATTTATTGCAGTCTTTCTAATAAATCAAATTATATTGTATTTCATCTATTTTCAAAGAAATATATTCAACATTTCTAATATTTTAATACAAAAATAAAAAAATTTAAAAAAATTCTGTTTTATAAAAAAAAAAAAATTGAGACCGTGGAACCCATGGTCTGGAAAAAAAAATTATGTCTTTTTAAAAAAAAAAAAAATTGAGACCGTGGGAACTCCACGGTCCTTATGGTTTTTGAAAAAAAAAACCAATCATATTGGTTCCGTAAAATTCGTTTTATTAATTATGGTTTATGAAAAAAATTCCTCATATCGTCTCATATTCTAGAATAGGAATTGCTATACTGAGGGCATTATTTGTGATTTTGAGAGCTGAGGGAACATTTTCTCTTCAAATACCAGTTTTGCCCTTTTGCTCTCTCTTCCTTATTTGCCATAATCAATACAATAGTTAATAAAGAAAAAAATAACAAAAAAGGTTACTCAAAACAAGAAAAATCGTAATTTTGGAAACAATTGCTTGGTTTCTCTCTCTCTCTCTCTTTTTGGGAACCAACCTAATACCTAAATTCAAATCAACTTCTGCAACATCTTGAAGTTAAAACAGAAGCACAAAATCCTCAAACTGCACCTTACCTAGGTTTGGACCAAACATAGATTAAGGTACATGAAACGCAATCAATTAGAACGAAAGACAGCAGACTTGGTAGAGAAGATTAAAGTCTAAGAGAAAGCGTGCAAGTGGGAGCACTCGACATACAAAGGAGACGAGAGCTTGCAAGAGCATCATGATATATATTTTTGTGTGATAAATTAACCCAACAATCCAAATTTTAAACAATATCTATACAGCAGGTGGTGCTGCTGATCACTTTGCTTAATTCATGTTTGTGATGAGATCGAGTGGGGGATGATCTTCAAATGTCAGCATAAAAAATAAACTGTAGAATAGCTTAGCTCATTATATGTTTGTGGAAATGAGAATGTTGAGGTTTCTTTTCGATCGAGCATCCTATCCAATACAACTGTCACAATCGATCAACTTTGCCAAGTCTTAGTCAACCTGGCCCTCTACAACCCTGACGTTCCCATGACACATGCACAGATTGTTAATAATACAGAGCACAGAGGTGGTCATAATAATCAAGCAGAGAAGGATGAGATGGGATTACCAGGTCAATATTACTTAACACATAACAATGATTTGCGTACAAAATAACAAAAAATTATACTAGGCTACATTACACACTATATTGCAGTTTAATAAGAAAAAAAAAGAACTTACCTTGTAATTTATAAAAGCATTTTTTTGTTAATTTTTCTTTTTATGAATGAACTTCCCTTCGATATTCAAAATTTAGAGACCAAGGTAGAAAATACACTGCTTGATTCCCTTGAGAAAAAACTATACGGAGTTGGGAAGAAATTACATATAATAGACATGGAACAGAGATGTAGAAATACATAAACTTTAATACACTATATGTTTCTATACTAGTGTTTGGTTGAAACAGAGATAGAAATATAAAGAGAGGGAAACACAGATGACAAACGATAATTTGGGTAGGACTTGTTCTTCAAACCAAGATCGATACCAGAAAATAAATGAAATAGTGCTTATCTTTTGTTCAAGCAATTCATCGAACACCTTAAGGGCATTCAACTATTGTTAGCTATTGATAGTTCATATAGTCCAATCATCTTATTTTATGAATTTTAGAGATTAGAGATTAAAAAAATATTTAAGAGTTGAATTCAACAAATCAAGTACCTCAATTAATATGACTATTGAATTTATCATGATCCTAAAAGATTTAATTAGAGATAAGGCCCGCTCTCTTTATTAGCTCTATATTCTCCGTTTTCTAATTAAGTCCGAAGAGAGAGTAGGTAGGGGTAAGACAGTAATTTAAAGAGTTCAGCGCTCAAAAATTCAATTTGTGCCCTGAATATAGCACGCCGAAGAACGCTTGGAGAATATAGTCTCATAATTAATGTTTTTTTTCCTTATAAACATCCTATTAGTTTCTATTGTTGGTTTGTTTTTCTTGCTTTACATTTTGGGCTTTTATTTTTCATCGTTTTCTAATTTGCATTGAATTATTGGCAATTCAACTTTTCCCTACTATTTATCTCGTCTTTTTTGTTGACAAGACATGATTAATTTTTTTTAAAATAAACACATGATCATTTTCTTTGATATTTAATAGCAATGAAATATGTTCCTCGTAACTTAGCAATAAATTTTCGGAGCGAAATTAGAAAATTTAGATAAAGAGAGTTAGAATAATAAATATTAAGTAATTTTATTTTATGAAGAGAACTGTCACGTCTCAAATTTTAATTGGATTGTGCATGATAGAATTTGATTTAAGCAGTGTTATCAAAACCGGACCGGACCGGTTGGTTCGACCGGAAAAAACCGGAACCGGTCACTAGTCCGGTTCGGTTCGGTTGAAATATCACTTCTAAAGTTGAGCCGGAAAAACCGAGTTAATTAATCGGTTTTTATTCAAAAACCGTGAACCAATCTTAGAAATAAACCCGGTTTTATGCTTGTTTCACTTTTTCACGCATAACGAGAAGAAAGAGAGCACAAAAGAGGGGTATCACCTTTTGTCACGTGTCACCAATACTAGTACTACTTTTTATTTCATATAGTCCTCCCAACTAAATAGCATGCTAATTTTTTTAGAACCCAATCCTCTATTTGTCCAGAGAATATCTGAGCCGTTGATCGTATAAATCTCAGCCACTCATCAAAATAGATCTTAATCTCAGCCTTTAATAAATAGTTTTGATTTTATACATCTGTTTAATGTTGTCAATCGTGTAAAAATCTAAATTTAATTAAAACTGTATCCATTACACGAAACGCCGCATAGTAATTGCAGTTAATTCTCCACGCGTTTTCCCTTCTCTCCACGCTCTCCACGCTCTCCACGCGTTTCTCCACGCAAATTCCTTTTCTTTTTTTCCGACGACGCCATTCTTCTAAACCTAAGGGCTGTCCGGAAATCCAAAAAAAAAAAAAAAAAACATAGAAGAACACCGCCGCACCTCCTGGTTCTTCGATCTCTCAGTTACAAAGTTATTTGAAAATTGCAAGTTCAAACGATTGTCCCGCCATTCCAAGTTCAAACGACATTGGTTCTTCGATCTCTCCTCCATGGATTTGACAGGTAATTGTCCCGCCATTGCAAGTTCAATTGAACCGACTCTTCTATCTTTATATATCAATCAAATTCGCTGAAATTATAAATTGCAAACCTGATTTTTCATCTGTCGATTTGCAGTTGCAGAATCGCCCTCTTCCTCTCTTCACTCAAACCCTCTTTCTCTTTGTGTGCCTTTCTTACAGGATTTGATAAAGAGGTATTATGAAATTTGTGCAACTTGTAAATGTCCAAAAATATTATCACATCATTTTTTACTTCTCGAATTTTGCTTTGAATGAGTGGTGAGGTGATTTGTACTTTTGACCTGATAAAAGATCAGATGCTTCCTTGTTTATGATGTTGTTCTTTGAAATAATGTTATGGGTTGCAATTGTTGCAGTTCTAATTTTGATGCTGTATAGGTACTGGTAAAGGCGGACTGGTATGGTATCGGTACCAGTTGTCAGTTGTATATACCCTGATAGCTTCTGTCGGGTTTTCACAAAAAAAAGAAATAATGTTATGGGTTTACTTGCAACTGTAAATATATGTGTTAATTTCTTTTTTTATTTTTCAGTTTTGAGTGAAATGCTTGTTCATTTCTGGCGTTGTAAATAACATTTTGATCTTAAATTCTTTTAATTGGCTATCTAAGTTAGGTTTGCTCAGTGTTCTTGACATCTATTAGGAATCTTTAGCACATGATATATGTATATTGTGTGGTTCTTGACCTCTAGCTAGCATGTTGAGCTTCAAAGTAAAATTATCAATAATGGAATTGAAAAATTGCCAAAGTTTTAATTATTTCACTGAACTCAACATATCCAGACAAATATATATGCTACTTGAGGCAATTTTTAATTTCCATGTTTCCTTATTGGATAGCACATATATATCTGATATATTTAGCTATCACATACAAGTCATCTTAAATTAAGAAACCAAAGCCTTTTATTTTTCTAAATGAATTGCAGCAATAATGTTTCTGCTTTTAATGAACATATATCCATGTATCATGTCAACTCTTGGTACAGAGAATGATAGTACTGGCATAAAATTAATTAGTATTTTGTTTCATTTTTTTATCCATATGTTACCTGATCTATATAGTTTGGAACTCCTCAGGTGCCTGGCAGTCAGCAAGTGCACTTCTTGTGGAGCTGATTCTGGAGCTTTTTTTCGCTGGGTTGGTTTTCTTTTGTTGCCACCTGTCTAGATCATTCTGTGCATTTTTTAACTTCATTGTTTTTTCTAACTTTTTAATTCTTATATCTACAGCAGTATTGTAGAAACTGTGGAGACATATTCTGTGACAAGTGCACACATGGTAGAATAACCCTCACTGCTAAAGATAATGCGCAGCCTATGACCGATGCATGGTACCATTCCCTCCTTCACTCTCTCTTTTATTTGTTGTCTCGCTAGGAAAAAGACAGTATTGATCCCAATTTTTTTTTATTGAAACAAAGATGAATATAATATTGTTATTGGGGTTTAATTTTTGTATTGATTTTGTCTTTTGTTTGATGCAGATTGGGCAATTCAATATTTTTGAGCTTGACCTTGGGCAATTCAATACCCGCGAGTTGTCGGTAGTCCGCTTCTGCTAGCTTCAGTTCTACCGGTATGATTTTTTTAGAGTTTAATATGAGAATACCAGTAATTGAATGGTCAATTTGAACCGTGATTGCACAATTAAGAACTTGGCTGTGTTAAAATGGGGCGAACCATTATTTAGCTCTTTTGGTACAGCTCCAGTTATTTGATACCATTTGAAGCCAAAAATCATGATTTTAGTAAATATAAGTAGAAATGAAAGCGTCCAATATGTGGCATCTATTTCTTTTCTAGCTTTTTTGGTTTTGGTTCTCTAGCATTTAATTTTACTAATATGTGGCATCTACACTTAATATATGGCATCTATTATAGTGTGTAATTTTTTTAAGAGGTGTCCTGTAGTGAGATTGTTTTGATTATCTTTTTAGATTTAGATAGATAGATGATTTGTATGTACTGTAATTTTTTTTTTTTTGTAGTTCCAGGGGTAGATTAGGAAATGTGCCAGTATAGAAAAGCTAATTTTTCATGCTGTTGTGATTTGTCATCGTGTACCAGTACCAGCCACTGTAATACCTTTATGAATTTTGTACGAGTACCACTGTACCAGCCACTGTAATACCTTTATGAATGCTGTACCAGCAATATATCATGATCTCCCCAAATACCCTTGTACCTTAATTCTAGATTACTTACATGTTTGAACACTTTAAAGCAAGAATAGCTAGGACAAAATCTAAAAATTTGAATTATGGGTTAATTTTCTGTGTACCCTCCAACTCTTATGAATTTTCTTATTTGCCCCTCAAGTTTTCAATATATTTTATTTACCTTTCAACTCTTCCAATTCTTTCTTATTTACCCTTATAGTTAATTTACACATTTAAATTTTTATATTTCTGTAAAGAAAGAGAAGAGGATGAATTAGCATTTGAATCGTTTTCCATGACTATCTGATACCATGTAAAGAAAGAGAGATAGAGAGAATTGAAGAAATGAATTTCTTTATTTCATTCTTGATTTGTCAATCTTACAATTGAGGAATACAATCTCTATTTATAGAGCATTCACTAATCTCTCTTCTAATCCTAACCACTAACTGATTCTGTTAAGTCACACATCACTAATTACATTGAATGCCACTAATTTAACTAGAATCTATTTTACTGGCTGGTGTTGGCGCATAGCACAGATGGGTCTGTGCTATGGTGTGTTGACTCCTCTATTCCAGTAATTTCCAATTATACCCTCTTGTTATCTTTCTTCTTCAGTCATACATCGATCCTTTTATTTTATTGCTTTGAAGCCTGCCATTGAACAAATAAGAAGTACAAAATATTTGTGCGTACCAGTGCTCTTCATAGTCTAAACTACCCATTTAATTGTTACCCCCTTAAAACAAAATTGTTATACCTTATGAATTATGAACATGGGGAAAGTGTTCCCTGTATAACTCCACCCATTTGACCGACCATTCTTTGCCAAATAATCTGACAAAACATTTTAACTTCTTCCCACAAATTGGCAATCGAATGATCCATTTTCTACCAGAAAGAGTTCATTGATGAATATGTACTATAGATTCAATGCTCACCGAGAAGCTTTTCATTGTCTTGAATGAACTGCTTCGATTCAGAGCAAGTGCCTCCTTTGAAGTTTAGTAGTGCTCGAGTAATAAGATATAGCCACAAAGAGTTGGTCTTTCTACCTTTTTACAGTTGCGTCCTTCATGAATGTTCTTCGTTCAATCGTCCATAGACAGAGACATAAGTTGTAAAATTCGATCTGGCATGTCCTTATCAAACTTTTCACTGAATCTGAAATGCTGCCCCCCTATCATCCGTGTGATTCACTAATAACTGCCCTTTGCTCCTCACAGAATTCTAATTATTATACATAGGTCAATTATATAGAGCAAGTGTTGAAATAGGATTAATTAATCTACTGAGGGTCTACATGTCAATTATGTTCTCTATTTCTTATCTTTTAGTATAGGTCAATTATGTTCTCTATTTCTATTTCATATAGAGCAAGTGTCCCTATGTTCTCTACATTGCCTAGAATTGAACTTAGGTTTTAATATGACAAATGTAAACCCTAAACCCAAAACTCATTTACTTTATCAATAGTATTATTGGTGCTGTGTTAACTTCTTTTCAAAAGTATATGTTTTGGCTTCATGCAGCGCACAAGCCTAAATGATTCAGACTCACCTAGGGCCGGTAAATATGCAAATGAGTCTGTATCCTTTGCAATAACGCACCATTTGAGTTAACTTACTTTGAGACCAGTATACCTCACAAGTCACAAGTGTAACAGTACCTTATCTTAACTAGAGTGTCACTTCTTTAATTTTGGCAATTACCCCTATTTAGAACTGAAAAGGGTTAGCTTTAACAAATTTCAGCAATCTTAACTGAAAAAGGACCATTAATTTTGCCCAAGTTTGAATTTAGATTAATTTTCTCTTGTTAGTTTCAATTTATAATTGTTTTATAACCCTTGTATTTGTACCAATGTTTTTCCTCTAAATTATCCCATCTTCTATTCGAAGCAATGTTTTTACTCTAAATTTATTTTGAGTAATGTTAATTTGTAATTTTTTTTTTGTTTCCAGTGCTGGTCAGAAGTGGAGCCAATACTGTTTATTGGAAGGAAGCTAGAAAAAAAAAGGGTTAGATTTCTTTAATATGGTTCATATTTTGATTTGATTTATTGATTCTATAGATTTATAGACTAATTACTAATTACTTCCCTTTGCTAACTATATTAGTACTGTACCAACATGCATGTATTTCTTGTAAGACTGAAAGCAAATTATAGTACTAGACAAGGTTATAGTACTTCTTTTTATGAAACTATCCGCACTCCCTTATTTCTATAGGAATAATTATTATTTGATTTTATAGGAATAATTATTATCCTCACTACTAAATAGCACACAAAAATTTTTGGACTCCAAAGCTCTATTCACCCAAAGAGAATCTGAGCCATTGATTGTCTAAATCTCAGCCACTTATCAAAAATGTAGTTCAATCTCAGCCATTAACCATTAATTTCGATTTTATGTATCTATTTCATGTTGTCAATCGTGTAGAAGTCTAAATTTAATTAGTTAGATCCATGCTACGTACAATGCCACACAAAAATTGTATCACCTAAATTTCCTTTTTCCTTCCCCGAGATAGAAGACGCGTCCCTTTTCTTTTTCTCCTTCCCCACGCAACCTGCGTGTTCCTTTTTCTCCTTTCCGACGACGCCACAGAAGAGACCGACGAAAACCCTCCATCGCTATCTCCTTACCCATCTGGTTTGACCTTACAGAAATTCGCCCTGACGATGGCGACCGCCTGACGATGGTGCATGGCCTGACGACAGTGCGCGACCTTATAGAAACCCTAGCTTGATCGGTGCGCGGCCTGACGACGGCGACGCTGCCACCGCTCCCGTACGAGTACGACGCGCTGGAGCCGGTGATCAGTGGCGAGATCATGAGGCTCCATCGCCAGAAGCACCATCAGACGCATGTGACCAACTACTACACGGTGCTTGAGCTTCTCGATTCAGCCATGGAGAAGGGAGATGCATCAGCTGTCGTAAGTCTCCAATCGGCCATCAAATTCAACGGTGGAGGTTTACTACAGCTCACTCTCTTTTTTTCCTTGTTAAAATTGTTTAATGAGATCATTTTGTTTTGAGCTTTAATGAGGAATAAATTTAATTCCTGTGTTTTTTACTGTTAATTAATTTTAATAAGAAATATAATAGCTGCAATAATAAATTTAATTTTGTATCAATCACTCGCAAATCTGTCTTTACTTTATATTTCATGTTGGCCTATATAAACTTAGATGGTAACGACATCTCAAACCTATCAACACATTTCCTTCTTTTGATTGAAATTGATCATTTTTGTATTGGATTTTGATGTTTGAATTAGAGAGGAGCAGAATTTGAAAATGTTATTGCTGGTTCGATTTCCATTTTTTTATGTTGATCTAGGTTGTACGATAATTAGAACCAGCTATAGTGTGTAGAAAATGAGATTCGGCCTCTGATTATTTCATCACTGGCTCTTACAAGCTCCTATTATATTATTTTTGTTATTCAAGATAAGTTCTCTATTAAAATGAACTTAGTGTCTTATATTGAGATAATAATATAATGCAAACATCAGTAATATTTTGAAGCAAATTGTATATTTTGGAATTTAGGTCATCAAACATTTTCCGCACCGAGATGCTTTCTTCATTGACATCCTAATTGCCCATCTCTTCTCAAGTCTTCTAAGCTCTCCTTTCCTGGTTTCGGTTTTAGCACAATCAGGTAAGTGCTAGGATTCTCCGTTCTTACTTTACTTCGATTAATTGAGGGAGGGGCTGATTTGGTAATGCTTGGCAGTATGGCTTAGCGGTAATGCGGTGATGGCTTTACCAGTATGTACCAGTTTTGCTGATTGTTTAGTTGTTCATTGTTAATTTATATTTTGTAGGTTCGGTCTCGGGCTTCTGAGTCATTTTGTTGAGCATACCAAAGGGGCCCACAGGAACCCACATTCTATAAGGAGGCATCATTTGTTGAATCAGACGGGTTGGAGGAACTTAGGTTACCAAAACAGTACAACCGAATGTTGGATTGGTTTGACAATGTGTGACAATGTTATCAGCCTCTAGGTTCCTCTATTTCTTTCTCTGTTTGTTAAGGGCATATGAAGGCTGAATTTAATTTTAATGTACAGTTAAAAATAAATAAAACGACTTAATTTAACATTGAAGCATAGTCAAGGTAAGTATCCTAGCTGAAATTATGACATCTTATGGCTGAAATTACAACATCTTATTCTTATTATTTTTGTTGTTGAGTGAGTCTATGGTACTATGCATAGCACAGATTGGTCTGTACTATGGATCAATATTTTTGTTTTCAAATTACAAGATGACTCACCTAGACAAAACTTTTAAAGAGTAAATGTAAATTTGTTTTTTTTATACATATTGGGGAAGTGTATATATGTGATATTTTGTGCTCAACTTCCATGAACTTAGTATAGGTTTTGTCATTATTTTTTAAAAAGAAGTAATAAATTCGAGATTGCTACTGTTATCTAGAGAAATATTTTGATAGAGGCACCGATCGCTACATATTTTGAAGGTATAATAGTTAAGACTGTTGTTTGAATTTTACTGGTATTTTTTCTAATCATTGTATGAACTTGAGTTTTATAGCTTTTTGTTTAAGTAATACTTTTCTGGTCACTAATTGTATTTTTCCATTCGTTTATACCATTATCATTCAAATGAGTTTCGGAGAGTAATTTTGATGAATTTTGAAAATTTCCTTTTTAATCTGATTTACTGGTACACAAATTCGTTTATACCATATTATCTATCTAACTCTCTGATGACATAAATAATATTTTCAATCGAAGGAGATTCTATGAAAAAGAGCAAGTCAAAATCGGCAAAAGCTACAGGAGCTGTTGCAAGTGCGCTTGCTCCACCTAAGGATGTCGAGGACTTGCGCCAGATTGTTGTGTACGGTCGTGTGAACATCTTCACTTACAGTGAGTTACGTACAGCTACAAAGAACTTCAGACCTGAGGTGTTTCATTATATAATGTTACTTTAATTATGTTTACGCGCAGCTACAAAACCAGGTGCTTCATTCTATAATGTTTTTAATTAGGAGATCTGTACCGTTCTTTTTAACTTGGCACAAAACTCAAAGTACTGGCCCTTGGAATGGGACATGAAATTAGTAGATCTATATTGATTGCTTGTTACTGTCAATAGCATGTTGGAATGGGACATGAAATTTTTTTTTTCTATGAGATGCTTCACCACTTTTGAGATGGCTTCTTTTTTATCCTTTCCAATCATTTGAGATTAGTTAACAGGACCATGATAAATGTTCTTTATATGGATGGGATTAGTAGCATGTGAACTTTATGCATGTCTAATATGAAGTTTTTATATATTGTATAGATGTGATGAACATATGTATTCCGCAAGGGTCAACATGATATGTATTTACAATTAATTTATAGGACCATGATAAATGTTCTTTATATGGATGAGATTAGTAACATGTGAACTTTATGCCTGTCTAATACGAAGTTTTTATATAGTGCATAGATGTGATGAACATGTGTATTCCGCAAAGGTCAGCATGATACGTATTTACAATTAATTATCTCTACAAATAATATATATTCTGACTAATTTATTTACAATTAATTATCTCCACAAATAATATAGTATTAAGAATCATTTGTTTTTATTATTGACGAATACATAATAAAGAAATTAATTAAAAAATAATTACATTTGAAGAAAGTGACTAAAATAATATTTCAATTCCCGTTGCAACGCACGGACACTTGACTAGTTTTTATAAAAGACCCTTGTATTTCAAATATTATAAATAAGTCAATCAACCATACTATACACTACAATTTTTATATACACACACTATAATTATTTATATACACATCTTAAAACAATAATAATTATTATTTTATTAATTACATTTTTATGAAATTTGGTACTGAAAAGTTATACATTCATATATCTTTATAACTTAGTAAACTTATCATACACAAATTTAAAATAGTGGGATGTTATATTTTTCCCAAAAAAAAAAAAAACTTTATCATTTGTTGATAAAAGAAGTAATTTTATTATATTTTGGGGATAAAATTTTAATTAATCTACAAATTTATAATTATTATTATATATGTATGTTTGTCTTCATTCAATAAAAAAAATATTTGTACAATATATATTGTAAATATATAAGTAATTAAAAAATCAGCAATTGAACCGATTGAATCACCGGTTCGACCAGTGAACCATTGAACCGAAGCTTTAGTGGTTCGATGTCCGGTCCGGTTCTGATAACATTGGATTTAAGTATTTGTTTGACAGTTCGTTAATCTACATCGCAAACATAAATAAACAGAAGTCAACTGCAAAGCTTGATAACCGAATATTTAACAATGCGCTTTTCTATAACTGGTTTATTTATAACAACAATGCAAATAGAATTAGACTAATTCACACAAATATATTGGATTACGTACATATATTTACCGATTGGGTCTAGTTTCATATACTACAGTAATCAGACAGTTAAATTTCATAAACAGATTCAGATTCCTAGACCGTCGTTAATCTCATTAAATATACCCTCGTAATCCAATATTAAAAAACAATACAGTATCCATTAATCAAACAAATCAAAACAAAAATACAGATTATAAATAAATCTAGTTACCTGACAGCTAGATATTTAAGAAGATTAAATCGAATTGAAATTGACTATTTAGAATTAGCAGCGACGTAGACTCAAAATTTCAATTGGACGGATTACATTTTGTTTCTTTCTCATTTTCCCTTATTATTTTTCTTACCTTGTTTTATTTATTTATTTTTATTTACGAATGGTAAAATAAATGAGAGGGAGTGAGGGTGTTTTATAATGGGATTTGAAAGTGGGAATGTTGCTATGCATGGGGTAACACATGGCTGCCACGTTTTGTTTTTTGTTTCCCTTCAAATCAATAATTTAATTTTCTAATTGTAACTAAGTTTAAGAATAATAAATTTCAAATAGAGGAGGGATTCAGTTACATTCTTTTTTGGTGACATTGAATTACACTCTTCATTTTCAAAGTTTTTAAATTCCAAACAGTCGATCCAAACCGTTCAACATAATGGATATGTTAAAATATGCTTGCAGATCAAATTTTATATTTTTTGAAATTTTTTTACTATTTATTAAGTATTTAACAAAATCGCTATATTCAGACTGTTGAATTTCTGTACCCATCTCAATAAATAGTAAAAACATTCAGAAAAATATAAAATTTGATCTGCAATCACATTTTAACATATATTCATTAAATTGAACAGTTTGAATCAACTGTTAGACTTTGTAAATATAGAGTGTAATCCGGTGTCACCAAAAAATGATGTAATTAGATCTCTCCTCTCAAATATACAGAGGTATTATAATTTTACGTAGTGTTACATTTTACGTGGTGCGAAAATTTTAAAAATTCATATCATATTGCAATTAACTATTAGAATCACGTGCAACATAAGATCAAAACTTCAATCGGACAGATTACAACATTTCCTTTTTCTTCTCTATTTTTTTCTTTTCTTTTCTTTCCCGATTTTCATTACTTTGTCGATTCCCTCCCTCCCCCCAACACCCCCCCCCCCCCCCCCCCCCACACACACACACACACACACCCCATATAATAAAGGGGGTTATTATCGAGTGGGTGGTTGGAGAAAATGGGGAGGATTCAAGCATGACCGCCATTTGTCTTGTATATTTTTTTAATACTAATCCTCAAATTTATATAACCTTATAAATAAATCAAGAAAAATATATTTCAGAAATATAAATAAAATTATTAGAAACATAATTTCAATTTGATTTGATCTTCTGGAATATCGCACTATCAGGAAACCGGACTTTCTTATAATTTGTGTTTTCGTTTTGATTTGTTTGAGTAATAAAATCTAAATTATTTTAATTCAAATTGAATTTTTTTATGTGGTGAATATGTTTTCATTAATCCGAATTGATTTATGTCTAAACTGTTCAATTTTATTTGATATGGACTGATTGAATTTTGAGGGCAAAATGTTATATAAAGGGGAGGAGAATGTGATACCCGACAAAATTGTATTTCTAATAATTTTATTTATATTTCTGAAACTTTTTTTCTTGATTTATTTATAAGGTTATATAAATTTGAGGATTAGTATTAAAATAGTACAATCTAAGAAAAAAAATTGTCTGGACACATGGCGGTCATGCATGCTTGAATCCTCCCCATTTTCTGCAACCAACCCTCCACAATAATCCCCTTTATAAATCCTTTCTCTCAAATTTATTTGTGAAAGAGGAAAATTATAACAAACAAGGTAATGGAATTCGGAACAGAAAAGGAAAAAAAAAAAAAACAGAGAAGAGAAAGGAAAATGAAAAAAAATTAAAAGGGAATTTTGTAATCCGTCTGATTGAAGTTTCGATCTTAAGTTGTGGGTCATTCTAATAGTCAATTGTAATCTGATTTGAATTTTTGAGATTTTCGCTATCAGGTAATCGAACTTTCTTATAATTTGTGTTTTTGTTTTGGTATGATTGAGTAATGGGTACTGTACTGTGTCTGAATATTGAATTACGAAGGTATATTTTATGAAATTGAGGTTTAAGAATATGAATATTTTTTTTAGATTGAACTTACTGACTACTGAAAATCTAGACTTGGAAAATCTAGACTTGGCTGGTAAAATTGCATACGTAATATGATATATTTGTGTGGATTAATTCAATTATATTTGTACTATTGTTCTGAATAATAGTTATATTTGTACTATACGTAATATGAATCAGTTATAGAAAAGCATGTCATTAAATAATCGATTACTAGTTTACTTTATTTTGTTTTATATTTATTTATGTTTGCGGCAGACGAATTATTGGACGAATGCTAGGATGTAATTTTGTCGTTGTACGTCCGGTCCGATATCCGGAATTTTTTTATAAACCATAAATAGAAAAACAATTTTTAGGGAACCAGCATGATTGTTTTTTTTTTTTGAAAAACCACAAAGACCGAGTGGAGCATTCGGTCTCCACTTTTTTTTTCTCCAGACCGAATGCTCCACTCGGTCTCACTCTTTTTTCAACTTTTCCGTGCGGCAAACGGTGTGGCATATGTTTTATGTATATGTATAGAGAGTGACTTGAAATTTCAAAATCCAAAAAGTCGATCCGAACCGTTCATCTTGTTTTCCATATTAATATGTGCTTGGAGACCAAATTTTACATTTTTCTGAAATTTTTTACTATTTATTAAGTCACTTTGAAAATTGTTGATCCAACGGTGGCTTAACAAAACAGTAAAATTAGCAGCCACCGTTGGATCAACAATTTTCAAAGTGGCTTAATAAATAGTAAAAAAATTCAGAAAATGTAAAATTTTGTCTCCAAGCACATATTAATATGGAAAACAAGATGAACAGTTCGGATCGACTTTTTGAATTTTAAAATTTCAAGTCACTCTCTATACATATACATAAAAGGATTATTCGGATCTTATGTGGCCGAATCGGTGAAAAATTGAAAAAAATGGTGAGACCGAGTGGAGCATTCGGTCTGGAGAAAAAAAAAAGTGGAGACCGAATGCTCCACTCGGTCTTTGTGGTTTTTCAAAAAAAAAAAACAATCATGCTGGTTCCCTAAAAATTATTTTTCTATTTATGGTTTATAAAATTGATCCCCGATATCCAGAGCGTTACAGAAACTAATAGTAAATTTTTTTATAAAAATTAAAATTTTTAAAGGTCAAAATTATCAAATTTCAATTAACACGGGATGCTTGACACTTTGTGCCACCACATTCTGCCGCCCCTGATAAGTCCTTTCGAGGTCTTACATTTCTGTACCATTTCTCTGCCCCTGATGGCCTGATAAGTCCTTTCGAATTCTACATTATTTTTACCATTTCGTGGAATCTTACCTGTCTTTTTTCTTTTCTAATATTTGTAATTTTGACTCTGATTTCTAATTGCAACAAAAGCTAACCATGTCTTTGTTAACATAACAAAGTCCATATTTGTAGTGCCTTCAAATATACAAGTCACAACTGATTAGATCCAGTAGAACCTAGTTATTGGATTCTACTTTTAATGAGTATCTATATTTTGTAATGAATGATTTGAATATTATCTAAAATTTGAAACGTTGATCACAACGCAAAGGTATGATCGATGTTTAAAAACATATCAGGGAAAAGAAAGAGAGGCACTAAATATAGGCCTTACAAATGATCCGCTTGCCGAGTTTTCGTTAATGGGCTCAAGCGGGATGTAAAAATCAACCCAAAAAAATAGAGATGGACAGCATTTTGAAATGGGAGGGATTCTTGAAATATTATTAGAGCAAATATTGCTCTGATTCGCTATAAATATGAGTTGTATATATTTTTTTAAAGTAGTGGTAATACCACCGATTTCATTGAAATCAAACATACTTGATATGATACTCAAATTAGGTACCATAACTAAATATGAAAAAGTCTACAACAATAAATTGTCCATAGCAAAAGATATAAAACATACAAGAAACAACCAACTAAGTAATAGAAATTACACAAAACAACAACAGACCACTAAGTAAACAAAAACGAAAGCTAAACAGTTAGCATAAGAAAAGACTACTAATCATAATCCAGTAAGTCTTCATCCGTTAATTCTTCTCCAGACATTTGACTTAATTTCAAATATGGAAGCATTAGGCTTAATTTCAAATATCTGATCCGGGAGGTCCTTAACATCATATGGAAGCATTAGACTTAATTTGAAATATGATTTTTCAGATCTAGATTTACACCAAAAAGTAGTTAAAGAAATTATCTTAAAACCTAATGATTTAGCATAAATGAGAGTATTATCATTATTAAAAATAACTCTATTTCTTTCTAACCATACAGTCCATAAGATAGCTCCTCTTAGCAATTCTACAAGTAATAAATCATTTAAGGGAATAGAAGCATCAAATAACCACAGATCATCTAAAAAATTACAATTAAAGGTAAAAGAATTGTAGGATGCAATCCAATTCCAGATCAATCGTACATAAGAACAATGTATAAATAAATGTTCAGTACTCTCATGTTGGTCACAAAATGCACAAGTAAGATCCCCTGACCAACCTTTAGTTGCTAAGTTAACCTTAGTTAGAATTTTATCTCGTCGGACCAGCCAAAGAAAGATTTTGATTTTTAAAGGGATGTGAGATTTCCAAATGGTATCATATTCAGAATTTGGTATACCACCATACTCTAACCATTTATAAAAAGAATGAACAGTGAAGTGATCATCTTGTGACCATCTCCATATCAATCTATCATCTAAAGTAGGAGACAAAGTAAAATGTTGAAATCTAAATTGCAAAGCATTCCATTCTACTATGTAAATACCCGTAAGTTGTCTCTTAAAAGACAATTGTAAGAAAGAGTTATCAAAAGCATCTGCCACAGAAATAAACCTATTATAAACAATTGAAAACAAATTTGGTTATAGATGTTGCAAGGCATGTTCAGTAAACCATCTATCGAGCCAAAAAGCAGTTGTTCTACTATTACATATTTCTTTATTAAGTCCTAAATTAATTACAACATGATCTTTTAAAATAGATTTCCAAAAAGGGAAATATACAGAAGGGGCAGTTCTGAAACCGTATTTACAATGAATAATATCTTTCCATATACCAGTAACAGAATTGTCATAGAATCTTATCTAGCACTTGGCTAAAAGAGCCTTATTCATATTTTTCAAATCTAAGATACCGATACCACCTAGTAGAATATTTTTTCCTAGTAGAATTACCATGCTATATTCCATGCTACCAGAGAATATTTTTTCCTAGTAGAATTACCCCCATGCCATAAAAATTTTCTTCTAATCTTATATATTTTATGCCTAATTTTTGCGGGTAATCTATAAATAGACATCCAATATAGAGGAATAGTCGACAAAACTGAATTTAAAAGGGTAACTCGACCCCCTAAAGATAATAAATACCATTTCCAACTTAGAAGTTTCTTTTCAATTTTATCAATTAAAATTTGCCAATCTATATCCGTAAGAGACTTATTATTTATTGGAACACCTAAATAAGTAAGTGGAAGATTAGCTACTTTACATCCTAACATAGAAGATAATTCATCACATTCCGATACAGATAAATTGGGAGAATACATCTCACTTTTTTCAAAATTTATCTTAAGACCTGAAACATTATCAAAAACTAAAAGAAGTCATTTAATATAATTCAAGATGTCCTTATCATCTTTAAGGAATAACAAAGTGTCATCTGCAAAATGTAAATTCAAAATATTACAAAAATTTGGAAAGTTTCCTAAACCCTCAATATATCCCTCGACTTTTGCCCTGTGTAAAATTTTATTCAAAACATCCGTAACTAGAATAAAGAGGAAAGGTGATAGTGGGTCACCCTGTCTAACCCCCCTTTTACAAAAAAAAAAAGGACCTAAAGTACCATTTAAGTTAACACATGTTCTACTGTCTTCTAAAGTTAATCTCATTCATGTAATAAATCGTTGTCCAAAGCCCCTAGCATGCATTACTTCTAAAAGAAAATCTCAATTAACATGATCAAAAGCCTTCTCAAAATCTAATTTAAACAAAACACCCTTATGTTTTTTAATCTTGACTTGATGCAAGACCTCATGTGCACTAACTACATTATCAAGGATGAACCTTCCTTTAATGTATGCAGTCTGAGATGGTTCAACAATAGAATCCATAACTAAGGCTAATCTATTAGCTAGTAACTTAGTGATGATCTTATAACTACAATTAATTAAACTAATAGGTCTAAAATTGCATACCGTAATTGCATCATCCTTTTTTGGGATTAAACAAATAGTAGCTAGATTAAATTTAGAAACATCTAACTCATAATTATAGAAAGCTGTGAATATTCTAAGCAAATCATCTTTAATGACTTCCCAAAAAGATTGATAAAATTGGAAAGACATACCATCCGGGCCAGGTGCTTTAGAGGGATTACATTCAAAAACTACATGTTTAATCTCTTCTAATGTAAAAGGAGTTTCTAAAGAGATACGTTGTTCCAAAGTTAAATTATCAGAAGCTGACCATAAATCAGCTTGTAAAGAAACTAACCTAGTGAAAGAAGATCCCATAAGACTTTTATAATAAACAGTAATATGTCGTAAGAGTATAAATTGATCGTATATCATAGTACCATTAATTTCTAAACAACTAATAATATATATATATTTTTTTTTAGAAGAAGCAGTTATATGAAAAAATTTAGTATTAAGATCTCTCTCAAGAAATCATTTCAACTGAAATCGCTGTTGCCAATATGAGTAAATGCAATATAAATGTATTGAATATATCCCTTTTCTAATTTGTCCTTCTCTGGTTTTACTTTTTTTTTCTCAAATTTCGTAACACCTCTTAATTAAAATGAGAATACCACATTTCATTTTTCATATCAGAATTTTCCCACAGTAATTCAACTCACTCAGAAATTTCAAATTTGCGTAATTTTGGTATTAGATTGATAACCAGACTCCAGTTGCAACGAGCCTGAATCTCAAATGAAAGAAATAGCAAAAAGGATCAAACTGGAACAACGGAAACACTAATTTTAGGATAAAAGCGAAGGAGCTGACAGCCACCAACGCATCGAATGCCTAAGCAATTTGCCTATTTCATTAATCAAAATCTGGATACAACTCCATAGGAGTACTGGCCTTATATAGGCGATGTGAAATGTAAAAGAAACTAAGTAAAAACAATTACAGAATTCATGAATTGACTCTACGATTTGCCTTGTCAGCGGAAAGCGCCAAGCTGGTGAAACTAACTTCAAACGAATTCTGAAATTGTCGGGGACGAATCCCTACTCTTCATCTCCTGTATTCTCTCCAGTTCTTCTCTATTTCTGATCTAGCGAAGCTCAGCTGTCAGGATTAATGAGGTCCAGCGTGTTGACTGGTTGGGCCCCTTGTCAGTAACCCCCCCATTTTCTTTCTTCCTGCCCCGAGGTCCTGACCTTGCTGCCCATTTGTTCTCCTCCTTCAATCAAACTTTCAACTCCAACGGTCACCCCCAAATCACTCATATCTCGCTGCACCAGTACATCTCAGCACGGTAATGAGATTATATAAATACAGGGAATGCGTAAATGATCTGAAGAAAAAGATCAGATGCAATTTCACCTGAATTTGAACACACAGATCGGTTACAGGAGAAGACACAGCAACAGTCAGTGTTGTAATATTCGGTCTATTCGGCCGAATATTCGTATTCAGTTGGAAACCGAATAGGAAATGAGTATTCGGTCCAATATTCGGCCGAATATTTCCAAATAAAGAATAAGAATTCGAATAAGAACTGAATATGAACCGAATATGAACCGAATATTTCCGAACAGAGAATAAGAATCCGAATAAGAACCGAATATGAACCGAATATTTCCGAATAGAGAATAAGAATCCGAATAAGAACTGAATATTTCTAAATAGAGAATAAAAATTTGAATAAAAACCGAATAAGTTATAATTTTATTTATTTAAATTTGAACTTATGTTTTATTTATGCTTATTTGTAATGTTTATCTATGTTTATTAGAGTTAATACCTATGATTTTTCATTTGAAAATCCGAATATATAAATCCGAATATTCGGCCGTATACTGTATATTCGGTATTCGGTGGCTTTTCGAATACCGAATAAGAACCGAATATTAAAACACTGGCAACAGTTGAAGAGCAAAGGAGATTTTTAAGGCATGAATAGAATGATGACATGTCAGAATGTCAGTTTGGGGCTAAGTTTGATCAGCTGTTGAGGTAACATGTACTGGTAAGGCCCCTGAGAAGCTAAAAATTACATAATCTTATAAGGGAATGCGGAGAAATAGATCTAAGAATGCTTTAAAAACAATAATTATGGTAGCTTCGTACAAGCTCAAAAAGATAACTGAGTAATTTTGGGATACAGAGCTATGCATTGTATGATTTTAAAACTTAAAAAATAATATTAACAATACTTGAGTTTTTGTTGTTTGATCCAGTCAAATTGTGTCATACAACAACATAATTATAAATTTAATCTTATGTATATAGAGTGTGAGATTTAATTTTTAGGGTTCAGTCTGTAATTAAACTATTTTTTTATCAATATATTTGTCGGTGACATTTCGCTACCGACCTTCAAAAAAAAAACATAATTATAAATAATAAATAAATGCTTTCATCCTTGAAAGGTATTCATGGTGCTATGATCTTATGGTAAAGTTATAGCCTTCATACTGTGTATAACAGGCGTTATTAGCATGCTTAATGGGTACTTTAATCCATGGTTTCGCCAGAAGCATTATCTTACATTTATCTAGATCATACACTTAAAATTACCAAACCAATTTTCCAAAACTTATTACCCTTCATAAAGCATGATAATACTAAATATCCCAAAACCATAGCATTATTAGATAACTGACAAACAACATAAAACCTCAATTCCCATAACTCACTCATCAACTGCTCACTGCAAATACAACTATAGAAAACAGTTATAGTCTTTCTAATTAAATGGAGCCAGTAGACTCCTCTCGCCTCTGCCGCTGCTGCTGTTGCTGGTGCTGCAGCAGTTGTTGTTGCTGGCGTTGTAGCAGTTGCTGCTGCTGTATTATTAATTCCTGTTGATGTCACCATTGTTTGTATTGACGGTGTTGTTCAATCCGAGTAAGAACACCAATCATAGTGTTGTTCTCATTTTGAGTTCCTGCACTCTTGCTGCTGTCCTCTGGATTTCTTGCTCCAGGCGGTAGAGATCGAGCTCATCGGGTATCTCTACAAAACAAACAAAATTAGCTAACAAAATACAGTGTTACAAAAGTAAAATCACACAAGAGGATATTACATAGACCGTCTTTTATAAGTATATATGATGAAGTTGACGAACATTAATCACGGAAATAATTTCTATTAGGAAATAAAGAGTCGTAGAGAGAGACAGATTGGTGAATCTCAGACGAGCGTAAAGGAAGTTTACTTCTACTCGGATGGATCATGGACCCAACAGTGGAACGGAGGTATTGGTGTTGTTATTGAGTGGGTCAAAGGCTCTTGTCCACTACACCGAAGCAATTGTGCTTAGAGAAGGCATAAATATGGTCAGTAGTATGGGTTTAGGCACAAAATGTTTGAAAAAATTATTTTTAGAAGCATTTGTGTAGTACGTACCTTGTTATTTCTCTCTCATTCTCAACAAAATTATATTCATACATGATAATAACTATTATATAAGCTAAAATAACAATTCCCTTTCTAATTATTCTCCAAAAATTTATACAAAATATGATCACCTTATCTTCTTTTTTTTATTTTGAGTTTCGAAATATTGTACAGTGTACTAATGGGGTCTATTTATTTCCCCGAAAACTTCATAATTTTATAATTAAGTGAAATTAATTAAAATGGATCTGATGAGCAATTAAGGCGAGATTCTTCATCTCCTAGCGTATAAATGGCAAAACCATCTCGCACGAAAATTTCTTTGCATGATCTCCACAATAATATTAATTAGATACATTGGGCTCGTTTTATATTGACGGTTATGTTTAGTTGAGGTCTAAATTATGAAAAGATTTAGGTCTAAAATAAATCATCAAATGTGATTTAATCGAGTCGGACTGAAATAATATAAACTGGTCTTTAGTCCATTTATTAAAATGGTTTAACATTTAGTTCACATCCGTGCAAGTATAATATAATTCAAATATTGTATCAAACCTGTTAATTATATGATTCCTGAATTATGATAAATTATATGCTTGTTTAAACAAGGAAATCATTTTTAAATTTATTTTTTTGAAGGAGAAACATGAGGGTCCAGCCCTCAAATTCCATTAATTCTTACACAAATTGTGTAAGGTATCATTTTTAAATTTATATGTTTGTCTATCTGTTAACAAGAAGACATTTGTGCTGTAAGAATTTGATTGGATCAATGAAGTGTGCGGTGTGCCTACGAGCTTATAAGCAAAAAAAAAAAAAATGTTTTTTAGAATTTTGTTCTTTTCTTTTTGAAATTACAAGAGAATGTGTGAGAAATTACTATTGTGAGTTTTTATCTCTTGTACTTATAAGACTTTTTTGATCTAGTGGATTTATGTCGTATATTTTCGTGGTTTTCTTCCGAAAGGATTTTTACCTAAAATTTTGTTTCTCTCTTTTTTTGTGTACTTGCTTTCTTGTTGTCGTAGTATCTTGTGTGACTCTCTATTTATTTGAGTATTAGTGTTTAGGGTTTAGGGTTTAGGGTTTCTCAGAATGTGTCTTTTACTTTGATTGAGGTCTAAATTATGAAAATATTTAGGTCTAAAATAAATCATCAAATGTGATTTAATCGAGTCGGACTGAAATAATATAAACTGGTCTTTAGTCCATTTATTAAAATGGTTTAACATTTAGTTCACATCCGTGCAAGTATAATATAATTCAAATATTGTATCAAACCTGTTAATTATATGATTCCTGAATTATGATAAATTATATGCTTGTTTAAACAAGGAAATCATTTTTAAATTTATTTTTTTGAAGGAGAAACATGAGGGTCCAGCCCTCAAATTCCATTAATTCTTACACAAATTGTGTAAGGTATCATTTTTAAATTTATATGTTTGTCTATCTATCATAGATGCAACATTCATAAATTGTTCAAGAAGAAATGTATATTTTTGTCGTCGAAGTTGTTAGAAAAAACGTTATTATTATTATTTTTTAACTATCACAAATACATAATTTGATTTTCTATAAAATTCAATATATATATTATATTAAACAGTGAATTGAACCATTTGAATTTCAAAAATAATCAAATTGTACATTGATATTAAGTATATTTTAATATTTTAGTAACCTTAATACATTACTTGAATTGAAGGTGTTTGGATCACTTTAGTAGTGTATATGGTAAGATAATATGGCATAATACAACACTCCAACTGAAGGTGTTTGGAGCACTCTAGTAGTGTCTCCAGATTGCAATATAATTGAGCATTTATAAACCTAATACAACACTTCAATTGAATATGTTTTGAGCACTCTAGTAGTGTCTCCAGATTGCAATATAATATGACATTTACAACCTTAATACAACACTCGAATTGTTGGTGTTTGGAACACTCTTGTAGTGTCTATATATGAAAAAGGACATTTACAACCCTAATACAACACTCCAATTGAAGGTGTTTCGAGCACTCTAGTAGTGTCTCTATATGTTAAGATAATAGGGCATTGACAACCCTAACATTGCACTCCAATTGAATGTGTTAGGAGCACTCTAGTAGTGTCTCTATATGGCAAGATAATAGGGCATTTACAACTCAAACACAACACTCCAATTGAATATGTTTGGAGCACTATAGTAGTGTCTACAGATTGCAATATAATTGAGCATTTATAAACCTAATACAACACTCCAATTGAATATGTTTGGACCACTCTAGTAGTGTCTCCTGATTGCAATATAATAGGGCATTTACAACCCTAATACAACACTCGAATTGTTGGTGTTTGGAACACTCTTGTAGTGTCTATATATGACAAGATAAAAGGGCATTTACAACCCTAATACAAAACTCCAATTGAAGGTGTTTGGAGCACTCCAGTAGTGTCTCTATATGTTAAGATAATAGGACATTGACAACCCTAACATAACCCTCTAATTGAATGTGTTAGGAGCACTCTAGTAGTGTCTCTATATGGCAACATAATAGGGCATTTATAACTCTAATACAACACTCCAATTGAATATGTTTGGAGCACTCTAGTAGTGTCTACAAATTGCATGATAATAGAGCATTTACAACCCTGATACAACACTCTAATTGAAGGTGTTTGGAGCACTCTTGTAGTGTTTATATATGGCAAGATAATAGGACATTTACAACCCTTATACAACACTCTAATTGAAGGTATTTGGAGCACTCTAGTAGTTTCTCTAGATAGCAAGATAATAGGGCATTTACTACTCTAATACAACACTTCAATTGAAGGTGTTTGGAGCACTCTTGTTGGGTCTCCAAATGGCGATAATAGGGCATTTACAACCCTAATAAAACACTTCAATTGAAGTTGTGTGAAACACTACAATAGTGTCTCTATATGGCAAGATAATAGGGCATTTGCAACCCTAATGCAACACTCCAATTGAAGGTGCTTGAAGCACTCTAGTAGGGTCTCCAAATGGCAAGATGGGCATTTACAACCCAAATAAAATACTCCAATTAAAGTTGTGTTTAAAAATCTAGTAGTGTCTCTATATGGCAAGATAATATGTCATTTACAACTCTAACACAACACTCCAATTGATGGTGTTTGGAGCACTCTAGTAGTGTCTCTATATGGAAAGATAATAGGGTATTTACATCCCTAATAAAACACTCCAATTGAACTTGTGTGGAGCACTCCAGTAGTGTGCAAGATAATAGGGCATTTAGAACCCTAATAAAACACTCCAATTGAAGTTGTGTGAAGCACTCTAGTAGTGTCTTTATATGGCAAGATAATAGGGCATTCACAACCCTAATACAACATTCCAATTGAATGTGTTTGGAGCACTCTAGTAGTGTCTCTTTATGGCCACATAACAGGGCACTTACAACCCTAGTACCACACTTCAATTGAAGGTGTGTGGAGTACTATAGTAGTATCTCCAGATGGCAAGATAATAGGGCAATTACAGGAGTGAGTCTATGGTATTATACATATTACGATTTGGCACCGTGTTACGGCTCTATATTCGAGTTTTTAAATCCGAACGGTCGATCCAAACCGTTCATCTTGTTCTCCATATTAATATGTGTTTGGAGACCAAATTTTACATTTTTTGAAATTTTTTTACTATTTTTTTAGATTTATTGAAAATCACTGTTTTTGGATGGTTCAGAATTTTCAGGTCAAGTGATTTTCTAAATATCGAAAAAAATAGTAAAAAAATTTCAACAAATGTAAAATTTGGTCTCCAAACACATTAATATCGAGAACAAGATGAACGGTTCGGATCGACCGTTAAGATTTGAAAACTCAAATATAAAGCCGTAGCACGGTAACAACCCGTGATATGCATAGTACCATAGACTCACTCGCAATTACAGTCCTAATACAACACTCCAATTAAATGTCTTTGGAGCACTCTAGTAGTGTCTGCAGATTGCATGATAATAGGGCATTTAAAACTCTAATACAACACTCCAATTGAAGGTGTTTGGAGCACCCTAGTAGTGTCTATATATGGAAATGTAATATGGCATTTACATCCCTAATAAAACACTCCAATTGAACTTGTGTGGAGCACTCAAGTAGTGTCTCTATATGGCAAGATAATAAGGCATTTAGAACCCTAACAAAAGACTCCAATTGATGTTTTGTGAAGCACTCTAGTAGTGTCTCTATATGGCATGATAAAAGTGCATTTACAACTCTAATACAACACTCTAATTGAATGTGTTTGGAGCACCCTAGTAGTGTCTTTTTATGGAAACATAACAGGGCACTTACAACCCTAATACCACACTCCAATTGAAGGTGTGTGGTGTACTATAGTAGTCTCTCTATATGACAAGATAATAGGGCAATTACAACCCTAATACAACACTCCAATTGTCTTTGGAAAACTCCAGTAGTGTCTGCATATTGCATGATAATAGTGCATTTAAAACCCTAATACAACACTCTAATTGAAGGTGTTTGGAGCACTCAAGTAGTGTCTCTATATGACAAGATAATAGGGCATTTGTAACCCTAATACAACACTACAATTGAAGGTGTTTGGAGCATTCTAGTAGTGTCCCTATATGGCAAGATAATACAGCATTTTCAAATCTAATACAATACATCAATTGAAAGTGTTTGGAGCACTCTAGTAGTGTCTCTATCTGGCTAGATAATAGGGCATTTACAACCCTAATACAACACTCCAATTCAATGTGTGTGGAGCACTGTAGTAGTCTCTCAAGAAGGCAAGATAATAGAACATTTACATCCCTAATAAAACACTCCAATTGAACTTGTGTGGAGCACTCTAGTAGTGTTCTCTATATAGGAAGAAAATATGACATTTACAAACCTAATACAACACTCCAATTAAAGATGTTTGGAGCATTCTAGTATAGTCCCTATATGGCAAGATAATAGGGCATTTACAAGCTTAATACAATACTCGAATTGAAGGTGTTTGGATCGCTCTAGTAGTGTCTCAATATGGTAAGATAATAGGGCATTTACAACCCTTATACAACACTCCAATTGAAGGTGTTTGGAGTTTTGTAGTAGTGTCTCTAGATGACAAGATAATAAGGCATTTACAACCTTAGTACAACACTCCAATTGAACGTGTTTGGAGCACTCTAATAGTGTCACTATATGACAAAATAATAGGGTATTTACAATCCTGATACAACACACCAATTCAATGTCTGCAGATTGCAAGATAATAAGGCATTTACAACCCTAATAAAACACTCCAATTGAATGTGTTTGGAGCACTCTAATATAGATAATTGGGCATTTACAACTGTAATACATCACTCCAATTGAATGTGTTTGGAGCACTCTAGTAGTCCCTATATGTTAAGATAATAGTGCATTCACAACCCTAACATAACCCTCCAATTGAATGTGTTAGGAGCACTCTAGTAGTGTCTCTATATGGTAAGATAATAGAGCATTGACAACCCTAACATAACCCTCCAAGAGAATGTCTTTGGAGCACTCTAGTAGTGTCTACAGATTGCAAGATAATAGGGCATTTACAACCCTGATACAACACTTTAATTGAAGGTGTTTGGATCACTATTGTAGTGTTTATATATTGGCAAGATAATAGGGCATTCACTACCCTTATACAACACTCCAATTGAAGTTATTTGGAGCACTCTAGTAGTGTCTTCAGATAGCAAGATAATAGGTCATTTACTACTCTAATACAATACTCCAACTGAAGGTGTTTGGTGTAATCTTATTGTGTCTCCAAATGGCAAGATAATAGGGCATTTACAACCCTAATAAAACACTTCAATTGAAGTTGTGTGAAACACTACAGTAGTGTCTCTATATGGCAAGATAATAGGGCATTTGCAACCCTAATACAACAGTCCAATTGAATGTGCTTGGAGCACTCTAGTAGGGTCTCCAAATGGCAAGATAATAGGGCATTCACAACTCAAATAAAACACTCCGATTGAAGTTCTGTGTAACAATCTAGTAGTGTCTCTATATGGCAAGATAATACGGCATTTACAACCCTTATAAAATGCTTCGATTGAAGGTGTCTGGAGCACACTAGTAGTGTGTCTAGATGACAAGACAATAGGGCATCTACAACCGTAATACAACACTCCAATTGAAGGTGTTTGGAGCACCCTACTAATGTCTCTATATGGCAAGATAATAGGGCATTAACATCCCTAATAAAACACTCCAATTGAACTTGTGTGGAGCACTCTAGTAGTGTCTCTATATGGGAAGATAATAGGGCATTTACAAACCTAATACAAGACTCCAATTGAAGATGTTTGGAGTATTCTAGTGTGGTCCCTATATGGCAACATAATAGGGCATCTACAACCGTAATACAACACTCCAATTAATGGTGTTTGGAGCAATCTACTATTATCTCTATATGGCAAGATAATAGGGCATTTACATCTCTAATAAAACATTCCAATTGAACTTGTGTGGAGCACTCTAGTAGTGTCTCTATATAGGAAGATAATACGGCATTTACAAACCTAATACAACACTCCAATTAAAGATGTTTGGAGCATTCTAGTATGGTCCCTATATGGGAAGATAATAGGGTATTTACAAGCTTAATACAATACTCGAATTGAAGGTGTTAGGATCGCTCTAGTAGTGTCTCTTTATGGTAAGATAATAGGGCATTTACAACCCTTATACAACACTCCAATTGAAGGTGTTTGGAGCACTCTTGTAGTGTTTATATACGGAAAGATAATAGGGCATTTACAACCCTTATACAACACTCCCATTGAAAGGTATTTGGAGCACTCTTGTAGTGTTTATATACGGAAAGATAATAGGGCATTTACAACCCTTATACAACACTCCCATTGAAAGGTATTTGGAGCACTCTAGTAGTGTCTCCAGATAGCAAGATAATAGGGCATTTACTAATCTAATACAACACTCCAATTGAAGGTGTTTGGAGCACTCTTGTTGGGTCTCCAAATGGCAAGATAATAGGGCATTTACAACCCTAATAAAACATTTTAATTGAAGCTGTGTGAAACACTACAGTAGTGTCTCTATATGGCAAGATAATAAGGCATTTGCAACCCTAATAGAACACTCTAATTGAATGTGCATGGAGCACTCTAGCAGGGTCTCCAAATGGCAAGATAATATGGCATTTACAACCCAAATAAAATACTCCAATTGACGTTGTGTGTAACAATCTAGTAGTGTCTCTATATGGCAAGATAACAGGGCATTTACAACCCATGTAAAATGTTTCAATTGAAGGTGTCTGGAGCACTCTAGTAATGTCTCTGGATGGCAAGATAATAGGGCATCTACAACAGTAATACAACAATCCAATTAAAGGTTTTTGGAGTACTCTACTAATGTCTATATATGGCAAGATAATAGGGCATTTACGTCCCTAATAAAAAAAAACTCCAATTGAACTTGTGCGGAGCACTCTAGTAGTGTCTCTATATGTTACAACACTCCAAATGAAGGTGTTTGGAGCCCTCTAGTAGTGTCTCCAGATTGCAATATAATTGAGCATTTATAAACCTAATACAACACTCCAATTGAATATGTTTGGAGCACTCTAGTAGTGTCTCCATATTGCAATATCATAGGGCATTTATAACCCTAATACAACACTCGAATTGTTGGTGTTTGGAACCCTCTTGTAGTGTCTATATATGACAAGATAAAAGGGCATTTAAAAACCTAATACAACATTCCAAAGGAAGGTGTTTGAATCACTCTAGTAGTGTCTCTCTATATGTTAAAATAATAGGGCATTGACAACCCTAACATTACACTCCAATTGAATGTGCTTGGAGCACTCTAGTTGGGTCTCCAAATGGCAAGATAATAACGCATTTACAACTCAAATACAACATACCAATTGAATATGTTTGGAGCACTCTAGTAGTGTCTACAGATTGCAATTTAATTTAGCATTTATAAACCTAATACAACACTCCAATTGAATATGTTTGAAGCACTCTAGCAGTGTCTCCAAATTGCAATATAATATGGCATTTACAACCCTAATATAACACTCCAATTGAAGGTGTTTGGAGCACTCCAGTAGTGTCTTCATATGTTAAGATAATAGGGCATTGACAACCCTAACATAACCCTCCAATTGAATGTGTTAGGAGCACTCTAGTAGTGTCTCTATATGGCATGATAATAGGGCATTTAGAACCCTAATAAAACACTCCAATTGAATATGTTTCGAGCACTCTACTAGTGTCTACAGATTACAAGATAATAGGGCATTTACAACCCTGATACAGCACTCTAATTGAAGGTGTATGGAGCACTCTTGTAGTGTTTATATATGACAAGATAATAGGGCATTTACAGCCCTTATACAACACTCAAATTGAAGGTATTTGGAGCACTCTAGTAGTGTCTCTAGATAGCAAGATAATAGGGCATTTACTACTCTAATGCAACACTCGAATTGAAGGTGTTTGGAGCACTCTTGTTGGGTCTCCAAATAACAAGATAATAGGCATTTACAACCCTAATAAAACACTTCAATTGAAGTTGTGTGAAACACTATAATAGTGTCTCTATATGGCAAGATAATATGGCATATGCAACCCTAATACAACACTCCAATTGAATGTGCTTGGAGCACTCTAGTAGGGTATCCAAATGGCAAGATAATATGGCATTTACAACTCTAATACAACACTCCAATTAAATATGTTTGGAGCACTCTAGTAGTGTCTACAGATTGCAATATAATTGAGTATTTATAAACCTAATACAACACTTCAATTGAATATGTTTGGAGCACTCTAGTAGTGTCTCCAGATTGCAATTTAATTTAGCATTTATAAACCTAATACAACACACGAATTGTTGGTGTTTGGGACACTCTTGTAGTGTCTATATATAACTAGATAAAAGGGCATTTACAACCCTAATACAACACTCCAATTGAAGGTGCTTGAAGCACTCTAGTAGGGGTTCCAAATGGCAAGATAATAGGACACTTACAACCTAAATAAAACACTCCAATTGAACTTGTGTGTAACAATCTAGTAGTGTCTCTATATGGCAAGATAAAAGGGCATTTACAACCCTAATAGAACACTCCAACTGAAGGTGTTTGGAGCACTCTATTGGTGTCTACAGATTGCAATATAATAGGACATTTACAACCCTAATACAACACTCGAATTATTGGTGTTTGGAACACTCTTCTAGTGTCTATATATGACAAGATAAAAGGGCATTTACAACCCTAATACAAAACTCCAATTGAAGGTGTTTGGACCACTCTAGTAGTGTCTACATATCGCATGATAATAGGACATTTACAACCCTGATACAGCACTCTAATTGAAGGAGTTTGGAGCACCCTTGTAGTCTTTATATATGGCAAGATAATAGGGCTTTTAGAACCCTAAAAAACCACTCCAATTCAAGTTGTGTGAAGCACTCTGGTAGTGTTTTTATATGGCAACATAATAGGGCATTCACAACCCTAATACAACATTCCAATTGAATGTGTTTGGAGCACTCTAGTAGTGTCTCTTTATGGCTACATAACAGGGCATTTACAACCGTAATACCACACTCCAATTGATGGTGTGTGGAGTACTGTAGTAGTCTCTCCATATGACAAGACAAAAGGACATTTAAAACCCTAAGACAACACTCCAACTAAAGGTGTTTAGAGCATTCTAGTGGTGTTATATGTGAAGATAATAGGGCATTGAAAACCCTAACATAACCAAACAATTGAATGTGTTAGGAGCACTCTAGTAGTGTCTCTATATTGCAAGATAATAGGGCATTTACAACCCTAATACAACACTTCAATTATATATGTTTGGAGGACTCTAGTAGTGTCTACAGATTGCAAGATAATCGGGCATTTACAACCCTGATACAACACTCTAATTGAAGGTGTTTGGAGCACTCTTGTAGTGTTTCTATCTGACAAGATAATAGGGCATTTCCAACCCTCATACAACACTCAAATTGAAGGTATTTGGAGCACTCTAGTAGTGTCTCCTAATAGCAAGATAAGAGGGCATTTACTACTCTAATGCAACACTCCAATTAAAGGTGTTTGGAGCACTCTTGTTGGGTTTCCAAATGACAAGCTAATAGGGCATTTACAACCCTAATAAAACACTTCAATTGAAGTTGTGTGAAACACTACAGTAGTGTCTCTATATGGCAAGATAATAGGGCATATGCAACCCTAACAAAACACTCCAATTGAATGTGCTTGGAGCACTCTAGGAGGGTCTCCAGATGGCAAGATAATAGCGCATTTATAACTCTAATGCAACACTCCAATTGAATATGTTTGGAGCACTCTAGTAATGTCTACATATTGCAATATAATTGAGCATTTATAAACCTAATACAACACTCCAATTGAATATGTGTGGAGCACTCTAGTAGTGTCTCTAGATTGCAATATAATAGGGCATTTACAACCCTAATACAACACGCGAATTGTTAGTGTTTGGGACACTCTTGTACTGTCTATATATAACTAGATAAAAGGGCATTTACAACCCTAATACAAAACTCTAATTGAAGGTGTTTGGACCACTCTAGTAGTGTCTACATATCGCAAGATAATAGGACATTTACAACCCAGATACAGCACTCTAATTGAAGGTGTTTGGAGCACCCTTGTAGTCTTTATATATGGCAAGATAATAGAGCTTTTAGAACCCTCAAAAAACACTCCAATTCAAGTTGTGTGAAGCACTCTGGTACTGTTTTTATATGGCTACATAATAGGGCATTCGCAACCCTAATAGAAAATTCCAATTGTATGTGTTTGGAGCACTCTAGTAGTGTCTCTTTCTGGCTACATAACAAGGCATTTACAACCGTAATACCACACTCCAATTGATGGTGTGTGGAGTACCGTAGTAGTCTCTCCATATGACAAGATAAAAGGACATTTAAAACCCTAATACAACACTCCAACTAAAGGTGTTTAGAGCACTCTAGTGGTGTCTCTATATGTTAAGATAATAGGGCATTGACAACCCTAACACCCTCCCATTGAATGTGTTAGGAGCACTCTAGTAGTGTATATTGCAAGATAATAGGGCATTTACAACTCCAATACAACACTCCAATTGTATAAGTTTGGAACACTCTAGTAGTGTCTACAGATTGCAACATAATCGGGCATTTACAACCCTGATACAACACTCTAATTGAAGGTGTTTGGAGCACTCTTGTAGTGTTTCTTTCTGACAAGATAATAGGGCATTTCCAACCCTCATACAACACTCAAATTGAAGGTATTTTGAGCACTCTAGTAGTGTCTCCAAATATCAAGATAATAGGGCATTTACTACTCTAATGCAACACTCCAATTGAAGGTGTTTGGAGCACTATTGTTGGGTTTCCAAATGACAAGCTAATAGGGCATTTACAACCCTAATAAAACACTTCAATTGAAGTTGTGTGAAACACTACAGTAGTGTCTCTATATGACAAGATAATAGGGCATATGCAACCCTAACAAAACACTCCAATTGAATGTGCTTGGAGCACTATAGGAGGGTCTCCAGATGGCAAGATAATAGCGCATTTACAACTCTAATACAACACTCCAATTGAATATGTTTGGAGCACTATAGTAGTGTCTACATATTGCAATATAATTGAGCATTTATAAACCTAATACAACACTCCAATTGAATATGTGTGGAGCACTCTAGTAGTGTCTCCAGATTGCAATATAATAGGGCATTTACAACCCTAATACAACACGCGAATTGTTGGTGTTTGGGACACTCTTGTAGTGTCTATATATAACTAGATAAAAGGGCATTTACAACCCTAATACAACACTCCAATTGAAGGTGCTTGAAGCACTCTAGTAGGGGTTCCAAATGGCAAGATAATAGGACACTTACAACCTAAATAAAACACTCCAATTGAACTTGTTTGTAACAATCTAGTAGTGTCTCTATATTGCAAGATAAAAGGGCATTTACAACCCTAATGCAACACTCCAACTGAAGGTATTTGGAGCACTCTATTAGTGTCTACAGATTACAATATAATAGGGCATTTACAACCCTAATATAATACTCGAATTTTTGGTGTTTGGAACACTCTTCTAGTGTCTATATATGACAAGATAAAAGGGCATTTACAACCCTAATACAAAACTCCAATTGAAGGTGTTTGGACAACTCTAGTAGTGTCTACAGATTGCAAGATAATAGGGCATTTACAACCCTGATACAGCACTCTAATTGAAGGTGTTTGGAGCACTCTTGTAGTGTTTATATATGGCAAGATAATAGGTCATTTAGAACCATAATAAAACACTCCAATTCAAGTTGTGTGAAGCACTCTGGTAGTGTCTTTATATGGCAACATAATTGGGCATTCACAACCCTAATACAACATTCCAATTGAATGTGTTTGGAGCACTCTAGTAGTGTCTCTTTATGGCTACATAATAGGGCACTTACAACTGTAATACCACACTTCAATTGAAGGTGTGTGGAGTACTGCAGTAGTCTCTCCATATGACAAGATAAAAGGGCATTTACAACCCTAACACAACACTCTAACTGAAGGTGTTTAGAGCACTCCAGTTGTGTCTCTATATGTTAAGATAATAGGGCATTGACAACCCTAACATAACCAAACAATTGAATGTGTTAGGAGCACTCTAGTAGTGTCTCTATATGGCAAGATAATAGGGAATTTACAACCTAATACAACACTCCAATTGGGTATGTTTGGAGCACTCTATTAGTGTCTACAGATAGCAAGATAATAGGGCATTTACAACCCTGATACAGCACTCTAATTGAAGGTGTTTGGAGCACTCTTGTAGTGTTTATATATGACAAGATAATAGGGCATTTACAGCCCTTATACAACACTCAAATTGAAGGTATTTGGAGCACTCTAGTAGTGTCTCTAGATAGCAAGATAATAGGGCATTTACTACTCTAATGCAACACTCGAATTGAAGGTGTTTGGAGCACTCTTGTAGTGTTTATATATGACAAGATAATAGGGCATTTACAGCCCTTATACAACACTCAAATTGAAGGTATTTGGAGCACTCTAGTAGTGTCTCTAGATAGCAAGATAATAGGGCATTTACTACTCTAATGCAACACTCGAATTGAAGGTGTTTGGAGCACTCTTGTTGGGTCTCCAAGTAACAAGATAATAGGCATTTACAACCCTAATAAAACACTTCAATTGAAGGTGTTTGGATCACTCTTGTAGTGTTTCTATATGACAAGATAATAAGGCATTTACAACCCATACAACACTCAAATTGAAGGTATTTGGAGCACTCTAGTAGTGTCTCCAGATAGCAAGATAATAGACCATTTACTACTCTAATGCAACACTCAAATTGAAGGTGTTTGGAGCACTCTTGTTGGGTCTCCAAATGACAAGATAATAGGGCATTTACAACCCTAATAAAACACTTCAATTGAAGTTGTGTGAAACACTACAGTAGTGTCTCTACATGGCAAGATAATAGGGCATATGCAACCCTAATACAGCACTCCAATTGAATGTGCTTAGAGCACCCTAGTAGGGTCTCCAAATGACAAGATAATAGGGCATTTAGAACTCTAATACAACACTCCAATGGAATATGTTTGGATCACTCTAGTATTGTCTCCAGATTGCAATATAATAGGGCATTTACAACCCTAATCCAACACACAAATTGTTGGTGTTTGGAACACTCTTGTAGTGTCTATATATAACGAGATAAAAGGGCATTTACAACCCTAATACAACACTCCAATTGAAGAAGCACTGTAGTAGGGTCTCTATATGGCAAGATAATAGGGCATTTACAATCCTAATACAACACACCATTTCAATGTGTTTGGAGCACTCTAATAGTGCCTGTAGATTGCAAGATAATAGGGCATTTACAACCCTAATACAACACTCCAATTGAATGTGTTTGGAGCACTCTAATAGTGTCTGTAGATTGCAAGATAATAAGACATTTACAACCCTAAAACAACACTACAATTGAATGTGTTTGTAGCATTCTAGTAGTGTCTCTATATGGCAAGATAATAAGACATTTTCAACATTAATACAACACTCCAATTGATGTTGTCTAGAGCACTCTAGTATTTTCTCCAAATGGCAAGATAATAGGGCATTTACAACTATAATACAACACTTCCATTGAAGGTGTGTGGAGCACTATAGTAATGTCTCTTGATGGCAATATAATAGAGCATTTACAACCCTAATACAACACTCCAATTGATGGTATTTGGAGCACTCTAGTAGTGTCTATATATGACAAGATAATACGACATTTACAACCCTATTACAACACCAAAATTGAACGTGTTTGGAGCTCTAGTACTGTCCCCAGATGGCAAGTTAATAGCGCATTCATAACCCTAAAACAATACTACAATTGAATGTGTTTGGAGCATTCTAGTAGTGTCTCTATATGGCAAGTAATAGTATTTAAAACCCTAATACAACAGTCCAATTGAAGTTGTTTGGAGCATTGTAGTACTGTCTCCAAATGGCATGATAGTAGGGCATTTACAATGCTAATACAACACTCCAATAAAAGGTGTTTGTTATAAGGCATTTACAACCCTAATACAACATTCCAATTGATGGTGTTTGGAGCACTCTAGTAGTGTCTCTATATGGCAAGATAATAGGGCATTTTGAACTCTAATATAACACTCCAATTGAAGGTGTTTGCTACACTGTAGTAGTGTCTCCAGATGGCAACATAATCGAGCATTGACAACCCTAATAAAACACTCCAATTGAAGTTGTGTGAAGCACTATTATAGTGTCTCTATATGGCAAGATAATAGGGCATTTACAACCCTAATTCAACAGTCCAATTGAATGTGTTGGTAGCAGTCTAGTAGTGTCTCCAGATTGCAAGATAATCGGACATTTACAACCCTAATACAACACTCCAATTGATGTTGAGTGGATCACTCTAGTAGTGTCTCTAGATGGCAAGATAATATGGCATTTACAACCCTAATACAACACTCCAATTGAAGCTTTTTGGAGAACTCTAGTAGTGTCTCTAGATGGCAAGTTAATAGGGCACAACACTAATACAACATTCCATTTGAAGGTGTGTGGAGCACTATAGTAGTGTCTCTAGATGGCAAGATAATAGGGCATTTACAACCCTAATACAACACTCCAATTGAATGTGTTTGGAGTATTCTAGTAGTGTCTACAGATTGCAAGATAATAGGGCATTTACGACACTAACAGAACACTCCAATTGAACGTGCATGGAGCACTCCTGTAGTGTCTATATATGAATATGTAATAGGGCATTTACAACTCTAATATAACACTCCAATTGAAGGTGTTTGGAGAAATCTATTTGGGCTTCCGGATGGCAAGGTAATAGGGCATTCACTACCCAAATACAACACTCCATTTGAAGGTATTTGGAGGACTCTAATAGTGTCTCCTGATGGCAAGATAATAGGGCATTTACAACCCTAATACAACACACCAATTGAAGGTGTTTGGAGCACGCTAGTAGTGTCATTGTCAGGCAAGATAATAGGGCATTTACAATCCTAATACAACACACCAATTCAATATGTTTGGAGCACTCTAATAGTGTCTATAGATTGCAAGATAATAGGGCATTTAAAACCCTAATACAACACTCCAATTGAATGTGTTTGGAGCACTCTAATAGTGTTTGTAGATTGCAAAATAATAAGACATTTACAACCCTAAAACAACACTACAATTGAATGTGTTTGTGGCACTCTAGTAGTGTTTCTATATGGCAAGATAATAAGGCATTTTCAACATTAATACAACATTCCAATTGATGTTGTGTGGAGCACTCTAGTATTATCTCCAGGTGGCAAGATAATAGGGCATTTACAACCTTGATACAACACTCCCTTTGAAGCTTTGTGGAGCACTATAGTAATGTCTCTTGATGGCAATGTAATAGAGTATTTACAACCCTAATACAACACTCCAATTGAAGGTATTTGAAGCACTCCTGTAGTGTCTATATATGGCAAGATAATAGGACATTTACAACCCTAATACAACACCAAAATTGAACGTGTTTGGAGCACTCTAGTAGTGTCCCAGATGGCAAGTTAATAGCGCATTTACAACCCTAAAACAACACTACAATTGAATGTGTTTGGAGCATTCTAGTAGTGTCTCTATATGGCAAGATAATAGGGTATTTACAACCCTAATACAACACTCCAATTGGAGGTGTTTGGAGCATTAGTCGTCTCTCCAAATGGCATGATAATAGGGCATTTACAATGCTAATACAACACTCCAATAAAAGGTGTTTGTAGCATTCTAGTAATTTCTTTATAGGGCGCGATAATAGGGCATTTACAACCCTAATACAACACTCCTATTGATGGTATTTGGAGCACTCTAGTAGTGTCACTATATGGCAAGATAATAGGGCATTTACAACCCTGATACAACATTCCAATTGATGGTGTTTGGAGCACTCTAATAGTGTCCCTGGATAGAAACATAATAGGACATTTACAACCCTAATACAACACTCCAATTGAAGGTGTTTGGAACATTCTAGTAGTGTCTCTATATGGCAAGATAATAGGGCATTTACAACCCTAATACAACACTCCAATTGAAGGTGTTTGGAGCACTCTAGTAGTGTCTCTATATGGCAAGATAATAGGGCATTTTCAACCCTAATATAACACTCAAATTGAAGGTGTTTCCAACACTGTAGTAGTATCTCCAGATGACAACATAATCGAGCATTTACAACCCTAATAAAACACACCAATTGAAGTTGTGTGCAACACTATAATAGTATCTCTATATGGCATGATAATAGGGCATTTACAACCCTAATTCAATAGTCCAATTCAATCTAGTAGTAGTGTCTCCAGATTGCAAGATAATCGGAATTGACAACCCTAACATAACCCTCTAATCGAATGTGTTAGGAGCACTCTAGTAGTGTCTCTATATGGCAACATAATAGGGCATTTATAACTCTAATACAACACTCCAATTGAATATGTTTCGAGCACTCTACTAGTGTCTACAGATTGCAAGATAATAGGGCATTTACAACCCTGATACAGCACTCTAATTGAAGGTGTATGGAGCACTCTTGTAGTGTTTATATATGACAAGATAATAGGGCATTTACAGCCCTTATACAACACTCAAATTGAAGGTATTTGGAGCACTCTAGTAGTGTCTCTAGATAGCAAGATAATAGGGCATTTACTACTCTAATGCAACACTCGAATTGAAGGTGTTTGGAGCACTCTTGTTGGGTCTCCAAATAACAAGATAATAGGCATTTACAACCCTAATAAAACACTTCAATTGAAGTTGTGTGAAACACTATAATAGTGTCTCTATATGGCAAGATAATAGGGCATATGCAACCCTAATACAACACTCCAATTGAATGTGCTTGGAGCACTCTAGTAGGGTATCCAAATGGCAAGATAATATGGCATTTACAACTCTAATACAACACTCCAATTAAATATGTTTGGAGCACTCTAGTAGTGTCTGCAGATTGCATGATAATAGGGCATTTACAACTCTAATACAACACTCCAATTGAATGTGATTGGAGCACCCTAGTAGTGTCTCTATATGGCAAGATAATTGGACATTTTCAACTCTAATACAACACTCCAATTGATGTTGTGTGGATCACTCTAGTAGTGTCTCTAGATGGCTAGATAATAGGGCATTTACAACCCTAATACAACACTACAATTGAAGCTTTTTGGAGCACTCTAGTAGTGTCTCCATATGGCAAGTTAATAGGGCACAACACTAATACAACACTTCATTTGAAGGTGTGTGGTGCACTATAGTAGTGTCTCTAGATGGCAAGATAATAGGACATTTGCAACCCTAATACAACACTCCAATTGAATGTGTTTGGAGCACCCTAGTAGTGTCTACAGATTGCAAGATAATAGGGCATTTACAACACTAACAGAGCACTCTAATTGAACGTGCATGGAGCATTCCTGTAGTGTCTATATATGAACAAGTAATAGGGTATTTACAACTCTAATATAACACTCCAATTGAAGGTGTTTGGAGCATCTATTTGTGTTTCCGGATGGCAAGGTAATAGGGCATTTACTACCCAAATACAACACTCCAATTGAAGGTGTTTGGAGCACTCTAGTAGTGTCTCTATATGGCAAAATAATAGGGCATTTACAACCCTAATTTAACACTTCAATTGAAGGTGTTTGGAGCACTCTAGTAATGTCTCCATATGGCAAGTTAATAGGGCACAACACTAATACAACACTTCATTTGAAGGTGTGTGGTGCACTATAGTAGTGTCTCTAGATGGCAAGATAATAGGGCATTTGCAACCCTAATACAACACTCCAATTGAATGTGTTTGGAGCACCCTAGTAGTGTCTACAGATTGCAAGATAATAGGGCATTTACAACTCTAAAAGAACACTCCAATTGAAGGTGTTTGGAGCAATCTATTTGTGCTTCTGGATGGCAAGGTAATAGGGCATTTACTACCCAAATACAACACTCCAATTGAAGGTGTTTGGAGCACTCTAGTAGTGTCTCTATATGGCAAAATACTAGGGCATTTACAACCCTAATTTAACACTTCAATTGAAGGTGTTTGGAGCACTATAGTAGTGTCTCTAGATAGCAAGATAATAGGGCATTTACAATCCTAATACAGCACTCCAATTGATTGAGTTTGGCGCACTCTAGTAGTTTCTCTATATGGGGAGATAATAGGGCATTTTCAAATATAATACAAAACCCCATTGAAGGTGTTTGGAGCACTCTAGTAGTGTCTCTATATGGCAGGATAATAGGGCATTTACAACCCTAATACAACACTCCAATTAAAGGTGTTTGGAGCACTCTAGTAGTGTATCTATATGGCAAGATAATAGGGCATTTTCAACCCTAATACAACACTCGATTTGAAGGTGTTTGGAGCACTCTAGTATTGTCTCTAGATGGCAAGATAATCGAGCATTTACAACTCTAATAAAACACTCCAATTGTAGGTGTTTGGAGTACTCTAGTAGTCTCTCCAGATAGCAATATAATAGGGCATTTACAACCCTAATACAACACTAACATTGAATATGTTTGGAGCACTCTAGTAGTGTCTGCAAATTTAAAGGCATTTATAGCACACTAGTAGTGTCTCTAGATGGTAAGAGAAATGGGTGGTTGTAAACTAAATACTACACTCCAATTGAAGGTCTTCTCAGCACTCTAGTAGTTTCTCCAAATGGCAATGGAAGACGTAGTTTAAACCCTAAAACAACACTATGTTTGAAGGTCTTTGCAGCACTCCTGTAGTGTCTCCAGATGGCAAGAGAAGATGGAAGTTGTAACGCACAACACTCCATTTGAAGGTCATTGCAACACATGATTAGTGATGCAAAATGGGAATAGAAGAGGGTTGTTGCGACTCTCATGTAACACTTCAATTGAAGGTGTTTGTAGCACTATATTATTGTCTCCTTCTGGCAAGAAAGGAGGATAGTTACAATCCTAATACAACACTCTAAAGGAAGGTCTTAACAGCACTCCAGTAGTGTCTCTAGATGGCAAAAGTAGAGGGTGGTTGCAACCCTAATGCAACACTCCAATTGAAGAAGTTTGCAACACTCTGGTTGTGTCTTCATATGGCAAGGGAAGATGTGGTTGCAACCCTAATACAACTGCAATAGAAGGTCTTTGCAACGCTCTAGTAGTGTCTCCAAATAGCAAGAGAAGAAGGTAGTTGCAACACTAATGCAACACTCCAATTGAAGGTGTTTTGCAACACGCGAGTAGTGTCTTCGAATAGCAATAGAAGTGGGTGGTCACTATTATGAGGTATTTTCTGCACACTAGTAGTGTCTCCAGATGGCAAGAGAAGAGAATGGTTTCAACTCTAATACAAAAAACTCCAATTGATGGTATTTGCAGTACTCTAGTAGTGTCTCTATATGGCAAGGGAAGAGGGTGATTGCAACCACTAATATAACACTTCAATTGAAGGTCTTTGTAGCACTCTAGTAGTGTCTCCAAATGGCAAGGCAAGACATAGTTGCAACCCTAATACAACACTTCGTTTGGAGGTCCTTGCAGCACTCTAGTAGTGTCTCCAGATGGAAAAATAAGAGTTGTTGTAACCCCTATACAACACTCTAGGTGAAGGTCATTGCAAGACTTTATTAGTGTCCAAAGATAGAGAAGAGGGTGGTTGTGACCCTCATACAACACTCCAATTGAATGTGTTTGCAGCATTCTAATATTGTCTCCATATGGCAAGAAAAGAGGGTAGTTACCACCATAATACAACACTCCAATTGAAAGTGTTTATTGCACTTTAGTAGTATCTTCATATGGCAAGGGAAGAGGGCTGCAACCATAACACAACACTCCAATAGAAGGTCTTTGCAATGCTCTAGTAGTGTCTCCAAATAGCAAGGGAAGAAGGTAGTTACAATCCTAATACAACACTCTAATTTGTGTTTACAGCACACTAGTAGTGTCTCCGGATAGCAAGAAGTGGGTGGTCGCAACCTTATTACAACAAATGAATAAAAGGTATTTTCCGCACACTAGTAGTGTCTCCAGATGGCAAGAGAAGAGAATGGTTTCAACCCTAATACAACACTCTAATTGAAAGTGTTTGCAGCAGTCTACTAGTATCTCCAGATGGCAAGAGAAGATGATGGTCACAATTCTAATACAACACTCTAATTGAAAGTCTTTACCGCACTCAGGTAGTCTTTCCAAATGGCAAGAGATGGGGGTAGTTGCAATTCTAATACAACACTCCATTTGAAGGTCTTTGCAAAACTCAAGTAATATATGCAGACGGCAAAAGAATATGGCAATTGAAATCCTAATACAACACTCTAGTATATGAAATTTTCAGAACACTAGTAGTGTCTCTAGATGGCAAGATAAAAGAATGGTTTCAACCCTAATACAACACTCCAATTGAAGGTACTTACAGTACTCTAATAATGTCTCCAGAAGGAAAGAGAAAAGGGTGGTTGCAACCCTAATACAACACTCAAATTGAAGGCCTTTCCAGCACACCAATAGTGTATCCATATGGCAACATAAGTGGGTGGTCGCAACACTAGAACAACACTCCAATTAAAAGTCTTTGCATCACTCTAGTAGTGTCTCCATGTAGCAAGAGAAGAGGGTAGTTGCAACCCTAATACGACACTCCAATTGAAGGTCTTTGCAGCACACCAGTAGTGTTACTATATGGCATGAGAAAAGGATAATTACAAACCAAATGTAACACTCCAATTAAAGGTATTTGCAGCACTCTAGTAGTGTCTCCATATGGCAAGAGAAGATGGTTGTTGCAATCCTAATACAACACTATAATTAAAGGTCTTTACATCATTTTAGTTAATTCTCCAAATAGCAAGGAAAGTGAGTGGTCGCAATCCTAATACAACATAATTATTAAAGGTCTTTACAGCACTCAGGTAGTGTATCCAAATGGCAAGGGGAGAGGGAAGTTGCAACCCTAAAACAACACTCTATTTGAAGGTGTTGGCAGCACTCTAGTAGTGTCTCCATATGAGAAGAGAAGAGGGTAGTTGCAACCCTAATACAACACTTTAATTGAATGTCTTTGCAGCACTCTAGTAGTGTCTGCAAATGGAAAAGGCAGAGGGTAGTTGCAACCCTAATGCAACACTCTAATTGAATGTCTTTGTAGCACTATAGTAGTGACTCTAGATGTCAAACGAAGTGGGTGGTCGCACCTCTAATACAACACACTAATTGAAAGTCTTTGCAGCACTCAGGTAGTGTCTCCAAATGGGAAGGGGAGAGGGGAGTTGCAACCTTAATACAACACTCTAATTGAAGACCTTTGCAACACTCTATTAGTGTCTCCAGATGGCAAGAGAAGCTGGTGGTCACAACCCTAATATAACACACTAATTGAAGGTCTTTGCAGCACTCAGGTAGTGTCTCCAAATGGAAAGGGAAGATGGTGGTTCCAACCCTAATACAACACTCCAATTGAAGGTCTTTGCAACACTCAAGTAATGTTCGCACATAGCAAAAGAATAGGGTAGTCGCAACCCCAATACAACACTCCAATATAAGGTATTTTTTGCACACTAGTAGTGTCACCAAATTGTAAGAGAAGACAATGATTTCATCCCTAATGTAGGACTCCAATTGAAGGTGTTTTTAGCACTCTAGTAGTGTCTCCATATGGCAAGGGGAGAGGGTAGTTCCAATGCCTCATTTTTTTATACCTCATCATACCTCATATTTTATATCTTCATTATCTTCATATTCAAGGTCTAAATTGTCAATCCGAACCGTTCAACATGATATCCATACTAAAATATGGTTAGGGATGAAATTTTTTTACTATTTTTAAGATGGGTAGAAAATCACTGTTTTTTGAACGATTCAAAAACAGTGATTTTGTACCTATCTTAAAAAATAGCAAAAAAATTCCAAAAAATATAAAATTTCATCTCCATGCATATTTTAGTATAAATATTTTGTTGAACTGTTCGGATTGACAATTTGGACTTTCATACCTCCTCATATATCTTTTACTGATTGTATTTCATCTACTATTGGTTGTATTTCATCTTCTTCTAGTTGTGTTTCATTTTTTCTAGTTGTCTTTTATCTTCTTCTAATTGTTTTTCATCTTCTTCTAGTTGTCTTTCATCTTGTACTGGTTATCTTTCATATTCTACTTATTATTTTTTACATTCTACTGGTTGTCATTCATCTACTATTGGTTGTATTTCATCTTCTTCTAGTTGTATTTTATCTTCTTCTAGTTGTCTTTCATGTTCTAATAATAGCCTTTTATCTTCTTCTAATTTTCTTTCATTTTGTATTTGTTTTCTCTCATGTTCTATTGGTTGTCTATGATTTTCTTCAAGTTGTCTTTCATCTAATATTAGTTGTTTTTCATCATCTACTTGTTGTCTTTCTTCTTGTACTACTTTTTTTTTATGTTTTACAAATTGTCTTTCACATTTTACTAGTTGTCTTTCATTTACTATTGGATGTATTCCATCTTCTTTTAGTTGTCTTTTATCTTGTACTGGTTATCTTTCATATTCTACTGGTTGTATTTTATCTTCTTCTAGTTGTTATTCATGTTCTACTGATTGTCTTTCATCTTCTAGTAATTGTATTTCATTTTGTCTTTCATCTTGTACTTGTTATATTAATATTCTACTGGTTGTGTTTATCCTAGTGATTGTCTTTCATCTTCTACTGGTTGTATTTCATTTTCTTCTAATTATTGCATAATCTACTGGTTGTCTTTCATCTTCTAGTAGTTGTATTTCATTTTGTTTTAGTTGTCTTTCATCTTGTACTTATTATATTAATACTAGTATCATACCTGTGCGTTGCAACAGGGATATATTATAAGAAATAAATATATCAATGAAAATAATAATTATCTAAAAATTAAGACACATGTTAATAGAATATTTATATGATTTTGTATTTTTAATTAACTTTAATCGTGATCTCTAATAACAATTTGATGATGTGATGATTCTTTATTTTTAAGTACCAATAATAACAAATAATAGCTCGATTCGAATCTAATATCAAATATCATACAACAATTCAATATTGACATATAATATGATATAAAAAAAAACATAAATAAAAAGTGTTATCATGTGTATGTATAGGATATATACACACACACATATTATAAGAGAAATATATACTTACACACGTTTCAATTTTGTATTCTTCTTCTTCTTCTTTGTTTCTAATTTAGAATACACACACACATTGATATATTATATATTGAAAATATATTTTAAATTGCTCACACCAATATGTATAGAAACAAAGAAAAAGAAATAAGGAAATAAAAAAAATTGATTTTCATTATGATTCGTATAGAAATGAAAAGAAATAAGAAAATTGAAGGTGGAATCTTTTCAATTGAAGATGAGAAATATAGAAACAAACAAATAAGGAAATGAATAAATATATCGCTACATTTCAGAATTTGTTTAATTTTAATTGTAACATATCGTGTGGCAGCACATGTGGTGAGTATGTTTTTAACTAAATTTAGACTTTTATACATAAAATAGATGCATTTAATCAAAAGAAGACAAATTATGTAATTGGAGGGCTGAGATCAAATCCGAAATTTCATCTTTCAATCGTAGTCGTTGGCGGATCGGACACCCAGTGTGCTTAATAATAGAATGGAGATTCTACTAGTTGTGTTTCATGTCCTAGTGATTGTCTTTCATTTACTACTGGTTGTATTTTATTTTCTTCTAGTTATTATGTTATACTAAGTGCACCTCTAATTGCTAAAAAACTAAAATTAAATTGCAATTGAAAGTAAATAGATGAGTTTAGAGAAATTTGACACGCGGGATGTTAACGGAGTTCGGCAAAACAAAGGTCTACGTCTCCGGGGCTTCGCAACCTTGAGTGGTGCGCCTTTCTATTACCCAATACGAAAGGATTACAACTTGTGAACTGTTGAGCCCTTACACACCAAGCGGGAAGTTAAACGGCCAACTCAAAGATATGAGAACAAGGTTTCTTAGTTCAAACTACTTAAGAGAAACACTCAATAGATCACTATAACCTAATCTAAGTTGAGATTAGTGAAGTGGGTTTGAGGTTGTTTGAGGGATTTTGAAGTTTTAAGCTCTCACAACAATGGAGTAAGCTAAGCTCTCAGATTTCTTTTATCCATCGCGTGTGTTTGAAGCAACTGTGTACACCAAGGGTAGGGAGCTTAAATAAAAATTTCTTCCCTTTGTATGATTTAGAAAGAGAGACGGAGAAGGGATTTTACATTTTTGTTTACCGGAGAGGGTCAACAGACGTTATATTCAATTAATGAAAGTTTAATCCTACGTTTGAAAAATACTTCGGACAGTTTCGGTTCAAAGGCATTCGGATAAGAAACATTTTTGAAATAAGTAAGAAGTTTAATTTATATATTATCCCTTGCAAATTGATAGCTTACATCGGTAAGAAACCACCTATTACAATCATATGGACCCCTAGATCGAAGGGGTGGGGGGAAGAAGCGTGTATACATGTATTAGTTCTCGTTTAGACAATCTAGCCACAAGAACAGCATTATTTTTCTTTTTCTTTTTCTTTTAGTCAAAACTCAAAAGCTAAGCTAGTTTAGAAGTAAATTCTAATTCGTGGTGATATGACCTTTCCTGGTCGCTCATGCCAAAATCCGCCGAACCTACGTGAGCTAGCTGTTGTCGGCATGTAACTTAACCCTATCGAAGCACTAACATGGATTTTTGCAAAGTCATGGATAGGTTTGGCATTGCTTATACATGACACTGGCATCAAGCAATTAGCAAGCAACGCTTCCTTCTTAGAATCATCATCCCTGTAAGCGCTCTGCACGCACACCTCATCCATCATGGCAAGATCAAGCTCGAATAATTCTTCATCTTCTTCGGCAGTGATGTATGTATCATCACTCTTGGTTGATGAGGCCATTTTGTGTTGACAATATAATTAACATGTAAAGATTGGGGCTATTTATATGCAAAATTATGGGTTGGTTAAGATTTGTATCTAGGTTGGGTTGGATGGAATTTGGGGTAATGTGGTAGATGGCCAAATGATACTAGCTCATGACAAAGTAAAAACAAAATATTTGAAGAAGAGTGAAGAAAGAAATATATATTTGTGGAAAGTAGCTGTCGAAACTACTATTCAAACTAGTTAGGTCAGGTTAGTTGAAGTTAGACAGGGAACAAACATAGTTTTTATTTGTCTTTTTTTCCAACACATTTGGATTGTTCAATTGAAATTTAAAATAAATACATGAGAGACATTCCAAATTAATGTAAGTCAATCTGAAAATTTGCACAAGACTGTAATATTCAAGTTGTAATAGCCAGCAGCCTACCGCAAAATTGGGCCTTTGATAAATATGTATTATGGGCCCAATATAGCCCGTATGGAACCCCAGGTTGATTATGGGTCTCCATTAAACAGTCAATTTGTTTTCTTTCAGATGATTTATTTTCAAGTTTTAGAGCGAAAACTGAGAAGGCATCTTTTCAGGGGATCCGGATTCGAACTCGAGTAACTCTGACGTATTGGAGATGTAAGGTCAACTAATATATCTGTAGGGGTCAACTATTTTACCGAAAGACTTTATGATGTCCGGCGTAAAGTTCAAAGGTTGAATCATTGTTGTAAAAAACGTCCCTTAGACAGATTAATCGGCCAAATCGTTAACGGTAACCAAATTTTCACATATTTTTTTGGATTTATCAGTCGATTATTTCTAATTATAACTGATTATTTTTTATTATTCTTAATTATTCACTTGGTGGTCCGATAATCACACACCGTTATTTAAAACACTGGTTTGAATAGCTAGTGATTAGATATAATATTAAACAATTAACTGAATTAAGAATTAACGCATTTAATATTAAAAAGAATAACTACAAAATTATAAAATTTAAAAGTCCGTAATATGAATTTAAAATTATTGTATATTTAAATTGAACTATCTAAAATTTCAAAGTACTATCCGGTTATGATGTAAAAAATTATGGTCAGTTATATTAAGTACGATCGTTGACATCTTTCAAAAATATGATTTGGCTTCTACAGTCAACACCTTGCATCATTCCGAGACCCATCTCATGATTAAGAGGTGAAAATTTGTTTCAAGCAATTTAAGCATAATGCTTCCTGTGCATACATAAATGGAGGTTCAAACATAATGCATGGTTTGTGACGTTTACCATTTAACAAAGAAGTTTACCATTTTACAAAGAATTTTTTATTTTCAATTAATTTGTGGTTATTTTTCAAACTTAATTCAGAGAGAAGTATTTATGGAAGAAAAAGTTACAAATTTGAAAATAAGATAATTGTTATAAAGTTATTATTTATTTAACTAAAAGACTAACATTTTAATATTCACAAGAAATATTTCATCTTAATTTCGTATATAAAATCTTCCATGGAAAGAGTATTGCCTTGACCATCATACTAAAACTTGGTTTTAAATTTGTACATAATATTTCATGCAATATATTTTCAAAATATCTAAAGTAACATTATAAACTAAGATATGTGTATTAATAAAATAGCACAATAAGTCGTACATAAATTCTAATATAGAAACACACAACTGTTTTATCACTTTAACAGTCTCTTTTATCTTGTAAAAATAACTCTTTTGAAAGTTGAAACTGATATATATACAGTGCTGAAAATCATATTCATATTCACATTTTATTGAGAGAATGCATGGACAAATAGGATAAAAAAAGGTGTCAATATTCAAATAATTCGTATTTGACAATTGACATGGAATTATAATGAATAATTAATCGGGTATATATACTACTAACAAATTTGCACATATAATACGTTACTAACAGATATTTAGTAACTTGGTCACAATCATTGAATAAGTTACTCGTAGAAATCTGTTGATATTCCAAATTGGATCATTTAAATATCCTTATTTTATTAAGAAGATATAAAATACTTTTGTATTTCTGTATTACTTTTGCAAAAAAAAAAAGCGGATACAAATAATAATTTATAAATTATCAACAAGTTTTTGTAAAATATACATAAATAATTTACTGTACGGATGCAAACGAAACGTACAAATATTGGTTTTGTTTACATTCCTTTGAAGTACATCTTTAAATAGCAGAGAAATATAAAAACATATGAATCGTGAGAACTAAATAAATAAGAAAAAAAATGAGTGAGTCTATGGTACTATGCATATCATGGGTTGTTACTGTGCTACGGCTCTATATTCGAGTTTTCAAATCCTAACAGTCGATCCGAACCGTTCATCTTGTTCTCCATATTAATATGTGTTTGGAGACCAAATTTTACATTTTTTGAAATTTTTTTACTATTTTTTTAGATATTTAGAAAATCACTTGATCTGAAAATTCTGGACCATCCAAAAACAGTGATTTTCAATAAATCTAAAGAAATAGTAAAAAAATTTCAAAAATTGTAAAATTTGGTCTCCAAACACATATTAATATGGAGAACAAGATGAACGGTTCGGATCGACCGTTAAAATTTAAAAACTCGAATATAGAACCGTAATACAGTAACAAATTGTAATATGCATAGTACCATAGACTCACTCAAAAAAAATACAGATGAGAATATATGTAGCATGCCCGAGTATAGAGAGAAAACCATAAGACTTCTTTCGGCAAGCATTTAAGAGAAACTTTGACCATGGAGTCTTAGCCCATTATAGCAGCTGACATAATCTGAAAACGCACATCATTTCTAATCTACGACATAATCTCAGAGACAAGACATGCAACCGTTTTACCTAAAGCCAAGAAAAATGTACCTTTTCTAGAGGAGGATTTTTTTAGCAATGGCCTTGTTTGTGGCAAGATATAATGGATTTGATACTAACATGTGAGTATGTGACTGTGAACATAGTATCATGGTATGTTAATAATTTGTGTATAATTCATTTTTTTTATGTTTCTGAATTAAAAATCTAATAAAATACAAGAAAATGTATTATATATTTTATTCGTTAATAAAATGCGAATCACAAATTATCTATAAATAAAACGTGAAAAACGTGCGATTTTTTTTTTTTTTACTTTCTTGTGGTACCGATTTATTTTTGAATCACGAACTTTTGACTTCGCCAAATTGAATCCGAACTATTCATTTGTCACTATAATTGTGAACTGTATTTGTTGTGACAAGTTCATTAAAATTTAGACAGCACTAGCAGAGATTAATATACATGACTATATATGGAAATCCTTGTTTTGCACTGTACAACTCTAAGAATCTGCTACAAAAATAGGTTTTGCCTCCGTATACCACCTGAAAAATATTAAGATTGCTTTAACAATTTAATTAATAAAGAACAATATAGAATTATTTATTCGTCAACATTATCTTTTTTTTTATAGTAAGTCATGATGATTGATTTGTGATAATTGAAAGCATGACTTGCATGAGGTCTGTTAAGCCCAAGCCATCTTTTCTTCATTAATTTTTAAAATTATAAAAACTCATATCAATAGCATAGCCTTTCTAATTAAATTATTATTATCTCACTAAATTCATACGGAGCGTCCATAATTTTTTGGTTGGGCAAACTGGCCAGAGATATTATCATTGGATCTTATTATATATCATCATTTTTTATCAAAATTATTTACAAATTCATGTGATAATTTAAATGTCATTTGGATTTTTATAGGAAATCAATTTATTTGTGCGAATGGTTTAACTTAAGTTTTCTTTCATGAAGAACAATTGTAAATTTGTAATCGCGTCTAACAGCCACTCAGGGTTTCAAAAAAAAGTTTTCTTGAAAAAGCAATCTTTAATTTAACAAACAATAGCAATGAGGTGTTTTTGGTCAAATTTTTAAATAAAAAATAGTTAATTTTTAAACATCCGTAAGGACTAGAATGTGAGTTCTAAAAGATCAAGGGAATAGAAATATAGAGGAAAACCAAAATATTCTACCAAATAATAGCAATAAGATATTCGCGTTTTATATATTAATTTTTTTAAATATATTGTTATTTGGTTGTCGTTGAAACTTTTTTATTAAATCCTTGTTCACAGTTTATTCTACAAATTTAGTACAAGTAGGCAGCAAAATAGGCAAGGAATTATTGAATGAAAGAGGAATATCATAATCAAATTGAATCATTTTAAATTAACAATAGTAATAAAAAAAAATCTAAGTAAAAATTTTTTTTTGAGAAACAAAATCTAAGTAAAAATTGAAAGTCCTCAAATTGTGCATTTGCTTGTGTTACTATATATGTTTGCTTCCAGCAAAATTGAAACTGAGATTCATTTTAAATCAATATATCTATTCCATTACGAAAGTACTAGAATTATCTTCTCATGTCATAATACCTAATAATTATAACGTTAGTAATGATGCCTTCTAATGTCAGGACTCATGAGGAGATTACTTCATGCCTCACGCTAGCTACAAATATATCCAATTCATGTGATGATTCATAATTGTTATCAACCATCCCGAACATCATAATATGATTAACAATTAATTATTGTTGTTGCAGTTTCTAATTTAACTTCATCATTTTAACTAGCTCTTTACTTAACCCAACTGCACAATATTTTCCCAACGCAACTGCACAAACTTAGATTAGATAATTCATGGTGCATGTCATCAAACCAGGGAAAAAAAAGTTACAAAAAAAGGCCCCATCACTGGAAGCAAAATAAAATGTATCACTTCATACCATAGTATCCCCTACCACACTTTTTCAAAATTCATAAGAGAAATATAACCTACATTACACGATCTGATCATCCCAACATTACAAGAAACACAAACCTCTTCACTATCCATTGTAACCTCTATCAGCACATGTACGTACGCATTTCTATGGTTCTAGGAGTTATTTCTTTGCACCGTTCGTGGCGTTTGCCTGGGCCCCACTTGTATTACCACCAGATGCAGCTTGATGTTTCTGTTGCAGTTGCCTCAGTTTCATCTGATCAAACAGGACTTGGTTCTCTTCGCTTAGAATCTGCGTCATCTTCCTCAGCCTCTCGTTTTCTTTTATCATGTACAAGTTTTCCTTGTACAGCTTCTTTGCTCTTTCCACTGCTTCCAATCCTGGTAAACAGACAAATATGATAAATAATATATATAGTGGTGTAAAAGTGAGTCGAAAAAAGTAAAAGAACAAAATATTAAATATGGAAAATTGATCAATATCTTATCACCTACTTTCCATTGATATATATGTTGACCTCCACAGATGGTTTATCAACGAGTGAATAGAGAGAACGAGAGAGAGAGAGATTATATAGAAATACTTTGCTTTGAGTGTGGTGGGTCTGAGAAGCTATTTATAGCTGCAAATAATTTGAATCACAGCAGCTCTCTCACGTTCTCTCTCCTTCTCCTTCTCTCTCTTGAAAAATCAAATGATGAGGTTGGCAGGGGGCGTCACGCTATGGTCGTGCCTAGCAGGGTTTTTTCGGTATTCAACAGTGTCATGTTATATCTCTGTGTTAAATAGGTGTCATGATTAGCCGCTGGGCTCTAAGATACGCAATGATATTCACAATTTTTTTCATTTATTGTTTCTAAAATTTTCAAAGCTTTATTGATTTTGTATTGAACCGTTGGTAAATTTAATATTAAAAAATCAATTAATTGAACAATGGACCTAATATCTGACCACTTGCCCAGCAAACGATCAGAGAACAGGTGCCAAGTGTTTGACTTTTTAGCTCCCTCTTTTGCCAATTTCTTCTTTTCGAAAATGGAATTAACGGAATTTATAATTTGATATTTACAAAGTACTAAGCTGCAAATTTATTAAACAATAAAAAAATCATAAAACCCTGTTAAATTAAATTACGGAGCATCGTTAGAGACCGGTTATAGATGAAATAAATGAATTATGTCATATTTTATTTGGGAAAACCTGATCCATCAAATCAGTTACTACTGATAGAAGTAATATAGGATAAATAATATAAGCAAATAGCTAACAAATATTATTGTTTTCATATGACAATTATTGAATAAATTTGAATCATTTAAAAGCAATATTATGAATCTATCTATCTTAAATCACGAGTAAGGTTATGATAATGTATATCACAGAGAAGTTCGTGCTATGAATTCATATCGATCTAAACTATTCAACATAGGATTCTCTTTTACTGATTTTTTATATTGATAGAAAATAGTAAAAATAGTTCTACAAAATGTACCATTTGGTTTCCAGCTATATTCTATCACTAATTAATTCGTATTAATGTATGAAATTCAGTAAAATTCAGATTAAATCTGCGAAGTCGGCCATGGTAATTTTGATTTTCTTTTTAAAAAATAGCTCTTGTATACTAGTTTAGTTTTTTTTTTTAAGTTGGTGAAAAAAAATCGGCTAGCGTGATGTAATTCAAGATATTTATTTTATGACAAAATTTTAAATCTACTTGTAGCATAGTAGGCAATGAATTAGTTTATGGAGTTAGTTTCAACTTTCAAGGTGATAATTCGTGAGCGGGGCCATGTCTCGGCCTGGTTGGATTTTGTAGCCGTTTCTGAGACAGGGAGAGGTTTGTCAGAGAACAATCAAAGCATATCATTACTCCTTTACCAAAACAAGCATTTGATGAGGTACTGACCGGTGGCTATTTCGGTCTTTCTCCATATTTCAAAACGAGATTTTCTGTAAAATTTGAGTGCTTGTTTGTGCTTTGTACCAATGTAACTCAAGTAGTCAAGTGCTATGATAATTTGTAAAACTAAGTACCGAATAATATTTTTTCGCTTGAAATTATAATAGCAACATCCACCGTCTCGTACGGAAGTCATGAAAGTTTAAAAAAAAAAATAGATTCTGCTAGTTTGAACCTTTTAATATTCTGTTAGCTTAGAATTAGATCACATATTTTATTTTATGTAGAGTACCTCACAAAAATAATACTTAAAACATCATCATTTCTCATTTATTCTTCGAAATTTCCAAATTTCACTAGTTGTCTTAATATTCTTTTTCTATATTGTATCAAATTAATTAAACCATTAATTAGTATGCGGCAAAAAAGAAATGATTTTTTTAATTATGCCGGAAACATATAGTAATAAAATGCCAACGATGTATTTGATATGGATGACATGAAAACATTCATAACAGCAATATTAATTATTTGAGTGCTAATTTTGTCAATTAGCAACGTAGAATGAAGAAATATGAATTAATATTACAAGCACAAAATATCAATTATAAGGGGCATATTTGGTTGATAATGGAGCTTAATCGACCTCATTTTTGCATTAAGTTGTTATTATTATTTATTTATTTTCTTGAGTAGAAAAGTGAAGGTAAGTTTTACATTTTGTTTTTATTTTTTATTCAGGAAACATTTATTAATTATTATATATCAATTTGAGCATTACTTTTGTATTAAATTCTCTACTTCGATCTCAATACTTATATAATTATAAATATTATTAAATTAATAACTATATAACTTTAATTTAGAAAAACAATTGACCATTGAATAAATTTATGCATAAGCTCATGCCATTTATATTTAGAAACATCATCCCATGTTTTATTTTGTTTTGTCAAATTATGTTCACGGGTACAAGTAAATAATTAAAAGATTAAATTGAAAATTGGAAGACTTTATTTTTATTTTTATTTTTATTTTTATCTAAAATAATTTGGATTTGATTCAAGTACAAAAAATTCACGCATTTATTTTATTTGAGATACAATTAACAACCTCAGTACATATTGTGCACGCAAAATGCAAAAAGTAATTTACTCTATGCAAACTATATTGTACCGCAAGAAAAAAAATGTCCACTTGATATGTTTGCATAAATTTACAATATTAGTAGCTTTCTTCTTCAACTCTATAAAAGATAAGATTTTGTAGATAAATCAAATAAGGTTTTGTAGATAAATCCAATGGGCAAAGATTCATTATCCTAATAAACAACTCATATGTCACTAATGCAGAGAAAATTAATTTACCAGTAAATAAAGAACTTTATTAACAGCCGTTAAAATTTAAAAATCCTTGACAAGCTATTGAGTGGACGGAATAAAAGAAACACAAAAGACAATTAAAGAATGTAAGAAAGTAAGAAACTGAGTGCATAGTGACAAATGAATTATTCGGGTTCGGTTCGGCGAGATTAAAAATTCGTGATTCGGGTGTAATTCGGGTATAATTCGGAAATGATTCAGAATTATCCGGATCAGAAATCTCAGTCCTGCAAGAGAGCAAAAAAACAAAAAAATAAAAAAATAATTGTTCTTGGAAAAATTCAACAAAAATTCGTGAATAATTCGTAAAATTCGGGAAAAGTTTGTAAAATTCGGGAATTATTCGGGTTTAATTCGGCGTTCGGTTCGGCATCACCCCAAAAAAGAATTAAACGGATATAATTCGGGTATCTTGTCACTATGACTGAGTGCGCCGAATACACAACTTTAATTGGTGCACGGTTTTGGACACAAAGGATCCGAAGTATTGAAGTGTACAGAGTTTTCTCTAGGTCTCTGCCCTGACGAAAATGAGTGAATGGGGTCACATGATCAGGGATTGAACTGCAGATGGTACATTGGGATTTATGCGGCGTCAGAGCAGGTACATCCCGGAGATATTCTGATGTTTCCGAGAAGAACAAATGATGAGCCGGATGTACCGGTTTGAATAAAATTTACAAGCACGACATTTATTATTGACTCGAAATTCAAATAAGTCAAAGTTGCTATCTCATCATCATCATTCCTTTTGAGTTGCTGACGTCTATTTGTCTCCTATGACATCTCATCATCATCATTCCTTTTCTAGCTGTATCTTGTATCCACGATTTTCGTTTCGCTTTTTTATTTTATTTTATTGAGCGAGGCCATGTAATCTGTAAAGTGTATACTGTGTACGTGGCACACGTCAATATCAGCTTTTTTACTTGCAAACCAGTATCAGAAATAAAACCCAAAACCTACATTAACAGGTGGATTGTAATCTAATTTGTAAAGCTAAATACATAATTAAATACGAGGTAAAAAAATAAAATAAATAAGATATAAGGAGAAAATTTTCCAATTCATGGTTCATCAGTAGCTTTTGTTTTTGTGTGAGGGCGAAGATGAATGTCCAAATTTCAAGCATGGGCCGTCGTTAACTAGGTTTTTTCTTTTATTTTTGCTCTCTAAACTCAAGCAAAGAGCAGAAGGAAGGGACGAAGGGTTAAGTTTTTTTGCTCTTTGACTTTTTCTTTTCTCTAGACATTACAAAGTCATTTTTTTTCTTCCGAATCGAACCAATTACTCTCTGACTCAGCTTAATTCTAAAGTTCTATGTTTTTTTTTTCCTCACCGCACGAATTTTTTTTTTTTTTTTTTAAAGTTCCTGCTGAGAAACGCTAGGTAAAAAAACTCGAACTCGTAACTCACTCATTTACAGCTCGTTTAACTCGGTTCATTTACAACTCGTTTAATAAATGAGCTGAGTTCGAATTGGCCCCAACTCGCTCATTTATAACTCGAATTACATAAAGTTACATAGTATTGGTCACAATAAATCTCAAAATAATCAAACACTAATCTCTAGACTGTTATTTGTGCTTTGAGATTCGTGTAAAATATGTTTGAACTTGTATTGTAATACTATCACTGGTTAAACGAGTTGTGAGCCAACTCGAGTTGATAACGAGTTGAGTTTGAATTTGTGTTGTAATACTATCACTGATTAAACGAGTTGTGAACCAACTCGAGTTGATAACGAGCTGAGTTCGAGTTGGCTCTACAACTCGTTATTATCATCTCAACTCGAGTTGGCTCGCTCGTTTATTAAACGAGCCGAATTTGAGTTAGAGGTAACTCGCTCAAACTCAGCTCATTTACAGCCCTAACTCCGTGTAACGAACTAGGGATCAACTAATATTTTGTATTTTATCGAAGCAAAGTAAAGGATGTCTATGCTTCTATTTGCACTGGGCCAATTACTTTTAATGGGCAGACATGCATCTATTTTATTATTTTTCTGGATCAGAGTTGGACACAGTTTTAAGTCAAGAGTAGACACACTTGAAAATTTACACTGAACTAAAATATTTTTTCAAATTCAGAAGTAGACAGATGTCTACCCTGAATCTTAGTAGATCTGTCGATGTGTATGAAATAACATTTGACCTTACACGTAACGCGTCGCTAATATAAGTTTCGTGCACCAAAATTATATAGGCACGCGCAGGACAATCATCTGCAAACTGTGCTGCATGGATACGGGTATAGATATTGTATCGGATACGATACGAATACGGCGATACGGCAATTTTCAAAAATTAAAGATACAATACGTCTATTATATATATTATTTTTTATTTTAATTATATTATTAAAACACTTATATACATTTAATATAATTTTGGAGTTCAAGAATAAAATTAAATATAATAAAATTTTGGATAAATACAATAGCCTAAGTATACAATAAATATAGAGGAGGGTTCAAATGCCTCCATTTTTTAAAACTTTAATAACTCAAAATTTAAAACTTAAAAGTCAAAATAAAACCGTTGGATATGATCTACGTCATTTTATTTATGCACTTGTAAAATATTATGTCATTTCAATTTTATTTTGATTGTCATCAAGAGCTTGTAAAAAATGCATTAATATGGATGATTTCTAGACGTTGATTTTTGAACTTATTGATTCACATAAAAACAAAATTAAAATGTGATAGTTTTTTATGAGCACATAGAGAAAATAACATAGATCACATCTAACGGTTTTATTTTGACTTTTAAGTTTTAAATTTTGAGTTATTAAAGTTTTAAAAAACGGAGGCATGGTGGAGACACAAAAAATGGAGGCATTTGAACCCTCCTCATAAATATAATAGCTACTAATTTCTAACAACAAATGTGAATTGGCCTAGTGGTCAAGAGGCATGTTGTTTGGGTCACAGGACCTTGGTTCAATATCGTGGTCGTATTGGACGCGTATCGGTATCCGATACGTGTTCGATATGGGTACAAGCCCTTGTATGGCGTATCTGGATAACATAGACTGCAAATAAGAAACCGAATTATAAAATAATGTTAACGGGAGCTCCTTATTGCAACAAAACAGAGCCCATAATCACCGAGGTATACCCATGTAAAACTAGTATATTACATCAGAACCAGTGTTGTAAAAAACGTTTGTTTAGGCTGATTAATCGACCGATTAGTTGTTGGTCATACCTAAACCGTCACGGAATTTTTTCCACTAATCGGCTGATTATTTTCAATTATAACTGATTATTCCTGATTACTTTTTATTAATTATTTGACAGTACTTGTCCGTCCAACGACCGCATACCATTATTTACAACATTGATCAGAACAACCGAACGACTTACGGTATTATCATATCATACCAAAAGTCAAAAGATATACCAAAGAAGAATGCAATGTCCAAATAAAAAATTCTATTATATTATGCAAACTTTTACACGAACTGAGTAATTGAAAATTTGAAATCCTCTGAGTCTCTCAGAGAAACGGGTAATTTATCTTTAGAACTTGAATTTTGTCCTTCAGAAGTTGGAATCGTGCAAAACAGGACTCTATTCATAGCTTATAGGAACGTCAGACAGGCCCGTAAGCGCTTTCTTTGAGAAGCCCATCGGATAAGGGGGGTAAACCACCTATGAATTGGAGAATGAGAGGCCCATTGGATAATTGAAGGTAAACCGTAAACCACCAAGGAATTAGAAGTCACATTTATGATTTATCATAGAGAAAAGGTTTCTGTCCACTGGGTTTTGTCCACCATCTGTCCACAACACTATCCATTTCCGGTTTAACTGCCTTCAACTGTCTCCCCGCTATCTAATTTATAACGGCCTATTTAAACATCGACAGACGATGGGACCTTTCTTTTTTTGAATTTCATTTCCGATATTTTCAAATCCGATCTGATTTTCTCCACATTTGGTGATTGCCTTCCTCTTTCACGCGACGCCAGTTTCAAACCAATCCGGCCTTCGCTTCTTGGAGGATGCAAGATCGATTTCTTCTCGGATGGCTTCGTTCGACCATTTCTGGCTATTCGTTCTGACTCAGTACGTCATCTCCGATGGTTCCATTCAATGGATTTCTAATCAGATATGGACTGTATGAGTGACGGGCTTGATCTGCTTTTAAGTTCTTATTTTGTCCAGGCGATTTCTAATCAGATATGGATTTCTAATCAGTACGTCATCTCCGATTGGACCATTTCTTCTCGGATGGTTCCATTCAATCGCCTGAGGAAATATCGCCATGGAAGAGTGTTATTCAAACAGAGTGTTATTCAAATTTCTTTGCTCAGGTTTAATTAGATCAATCGTGCAGATCTGAACGGCCTCCTCTCCTACAGTCCATTTTATACATAATCGCAATGGAACCTTCAATCGTGGAGCGCAATCGAATAGAAGTTATTTTTGTTGAAGAGCACGACAAAATTCAAATCTAGTAAGTTATTTATGTTGAATTTGTTGTTTTCGTTGTATATAGTAACAGATCTAGCATTTCAAATGAAATCTGGAGGAAAGAGATGATAGAGAGGCAATATGGAGTATTGATCTGTTAATTTTACTGTATTGCCCCGTTAATTTTACAGTGTTCATCTTGTCATTTTACAGTATTCATCTTGTGAAAATCTGGAGGAAATAGATGATAGAGAGGCGATATGGAGTATTAATATGTTAATTTTACAATATTTATCTTGTAATTTTACAGTATTCATCTTGTGAAAATCTGGAAGAAAGAGATGATAGAGAGGTGATATGGAGTATTAATCTGTTAATTTTATAGTATTGTCCCGTTAATTTTACAGTATTCATCTTGTCATTTTACAGTATTCATCTTGTGGAAATCCGGAGGAAAGAGATGATAGAAAGGCGATATGGAGTTTTGATTTGTTAATTTTACATTATTTATCTTGTAATTTTACAGTATTCATCTTGTGAAAATCTGAAAGAAAGAAATGATAGAGAGGCTTCTTATTCATCCGAACAATATTCAATTGAAAATTCTACTGTATATAAGATTCAATTTTACAGTTCTGCTGATTCAATTTTACAGTATACAAGATTCAATTGTAAATTTTATTGTGTAGAAGATTCAATTTTACAGTATACAAGATTCAATTGAAAATTTTACTGTATACAAGATTTAATTTTACAGTATACAATATTCAACCCAGTGCGGACGCTAATAACTAACTCTAACTGCAAATAACTTCCTATAACTGTAATTTTCGAAAGTACAGTTTGAAAGTACATTTATTTTGTCCTGTTGTGCAAGTTGCTAACTTTTTCTAACTATCATGGGACCACTTCAAATAGTTGCTGGATGTTTTGTGATTAACTGATATATTTTATGTGATATATTGTATAATTATACAGCATGTAGAAGTAATTTTACAGTATTCGCACAAGTCAAAGCTGTGGACAAATGGTGGACAATTAGACGCTTCCTTTATCATATATTTCCAAATAAAAAATGTAGTCCGTAACTTCCGTTTTAGCACATCATTTATTGGATTTTTTTTATTTATTTTTTGGTTTAGCACGTCGTTGTTTTCATCATTTCAAATTAGGTCGAGAAAGCATAGGTAACCTTCGTAATAATGTCCCTGCTGTTCATGAACCACCATTTTCTTCTAAAACCGGTCTACTTTTCCCATTTCCACCTATTAAGTTTTCTCATAGAACTGTGTCATATCCTAAGTTGAATTTAGGATATAACTAGAAGAGAGAGAATAGAAAGAAGGGAAGAGAAGAAGAGAAGAGGGCAGAGAGAGAGAGAGAGAGAGATGCAGAGAAGAGGAGAGGAAGAATTGAGAGAAAGAACGAATTTCTGATTAATTGCTTATCATTCTTACAATGACAGCTTCTTTTTATAGCTGTTATAAACCATAGGGAAATTACATAAGTATCACTCCCTATAACAACTATTCTAAGACATTACAAACTGGAACCAGGTCAACCAAAAAACAGCACGGATATGAACTAAAATAACTTCTCTTTCCTATCAATTCAAGCTAGAACATCGACACTTCAGCAAGACAACGCTACATATTATGTAGCTGAAATAGCTCTCATGTTATATTATAAACCTGGTTACAATTTTTTTGGAAGAGAAAAATTCATTACAATCCCTTCATCCTATTCTTTTTATTACTTTTTTTTTCAGAAAAAGAAAACTTATTTTGTTATGGTCAAGAAAAATAAAGAAATAGCAAATTAATGGTAAATAACCTAGCACAAAAACCTGAATACCAGTGAATGATCCATATTAGGCCAATCGATCAAACTGCAATAAAGCATACTTAAAGCCTCTAAAAATGATAATTCAGCTTCAGAAAAACAAGGACAACAAAACTTGACACAAGTATTATTAAATTTGAATCGTGTCCTATCTGAACAATACTCTAGTCTAAACTATTTACAGAACTACCCTTCAAGGAATCTAAAATCATGCTCCAAGAAATTTCTCCCACCCCATTTTCATTTACTTTTGGAGAAGCAAAGTAACCTGATCAACACTCGTAAGATACTTAATGGTAAAAAACTAAAGGGGGAGCGCGAAATCCAGCAAGGAAAGGGATTGTCTTGGGCTGTTTAATTAAATGCTGATAAATCATATACTCAGCCTCATAATCATGCAAATCCAGTTCAGCTTTCTGATTGGTGTGGTAATGGTGCTTCGCACTCTTTATTTTACCGAACCCAAAAGCGCTGACACGTTTGCAAATCCCAAGAGCAAGCATGACAGCTTGGAACCCAGATGAGTAGTGGAATGTAGTCTCATCATGCATCTCATTCCACCGTGTTGGGCTCAGGCCAGTTGAATATGCAAACCGCTTCAAGGAGTAGTACTTGGTGATCCGTGCACAGAGGTTGTCAAACCTGTTGTTAGTAATGAACAATTTAAAAATCAATAAAAAAATTATTACTAATCAACCAACATGAATTTCAGAAGAGGCAATTTTTTACATCTTGTGTAATGTGTTCCTAATCAAGAATTTGGCACAGGATATTAATGGTTCATTCCTTCCTTTCTTTCCCTTCTATTAAAGGTCCTGAAAGGTGCTGGTATAATGCAAAGACATCCTGGATTGTTGATACCAACTTGTTACCAGCAGGACACTACCAGCAGAACACCAGTGTGGTTCATTCCCTCCTTCCCTTCTTTTAACTTTCTGGCTTCTTACATTTGACTTCATTTTTTTAGGCTTAATAGTTTTGTAGTTCTCATTTTTCACAGGTGTATCCTTCCCCCTATTACCCCCAGTAAGCACAGCACTACAGCAGTGTGGATCCATACAAGCAAATGCAAACCAGTATTGGTGCTTGGGCAAAATTACACTGCCTGCACTATTACCCCCAAAATCGTTTGAGGTTGCAAATGACAAGCCGTATTCTGTTCCTTCTCAATTGGAGGATGAACACAAAACATTAACCCCTTTTGAAAAAAATATGTCTCAATCCAAAAGGCTGGCCAATAGCATTATCTAGTGACTTGATGATCAATTGGATGATACTTTGGTCACTGCTTAAATTAAAATAAACAAGTCTTTACTTCTATTTAGACATGAAAAACGACCGGCCAAAAATTTGTTGTTTTTACTTTGCATTATCACTAAAATGGAGTTTCTATTACCATCCCCAATTTTTCTTTTTCTTACAAACATTGGAAGCACATTTTCTTTAGAGAAAAGGACAAGACAGGGAATATTAATCTTCACGTCCAGCCGCAGTTACCCATCATAACTTATATATATCCCCATAAAAACATCAAGATTTAGATATTTACCCATCAAAAACTTGAAATTAGCTATTTCCCCATCTAAACTCACTTAATTTATTAATATCCCCATTTCTTCATTTAATCAATTTAAAGTACATATTGATATTAGGGAAAATTTCTAATCTTAATATCCAATATACCCATAGAAATTTAACATTCTTTCTTATATCCCCTTTTATTCATTAAATCTATTATTTAATTATTTTGAAAATTAAATTTACAACTATACCCCTTCCTTTCAAATCTCTATGGAGCCATTGCTAACTTGGGAAGCTTCGAGGTCAGCTGATCTCTCTTCCTCTCTCTATACTCAATTTCTTCATTCAATTAGTTAGTTTCTTTTTATGTTGTATGTTCAAAGGATTTCGAGGTCACTTTCAATTAGTTAATCTTAATATTTTGAAAAACCACAAAAGATAAAAATGGAAATGCTAGGCAGATGGCAGAGACCTTGTATTCGCAGTTCTTGTCATATCATGATTTAATTCATGTGAGAGGCATCAAGAATCTTTTGGATGAAATATGGACCGCAAAAATTTAAAATAGTCGAAGCTGATCTCGAAGCTCCAACAGGTTATTAGTCAAATCTCTCTTCCTCTCTCTATACTCTGGTGCTTTGATTTGAATTAGGAACATTCAACCAGTCCGGGACTTCCCTACTGGGCAGGCCAAGGTCGAAGCTATTGCGAGTGAGAACTGAGAAATAGGTACTTCAATGACAAAAGATCAGTTTCTGGTGCAAGAGTCACCGACCATCCCACTTGCTCGGTCAAAAGTACACAACTTTATGGTTGAAAGTCTTGCCATTCGCGTTCTTTTAGTAAAGAAGAATAATCAGCAGGTATAAAAAAAGAATCCAAAAAAGAATTGCAAGGTTGTTTGAGTATAGAGAGAGGAAGAGAGACTTGATTAGCTGACTTCGAAGCTCCCAAGTAAGCAATGGCTCCATAGAGATTTGACAGGAAGGGGTATAGTTGTAAATTTAATTTTCAAAATCACTAAATAATAGATTTAATATATAAAAGGGGATAGAAGAAAGAGTGTTAAATTTTTGTGGGTATATTGGATATTAAGATGTTTTGATGGGGAAATTGGCTATTTTGAAAGTTTTGATGGGTACACTAGAAATTTTCCCTTAATATTAATAAAAGAACAAAATGACAATTCTATCCTTCCCTTCAAAATACCTACACTGTGTCCCTCCCTCTACCTTCTTTTCTCTTGCACCTCCTTTACCCACGATGTGTTCATGGTATAGCTTATAGCTAGGCTTGCAGCACAAATTAATAATAAATTTCAACTTTGATATTGAATAGATGGCTTATGTTGGCGAACATAGCAAGATTTTATTTTGGTGCTCAATTAATTATAAATACTCAACCCAATTTCTGTATGCATATAATTAAATAAACAAAAGGATATGATAATATGTCTTTTTGTCTTGATCATAACAAGCATCCACATTTCCACTGACATATGTTTCAGTGCTTTCGGATTTGCCTATAATTAAATAAACAAAAGGATATGATAATATGTATTTTTGTCTTGATCATAACAAGCATCCACATTTCCACTGACATATGTTTAAGTGCTTTCGGATTTGCCTCTAATAGTAAATTTTTCGTGAAAAAGATCATTCATTATTTGTCTTCATTTACTGTTTTTAAACTTGCATAAGTCTTAAGGACACAGAAGTTCATGCTACCTTAAAAACAGGACAAAGAAGCTCTGTGAAAGTAGAAGAGAAAGGAATCAGAAAAAGAAACACAGAGAAAATCACAACAGACGAGTTTTCTTGAGAAGAGGATATATAAGAGGGGACATGAAAAAATTTCAGCTCTTTGGATGCTTTTTTTAAGTTTATCTCAATCAGCAAATGAGAATGTCGAATTATTGGCATCAAAAGAGCTAGCAGCTCAGAGTGTAAATTTTTGAATGAAGAATACAAATTAATGAATAAACATGATGGAAAGTTGAAAAACATAAACTAGATTAATGAATTTACAAGTCTGCAAGACAATTAGCGATCTGGTAGCCTTTTGGTGGATTTGCGATCATATATCTTTTTTCAGTTTTTCTACAACACCAAATACGATATAATAAGATTAGTATTTAATGATTCTGTTTGGGTGACATAACATGAAAAAAATCCACAAGAAAGGTACTGTGATCTGTTTATTACCCACCTATAAGAAAAAAATTCATGATAGGCAAAACAATCTTCCTAAATTCTGAACAGCTAAAAAATAAAAGGTTGACCTCCAACAGCTTGATTTTTTCAAGATTTACATGATTTCAAGATCTAACAAATCAAGCTACAACAGAGAAGTCAACATGTCAGTCCTCAAATTCTTTTTTTTTTTGTTATTTAATATTCATTTACAGTAGAGTTTGAAGTTTCAAAATTATGTAAATACATCATGCTTGCTTTTTCTGAAGGTCTCTTTGACATTTGTACTATTCAATCTAGAAACCTTCTGGGATGCTATTCCATCAGTATTAGTTGTCGGTGCCTCCATAATTCAAACAACTACAAGGACTGAAGATATAAATTCAAACTCATGCACAAAGGGATTTGAAGATATAAATTCAAGCTCTGAGTACATCAAAAGAGTAAACATTTGAACCCACAAAGTGGTTTGCAGTGATAATGGGCTTAATGTGTTTGGTGCCATCTGATTTCACCTTGTATTGTGATGTTTTCCACTCGTTTTGCCCGGGAGGGAGGTATATGAGAAGAGGATAACTGGATGCGAAAGGAAGTTACATGTGACGAGGAGAAGAGAAGGGGAAGGACAGAATTGTCATTATATATTTTCTATTAATATTAATATGCATTTTTAATTGATTTAATGAAGAAATGGGGTTATTAATAAAATAAATGAGTTTAGATGGGGAAATAACTAATTTTAAGTTTTTGATGGTAAATATCTAAATCATGAAGTTATGATGGGAATATATATAAATTTCTCTTATAACTAAAAGAAAAATAATAGTTATACTGAAAAAAAATGGAAAGATTACTCGTGGAAGCCTAGGAAATTTAATGGCCATAGAGTTTCAAAGAAATTACATTGTATAAGGTAACAGAAGTTGTTGACTATCTTTTCTTAGGGTTGCACATCAAACAAACAGCTCACAGAGGAGCCCTTTAGCCAGCGATGCAATTCAAAGGGCTTTGGACCACTCAGCTTTCATTACGATTTACAATTAATTGGTAGGAGCAAAGTATCCTTGCTTTACTAACTTTTGTGTCCTAAACAACACCCACAAGGCCACAACTAAAAGAAGTCCCAAATTCAAGGTATGGTCAGAGCTGAGCTGTTAAACCTACTCAAAATGAGCTTCATCGTGTGCCAAACTCCATTCTCAATGCCACTTGAAAAATCATACAAGTATTTATTGACATTAAGTTGTATAATCAACAAAAGGTGTACCTTGGGTCAGTAATGAGCAATGGCGCCTTATGCGAAGAATTGCACACCACATAGTCAAGGAAATGCCTGGGTTGACACATGTACATTGCAATGGGTACATTCTCACCATATGGGTGGCACTGGCACCCAACCCGCCTTGTGCACAGATGAAGTATATTACTATTGACAAATGAGAGAGATGTCTTTGACCCAACATCCCTCACATAGCCAGTAACCCTTGCATTGTTCAATCTAATCACAAATTCATGGCTGTTGATCAACTCACCGTGGTTGGATCCAAGTAGTATGCCACTGTTACCTACCACTGCGCAGGTGCTGTACGGTTCACTACTGTCTTTCAGTCCGTTGAAAATCTCGATTGGTCTTTTTACGAGCTGGATTAGCTCTGACATTATAGAAGAAGAGAGCTCGGCATTATGAGAACGGGCCCACGTGGTGAGGGAATGGCGGAAGAGAGGAAGGATGACCTGGCGATCTGGCGGGTAACGGGTCCCAGTCCGTACGGGTAAGCGGATCCTGGCAAGAGATCGAGGCCGGACGGATTCATCAGAACCAGTCCAGCGCCACAGAGAGAGTGTGCGGTACTTACCGCCAATAGTGTCGAAGGATTCGAGTGATGCTTGGAGAAGATCAAAGATGTCGGCCTGGAAAGACGAATTGGCCGGCTCGTGCAATGAGAGAGAAAGGAGAGGGGCATCGATGTGAATATTGCGGTTTTGGGGGTTGGATTGGCAAAAGAGGAAGGAGGGGAAAATAACCGAGCGAAAGGCGAGAGAGGCAAGGAGGAAGAGGAAGAGGAGGAGGGGGAGGGACAGAGAGCGAAGGGAGCGTTTCATCTCATCTCAGCCGTTGGATTTATGTGGAGATGAGATAATGGACGGTGGATGGAGGGGATTTAAGAAGAGACAATGTAGAAGGTTCTGAATTCTGATGCCGGGAAAGTAGAGTATGGAGTATGGAGTGAGAGAGAGTGTTTGAGATTTTGATCTCCTGTTCTTTTGGAAATTTGTTGGTTAGGTTTAGGTTGGTGGGAGAAAGAGTCGAACCCTTGGGAAAAAGACACTCGAGTCTTCTTCCAACTTCCAAGCAACTGGTTGACCAAATACCAGCAAAAGAAAAAGAAAAAAAGCTTTGTTGACCACTATCCTCTCCATTATAACTCCAACATGACTTAACTAGAAGCTTTAGAAATAAAGAATTCGATAACAACCATTGTTAAAAAAAAGTTGTATTAATTAAATTAAAATAACAGGGATTGTGGTATATTGAAAATAAATTTATTTATGACCGATCAAAGGATTATCAAAGTTTGAAAAACAAAATTGCACGTCTTTTGTATAGATTAGATAGCTTGTACATTAAAACAAGCAATTAAAAATTTAAGAGGGAATTTAATGTATATCGTTCAAAAACTTTGAAATTACGTATTTTCCACTGTAAAATTCATAATATTATTTAACCCTTATAAATTTTAAATACTCCCAAATTTATCCAATTTATTGCATTTTTCTTTTAAAACACATTTTAAATTTATAAATTTCTCATTTTACCCAATTTATAAAGTTTTAAAATGTTCAATTTTGTAATTGGTTAATTACCGAGGACAAATGGTTCATTTATCTTCTTGTGACACATGCATAGTGACATTTAGGCAAGTGCTTATTTGTGTATCATAAATGAAAAATAAAAAAATTGCGCTCATAATTGACCAAAATAGTGGACTCAACATTTCTCTTAAACATATTACATGTATGCTTTATTTTTTTTAATAAAGAATAAAAATATATACTTTATAAATTTAAAATGAGTTTTAATAAAAAAATAATAAATTATATAAATTTATGAGTTTATAAAACTTAAAAGATTAAATATGATATTATGAATTTTAGTTTTTAGAGGATAAATATGTAATTTCAATGTTTTTGAAGGGTATACATGAAATTTCCCCCAAAATTTAATAAGTTACTCATGTACAGGGGTGTCAACGAGTACAGTAAGGATCGGATGAAAGTATTTTCATACCCGTACCCGTTACAAATTGTTCTTATTTGTACTCTACCCTTATCTGCTAAGAATAACAAATAAATAACAGGTAATACTATTATATTAAAAAAATTATTATTTACTAAATAATACATTAAGACAAATTCATTTCACAAATATATCTAAGTGTTTCAAAGGCCTAAAGTTTATTGGAATTTGCTAAAATTTATGTACGTATTTTAATAGTTAATTAAGCGTAACACAACTATTAAGAATAATTAGAGAATTGATATTCATTGCTCATTAATATATATATATATATATATATATATATAGAGGTGGGCTACGGTGAGTTGCGAAGTAAAACGCATTTTTACTTCATGCCGTATTTTTATTTTGAAAGTCCAAACGACCGATCCGAACCGTTAGATGTTTAATCCATATTGAAATGTTCTTGGAGACCAAATTTTATATTTTTTGGAATTTTTTTACTATTTATTAAGCATTTTTGAAAATTGTTGTTTTGCTGTGAACAGTAAAAAACAGTAAAATTTTTTGGACCATCAGATCAGTGACTTTCAAAATTGCTTAATAAATAGTAAAAAAATTCCAAAAAATGTAAAATTTGGTCTCCAAGCACATTTCAATATGAAGAACAAGATGAACAGTTCAGATCGACGTTTTGAACTTTAAAATCACAAAATATGAGCGTGAAGTAAAATAGTCGCTTTACTTCGCAACTCACCGTAGCCTAGCTCTATATATATATATATATATATATATATATGAGTAGAACTAGAGGATTGCTCTCGGGTAGGGTACGGGTACCCGGGTACACCCGGGACGGGTAACGGGTAGGGCGGGTACGGGTAGGACGGGTAGTCGGGTAGAACGAGTACAGGTTGATCGGGTAATTTTTAAAAAAAATGTACCCTACTGTTCGCACAAAAGTATGCTTACAAAGTCTCAGGTACAGCTAGCTGTACCCGTTTAAAAACCTTGAATCAACTCTCGTCTAAGACTGCAAGTGCACAGTCCTATCCGTATAGTATAATAAGGTATCGATCCTCAGGGACGGTATAATTCGACTCTGGATTCCTACTAATCTGAGTTAGGTACTAGAAGTGAAGAGTTTGGGTTGAATACGTTTCAATTTCTAAATTCAATAACAGAAGATTGCAAAAGAAAATAAATGTTTGTTTCAGTCAATTTTAAAATGATGTTTCCAGGGTTTCAGATTTCATCCTCAGCTTTGCCTCTCTGGACCCTCACTCGACTCGCATGCTCTCACATGCGACCCTAGTGACGCGACCCGCGTGGTCCTCGAGTGAATGTAGCATTGCACCTGTTTTTGAGTTATTCGATTGTGCAAGGTTTTACTGACCCTACCTAAGATTCCTGAGCCTCAACTCTCGTTTATTAGCACCAGAAACCTAGTAAGGAATTGCAATTTCACCTTCTTAGATCTACAACTTTCAACTCTCGTTTATTCGTGTTCAATCTAAGTCAATTGATCGGTTTGCTAAAGGTATCCACTATCTCTCAATAGATGGAAATCTCACCTTTCGGTTCAATTGATCTATCTTTTCAGATTTCTAACCTACCTCAAGTGCTTGATTAAATTGCAAGAAGGATCAAAGTCAAGATATTAGAAGAGATACAAGAAACATTCAACAATAGACAATCAAGATTCAAACAATCAAAATCAAGCAATGAAAGAATAATACTCAATCAATTGATCACAAGAACAACTCAAATTCAAATTCAATACATACAATCAAAGCTTTAGACTACATCAACCCTAGAAACAAGAAAGATCTACTCAAACAACATCATAAAAGAAGAGAGAAGAGAAGAGATCATGATAGAACCCAATGTAGCAATCTAGCAAGGATCTTCCCTTCTTTCTTGATCAACACTCCAATTCTTGAGGTTTTGAATCTTCAAATTCGGAACTCCCTCTCTGGTGGCAAGGGTGGTCTATTTATAGACCTTTCAAAACGAATGCTTCAATTCTGGGCCCTTATTGGGCCTTTGTTGTCTGCTCTGGAAGCTCGCGATGCGACCCGCATCGAAGGGTGATGGATGCGCTTCGCATGCAATGGTGCTGCAACCTGCTGGTGCGGCTCTGAGTGGTTGATGCGCCTCGCGTCAAGCCTGATGAGGGTCGCATCAAGGTCTCTGAACTTCAGAAATTCTCTCGATTTCACCAATTTCCTGCAAAGTAAGAATGAAAGCACAGCAGTACCAAATTCTACATGTAATCACTATAATATACGTTATTTGATGGCTTAGAATACATGTTTTGGTACTGAAATTGGTCGGAACAATAGATCAAATATGGAGATATCACCTACCCGTGCCCGTCTCGGGTAACGGGTACCTCGGGTAGGGTACGGGTATTTTTTTTTCAGTTTTTAATACTGTTTTTTCTGTTTTTTTTTTCGTTTTTTTAGTTTTTTTTTTTAGTTTTTTTCCCATTTTTTTCTTTTTTTTTAGTTTTTTTTTAGTTTTTTTTTCTGTTTTTGTTTTTGTTTTTGTTTTGTTTACTGTTTTTTAATCTGTTTTTCAAAATTAAAAAAAACCGGGATTTGACCCGGGTGGGTCCGGTCGGGTTTGATTTGATCAGTTCGGGCCTGGTTTGTCTGAACCGGCGGCAAAACATATTTGAATTTAAAAAAAAAAGGTAAACGGGTAAAGGGGTAAAGGGGTAAATGGGTAAACGGGTAAAGGGTAAAGGGTAAACGGGTAAAGGGTAAACGAGTAAACGGGTAAAGTTGGTCGGGTAAATGGGTGCGGGTATGGGTAAAACGGGCGCGGGTAGGCAGGTTTTGGGTACGGGTCAAGGGCGGAACCAGGATTGGAATTTGGGGGGGCCGAGCCGCTGAAAGACGAAAGAACAACTGCAAATATAAAAGTTAATTAAACAATAACCATCTTAACAACAATATTAAATACTAAATAGATTCAAAATTATAACATCTCTATTACCAAAAGTATGTTGTATGCATAACAATTGTTTTTTTGAAATAAAAATTAAATCCTACATTTATATTAATTTCAATTTAGCCCTACGACTTCCTAACAAATCATACATATCAATAATTTCGTTGGAAGTGAACTTCGCTGCAATTTCCTTTTCAATATATACCACCAAGTAGTCTCGAAGAAAACCATCCCCCATTCTGTTTTGCGGCCCCGTCTTGATGAGCTTCATGGCTGAACATGAACGCTCCGTCCTTGTAGTAGAGACAGGAAGAGTTATCACCAATCGCATTATTCTATCAACCATCAAATACATTGAAGCTTTACCAGTTTTAACCAATCCAGAAGTCAAATCAGCAAGTGAAGGCAGATCCAGATCGCTGTATATATCAAGCTGAAAATGTGGTAGTTGACACTCCAATTGAGCTCTCTCTTGATCAGAAAAGTCAGCAGGATAGAATTTTTCAACCAAAATACATATATTGGAGATGTTAAAGGAATCATATCTTGGATCCAAAGAGGCACTAAGTGTCAAAAACTCTATAGATTGCTCACTAAATCGAGTATTTAACTCCTGCAATTGTTGATCTATTGCAACCGCAAACATGTCCACTCCATAATGATGCTCTACTGTAGTGTTATCGTGCTTCTTTCGAGATTTAGTGAGATCAACATACCTATAATTCATATTAAAGAACTCAATATCATGCTCTATACAAAAAAAGATGCAATCTTAAAATTATAAAATCAACATACCTACGATTCATATCAGGGAGCTCAACTTCATGCTTTGCACAAAAAGATTTGACCTTCTCAAAAAGAGGTTCCCAACCGTTATTTCTCAAATCTTGAATCAACTCCTTAGTTGTTGAAATGAGACGTATAGCATTTAAGATGTCCAAAGATTTTTGTTGCAAAGCTTGACACAATACATTGGTGATTGCCATAATCTCTTTCATTAAGTGCATAATAAACACAAAGTCAAATGAGAGAAGCCTTTTGAGAGCACCACTAGCATCTTCCCGAGATGCAGACGAGATTGAACGATCATGCGTTACATTCCTTAGGACTTCAGTTGTAGCACCGAACATCTTTGCTAAACTACAAATGGTCTTGTAGTGAGAACTCCATCTGGTGTCTCCTGGCCTTTGTAAAGACCCAATCTGATTTGCTCCTCTACCGGTATCAAGTTCTCCCAAATCAATATCACGCACAATTTCAGCAGCTCTCCTAGCTAATAACTCATCATTCCGCTTAGGAGAAACACTAACAACATTTACGATGAAAATTGCATCTTGGAAGAAGTTATGCACCTCGCGTACCTCTCTTGATGCTGCAATAAGTGCTAATTGTAATTGATGAGCCATACAATGCACGTAGTATGCATAAGGACACTCTCGGAGTATAAGAGCTTGCAGTCTGTTCTACTCCCCTCGCATATTGCTTGCACCATCATATCCTTAACCTGTAATATCTTTCACATTCAAGCTATTATCCAATAAAATAACACAAATTGAGTTCTTGAGAGTTAACGCCGTAGTATCTCTCACATGAATAGGTCCAAAAACCGTTCCTTTATCAATCCTTCTCTATCGACAAATCGAAGAACTAGGGCCATTTGCTCTTTTTTAGACTCATCTCGAGCTTCATCAACAAGGACACAAAACTTGCTTTCATCAATTTCATCTCTAATTGTTGTCTGCAAATTTGTATAAAAAAGTTGTTAAATTCGTACAAGAGAATAAGAAAAGATTATAAATATTGAAAAATTGAAATCCTTAACCCTATACATAAAAAAAAGTCAGTCTTACCTACACTTTTCGAGCCAAGATGTGAAGGATTTCCTTTTGAACCAATGGTGAAGTGTACTTTGCATTTTTTGGAGCATTATCTAACACAACTTCATTCACATCTTTATTGTAAGAGGCCAAAAGCTTGATCATTTGGAGAAAATTTCCCTGATTTAATGATTATAGAGATTCGTCATGGCCTCTGAATGCACATGCTTGAAATGTCAACCACCTGATGGAATCAATCGAAACCTTGAGCCTAAGTCTCGAAGCGAGCACTACTTTCTCATTTTGCCTTACCATCACCTTTTCAATATGGCCCATGTTATTCTTGAGATTTACAAAACACCTTACCGCAAAATTATGTGCCGAGTTTGAATCTTGACCCATATGAGTTAGAAAGGCACATTCTTTTCCTTCATTAACTTTCCTCCATGTTTGGAAACCCTTGACGGTAAATGTGTATGAGCCGCACTTTCCTTTTGGCTTTGTTGTGAAAAGAAAACAAGGCAAGCAATAGGCACGATGTGTGTGAGGTGAATACTCTAGCCATGGAAAACTTTTAAACTAGTGAAATTGAAACCGACGACGGTGACTTTCTGATCCTGCTAATGGATACTCTTTTAAGTGTGGTTGATATGGTCCTTCGGTTATATAAAATCTTCGAACTGCATCTCTTTCGTTTTCAGAGTACTCCCCAATTGGACGGCGTTTGCCTGGATCTCTCTCATACATTAAAGATCCAATTCTAGATTCTTGTGCAACCGTATCAGATGTAGCACGATTTTGTTCAGGTTCTTGCACTTGAGTAGAGTTAACAACTTCTGTGTTCGCCCGAGACTCAGATTGTGAACTTGTACCGATTTCGATCGGTTTGAAAAAAAATTCTATTGTTTTTCGCTTCATTATTGAAGGTTCTAAATCTGAAAAACAGAAAAAAAAAGTTACAAATCATAAAAAAACTCAGAAAATTATATTTTGTCTCAGACTTGATAAAAAAAGCTATTTACAAAAGTTGAAGTGAATTCTTCAATCCAGACAGAAAATTGAAGTGAAATTTCTAGCACTAGTGATTTCCTTTACTAGCAATAAATCAATTTTTTTATGAGGGGCGAAATCATACCTCTGCTGGGCGGAGTCGAACCAGGGCGAACTTGTAGAGAGAAAACTTGATGAGCAAAGAGTCGATGTTCGAAGGAGAGAGCGGAGTAAATCAAAAAATGTTGAGGCGGAGAGTAAAGTGCAAAGCTAGGGTCCAAGAGGCAGACAGAAGAGGGAGAGGATGCGCTAGAGGGATCAACATTTTGGAGGGAGGTGATTAGGTGAAGAGACAGGAAACTAGACTAAATTGACGGAAAGAAAAAAATTTACCAAAGTCAATCTATAAATTTTCCCGAATGTTTCCCATGGCTATGGGCTATTTGGGCTACAAGCAAATTTTTTCCTTAATGGGCTTTACAAATTAGTACTTAACATTTCCTTGATGGGCTACAAGCAAATTATTTTCCTTAATTTTTTGGGGGGTGCCACGGGTCCTGATCCTTCTTTAGATCTACTGAAAATTCTGATTTTATGGGGGGTGCCTGGTCCCCCCTTGCACCCCCTCAATTCTGCCCCTGGTACGGGTACGACGTGTTAGTGTAATAATCTAGAAGTCAATAATACGATAATTTATCATAAAGATTTGTTCATGAATTGGATGATTAATATCATTTTGTTTCCTTGAGTATTATTGTATTTATGAATCATTTTGAGTTCATGACTGGAATTGTGAAACTTCATAATATAGATGATATATACTCTAAAAAGTCACTGACCAAGGTAATTAGCAGGAACACTAATTACCACGATAAGGTTAGTATGTGGATTAAATGATGATCAAGTTTTACAGACCATAGACAAGGAGCTGTCATTTTAATCACATAGATATATGTTCCAGGAACATGATATCTGACAAACCCCGAATGGAACATTATACGGAATTGTGTTCGTGTCATTAATGCTTTCATTCAGTGTTAAGTTCTAAAGTATGAGGTATTCATTTTTCCTACATAAGAGATGTATCTATGACTGTTACCTAACGCTATCTGTAAAAAGTAGCTATAACGGTAGCTTTTCGGCATACATAACTTATGCTGAGGAAGTGATGATTTACCAAAAGTACTATTGTCCCTCGTATTTTGTACGAGTTATAGCATCACTGGGCCCCTTGGTAGAGTTAGATTATCTGCATGCGGTATAATTACAAGAGTAATCATATTTGATAATCTGCTCAAGATCAAGAAAAAATTAAGTTAGCAAGGATGACACACATCTACCTTGAAACTGATCTGATAGCTATGTGACAAAAGAACTGACACAAGTAAATTGTTTACTGGATCGTGATATTGTACTGTACAGCATCATCTGTGTAATTGGATGGTCATGATGCGTTTTGCCAGATGACTCTCATGATTATAGAAGTTAAAACAGTTTTAATTCTATTTACCAACATAACACAGATCCTATTGGGTCACACCATATAGGAGTTAATCGGATAATCTTATTGTGATTGATTATAAATTGGTTATGATCAATAGTAAGATGATTATAATTAATTATACGTGTTATAATTAAATTATAAATGTCATATAAGATGACAAGCAAAAACAACGGTTAATTTCTAAACGTACACGGTACGTTGTATAAAAGTTACCGAAACAACAACCGCAATAACTATAATTGTTCAGAATAATTATATGGATATTGATTTCGACCAAGGGCATTTTGGTCTTTTCACATGTCATCCTTATTCGCATGACACGTCATCATCCTTATCCACATGACACGTCATCATCCTTATCCACCCGAGGTATTTCGGTCTTTTAGCAACCGACCCTTAACCCTATAAATAGGGGTGGAGGGGTAGAGAGAAAAACCACTAATTCACTCGTATCGTTTCGTGTCGAAACGAATCGGTATTTTCTCTCTTTCTCGGTTTCTCTCCCAAATAGTGTTTCGGTTGAGAAAAGAAAGTTATATGTAGTTGACGTATAATCTTGCGGGTTGTTGTGAAGTATATTTACGGGATTGATGAATAGTGTTTTCTCGAATTTCGCGGTATTTCAGTTTTGCTTATTTGTGAAACTGAGTAACCAAAAATTCGTGTTTACGGGTTTTTGTCTTTTCCCCGTGAATAGTGTTTTTCTAGAATTCTGCGGTTTACGGTATTTCTGGCAAAAGAAATAAATCGCTCTCTAGTTAGTCCTGGTGGATAACCTATAGAGGCACCATACGTTTGGTTCTCCGAGGAGAATCATTCCCATGATGTAGCTCTACTTGCTCGGTCTGCATTCCAACTGTGATTTGGAAACAAGGTATAAATATGTTATATTAATCTATTTAATTGGTAAGTAGATTAAAGTTTTAGAAATCAATCATGGAGTAGATCTGTTAAAGGATTAAATTGGGTTTTGATGCCAAAGGAATACTGAAGGTGGACCGCCTTGGAAAGTTTCCTGACATACCCCGTTTAATTCTTGGCTTAAGTTAGAAGTAAAATTTTTGTTTTACGTTCTTTCCGCAGCTTAAGCCTAAACGAGTTTTGGTTACCCCAAAATCCAACAAGACGGGTACGGGTTGGACGGGTTTTTTCCCAAATCTTTGAGTATGGTCCGTCTCAAACCCGTACCCGTTTACCCGCCTTTACCTGGGCACAGGTACAGGTACCTCGGGTAACGGGTATGGGCTGGGCAAAACGGGTACTACCCGTTCGAGTTTTAGCAAATGTCTAAGTAGAACTAGGGTGTTCTTAAGCTCACCAAAGTGTTTGGTGATCTTAACTCCAAAACCCTTTAAATCGATTTCAAATGACGAATTTGAACCGTTGGAACCCGCCTATCTTACGTGTGATGCGTCTACATGTGAAATTTATAAACATTTGAATTAGTTTAGTATAAAGTCAATCGATCAAAATTAGAAGGTTAATAAATTAATTTTAGTACATTCATTTTTTGAACGTTTTTTGACCGCTTGACTTTATACTAAATTAATTCGAATGTTTAAAAATTTCACATGTAGACTCATCACACGTAAGATAGGCGGGTTCCAACAGTTCGGATTCGTCATTTGAAATCGATTTGATAGGTTTTGGAGTTAAGCTCACAAAATACTTTGGTGAGATTAAGAACACCCTACTTCTACTCTCTCTCTCTCTATATATATATATATATATAGAGAATATATATATAGAGAGAGAGAGAGAGACTAATGTGCATTCGTATGCATACGGTCCAAATTTAAAATTTCTAAACCAAAACGTCAATCCGAACCGTTCATCTTGTTCTCCATATTAATATGTGTTTGGAGACCAAATTTTACATTTTTATGAATTTTTTTACTATTTATTAAGCCACTTTGAAAATTGTTGATCCAACGGTGGCTTAACAAAACAGTAAAATAAGCAGTCACCGTGGGATCAACAATTTTCAAAGTGGCTTAATAAATAGTAAAAAAATTCAGAAAAATGTAAAATTTGATCTCCAAGCGCATATTAATATAGAGAACAAGATGAACGGTTCGGATCGACGTTTTGGATTTTAAAATTTCAAATTTGGATCGTATGCATATCGGGCCATATGTATACGAATGCACATTAGTCACTCTCTCTCTCTCTATATATATATGTATAATATAATTCTTTTTATAATTACTTGTACCCGTACTCTTACCAATTTAGATAATGAAAATAAATTATCCGTACCTGTACCCAATAAATTTACGATAAAAAACTATTCATATCTATCTTATCGAGTACGGTACGGATCGGGTAAATGGATAAAAGGGTGAAATTGACACCCCTACTCATGTACAATTTCATTTTTTTTTTCAAATGGTTAAATATTGGTTTCTTATATTTTATTAAACTTAACACATAATCTGGACACGTACCTCTCCCCATCAGCACAGGCACTACTAGATCTGACTGTGCATTTTTCAGCAAGCAGAAAGGTTGAACCATTATTGATACGAGAAAGCAATGACACCACCTTAATTATATATAATGGTTGCTTTGAAACAAAATATGTTTGCAAACTAATAAAACTTCATAGTACGCAACATAGCCGTATTGCTAAAATTAGTAGGCCCAGAAAGTGAATTTGCAAAATACATCCAATAAATTCGTACTAATTTGCAAGAAAGATTCAAAATCATCTTATAATCCAACTAACACCAAATCACTTTCAGATTAAAAACATGAATCTTTAAAACAAAGCATCAGTACGGGCTGTACCCAACATTTATATCTCCTTGCCTTGGCTTGATTTTATTTCACTTTAGATAAAAAAAAAAAAAAAACTTCATCAAATATAATGGAACACACCTTGTCAATGTTACACTTAGTGCACCTCTAAATTGCTCAAAAACTGAAATTAAATTGCAATTGAAAGTAAATAGATGAGTTTAGAGAAATTTGACACGCAGGATGTTAACAGAGTTTGGAAAAACAAAAGCTTACGTCTCCGAGGCTTCGCAACCTCTTGTGGGTGCGCCTATGAAAGGATTACAACTTGTGAACCGTTGAGCCCTTACACACCAAGTGGGAAGTCAAACGGCCAACACAAAGAGATGAGAATAAGGTCTCGATTGTCTAGAAACTCAAGAGAAAATACTCAATAGATCACTCTAACATAATCTAAATCAAGATTAGAGAAGTGAGTTTGAGGTTGTTTGAGGGATTTTGAAGTTTTAAGCTCTCACAAGAATGGAGTAAGCTAAGCAAGCTCTCATAAAATCGTTTTTTAGAAGTTTAGGGTCGGTTGAGATGCTTTGGGAAGAAAGGCCAAAGCCCATTTTATAGAAACAGCTCAAAAATGAGCTAAAACGTTACCAACATTTTAGTTCAAAATGCGATTTAGAATTTCAATTTTCTAACAGCTTAGTAAAACGTTACATAATGTTTTGCTTTGTAAAATCTTAATCAAAAACAGGAATTGTTTGAAACTCAGTTTTAATTAAAACGTTGTAACTTTTTGTGAAACGTTACAACGTTTGTAATTTGAATTTTGAATTTGATACAGCTATATTTATCGTTCTGACAATCCTAAAACGTTACAATATTTTCTAAAAACGTTACAACGTTTCATGTTGTTTCTGAACAGCTGTTCTTCAGCAGTTCTGACAATCCTAAAATGTTATAACGTTTTGTAAAAATGTTACAACGTTTTAAGTTGTTTCTGAATTTGATCAAGCTGTTACTTCAGCATTTCTAACAGGTTTAAAATGTTACAACGTTTTATAAACGTTACTAACATTTTACCTCTGTTAAAACAGCTTCAAACTTACTTTACCAAGTATCTGATTTTACAATTTGTATTCTTGATAAAGGTCTTCATGATTTCTTCAGTCCAAGTACTCCATAATACAATTCCATTTGACTTGAACCTGCATATCTTTGAAAAAATAGAAGAAATCGTAAAATTCAATAATTGTATGTTTTTACCAATTAGTCAAATTGACGAAAAGGATTTTTGCTCGAACAACAATCAATACTAATAATTAAAAATTGATCCTAGAGAAATGAGAAGTACACTGTGTATAGAAGAATAAATCAGAAATATCATATTGTACTGTAATACCCAAGAGGCTAAGAATAGTTCAAGAGGAAAAAGGAAGATGATTGAAATGTGAGCCAGATTTTACAGTATAATATTTTCATTTTCAGAATTGAAAAAAAGGCAACAACTATGAATAAGGAAGAAAATAAGGAAATGAATTAGTGTTGATGCATCTTCAGTATTGATAAAGCAATATGAAAAATAGGGACATAAATAAATTGAATATAATATTGATATATCGATATATAATTTATTTCATATAATTACCCGTTATCTAATGGATACGAAATAATTTTTACTCGTATCCATACCCGTTTATCTAATGAAAAAAATCTTTACCCATACCCATATCTATTAAACTAACGAAAAAAAACCTTACCCATACCCATATTATCGAATACGATACGAGTAGGGTAAACAGATATCATTGACACCCTTACTACTATGCAACTGAATAAGCTAACTTTCAGCAACAAATCCTACACAGCATTATCAACAATTCAACATCACTAGTCACTAGGATCGTGTTTGGTTGTGGAGTAAAGTTAATCCGGATTAAATTTCTTATTTCAAGCTAACGTAGATTAAAATAATCATGTTTGGTTGGAGGTTAATTGGAGTTTGGTGGAGTAAACTCATGAAGAGAGATAAAATTATAACATTGTGTTACTCTAATTGCGGGACCTACAGGTGGAGTAAGTTACTTCATCTAGAGAGATGGAGTAACTTAATCTAACAATCTGTCCAATGTGCACATTGACACCTCAAAAATAACTAGGAGTCTACAATCTTGACAAAAAATAGCCAAATTTAGTAGTCACCCACTCCACTAGTTGCATGTTTTCAGGGTGACCACCTGCAGAAGAATGGCCTCTAGGTCCTCAAGGAGCAGTATTATTAGACTTTGTGATTTGTGCCAAGTTAAAAAGAACAATTCAGATCCAATAATTCTAAAAGATTCTCTAATACGATACTGGGGATCTAAATTTCCCTGATATTATAATAGAGAATCTTTTAGAATTATTGGATCTGGACTGTTCTTTTTAACTTGACACGAATCACAAAGCCCAATAATATTGCCCTCTATGTTAGCCTGAATCTCAAAGCGGCTGAGAGTTAATCTCAACCGTGAAGGAAATCTTTTACAATATTGGAAATGATACTTGTCCGTAACGGAGAGGCCTCTGAACTATTCTTTAGTGGGCTCTTATGGTTATAATGTAATGTGGTACATGTGTAGCTGGTAATAATTTGTTAGCACCGGTAATGCTGTATAATACTTTGATTTTCAATTTAATGGAAATCAGTGGCCCCTTCTTTAAAAAAAAAATGGTTATAATGTTATATTATATACATATGTTTTTTTTTTTGTCTAAATAGCCCTTAGGCCCTTTCCATTAACAGAACAGTCTTGTTACAGCAACAGTTGAAATTGCACTGGAAAAACACTACTAACCACTAATGCCCTGTAATACCCTTACCCAACAACAGCATTTATACCAGTAGCCTCAGTTGAGATGGCAAGGCTCCGGTTACATCCTTCTTTTCTTCTGTGGCCAGTGGCCATGCAAAATTAGCAATAATTGCATGCCAGTCCACAATAAAGTGAAAATCTGAACTCTGACCCATTGAACCCTATCCAACTACTACCAAAAACATCTACAGGTGGCTGATACAAAAGTTCTGAAGTCAGCACCTTAAACACAGAAATACCAGAGGAGATAATTCCCTCCCAAGTCAGTCTAACACAAAATTAGGGAGGAAAATATAATACAACTTGCAAATGATACAACTTCTTAGCATGGTTCCAGAAATCGGCCGATTCCGAGTCAACTCGGAATCGTACGGAACCGGGTCGAGTTTTACCCGAGTCTCGCGCCTGTGCGAGTTTCTCAGCAAAACTCGGATGAACAGTGTTTGACTCGGCCGAGTTTTCTGATTTACCGGCCGAGTCAACCTAGTTACACTAAGTTTTGTCCGAGTTGAGCTGATTCCAAGAAAAAACTTCCGACTCTCATTAACCTGGACTGTGCTGTGCTCTGTCGTAGGAGGTGCCATTCGAGTTTCCTGAGGAGAGTCTCAATCGGCGCAAAAATTCAATTGGCCAAGGAGAAGAGATTGGCCGATTTTCAGAACTCTCCATTGACGCAGGAAAAGGTGGAGTTCAGAAGTCGAAAATCTCCATTTGCGAAGCTGGAAAGAAGAAGAGTCGGGAGTAGAAAGAAATGAGATGAGGAATAAAATGAAAATTTACAGTCGGTCCCTCTCATTTTACTATTTTACTCTTTCTTTGATTTTACTAGGAATTAGAAATGCAGTCGGCCCCTCTCTTTTTTTTAAAAATTTACAGTGCAGATTTTGTTTTTTCTCGTACAATGCAAATTATTTTACTCATTGGCGCATGCTTTTGTTTTTTCTTGTACAGTGCAGATTTTGATTTTATTCATGTAAAATAATTTAAATAAATCATGTGACTCTACATATTTTATTCATGTAATATTGTCTTAATTAATATAGTTTTTTTACAAATTATTTTTATCAATTTTTTCTATTTTTGACTACAAAACAAACTTATGTGAAAAATACCCGAGTTACCGATCCGATTCTTTCAATTCCGGCCGATTCATCCGATTCTGACTCGGCGGTCAAAAATCCGATTCCAATTCCGATTCCGATTCCGATTTCTGGAAACATGCTTCTTAGATATATGCTTGTTAGTGTGAACGTATCCGTTTCAAATAACCGAGGTACATTTGGGTGAAAATCGAGTTTCTAAAAGGACAGGCCCTACATGTGGTTGCCATTTGCCAAGAATGAGCCCAAGAAAACAACCTAACACCAATAGCTTTTATACGGACAGGCCCCACATTGGTTATTAACTTTTTATTTTTTTTATTATTGAGCTTAGAAAATGAGAGCTACACTGATTTAGTTCCACCAAAAGCAGCTTCCAGCAATGACTCTTTTTATAATCTAAGCCTTCTTTACTGGATATCGTAATACTTCTTTATTTCACATTAATGCCCTTTAGTCACTCTTTTATCTCTAGTAATATTTTTCCAAAAATTTAGTCACTCTTTTATCTCTAGTAATATTTTTTCAAAAATTTTAATCTCTTACTTTTAACTGGATTTTTTTAAAGTAAAAGTTTGAAGTTAAGCTATCCAACTATTTAACATCAAAAAAAGAATTCTCTCGTTCGGATTTCGAACCTGCACCTAACTGGATTTGAATTCATTTCTTATATATGGAACTGTAGTTTGTTCTACCTTGCTTCGTTATATGCAAAACTTGAAATATAATCAGATGCCTAACAAAATGAGGCAAATTTTAATTAAATAAACATCATCTATTTTGATCCTTGTAATCTACATATATGGACTTTCAGTCGGAGCATTATGGAACTACCTTTTTTCTGTAACTAGTCTGGCCAGATGCCTCTTTATTCAATATTCACTATTCCTGTGTATGACTATTCTACATATGTATATTAAATCCTAAATATCTTTATAACTAGTTTTTTTTTTTTTTTTTACTTGATAACTAGTTAATAAGTAGGATCTGATGAATGGCTGGTTATCCAGACCTGATCAGCTATCACTGCCACATCATCATCATTCCGGTGCCATGCCCACAATGCATGTGTCGCATTCACTACATCAAACCTCCCATGCCCGAAACTACCTTCCCTGAATAGCGAAATGGCTGGTGGTGGATCCTGATAATTCTTCGCCAGGCCTTCTTTGTTGCCTCCGTCACCAATGGTAATGTGCACCGGCCCACGTGGGTCCATTTTGTGGTTATAAATGCCCGTGAACCTCTCGTATGCATGCACATGACCCGCGAAGACCACATCGACACGAGCCCCATACAGCAGGGTCTCCATTGCCTGCCTCATGTCCTCCCCTTCCTTCTGGTGCGCCTCATTCGTGTTGTACCACGGTGCATGGATCAATGCTATTAGCCACGGTGTCTTGTTTCGGTCTATCTGCATGCCATGAAATAAGCATGTTTGAATTTTAATTAGTAGTCCTTCTCTAAACATCACTAAGAAATATGGCACTAAAATATTAAATGAGGCACCTTGGCAAGGTCAGATTGCAGCCATTTGTACTGGTCAGAATCAGTCCCGTAGTCTGCATAGGAACCGAGCATGATGACATGAACTGATGATGCAACATCAAATGAGTAGAAGAGGTTTGATGGCGATGATGAGAGAGAAAATGGCATTGGCCACCGGGAATTGTAGGCAACGAATGACTTGGAGTGTACCAATGGAATTTTCTCTACGTCATGGTTGCCTTGAGTGACCATCCATGGCCGCGCACTAGCCAATGGCTCGACTAGTCGGCCAAAGCTGTCCCAGAGAGACTGGATATAATCGGCATATGACAGGTCACCCGGCAGAAGAAGCATATCATAAGGCACTGCGGCGATGTGATCCAGTGTTTTTTGGGTCCATCCCGTTTGGCCCAAATCACCTGTTGATTAATTTCATTGTAGTTATCGTCCACTATAATTTGTTGAGAGAAATTAAAGAAATGCAGATGTCATTTTGGCATCAAAGCTGTCTTAATGAGAAAACAATTAATGCTACCTAATTGTTTTTCTTTTCTCCAATCATGCATCTTTCAAATTTATATCATAAGAACTTGTTGGGTGGAGACTGTGCAGTCAACTACAGATCAGTATAGCATAAACAGAAACCGGCAAATAATGTGTCCAAACAGAAAAAAGTTTTTCATTAATTTGCTTGTACTTAATTTGTAGCAGAAATCTAGATAAGAAGGCAAAGAAAAGGAACTTCCAATCATTCTTTTATGTCTCATTTGTAATGACAAATTGTTATAAAAAATAGCTAAATTTCAAAACTTTAAAATAAAAAAAGATGTATAAACTTACCTACTACAACAAACTTGATGGGTAGATCAGAAGGTGGGGACTTGAAGGAGAACTCTTTCGATGAACTACCGCTGCATCTGTAGTAGTAAACCGTATCAGGATTCAATGGACCAATGACGACGTCATGTATTTGACCTGATTTATATATCAAGTATGAGTATGAGGTGGTGTTGCCATTTGCAGAAAAGGAGTACTTTCCAGGGGAAGTGCCGTATTCCACAGTGGCCGGTGCATCCTTGTTTGTGATCCATGAGACTCTCATGTTGTTGGTTCCAACCAGCGAGATGTGAACCTACCATACAAGAAGTTATCAAATGTGATTTATATATCAATTATAGCCTCATTCCAGCTCCAGTTAAAAATTGATTTTTAGTCTAGACAGTGGAGGGCTATATTACTGCCATTATATCTGCCATAATTTTGGTTGGCCTCTCTCGTTAGTATGATCTCCTAAGTTTTTTTTAGGCAAAATTGGTATATCAAGGAAAGGAGGTCAATTAATGGTTAATTACATTATTTATGATTAATGTACTAAATTCTAGCAAATATAAATAAGTTAGTAACATTTTTTGAACTATTACAAATAAATTGAACCCTGTAATTTTTTGTTGTTGTACTTTTTTTTAAAAAAATTTCTCAGAGTACGGACTATTCATGCTTAAATAGTAGGGTATTATAATTCAAGTTCGGATACGGGCCATGTTGGTCGTCCGTAATTTCTAATTCAATCTGTGCGCTAAATTTGGAACATTCATGCAACATGAATACATGATATAGACCATCCGGCCATGTATCGTTATCTGGATTACAATTAATAACAGGGCCTGGATATCTTGAAAAGAGAAAAAAAAAAGGCCTGTACCCAATCTGACGTGTGGCCTCAGGTCAGGTTTAGAGGAATACATCCCTTAAAAGAAATCACAACAATGATATCATGAACTTTTGATCTTGTTGATTAAAGGAATACGAAATGTATGGCTTATGTACCAGGTTGGAAGAGAAGCTTCATTCCGTGTTAGACAGAAATTTCTAGATATTTTTTTAGAGTTTCAAGTGTACACTGAATTGCCTCTGATAGTGAGGTTTCATCTAAATTAGGTTTGAAATGTTCTACTGCATAAGTTCAATGTTTTGCACATCTGCAAATAATTAATAGGTCATTACTTTTTATGCCACAGGGATTTTATATGCAAAGAGGAGCGAAATTATAATTTTTTTTCAAAGTGAGATTAAATAAAAAATAGTACTTAATAATCATCATATATTTTACTTACATTAAACAAATATATTTTTAGATAAGACAATATTGTGCAATTAATTTACACCTTGCATGTTTGGTCTTTTTGTTTTTTGAGCTATCATATTGGGGAAAATTTTCTCAATATATATATCTTGAATCAGGATCAAGCGAATTAACCATGGCTTCGCCTCTATATTATTACAACAAAACTCATATTTTGATCTAGATATAATTTTTTTTTTTCTGTTGGTAAACAAAATTATAGCTGTATATTATTACAATTTTTATGGTAATTGTATATTTATTAATATTATTCATTCAAAATAGATATTAACTTAACAATCTTGATAACAAAGAACTGTCGTGGGCTTAGTGCAGTGGCACGAGCTCCGTTTCTCTATGGAGATAAGCATGTTCAACTTTCGAGAATGACATATAAAAGATGTTGGAGTGTCTCAAAACTTTTTAATAAAAAAAAAATCTTGATGACATTTCTTATAATCAATCCAAAAAAAATTATAGACATGATGCTAATCATATAAGTTTCATATGATTTCGAGTGTTATTTGATATTATACATCAAGTACATAATGTTGCAAATTCAAGTTGTCTTATTAATAGCAAAACTGAATTGAATTTCATAACTTTTAATGTGCATGATATATAATAAAGCATATTCTAATGTTGAATTTTGAAACTAGAAGCTATTTTTTATTTAAAAGTAATACACATCAATGAATCACAAATTTAATTTTATTACCATATTAAGTTGAATATTATTTCTATTAGTATTATTATAGTTAATTAAAATATTATTATTATTTGAATAATAGATAATATTTTTATGTTCAAATTACCAACAATGTTTACAAATTAAAATTAGATCCGTTAGATTTAAAGATTATGTGAATTTCTTTTTGAGGGTAAGTTGGCAACTTGCCAGATTATGTGAATTTCACTCCAATCCATACCTCAGTCAAGAGGATTGTCTCTGCCCAGGATTTCTACCAGGAATTAAGGAATAGTTATTCCTTTAATTCTAGAAAGAATTACTTTGCATTTTTCTTTTAAATCCTTCAACTTGGGAAAACCAAACGGAACTACAAAGATAATGTTGATATATATTCTTTGAGTGTTGAAACTGGATCAGGGTTATACTTGGGGGTTTTTTTTTTTATTAACTATAATTAAAAAAATGAATTTTAGAAAACCAATTTGCTTGGTTTTTTTGTTTTACAAAAACTATAAAAATCATAAGTATCAAATAGACTATTCCGTATGTGCCATTTAAATGCAAGAAGTATCGCATAGTCTATTCGGTACTTTCCATACCATAATATTTTACTACTAAAGGGAAAATTAAGAGACACCGAATAGCTTATTTTGTATCTCTTGGATATAAATAGAAGGTACCGAAATTATCTATTCATTACTTATGATTTTTGTAAAAAAAAAATCAGTCAAGTTAATAATCTAAAATTTATTTATGGTTTGTTAAAAAAATTCACTTGGACCGGACGAGCTGACGGAGGTCCCCAATAAAAAGTGTAAAATTAGTTGGGTCTGGTTGGAATTTAGTACTACAATAGCACCAACTTTTGGACTGTCTACTGTTTGCTTACCTCACTTGTAATGTTTCATGCAAGAAATCAAACAATTCATTATTCAAGGTTTGAGACCACGGTGCGCCGTTTCACGAATTCGTATCCTCTGCGTTAGCTCAAAAGGAAATCTTTTGAGTTAATCAATGTCAATCGTCTAATGTACTTTAAAATTCGTGCAGATTAGATCTACACTAATATTGAAAGAACCCTCATGTTATAGGCAAGTGGCGGATTGACTCCGTTTAAAATCAGACGGTTAATATTCATTAACTCAAAAGATTCCCTTTTGAGTTAATGCAGAGGATAGCAATCCCGTTTCACATAGCAGAGTAACTATTCAAAACAGGAGAGGCATCTGCGACTTCCTCTTCTCTTCTTCTCTTTTAATTTTGTGTCAAATTTACTATTCTTTTAACAAAATAATAATTGGGGAAGCATTTGCCACTGCTTCGTCGATTCGACTTTTCAACCTTCTCTCTTCATATGTACCGTCTTGAATTTAAAAAGATTATACCAACATTCAACAAAAAGGGGAGAGAAAAAGGGTAAGTATCAGAGAGAGGTACCTGTTGAGGAGAGGTGCCATCGGTATCCTCTGTTTCAGGAATATATACCAAATCTCTGGGCTGAGGTCGCTGGTAAGAATAGGAGCACACCACTATTGCAAGAAATAGAGAGAGAATAAGGGCCACAGGTGGAGAAAACCAAACCGCCATGGCTTTCAAATAAGGAGCGAGAGGGAGGAGAGGAAGAATGAAATGAGATGTGGTAAATGTGTATCAATATAATGGGAGTATGATTAACCGCGCGGTGCTACTATCAAGTATCAATATAATGGGAATGGGATTTATTGGTAATATCAAATATGAAAGTAGTGGTACTAGGAGACAAGCATTGTCGACTTGTGGTACGACAGGACAGGCATATAGGTAGGACAGTCGATGAATCATAAATACAAATTCATTAAATTTTAAATGAAGTTATATAACTAATTATGATTTTATTTTTGTAAAAGTATGTGATACATATAATTTTTAAATAACTCAAGATCATATTTAATATAATAAAATAACAAATATTACTTATCGAATCCTTTAAGAAATGAACCAATTTTGGATTTCAACTGTGCAAGATTCAAATGCATTTTAAAAAAAAAAATTATATGTGGATTAATTTATGCAAATATAAATCTGATTATCAAATTATAAATATTTTTGACACCTATTATATAATTTAGTTGGGTTAACCAGAGTTAAGGGGCTACGACAGTGGTTACGTATAGTACGAGCGCAAATCAAGTGTTCGACGATTTGCATTATTTGAGAATACAACTCACGAAATTGCGTCATGACCAAGTTTACTTTTTAAATTTTAATCATAATCTTAATAAGATAGCTTATAGTTGATGTACTTATCTAACAACTAATATTTGAGACAGACTAAACTAGTTTAATTTGCTCATTATTCTAGAAAATTAAACTTAAAATTACTAGCTCATTCATCTGAGATGATACACAATTTGTAGTTAAAATTTTAAAGTTTTCAAAATTAATTTACAGATTTTATTAGCAACTTGTACAAATTTAATGATAATACCCGGAGTCGAATTAAATAATTATTGACAACTTTTATAAATATTACTCATATTATATCTGATTCATTCCAATTTTCAAGAGTTTTATGATAATGGTTGATGTATATAACACTTAAAAATTGTGAAATTAGCATATTTTCCAATTAAATTTTTGTAATTACATATTTATCATAAAAAAATAAAAAATACAATAACTCACATATTTACCCAATATAACTTTAGTATATATCAAATATACCCAAAACTCAGATTAATTATGTTTAATTTTCTTAAAACTATAATTAATCAAGGATTAATTTAGTACCCTATTTTTCTTTTCTTAGAACCATTCTTCTTTATATCTAATATAAAATATTAAAAATAAATATTTCAAACTAAGCTAATACCAAAACACAGATTCTCAAACTCAATTACTACTTTGATAATATGTTGCAATATCAATGTCGAATTCAATATGAGTCATTTTATTAGAAAAGTTGGAGTGGTTCCCTTGTTTTTAGATGATCAAGCTGGAGTAAAAATCCTTATATCCAAGTTTGCTGCCCCTTCTCTCTGAGTTTAAGCGGGAGAGACGAGATTATTAGAGAGTTTAAGCGAAAATGAGAAGTTACGTTTAAAAAAAAAGAGAGAAATATGTGTGCAAAAGAGGAAGAGACAAAAGAGGAGAAGAGACTAAATAACTTATTAATTGTATTTTATATAATTCTAAACTTAATTAATCTCAATTTTTTATTAATCGAGTAAATATGTGAGTTATTAGATTTTTAAATGATAAATATGTAATTATAGAAATTTGAATAGTAAATAAGTAATATCATATTTTTTGAGTGGTATATATGAAATTCTCTCAAATCGGAACTATTCACAAAATTTATAAATTATTTTTTTTAATAACATTAATATATTTCAAACCGCCAAATTTCAGATTTGTTATTATGTGTATGCGTCCGATATTTCCTAGGATTGGGTTAGTGCGTTTAGACAATTGAATTGCTTGTTAGTTTGGAATAGAGTTCACGTGGCGGCATTTGGTCGGTTGTGCCACGCGGTATTGCGGTAACCAATGCAGTATATTCGATTCACGCCAGTCGGCGATGCTATCGTGCAATTGATGATCATTGAACCTGCTTTACCTTCTTGAATAGATAGATAGTATGTGCGTGGGATGTAATTTACATTTCTTGCTAAATTGGCAGCCTCTGTCAATCATTCAAAAAAAAAAGAAAATACAATGTAACAAGTAATAACTCATGCATTCAAAATTTGTTTTTGAGTGACGGAGAAAATTCTGATTCTTTTTAACGCCATGTTGCGATTGTATAAAAAATATCAAATTCAGACCATTGAATTTTGTATCCATCTTAATAAATATTTAAAAAATTCAGAAAATTTGGTCTCCAAGCACATATTAATATGAAGAACAAGATGAACGGCTCGGATCGACTGTTTTAACTTTGAAAATAAAAATATGTTCATTTTACAAATAGGTCCTTATGTCCATAGAAGCCTTTGCCATATAATTAATGTAGTGATAATGTTCTAGAATCACGTTTGTGAGCAAGTTGAATTGAAGAGATAAGGACCATAAGGTGATAATACTAATCACTTATGATATATAGTGATAAATGTGTTGACCCCTACCAAAATGAATGATGAAACGAAAATGATGATATTGATGATGTTCAAAGGCTACAAGAGATCCCAACCGGCCTCAATAGACTCCAAATCCAAACAAACACTTGGTTTTTAGAATTTTGTTAAACTAATTCCTCGAATTTTCAAACAAACCCAAACAAATGCCAAATTTATGAAAAATCCAAACCAATTAAAGTTCATGAGATTTATCAAAATAATCTCAGGAATTTACCAATTTAATTCTAAGAAAATTGGCAAATCAAATGCTTACAAATCCCAATTTCATGGAAATTATCTAATAAAAAAATACAAATTTTATGAATAAAATTCATAATAAAACTATGTAATTTATATGGCATATTTAAGAGAAAAGAGAGTGAATTTTGTAACAACATAAAACAAAAACGAAAATAAAAAGGAGCGAGAAAACAACCTAGAAAAGAAAGAAAAAAAACAATGGAAAAATGAAAATGTCTGACAGCTGGGGGCCCGCTATCCGATCTCACGGCTCATGAAAGGCCGCATCCATCTGCAAAAAAGAAAATTGCTCCATCAAGCCCTCGTTTTATTTTTATTTATTTTTTCCAATAACTTCTCCAGGACAATCCACGTTTACTTGAGGCTAATTAATGCTTAATCAAAATTATAAAGTGTTGCTTTAATGCTTTTGTTTATTTACAATACTTAAAAACGACATCATATCCTTATCCGGTCTTTGCGTTTTCTTGTTATTTTTTTTTTCAATTTAAGAAACATGATTTTTTATGTTAATAAAATAAAAACTTTCCATTAACTGTGACATTAAATTTATTTTAATTTGTCTCTTATAAAATAGAATCTTTTTAGAGAGACGAAATTCATCATCATTTTATATGCTTGGAAAAAATAACCTAATTTACCAAAATGAAAAAAAAAACGAGAATATGTTAACTTTTATTGATATATATTTTGTATGAGGAGGGTTCAAATGCCTCTATTTTTTGTGTCTCCATCATGCCTTTATTTTTTAAAACTTTAATAACTCAAAATTTAAAACTTAAAAGTCAAAATAAAATTGTTAGATGTGATCTATGGTATTTTTTCTACATGCTCATAAAAAATTATCACATTTCAATTTTGTTTTTATGTAAATTAATAAGTTGAAAAATCAACGTCTATAAATTATCCACATTAGTACGTTTTTTACAAGCTATTTATGACAACTAAAATAAAATTAAAATCTCATAATTTTTTGTGAACACATAGATAAAATGATCTAGATCATATCCAACGGTTTTATTTTGACTTTTAAGTTTTAAATTTTGAGTTATTAAAGTTTTAGAAAATGGAGGCATTTGAACCCTCCTCATTTTTTATATCGATGAACAAATTTCGAATTTGCAAAATCTTTATTCTTATATTAAGCACCTAGATGTCTTGATCCGCCAACGGCCTATGATTAAAAGATGAAATTTCAAATTGAATATCAGGCCTTCGAATAAATAATCTGTCTTATTTTGATTTTATGTATCTTTTTTTTTTTTTTTTATGTGTATAAGTCTAAATTTAATTAGATGTGTACTCGCCGCACTTATTTGCCACAAGTTTATTTAGTCTGTCTTCTTTTGGTCCTCATTTATTTTCATTTTATAAATGTCATTTAAGGAATTTTTGATTGATTGATAATTGATCGGTCATGTATCTTCATTTCTTTTATTTTTTATATCATATAAGAGATTGAATTTGTCATTTAATAATCTCATTTAAGTAGACTTTATTCTTTATTTTAGATACATCAATACATATAAATCCTAGAAAGATGGAGATAACCCTTATAACAATAACATAACAGAAGGTGTTGTAACATGACAACAACAAATAATACAACTTATTTTCAGTGATTTTTTTTCCTCTTGTTTCCTCATAAAGTAACATGACAAAAAAATGTTCAGTAAAAAAAAAGAGCTCATAGGTATGTAACTAGTATCGTACCCGTACGTTGCAAAGGAAACATGTTATAATAGAACAAAAAAAATTCTTCTACAAAATGAAACTCTTTTACCAAAAAGCCTAAATAGATCAATGGAAGAATAATTATTCAACATTTGGAACCAAACTGTTGGAATAATTCGCAATACTGCACTGCATTATACCAGTATGCAAAAAATAGAAGAGTGAGACAAGTATAACAGTGCAAGTGTTTTTTTTTTTTTTTTTGGAAAAACAAATGGTAGTTTCCTACAAAAGTTGAGAATTATTTGAGGTCAGATCGGAACATACTATTCAATTAACTTTATGTGATTTCAATTCAAAAGAATTCATAGAGATGAGTTCCAATTCAACTTTGTTGATCGAAATCACAATGAAAAAAAAATATATACATAGATAAATATAAGAATGAAGATTAATAAATGGACTTTATATTTGCATGAGAATATATTGGTCTATTTTTTTTATTGGTCTAATTTTTTAATTTTTTTAAAATATGTTATTTTGTATGATAATTTTTATTTTTATTTTCTTATAGTATGTTTTCGTTGTTGTAATCCACATACACAATACTAGTTTATTATAACGCCCACAACTTTTGTGGTAATACTAACAGGAAAATAGACCCCAGCTATTTTGCACACAGTCATACAAAATATTAAAAAAAATCTGTCAAAAGCACTGACAGGCAAAGTGAGCACCTAACTTGTTTGTATAAGAATTAAGATCATATAATGGTCTTCCAATCCATTATCAGAGCAACATCTATACACAATACATATTAGTCTAATTTGAAGCATTACAATAAAAAACAATTACACGTGTTTCATTCATCAAAGGGATCTACAGCTCCTCCTTAATTTTGGTCCCATCATGACAAGCACTTGACGAACTAAGGCTCTCCAGCCACACCTCATCTCGCACCGTCGCAACCAAGTCATTGTTTCTGTGCCATGACCAGTGTGCCTTCTTACCATCAATAACCCGCAACCGGCCATGACCAAAGCTTGCTTCACGGAACAAGGATAGTTTTGCATACTTGTGGTTGGCATTAAAGCTTCATAGCCAATTTAGATAAAGAATGTTAGCCGACTGGTCATAAATTTTAATGGATATGGAGTAAGCTTAGACACGAAAGTTAAAATCTTACTCGAGAGCAAGGCCTTCTCGGTTACCTCCATCACCAATGGTTATGTATACTGGGCCACAGCTATTTTCTGCTTCATTATAGATCCGTGTCTGCAACAAAATATGGTTATGCATTACCAAATCAGATCTCAATTGTTTCCTAAATGTTATGCGAACTTAAATAAATCATAGCATTTACCTTCTGCTTCCAAATTTTATGCAAAACCTGGGCTGAACCAAATCTATCAAGTTGATCTATAGGTATAACCATAAAGGGTCTAACAATTTTAATTGTTTTTCCTGTAGCTTTTCCTTAGCATTTGAGGAAGAACATAAAATTTTTTTTTGGTTAAAAGTTCAGTTTCTCTTGTCCAACCATAAAAATTTGTAGAGATCCCTAATTATTTTTGTTAACATAATACTTTTTTGTCACAGATTGCTCATTTTTGTTTAACTCGCTATTTTAGTACATCACTATAAGCGGATGGGCCGCCTTTAATTGGCTTCACAGCATCCCCAGGACCAAGTTCTCGATAAAAAAATATTATCCATATATCCGATACAACATGCTTAACCAATCCACACTAATACTATCAGAGAATTATAATGCTTAAATTAAAAAAAATAGTATACACATGATAAGCTACATACAGAGGTTACAGTGTTTTTATGTATTCATATGGTAAGTACTGAATCTTCCCTCTAACTTATGTGGTCATGATAGTTAAAATAACAAATAATTGACTCTATTTTTTGTGCATACTTAATGCAACTCTTGTACAAATTATTTTTTAGTGGCCATTTCTATTAATAAAATATAACCAATTTTCATTCAGGGTCTCAACTCTTAAGCCCAATAGTTCTACCTATCTTGTCACCTACAGTACATGTACCTCATCATAAACCTAATAGGAAAATTTTATCATATGCCTTACAAGATGATCCACTGAGTACGGATTGATTCAGTGTATGAACAATCAAATTTACTTGGCCTAAACTAGTAAGTTGAAGGAATGCAATGAACTTACGAAGCGCTCATAGGCATGGACATGACCAACAAATATGACGTCAACACGGGCTTTGTACAGCAAAGCCTCCATGGCTTTTCTCATGCTCTCACCTTCCCCTTGGTGTGCTGTGTTTGTGTTGTACCATGGTGCATGGAACAACACAATCAGCCATGGTGTGACTGATCTGTCAACTTTGGCCAGATCCGCAACAAGCCACTTGTACTGAGCCGAGTTGGATTCAAAATTAGTGTACGAGCCCAGCATGATGACATGCACCGAACTGGCCACATTAAAGGAGTAGTAGAGGTTTGAGTCTGACCCACTCTCCTCATAAGGCATCCGCCACCTATATTATTGTAAGAACACCAATGTATTTTAACCAGCATGATCAAATTCAACATTTATTTCAAAAGTATGTAGAATATCAACTGGCTGATTAACCTGTGATTGTACGCAATGAAGGGTGTCATGCCGAAGAAAGTCAACGCCTCGATTTCATGATTTCCCTCAATAACCATCCAGGGTCGGGTGCTCGCATAGGGTTGCATCATACGGCCAAATGAGTCCCACAATGGTTGGTGCCAATCAGCATATGAAAGGTCACCTGGCATGAGCAGCATGTCATAGTCCAACATACCGATGTGTGCTAGTGTTGACTTTGTCCACTCAGTTTGTCCTAGATCACCTACAAGACCACAAGTAAAATCTAAGATGGTAGCAGTAGCACTTAATGTTATTTCCTACTATTAATGTTCCTACTGGTACACAAACAAAAATATCATTGAGGTCATCTGTCGAACACCTTGTGCGCATAACAGAAAAAAAGAAGAAGGAACTACAAGGTCCCCACAATAAGTACTATGTAGTAACGTTCCTCTCGACAAGTGGTCAACTGCTGGCAACCGAAGCGCTTTTCTCTTCTCTGTTTCTTCTTCTTCTTTCTGATTGCTCTCGTCTCGTCCCATCTATCTTGGTACTCCATGAGCAGATCAGAGGGGCGTCCGCACCAAGAGAAACTTCTTTCCTTCATGCTAGTCAATTTTTGGTATCGAAAAAATGGGACGCACAAGCCCAACATTTTAATGATTTAATCCATACGAACCCATCATTTACAATTTTTAATTTAATTCTTTGGGGATGTAAAAATTTCAAATAGCTCTTAATTTTTTTTTAAAATAAAATACTCTTCTTCTAAAATAATTAATAAAATGTTCTTGGAGCTCTCAGTTCCCCTTCTCTCCCTCTCTCTCTCCCTATCTCTTATTTACTCTCAACAAGTTTGACACATATTTATCTCTTATTAGAGTTTTTTTTTTTTTTGAAAAATAGTGGTATATACCACCGATTTCATTGAAATCATAGCATATCTGACTTGGTACCTAAAATTGATACCAAAATCAAATCTCTTATTAGAGTTTAATGAGTGCATTAAAGATTTTAAAAAATATATAATTCAAACAATAAATTTTTTGTAGATATACAACAAATTTTTTAGTTAGATAATATATTTATCGAATACATATTTTTTTCTTAAAGTATTTATACTCATCTGTATCATGATAAAATTATTTACATTATTAGAAAGATAAACTCTTAAATTTATATTTTACTTATTCGAGAAATAGGATTATATATGTGTTATTTTTTTTTAAAAGTCTCATTATAATAATCATATTTGGAGGAATTTAAATTATTTGATTACTGATGAGCATATATATGCATTAATTTGATATATTATGATTCAAGTTTACAAAAACGATTATGTCATGAATGCAAGAATTAAGCACTAATATATATTCTCATTTCTATCTACTAATTGGACATCATCAGTACCGGAGATAATTGTCATTTTCATATAACCAATGTCTTATATTGTATCTCATATTTTGTATTTCTTATTTACATCTCAAAAATATTTATATTTTTTAAGTAAAGTTTTCACTATATTTTTTAATGAATATAGGAAAGTTTAATTAAATGAGACAATGTAAAATAAATAAAATACTAATTTAAAAGTTTATCTTTAATAATGTACTATATAATCGTGTAAATAATTTTATCGTGATGTAAATTAGTATAAATACTTTAAAAAAAGAGGTAGTCTACAGTGAGTTGCGAAGTAAAATGCGTTTCTACTTCACGCTGTATTTTTATTTTGAAAGTCCAAATTACCGATCCGAATCGTTAGATATTTAATCCATATTGAAATGTGCTTGGAGACCAAATTTTATATTTTTTTTGGAATTTTTTTACTATTTATTAAGCATTTTTTAAAATTGCTGTTTTGCTGTGAACAGTAAAAAACAGTAAAATTTTCTGGACCATCAGATCAGCGACTTTCAAAATTGCTTAATAAATAGTAAAACAATTCCAAAAAATGTAAAATTTGGTCTCCAAGCACATTTCAATATGAAGAACAAGATGAACGGTTCGGATCAACGTTTTGAACTTTAAAATTGCAAACTATGAGCGTGAAGTAAAATAGTCGCTTTACTTCGCAACTCACCGTAGCCTAGCTCTTAAAAAAAATATGTATTAAATATATATATTATATAACTAAAAAATTTGTTGCATGTCTACAAAAGAAATATTGTTTGAATTACATATTCTTTAAAATCTTTTATGTACTCATTAAAACCTAATGAGAGATAATGAGGTGTCAAACATGATGAGAGTAAATAGAAGGTAGGGACAGAGAGGGGGAAGAAAGAGGAAAGTGAGGGTTCCATAAGGACATTTTGTTAATGATTTTAGAGGAGTGATATTTTGTTTGAAAATTTTAGAAGGTAAGACAATTTATAAAATTTCCGGTCTCCTTCCCTTGGCATGTCTCAGAGTTATTGCTCCTTGAACGCCATAATTGAAGGCCTTAATATATGTGAAGTTAGGAGTCTAGTCGACAATTGGTATTATGCCCTGTTCCATAATATTTCAACTAGTAGCTTTTTGTCTCTTCTTTCACATGATAATCAAGAATGGCTTTAGGAATTCTCGCCAAATGGGAAAACTGAAAATTTGTCAAGAAAATAAGAAAAAAAAAAATAAATGCTTGAAGGAGAATACCAACCAACTATGACAAACTCGACAGGAAGTGACGCCGGGGTTGTTTTGAAGCTAAACTCATCTCCAACCCCACTGCATCTGTAGTAATACACCGTGTCCGGTTCGAGTGGCCCAACTTTGACATTGTGGATTTTACCAGATAAGTACACGAAAAAGAAGTATCTGCTGCTCTCTCCTTGGGCATGCAACTGCGTTGTATTTACCCGACACCTTGCCGTACTCGACCTTTGATGGCATAGATTGATCATCAGTTATCCAAGAAATTCTCATGTACTTTCCTACAGCTGACACATGCACCTGGCATTGTATTATTGCCCCCAAATAAAAGATATTAATATATTGAAGATATGTAGAAAGCATGATGCTTCTGAATTAGTTCAATACTAGAGATTTGCTTTCTATTTTCAAGATTATTCCACAAGACTGAAGATTTTTAATTCGAAGTTCCAAACAATATGTCATTCTCCAGTCACAGAGAGGCAAATCTTGAAGCATTATTGATTTTCATCATAACAGGAGAAGTGTATAGACTAATTGAGAACATAACTTAGATCTCAAACAAGAAAACAAAAGAAATTAAAAAGTGCAACAGGGTTGTAAACAGTAATGATTAATCAAACACCTGTTGTGGGAATGAACTAGAATCTGTATGTTGGGTCAGTATGATCCGACCGGGACCCGGCCTTGTGTAATCCCTTTCCAGAGCAGTAGTCTCAACTCCACAACATAACAAAATAATTGTCGAGAGGCCCTGCACGAAGACCGACCATAAACTCCCCATTTTCATAAGCTTGGATTGTCAAAATAGAATGGTTTGGGGTCTATATTGATCTATATTGATCTATATATGGATGATAAAATGGGTTTCGTTATGAGAAGGAGATCCGTTAATTTAGTTTTGTTTGTGTGCCCTCACACTCAAGATGATTTTTTTATGATATGCTTCTTGAGTATTGTGTAATTTGCAAAGTGCACACCCTCAAATTTGTGCAGGTCCTTGATCATTAGAATAATATAGTACAACAACATAGTAGACACTTTTCGCGAGAAAAAAAGTACATTTATGACAGTACTTCGTCGCAAATAGAAAAAACAGAACAATGACGGTACTCTGTCGCAAAAAATCACTTTTTTATCTTCGCAAAAAGTCACTTTTTTATCCTCGCAAAAAGTGTCTCATTCTTGTTACCCAAAGTGATAGACTTTATTGAGTAGTACTGTTGCTTCATTATGATAGTTAAAAGTCAAATCCAAATTAGAAAGTGTTCGAAATATAATTTGCAACTTTAGTTAAAAAATTTTATGCATTGAAAAATAAGGGACTCAAAATTCTATACTTCCGTACCCAAAAGAAGGAAGCGTTCAGAAAACTATTCTAAATCCTAATTTTTTTTAAACTGCATATAAAAGAGGAATAAAAAAATTTCATGAATATTTTTCTTGTTGCTGTTACTGAGTCGGCAAAAAGCATAACAAATTTCTTGATCAAGATTTCGTCTTATAAGCTTCAGAAGAAATTTTATCTATCCTTAATTTTGTAACTAATTGTTTATTTTTTTCTTTGATTGTGTCTAAACAATGAAGTACCTACATTTGAACTTACGAGGAATCAACAGGAATATTTTTTAAAATGAAGTACCTACATTTGAACTTGTGAGGACTCAATAGGAAATAGCATTTTATAAAAGCATGGAACTTATTACTGCTTAATAGTTTATAATCAGGTTACTTCTCTGTGCCAATTTGACTTTTGGAAGTTTGGTTCATGGCTTGCGTGCAAATTTAAGTTTCAAATAAAAGCATAAGAAAGAGAATATACCAAGGATCTACACCTGTCATTGTATAATATCGAGCTCAAAACAATTAATTTAGAAGAAGAAGAATCATAAATTTCCAAAAATACCATTAACATTTATGGTCCTTATTGTTTCTCAAAAAAAAAAAAAATACCATTAACATAGTTGTCTTATAGGAAGGCAATCAGGCAAGAACGTTGACTAATTATGTTTTTTTTTTTTTTTTTGATGAAAAACCCGTAGGTACTAATTATGTTAATGACCACATAAATAGGTGAATGCCATCTGTCCACCTCGACATGTTTCTTTGTACGGTGTACCTCGTATTGGAAGGGACTTGCATAGTTGCATATCACACAGAGATTAATATAAGCATTTTTTTTTTCAATTGGAATTGGACATAAATTCTTCGAAACACCCGCATTTACTTTTCTTGGAAAATCAGAATTTAATAGAAAAACAAATAAATTAATGACTCCTAGATTTAAAAGTGTATATGGAGAAACCAGTAACATATAAAGTGATTGTATTTGAAAATATATATATAAAATAATGCAATAAATTTCGAACATATTATATCAAAATTGTGTGGATTGAAGCAAATATGTGTTGCAACTGAGATATCAGGAGCCAATCATTTATTAAAGAGGGCCCAACGTGTTACATTTATTAAAGTGTAATTATAAATTTCGTAATTTTGACCGTTAAAAAAAAATGTGATTGCCTTAATATATCGGTTTAACAGATGCACTCTTACTGTTTTCTTTTTCCGAAATTTTTTTTTTCTGTTGATTTTTAATCAACGGTATCAATATGATTTTTGGAGATGATCGATACAGCTGACGCATCTCCTTAAATTAGTTTTGTAATGGCTTATAGTGTAAGCTGTAAGAGCATATTCTGTGATTGTGCTTCTGGAAACTGGATATGCTAAAAAGTCAACTGGCAATGTGTAAGGGGTGGATTTCAAAACACAATACAGAACCAGAACTTGAAACTGAATCAGAATCCGACTCCAACGCCTCGTTCTCAGATGAAGAGTCTAACATAGTCGGCATGGAAACACATGGTGACAACTGTTCAGATTGTAGAAATCAGAGTACTTAGGGGCAGGCTGGTAATATTGACGTGTGGTGGGGGCGGTGCTGTGGTTGAGACCAGGTAGGGGCCCGGCTTGTTTTGTCAGGTTAAATAGATCAGCTTTGATCGATGGTGATGACGCAGATAATGATAACTTACCCACTTCTTATATGATAGTGATCTGAGCCACTTTTTGGTACTCGTATATATTTCCAGTTTTCCACAAATATATTATAATCAAAATAACTGCTCAAATTTATCCGCCAAATTCAACATAATTTTATTAACAATTGGAATGAGCAGTTATTTTAGGGTTTAGGGTTTATGACAAAGACACCTACCTAAACCGAGATTATGACAAAGACATCTCTAATATAAGATGCATCCTTAAACATCTTATATTTAGATAGGTGTCTTTGTCATAATCTCGGTTTTGAAGATTCATTATAACTTTTGAAGTTTTGGAACCAGTATAATCATAAAAAATTAGGCTGAAATACTTTTCATATTCTGATTTGCATTTACATCATAAAATCAAATTTCTTTTTGCATTATCTTACTTGTTACTTCTTTACTTTGTCAGTTCAAGATAGGTGCTGCTATAAGAAAAAAAATCCCCAAATCAGGGACAACAAAAACAGAGAAAGAAAGAATCTCAATGGTAATTGAGTAAACGAGTTGGACTCGCTGTTAGGTTCTAAATTTCTAATTGCGTCCCAAAGCCATATTTTGGGACGCCATATATTTAGCGTGATGCATTAATGTTTCCATTGATAGGTGTTCCAATTCTTATAATCATTTCAGATTCTCTCTTCCAATTTCCAAATTTCTCTTCACATTCATGTTAGTAGTCGATGATTGGTAAGTCCAATACGTTTTTATTATTTTGGTGGCCTGTTCAGTACTATACTACTACTGGGGTCCATTTTTTAGTGGCTATGTAGTGAGAATAGCGAGAACAGCGAGAATAGTGCTGTTCCGATCCATCCAAACATACTCAGCGAGAATAGCGCTGTTCTCGATGTTCTCGCTATTCCTACAAAAACATGGAATAACAAACGTACTCTCTCAAATGTTCAATTCCTACAGTAGCTATTCTAAATGTTCAATCCAAACAACATTCCGAATAGCTTTGAGTTAGCGCTATTCTTAAATAGTAGCTATTCTAGCTATTATTAACCTACTATTCTCAACAGTAGCTATTCTAGCTATTCTCTAGTGCATCCAAACGTACAATATAAATAAGCCAGAAAATTTTGGAATAAATGAACGTGGATTCTCATTTTATGAATTATTTTCTGACGGTGTCGTAGTTCCGCATTTCTTTTTTTGTGTTTTTGTCATGCATGTGAATCTGAATACTGAGATTCTCAAAGAAATTTATTGTGATTGTGGTATTGTTTCTTGTCTTTCTCATATTGTAAAGCAATCTTAGTAAAAAGAAAAATAAGAAAAATTCAAATAAAACAAAGAAATATATTTCTTCTTTTTTTAACTCTGCCAAAAGCACTGACTTATGTGCATAGGATCATATAATGGTCTTCCAAAGCATATGGAGTCCAATCCACTATCAGGACAACATCAAAACACACACATATTAATTTCTAAATTTAAACCATTACAAAGAGAAGCATCTGCACTTGTTTCATTATCTAAAAAGATCTATAGCTCATCCTTAATTTTGGTCTTATCAGGACAAGCACTTGACAAACTATGGCTCTCCAACTGCACCTCATCTCGCACCGTGGCAGCTGAGTCGTCGTTTCTGTGCCATGACCAGCTTGCGTTCTTACCATCAATAACCCGCAACTGTCCATGTCCAAAGCTTGCTTCACGGAACAATGAAAATTTTGCATACTTGTGGTTGGCACTAAACCTTCATAGCCAAAATTTAGATAATTAAGCATGTTAACTAACTGGTCTTTTAATTTTTATGGAAATTGAACAAGCTTAGACATGAAACTCATAATCTTACTTGTTAGCAAGGCCTTCTCGGTTTCCTCCATCACCAATGGTTATGTATACCGGGCCACATCTATTTTCTGCTTCATTATAGATCCGTGTCTGGAACAAAATATGGATATGTATCCGTACCAAATCAGATTTGCTCAATTTCTTTCCGAATGTTATGCAAACTTGGATACATCATAGCTTACCTTGTGTTTCCTAATTTTATGCACCACTTGGGCTGGACCAAATATATCAAGTTGATTTACAGAGGTATAAGCATCAAGGGGTCTAATTGTTTTCCCTGTACCTTTTCATGAGCATTTGAGAAAGAATTTGATATATATATATATTTTTTTGTTACAAAGTTCAACCATCTTGTCCAACTCCCTAATTTTAGTCTTGTTAACATAACTTTTTGTTGTTACAGATTGCTCATTTTGTTTAGAGTAAGGCTTGGGTGCTATGGATAGCATAGAGGTCTACAGTGCTACGGCTCAATATTCGAGTTTTTAAAATTCTAACGGTCGATCCGAACCGTTCATCTTGTTCTCCATATTAATATGTGTTTGGAGACCAAATTTTACATTTTTTGAAAATTTTTTACTATTTTTTTAGCTAGGTAGAAAATCACTTGATCTAAAAAATTCTGCACCATTCAGATATTTGATTTTCTACCTATCTAAAAAAATAGTAAAAAATTTCCAAAAAATGTAAAATTTGGTCTCCAAACACTTATTAATATGGAGAACAAGATGAACGGTTCGGATCAACCATTAGAATTTTAAAAACTCGAATATTAAGCCGTAGCACCGTAGACCTCTATGCTATCCATAGCACCCAAGCCTTACTCTTTTGTTTAACTCAATATTTTAGTACAGCACTATAACTTGATGGGCCGCCTTTAATTGGCTTGATGAGAGATTCAACTAACTTTTGCTTGCTAAATAAGAAGGTTAGCTCCAAAGGACCATATCTAACATGATATGTCTAACGACATATTAATTTAAATTTGAGTTATGATACAATTGAAGACATGTTCAAGTTCAATTATGATTAATATTGTGGTGCTTTTAGCTTATATTGAAGTCAAATGGTCTAATTAAGCAATGCAAACCAATGGCAAATTATTTTAATGAACTGTGACTGCTAGATTAATAATAAAGCTTGCATATCACCTGTCCATATCCCAAGCATATTTCTGTGGGCCTCGTAATGGAAGTAATCAGTTGCATATCAAACAAAGATTAACAAAATACTTTTTTTCCAATTGAAATTCAACATTTATTTCTTCGAAACAGCTCCATTTGCTTTTCTCCGGAAATCATAGTTTATTAGAAAAACTATAATTAATTGGTGACTCCTTAGATTTGAAAGTATATACAATAGTGAGAAGTAAATCTATTATATTTATACTTGACTCGAGTATTGCATTTTTTTTGTGAAAACATTAACTACCTTAAGTTGGATTTGGAGATGAGTGGTGAAATATTTCTAAAGGAATTTAGACTTATATTGGGGATTTTCAGTTAATTTCCAACATATTATATCAATATTGTGTGGATTGAAGCATATATATATGCTTTGCAGCAGCAATTTCAGGAGCCGATCGACAACGTACTAAAAGAGTACATAACGTGTTTCGTTCATTAAAATGGTATTATAAATTTTAAAGTGCTATTATAAATAGGCGTTCATACACACAAAACACTGTACCGGACTGGTACATTCAGAGCAATCAGTACCAACTTGAGGAAGGTGCACTGAGACACACAACAAACCATACTGGACTGGTACTGGTTAGGGCGGATGCAGCTTATTACAGAGTAGAGCAACTAATTTACACGAATCCAAAACTAAATATATATATACACGAATTAGGTTTTGGACCTCTGCCCTAGCCTAAAAAATGATATATATTGCCCTACCATGAGTATGTGATGTGAGCCAATAATTCTATATATTTTAGGTAGTCAAACAAATTAAATAGAATCTAATATATTTTAGAGCCCAACAATTTAAAACATAGCCCACCCAACAAATTAAATAGATAGCCTTGATTTTTATCATATTGTATCTAGTATCTGATTATCTAATGAATATGAATCTGATTCGATAATTTCTTATCCTATACTAATGAAAATCTTGCATCCGCTTCTGATACAGGTAGAACAAACCAATAGAAGAGTAAACATAAAAAATATAAAATGTGGAAACTCCAAACAAACAACTAAGAGAGTTGTAGCTTCCTCTAGAATGGAAACGAATGACCATGACCAAGTGCATAATTTTGCATGTGCATTCATCATTCACGAATTACATGGATTTCAACAGTTTGGATTCGTAATTCAAAATCAATTCGATAGTCTTTTGAATGTGTGCTCACTAACTCTTCTTAGTGAGCTCATCACACTCTAATTTTGATCACATATTAAATATAACTACATAATAAAAACTACTATGATTATGAATTTGTATAAAACAGTTTTTTTTATGCAAAACCATGCATGGATTCATACTATTTATATTTTAATTTTTTTTTATAAACAAGATTTCCCCTTGTATAAATGATAATTTTCTAAAACTATTCAAAATTATGAAAGAAAACGGGGCCTCAGTGTTACTTCATTTTCTTGAATTCTTTTGTAGGTAAAACTCCCTATTAAGCTTGAAACCATCTCCGGCCCAATTATGGCCCAATAAAAGGTGACAAAATCAAAGACCAAATGGATTTTTAATGGACCTTTGCTGGATTTTTAATGGACATTATGTCCGTAATGTGTTCTAAACTTCTAGCTAACCGCTTTTTCTAAGCGGCGAAAAAATGGCGAAACTCCAGACGAGTCTGGAAATACAAAGAAAAAGAGAAAGTTAAGGGTTTGCAGGTCGCTCAGCTCTCTTTTCTTCGTTAACTAGCAATGGCAGCACAAGATGCTTTTGTCTGGTAAATTTGACTACCACTTTCAGTACTTCTGTCTAATAGATCTGGCCACTGTTTATTGCTCCGTTTTCGTTCGAGCAGTTGATTCCGTCCAGTAGATCTTATCACCGTTTTTCGGTGCTTCTACATAGTAAATTTGGTCACCGCGCTTTCCTTTCTCTTCTGAGGTTTTTATTCGACAATTAATTCGTTTTTTTTTCTCTTCTTTCGAACTTTTCTACTTCTCTTTAGTAGTGGAATAGTGGGTGGAACGAGCTGTACATATATTTATTTATTTTATATAGTTGTTTATGTTGGTGTTTGTTGTGCTCTCTTTCTTCTCCTACTCTTCTCTTTTTTTTTTTTTCTAGCTTTCACACTGGCAGTTCTTCATTGGGATCTCTACGCGGTGATTGTTCCGGTCCGATTGATTCAGTTTTTGGTCCGATTTGATTCAGCACCTCTATTGAAACTTCTGAGTGGTGACTGTCTCGGTCTGATTGATCTAGTTTCGATCCTTAGTGCCTTTTACGATGAAGTGTGTCAGCATGACAACTTTGCGCACAGAAAAAACAATCGCTAGTTTCCTGTCATTTCTATTAAGCAAGGATGATCAAATTTGTATTCATTAAATACACATATTATGTGCGTATTTAATTTAATTAATTACAACTGAATACTTTTTAACTTTTTAAGTAATCATATATATCAACTAATTTGGAACTCTTTAAATCAATGAAATCACCTGCAGTTGTAAAAAATAAGCCTCTAACTAAGATTATCCGAACAGAACCACAAATTAAAAAAAAACTAACATAAATGTTGCTGTGTTTACTGTTCAGAAAATGATAGTCCAATACTACCGGAAGTTGATATAAAACTAAAAAAAGCTTGTGCAACTTTTTATTTTTTAGAGTTTAGCTTCGATGCAAGCAAATGAGGGTTGGTCTGAATGTTCAACGACGTACAATAACATATTTCAGTATCTCTATGGTGGTCAATACGACGAACACTCTCTTCTCTTATTTTCCGTGAAGATGAAGTGATGAAATTATTTATTTGGATTTTTAACTTGTAATTTTTTTTACACAAAAATATTGTTTTTATCACCGGATTAAAAATTAGTTCTCTTATCTAGTTCTTTTTAATTTTAATTTTCTTTTAATATTAAATATTGACTGTAGAAAATCAATGCATTTGTTTCGCCCCTTTAAGCTGAAAAAAGAAAAGAAAAGTTAAATAGGGTCTGATTTTTTATTTTGTTTTGTTTTTATGGTCAGCAGCAAAGTTTGCCGCTAACAATTATACTGTTTTTTTATTTTGACCGTTTGAAACACATTAAGTATCATGCGGACGATATATATTAAAATTCACCATGTTAATCTAAATCAGACGCATAAGAATTTGGTTTAGTTCCAATCAAAGTGCCCTCCCTTGTCTGTTGTTGAGACATGCTTGATCTAATTAATTGAGATGTCTGTGTGCAGGGGCGGAACCATGTTCATTAATTCAAGTGGGGCGGTTGCCTTATTTTGAAGGTTGCCTCCTCTAAAATAGATTTGCCCTTTCCTGATCCCCTCCTCACATAAATTTTGTATCCGCCTATGTTTATTATATAATTCTTAAGATACTATAAATTTAAGAATGATAAAAATACATGAAATGTAATGAAGAAAAACAGGGAAAGTATTCAAAATTATAATTTCTGAAGTTTAAAGTAACAGAAAATATATATGAGAAGACAAAATCAGACCTGTCAGACGTCAACAGTGCTGCATGCGTGCATCCATACATACTTTGACACGTGGCGAACTATATGGAACCACGTTTCGGTCCCTTGCTTTGTCGATGATTTTTTTCTGATACGGCCAAACTGGCAACTTGTCAAGCCCTGTCACGTGTTTTCTGCTAAACAGTGCACATTGCCGCTTGATATGCACAGGAATGAATGGACTGTTACCTAGCTAAGTTGACCCGTGACAGTGAAGTATAAAAAAATACTATGTGTTCCACTTCCAATGCGCATGTTTTGAATAGATGATCACGGGAATCAAACGAAAGAACTTTTTGTTAAAGTAATAAAAAAAAAATCAAGCAAAAGACCGGACATGGGAGATTCTATTCGAAAAAAATGCTTCTTTGTGTTGGCCATTGTCTCCTAAACTAAATTGCAAGTGGTGTCCACGTGTCGTCGTGTTGATCTACTTTGCTATGTAAGTACCTGTTTTTTCATTCATTTTCTCTAATAAATTGATATTTAATAAGTGGCACCATGTAGTCATGTACTGAGCTTGATTGGGCGTAGTCGCGTAGAGAGCCGCATAATGATTTCTATTGTGTAACTGAAAATTTGTGGTTCTGACTCTCCGAACGTAAAGAGCGGATAATGCAGACAAGCTACCCTGTCAATTGGAAACAATGCAGCCTCAGTGCCACATCAGTTCTTGTCAATACGGCCTCCTTTTTCTTCGTTAGTCAAGATTCAGATAAAATTCAATTACCTAAAGTTGTTTATCCGGATCTTTTTGCTCCACCCTCTACGGCTCTATCCCTTGATTTTATAATTTTACCCACCAAACACCTCAAATAAACTATTGCATAATCCACCAAACACCTCAAATAAACTATGTAACGAAATCATGATGCAATATGCCTACCGAGGTCTACGAATATTATTTAAAAATAATTTACTTTTATAATGCATATAAATAATATCAAATATTCACTACAAGATTAAGACAAATCCGTGAGAGTAAAAAAATAAAAAAAATACTATTGTCAAGGGTATATCGACTGAAATGTGCTATTTTTGAGTGTATCGGTATTAATGACATGAGTCTCCGCGACGATGCTGTCAATAAAAAACATGTACTTTTATCCTTAGCAGATATTGTTCCATTCTTGTATTGATTGATTTTTTAAGAAAGATTTTTTTTTAATTTAAGGTTGCCGGTGAAGTATCGCCAACAGGAAATAAAATTTTGCAAATACTACGTGGTGAATTGTAAAGGTGTTGGGACGTGTTAAATCTCATGTCAATGCGCATCCAGTATAAATGTCGTGTCGTGTGTGCTGTGCCGAATAATACTGATTCCGGATATATATATATATATATATATATATATATTGGCAGGAACGTCATGATATTTCGTGTTTAAGAGTGCCGAAACATGCTTAGATATGATGTGCCAATAATATAATACTTGATAAGTAGCGGGTCGGATCGATATGTGTGGGAAATTAAGATGTACTGTATTGTATTCTGATGTAGAATAGGTTACTATATGTCTCAATAGAATTATTATGCTTGATATGTAGCGGTTCCGATCGATATGTATGGGAACTAAGATGTACTATATTGTATTCTGATGTAGAATAGTTTACCATGTCTGAATAGAATTATTGTAAATTTATAATGATTGCTTCGTTGCAATTTATACATGTAGAGGCTTCTCATTGTCTTTTGATTTTGTTGGAGTTATGTTTATCGTTTATTTCGTAAATGTTTTAGCAATTAATAAACCGAAAAATCAAATCTAATTCTGAATTTAGATTAATTAAGTATCAAGATGTTCCCGTTCAAAAAGATATCCCATTCTCGTTGGTAGGAAGTGAAAACTTATTGTTTAAGTTAAGATTAAATACTTTAGAATTATTCAAGTTTTGATCCGTGTCTTGACGTGTCCTAGACGTGTCATATCATGTGACATGATCATTCCGTGTTTATCGTACCGATTTTATTCAACTTCAAACACAACACTTCTTTCAACATATATGGCACAAACACATCTTGACATGATCGACATGCTTAACACCAGATGTCGTGTTCTGTTGTGTTTCAATCCGTATATGATGTACCGTGTTCACGTGCTACATGTTTTGTTTTACAATTCACTACTACTACGGAATAACAGAAATATAAAAACCAATGCACAATTATTGTTCAACACAAGGATACGCATCTGTTGTTATTCTTGTGCATTAACAGTGTTTCTGCTATCCCTGTTTTTTCAAATCCAGTCATTGAATTGTTTCAAGATGCGTCTACAAAAAAGTTCTGAAAAAAAAATCGCTTTGAAATTTGTTCTAAAAATAAATTAAACAGTTGAATTCGAAAAAACAGAGATAGTAGAATTACTATTTATAGGAAAAAAAAAAATAGCAGCAAATTTGATTCCTCAACACAAAGGCAACAATCAATCTTAGCGAACAAACTTTTATCTTCTCTCCAAACAAGTTGTCTTTTTCAATCTCATTTAACGATGCAAGCGCTCTCTGACAAACTTTCGAACAAGCAAAATGTGCTACGTACACCTTACTAATCCAAGAAAAGAGGCAGTTGTTTAATTTCTAGACCAGCACAGGACCGTATGGGTCAGCCGAAACAGTCGACCAATTGGGCCTGTTTCCGTAACAAATACTCAAATTAAAAAAGAGGAGGGTTCAAATGCCTCCATGTTTTTGTGCCTCTATCATGTCTCCATCTCTCTCTGTCATTTTTAAAGTTGAAACAGTCAATCCGAACCGCTCAACCTAACCTCGATACTAAAATATGTTTGGAGACGAAATTTTATATATTTAGGAATTTTTTTACTATTTTTTTAGATAGGTACAAAATCAGTAAATCTGAACCATCTAAAAACAGTATTTTTGTACCTATCTAAAAAAATAGTAAAAAAATTCCTAAAAATATAAAATTTGGTCTCCAAACATATTTTAGTATTGAAGTTAGGTTGAGCGGTTCGGATCGACTGTTTGAACTTTGAAAATGATAGAGAGAGGTGGAGGCATGATGGAGGCATTTGAACCCTCTCATTAAAAAATATTATTATTTAATTAGGAATGATTTTAATAAAGATTGTATTGACTCCACCAATCATTATTATTATGCTTTAATATTTACAACACGTTGATATTATGCAAAAAAAAAAAAAAATCAAGTGTGTATGGGATAAATAATGTCAAATAATGGTTCCACACTGAGGGGCGTAAGATCTAAACTTATTTATTATAAATTAATTTTGAAGGATTCTAACTACTCAACCAATCTGAATATATACTTTACTTTTTTAGTTTTTATTTTAATAAGAATTCTAAATAGTTAACTATAACTATGCAATAGTTTCGCTATAACTTTTTAGGACCTTAAAAGTCAATAGCGCTATCAACTATTTTTTATGAAATAACTAACTGTAGCTGTACTATAGTGTTTTTTTAGATTTTATGTAATGATGCGATAAAAGCTATTTTTAACCTTATTTATAATCTTCATAAAAAAATAAGGAAAAGATCAAGTGTGTTTAACATATATATCAAACGATGATTCTAGCTATCACCTGCGGTATTTTCACTATATATATATATATAGAGGAGGGTTCAAATGCCTCCATTTTTTGTGTCTCCACCATACCTCTATTTTTTAAAACTTTAATAATTCAAAATTTAAAACTTAAAAGTAAAAAATAAAACCGTTGGATATGATCTACATCATTTTATCTATGCACGTATAAAAAATTATGACATTTTAATTTTATTTGGGTTGTCATCAAGAGCTTGTTAAAAACTTACTAATGTGGATCATTTCTAAACGTTGATTTTTGAATTTATTGATTCATATAAAAATAAAATTGAAATGTCATAATTTTTTATGAGTACATAGAGAAAATAATATAGATCACATCTAACGGTTTTATTTTAACTTTTGAGTTTTAAATTTTGAGTTATTAATGTTTTAAAAAAATGGAGGCATGATGGAGGCACAAAAAATAGAGGCATTTGAACCCTCCTCATATATATATATATATATTAACTACAAGAGTCGTGCCATGGCGTCTTTCTTTGCTTACTCACTGCTACCTAGTGGGGGCCTAGATATCACGACTAGCGTATCAACCCTTCCCCTGGGATTTAGGCTACTGGTGAGACAAATAGAGTCGTTGAGAAGTGGGATAGGTTTGTCGTAGGAGAGAGATCGGGATTCCAGACAGGGCTAGGGTTTGGGGCTAGTGCGGATTAGCTAGGGAGGAATTAGGTTGGGCGCAAAGAATTGAAGAGAGGAGTTGTGAAAGTGAAAGTGAAGAGGTGATGACTTCCGATACCACACATCTCGCATCCTCTGCATTAATGCAACGTTTGAGTTCAGCTCTGGAATGTCTGATTAGAATCCGGACCAATTATGTTCATGCATGTAATGTACGGGGTATTTTTAAAATCAGTATTAATATGAAGGAATGGATCGGATATCTATACTCAAACAGTGCGTTAATGCTGAGCATATGAATTTCACATCTCTACCACTTCATTATGGAGTCTGTGTCCCCCCAGGTACGTGATGTACAATCTAACAAAACATATAGTCCAGATTAATCTCAGGCTCAGCTAGGTCAAATTTGATCCGGTGCCTATTAAAACTATAGGGGATTTGCTTTGAGATGCGTGCCAAGTAAAAAGAATGGTCCAAATTTGGCACTTGCACTTCAGGTACCTGAGTGATACGGATTCTTCATTACGACCACGTTTTTAATTTATTGTTCTTTGCGTACTAGAACTACGAGAATATGTTCGGATCCCTTTAAAGAATAAGTGATTGCTAGAACTTAATTATTAGTGGTGCATTGCTTCGGTGCATATCTTTAGTGAGAAATACAGTATTCTAGCTTTCAATCAAAAAAATGTAGCTCTTTAAGAACTTTAGACTCTCATATTAAATCACTAGCTGTTTTATGATGCAAAGTCAGAAGTGATGATAATGATCGATGATAATGATCTTTCAGGATAAAGTTCTAAATATAAGAGCATCTACATCCCTAAACCTCAAAAGGATTTCTAAATAATTGTTAACTATTTTTTAGAAATTTGGTCTTTAAAGTTTCTAACTCTCACATCCCTGAAACTCATTTTAGAGTTTCTATTAAGCCACATCAGCAACAAATTAAAAAATAAAAACAATTTGAGCTAATCATTTGACCAACATAGAGTTTATAAACAGTTTATTAATAAGAAACTTTCCTGCATAGTTTCTAAATAAGAAACTCTCCCACATCTCTGAAACTGGATTAGAAACTGCCACGTCAGATTAGAAACTCTAATAGTTTCAAAAATGTAGATGCTCTAAGGCTCCAACTCTTTGGACTTGAAAAAGACAGGGGACGCTTTTTAAAATATTTTCAACGATAAACTTTTTAATTAGTAATTGCTATTGCTATTGCTTATATTTTGTGAATTGTTTTTACTTCTGCCTAGAACCGGTGCATTCACGTCTTTTGTTTGTGATAGATACACAACAAGAATGAGACACTTTTCGCGAGGATAAAAAAGTGACTTTTTGCGACGGACCACTCTCATTGTTTAGTTTTTTTTTTTGCGACGGACGACCGTCATAAATGCGCTTTTTCCCTCGCAAAAAGTGTCTACTTTGTTGTAGTGATACTCTCTAAGGACAGGATATTAATTCGAGAAGAAATAGGGTGTTCTTAAGTTCACCAAACTTTTTGATGAACTCAAATATAAAATCTGTCAAATCAGCTTTAAATAATGAATCTGAACCATTGAAATCCGCCTATCTTACGAGTGATGTGTCTACATGTGAAAATTTTAAACATTCGAATTAATTTAGTATAAAGTCAAGTGGTCAAAAAATGCTCAAAAATTGAATGCATTAAAAATTTAATTTATTGACCTTCTAATTTTGACCGATTGACTTTATACTAAATTAATTTGAACGTTTAAAAATTTCATATGTAGGCCCATTAATTACTCGTAAGGTAGGCAGATTTCAACAACTCGGATTTGTCATTTGAAGCCGATTCAATAGGTTTTAGATTTAAGAGTTCACCAAAGAACTTGGTGAACTTAAGAACACCCTAGTTCTACTCTACTAATTCTAAGGAATAGAACTAGGGTGTTCATAAGTTCACCAAGCTCCTTGGTGAACTCCAGTCTAAAACTCATCGAATCGGTATTAAATGACGAATCTGAACCATTGAAATCTGCCTACTTTACGAGTGATGCTTCTACATGTAAAAAAAAAATTAATTTTGAAATTAATTTTGCATAGAGTCAAATGGTCCAAAAACGTTCAAAAAATAAATGCATTAAAATTAATTTATTAACCTTCTAATTTTAACCGCTTGACTTTATACTAAATTAATTCGAATGTTTAAAATTTTCACATATAGACGCATCACTCGTAAGGTAGACGAGTTTCAATGGTTCGGATTTATTATTTGAAGCCGATTTGATTGATTTTAGACTTGAGTTCACCAAAAAAAACTTGTTGGTTTTAAGAACACCCTAGTTCTACTCCTAAGTAAGCTTTATCGCTTAGTTTTTATTATTTTATTATTTTTTTTGTAAATGACAACGCGTACAGTTGTTTGATATCCAATTTAGACTCTATTCATTTTTTAAAATGAAATAGGTGAGTTTTCTCACTTTTATAAAAAAAAATGTTATTAAAATAAGTCACCAAATATTATTACTAAATACATATCCCTCAAAATTAAAAATATCTCACATTTCTCATCATTTGAATTAACCTGCTAATAGTTGCTAAAATAAATTAATCCATGATAATATGTGAATAAATTTTAAATTACTATTTACTCCAGCTTCATCTTTCTTAAGTTTTCATCCTTGACAGCCTAAGAAGAAAAGCATTTATTTTATAAAGAAAATGATTTTTTTAAGGCAATATCAACATGTAATAAATTCAAAACAAATAATATGTATGGAACTAATAGTAAATAATAGTAATTTCAAACCATAAAAATAACAAAAAAAAAGATCTGATTTAAAAATTAAGACAGTGGAATCTCATAAAAAAAAAAACGCTTCAAATATAGAACTCATATTATATAAAAGAATTTGGGGAAATATGAGAGGCATTTTAAGTATGGGTGGAGATATATCTAATATTAAACTTTTGTTGGGGGAATAAGATAATTGTAATTTTGAACATATATTTAATAACAAACGATTTAATTCACAAACGTCCAATTATATATCCCTTTAATTTTTAGGACACCCACATATCGATCGGCCCATCATTTCGTGCTTAGTTTGTACATGTACAGATATCTGTATCGGGCAAATAATGCAAGCATCTGTCATTTTCATCGAAGATATACAATATTCTCCCGAAATTTTTATTTATACCATATTAAAAAAAAAATCCAGAAATTATGTTTTCTGGAAATTAAAAAAATATATCAGTGCCGTCCAATATCTCTACAACTGTAAAGACTGGAGACCGCTCATTGCTTTTGTAGCCCCAGTCCAAAGGCCACCCAATGCCCTTGCGCACACCACCCTCCCCCCTATTTTAGAATTTTTTTCATAAACCATAATTAATAAAACGAATTTTATGGAAACAATATGATTGATTTTTTTTTTCAAAAACTATAAGGACCGTACGGTCCCTACGGTCTCCAAAATTGCATTTTTTTAGACCGTATGGACCATACGGTCTTACCTTTTTCTTTTTCTTTTTTAAAACATAATTTTTTTTATTTTTTGTATTAAAACATTAGAAATATTGAATATATTTCTTTGAAAATAGATGAAATATAATATAATTTGATTTATTAGAAAAACTGTAACAAATAACCCGGATCAATATTTTTCAGATCGGATTTTTCGCGGCTGTAAGAAAAATTAATATATTTCTTTGTGTTATTGGAAAAAATTAAAAATGCTTAGATTCTGAGTTATTGATCCCGGTTCAAAAGTCACTTCTAGATAATCTAGAAAATATTGTGATCCTTCTAGGACATTTAATTTATAAAAAGTTGTATCTGTTTTGACAATTCTTTTTGAATAACAATCATTAAATAACTTAAAGTTTTTGGTTTTTTTCAAAAATAGATACAACTTTTCATAAATTAAATGTACTAGAAGGATCACAATATTTTCTGAATTACCTAGAAGTGACTTTTGAACCGGAATCAATAACTCAGAATCTAAGCATTTTTATTTTTTTCCAATAACACATAAAGAAATATATTAATTTATCTTACAGCTGCGAAAAACCCGACCTGGAAAATATTGATCCGGATTATTTGTTGCAGTCTTTCTAATAAATCAAATTATATTATATTTCATCTATTTTCAAAGAAATATATTCAATATTTCTAATATTTTAATACAAAAAATTTAAATTTTTTAAAAATTTATGTTTTTTTTTTAAAAAGGTAAGACCGTATGGTCCATACGGTCTCAAAAAATGCAATTTTGGAGACCGTAGGGACCATACGGTCCTTATGGTTTTTGAAGAAGAAAAAACCCAATCATATTGGTTCCGTAAAATTCGTTTTATTAATTATGGTTTATGAAAAAAATTCCCTATTTTTACTTAACATAAATTGTATTAATTTTTTTATATAGTTTATCTATTATGTTTAATTGTTATTTTTTTTAAATATCGTTCGTTAGTCGGATAAAATTTTGAATTTGTTGTTTATTTTTAAAATGTCATTCGTTTGAAATGTTGTTTGTGTACGAACAAATAATGATATAATAAAAAAATAAATAATAAAGCAACAAAATAAATAAGTCATAGTATCTGACAAAACATCTAGCAAAGTACAAATCAAGACCTACGAGTTTGGACCAAATACCATCTTTGGCTTCTTCTTCCTAAATCCCTTACCCTGCTTGGAGAGTGCCGTCTCGTCAATATCTAAGTCATCATCCTCCGGATGGACATCCTATTCATGAACCGGCTCATCATGAACCTCTTCAATTTCGGATTTCTGTTGGACTCTAGGACCAAAAGCTGTAGTCTGTCCAGACTCACCTTGCGTGAATCAGAGTAACAGGCTCGAGACAAACTATAATAAATACCTTATGGTCTGTTAAAACGTCACCACCAGTATAAATGGATACCATAAAACTCATTTTGAACCAATACACACAAACCTAAAATTAAAAATTAACTAAATTAATTATTAACCTGTGAAAAATAAAAATAAAATTGAAAAGGAAGAAAAAAATAACTTACAGATTAGAAGAGAGAATAAATGAAGATGAGAAATGAAATCGTGTCTCTGACAAGGTATATATAGTAAAATAGGGATCTCCATGTCAATTGGCGACCTCTAGACTGGAGCCGCAGAGGCAATGGGCAGCCCCCAGTCTTGAAGACCACAGAGACATCCGGTCCTGGTAGATATGAAATTTCCCATAAAACATAATATATATATTTTTTAGGGATCGATTAACAGTCCCCCTACTTCAGTCCCCTATCTGTCCCCCGCACTAAAAGACAAAAAAAATAGTTAAAACGTGTTAATTACCACCAAAGAGCAAGATTAATGCTATCTTATTAATAGTCAAAACGTATAGTATTCATACCTACGAATTTATAGTATTCATACTTATTATCATAACTATTTGTCATATGTAAACACAAGCTGGAGGGGACCAGTAACAACCAGGGGGACCGCTGACGTCTTGTGACAGCCTGGATTGGGGACCGCAATCGTCTGAAAGCGACATTTGCCAAGATTGGGGACCACTACAGCGAAAATATATATCATTCATATCTAAATATAGAAGTATTCATATCTAAACAAATGAAGTATTCATACTGACGATTATGAAGTATTCATACATGTTTGAAATAATTTATACAATTCAAAATTCAAAGTCAGATTCATCTCTCACCCCACCTCTTCCAAGAAGTATTCATACTGACGATTACGAAGTATTCATACATGTTCAAAATAATTTATACAATTCAAAATTCATTATCAAATTCATCCCTCACCCACATCTTCCAAGAAGTATTTATATCTAACATGAAGTATGCATATATAACAAATGAAGTATTCATATTTAACTAATGAAGTACTCAATATATAACAAATGAAATATTCATATATATAACTATTCATATCTAACTAATAAAGTATTTACACATGACACTAACAATATTCATATCTGACACTAATAATATTCACACTTGCCCAGATTGGGACCAAGAAATATTCTCAACATACTAGTATGCATATCTAAAACAATGAAGTATTCATATCTAACTAAAGAATTATTCATACTGACGATTACGAAGTATTCATACATGTTCGAAATAATTTATACAATTCAAAATTCAAAGTCAGATTCATCTCTCTCATCCCACCTCTTCCAAGAAGTATTCATATGTAACATGAAGTACGCATATCTAACAACTGAAGTATTCATATCTAACTAATGAAGTATTCATATGTTGCATTGTGACAACCTTCGCTGGGCTAGCATGGACCCTCTCCAATGGTGCACCACGCTCTCCCCGCCGAATCTTGACGGTGCACCATGCTCTCCTCGTCAGATCTCGACGGTGCACCACGCTCTCCTCGCCGGATCTCGACGGTGCACCACGCTCTCCTCACCGGATCTCGACGGTGCACCACGCTCTCCTCGCCACGTGAGAAGATTGAAGATTGAAGAGGGTAGATTTTGACCACGTGAGGGAACAAAAAAGGAAAGTTGTTAGGGGGACAGATAGGGGACAGATTCAAGGGGGACAACATCTTTACTCTCTTTTTTAATATGGTAGAAAGTAAAATTTTCGGAATATTGTCATCTCTAAGTCATGCAATGACTTGCGTCTTTCTATCAAAATTTGAAATGTTATTTACATAAAATTTATCAACTATATATAAAACGTGCACATCTTATTTGAGAAAATCCCGGGCTCCACGTAGAGCTGTGGCAACCACAAAAAAACAAACAATTATGCTGTAATAAGTTCGCCAAATTTTTGAAATGGTTTCAGTTTTCTTGATAAAGAAGCATACAGCAAGATAAATACTTCGGAACAAAATTTACTTAAATCCGATTTTTGTAGTTTAGAGATAGCTTTGTATGATTTTAAAAAGGATCCTGATAATAATTTCCGCAGCTTTATCTTCACAAAAAATTCTGCACAAAATGTCAAAAAAAATCATGGGGGACCGCTCAATCATTAATAAGCGTTCAGAAAACTGTTAGTATTTAACTTGAAACATCAAAGTATTTATCTTGAATTTGCAAAGTATTTATCTTAAATTTGCAAAGTATTAATCCTTCTGCAATGATCTCTATTTATGAAAGAATAAATTAATTCATTAGTTGTATCCGCACAAAATTTCTTTTTTTTTTAATCGTCCCTGCACAACTGGGAACCATTAAATAAACAATCCCCTCATAAATACTTGTCATTTATTCCCGCACAATTTTTTTTTTAATCTTCTCCGCACAACTGGAGACCATTAAATAAACAATCCCCTCATAAATACTTTAATTTTCTCTTTTAAATGAGATTCATGATGACATACTTTCGGTCTTGTCGTCACACAAGTATTTATACTTATACTTGCAAATATTTTTTACATATGACATTGGCTAATATCTGAAAGTATTAATATTAAGTATTACAAGTATTTATGCCTATGCATTGGAGTATTTATACTTATGTGGTCAACTATTTTTGTTAGATAAATGTTAACGCATGGACAATTTAGGAAGGTTGATGCGGGAATGCGGGGTCCCCACTATTTCATTTGATGAAGGTTGACGCGGGGACTATTGAGGGCTGGAAAATGGATGGTCATATCAAGTTATGCATACAAGTATTAATTTCTTATATTTTAGTATTTATATTTATGAAGGTTAATGCAGAACGAATGTGGCAACTGGAAAAAAGGGATCATATAATTAGTAAGGACCATAATACAATTTTCCTTTAATAGACCGGTGCGGAGATAAATGGGAGATAGAGGTGTGGGAATGATTATAATTATTCTATTATAATATAGATATCATGTTGAGTAGTTCAGTTTAATAATTTGCACCTTTAAAGTCTGAGATACAAAATATGAGACACAATCAGGCATTTGAACTCTCTAAATAAAATTACCGCACTATCAAGGTCCTTATTCCATTAAAAACTTAATTTATCGAATTTAGCCGATAGATACAATTAGATATTATTCCATTAAAACTTCTGATGAGTATCCATTTAAATTTCACTATTATTTAAGGAATTGATCAGTAATGACAAAATTATTCAATAATCATATTAACTTAAAGGGTAATTATAATTTCTCCCACCTATCCATCCCCCATTTCATCCCTCAACTAACTTTTTATTTTGGAAGCGTCTAATTGTCCACAGCCTTTTGTCCACCATTTGTCCACAGCTTTGACTTGCGCGAATACTGTAAAATTACTTCTACATGCTATATAATTATACAATATATCACATAAAATATATCAGTTAATCACAAAACATCCAGCAACTATTTGAAATGGTCCCATGATAGTTAGAAAAAGATTGCAACTTGCACAACATGACAAAATAAATGTACTTTCAAACTGTACTTTCGAAAATTACAATTATAGGAAGTTATTGGCAGTTAGAGTTAGTTATTAGCGGTTATTGGCAGTACTGTAAAATTGAATCTTGTATACTGTAAAATTGAATCTTGTATACTGTAAAATTGAATCTTGTATACAGTAAAATTTTCAATTGAATCTTGTATACTATAAAATTGAATCTTGTATACTGTAAAATTGAATCTTTTACACAGTAAAATTTACAATTGAATCTTGTATACTGTAAAATTGAATCAGCAGAACTGTAAAATTGAATCTTGTATACAGTAGAATTTTCAATTGAATATTGTTCGGATGAGTAAGAAGCCTCTCTATCATCTCTTTCTTCCAGATTTTCACAAGATGAATACTGTAAAATTAACAAATCAATACTCCATATTGCCTTTCTATCATCTCTTTCCTCTACATTTCCACAAGATGAATACTGTAAAATTAACGGGGCAATACTATAAAATTAACAGATCAATACTCCATATCGCCTCTCTATCATCTCTTTCTTCCAGATTTTCACAAGATGAATACTGTAAAATTACAAGATGAACACTGTAAAATTAACAAGACAATACTGTAAAATTAACAGATTAATACTCCATATCGCCTCTCTATCATCTATTTCCTCCAGATTTTCACAAGATGAATACTGTAAAATGACAAGATGAATACTGTAAAATTAACGGGGCAATACAGTAAAATTAACAGATCAATACTCCATATCGCCTCTCTATCATCTCTTTCCTCCAGATTTCATTTGAAATGCTAGATCTGTTACTGCATATAACGAAAACAACAAATTCAACAGAAATAACTTACTAGATTCGAATTTTGCCGTGCTCTTCAACAAAAACAACTTCTCATTTGTGTTATAAGTGGCATGATAAATGCAAGCTTTGAATGCGGATGAGAATTTAGGTGCTGTGGAAAACAACTTGTGCAAATTCATCCAACTTCTTTATCTCAATCTAATAATACAAACGCAGCAACCAAAAAGTCAAAGACGCAATCAAGTAAAATTAGAGAAAAAAGACACTTATTCATCCGCCATAGTAGATCTATTGCCCTACGCCTGAACAGTCCGAGAGGAGGTGAGAGGCATGAATATTAAAGAGATGAGGCGAGAGGAGAGATGAGGTGAGAGAGAGGAGAGATGAGGCATGAATATTAAAGAGAGATAAATCTGATCGGATTGCAATCAAGGAGAGGAGAAGAGGCGACGGGCAAGGAGAAAAGAAAGAGAGAGAAATTCAAAAAAGAAAATCTGATCGGAAATTTGAAAAATAAAATTCGGAAGGTTCCGCCAACGACGATATGTTTAAATACAAGTTAAACCGTTAGAAAGTGAAAACCGGATAACGCTGTGGACAGATGGTGGACAAAACTCAGTGGACAGAAACCTTTTCTCTTTTATTTTAACTATAACTATAACTACTATTTCTAACAACTTTTATTTATTTCGTCTTTCTCCCTTTCTCTTCCAACTCTATTTTCTTTTTTCACCTCCATCTTCTTCTCCCACCTCCACCTCCGCCTCCCTCTCCCACCTCCCTCTCCCACCTCCGCCTCCCACCTCCCTCTCTCACCTTCACCTCCCACACCTCACCTCACCTCCGCCTCTACCTCCCTCTCCCACCTCCGCATCCCACCTCCTCCTCCGCCTCCGTTTTTCCATCGATAAGCTCTCCTCCCTCTCCTACCTCCCACCCTCTCCCACCTCGAAATGATAAATACAATAAGCTCCCTCCCTCTTACACTTTCGCCTCGATTTTTTTCCCTCTATGCCTGCTGCTCCCGCTCCAGCGAACGTTCTGCCGGAGATCATCCGTCACTCCATCCCAATCAAGCATGCGTGCCAGAAATGAATACTTCAACGTGTATAAATGAACACTTCAATGTGTATGAATGAATACTAGAGCACGTCTCTACCGGGTCAAATCTGTCACTGTCGATAGTATCAAAATAATTTTGTATATGTATATACAATTCATCATTTTCATGTTTATGTTCCCCTTCCTCATGAAGTAACGGGTTTTGCAAAGAACAAAACTTTATTAATGGTGAATTAGGCCACTGCTTATTAAATAAATGACATAAAAATAAATTTTGAAAAAAATAGAGATATATGAATGAATATTTGATGTCTTAGAGATGAATACTTCAATATGCTTAAATGAATACTTAATATCTTAAGGTGAATACTTGCGTGACAAGATATTAATACTTGTGCAACAGACAACTCGAAAATATGTCATCATGGATCTCATTTGAAAGATAAAATTGTGTAGAAAACGTTCGTGATTTTAGATTTGCAAAATTCTTCACAGATCGTCAGAAATATTGGTTAGATTGAATAGAGAAAAAAAAACCCACTTCTAAAAACGTGTAAAAAATAGATGAATGATGTGTCCAGTTTTTATATTTACACTTACACAATGAGGATTAATACTTTCTCGATAAGAGATGAATACTTGTGCAACGGACAACTCGAAAGTATGTCATCATGTATCTCATTTGAAAGATAAAATTGTGTAGAAAACGTTCGTGATTTTAGATTTGCAAAATTTCTCATAGATCATCAGAAATATTGGTTAGATTGAACGGAGAAAAAAACCCACCTCTAAAAACGTGTAAAAGATGAATAAGTGATGTGTCTAATTTTTATATTTGCACTTGCACGACGATGATGAATACTTTCTTGATAATGATGAATACTTGTACAACGAACAACTCAAAAGTATATCATCATGGATCTCATTTTAAATATAAAATTATGTAAAAAACATTCGTGGTTTTAGATTTACAAAATTCATCACCGATCGTCAGACATATTGATTAGATTGAACGAAGAAAAAAAATCCCACCTCTAAAAACGTGTCCAGTTTTTTTTTTAAATACTTGATATGTTAGGTATGAATACTTGATGTGTTATATATGAATACTTGATGCATTACAGATGAATACTTGCGCGCTCTAGTTGTAAAATCTTTCAAATATTATGTGGTCCCCAAATAGTAAGTGGTCCTCCTAGGTAGTTAGTAGTTATTGAAGTAGTTAATGACTGGGGGATGAAATGGGGGATTGTTACGGGGGGATAGCTAGATGCTCCCTAACTTAAAAAGTGGTTATCAAAATTGAGAAAAATAAACCTATAGATACGCACTCTATTATTTAGATCGATGATATATAACCATAGTGACAAATGAATTATTCGGGTTTGGTTCGACGAGGTAAAAAATTAGTGATTTGAGAATAATTTAGGTATAATTCGGGAATGATTTGGAATTATTTGGACCAGATACCTCAGTCCTGCAAGAGAGAAGAATAAAAATTCTGAAAAAAAATCGCGAAAAAATTGGAAAAAATTCGTGAATTATTCGAGTTTAATTAGGTCAAAGTTCGATCAACCGAATAATTCAGATCACCAAAAAATAAATAATTCGGATTGAATTCGCGAATCTTGTATACAATGATAACAGTCGAATTTTGTTGATGATTGATTAGTGACCAAACTATTCTATGATTATATTAAATTTGGCAAAATTTTAATTACATAAAATTCTAAAAAATAAATACATCTATGATTTACTTTCTTTGATTTGACAATTATTTCGTTAGTTATGACAATTGCCAAATAATTTCACTCTCTGAATTAATAACTATTTCATCAGTGATCACAATTGTCAAATATATCTCTTTCTATTTTAAAATACTCTAAACTTCCCACCGCTTACTTTATCTCCTGTTTGTAGTATGTTACATTTTGAGTTCCCATTGGCGTTGCTTAGTGTTCAATGGGCACCTCTCGCTGATTGTATTTCACTGATTTGAGAATTGTTGTTCATTTTCCTACTGTTGCTCTACAGCGTTAGTTTTTATTTCATCTGTTTTTTAAGTTGGGAGAGAAGATCTTTATTAAGGCCTCTGGATTTGCTGTGACATTAAACTCTGTAACCTTTTGTTTTGCTGTTATATTAACCCCTGGCAGCCTCTGCCCGGTTATTGATAAAAAAAAAAAGGAGTTCCCATGGGCGTCATTGCCTTTTTGAAAAGATCATAAAAACAATAAACGAGAAAGCAAACACCAAAGAAAAGTAATAAAAAAACAATTAGATAAAATTTATCTGACTAAACAGAGACTATAAAAAAAGATATTCAAGTGGAGAGAAAAATAATGATGAGAGAAACAAAGGCGTGCCATCCTAGGTGGTACCGTGGTAGATATGTGGAAATTGCTAAAAATCGCTGTCAGACACAATTGTTAGCGTATTGATTTCCTCTCCTTGAGCGCATCTACTAAACAGAAAATAGCTAACCATGCAAGACATGGATAAAGAAACGTGAACTTTTTTTATCGGAGAAAAATACGTATGCAGTATGCGACAGACAATATGATTTGTTGTGATATTTATCATGTTGCTTTTTGTGAACTCTGAGCAATTAACATGTCTGTATTTTGACTCATTATGGCTAGATTTGAGTCGTTGTGTATATAATAATAATAACATTATTATTATTATTATTATTATTATTATTATTATTATTATTATTATTATTATTATAATAATAATAATTATTATTATTATTATAATAATAATAATAATAATTATTATTATTATTATTATTATTATTATTATGACGATGATGATGATGAGAGAAACAAAATGCGTACAATTATTTCATATTAATGTAGATCTGTTTAATTCTTTGAGGAAGGGAGAGACTGAGGAATGAAGTTTCAAGACTCAATTCTTAGTTCTTTTTAAATCAAACTTTAGTATTAGGCCATGTTTAGTTGTGGTGGAGGTTTTACTGTTCACGTGAAAAAAAAAATTCACTCAGACTAAATTTTTTTTTTTCCTATGTGAAAAATAAAAATAAGTTCAAAACTTTTTCAATCTCATTCTCATTCATCCACTGAACTGGGCCTTATTTTGATGGTTGTGTCATGTACTGTGTGCTGGCTGTGACTAGTTGTTTTGTGATATTTTGTGTCGTTTTTATGAGTGTGATTTGGCTAATGTTTGAACATTTAACACTAGGTTGGATGCCTGAATAGTGGAACTTGGTAATTCGTAACTTAAATTTCATTGTCATGAAACAAGCTTAATACATCTTATTTTACAAAAAAGATTGCAGTCAATGAATGAATTGAGGTGACATGATCGTAAAATATTCAAGAATCAGTTCTCTTAGGTTTGTTTTCTTTTCATAAGAATAGGTATATATTTTATCTATTTTTTGCAAAGAAAAAGAGTACGCCATGACAGTCCTAATCAAATTAATTGTAAGATGGAACTTGCAATAATAAAAAATTGTAAGATGGGACTTTCCTAAAAAGCAAAAAACAAAAACAAAAACAAATGTAAGATGGGACGCTATTAAATATTACTATCAAAATGACTAAATGAGGATGGGTGTTTATTCAATTTTAAATTATTGAACGAAAGGATTTAATATGTTTGACAAATGTATGTGTCGCGTTTTTCTCGATTTAGGTTAGAAAAGCCTTTTATTGTCAATTCACACAGTTTTGTAATTTCTTATTAAATCGTGCTTGAGATGGCGAAATCCCACTGGAAAGCACCTAACAGAAAAGCAGGAATCTGTTGTTGGCTTGCGGACTGAAGCATTGTACTTAAAAATTGGAAGCAAAAAGAGGAGCTTACCGACTATCTAATTTAATGATCTCGATGTTAAGTTTCTAAAATGTAACTGTCACTAATGATGCCACGTACCTACCCCGCGCATTAAATGTAAATAAACAATTCTTTAATTCTTTAATTAATTTTAGTACAGAGGCATTTTGTTTAGTGTTATTAGTTTTGTACAATTGTTCAGCACGAGAAGATGACGCCTGCTTGAGTTGCTTCGCTAATGGAAACCATTTGACAAAATGGGCTACATAAATATTTGTTTATTGTATACCAAAATGAATAACCTATGCTTTATTTCCCGCCTGACTATTAACAACCGCCAAGTCATAAATAATATTATTTTGTCCGGAAGTCCTCAAAATTCCTCCTTTATAACGACAAGCATATAACTAAGTTTTGAATTTTTTTTTTTATATAGTAGGATTAAAATCAGGCTTCTAAATAGTTAGCTATAGCTTTTTCGGACCATAAATGCTAAGCTATGAGATAAAATTGCGCTAACTCAGCTACGACCACTATAGCTATAATAGCTGACCGCCATTACTGCTATATGAGACCCGTTATAGCTACCGCTATGCTACATGGTTTTTTTTTTGCAATTTATATGGACTTCTGTACTTCTATTCTTATTTCTAATGCTACATGGTCTTCTACGATAAGTATACTAAACCAAACTATATGCTTCTATTTTTATTTGTGATTTATTCTATCATTATATATCGAGAAATATTCAAATACTAATTATTCATTTTGATTACTCTTTTTATAGTATTCGTTTGTAAAATTATTATCGTTCGTTTCAATTGAAAGCTGATTTTGATTATTATTATAATTATGAAATGTTTAAATATGTATATTGATTTCATTTATCTTATAAAATTAATTGCTCTTTGTCTATTATAATATGTAATACCATAAAGTATAAACTATTAAATAATGTTACTTTTTAGATTTTTTTCATTCTTATTTGCGTAATTGATAAAAAGTATAGACTTAGATTAGTTGTCATTTAGTTGTTACATCAATTCTCTAATATTGATTATGTTGATAATTAGTACAAATATAGAATATAAAGTTTGAAAAGGGAAAATCGGTATGTGTGATAGCTTCCGCTATAGCTATATACGCTATTCGCAATAGCTTTTTTTTTTGTCTCCCCGCTATACCGCTATAATCGTTATTTAGAACCTTGATTAAAATGCATTATTGGTGTTGTGCTCTAATAAGGCTTTACATTTTTATCTTCGTTTTTAAAGTTCGAATAGTCGATTCAAATAGCTCAACACAATCTTCGTATTAAAATGTGCTTAGAGACCAAATTTTATATATTTTTTGGATTATTTTACTATTTTTTAAGATATATAAAAAAATCATTGTTTTCAAAAGATTTTGGACCATCCAAAAGAGAGATTTTATACCTATTAAATAATAGTAAAATAATTCAACAAAAAAATAATAATTTGGTCTCAAAGTACATTTTAATAATTTTGAGAAAGATGTTTCACGAAGTATAGATGTTTTTGTTCCTTCCAACTTCAAATTTTCATATTTGAAATAGGGGTTAGAACATTATTCCTTCCTCAAAAAAGAAAAAGAAAATCATATTCGAAACTTGAACATTAAATCTGAGCTGTTTGTTATGAAGTACATATGGAAATCTTAATAACAATTAAATTTATATTTTTTTTATTTCATTTACTAATTTACCATTGATTTAAACATTCTATATTTATATTATCTAATAGAGATGATTTTTTCCCAATTAAAAAATAGAGAAAACATCTAAAAATTAATGGTAACATTTTGTTTTCTATGGGAATTTGATACATAGATCGAGTCAGAAATAACATTTTTAATCTCAAATTAAAGTAGAAAGTTAAGTGCCATGATATAAAGTTAGCAATAAATAAATAAATGTCCACATAGGAAGAAATTTCACATCTTCAATACATTAAACGTGTCATCCCATCATTAATTTTATCTTGACTAAACAAGCATGCAATTAATCTCTGCTAATTACAGAGACTTGTGAAAAAGAAATCAAAGCTTTTTTTTTCAAAAGAAACCTTATTAGAGACTGCGAAGTTGCAAGAGAAATTAATTTTCCGATCTTTAAATAACAAACAGTTTTAAAACTTTTTTCTAACTAATTATACTACTTTCCCTTTCTCAATAGAAATCAAACTTTATTGACCAATTTGTTACGATGGACAGACGAATTATAGCAATCTCACAGCAAGCTTTTACTAAAACATGAGCATCATCTATAAAAAAAAATATATTTATATAAGGGTAGGGTTTTAATGCGAACAACTCAGCATGATCTCTGTTTTAAAATGTGTGCATGGAGACTAAATTTTATATATCTTTTTTTAAAAATAACTATTGTTTTAGATAAGTATAAAATTATTATTTTTCAGACAATTGTGTACCATCTAAAAACAATCATTTTGTATCTACTTAAAAATAATTAGGAAAATTAATAAAATAAAATAAAATAAAATAAAAATTTGATCTTCAAGTACATTTTAATATAGAGATCATGTTAAATGATTTGAGTTAATTGTTTGAACTTTGAAAACATAAATAAAAATGTGTAAAATAATAGAGACACAAAAACAAATAACACATTTAAACAATTATTACAGCTACTTATTTTTAAATCAAGTTCTGCAAATAGTAAGACTGATAATCCGAGGATGTTTGGCTGTGCACTCTTGCTCTGAATTAAATCATAAAAAAATGTGGTCTGGTTAATTATACGAATATTGTGCATTAGCTATAGTTTGTAATATATAGCAAGTTCCAAACTTAGAGGGTACGCTTGGATCGTGCAAGAATTAGTACAATAATAGTAGAAATGTTGTTTGAATTGTATATTTGAAATAGTGATGGAGGGAAGGAATATAATAATGATTTTTTATTTTTATCTTTTCAACTAACTTTTATATTTACCATAGCTTGTTAAATATATATAAAGCATCTTATTTATCAATTATACCTCAATTGCTTTTAACTGATTATAAAATATTTCTCATTATCTCATTTAATACCTCCATTACTTTTAACCGATTAGAAGAAAAATACAAGTCCTGATGAGTTATGAAAGAAATATTTTGTCAGAATAACTCCTTTTTACAATAACTATACTAATATATTTTTTGGAATTCCTTATATTTCCTATATTTTGTAATATTTGTTGGAGAAATTCCATGCATATCCCTCAAAAATAACATAATTACATATTTCCCTCTCTTCAATTCATGATATCAAATTTACCATTCTACATTTACATGACTCACAAATTTACACATTTTATTAAAATTTCTATTAAAAGTCATTTTAAATTTGTTAAATACTCATTTTACCCTATGTTAAAAGAAGTAAAAGAATAAGTAGCATTTTTAGTTCAGAACAATATTCGATCTTCTTGTTAATCAGTTATGAGAGAAAATAATTAATTTTATTACTCGTGATGCACACACAGGTGTATGCCAAAATGCCACTGTATATCACTTTATGTATTACAAGTAGAGAATCGAACTATTTGTTCTCGAAAACCATCTAGTTATAGAAGAAAGAATATATTTCTTTAAGAGACTACATATTTTTAATTTTTTATAAAGGGTAAATTGAGTAATTTCTAAATTTAAAATGGGTCATAATAGAAAAGTAAAAAATTGAGTAAATTTGTGAATTTTTAAAATTTAGAACTATAAATATGATATACATAAAATGGTCCCTTTATAGTACATTGCATACCTGAAATAAGAACAATTTTTTTGAAAATATGTCCACGAACAATGAAAAAAAAAAAAAATCTGTTGTACAAATTGACATATATTTTTTAAATTATTCTACCACCTTTTCTGTTTGTTTGAATGAATTTTACGTTTTTTGTTTTTTTTTTCCATTTTTCCTCGTTTTTTCCTAAACATTTAATAATCTCAATTTTGATATAATTCCAATTTTAGTACCAAACCATCAGTTCAATTTACCTAAAATTTTAATATCCACCCATTAATATTAATGATTTTAAATGCATTTTTTTTATACATGCAGAAGATCACCGAATACTGCATATGCGAATTTTAATGTGAACTTATATATGCATATTTAAAAATGATTTGTCCACAGTCAATTTCCATAGTAATGAGTCATGATAAGCCAACAAGATAATGTCAATGTAGTATTATGCGTCTACATGGACCGCATACGTGGTTTGTATGTAGTAGAGGCGGATATAGGTGAGACAAATGGAGATCAATTGAGCACTATTTAATTTCAAAATTTATGTATCAAGACATTATTTTACTATATAATTATAATAAAATAATATGGATATTATTAAATTAATCTTCATATTTTTTGTGAAAATTTTATATTATTAACCGCTGTACATTTTGTATCTATTTGATCCCCACAATTTCCCTTTTTTTTTCCTTACCACCCTAATAAATCAGAATTAAATCATTACCACCCGATTAATCGCGCAGAACGAAAATATTCCACCTCCTCTCCTGGCATGTAGTATTTATATTCATATATGGGACTGTATAACATTTTCAATACAATAGCAGACTGCATATGCATATACAGTCACATATACAATCTATGCGGCCACATGTAGAAAAACTAATCAATATTTTGTCATTCCTTACGCGTGTACAAAGTACTCAGAATTTGTATACGCGGAAACAATGTTTTAATGCGAACTATTTACAAAATAGTTATCATAAATTCAAATTTTGAAAAAAAAAATGATTAAGTTTGGGTTAATCAATTAAGCATTTTTGGACAATTGACATTAGATTTTGTATAGCTAGACACGTCATTATATGATAGTTAAATTGATTAAATTGTCAAATGACGTTATGTAGTTTTTCTGTAGTTATTGATTGTTTTATAAAAGCACTTTAGAAGCTAAAGTTGCAAGCAATATTACAGAATTAACGAAGTTAACATTTCCATTCATCTTGGTGAGCTGAAGCTCTACAAATCCTGACTCGTGAGCATATATAGTAACAAATGAATAGTTCGAGTTGGTTTGGCGTCAAATATTTGTGATTCGGGTATAATTTGAATATAATTTGAGAAAAAATTGGTTTAATAAAGAAGCTAAAAAAAAAACCCAAGTTAACATTTCCATCCATCTTGGTGAGCTGAAGCTTTGCACATCCTGATTCGTGAGGATAGTAACAAATGAATAGTTCGGATCGGTTTGGCGTCAAAAGTTTGTGATTCACGTATAATTTGGGTATAATTCGATAATAATTCGGTACAATAAATAATTCAAATAAACCCCAAAAATAAAAATTGACTTTTTTGCGAATAATTCGTGACCCACGTTTTATTCGTGAATAAAACGTATTATATTTTTTTGCGTTTTATTCAGAGTTCAATTTGAAACATAAAAAAACAAATAAAACGCGAATTATTCCCGAATAATTCGCGTATATTGTTACTATGTTCCTCACTCCTCAGCATAGTGACAAACAAAAAGTTCGGATTCGGTTCGGCAGGTTCAAAAATTCGTGATTCGGGTATAATTTGGTACAATAAGAAAGCAAAATAAAAGAAATCTCCAAAACAAACCCTAGCAAAAAAAAAATTGACGTTTTTTTTCACGTTTTTCTCATGAATAATTCGTGATTCGCATTTTATTCGCGAATTCAGTTTGAAAACGTCAAAAAAATAAATTAAACACGAATAATTCGCGAGCCTTGTTACTATGGTCCTCAGCACAAAGTTAATATTAACACTCGCTTTGCGAGTTGCTCCAAATAAATTTACACAGAAGAACAAGCCCTTAACGGGCCTGGACACGTCAGAAGATCGCCATCTACACCTAAAGCCCATGACGTCGTTGTGCACGTCGATCTCCATGTTGACCTACTCCCAAACGTCTCTCTTCCTCTCCGTTACAGCCCTCAATAATAACAATTCGAAATCCTCTTTAATGAGATAAAGAGAGGGATAAAGTATTCTATCTTTTATAAATAAAATAATCTTCAACGGAACTGAATTTTTAAATATATGATCTCTCACACGATTACACGAAAGTATTATTTTGACATGGCTCTTCAATTTAAATGCCTGTTAAATAAATTAGGATTATACATATAATGCATTGATACGATACAAAAATGATGATATGTATATAATATAGAATATACGATGAGACAATGATAACCCACAATTATATCTATATTTTACCTCTAGATTTGTACTCTTTTTTTGTATTTCGGACCGCAATTTATTCTGAATTTGATTTTTTTCCTGTTTCTTGCAATAAAGATCGGACTATGGTCGTAACTCATACTTTGGGTAACTAAACTAAAAAATATAAATTTTTTTTTATACAAATCTAGAGATAAAACCCTTCCAAAATATAATATAATTGTGGCTTTAATAAAACTGAACTTCGGTCCTTTTAACCAAAAAATTATATATATAATTGGAGCTTATCAGACAATAATTTTTGTATATGTTATATATGTTGCTGTGCTTTGAAAACCTTTTGGGAAGTTCAAATACTAATATTTTTTAAATAAGTATTTAGCATTTACAGATATATATTTTTTTTAAAAATGAATATAAAATATTATATTTAAGTACAATCTATGAAATATAATTTATTGAAATGTAAACAAATTTAATATTTTTATGTTTAAGACACTAATTATGGAGACAAAAAATTCATGCAAGTAAATATACACACATACACACACACATATATAGAGGTTGGTTATTCTACTTCCATAAGCATATGAGAGCACATGCTTATAACTCGTTTGGTCTCTAAGCAGATATTAATATGGAGAAGAAGATGAACGGTTCAGATCGACCGTTTGGATTTTGAAATTTTAAATTTGGACCGTGTGTATTTCGGCCCATATGCTACCGAAAGCACATTAGCCTATCTCTCTCTCTATATATATATATATGTATGTATGTATGAGTCAACTTATTTAAAACGGTTAAACAACTCTCTAATTAATACACGTTGATTGAAAACCGAATATACAGATATCATTAAAAAGACACAACAACATATTATATTGGGATTATGAGAGATATCAAATACCAAATAATTAATATTCTTGACCATTTGTGAGATATTAGTTTAATTTAAAATTCAATTATTTATGTGTGGTGTGTGTGTCTGTGTGTATGACGTTGATTAAATATGACGATATTTGATGCAATTTGCTTAACCTTCACAAGTGATATAAATTTTAACTATTTTGAAATAAATATTAGTAGAGAATGACATAAAATTTTATTAATAGGTTACAACAATAAATAAATAGTTTTTATTTTTCATTTTATGTCAAATAAATTTAATAAAGTTATCAAATTAACTATTCATTATACGGAAATAAATCTGCTGTTATTCAAAGATATTGTAGGGACTCTGTTATTCTAAATTTGACCTTTCATTTGTTTTAAAAATTTTGCACAAAAAACAAGTTTTATTGAAATTCGTGCATTTCAAAAAAATAAAATATTGAATTTAGAATAACAGAACTTGCAATTTCTTTGATTCGCAGCAGATTTATTTAGAATAACCAGTATTCGGGTAATACAGTAATACTTACTGGAAAACTGTTACAAATGGAGCGGATCTGAGGTTTCAAACAGTACATCAACGATTCCGTATCTCGGTTGTGAAAGTCCCATTTAATTAGCGCACGTGGTATGCGTGCTATTATTCTCTCTCTCCTCTGCCTTCTCTCTGTTTCTGCAGCTCATCTATTGACCCCTCTTCCGCCCACAAAACCAGCTCTGGTTTAGCCCACTCTATATTTATTCCTTTCTTATCTCCACTTCCCCAAAACAATCAAACAGCATAATCTTCTTCCAACAAAATGAAGCTAGAAATGGTGCAGAACTACCTCTCCCTCCTCTTTCTCACCTTCTCTATCTCTTTACTCTCCTTCAGCCTAATTGTCCACTTCCTCAGGCTCCGTCCATGGTGCAATTGCCACCTATGCAAGACCTATCTCAGCTCCTCCTGGCGTAACGAATTCAACAACCTCTCGGACTGGTATACACACCTGTTGAAAGAATCTGCAACTGGTACAGTGCACATACACGTGCTGGGGAACACAATCACCGCCAACCCGGCTAATGTCGAGCACATACTGAAGACCCGGTTTGAGAATTACCCAAAAGGGAAACAATTCTCTCTTATTTTGGGAGATTTTCTTGGGCAAGGAATCTTTAACTCAGACGGTGATAAATGGCGCTTTCAGCGCAAGATGGCGAGCCTCGAACTTGGTAGCATCTCAGTTCGATCCTATGCATTCAAAATTGTCTGTAAAGACATCAAACAACGATTGATTCCTTTCCTTGAATCAGTCTCAGGCAGGGATGACAGTACTGGCACTGTCGATATACAAGATGTTTTCCGAAGGTTTGCCTTTGACACAATATGTAAGATATCGTTTGGACTTGATCCGGGTTGTCTGGAGCTCAATCAGCCCATGTCAGAATTTGCAGTTGCATTTGACACGGCTTCAAGGTTATCGGCACGACGAGCAATAACGACAGCACCAATCGTATGGCAGATGAAGCGGTTTTTAAATGTGGGATCTGAGAAGGATCTGAAGCATGCAATACGGTTGGTTGATGACCTGGCCAAGGCAGTGATACATGAGAGGCGCAAGATTGGGTTTTCTACAAGTCATGATCTGCTTTCGCGCTTCATGGGTGCTGTTGATGAACAAGTTAATGACAAGTAAGTATTGTAACTCGATTCATAGGTATATATATATATATATATATATATATATAGAGTAGAACTAGGGTGTTCTTAAGCTCACCAAATTGTTTGGTGAGCTTGACTCCAAAACCCGTCAAATCGGTTTCAAATGACGAATCCGAACCGTTGGAACCCGTCTATTTTACGTGTGATGCGTCTACATGTAAAATTTTTTAACTTTCGAATTAGTTTAGTATAAAGTCAATTGGTCAAAATTAGAAGGTTAATAAATTAATTTTAGTACATTCATTTTTTGAACATGTTTTGACCGCTTGACTTTATACTAAACTAATTCGAAAGTTCCAAAATTTCACATGTAGACGCATCACACGTAAAATAGGCGGGTTCTAACGGTTCGGATTCATCATTTGAAACTAATTTGATGGATTTTGGAGTCAAGCTCACCAAACACTTTGGTGAGCTTAAGAACACCCTAGTTCTACTCATATATATATATATATTCATTTAGATGTCGGTATCCTCGCGAACACACTCGTATGTAATAACTATATCATCGGAAATAAGAGTTTTTGTGATCTGTTGTAAGTAATAGTTCAGTTTTTATCTTCGCGAATAAAACATATTCGTATAGTATATATAATTTTAAAAGTGTGTAGTTAGTCAGTACAAATGATTATTTGAGTTTCGGAAAAGGTTATTCCGTAATTTTAGACTTGTAGGAAATTAAAATAGGTACTAAATCCAATCCTACTTCGGAAAAAGGAGAGGAGAATACTTTTCCATGCATTTAGTGTCGAATAATATATACAATATGCTATCCATGCCATTCTGGAACAGCTAGTTTCTGGATAAGGTAGCATTTCAACATATAATATAATAAAAGAAATAAAGAGAGAACCAATCATTCTTGATTTTCATTATTTTTATTTTGTTTTATTATAGAAAAAGAAAAAAAACATTGGCTAAGAATTAAAATTAATATACAACTATTTTCTATTGTTATATCTGACAAGCTATATACTTCATGTTTTGAAATAGCAGAGCTGGCATTGACCTACTTACCTTTATACGAAATGCTCAAGTCATTTATTTTACAATATATAAATCTTAGATACAATAATAACAGTAGATTAATGCATTATTAGGAACAAAATTAAGACGTGCTCTTTTTACTTTATTTAATTCTGTCCCCAGTTTACTTTTTCTATGGAACTAACTAATCATTACTTGTACAATCCATAACAGGTATCTTCGTGACATCGTGGTTAGTTTCCTCCTAGCCGGCCGAGACACAGTTGCCTCAGGCCTCACCACCTTCTTCCTACTCCTTTCTCAAAACCCCTCGGTCGCTGCTGCCGTTCGCAGAGATATAGATACCTACAAGAAGGACGATGTCCTATACCCGGACCAACTACAAAACATGCATTACGTGCATGCGGCTCTGTACGAGAATCTCCGTCTCTATCCACCGGTGCAGTTTGACTCTAAGTTCTCTGCTGAAGACGACGTCCTGCCGGATGGCACGTTAATCCGAAAGGGAACAAGGGTTACATACCACCCCTATGCTATGAGTAGGATGGAGTCTATTTGGGGTGAGGATTGCTTGGAGTTCAAGCCCGAGCGGTGGCTTCGGGACGGTGTATTTACTCCTGAGAGTCCGTACAAGTACCCAGTTTTTCAGGCTGGCCCGAGGGTTTGTCTAGGGAAAGAGCTCTCGGTTATGGAGATGAAAGCTGTGATTGTGTCGATCATGCACAGGTTTAACATAGAAGTGTTGATGTGCAAGGAGAAGCCACAGTTTGCAAGTGGGTTAACAGCAACCATAAATGGTGGTGTCCCGGCCAGGGTTTTGCACCAGCATGTCCAGGACAGAAGTCAATCATAAGAACTGTAATCACTGTATGCTATTGTATAGTTTTTCTTATTTGTATTAATTTTCTTATGCGGAGAAAAGAAATTTCATGTTCAGAATATGCACTGTGTTTCCTTCCAAAAAGGGATCGAGGCAAAATTTACAAGAGAACTATAACTTATTTAACTGAAAATAATATGAATATATAATATATTTCGAATTGTCGGTTGTGCATTATTTTTAGTTCACACTAAGAAAAGGGAAAAAAGAAGAAAAAAAAAACCCGTAACTTAATTTTCTTAGAAATATTATGAATTGTGTTTTGATATGCGCTTATCGTTGCCATCTTTAATATTAAAAATGACAATTATCCCTTTCTAGATCATTTAGTTGTCATAATGGAAAGAAGATATTGTTAATATCTATTAGCTAGCGACGTTTATAAAATTAAAATTCCTGTTTCATTTCAGCACCAAACAAATCCCGAAAGTCAAGTTGTAGAAATCTTCTCATTTGTTTTTTGTTTTTCTTTTTGACACGTGATAGTAAGGAGACAGTAGACTAGCTAGTAATGCAACAGTTCAGCTGGTACATGGCTTTTCAAAAAAGTTAGATATAAAATGCATTAAATATACAGACAATGAACGATTGCATTCGCAGCAACCAATTATCAATGTGTAGATCATTTAAAATCATGAAAACATTGCAACCGCATATTATGACATTCATGCAGGAAAAAGGGGACGTCATCCAAATTAAACTGTTCCTCTAATTTGTTTATTCATTGAATTATGATGCAGTGAAATATCAAGTACGTTGTGTGTGTCTATATACATGCTTAATGTGTTAGGCATGCTGCATATATGCATACGGCATACCGCATACCTAATTCTTTGTAGGTAATATCACGTGCATTTGATGTGTATGCGTGTATCGATCTGTCTATAACCGGCTTCGACCTGTCTTCTCCAATCCACTGAACGTATTTGTTGCTATACAATTAGTAAAATAGTTTGGGTCAATTAAATAAGAGAAGGTACGGTTATTTTGATGACAATCTTAATAGATATTTCATCACAAAAATAAATTTATAGGTATAATATTGGATATATATAAATAACCAAACAATAAAATTATACAATTAACTACTATTTGATGATGCATTACAAATCTTTAATTCCGGATAAATCAAGGTACGATGTGCAGCTGAAGACCGGACGAATCGAGTGTTATATGTGATAATTCTGTAATTTCAAAACAAACCTTTAGGTCATCCAATCAGCGGTCATTCAACTCTTATTTAAAACTCTCTCTCATTTTACCCTCTGATGTCAAGGGTCTCTTAAATCAGATTCTGGCGGAAGAGGAAGAGGCAGCCGGGCCTCTCTACTGCTGGCAATATATGTCAGAGGGAGAGGAAGGGGTGCCGGCGGATGCTGCCGCCACACTAGCACCTTCTGGGAAGGATGGCCAGTCAGGTCCAATTAATGTCTGGAGACAACCACGACAGTGATGATGCCTCCATTGATTAGAGTGATATAGACTGATTTCATGTGTTTTTATCAGTTATCTATTAGTTTTTGCTAAGTATGTAGCTCACTGCTCTTTCGGTCTAACTGCTATCTAGGTTGATGTTTTAGTTATACTGATTTTATATTATGCTATGATGTAATGAACAGATGTAAATATTTAAGTGCTTGTTATATGTTTCCTCTTTGGATATCTTTACAGGTGCTTCTGGTTTCAATAGAAATAGGTGGGTAACCAATACATTTTAAAAAATATATATAAAAAGAGGAGGGATCAGATATCAGCAATGTTTTAAAATGCAATTTTTATGTGCTATGCGGAAGGCTCCTGATGTATACTGCATATGTGGTATGCGGTCACATATGTAGAATTACTTATATATGCGGATTTTAAATGATATATATAGAGAGAGAGATGGGCTACGGTGAGTTGCGAAGTAAAGCGACTATTTTACTTCACACTCATATTTTGCGATTTTAAAGTTCAAAACGTCGATCCGAACCGTTCATCTTGTTCTCCATATTGAAATGTGCTTGGAGACCAAATTTTACATTTTTGGAATTTTTTTATTATTTATTAAGCAATTTTGAAAGTCGCTGATCTGATGGTCCAGAAAATTTTACTGTTTTTCAGTGTTCACAGCAAAATAGCAATTTTCAAAAATACTTAATAAATAGTAAAAAAATTCCAAAAAATGTAAAATTTGGTCTCCAAGAACATTTCAATATGGATTAAACATCTAACGGTTCGGATCGGTCGTTTGGACTTTCAAAATAAAAATACGGCGTGAAGTAGAAACGCGTTTTCCTTCGCAACTCACCGTAGCCCATCTCTCTCAATATATATATATATATAGAGAGAGAGAGAGAGAGAGAGTATGGCTTGGGTGCTATGGATAGCATAGAGGGCTACGGTGCTACGGCTCAATATTCGAGTTTTCAAAATTATAACGGTCAATCTGAACCATTCATCTTGTTCTCCATATTAATATGTGTTTGGAGACCAAATTTTTACTATTTTTTTAGATAGGTAGAAAATCAAATATCTGAATGGTACATAATTTTTTAGATCAAGTGTTTTCTACCTAGCTAAAAAAATAGTAAAAAATTTCCAAAACATGTGAAATTTGGTCTCCAAACATATATTAATATGGAGAACAAGATGAACAGTTCGGATCGACTGTTAGGATTTTGAAAAGTCGAATATTGAACCATTCCACGGAGGCCCTCTATGCTATGCATAACATGCTAGCATATTCCATATATATATATATATATATATATATATAGAGTAAAGCTAGCGTGTGACATGCTCACCAAGAAAATTTGGTGAGCATAACTCCAAAAGTATATCGGATCGACGTCAAATGCTAAATCCAAACCGTTGAAATCCATGTACTTCATGAGTGATGCATATACATGCAAAATTTTGAAAATTTCAAGTTTATTTGCTACACGGTCAAGTGGTCAAAGAAATAATAAAAATTGAATATATAAAATAACTTATAATAAAATGTTCATTTCTTTGACCACTTGACCGTGTAGCAAATAAACTCGAAACTTTCAAAATTTTGCATATATATGCATCACTCATGAAGTATATGGATTTCAACGGTTTGGATTTGACATTTGACGTTGATCCGATATACTTTTGGAGTTATGCTCACCAAACTTTCTTGGTGAGCATGTCACACGCTAGCTTTACTCATATATATATATATATATATATATATATATGAGGAGGGATCAAGTTACAACAATTTTTGAGTTACAACAAGTTCCAACAATCATTTTCTATATTGTGCTACCGTTGGATCAGCGATTTTCAAAGTGGCTTAATAAATAGTAAAAAAATTCAGAAAAATGTAAAATTTGGTCTTCAAGCACATATTAATATGGATAACAAGATGAACGGTTCAGATCATTTTTTTGGATTTTGAAATTTCAAATTTGAACCGGTAGCACTTCGGCCGAAGTGTTACCGAAAGCATATTAGTCAATATATATATATATATATATATATATATATATATATATATATATATATATATATTGATATATATATATATATAGAGAGAGAGAGAGAGAGAGAGATAGGCTAATGTGCTTCCATAAGCACTTGGCCCGAAGTGCTGCCACCTCATTTTTTATTTTTCAAAATCCAAACAGTCGATCCGAACCGTTCATCTTGTTCTCCATATTAATATCTGCTTGGAGACCAAATTTTACATTTTTTGGAATTTTTTTGCTATTTATTAAGCCACTTTGAAAATCGCTGATCCAACGGTGAACCCCTGATTTTACTGTTAGGCAAGCCACCGTTGGATCAGCGATTTTCAAAGTGGCTTAATAAATAGCAAAAAAATTCCAAAAAATGTAAAATTTGGTCTCCAAGCAGATATTAATATGGAGAACAAGATGAACGGTTCGGATCGACTGTTTGGATTTTGAAAAATCGAAAATGGGGTGGCAGCACTTCGGGCCAAGTGCTTATGGAAGCACATTAGCCTATATATATATATATATATATATATATATAGTAAGGCTACCATGCTTTGCAAATTAAAGTGGACATTTTATTTTGCGCTCATATCTCTAGTTTCAAAGTTCAAAATATCAATCCGAACCGTTCAAGTTGATATCCATATTAAATTGTGCTTAGAGACCAAATTTTATATTTTTTGAAAAAAATTTACTATTTTTCTAGAATTTTTTAAAATCATTGTTTTTTAAGTGTAGAATTTTCTGAAAAACACTAATTTTGAAAAATTCTAAAAAAATAGTAAAAAATATCCAAAAAATATAAAATTTGGTCTCCTAGCACAATTTAATATGGATATCAACTTGAACGGTTCAGATCGATGTTTTGAACTTTGAAACTAGAGATATGAGCGCAAATTAAAACACTCACTTTAATTTGCAAAGCATGGTAGCCTTACTCATATATATATATATATATATATATATATATAGAGAGAGAGATGGGCTATGGTGCATTGCAATGCATAGGCCATGGTGTGCATTGGACCATAAATCACTGATTCAAAGTCCAAATGACCGATCCAAACCGTTCATCTTGTTATCCACATTAATATGTGCTTGGAGACCAAATTTTATATTTTTTGGAATTTTTTACTATTTATTAAGCCACTTTGAAAATCGTTGATCCAACGGTGGCTTCTGATTTTACTGTTCCAAACAGTCACCGTTGGATCAGCGATTTTCAAAGTGGCTTAATAAATAGTAAAAAAATTCCAAAAAATATAAAATTTGGTCTCCAAGCACATATTAATATGGAGAACAAGGTGAACGGTTTGGATCGGTCATTTGGACTTTGAATCGGTGATTTATGGTCCAATGCACACTATGGCCTATGCATTGCAATGCACCATAGCCCATCCCTATATATATATATATAACGCGCTTCCTCTAGCATATGGGCCGAAATGCTTCCGGTGGAAAGTTGAAATTTTAAAATCCAAAAAGTCGATCTGAACCGTTCATCTTCTTCTCCATATTAATATCTGCCTGGAGACCAAATTTTACATTTTTCTGAAATTTATTACTATTTATTAAGCTATTTTGAAAATCGCTGATCCAACGGTAGCTTCTGATTTTTACTGTTTGGTAAGCCACCGTTGGATCAGCAATTTTCAAAGTGACTTAATAAATAGTAAAAAATTTCAGAAAAATGTAAAATTTGGTCTCCAAGCAGATATTAATATGGAGAAGAAGATGAACGGTTCAGATCGACTTTTTGGATTTTGAAATTTCAACTTTCCACCGGAAGCATTTCGGCCCATATGCTAGAGGAAGCGCGTTAGCCGTACTCTATATATATATATATATATATATATATAGGAATATACTAGCATGTTATGCATAGCATAGAGCTCCTCCATGCAATGCCTTGAATTTCGACTTTTGAAAATCCTAACGGTAGATCCGAACCGTTCATCTTGTTCTCCATATTAATATGTATTTGGGGACCAAATTTTACATTGTTTGGAATTTTTTTACTATTTCTTTAGATTTATTGAAAATCGTTGTTTTTTTATGGTCCAGATTTGCTGAAAACAACGATTTTCAATAAATCTAAAAAAATAGTAAAAAAATTCAAAAAATGTAAAATTTGGTCCCTAAACATATTAATATGGAGAACAAGATGAACGGTTCGGATCGACCGTTAGAATTTTGAAAAGTCAAAATCCAAGGCGTTGCATGGAGGGGCTCTATGCTATGCATAGCATGCTAGCATATTCCATATATATATAGAGAGAGTGTGGCTAATATGCATTCGGTAGGACTTCGGCCGAAGTGCTACCGATTCATTTTTCAATTTTTAAAGTCCAAATAATCGATCCAAACCATTAGATGTCATCTCCATATTAAAATGTGCTTGGAGACCAAATTTTACATTTTTTGGAATTTTTTTACTATTTATTAAGCCACTTTGAAAATCATTGATCCAACGGTAGCTTCTGATTTTTACTGTTTGGTAAGACACCGTTGGATCACCGATTTTAAAAGTGGCTTAATAAATAGTAACAAAATTCCAAAAAATGTAAAATTTGGTCTCCAAGCACATTTTAATATGGAGATGACATCTAACGGTTTGGATCGATCATTTGGACTTTAAAAATCAGAAAATGAATCGGTAGCACTTCGGCCGAAGTGCTACCGAATGCATAATAGCCACACTCATATATATATATATATAGAGAGAGAGAGAGAGATGAGCTACGGTGAGCCATGGAGTAAAATGTGTTTGTACTTCACGCCGTATTTTTATTTTGAAAGTCCAAACGACCGATCCAAACCGTTAGATGTGATCTGCATATTGAAATGTACTTGGTGACCAAATTTTACATTTTTTGGAATTTTTTTACTATTTATTAAGCAATTTTCAAAATTGATGTTTTGTTGTAAACAGTAAAAACAGTAAAAATTTATGAACCATCAGATCAGCGATTTTCAAAATTGCTTAATAAATAGTAAAAAAAATTCAAAAAAAATGTAAATTTTGGTCTCCAAGCACATTTCAATATGGAGATCATGTTGAGTGATTCGGATCGGTCATTTGGATTTTCAAAATAAAAATATAGTGCCATGGAGCACCAACTCATTTTACTCCATGGCTCACCGTAGCCCATATATATATATATATATATAGTAAGTCTATGCTACTTCGCGAATTAAACGGGTTATTTTAATTCGCACTGATATCTCTAGTTTCGAACTTCAAATAGCCGATCCAAACCGTTAGATTTTTAATCTATATTAAAAGGTGCCTGGAGACCAAATTTTACATTTTTTTGGAATTTTTTTACTATTTATTAAGATGGTTTGAAAATCGTTCTTTTTTAATAGTGCAGAATTTTAATAAAAACATCGATTTTCAAACCATCTTAATAAATAGTAAAAAAATTCCAAAAAATGTAAAATTTGGTCTCCAAGCACATTTTAATATAGATTAAACATCTAACAGTTTGGATCGGCTATTTGTACTTCGAAACTAGAAAATGAGCGTGAATTAAAATAGCTCATTTAATTCGCGAAGTAGCGTAGCCTTACTCTATATATATCTATATATATATATGGAGAGTAACTAATATGCATTCGGTAGCATGTGGGCCAAAATGCATACGGTCCAAATTTCAAATTTAAAAATCCAAAAAGTCGATCTGAACCATTCATCATGTTCTCCATATTAATATGTGCTTGGAGAACAAATTTTACATTTTTTGGATTTTTTTACTATTTATTAAGCCACTTTGAAAATTATTGATCCAACGGTAGCTTAACAAAACAATAAAATCAGCAGCCACCGTTGGATCATCAATTTTCAAAGTGGCTTAATAAATAGTAAAAAATTTGGTCTCCAAGCACATATTAATATGGAGAACAAGATGAACGGTTCAGATCGACTTTTTGGATTTTGAAATTTTAAATTTGGACTGTGTGCATTTTGGCCCATATGTTACCGAATGCATATTAGTCACTCTTTATATGCGTGTGTGTGTGTGTGTGTGTGTGTGTGTGTATAAGAGAGAGAGAGTGACTAATGTGCATTAGAATGGATTGGTCTGAAATATATACGGTCCAAATTCGACTTTTCAAAATCCAAACGGTCGATCCGAACCGTTTATTTTTGTTCTCCATATTAATATGTGCTTGGAGACCAAATTTTACATTTTTCTGAATTTTTTTTTACTATTTATTAAGTATTTTACGAAATTGTTGTTCAAAATTATCCCTATCAAACAAAATCAAAGGGGCGGAAGGAAGTCTATGGATTAACAATAGGAGACGCACAAATTAATAAAATTAATATTATTTTTTGTCTCATTTCGTTATAAGCAAACTGAAAATTAAATTCATATGTTTAGCCCTAAAGTCACCCGTTTTTATATAGTTTTTATATTCTTTCTTATTGTATATGTCTAACCTTTCCTCTATATATTGTTGTTGAATTTTATAAGAAAAGGACCGTAAATGATTAGCTATAGTTTTCGAAGAAAACTAAATTGTTATCAACCCCAGAGACCATTTTCAGGTTCTTTTAGGGCAATTAATGTCGTGTTGAAATTTTGTATGGCTATAAATCCTATTTGGAGTTGTACGTATCTAGGGGCAAATCTACTGTAGCACAGGGGGGCAGCCGCCCTCTCTGGATTTCGAGTTTTACTGGTGATCTATTGGTACCGATTGAACCCTCCCTGGAAATTCCCCCCCCCCCCCCCCCCCTCTAGATTTTTGATTTGTAATTCAGGTTAAATTTAGTGTTAAAATCAAAATAATTTTTTTTTATTATAATTGATAATATTAATTATAAGTTATAGAGTTAGAATTATAAGTCAGGGTTGATAGGGCACTAAGCCTTGGGCCCAAAACAAGGCCTTCGAACATGAGGCCCAGAACAACTAAACTTAAGTAAAGGCAAGAACTAGGGCCCAAGCCCCCAAAAACATCTAAGGCTATACAGGCCTTCATTCTCGAGACGGCCTAGCCCAACTCGAGACCATCCATATGGAGTGATCTCTACAGCAGGCTCTGTACTGTCTGCCTCGCTAGACAGAATTGTCAGGCCCCCTAGTTGGTGCACTACGCGACAGCCGAACTCTGCTCTATATAAGGCCCAAAGCTGGGCCTGGAAAGGGGGTCACAACTTTTCACACACACAAGGTATCATAAGTCAGAGTCCGAATACCTTACAACCAAAACACGAGCCCAGTCCGAGAGTTGCTGACAGCTACCTCGAGGGCTAGCACATATCAAGGGTATTGGAAAATATAAGTCAAAACATTATTTTTTTATCGAGTACCAAATTAGTTAATGGGTTTAAAACCGATAAACTATTTAAACACGGTTCGATATTTTTATGTCCCCTGACGAAAATCCTGAGTCCGCCCTTGTACGTATCATACATAAGAATTAAAATCTTCATTTTTGGGAGATTATATATATATATAGAGAGAGAGAGAGAGATGGGCTACGGTGAGTTGCGAAGTAAAATACGTTTCTACTTCACGCTGTATTTTTATTTTGAAAGTCCAAACGACCGATCCGAACCGTTAGATGTTTAATCCATATTGAAATCTGCTTGGAGACCAAATTTTATATTTTTTGGAATTTTTTTACTATTTATTAAGCATTTTTAAAAATTGCTGTTTTGCTGTGAACAGTAAAATTTTCTGCACCATCAGATCAGCGACTTTCAAAATTGCTTAATAAATAGTAAAAAAATTCCAAAAAATGTAAAATTTGGTCTCCAGGCACATTTCAATATGGAGAACAAGATGAACGATTCGGATCGATGTTTTGAACTTTAAAATCGCTATATATATATATATATATATATAGAGAGAGAGAGAGAGAGAGAGATGAGCTACGGTGAGTTGCGAAGTAAAGCGACTATTTTACTTCACACTCATATTTAAAATTTTAAAGTTCAAAACGTCGATCCGAACCATTCATCTTGTTCTCCATATTGAAATGTGCTTGGAGACTAAATTTTTCATTTTTTTGAATTTTTTTACTATTTATTAAGCCACTTTGAAAATCGCCGATCCGGTGGTCCAGAAATTTTTACTTTTTACCCGGATTTTTAAATTTTCAAAGTGGCTTAATAAATAGTAAAAAATTCCAAAAAATGTAAAATTTGGTCTCCAATCACATTTCAATATGGAGATCACATCTAACGGTTCGAATCAACGTTTTGAACTTTGAAAATGAAGATATTATGTGAAGTAGAAACGCATTTTACTTCGCAACTCACCGTAGCCCATCTCTCTCTCTATATATATATATGGTGCTACTAGTACTACTCTAGCTGAAAATGTAGTTTTCATTTGTCAGAATTAAGAAGGTTAAAACTCATTTGAAAGAAAATATTACGTAGATATTAATAATATGAAAAAAAAAATTGTAGAGATTTTGCAGTCCCTGCAGGAAGTTATCTTTCTGCATTTAATTTTCGGTGGTCCTCCGTGGGTACAATGCGGGTACAGTGATGCGGGTACTATTATCTTCACGCTACAGTACCCGCACAATAAATAATTGTTCACCTCATAGCTATAAATACTTCCGTACATAGATATTAATATTTTAGGTAAAAAATTCGAATTATGGAATTTTTGCGATCCCCACAAAAAATTATCTTTTCACATTTAATTTTCAGCAAATCTGGACCATAAAAAAACAGCGATTTTCAATAAATCTAAAGAAATAGTAAAAAAATTCTAAAAAATGTAAAATTTGGTCTCCAAACACATATTAATATGGAGAACAAGATGAACGGTTCGGATCGACCGTTAGAATTTTAAAAACTCGAAATCCGAGCCGTTACATGGAGGGGCTCTATGCTATGCATAGCATGCTAGCATATTCCTATATATATATATATATATATATATATATATAGAGTTAGGCTGGGGTGCTATGGATAGCATAGAGGCCTCTATGCTACGGCTCAATATTCGAGTTTTCAAAATTCAAATGATCGATCCGAACCGTTCATCTTATTCTCCATATTAATATCTGCTTGGAGACCAAATTTTACATTTTTCTGAATTCTTTTACTATTTATTAAGTATTTTACAAAATTGTTGATCCAACGGTGGCTGCACAAAACAGTAAAACCGTTGGATTAGCGATTTTCAAAGTGGCTTAATAAATAGTAAAAAAATTCAGAAAATTATAAAATTTGGTCTCCAAGCATATATTAATATGGAGAATAAGATGAACGGTTCGGATCGACCGTTTGGATTTTGAAAACTTGAATATTGAGCCGTAGCACGGGAGGCCGCTATGCTATCCATAGCACCCCAGCCTAACTCTATATATATATATATATATATATATATATATATATATATATATATTTCTATGAGCAAAGGAGATGCGAGACGTGCCTATCAGTCTAATATATATATATATTTCTATGAGCAAAGGAGATGCGAGGCATGTGCCTATCAGTCTATATGGACTTCCAACAAAAATGTGCCTTCCAAATTTTGTTCGTTCTTATCCTTTGCCATAAGAAAATATATTTTTTACAAAAATAAGATATTTACTACAAGAATCTATATAAAGAGGGTGACAAAAAACCGTGCGCAAGTCCTCGGAGATACCCGAAAATATACAAGTACGTTCTTAGCAACCACATTCTTAATTATATTTCACGGGAGTAATTCTTATTTCTGATTAGTATCAGCGTTGTTAAATATCGAGTTATGTTTCATTCAGTGTTGTAAATAACGGTATGCGGTTGTCGGAAGATATAATACCGCCAAGTGATTAATAGAGAATAATCAGGAATAATCGGTCCTAATCGGAAATAATCGGTCGATTAGTTGAAAAAAAATCCATAACGGTTTGATTACTACCAACAACTAATCGGCTGATTAATTGACCTAAACAAACGTTTTTTACAACACTGGTTTCATCGGCTAATCAAAAGCTCGAGTGCTGATTTTTAATAATCATTTAATTACATATCAAATATAATCATAATAATTATAATTATTATTATCATTTATATTTAATATTTAAACATATCCGTTTATTATGTAATAAACTAATTAACAAAAAAATTACACTATTGTATTTTTGTCAGCTCTTCATCTAGGACATCATAATTACCAATGTTCTTAAATGCGGCCGTATGCACTATATATGTGTATGCGATGATCTTTCACATATAAAATCTCATGAGATCACATTCATGTATTTTTTAATATGCGGACCGCATATGTAGATTTGAAAAAGTCAAAAAATTATTTTGCATTGGATGAGATTATAACACATGATAAGAGCACAAACACTAGCTTAGACAAGTTTTGTGAATTGTAATATAAATTAGTTTTTATTTTATTTATATTTTTTAACAATGCATAATAAAATTGCATATGTACTTCCATATACAAATTCGCATAAAAGATCATATGTCTCATATGTAGTATGGAGTGGTCTTCCATAAAATATAAGAATAAAAGTATCCATCTTCAGATGAACAACACAATGTGCAACAAAAAATCTATATAGAAATCTATACCCAATGTGCAACAACACAATGAACAACACATCGTATTTTAAAATATTAATAATTACTCACATTCTACGTCTAGATAAGCAAGTTTAAGCGAATTCATTTTTCTCAAAACATAACAAGTTTCCAAAATAAAGTTTAAGCGAATTCATTTTTCTCAAAACATAACAAGTTTCCAAAATAAGATAAAGTGCGGTACTTATAATTTATAATTTTCTATTTTGACGGTTTGATAGTACCAGTAATCAAACACGAACGCTATCTGATATTCCGAAGAAGTACTATCTAATTCAGAGTCCAAAGTAAAGAACCGATGTGAATTTTGAATTTCAATAACAATCCTTTTTTTAATTACTTCAGTAGTTATGTGGTAATTAGATATTAAGATCCGGGCTTTTATGAATAATTAGACATTTATTTGTCTAGCCTTAATGCAACAGCGGTGAGCAATAATGTCAAAGTCAAAGATCCGGCTCAGATCCTGTCAATGAGATTCCAATGGTTTTTATGATTAAAAAGTTAAGGGCTGAATTTGATAATAGCAGGTGTTGAATTTATAATGCCTTGTTGACAGCTTGATATGTAGGTACTCTGTTCAATCGTGCCTGAATGCCAAATTTTGTTTTGTTCCGGAATTTATTACAGTTTTTTTCTATTCCGATAAAATAAAATAAAAAAGAAAGGAAACGATTAATTGTATTTAGCAGAGAACTAGTATTTAGTCTAGTAACAAATGTACATGATCTCTATTTGAGAGGTTATGGGTTCAAAATCTTTTGTTATAATAATAAGGGTATTAAATAGTTGGGTGAGCATTATTTGGATGAGTGGAAAGCCACATCACTAGAACAGCACGTTTCTTTGAAATATCATCCGTCAAAAAATAAAATAAACAAGGTTATAAATTGGAATTACCTGATTGAAAGAATAAAATTACTCTATTTTTCTGTTTACCTCTATGCTTGCAATTTTTCAAAATCCTAGAAGGGTTTTTGCTTGTTCGGGTGCTATTGGTGCCTTGCTTGTAGTGTTTTGGCACATGGTGTACCTTGTGGTGCTCTCTAAGTCTTAGGATGCCGAGAGGTAAGGCGTGCCGACCTTGGTATCGGCCCCTTTTTACTTGCCTTCTTGTTGCGAGTTGCGAGTTGCTCTTTTTTCGGGTAACTCTTAAGCACACCCATTTTTATTTGTTGTTGTCTGTTCTTTTATTTTAACATATTATGAATTGAATTTGCAGCTTATTGAGATGTTCTTAAATGTACAATATCTTACATGATATACTTAACATTTTTATAGGATGTATTTAATAGTTTCATGCAATAATTTTATACAATTTTTGACCTAAATATTCAATAGTTTTATAGGATGTATGAGTTATTTTACAGGTTTCACATATCAGTTATTTTACAGGTTTTATGCAATAGTTGTTCAACTTGTTTACAGAATTTTACAATTGATTTACAAAATTAGGACTTGAAGTTTTATTAATTATTGATATTAATTTTTCTTTAAGTAAAATCAAGTTAGAAAAATGTTAAAATTTGCGCTATCTCTACAATTTGATCACCGAGATGCCTCTAACTTTCACACAGGTAATTTTTTAACTTATAAGTTTATGATGTAATTCCTATTTGCCATAAATAATATGCCACAAATAGTCTTCCAAATTTGACATTGAAGTAAGTGCGTTCTTCTAGAAGGATTATGCTCGAAATTCGCATCAACGACTGAGATTTAATCCAACCAAAATAGTCCACAGATTGAATTTGTGGGCTCGTGCGGCCTCCTTGCGTAGCCGCATGCAGTATAGTTTAGGCAGCATGGTTCCTGACTTAGCATATTTTTTGTGTTTTTCACCATTTTGTATGTTTTGCACTTCGTATGAGGTGTTGCATGCTCCATATGATGCCTTATTTTGACATTACCTTAAAAAATAACCTAAATATGACATTTTTGTTATGTTTTCGACCTAAATATGCAATTTTCTCCTAAATATGCCAAAATAGCCTAAATACACGTTTGCGGTAAATAATTCAAAAAAATAGCTACTTTGCATATGCTTTTTCACCATTTTGCGTACTTACAAGTAGTGATTTTCGCTATATATTGACGTTATTAGCTAATAACCATATATAGGTTCGTGCGAGCCGCATGGCATTTGATGCGGTGACACAAAATATCTTTTTTAAGTTGCCAGATAGACAAAAGTTTGTGTGGTCCGTACGGATTTTGATGCAGTCGCACAAGACACTATAAATTCAAGAAAGTTGGTTATTCAGAGTAAAGACGGCTATGTAGACGCGTCTAGCGTACGGCTATACAAAATTGCTCAAACTCGTAACTCGCTCATTTATAACTCAAGTCAGTTCCAACTCGAGTTGACTAACTCGTATAATAAATGAGTTGAGTTTGAGCATATCTCAACTCACTCATTAACAACTCAAGTTACACAAAATTCATCACAATAAATCTCATGCCCTTCTAAATGACTCCTAAGCTATTCTTTGGATTGCTTGTTTTGTTAGTTGTCTTGTTAATTATGTTTGAATTGTTTGTGTTTAGATAAACTCTTACTAAACTATTTTAATTATTTGTGTTTAGATAAACTCTTACTAGTATATATATAACTAAAGAAATTGACTTGGTCAAACGAGTTATGAGCCAACTCGAGTTGACTTTACAGCTCGTTATTGTCATCCCAACTCGAGTTAACTCGCTTATTAACTAAATAAGCTGAGCACGAGTTGGAGGTAACTCGCTCAAAGTCAACCTATTTACAACCCTAGTCCGGTGGTTTATGAGTCCACACCCGCAGTGCCAGATATGTTACCATAAGAATGGGTCCCCAAGACACAAGATGCAAGACAACTCAGATTTATGAACAACCACAATTTTATAGATCTGAGTATCTTCTCTTCTTCTTCCATCATCAAAGAAGATGATATCTCTAAGGCCAAATCTTATTGTCTTTGAAGACCTATTCCTATGGCCATACGACGAACTGACAAGAATGGCTTCTTGCTATTAGAGTCTAATTTCGTGCTTACGGAGACGGTAGACGATCTCTCAAATGATTGAGTTATTCCATGAAAACATCCATAGAATCATGTATTATGTTCTGCATTTTAGTTTTATGATATGATTTTGTCGGCTTTGACATAGGATGGTCCTAAGATTAATGTGAGGATTATTTTTTGTTCTCTGAAATGTAAGTGTTTGATATTTAAATAAGACGTAATTGTTTGGATTTTATGATCTCCAACAAAACTTTGGTAAATTGATCAAATGGATTTCGTTGAAGATTGCTTGGACAATTTTGAAATTTGTGTGGATCAAATATACAAATTTTGTATATTTTAACGTGAATCAAAAAGGCTTCGACCACTCATTGACCAACTCCCATTAGTCTAGCGTGACGAAGTCTCGATCGGTAAATACTAGTGTATGAATAAAACCCGTTAAGGGTATACCCGCCCGTACCCGCCCGTACCCGCCAGCTAGGGTACCCGTGCCCGAGCCCAGGTATGGGTCGGGTACTCGGGTATGCGGGTACGGGCAAAAATCGGACCGGACCCGTTATTTTGGACCAATACCCGACCATACCCTACCCGAGTTTACCCGTACCCGACTAAACCCGTACCCGTATACCCGAGTTACTGTTCATCCCATTTCAAAATTCAAAAATTCTGATTTTTTTCCCCCCCAAACCAACAAAAAAAACCAGAAAAAAAGGAAAAAACCAGAAAAAAACCAGAAAAAAACCAAAAAAAACAAAAAAAAACAAAAAAACCAGAAAAAAAAACAGCAAAAAAAATAAAATAAAATAAATACCCGTACCCGCCCTACCCGTACCCGTACCCGCCTTACCCGTCAAGGGTACACGGGTAAGGGTATAGGGCGGGTAGGGTATGGTTTTTGAAAACTATACCCGCCATACCCGTACCCGAATACCCTTCTACCCGAGTATACCCGTACCCGAGTTGTACCCGTACCCGAGTCGGGTATACCCGGGGTACCCGTACCCGCCCGAGTATTAGAACACTAGTAAATACTAAATACTAGACTAGCTAGCTATTAGTCTATTCCAATCGTGCCATAGATTAGCCGACGAGAATTTTTTTTGGTCTAAAAGGCACTAAATAGCAAGGGCACTATGTCATCCAATTGCAAGAGAACCGTATTCGCCGATTTATAAAAAAGTAACGACTATGATAATTTATATAGTGAGAGAAAAAGTTGGATCAAGTGCAATTTTTAATTTATACTCTCTTTTATGAAAACCAAAAAGTCCATAAGTTAATTAGCAGGCGTGATATATCAGGCATCATGGCGTCATTGACTGCCATATCTGGATAAATTTTAGGGGCATGTCGCCGTCAGCATCCGTGTACATGCACGGATCTTATGCATAGGTTTTTATTTAGAGGAGGTTGGTGAATATTTCCTATTTAATCGTGAATAATAATTAAAATTGTTTAATATGAAAGTTTTTAAGATTACTATATAGCTTTGATAGATGCTCAAAAACGTATAGATCATGTTTGATTGTGGCTTAAAGGGTGAAATAAGGAGTTTAGATCTCGTTATTCCACCAAACGAGTATTAATTAAGTCAGACTAAGATGGTATAAATCGATCTTTAGGCCGGTCTAAATTAAACTACCTCACATGGTGGTTTAATTTTGTTCCACCTCGTGACCTAACTTGAATTATTATAATAATATTTTGTTTGTATATAATTAATATATTATTATTAATAATTATTATGTTATATTGTTAATATATTAAATAATTATTATATAATATTGTAATATATTATAGTTATTATTAATATATTAATATTATGTAATTAGTATCTTATTAACGATATATAACTATATAATTAATATGTTATATTGTTAATATATTAAATAATTATTATAATAATATAATAATATTTTATAGTTATTAATAATATATTAATATTATATAATTAGTATCTTATTATTAATAATTATATAATTAGTATCTTATATTGTTAATATATTAAATAATTATTATATTAATATTATATAATTAGTATTTTCTTATTCATAATTATTATTAATATGTAATTATATAATTAATATGTTATATTGTATATATATATATTAAATAATTATTATAATAATATTATAATGTATTATAGTTTTTATTAATATATTAATATTATATAATTAGTATCTTATTATTAATAATTATTATTAATTTATAATTATATAATTAATATTGTTAATTTAATAAATCATTATTATAATAATATTATAATATATTAATATTATATAATTAATATCTTATTATAAATAATTAACTAATTTAGACTTGCAAAATTCTAGTCCTCTATCAACTCTAATCAAATAAGAAATACTTTAAATTATGATTTAATTTTAGACCTCAATCAAACATAAATAATTTAAACCGATTTAAATTGAAATAACACTTCCTTAGCTTCAAGTCACAACCAATTGTGAAAATAGAGCTTTATACAAGCTTCTGGATTATACTCTCTAGTCTCTGCTCTGAGTAGAACTAGGGTGCTCTTAAACTCACCAAAGTTTTGGTGAGCTTAACTCTAAAACTCATCAAATCGATTTCAAATGACGAATTCGAATCGTTGAAACCTGCCTACCTTACGTGTGATGCATCTACATGTGAAATTTTTAAACATTCGAATTAATTTAGTATAAAGTCAAGCGGTCAAGAAACGTTAAAAAAAATGAATGCACTAAAATTAATTTATTAACCTTCTAATTTTGACCGCTTGACTTTATACTAAATTAATTCGAATGTTTAAAAATTTCACATGTAGATGCATCACACGTAAGGTACGCGGGTTTCAACGGTTCGGATTCGTCATTTGAAATCGATTTGATAAGTTTTAGAGTTAAGCTCACCAAAACTTTGGTGAGCTTAAGAGCACCCTAGTTCTACTCCTCTGCTCTCCTGTATATGCAACGTCAGATGATCAGATCTCACATGGTGGGCCCTACAGCGTTTTCTAGGTATGACGGACTGATGTCGATCAAATAACTAAGGTTCTTCCGCTACATTAACGATGTGGTGGGTGAAATCGTCATATCAATGGGCTGTTCAGCAATAAGAAATTAAGATTTTTTAAGATTTAATTTTTTTTTTTTTTTTTTTACTTCTTTAACTGTTTATTTCTATTAAATATCAATTTCTTAGTGCAGATTAAAATTATTTTCTTTAACTTCTTTTTGTCCGAATTTTAATCATCTGCTCAAATATTAAAGTACATGTACATCTTCCTTTAACTTTCTTAATTTTCACTCACGGATTATGACAACCGAATATCAATTCCTTAACAATTTTTGAATTTTTAATCGTTGGCTCTTAATCCCTTATTACCGAACAGTCCTAATAAATTTGAAAATAAGAAACAATGAGCATATGCCCGCATTAGTGCCCTAACAGACTAAATTTTGGTCACGCCGAACACACCTGATGTTTATTCTTGATAATTATGTACATGTTTGTCAATTGTTTTATGCAAATTAAAAAGATTAGATGTATATTATGTCGATAAATATGTTGGAATTCAATTACGGCAGATTCGGATTATTTACTAATACTTTTAATCAATAGAGACTAAATTTCAAGTTAGATAATTACTGAAATTAATTGATACTCTCAAGTTATCATGTACATACTCTTAATAAACGAAGAGAAGACTTATGCGCAGATAAAAAGTTCGGAATTAGTATACATGCAGCATATTGTCTCAATATTTTATTAATATTTTTAGTCTATATAGAGACTACATTTTAAGTCTCAAGTACTTTCATCAAAATTTACACAAACTAATTTTGTTAGAATACATCAATTTAAAATTGATGTATTCAAAGTACTTGTGTAAATATTTCTTTATATATTGCATATTATTGAAGAGTGACGCTATGGTACTATATATGCATAGCACATATTAGTTTTTAGTTTTTTTAATTGAAAATATTCACAATCTATAATAATGACGTTCGAAATAACTATTTTTATATTAAATGGTGCTTGGAGGCCAAATTTTATATATTTAATAATTAAATTTTCGGTACTTATTTAAAATAGGTATAAAATCATTATTTTCAAAAGATTATGAACAATTTAAAAATAAAAAATGTACCTAACCGTTAAGTTAAATCCGATTCATTTGTTGTATATTAGTACGAATTTGAAAGAACTATATATGAGCTTGGGTTGAAGTAGTTGAAACGGTGGCGTCGGCTGACGGTGTTTAACTTGGTCGGCCGCATTCTCTGCATCACCTTGCGTTTAAGTTTGACGTCGGACCATCAAATCAACTACTACAAAAATTTGACTCAGAGATTGATGCCGACGACCAAGTTAATACACAAACACCGTCAAAAATTTCATGTTAATTAGTTACAACTCCGCTGACTTGCATATATACTTCTATGTAACTAAAATTGCAATTATTATCCTGAAAGACCCGATTTTTTTAAAAAATACTCTAATATTAAATAAAATTAATAAAAATAACCACGTTATCCCTAAAATTTTAAAAATACCCCCCCCCCCCCCCCCGCGGATATCATCCGCGCTCCGTAATATTTATTCCCCCCCGCGGATAATATCCGCGACCCGGATTAAATATTCCCCTCTGCGGATTTTTTCCACGACCCGATCCCTTCCCTTCCCCTTCTACGCCGCCCCTGTGCTCTCTCCTCCCTCTCTGTCTCCTCACAGCGCCCCCCTGCACACATTTGTTTCGGCCTCCTCTCTCTTTTCCGCCTTCACTGGACCCACCCACCCCTCTTCTCTCTTTTCCACCTCACTAGAGGCAGCCCCACCCGTCCCGAAGCCCCACCAGCCGCCCCCCTGTCATCTCCACTGTCGAGGCGACGAGCCACCAATCGAACTGCACTTGAAGCTATCTCGGGATAAAGGTAAACCCTTCTCTCGAATTTGTTGTGTTGAATCGAATTGATTGGTTATCGAGGCGGGTTGTTGATTTTCCCAAGACGATCAAAATGACGATTGCTTAATTAGTGTATGCATGCCGGGTTAATTTGTGCTTAATTAGTGTATGTATGCATGCCGGGTTGATTTTCCCCAATCGAATTGATTGCTTAATTTGTGCTTGTATGCATGCCGGGTTACCATGGTTGATTTACACATTATGTATAGGATTATAGGGATTTTTTATGACATGTTTGATTTATTTGTAAAGAATTATAGTGTGGCAATTGTGCTTGTGTGCATGTGCAGTTATCATGGTTAATTTTTCTGATATGGTTGATTTACACATTATATATAGGATTATAAGGATTTTTTATGACATGTTTGATTTATTTGTAAAGAATTATAGTATAGCATTTGTGCTTTCCTGCATGATTAATTGCCTTATAAAATTTAGTTAAAGTGACTTGTAAAATTCCTGCGTGATTAAATGTTATATTGTAATGTTTAGGGATGTGCATATTTATTAAAAGAGTGAGGCTATGATAATATGCATATTACGGATCTACCTGTGCTATGAATTCATATCTCTATTTTTTTAGGTAGGTAAAAAACCACTGTTTTTGGACGGCGGCAATTATTTTTTCTACCTTGATACAAATAAAGGAGTACAATTATTTGATAGTGATAATATTGACGATAAGATTAAAACAATTTGAATGAAATTGAAAATATATTATAGGTATGTCATATTGTCATTTGACGTAGATATTATAAAGTATTTGAAATTTGAAGTGACCTGATACACGACGAAACATAAATCAACGCTCATCATTCTTTATAGACATGATATGTGGATAATATAATTAAATCATGCTTATAAAGACAAAAACATATATTTAATTCAAAGTTTTTTTTTTGTGAAAATTAGTCGTTCAACCTTTTTTGCAGATGTGAAAGGTTACGAATTCTAACTTTTTTCTTAGAAAGTTGTTGGATATAATAACTTTTTTGTAATAAAATAGTCAATTATATTTAAATATATATTTTGAATGTCATTTGAACTAGAATTTACACTAGAATTATCATTTGAACTTGAATTTAAATTGCATTTAATAGTAAATATTTTGGGTCCAATAATTCGGTTCCAAATAGATAACTCATAACTTGTTTGTAAATTTTTGTGTCTGATCCAGATTCGAAATTAGCGTATTTTTTCCAATAGTATTATGTCTGATCTAGCTCCTGACTCTCTGTTAATTCGGCATGCAAAAACTTCCAACAGAGGATCACCGGACCTCACAACCTTCCTAAGCAGGCCTCTAAATGCTCCTTCATCTCGCAATGTGATTCTGAGATACTTTCCTGCTTGGAGCATACGGGCCTGTATTTCTAATTTTCAGTGATTCCTATTGTAGCCACTCGCTTCATAAATAAGCGAATGCAACTCCTCGAATGAGAAATTTTCTTCAACCCAATACGTATTTACTGGAGGTTTGGAGTAACGTACACCATATTGATAATTTATGAACTTCCCTCCAAAATGTACTGAAATTCCAATAGACATGGCCAATGAACTACATTCATAAATGTCAAATATTTGGTCATTTTACTGATTTAAATTGTCAACAGTTGAGAACAGTATATATGAACAGTATTTCTACAGTGATTGAACAGTACATATGAACAGTATTTAAACAGTGATTGAACAGTATTTAGGAACAGTATTTCTACAGTTAATGAACAGTACATATGAACAATATTTAAACAGTGATTGAACATTATATACGAACAATATTTAAACAGTATAGGAACAGTAATTGAACAGTACATATGAACAGTGCGTGAACAGTGAACAAACAGTAGGTGTGAATAGTACGTGAACAGTGCGTGAACAGTAAATACGTATACGTACATGTATATGACCAGTGCATGAAAATAAAATACATACACATAAATAGTAAATACGTATATGTATATGAACAGTGCATACCTGATTTACCAGCTGAACAAATGTGTCTCCTTCTTTTCCTTCTCCCTCTCTTCTTCTCCTTCCTCTCTTCTTCTCCTTCCTCTCTTTCTCCTTCTCCTTCTCCTTCTCTCTCTGACTTCTCTCTGATCTTTCATATTTATAACAAAAAATTGTGCCAAAAAAATAAATAAATAAAAGGGTCGGGTCGCGAAAAAAATCCGCGGGGGGGAATATTTAATCCGGGTCACGGATATTATCCGCGGGGGGAATAAATATTACGGAGCGCGGATAATATCCGCGGGGGTTGGGGTATTTTTAAAATTTTAGGGATAACGTGGTTATTTTTATTAATTTTATTTAATGTCTGGGTATATTTTAAAAAAATCGGCTGAAAGACTTTTAGACTGCATATATATGAGTTGAACTAGGTGTTCTTAAGTTCATCAAAGGAGTTCTTGGTGAACTCAAATCTAAAATCCATCAAATCGGTTTCAAATGATGAATCCGAACCGTTGAAATCTGCTTACCTTACGAGTGATGCGTCTACATGTGAAAATTTTAAACATTTGAATTAATTTAGTATAAAGTCAAGCGGTCAAAAAACGTTCAAAAAATGAATGTATCAAAATTAATTTATTAAGCTTCTAATTACTTTATACTAAATTAATTCGAATGTTTGAAATTTTCACATGTAGACGTATCACTCGTAAGATAAGCGGGTCTCAACGGTTCGAATTCGTAATTTGAAGACAATTTAATAGGTTTTAGACTTGAGTTCACCAAAGGGCTTGGTGAACATAAGAACACCCTAGTTCTACTCCATATATATAATTTTTTTCTATGGACAATGAGCAATGAGGCAGACGGGTTCCAAAGAAATATAAAATTTAGACTTCAAACATATTTTAGAATAGAGATTATGTTGAACAATTTGAATTGATTGTTTAGATTTTTTACAACAAAAATAAAAATTCAAAGTATAATTGGAGCACAGATATAATTGAACTTGTTAACCCTACTCTTATATATTTAATTATATATTTAATGTAATATTATTTTCTTCTTATTCTCTTATTTATTTAACTAAAATTTAAAAAAAATTGAGATGAAATTGCAGATGTATTGTCGGCCGACAAAAAGTTCCAATGTTCTGTATATTGTAAGGTGGTATGATTGGATAGATGTGTTCTCATGTTCTGGTATTAGGATTTAGGATATGTGCACATGGATGACGATTTGAGATATATATCGGCCTTATTTTTTTATTAGAGATATATCAGGATTACAGATAGAACATGCACCCGGCCGAAATTGCTTTTGTCTATTTTGGTTTAGGGATCCAAAATTTGTCCGGTATAGGTTGGCCTGATTCTCATAAAAGCTGTGATTCCTGTGAATCTTTTATCTATGATCAAAATATCTATCTATTGGACCAGTTTGGCGATTTCGGGTTCTTTTATTTATCTTATAATTGCTTATGGATAAGCGTTACAGGCAGGGAGGTAATGTTGCCAGCAGATATATACAAGTTAATTTTCTTCTTTCATTATTTAGTTATTTATTTTGAGACGGGAATTTTTCCGAATGGCTTTGAACAAGAGTTCTCTCCAAAGTATTTCTTTACCGTTTGATTTAATTTCATCAAAATCTTATCAAAATTTGCTATTTAATACTTGTGGAAGTTCTTCTGCCAACCCCTCAAAAAAAAAAATACTTGTGGAAGTTAAAGATGTCTCCGTTAAACAAATTCATTAGACAAATAAAGGAACTATTTCTTTCTACCTTTCTATATTAGACAAACAAAAAAAATGATTTTTTTCTTCCTTCTAGTTGATTAGGATCAAATAACTTAAAAAAACAAAGATTGAAACCATTGAAGCGAGGCATTGAGTGAATGCTTTACGGCTATGGTTAGATTTACTTTAGGGGCCCAGTGAATAGAGATGTGTGCACTAATTCGAATTAGATTCAAGTCGTGACAGGGAGCCCATTTCAGAAGGGCACAAGCCCATGTCCGAATGGCGATGGAAAATGAATAGAATTTGTTGTGTATTTTTTTTTTTTAGGAGCTATTTGATCCGAATCAAGTAGGAAGAAGAAAAAATCATTTTCTTGTTTGTCTAATAGAGAAAAGGAAGAAAATAGTAGTTTCTTTATTTGTCTAGCGGAAGCATTTTAACTTCCGTAAGTATTAAATTACAGATTTTGATAAGATTTTGATTAAATTAAATCAAACGGTCAAGAAACGCTTTGGAGAAGACTCTTGTCCAAAGCCATTCGGACAAATTCCCGTCCATTTATTTTTGGGAAAGGATCTAAAAGATAATGTAGCTGCTGAAGTCGGTATACTTTCTGCGCGTGTGAACTTTGAACTGTGAGCTCCTCGCCTCCTTGAGCAGTCTCTATTGCAGTTTGGTGTTTTTTTTTTCCAATACGAAAGGGGAAGTGTTAAATTCGACTCAAACCACTTATTGCACATGCTTATTGTTGGTAGTCTATTCTTAGACTTTCTTTTTAAAGACTAAGGTGCAATAGTAGGATCCGATTGACCGAGTCTTAATTTGCTGAGAACCCAGGAGGTACTGTTTACTTTTCTTTTTGTTTTTCTTTTTTTTTAATGAAAAAACGTAATGTCCATTTCATTAAAGAAATAGATATTTTACAATCACAACAGTTCACGTAATTGAAAGATGTAAATTCCTAATACCACTTACTGCTTACTTTTTAGATATTGCTGATTATTATCCACAAACGATTTAAGACAGACATGAACTATGACAGAATTAGAAAATTTATATATAGGAGAACTGAAACATAAAATATATCATATTTTATAACTATTGAAATTTGAATTCAAGTCTACAAAATAGAGTTTGAAACACTACACTACATGCACACATTCAATTAAATTTTAATATAATAAAAAAAATTATGTCATAAAAATAACTAATTAGGTACTCATGGACGTTTAGATCCGCCTCCAGACGTAGATCTTTGGAAGAGAAAAATCCTAAAATATTTTCATGACATAGACATCAAAACGTAATAATTTGTGGTGGATTGGATTAGTTGTAAATTGTGAATAACGATACAAATAGCTTACCTAAGCAATTGAATTGAATCGTAAAATTCATATTTTGAATTGTAAGATTCTAAAACTCTATTAATTGTTGTCGTTTGTAGTGCTCTCATGATAATATTCAGGTGGTCTTTAGTTTAGATATAAATACTACCCTTTCAACATTTGCAACATTACTAGGAGAAGCCACCGATGTAGTAGTACAGCTGGTAGCGGCATAGTTCTTCTCTTAAAAGAACATAGGTTGGAATCCAATTTGTAAAATGAGATCCTGAAATGCGTATGATGTGAGTGTGAGTTGGAAACTTATGGATCTTTATAAAATAAAATAAAAAATTGAAAAAAAAAAAAAACATTACTGGGAGAATACAAATATTAAGAGAAATCAAGTTTTGAAGGAATCCGTATCCTCTCCAGTATTGCAGAGATTCAATTTCAACTAATTTGGTATTCGGGCTGCAATAGGGGGCAGTATTTTTGGGCTTTGAGATTCGTGCCAAGTTAAAAAGAATGGTTCCGATCTAGTAATTGTAAAAGATTCTCTTATCAGGTATTGGAGAGGATGTGAATTCGTTTTGAAGGGGGCATTAGGAAAGAAATGAGAACACGGGCAGGAGAGTGACCGTAAGTAATTGTCCTGGGTTTGAGCCCAGTACAGCATGCGGGCTTTATTTTTCGGCCTTTTGGTCCAAAGACTCCAAACTACAATACTTCTCTGGCAAATGAGAACAAGCGGGGAGAAATCAAGGTTGTGAAACCCATTAACAATTAATGCTTGTGTCCTAAAAATGCAATGCAAAAATTACAAGTTGGTTCCGTTACCAAAGAAATAAAATACTACTTAATAATCAAATAAAGCTACAAATTTAAGTGCACTTCATTACAATCCCACCTCGAGCTTTGAGTTTCTTAAGACAAAAGACTAAATTAATCTGAACTAATACAATAGGCAAACCCTAAGAAAAGATTAATTGATTATGACGTAATCAATAAATGCCCTTCCAAGAAAACCCTAAGAAAAGCTTTGAGTTCGCAAAGCCGGGGCATGAGATTCCATGGCTTAATAGGCTGCAGTGGCAATACTGTCATGGCCGAACCGTGAAACCTCACAATTAGTTGCGAAGATATGAGATGATTTATATTTCGGTGCACCACCCATAACCGGCATGTTCTTTCGCACATCCATCTTGTTGACGTAGCCGGGCCTATATGTCTGTCCCAAAACGCCTTGCACATCATCAGTTAAGCTGTAGAACTTAAACCCTAGGTCTAGGTGGGCCAGGCTGTCATTCTTGCCCACCCCATAGTTATGGATTCTTGAATCCTCTTCAGTGATTGGCAATGCGTCCGCCATTATTTTAAATTTTCCTTTGAGCTCGAGGACTACCCCGTTGGATGCCTTACTGCGTGATACTGACAGCCTAGGCACAGCAGCAGACACCCACCTCGCACTTTTTTCAAGTGGAAGGGAGACAGCCCGTCCGTCGAAAGTAATGTTGAGGTGGTCCATGTCATCATTCCATACAACGGTTTTTTCGGCACCAACAAATAGCTGATGATTATCAAAGAGTATGCCTAGGGATTGAATCCAGGTAAAGTCACGCTTGATTGACGGGTTATGGTTCCCGATAAAATGTGCATTAATATGGAGGTTAGAATCAGAAACAATGCAAAAGTCCTTGTTCTTGCGGCCGTGAAAATAAAAGGTGTTGCCGTCGCCACCATTGAAGCGAGGGTCACCGCATACATTGCCTGGAAGTTGGCACTCTGAATATATATTTATACAACACATAAAACAAAATGTTAAGTCAACTTTACTATTTATTTGAATGAAATTGAAAAGGGAGAAAATGAAAAAAAGTAGTTATTGATTAGCAAGACTACTCAAATTCAGCTATCTTAATTTGTACCAACAAAACTAATCATTAAAATACTTTGTACGTACTACGTACTGGTTTACACTTTACATTGCTGGAAATTAAACATGCAACAGAGAGGGTGCTTCTTTCCTTAAAAACAAATCATTTAAATAAATCACAGAGATTTTAATTTCAAAATATCACTTTTATGTCTAAGCTGTCTGTTTCTGTGGGTTTTTATTACAAGCGTGCCTACCTTAGTTGAAACCTTATGTTAAAACATATTGGTGTTGCACTGTTGCTTTTTTTTGTTTTATTTGAGTACTTAAATTAAGCAGCTAGTCTGCATATATTTCTACATTTTATTGTATCTATATATCTTGTATTGTTTCCATGTATGTATTGTGTAATGCAGAATTGCAATGGGTACTGTACAGCATGTAAACAAAACCACTTACTACATATAGTACGGCATGCAGGACAGAAAACCAAGCATTCATCGGCACACATTTTAGGGCATGCTACCTCACAGCCAGGTGCTTTCGATTTGGAATTCGCACAACCCGCCGCAAAAACACGGCTACCAAATGGCTGCACCGCAACATAGTCCGGAGGGAGTGGCTGGCCGGACACTTCGGTGATAACGACAAGCAGACCGGCACAGATCAAAAGAAATCCTAGCTTAGCCATGCTAGCTAGTACTGTTTTTTATGGTTTTGATTTCTGGCCTTCTGGGTGTGGATATAAATTAAGGTGATGTCTATGGCTATTTGTATGTTTGTATTTATAGTGCCCAAATATGGCACACAAAAGTGTAATTGACCAACTGGGAAGTAAATGTACGCGCGGTTTCATGTGTACGGTGGTTTTTTTTAAATAATGCTTCCGTCGGATCCAATCTAGTGCTGCAAATTGTGTTCTGTCAGATCTTTTTTATTTGGGTCAAATTAGCTAGCATGCATGTCCTGTAGACATCACCAATGTCGAATACCAAAAAAAAATATATTAGCTAAATGCAACATATAAATTTGGTGCTTTTGTTTTATATTTTGTAATTACTATTCCAATGTTCGGAGCACTTCTTGTAAGCAAAATGCAAACTATATATAAATTTAACTTTCACTCTTTAAATTAAAGGATTCATACTCCCCAGTCTCTTCCTTAAGGAGCCCTAAGATTCTGACTTAAATTTAGTAACTTAGGAGGATATAACTGAAAACAGCAGGAACAAAAATAAATTTGACCAGGCAATAGGAATATTTTGGGGAATACGTATTGCGCGTAGTCTTCCAAGCCCAGCTTAGGATACTCTTTCTTTTATATTGTCGGTCGACCTCTTTAAATTCACCAGTACTATATAATAATTAACACATTTACTTGTGACAATGTACAGATTCATTTTTTGCTTGAGAAAAGAATCAAAAGATATTGCTCGATCGATACATATTAATTATCAACGAAAATAAAGTGAAAGAAGATTTATCCAGTATACTGTAGTACTGTACACACATGCATCTTGTAATTTTAGTTTGAGAGGAATAAATTACTGATATAGTTTATCAATATATTAAGAGTGTATGGTACTATGCATATTACGATTTGGTCCGTAATACGGCTTAATATTCGACTTTGCAAAATCCTAACGGTCGATCCGAACCGTTCATCTTGTTCTCCATATTAATATGTGTTTGGAGACCATATTTTACATTTTTTGAAATTTTTTTACTATTTTTTTAGATTTATTGAAAATCACTGTTTTTGGATGGTCCAGAATTTTCAGATCAAGTGATTTTCTAAATATCTAAAAAAATAGTAAACAATTTCAAAAAATGTAAAATTTGATCTCCAAATACATATTAATATGGAGAACAAGATGAACGGCTTGAATCGACCATTATAATTTTGAAAAGTCGAATATTGAGCCGTATTACGGATCAACCCGTGATATGCATAGTACGTACCTTAGACTCACTCATATATTAAATAGCGTTAGAAAGAAAAGGTTTTGTAAATGAATCCATGTAACAAAAAGACAATTAGAATCAACGAAATACCATATGCTTCTATTTAATCAATCTGAATTTCATTGATTCTATACAAATTGTTCTTTAACGTACATCAGGAGCTGACTTTATTTACCAGCATTTAATTCTGGCGTTAGGATTCTGTGTCATCTAGTAAAGATGTCAGAATTCATCTCCTACCATGAATTTCTCAAAAACCGTGACTGATCCCATGTGTTTTATACCTAAAAAAGGTTCAATATTTCTGTCCCATAAAGCATTTAGTGTGTTGCTTAGTTTTTTAAAAAAAAAAAGGTTCTTTAACAAAAAAAATAAGAAAGATTAAATGTGTTATAACAGAAACCAATCTAGATTCAATTTTCACATCCAAAAGTATTCTCTGATGATTTCTGCAACATAGTGTTGAATAGAGCCTTTTGCTATGCTCGTTAATTGAACAATATAGATAATGTACATAACGATATAATAGTTATCAACTGGGAACTTAAACTTGTGCATTGAATTCTACAAAATATTTTGAAGAATTTTGATGATTTGACTATATTCATCTGGCGCGCCTAAAGTGGTAAATTTTTGTAGAGGTATTGCTCAAGTTATATGTGACAGAGACACTAATAAGTAAACTAATAATATGCAGTATATATATTGTGGGCCAGAGGGTTTTTAAAGCAGCCCAAGAAATAAATTAGTTTTAGCCCAAACTGGAGAGTTATGAGTCGGCCCAATATGAATCAAGTTCCCTCTTGGGTTATCTTGGTGTTGTCTGGCTAAAATTTTCCCTCGGATTTTTCTAGAATGTCCATTAGTCAACGATGACTGTTAGGTGATCTAGGACCCATTGTGCTTTCCCAGCACCGTGCACCTTATGTCCTATTGCTGACATGTCTTAAGACCATGCGTACGTAGATCCCATCATTCGCCAGACACATATGGTCTTTCTGAGTATGGTCTGTACTCCGTAGGCATTTCATTAAAGATCCCAAACAACTATGTTTCAAAAGCAACACTAATTTCTAGCACAGTATTCAAAAGCAATAATTATCCCTATACTAAATTGATTATGATTAATTCTAAATATCTCTGCTAACTGACTCATGTTTTTAGTTGTAAAACATCACAATTTCCTTTGACTTATTTCACTTACCTTTACTCTACAAAAAGCCATCTCTTAGAGACTAGCATTGGTGACTGATAAAATTGAATCAAGAATACAGGGCTAGAAGGATAAATTATTATCTTATAATGGAAACTTATTATTTTAAACTCAGTGCTATTCTCTATTCCTATTTACTGCCCAAGTCTATTTAAATTTCAGGAAATGGAGCAAATTATATATCTTCTCGCAAGTTTTTCGAAAAGTGGTAGAACACTGAAAACGGAGTTACGGATAATGAGTTATGCCCATTTGAAGTTTGGCTCACAGCAAAAACAGAGGCAGCACGCGGGCCGCGTAGAAAGCAGATAGCGCAAATATGGAAATTCCAGCTTTCGACATCTTTTTGTATTTTTGTCATATCTTGGTCATACGAATTTCGGTTTAGGCAAATAAAAGCTTGCTGGAAAGAGGATAACGAGATCTACAATTCTATGAATGTTATAAATCATAATTTGTAATGTGAAAGTCATAGGAACCTTTTTAGAAAGACATCAGCTGAAATTTATTGCCATATCTCATGAGATCTTGATTGATTCACCTTCCATCCTTGGTTGCTTGCTCTCCAAGTAACAAAATAGCTATAAATGAGAGGTAGGCAGCAGGAGGAAGGCTATCTTACCTTTTGGGGGATCTCCCCTTGGGGAGACCATCTCTGAGAGACCATCATTCTTCTCCACTTTGGTTCGAGGGCTTGGAAAGAAGAGGCTCGGCTTGGAACTTGTCTTCTGAGAGTTTTATCATTTCTTTCTTCTCTCTATTTGTTTTGTTTTATCTTTATCTATGTTAGTTTAGATCTTTTAGTTTCTAGGGTTACGATGTAGTCAGATACTCTGTTTTATATGCATGTTGTTTGAATCTGTGTTGAATATTTTTGTTTATTTGCTTGAGTACTATTTTAATTGCTTTGTTGAAATTGATTGAATGATTATTGTTGTCTACTATTAGATGTCTATAGCATCTTTTCTAGTATTTTGGCCTTGATGTTTCTTTCAACTAGACTAAGTACTTGAGGTAGGTTTTCGAGCCGTGAGGCGAGACCAAATAGTAACTGAGAGGTGAATTTTTCCATTTATCGAGAGGTGGTGGATACCTTTAGTAAACCGGACAAATAACTTAGGTTGAAAGCCAATAAACGAGAGTTTAGGGTTGGAAACCTAAGAAGGTGAAATTACATTTCCGTTACCAAGTTTATTAAGCCAACAAACGAGAGTTGAGGTTTAGGAACATTGGGTACGGTCAGTAGAACCTTACACAAAGAAACAACGCAGAAACATACGCATACTGTATTAACTCAAGGCCCATGCGCCCCGCGTCGGGTGCTGAGAGGCAGAGTTGAAGATGAAATCAGAAACCCTGAAAACGCCTTTTTATTATTGATCAAAACCAAATTGATTTACTTTCTTGCATTTAATTACTGCTATTTGAATTGTTTAGGAAACATAAATACCAAAATCAACATTTTTCCAACTTCTAGTTTTGAAGTAATTTAGGTAGGGTCCAGTTTAGATTTGAACCGTCCCTGTGATCGATACCTGATAATATACTACATGATAGGATTGTGCACTTGCAATCTGACTCGAAAGTGTATTTAAGGTTAAAAGGTACAGTTTACTGTACTGAAACTTTGTGCATACGCTTTTGTGTGAACAGAAATCTATTATTTTAGCTAAATATGGTTTATTAGGGGTCTCTTCTCCTGTTCACCTTTTTGGAAAAGTGTTCTCAAGGGCACTGATGTGGTTGAGGTGGGTTTTACCAGACAGCTTGGTAATGGTAATGGTTCTACAATCTTGTTTTAGAAGGATAGATGGTGTTCTGACCATACACTGCTCACTCTTTATCCTAATCTCTTTAATTATTCCTCTGACCTAATTTTTTAGTTATTGAGGCTTTTGAGGATATCTCTTTGCATTTGCATTTTACTAGACAATTGATTGGTATATTACTTACTAGTGGCATAAAACTGCACACTTAGTTAAATAATACACTTCATATCAGTGATGTAAAAAATGATCTTAACAGCCATTTAATCGTTAATGGCGGCCAAACCGTTACGAATACACTTAACGGATGCCTGTTTGCGAATGAAAATGATTAATCGGCCATTTTACCTTTTAATCATCTGTTTATTCCCGTTTATTTCCGTTTATTCTTGTTTATTCTAATTTATTCCAGTGAATATTTATTTTTTACATTGATTATTTTTTCCACGATATTGTGTGATAATAAGTTTTATATAACATGTATTGTAGTTTTATTAATGCTTGGACATACATTCAATATTTTTATATATGTTTTTTCTTCTTACTTACTTTGAAATTGATTAATTCATCTGCTATTTATATAAATATATTTTTCTACTAATTACTGATGTATTTTTTTAAATTAGTACGACATATATATATTTATGAAACTAAGTTGTTATCATAAACTAAATTTAGTGATTTTACGTTGGAATGTTTCATTTCTTTCGAATAATATGTTATTAGTATTTGAAAAAGTTTAATTCTTGAATTTATTTTTTCATTAAATAAATGTGTTACTTGAACATGTAAACTGCTTATGTGTTAAGAAAAAATAAATGTAGTGTCCTGTTATAATATTGGAACTAAGTTAAATTTAGTTTATTTGATAGGTTTAATGAGTTAAATAAATTATTTTAAATAAATTATGATATATATACATAAATTTAAGAAAAATGTTAAATTGTCCACATAATTCCGATTAATCGACCGCATACCGATTAATCGCTTGGCAGTACTTCGTTCGTCTGACAACCGCATACCGCTATTTACAACATTGCTTCATATTCCTTCTTTGGTTGATTCTATTTATTGGAGATGGTCCTCTATGGATAAATTTACGGTTCATTCTTTTTATCAATAGTTTGAATATGGGAGAATTAAGAATAATGAGTTCAATTAAATATAGTTATTCAAATTGCCCCTCAAAATCAAGGTCTTCATGTATTTGCTTAAAAGAGATAAAATATTAACTAAAGAAAACTTTCTTAAGAAGGGATGGCAGGGTAATCTTACTTATCCTTTTTGTGGTGAGTTGGAGACAACTGACCATCTTTGTGCAATGTTCTTTTATCAATAGAATTTGGCAGTGGATCTCTGCTCATAACAATTTTGTTTTTATTAGTACCTGTATGGATGGTGTTTGATACATTAATGCACCTATCGTTTTAAAAGATAAGCAATTGGTTGAGAGGAGCAGTTGTTTGATGTATTTGGCTTGAGATGAACAAATTATGTTTTCAGAATGCAAAGATTCCATCACTGAAGACAGTGGGTTCTAAGATCATTTCCTTTACTACCTTTTAGGTAAACACTCAATAATAGTTCTTTACTTCATTTGCATCTAATCTTACCCTTAGATACTAATGATTTTCCTACTCAAAATTTGATACCTATACAACAAGAGCTAAGATTGTCAGAGGAAGAGGCAACCACGCACCTTCCATGCACAAAAAGATATAATCCTTATGCTTGATACAATCCTCGATATATAACTTAGATGATTCTTTTGTATTTAGCATGTGTTTTGTTGTTACATACTTTGTTGATACTTAGTTGCTTATGTTACTCGGTCTAGGTTGTAGTTTATCAGTGGCAAGTGGCTTCTTGTATTTTTGTTGTTTTGGTTACTGGTATGTACCAGTGTCTGTACGTGTTTTTTTGCTTCAGCTGTTTATAACTTAAAACATCTCAACAATCTAGTTTTCTAATGAAATCGGTGAGTTTCGCCCTCTTTTTTAAATTTAAAAAAAAACACTCATGTTTATCATAATCAATTAAACTGACTCATATTTGATTACAATAACATGAGACATATTTATAGACTTGACTTAATTGATTATGATCAATTTATAGATGATCTTGTGTTATTTAAGTTTGCATTTTGCAAGAATGCAACTTCCTAATTTCGGTCCGTACGTGCCAGCACCAAAACTGATTTATAAGTTGATCATTTAATTAAGGTTATACGTGTGGCCCATTCATTGTATTTATAAAAATTACGATCAGGGTGCAAGATATTTTCATGTGATTTTGATTAGATGATTTATTATACTTTTATGATAAATTAATTCGGAAGTCCTCATTTCCTTTTTTATTATATTTTTTTGAGGTTTTATTGTTCCTTTTGTCTCTTAATTATGATACAAAAAAAATTAGTTTCACCTACTGCAAAACTTCAAAAATAATTTGTCAAACATTCAGACAATTAATTTGCAGTGAATTAAAATAAAAATACATTGTCGTTACTCTTGTAGCTAGTGTCTAAAGCAATCAAATTTGATATGATCTTCTACGAATAATTTATATTTTTACAAAGTCATGATAACGATTTGTACACTACCCGTTATAATTAATTGAACATGCAGAATATCCGTACTGGATTAGAAGATAAAATAAGGTACGAACGACAAATATCGGACTGTTTCCAGCTTTGTTTTGTCATGCATATTGTCATATGCCACCAAATGGTGGATGCTTTTTACCGTGTGCACGTCTAAATCGTTGAAAGCAACTAGAACGCATTGTTAATTTGTTATACTGGATTAATTATAACGGGTAGTGTATAGACATTTGCTAACGGGTAACCCGTGACCCGTTCCGGGTTACCCGTTACGGGTAACGGGTAGGACGGGTAAAGGGGTAGGTCGGGTACGGGTAAAACCCGTAACGGGTAGACGGGTAATTTTCCCAAAATCTATATCCGGTCCGTTTATTACCCGTACCCGTTGCGGGTTGACGGGTACGGGTACCTCGGGTACGGGTCCGGGTATCCGGGTACGGGTCGGATCCGCCCTTTTTTTTTTTTTTTTTTCCTGTTTTTTTCTTTGTTTTTTTCTGTTTTTTTTCAAAAAATTAAAATTTTTTTGAACTGAAACGGGTCGGGTACGGGTAACGGGTACGGGTACGGGGTACGGGTACGTGTACGGGTAGACGGGTAGACGGGTACGGGTAGGCGGGTACGGGTAGGCGGGTAAACGGGTACGGGTACAACGGGTTTTTTTTTCAAACGCCTTGTCCGGCCCGTATATTACCCGTACCCGTTTACCCGTTTGACCCGTTTGACCCGGGCGACGGGTACGGGTCAAACGGGTAATGGGTACGGGCCGGGTAAAACGGGCTTAACCCGTTTCGGGTATAGCAAACCTCTAGTAGTGTACAAGGCAACACTGGTGGATGGGAAACCTGTCAGAATCCTAAAATTATATATCTAATCGATTGATTGATTGATTGATTGATTGATTTTTATTACCTGACAATAACGGCACAGTCGCTGACTGACTTGATATATTGGGACGAGATATCGTTTGCAACATCTTCTTTGAAGTTTTTTTTAACATCACGAAATAATTAAAAAAAATTGAAAACCAACTTAATTACAAAAAAAAAAAAAAACATCATCACTGATATTGAGTTTGAACCCATGTTTGACCTACTCTTCTCATACAATGTCACAGAAAATTAGAGAGCACTAAATCGAAACCCAACTTCAGTTTGAAAGGAAATGAAACTGAAGTTCATCTTTCATTTCTTCACAGAAAAAAAAAAAAAAAAAAAACGAATTTAAGTTCGGTTTCTCAAAAAAAAAAAAAAAAAATTCACACCCTTCACACGTCAAGGCCTTAAAATTTGGAAATCTAATTTTCTCAATTCATAACTTTTGGAGAAGTTTACTAAACATTGTTTTTCTTTACTTTGCCAATTTTATTATACTTTTGAGTAAATTGAGTCAATCGGAACTTTAGGAAAATAAAAAGGAGTACAAAATCGAACTCAAAGTTCGATTTCCCAAACAAAATAAAAAAATAATAACAAAACCGAACTTGAAGTTCAGCATAATGAGATTAAATTGTGTAACTATTGTACAGCACTCTATACCGAACCTTACAAATAATTTGGAATTATACTCGTAATATTCACAATTTTGTGGATTTTTTTTAATATTGTAAAATTATCGAAAGTTTGATATATTATTTGTACTCTAAAATTTATTTATTATTATTATTAATTAGATTCATGCATTTTATAAACTCTTAATATTGTTCGAAACGAATTCTAAAAACAAATACCTTTGAAACAACAATAAGCAATATCTTTTTTAAACAACTGTTAAGTCAGATCCATATCTTCATATAGAATTTTAGTTGTTCATTTTTTTTAATACAAAATGATCTCCTTTAAAAAAAAATAGTTATTTTAATAAATTTAGTTTTACACAAAATTCAGGAAACAGCTCAATAATATAACATAAAGAGTCAAATTCGTTTGGCATTATCAAAAAAAAAAAAAAAAAATTGAGACTCAAAAACACAAGCATACAATTGGAGAAGTGTCGTTTCAAATTTCACTTCTAAACTAAAAAAGTTGGTCTGGTCAACATCTGACCTGTACGGTGTCATTACTATATTTGCTTTTACATAACTACATTATGTAACTATTGTACTGAATTTGTACAAACAAATGCAAATTTACATCCAATAGAATCTGTTGTAAGAATTTTGGACAAAGAATAATTATATTTATCTTCCCACTTATATTTCCCCTCTATTCTTGCAACTATAATATGATCCCCACTAATTATTTAAGCACTTCTAAAATTAAAAGGTCCACGTTAAATAAAAAAGGTGATATCGAGGTTGTATTATGATCCCCACTAATTATTTAAACACTTTTAAAATTAGAGATTGTACTATGGTTCCCACTAATTATTTATTTCATACAAAAAAATATTCATCATGAAACACGTATATGAGGTGATTATTCAAGTATTTTTTATATAAGTATAAATACTTTAGGGTGCGTTTGGATGCTCAAAGAATAGAGCTATTCTTAGAAGAGGGTCATCCAAACGTGAAACGAAGATTAAGAATAGCTCCGGATTAGCTCTATTCCGCTATTCCGTGAAAACGTTGGGTTAGCGATTTAGCACCCGCAAGAATAGCGATTTAGCACCCGCTGGCCTTTGCTATTCCTAACATACAATCCAAACAACATTTCTACAAATCCGGAATAGCCAAAGTTAGTGCTATTCTTGAATCTCTTGGGTTAGCACTATTCTCAATCACTAATCCAAAAATCGCTATTCTTGAGCTATTCCTTGCACGATCCAAACGTACCTATAAGTATACATATTTATAATACTTGGTATTAATACTTTCATATGCTAGTCAGTGTCGTATTAAAAAATACTTGCAAGTATAAGTATAAATACTTGCACGACGAGGTATAAATACTTATGTGTCGACGAGTCTGAAAGTATGTCATCATAGATCTCATTTCAAAGAGAAAATTGCGTAAAAGACGTTCGTGATTTTAGATTTGCAAAATTCATCATAGATCGTCAGAAATGTGGACGAGATTGAAATGAGATAAAAAAAATTCACCTCTAAAAACGTGTATGCCCCCCATGTAGTTTGAGATTTTGTTTGAGGTATAAATACTTTCATTCTTAGAGATAACTACTTCCGTGCGTAAGTATTAAGACTTTAGAAAAAAAAATTAGTGCTGGAGTTTTTATAGTTCTCCGATGGCAGTTATGGAAGTTAATGTAGGGATAAATGCGGGAATGAGAGTATGGAGATAATTATCATGATCCTTGAACAAATTGGGTCGTCCGCAAAATTGTCTTTTATCTTAAAGGCTTGGTTAGACTGATCTTTTTTTAATATCCTTCAATAATTAAAAAAAAAAAATCCAATTATGCTATCGATTTTTTTTTTAAGTGCTCCAACCGTAAAAATTTCTGACATTTCTTATCCTTTCAGAATCGTTAAGATTTCTGACGATTCTCTAGAACCAGAACCACTAGGATATATTTTTTTTTTTAATTGAGAAATAAAATTGTTCAACATTTTTTTAATTATTAATATCAACTTCATAATATAAAACTTTAACTAAATAATAGAACAAAACATAAATATTGTATTAGTTCAATTAAAAAAAAAAGATGAGCATCCTTTTTATCAGAAGAGCGTATATGTATGCTTCAACAATTGTATAGTTTTACTATATTATATGTGTATGCTAAAAGAAATATAAATTTTTTCACGTCAACGATCTATGCCTCCCTATTATTAACTTATAATGCATTTGTTTCTATCTTTTTCAAAATCGTTTCTCTCATTTCTAAAGTACCTCTAGGTTGTACATATATTTCCGCGAGGAGTAATTGCCTAAACAGGTGAAGCTAGGATGAGGGATAAGACAAGAGGGACGATATCATCACCGAGAAGGTGATCTCTGACGAAGAAACTTCAAACGAGTATATCTCGACGCTCGAGTGTCAGATTTAGGCATATAACTATTTTTCAGAAAAGGCAACGAGAAGAAGATATAGATTTTGAACAATTTTTGTTCATCGGACAAATGCATGCAGTCATAATAGCAAAAAAACAAAACAAAGGAAAAAGCCTTAGAACTTGAGTTTAAGTTCCGATCGATTTTTTGGGTCTAATTTTCGATTTTCTTGTCCTTTACCATACTCTTTGTTAGATACTATTCATATAAATGTATGAAATCTCATATTTAGATATTTTTTATATTTTTATTTCGAAATTTAATTTAGCGTTTTTGATATTCAGGTCTAGAATATGCTATAAAAAAATAAAACAATCATTGAGATTTAGTTTAGTATTTTATCAAATTTTAATTTAGTGTTTTCAATTTGAGAATTAAAAAAAAAAAAAAAAACTGAATCGTCAAGAATCCTGGCGGTTTTGTCCTTGTGAACTGCCAGAATTCATGACCGTTCTCAAAGAATAAAAATTGCCCAGAATTCTTGCGGTTGAGGCACTTTAAAAAAAAAAAAATCAAGGGCATATTTGGAATTTTCAATTATTGGAGGATACAAAAAAAAAAAATCGGCTTGGTAGGAAACTAGGAGTGTAGGACGTTCCCTAAATTATTGGTCTCAAGATCTGCATTTAAAATCCCTGTTTACGACTTTGAAACAAAACGTACAATGCATTTATCATGATTCACATGCGTCACATTATATTTTTTTCTCATTCCCTTTTATGAAAGGTTCATAAACACATTTTATTTGCTATGTGGATCTCATTATACTTGTTATGTAACCAATAAAGCAGTTTAGGATTAATAAATACTTACCTCCAAAATTTTCTTTACAATACATTTTCTAAGGCATCTTTATTAAATTCGATTCGTTAGATGAAAATTTTATTTTTCTTTATACTTTTTTGTAGAATAACATGAAATCAAATTTCTTAAAATTTTCTTAAAGTTTACTCAGTAGTTTTTGCTGAAATTTAAACTTACATATTCTAAATGAAGATTGGCCTGTTGCAATCTGCATTAAAATATACAATTTATCTTACTTTATATCTAACTTAAGTGATGTGTTAGACATAACTGAGACCCGTTGAAACAAACTTTATTTTGTTATAAAACATTAATTGATTAGAACTTTTAATATGAAATCGAGGTGGAGTCGGAGGGACCCACTATATTAAATCTGAAAGCAACATTTTCAAAGATTAACAGTACAAAATTAAGTCCGATTGGTGCCATTTATTTAATTATTTTATTCGACAGCGATGCCTCCATCCATTGACTTCAAAAAAAGCCCATAGAAGTCTTCGGTAGATGCATTTCGGTTGGATGAAAAGACAAAATGCACTCAGTAATTTATGCTCGGAAAAAAATAAAAAATTAAGCCTAGAAGCTAGAGGCACTAGAGCTTATCTCCGCATGGCCAACATTCTCCACTATCCCGATTCAGGATTTGTTGGTGTAAGAAAAATAATGGTAAAAAAGATAGAAAAATAAAGCAACTTGCCACCTTATCCTAAAAAAAAATAGAAAAATAAAGATTTAATTTATCAACTTTTATTTATTGTTCATAAAAAATTATTTATTTGAATTTTGAACTTACGATTTCTCACACTAATGGTGTTGCTCTTTGCCACTAAATAGAAAGATAAATTAATATTTTTTTTAAAGAAGGAGGGAGATCTGGTCTATCTATCGAATTTTAAGTCAATTGTGTATTGTATGATTATTCAAATAATCGTATTTCAGATTTAAATTTAGCTATTAATTATATGGTAAGAGATACCTTAAATTTTGAATGTAATGATAAAATTAGAAAATAATGGTAAAAAATTCTTTGTTGGTGTTAGAGCAACATCATCCCACATGTAAAGAAGTTGCAAATGTTGATTTGATAATTTTAATTTCAAGTACATAAATATGAAATAACTATTAATATAACATTATTGCAAAATAAACAATTTCTCTTAAAATATCACATTAGACGTAAGTATTGATTTAAAGATATAATTTGTGCAACTTTTTTTTTAATTAAAGAGCTCATGCATGTTGGTTGTGATAGATATGAGTTCATTTTTCAATATCTTATTTCTCTAAATAAATTAATTTAATTCATGACTTTAACTATCAAATAAGATGTAAAATACGAGGAGTGAGATAAAATAAGTAATTTAATTATCATTAAATTTACTTCACAATAAAACATAACTAATATATTTTAGAATTAAATATGCGTCTCTCCGTAAAAAAAATTGAATATGTGTCTCTTTGTAAAAAGACGAACCTGCATCTCTGTGCTAAAATTGTGGTTCTTAATGTTTGCAATTGTAAAATTAACAATCTTGATAATAAATTTTTTTATCATGCCAATATAATTAAAATTATAAAAATAAGATGTAAGAAAAATACTAAATTAAGTTATTAACGTGACAATAAATTTAACTTTTACGATTATAAAAATAATAATGTTCTAGAAGTTTCCAGAATTCTTTTTATAAACCATAATTAATAAACAGAAATTTACGGAACAAGCATGATTATTTTTTTTTTCAAAAACCAGAAAGATCAAATTGCCAATTCGGTCTCCCCATTTTGCTTTTCTTAAGGCCAAATTGTCAATTTGGTCTCATCAATTTTTCAGCATTTCCACAACTGCAGTCACAGAAGATCTTTTTTTTCTGGAGACCGAAATGAGTGACAATTCGGTCTCGCCATTTTTTCCACTTTTCCACAACTGCAGCCACAGAAGATCTTTTTTTTCTGGAGACCGAAATGAGCATTCGATTGTACCTCTTTTTACCCAGACCGAATGGAGCATTCGGTCTCCAGAAAAACTTTTAGCTTGTCGGTTTGATTGGTAAAAGAAATGGTGCTGGTCTTCTGGCATAGGAGACTAGTACAAGTAAAATACATGCGTGGGGAACTGAGTTGATTTATCTTAATTTGACAATTTTGAAGTTTTGAATTTTTGAAGAGAGTCTGTATCTTATGTGGTATTTGTTTTTGTTTGGTTCAAGAGGTACTATTTTGGTGTTTTTGTAATACTTGTAAGGATGATTGTGACGGGTTATTCTATTATGTTGAATTATAAAAACAAAATTAGTTTCTGTCATATTTTCCAGAGCTAATTCAGTGAAAAATTTGTAAATATTTTCCTCACAAACCTAATTAGTTCCTCATTAATGCTGAGATCCATTTACATGGGTCAGGGTTGATATAAAAAGCAACATAGTTAGAGGCACAAGAAATCAGTAAAACAAAGCGTGCTTGATTTTGATTTTCTGAAGTCAAAGGGAACAGGTCTTTAGTGTTGATCAAGGAGGTATGGATTTTGGTCTGGAGGAAAAAGAGAGAGAGACTGAAATGGCTATTTGGTCTGGATGAAAAAAAAAATGTGAGACCGAAATGGCTATTTGGTCTGGATGTGCCACACAGAAGCTACATAAAAAAAAATAGAAAAAACTAAAAAAAAGGATGAGACCGAATTGCCAAACAAAATAGAGAAATCCAATTGACAATTCAATCTTTATGGTTTTTGAAAAAAAAAAAAATCATGTTTCGTAAATTTCTGTTTATTAATTATGATTTATAAAAAAAATTCAAGTTCCCAGATAATCTATAAGGCTATAACGAAGAGACATCTATGCAACAGGTCACATCAATTCCCCAAGGACATATATATACGAACAAAATTTTAAAAATGCAATAAAAGATTCAGAAAAATAAAGTTCTACAAAAAAAATATGGGTGGCAAATGGCAATACAGGGGTCAGGTCAATACATGATACATGTGGTCCTTTGACTGTTTATCTATGATCTCGGTGAGTCACCAATCTCTAGTCGTAATACTTGTCGTACATGTCCCTTCCAGCAACTTTTACGCTACCAATCTAAGTTTCTCTGTTCGTAATATTTGTAACACATCCTGTCAGAAGTTTCTGAGGATGGGACCCAGGAGTTCGGATGGACCAAAAGTAGCTGTTGGCTCTGACCCGCGAGTCGGTAACTCTAGAGATGTGCAAATAGCTCTTAATTTGACGTACACCCTTATTACCAGTCAAAATATCGAAACACTACTTAATATCTTAATTATTTCGTTTTTGGGGAACGACTATTAAATATTCTACTCCTCCAGTGAGAAATTATAAATAATCAAATACCGCACCTGCTCCGACATTCATACCAAAGCGGATATTTAGAGACATAAATCATCAGACCGAGATTAACAAATCCAAGTGCTCATCGTTCTCTCATCAATGGAGGTAGAGACTGTGCTTCCAGCTCACCCGAACAATGGCGACTTCGAATCGAAGGTTCGAGAAGGCGACCAGTCGCCTGTCCTTACAGACGGGTCGTTCAAGGCGGCAACTAAGGTTCAGAAGGTTTATAGGAGCTACCGGACACGGCGCAGATTAGCTGATTCAGCTGTCGTTGCTGAAGAACTCTGGTTCGTTACCCTATAGATAGGATAGAGACGCGATAATAGTTTTGGTTTCTTACCATGTTTATATTTTGGGTTCGTGATTTTTCATCAGATACAATTGTTATTTAATTCTAGTCCAATTTAGGCTTAACACTGGTCGTTAGTACTTGAATCGGATAATGGGATTCAGAAAGCTACATGATCCTTTATTCATTTGAATTACTGTACTCTTTTTTTAATGGGTTGGTGGATAATGGTGTTACGAAGGCCTTATAAATGGGATGATGTTTTGCATTTTGCTGAAAAGTGGAATTTGCTTAGTTTGTTTGCTTAATGGTAATTTAACGGGGATGTTTTATTTTTTGTTGATGCAAGGTGGCAATTGTTTGATTTCACTAGGCTGAACCACAGAACGGTGTCTTTCTTTACAAATCCAAAGACAGAATCAGTTTCATCTAGGTGGAGTCGCATTAGCTTGAATGCTTCTAAGGTGCTAAGACAATGCCATAGTTTCTATAATATAAATTTATTTTCTTTTGTTGTTGCTAAGTTTTCTTTTACATACGTCTTCTTTTGTAGGTAGGATTTGGTTTAGCTCATGATTCAGAGGCTCTAACTCTTGCTTTTCAACACTGGATAGAAGCAGTAAGTCTAAGTGCTTCTCAGTTTCCTATGTTCATTTCCAATTGTAGTTTAATGTATGTTCCTTTCTCCAAGGGTAAGATTTTATTTTGATTTTCATTGACAAATTAACCACTAAAGAAAAGATTTTTCAGTTGGCTCTGCACACTTTTAGGTCATTTGACCTTTATTCCAAAAAAGAAACAACACATTTGGCTTTGAAAAATAAAATTGAAAAAAGAGATGGCTTGAATTTTTGTTTGACAGATTGATCCACGGCACCGCTACGGGCACAACCTACACATTTACTATGACGTGTGGACTCAAAGCCAAGCTGGCCAGCCTTTCTTTTACTGGTTAGTACTTTCTTCTGGTTTTGTGGTACTGTACCTGACTGGTATACAGTTAACTGAGATGTCATCTTTGACCGTGCTGTAAAACGTACAGCACGCCCCCCATGCTGTTGGAACTTTCTTTTTACTGTGTGTAAAGAGGGGTGGGGTTGGGGCATGACATGAATGTCAATGCACAGAAATCTCAGCAAAAATACTGCCAATTCTATCTGTGCCGGAAAAAAAATTCACCGCTTTTGAGGATCTTATTCTGCAGCACAGTGGCTCATAAACCTAATCTACAACAACTTCATCCTGGTCAACTAGTCACGCCTGGAGAGCCTTATTAGTTTTAGTATAATTGTACAATCAGGACAGTAACAAAACTATATTAGTGTTCTTTCTTAATAAATCTTCTTCCTTTTAAAAATCTAATGTTTTCAGGCTAGATTGTGGAGATGGGAGGGATGTTGATCTGGAAATGTGCCCAAGGTCAAAGCTCAGAACTCAATGCATCAAGTATCTCAGTCCTGTGAGTGTTAGTTTTCCATAAATAATCATTCTAGAGCACCATTTTAGTGATAATTACTCGACAATTCTAGTTTCTATTTTCTGTGCTTTTGTTTTCCTTGTCACCAATTCTTTTATGGTGCATATATGTTTCTATGAAAACCTTGGTTAACAAAAGAGAAAAAATAAATATGTGATCGTATTTGTAAGACGAAGCATCAAATATGTTATATTAAAATCTTGCAAGTTATAAATTAACACATATCAAATACATTAAATTCTGATTATTAATAGGGGTTTGACTTTCTGTACTCGTGACAATTTGTTTGATGTATAGCAAGAGAGGGAACACTATGAGTACGTGGTGGCCTGTGGAAAGATAATGCACAAACAATCTGGTGATTACCTCGATACACGCAACAGCGGAGCTGAGGGCGGCAAGTGGATATTTGTTCTTAGTACTGACAAACATCTCTATGCCGGCCTGGTATGAAATTATGTCTTAATTTTTCTTTTGTTTATTGTACTTTTTTATACCTAAATAGGCTTTATTCTATGCATATGTTCAGTGCTTCTCCTGAAAAGAGATTATACAAATTATGCATTTTGATCCTTTTCCCAAATTGAAAAAAATAAGAACATTAAGGAGTTTTAAAATTTCGGATATAAATTTTCCAAATCTAAATAAAGTTATATTCTTTATTGGTTACACTGATTTATGGTTTTGTCCTCTGATAGTTCATAAGACTGTTCTTTAACCTAAATTACTTTCCATGGACTGTTTTCTTCTTTCACTTCTTTATCTGTTCTTTTGTACTGTTATGCCTTTGTAGAAAAAGAAAGGGTTATTTCACCATTCAAGCTTTCTAGCTGGAGGTGCCACCAAAGCTGCTGGGAGGCTTAATGCTGAAAATGGAGTCCTTAAGGTACTTTAACAATTCTTGTACAAACTTGGATATGTTTTGTATGACTACAGGGTTAGGAAAATAAAAAATTCAAAACAAGCAGATGCAATCCAAAAATCTAGTTATACTACTAAGAAGAACATGAAATTACCCCAATATGTGAATTCACAAAATTGCCAGCATTACTTGACTTAGGTTTTTTTTTATATATAATATGCTTTATTTATTCATTTACTTGAATGAAGTCCATCTGTTGGACAATTATTTTCCACATTACTTTATGATAGACATCTTGATGTTTATTTTTATATAGAGTCTGTCTACAGTACTTATATAAGCCTACGAGGACATATGCTTATAAGTTATATATCTATTAAGTTGAAACAGTGTCGATACAAACCGTTCAACATGATCTCCATATTGAAATGTGCTTGGAGACCAAATTTTACATTTTTTGAAAATGTTTTATAATTTTTTTAGAATTTTTGAAAATAAAGATTTTTCAGAAAAATAATCCATCAAGATTAATTAAAAAAATCTTCAATTTCAAAATTTCAAAATTTTATATGTAAATGAAGCTTTCATGAGAGCTCATGAAGGAGATCGATTTGAATAATTTGGATTTGTCATTTGGACTTTGAAAACGATTATATGACTTATAAGCACATGTTTTGATAAGCTTATATAAGTAACTTAGCCAGAATCTTTTATATATACATCATATGCTAATGCTATAATTCTGGCTTTATAGAGTGTACGTATCTTTAATCTAACCATAAATTACTAACAGTCAGTCTGGGGCTATAGTGGACACTACAAACCTGGGGAAGAGAATTTGGAGAACTTCCTCAGCTTCCTACGAGAGGAAGGGGCTGACGTCAGTAGCATCGAGGTACTATATTTATCATATGCCTCTTAAAACAAAAGACATATTGAATATTAATTATTGGAAGATTTATATTCGTCCTCTAATGTCTTCAGAATATATAAAAAAGTACTCTCATGCTTCTCACAATTTTTGAAGATTGAAACAATGAAGAAATTGAGTTGTTTGTTCATATATTTAATAAGATTGAAAGGGGCATGGGTGAAAAAATTTCAGGCTTCAGAAAGCTACAGATGGAGTATTCCATTTTTTGCAGGACTACGAATGACATTTTTGTGATTTGCTTATATACTGTGGCTTAATCGTTTCAACAACATTTTCTTTTGGGTTTTCTACCAGTTGCGTGCTTCCTCCAATGAAGACTACTATGATGACCCCAAAAAGGATGAAACCAACTCGGCCATAGAGCAGGACCAATCCCAAGAGAGAACTGAAACAGAAACTGAACGAAAACCTGAACCTAAATCTAACCAAACTGCTGAAAAGATCAAAACTAAAGATCAAACTGGAATTGACCTTTCTGGATCTGTGCCTGGACACAAGCATAACCAAAATGCAGACAACGACCAAAAATTCTCCCGGCCTTCAATTGAAGTACCACCAAAACCAAGCTATCAGAGGACCTTATCAGGCGGGCTGAAGACCCCAAAAACCCCGGTCCAAGAAGAGGCAGTCCTGCAGAGGATCCAATCAAAGCTCAAGGCTAACACTTACCAGCTGGCTACCCAGCTGTCTCGCAAGTGGTCCACTGGTGCTGGCCCACGCATTGGGTGCATAGCCGACTACCCAGTTGAGCTCAGAATGCAAGCTCTTGAGTTTACATCTCTTTCGCCGAGATTTTCAACTACTCCAACAAGATTTTCTCCTCGCTTGTCTCCAAGCTACTTGGCTGGGCTTCATGCAAACTCTCCTGTTGGGCCACACTGTACTGAAAATGGGTGCAACGTGATATCTTCTGCGGCTGTGGCACCATCTGTTGTAGAAAATGATGCACCATGTGCAAACTGAAGTAAGTTTTGAGATTAGTCCTCTAAGATGCCTGTTTGATTTGCAAATTAAGTCACCAATGCTGAAATTAGGCTGTCCTGCATAATAAATGATAGTGTGGACAATTGCTTTTGTCTTTTCTCTATCTTTTACCCATTTTCGTGATTAGCTTTTAGTTGTGCTAAGATATGACTGGTCTTATGTATAAGATAAAATGTTTGCGACTTTACAAGCATTTTTTTTTCTCTTTAGAATTACTTTGGCAGTTTTGTGCTAAGATAGGAGTGGTGTTATATTCAAGTTTTATCTGCTATTTGTGGCATATTTCTTTTCAAGATACTTAAAATTGCTGCAATTCTTTACTATAATACATGTTTTTTTTTATGTCAAATAGACATTTTGTTTAGAATCACATGTTCCTTTTACGAATGGCAAGCACTTAACTTCATGTAACACATGTAACATTACTATCTTATTATTCTTAATAAATTAGATGTAGGCAAACCGACTTTCTTCAAATAATAAATTAGATGTAACATTACTATTTTATTTGTATGTTCAATCCATATGTCCAGGAAGTACAATGACTTTCCTCTTAATCGGAATGAAATTCATCCCTATAAAATAAGAAATGGGATTTTTTTTTTTCTAGTTCGCTTTGTTGGAATACAAGATAAACTGCGAAATGATTTCAATTCACAAGATTTGGAGGGAGATTTCAATCGGTGTTATTTGATTAGGATTTATTTTGAATAGAAAACATTCTTCACTATAGTGAAATTGTCCGACCTTTAATCATATTATTACGTTATTTGATAGGAGTTGTGTATAGTAGTAGAAAGATGATTAAAATTATTTTCCTTCTTAATGAACAGTTTCCAATTAAAAGTAAACAATTTAATAATTCCAATCAACAAAATTTAATTTAAAAAAGTAGGATTAAAATGTCTCATTGTTTTCGTGTTCTAATCATATCTCATATCTTCATCTTCATTTTAAAGTCCAACTAATTGATCTGAACGGTTCATGTCCTTACTTGGTAGCTACTACCAAGCCTTGCAAAAAAAAAAAAAAAAAAAACGGTTCATATCCTTATCTCATCCGACATTTCATAAAACCATTTCAAATTTTCTGTTTCCTTCACTGGCATTTTTCTGTACTTTTAGTTCCGGCTCAAATGTATTGAGCGCATTTTTCCTTTTTCATACATTTCATCAGAACAGTTATACCCTGTAACAAATCTGTTGAATATGTAATGCGGGCATCGACCCAAGTTTTCTTTCAAATATTTTGGGCCTAATTGAGAGCTCTTATGAAAGCATAACTTCTGGGCTTGATGTTAATGTTTTTTTTTATTGGAAACTTGATGTTAATGTTAGCCTACTTAATTAAACGGCGTACAGGAATACAGACGTGTTATCAAAATGGCCAAGCTCCTCAAATGGTTGGGTTCGCCCCGAGGTTTTTCAATGATATCTCTCCCCTAGAAATTTTCAATCAGTTATCTCTTAACTCATCAATACATAGTCAACACCTAGCTAGAGCATAGTCATGTGATTCTATTCCATCTATATTGAAATATACAAATTCATAAAATTCTTTATAGGGTGTCAATGCCACCCTTCTTTTATCTGTTTATTCGATCCATACCAAAGCCAATAAGACTGATACGGATAAAATTTATTTTTTTGTAAACTTAATATTGAGTACAGATACGGATAAAGATTTATTTTTATTATCTAAATGGGTAAGGATACGGATAAAGTTTATTCCGTACTTGTTACCCAATCGGATAATTATCAAAAAAAAAAATAATATTATATATGATACAGACTATGTCAATGCGAGACAATAGCGCCATAGTGTGAAATCGAGTTGGGTGTGTGTGAATCGTTCTGTCTCGAGGAGACGATCCGAGATAGAAAGAGTAAAGTCGGGAACACGAAGGTAGTTGTGAGATACTCAGACTCTATCCTATATGGTATCTCGCTTAGGAAAAAGTGTCAGCCCCGACTCAGTGGAACTGTTCACCTTAAATAGTCTCTCATTATTCTGACATCCTGCGTTGTCAGAATTGTCAGAGGAGTTCGCATAGAAGCAGTGACGCTTCTACTAGGTGCAGTGACGTTCGCATATCTCGGAATGCGGGGTCCACATAGAGTGCGGTAACGTCCACATAGAGTGCGGTGATTAAATCGCACCCGCCTTGTACGGAGGGTTAGCAGAGGTAACCATAAATTGATTCTGAATCAGACTTTCACGGGACAGGGCATGTTGACGCCGCTCTCGTGGCACACGACCCATCTCGATTTGAGGCCTTGGGCCGAGACGCTGTGGTCTTGGGTTGGGCCATGTGATATGGTTGCTTTTGTTCTTTTATCTTAGGTTTTTTGTTTGTTTTTTGGTTGATTTCATCAAGATAGTTTACACTCAAGTTACCCTTTTTGATCCAAAACTTATTTTATAAGGATTTTGGGCACATGGCCCTATCAATATATATTAATAAGCATTGAAAAGAGTATTTTAATTAGTTTATTTGCGCTTAGCATGATAAGTAAAAATTTCAACAAAGTAATATAGATGTGTGAAATAAATGTATATGTTTAAATATTTTATTTAATAAATAATAAAAATTATTATTATAGTATTATTCGTTATTTAACAGCTACCGTTTCATTGTCCGACAATCATAATAGATAAGAATAAAATATGAGTAAAAATAATTTGTAACGAATAAAAACAATTTGTAACGTATACGAGCCATCCGATGCATACCTTAGCAGCTGATACCGCTAATTCTTTCACACCCCAAGTTTCAACCGGTAGAATTGCGTTTTGTTTCATTTTATTTTATTTTACGATAATGCTGTCCCGAGTCCTGTAGATGAAAAGATAAGTATGAATGCTGCTGGCTGGACGAATGAGAAGGCCCCATTGGCCTAATAGTGTTGGCAACACCAAAGCCATCAATAAATGCACCTGATCTCTTTCTAAATGAAAAATATATATACTAATTATAATAACTTCTGATCCAATGATAATATAATTGTTATATACTCAGCCCCACTTTCATGCCACCGAATTCAACATCACATAACAAAATTAGATCCCCTTGTCGAAGAAGCTCTTACCCGGACTTGGTCTACAGACTCTATAATCATCCCTTATTATTAGATGGTTTCCATCCCTTGGAGATCTATAGATCAAGTCCACCTAAGAATTTCTCCGTTTTGACCTACAGGCTACAGCTTATTCAAACTAACAATGTTCCCTTTACCCAATTCTAGATTTCTATAACTCAAAACCACGTCCTCATCACGTGCTTTACGTGGTCCCGCTCGTGTGATCCCCATGAGCTTGCCACCTGCGCAACACCCAACAAGGCCAAGCTGTGATGCCGTCTGATCCGGTTCAAACGGATCTTCCTCAACTCTTTGACTCTTTTCACTAAACATTCTCTCTGCATCTGTTCATGCACGCCCATGACAATTATTTTCTTTTATTTCAATAATACTCAACTGGAGTACCAGGACAGCTGTCATCTGATACATCTTCGGCTTCTCTTTTGCTGCTACTGGCTGAGACAGGGAAGGGTGGTGGAACATACGGAGGCTTCTCACATCGTAACAAGGCCCAGTTGACACCGCTGAAAAACGGGTGCCGCTTGACTGCTGTGGCTCCTACAGTGGACCCGAGCCGTCTGGTGGGGTCCTTTACAAGCAGGCCAGCGATTAGGTCTTTCACCGAAGCCGACACGACCGGCTCTTTAGGGAACTCGAGAGCACGTGCCACTATGTTAGCTAGTGTCATTTCATTGTCGTTTCCTTTAAACGGTGTTACTCCATATAACAATTCGAATATAAATATGCCCAGAGTCCACCAGTCGACGGCACTGCCGTGCCCCTCGCCTGATACTATTTCTGGCGCCAGATACTCATGGGTCCCAACAAATGACATTGATCGAAGATCGACTGGCTCAGCCACAACTTCTAGGTCTAGAGATGGACCGGCATTTCCGCTTCCACCGCCACGACGGATTGAGAAGTGTCTTTTCTTGCGCTTCAATTTTGGGTACTGAAAGCAGGATACTTTTGGTACGATGCAGCTGGGTAGGATGCAAGATGATGAACCTGAGAAATCCGACGAGGTGAGAGGTAATGAGGAAGCATCCGAGATGACGTGGGCTGGGGTAGGGGCGGTGGGGTCACATTTTAAAGAGAGATCGAAGTCTGTTAGCATGATGTGACCATCAGATCTCACCAAAACATTTTCAGGTTTCAGGTCCCTGTACACAATGCCCATCATGTGGATGTACTCTAGAGCAACAACTACCTCCGCCGCATAAAATCTGGAAAAACGTTGACATGAGAGATTAGAATCGCATTTAATTCGACAAAATTGTTCTTTAATCTAAATAATTAATTACTGTAAGGTGTCCTTTGCATTGATGTCTGTAATTATACATAACAATAGTAAGAGGTCAAGATGAGTTGCTAGTTTGCTACAATCGAGATAGATCAAGATAATAAAGTAACATTATAGTAAAGGGTGTATAATTGATTGCTGCGTGAACATGGTCAAACTGAAATGTGCAGGTGTCTTAAAAAGTGGCGCAATGTTGGCATTGTGTCATATGCATCATGGAGATTCCACGCGAGACCTATGTTTAATTTATATTCTGACCAATAACTAGACGATCCTTCACCCAAACTTCGAAGAAAAAAAAAAAAAAACAGAAACATATAGAAGAAACAAAATGCATGTAAAGCTAGCAAAGCTGATATTTACTCTTAATTTAATATGATAATGATGATGATATAATAGTAATAATAACAATAATAATAGGAAAATGTTGAACAAATTAGCAAATATGCGACACCTTTTGTTAAATGAACGTGCCATAATGTATGTCCTCTCACGTGGTGCCAATCAGAAGCCTACATACTAAAATCATGTGGTTTGACTTGACCTCAACTTCGCTGGCCCTGGATGCATGTTATGCGACACTTCCAACAGCTTTATCATTTACTTGTTAAACAGAATAGTAGGGATCCATTTTAATCTAACAAAACAGTAGTCTGTTTGGGTTTTGGTACAAGCTCAATAACCTATAAAACCAAATTAAAAACATACTTTATATATACAGAACATGCAAAACAAAAACAAAATGGATAGGATGGTGTTAATTTGGTTGTTCAATTAGTCTTTCAAAACCACAAATCACAGCCCGACATATAACCCATGACGTGTAGAGCCAATGGCCAACTGGTGGTCTCATGATCCTTCAACAATTTCCAGCAGGGCAATGATATAGCTGGTAGTTGGAAGGCATGGTAGCTTGGTGTCGCCACTTGTTGCTAATAAGGAGCATCTACTGGCGTTATCATTATAAAGTATACATGCTGGTACGTGCATTTAAATCCACTATGTTAATTTAAACTCCCTGCTCTTTTCTTGGGTGGCTAAGGTGGGGGGACCCGTCCATGCTTAAAGACGGGAGGAGAACTGGAAATGTAGGGGGGAACATGATCAATGCTTAGTTTGTGGACCCAAATGTTATGTGCCCCCGTGATTTCATGATTTTAAATTTTGAATGCCCCAATGTAAGGCTCATGCATGCTTGGCTTTTTTTTTTCTTTGCTCAAAAGATGGCATGGAGTGATGGAGGAGTGGTTTTTTTTTATCCTTATAATACTGTACACAAATATGTGTACTCCTATCGACATTCTGTGGCGTTGTTACATAGTATAACTCACTCCATTTTAATTCTGTGGGATCTTTTTGAGTGCTGATAACGATCTAGTATTTATTTAGTTTAGCTTTTAGTTAAATTTTAATTATGTTAAACAGTTAATTAGGAAGAATCTACCAATTCAAAGTGTCAGGATAACGGAACGCTACCCACGAGATCAATAAAATGTTTCTGGTGTGCCCAGACAATTCTGAAATTTCATAATTACCAACTTAATTATGTTCACATACATATCTAAACTTTCCTATTTCAAATAACATATAGTTCAATAGCTAAACTAATTCAATCATTAGATATATAATAGAACAACAGGACAGGCAGCTAATGAGACCGAAAGGTTATTGTGCATTATTATCTAACTGGGATTCTAAGGGAGCTGGTCTAATTTGGTGGAGTCAAATCTATCACCGACCATCGGAAAGTACTTGCAACACTCAAGTACTTGAAAGACAAAGAAAGCGGTACGTACTATGATCCAAGCCTCCTAATTCTAAATCTGAAGGTTGAAAATGACCGATCAGATGCAAATAAATAACAAGTTGCAAGTTATTTTCATCTGTAAAGTAACACTAGTACGCTGCTGTCCATTTGAGGGGAATAATGGAAACTTCGAAGTTCGAACATCCTTAGATTAAATTATGCTACTAAACTTGCAGAAGAACAGAAAAAAAAAAAATAACACCATATTTTAGTGTTACGGAATGAACTAAATAATTTTAAATTAATCACCAAAGAACCCGCCTGCCTGCCGTGTTGCTTCTCATGCATCAGATAAACGCCAAAAATGAACTACAACATATTCTGACAACGTTGGAATATTAATACATTATTTAAGGAATGGAGTCCTCCATTATTAACTAAAATTGAGACAATTAGGAAGTTTTCCTGTTCCGCTTTTCCTTTTCTGAGCGATAGAGTGAGAGATCCTTTCTCAAAGAAGATCGTCATACGTCCCTTGAAACAAGCGACTGGAGTCCCATTGATGAGACGGGCGAAATTCGTGTGGTAAAACAGAGTTCGAGATTCGATGCGTTTCAATTCTATGACAGAAATATGTCGCGAGTCACTATATCGAGGGGAAATACTTCTCTATCAGAATTGTCTTCGTTACATGGAAAGACCACAGAAATTGATAAAAAGGACAAAAAAAGGCCGAGTGGAAATCCTATACGACCCTCTTCCAAAAAAGCAAGAGCATATCCCTCCATAATCCATATAATAGAGAGTATCTATAAAAATATATAGAAAGGAAAGAAAATCTAGTAAGAACCCGGGCATGAATCATGATCTTCTTTTTCCTCAATTATTCAATTTTATTTCTTTATTATAACTATTCATCCTTTGAAGGCGACATCACCCAGATCCCAATAACTTTCAACACTGAGCAAAACAAAAGCAGAGCTGGAAAATGCTATACGGCCAAAATGATAAATGCCTGCCTACGTGCTTTCCCTCAAAAAAAATATGATAAATGCCGTACAGAACATCTTCATTACCTCATGTTTTGTTGCTATTACTTTTGAAACCCCATAATTCTAACCTTAAAAAACCCATATTCTAAATTTCTTGATTTGTGTACTTGTATATTAATGCCTTTTTTGTGGAAGAAATTTCGCGTATAACTAGTGGCTAAGCTATATCGCTAAACTTCCCCATCAGGTTATCACCATATGAAAATCACAACTCCCTAATCCCAGGCAAAACCACGCCTACACATCAATGCTAATTAATGTCGGGCTATTCACCTTAATTATATATCATTTCAAATACGCCTAAACAGTTAAATTGCCATTTGAATCATGAGAGCTAATTATCCTCCTATCAACAACAGAAAAGACATCTAATATTACTCAAATTAAAGGGATGGTTACTAATATTATAAACAAAAAGCTTACCTGACAGCAGGTTCAGTGAACCGGCGACAAGGCTGCCGTTGCCTGAGCACATGCAAATCGCCACCAGGACAGAACTCAGTCAAGAGGCAAAACCACCGGTCACTCTCAGCCACACCATACAGCCTTGGCAAGAAGGGATGGTCAATCATCTCCAGTATCTCCCTCTCTGTTCTAGCCCTGCCTTCTTTATTCCTACCCTCCAGTTCCTTCTTATCCATAATCTTTGCTGCCATCACGCCAGTCTCTTTGCCGCTGCATTTCAGCTCAGCCAGGTAGACGCTGCCGATGTCGCCCGATCCCAGTCGTTGTATGAAGCGAAGATCGGAGATGGAGAGGGAGTTAGCGGAGGATTCGGATCTGAGACGACGGATCGTGGCGAGGAGAGGATCGGCAGTGTAGGAGTGGGGCTTGGAGAGCGGACCAGAGGAGGAGGAGCAGGAGGCGGATGCAGTGGAGATGGTGGAGGAGCCTGAGCGCTCAGAGGAGCCGAAGCTTATGCTCTGGAGCTCGTCCGCTAGGTCGTCCGGCATATTGTGCACAGACGAAGAGAGAGACAGAGTTTTGAGTGAAGACAAGAATGGCGAATTTGGAGAGGGACAGAGGAGGCTTTTGAAAGGGAAGAGTGGGAGAATAAAATTTTCGTTGGTAAACCGGTTCTATACAAAATTTAGTCCTTCCATATTTGTCTGATGGGTCCAGCATATCACTGGGTGTTCGCCTACAACTTGAGAGTACACCAAGTCCATAGAGTTGTTATCCCAATATAAGGCCTAAAGAAGAATGAATTGTTGGGCCGATTGGTGGGCCGGAGTGGGGCGATGGGGCCTGATTTAAGGGCAGGGATTCCGCCTCGGGTTCGGATTTCGGTAGACCAGGATATTGTAGTGCATTCTTCCCACGGAACAGTTAAGAACACATGTTTCTTTCAATCAAAAAAAGAGAACACATGTTTCGTTAGGTCTAGGTAGGGCTCCAAACCAATCGAACCGAATCGAACTTACCTCAGTTTGAGTTTAGTTTGAATTAATTTTGAATCGAATTTTTTATGAACCCAATTTTGAATCTTTTACAAAAAAATTTACAACAAAGAAGAGTGATCGTAGTCGTCCAAAGCGAGAGGTGAAAGTTATTTAGATTTTAGAACTGAGAGCGAGGGTTACAACTTATGAGTATGGCTAGGCAGTCTTATGTTTTAAATTTTAAGTCATCAGCGAAAATCAACGGTTCATGTTACTTGGAGATTCGAACTAAAATAGTTTGCGAACCTATTTCAAATGAACCAGGTCTAGTTTGAATTAATTTTGAACTATTTCAAATCTAATTTTTTACAAACTTTTTCGAATCAAACTCGAATCGAATCACGAACTACGATTTTTTTGTGCAGTCCTAGGTTTAGGTAACTCAAAAGGATTTTTAATGCTAAAGACTTTTGCAACTCTTGGAAATTTTTAATCAGATTAACATACCTGTCCGGGTTCGTCACATGTAATGATGGGGTAAAAATATTTATTATGCATGAGGGATTCATGTCTTGTTAAGGCTAACATTAATTTCAGACAGGTAGTCAATAAGAAGGAACAAGGATGTTAAAAATATATATATATATATTCAAACGATTTGCTAAATCAGACAGCCAAGACCCAACGCCCATCCACTAACCAACATGTTACCGGTGAATCAATAGATACTATCTAAATCAACACTTGAGGCTGTAATTTACTTAATAATAGCACACGCTTTCGACATTGGTATGTTGCCTTTAGACCCCGACTTCAATAATCAAACGCACAAATACAAATGAGAAAGGATATTATAGGGAGGGGAATAATTAGGTTGTTCGTGTGTACATCTGGTGGGGAACCAATGCAGTCTTTTCAGGTAGATGTCTCAGCTCTTAAGACCTTGTTTTGACATAGATGATTTGAAGTGGGACCATTTCAATAAAAGGCCCTTTATCCATTACCTACGGGCCGGGTCAACAAATCAGCCCAATTAATAAACGTCCTGGAGTGGAAGTCCCTTTTTCATTTTTCTTTGCGCCACTTTTTGCTTTCTTGTTGAGTTGTCGTAGCAAGAAAACAAAAGTAGAAAGGAAAAGATCGATTTCAAGTGTCACCACTGGGGCTGGCAAAAAAATTCGACGTTCGTGAATCGATTCGGGTTTGATTCGAGTTTAATTCGATTCGAAATGGGTTCGAATTGAAACGAATCAAACCAGGTTCGGTTCGAAATTAATTCAAACCAAACCCAAACCTAGCCTGGTTCGATCGAAATGGGTTCGATCATTTTTATGGTTCGAATCTCATAATAACATCGGCCGTCCATTTACCTGATGAAATTAAAATCCAAGATAGAGAGTCATAATTTAACTTAGTTGACACTCCCTCGCTCTCAAATCTTAATAACCTAATTCTCTCTCCACCTCTCCCTAACTCACTCTCCCTCTAGCTCTAAAATATAGCTGACGCTCTCAGCGACTGGCTGTCTCTCCGGCTGTCACTCCTCTCTCCGGACTAGATGACTGTCTCTCCTCTCTCTTTGGTCGTCTCTCATAGTTCATACCAGGAAAGCCGTTTCTGGTGTATTTTTTCAACTTAAAAACACTTATTTCATAGTTTATACCGGTAAAAGGAAGTCATGTGAATTGTCCCGCGAGAAAAAAAATAATGTATAAACTACCGGTATAACTAGGACTGCTAAAAAATAATTTAGTTCGTGATTCGATTCGGGTTCGATTCGAAAAATGTGTAGTTCGAAATGGGTTCGGCTCGAAACGAATCAAACCAGGTTCGGTTCGAAATTAATTCAAACCAAACTCAAATCTAAGGTAAGTTCGGTTCGGTTCGGTTCGGTTCGTTGCCACCCCTAGTCACCACTCACCAGTATAGTAATTTTTCAATCTATTGCATTTTCACTAGTGATTAACAGACGTTCATGGATCTAAAGCCCTAAAGCCCTATCCCACTAGGCCTTTTGTGTAATATTCGTATTATTTTTTAAAATTTAAATTATATCCACACTATTCACGAATTATTTCGGAGTTATTTATGATATTTATGAATTTTATTTGGTTTATGTAGTATCAGCATTTTGATATTCTATTTGCATTATTAGAAAAAAAAAACAAATATTAATATGTATTGTATATTTATTAAAATTGTGCACCGTAAGTTGCAGCAGTTTTAGTTTTTGAGATACACATATATAATTTAATTTGTGAATTTTTTTGGCGATAGCTTATCTTGACAGCATTAAAAATATTTGTTCAAATTATGTCAAAATTAAAAAATATATATATATATAAAAACTATAGAAAAATTATTTGTTCTTATAGATTGATTGTTTGTCAATTTTATGAGTTTAAATATTATTTAATGTTATATCAAATTATCATTGCAAAATTCAATTCATTTGATGAACGGTGAAATTTAAATTTCATCGTATTTTTATGCATAGTCCGGGCAAAGTGCTATGCATTAGTGATGAGATTTTATGCATAGCACTAAATATGATTGAAACAACGAATCATAACCATGCTGTACTATGCCGTGACTAAGTTAATTTTTCACGTGCCGTGACCAAAATATCAAGGGATGGTCACAGCACACGAATGGTCATGTCACGTGAATCATGTCGTGTCTACAACGTTCCGTGACCAAACGTGGCTCGCATTACCATTTAATTATAATTTATGTTAGTTTATTTAAAATTCACCATTTAGTCAAGATCTAACAGTCCTAATTACACATGACTCGCGTAACCACGTGTCATGTCGTAACTAGATCTTTTGCGTGACGTGACGTGCCGTGCTAAGTTTTCGAAAGATGGTCACGTCATGCTAATGGTCACGGCACGGGACACGCGAGTCATGGCACGTAACCAACACGCATGTCATGCCATTCCATGCTGTGACCGTGCCATTCTGTGACAGAGTCGGCTCTTCCTGCCACTTTTTCCACTCTAGCCAGACTCTTTGTGCATATAATTTAGGAATATGTATAAAGTACAGAATATTTTTTTTCCTTTCGGATTTTTAAAATTATAAGTTATTTTTTTGTGATGATTAAAGTTGTCAAATTAATTCATTGTCAATGAATTTCCAACTTAGAGTAGGATCCAATAAAAACGGCTAATTTATGTTGCAATTATAAGGGCCATTTTAAATCTAAACATTTTACAAAGTCTACTTCATGTCTGAAATGTTTGTTTATGACAAAGTAATATGGAACTACTAGTTGCTTTAAGTTATTTTTTATCCATGTTTTTAAATTTTCAATTCATTATTATGTGGGCTAGTTGATGCATTGCTTATAGGGGTGAAAACGGAGCCGGATTATCCGTTCCGAATCCGCTCCGTATCCGTTAATTATCCGAATCCGAATTAAACGGATCCGGATATTCCCGGATAAGGATCCGGATAATTAATAGATATTAAGAATACACCCGGATTCGGATACGGATAATTCCGTTCAACTGTAAACGGAGCGGATATCCGCTTATATCCGTTTATACATTTATCAGAGCGGGCCCGATATTTTTAACTCTCAGCTTATCCGCTTAGCTAGGTGTACCCATTATAACTCTGAACGCTCTTCGCTGTTTGAACGTTACTTGCGCTAAGGACTTATATACAACACCTTTAGCTCTGATCTGTCCCTTGTGGGACTAACTCCACACATATCCGGACACTTGACTTTCTGTTATATTCTAAAAGGAATTGGGCCGGACCAGATTCTCATTCCAAAGGCTTATAAAGAGACTTTTCATTATATCAAATTTATTAATATAATAAAGAAAAGCCCTATAACATGAGTAGTCTAATTGAATTAAATTTGAACGTGACCATTGCAGCTTAATTCAAATAACTAATTAAATTAAATTTGAACGTAAATTAGTAATGTATTTTAAAGTTTACATGACTCAATTATCCGATAATTATTTGTCTTATATCTGTATTCGAATCCGTATCCGTGGACTATCCGTTCTGTATCCGTATCCGTTTAAGGCGGATTTGGTTTTGAATTTTGATATCCGTTTACTATCCGTATCCGTATTCGTATCCGCTCATTATCCGAAGGACGCGGATATGGTATCAGCATTATCCGCTCCGTTTTCACCCCTAATTGCTTACTTTTGGTGATGGTTTATTTTTAGATGATAAAGTAACATGTAACCTATAATGGGGTTCGGATCCTCTAAAGTAATCCAACTTTTGAGTTTTGGATCAGGACCGTCTGATTCGAATTCATCATTTGAGATCACTTCGCAATTCGGATTCGTTACTTGGAATGTGTGCACTCCACTTCGGATGAATTATCACATATTAGAATTGGATGGTCCGGATCCAAAATCCAAAATTTGGGTTACTTCACTGGATCTCAACTCCATACCCTTCACCCTTGACTGTAATCTATCCAATAATCAATACCAGTACGACCCGCATCCGGCTCCTTGAAAAGATGACTATGAGCAGTACGCTTGTATCTTAGTTTCAAAAACTTTGTAGCTATTGTTTTTGTTTACTTGTTTGCTTCTGATGTTGACTGGTGGTCTCGTTCCATGTGTTTACTATGTGAAAGGGACACATTGGCAGAAATAAAGTAGAATGTTTGCATTTGTTGAGCACTGGTACAAGAGGTGGTTTATAATATGGTGATACTACTTGCTTGATTTGTTTAAGTGGACAAAATTCAGAAATTGTGCTTGATTTGTTTAACAACCAATTATGTTTGAACTAAAATGAAATCAATGTCTTGTCCCAAGGCATCAAGGGCTCACTAATTCCATTTTAAATTTCTAATCAATCCCTAAGACCCACTATATAACAATATACCAGTAAGCCAAACACACTGTGTACCAACTAATACCAGTGCCAGTTCCGCATTAACGACTCAAAATTGGTAATATATCATTGGTACGATGTATTTTAACTTGGTATAAGCACAAAGAGTAAATGAGAGATAATTTGAACCAATGAATCGATGAACTGGTACAGTGGTTTGTACTAGTGGCTATCATAAGTTTTCAATTTTTCTTTTAAAATAAAACCAAAATAAACGTCGAAAGTCGATACGACGTTGCAGCATAATTTCATAGAAACAATTATAGCTTCCAGTGATTCAGAGAAGCTATTACAAATTTCATGAAACCTGGAAGCTATAATTTCATAAAAACAATTATTTTACCTTCTAGTAACAATTACAAATTTCATAGAAATAATTTTAAATTTCGCATTAATAGTACCAACAAGCAAGAAATTTTCCTAAAAAAAAATAATCTAAAAGGCTGTATTAGTGTACCTGAGTGAGAAATTTTCAAAGGTCCAGTGAGAAATTTTCAAAATCAACTTAGAAATTAATTGAATTGTCTACCGATCTCATTTAAAAGAGAAAATTAAGTATAGTACTTTTCTAACCTTTGATCTGTGTTGTTTTCTCGAAGAATTGCCGGAAATAAGGTTGAGAACAATGGAGGAGAAGATTTTTTCTCTCCTGGAGGTGTGTTGGCTGGTGCCATAATACATAAATTGCATTTTATGTTTTTTTTCTTCTTGAGACATTGTGCAGGTTCATAGATGAATTCATAAACTGCTATACAACATCAAGAATGTAGTCATGAAGTACAAGATATTGGACAGCAGAAGCATCATCTCAAGATTATGATAATTAATATGTAAAATTAGTAAAATAAGTTTGAGAATGAATTAAGTGAGGCTTGCCGTTACAATAGTCCAGGGACCGTTGTAACGAAATAAATAAATCATCTACCAGCATGTGACGGATTAAATCGGTTAGAACCGTCACCGAACGATCAGGGTTCCAGAGGATTTTCGTTATGGGGAATCCGTTATGGGGACCATTATAACGGTCGCCTAACGTTATACATAAAATCTACCATTAGGGTTTCCGGCAATCCAAACCAGCGTAAGTTGACCTACCGTTATAACGGTAGAGTCAAATTACCTTATTATTATCAGCTCTCTATAATAGAAGCAATACTAAGGTTTGGAGAATCACTCTAGCCGCCCCCAACTTCAATATTACAAATTCCCAGATTTAGAGAAAGTCGTTATTGCTTGTGCACTTCAACTTCAATATTCACAATCAATCTCAAGTTTATTCAATCAATACACAAACTCTTAGAGTGATCCTGCGAGATCAACATTTTACTTCTGAGCCTTAGTTGCTCGCTTTGTTATCCTTGAGCCTTTAGTAATCCTGAGCCAATTCTGTGATCAGGCTGTGTGACTTTCTAGAATATTGTAAGGGTTCACTGGTTCCACCTTGTACTTCATTTCTCATTGGGTAAAGAAAGGTGCGTCATCTCGAAGGTTGCGGGTCCTGGAGACGTAGGCGTTAGTACCGAACTCCGTAAACAACTCTTGTGTCAAGTGTCTCTAAACTCTACTTTTTACTTTATTACTTTTTATTTTAGTCTAGGACCAAGTTATTTGTGTTTTCACCGAGAATAACTCTAAGACACATTAGAGACTTATAACTTTGATTAAAAGTTTAAAAATATCCTATTCCCCTCTCTAAGTGCCTTTAGGACCAACAACGTGCACTATAAAAGAAAATGAAAGAATTGAAAAAAAAAAGAGGGTGCCATTTCAGTAGAAAATGAATCAAATAAGAGTAAAAGAGCCTGGTTTAATTCTTATCCAAAATCTAATTTCAGAATTTGCGTGGAATTAAAAAGTGGGGAAGAGTGCCCTATTCTACTCTTTCTAATTCAATCAATTTCATGTCTATTCGGTAGTAATAGAGGTCTAATTTCACTCAATTCTTCTATTTTGCATTTGCCGAACAGGGCCATTAATCATCAACAGCCCATATTTCCGCCGGTGATCCAATCAAGGCGGCTTGTCATTACCACGTCAAGGCTGAGGAGTGCGTGTCCTCTTTAGATATCTCATATTTTGCATGACCGTCGTGTCCGGTGCCTATTCGGGGATGCCGTAGGGGCCAGTATTATTTGAGCTTTGAGATTCATGCAGAATGTGTTTCAACGGTTGAGATTTTCCAAAAGGTCACGCAAAATATGAGATATCTCAGAGGATGCGAATTCCCCCTGGCCCCTGGGGGAGGACTCTTGTGATTTTCTGTAATTGTTTTAGATATGCAACATGAGACAGTTCTTTTTCCACCATTTTATACTCAAAGAAAACATAATGTAGTACAGGTGTTAAATCTTTGCCCGAACAGTTTAGATTTGATTCAGCCTCTATAATCCTTTCCACACATTGATCCCCAATTCGCACACGGTGCGACTAGAGTTGAATCCTCTCCGGTGCCGTACTTAATACTATACTCCCAGTCGAGCCAAAAAGAATTTGGTGTCTACTGTAGATAATAGAGGTGTATTTTAAAATTCGTATCAGATCAAAATTGATTGCTCAGATCTCATTGTACCTAGTCAGGTATTGCACTCGATCTGAATTTTTGTAACTGTGCCTCCTCCTACCCCAGTGTAGGATGCACACTTTTCATCTTTGGTTTGCAATTGTTTCTTCAGTAGGGTGAGGCTATGGTATTTTGTAACGCACGGATTGTTTTGTACATTGAATTCATATTATCATCTTTAAAGTTTAAATAGTCCATCCGAACCGCTCAACATTATTATCATATGAAAAAATATTTGGAGACTAAATTTTATATTTTTTGAAACTTTTTTACTATTTTCTTGGTAGGTACTATTTTTGGATGATCAAAAATTTTTAGATGAAGTGGTTTTCTAATTGTCTCACGAATTAGTAAAATAAATTCGAAAAAAATATAAAATTTGGTCTCCAGGTATATTTTTATATGATAATAATGTTGAACGGTTTGGATTGACTATTTAAACTTTAAAGACGAAGATATAAATCCAATGCACAAAACGATCCATGCATTAATTGCAAAGTACCATAACCTCACTCTCTTCAATATAATGTGATTGTGTCATGCTGTGTTATTTAAAAAAAACACATCATTTGATAGAAAGATTACATAATACACAAGTTACATCACGTGATACTCACATTTCTTGTAACGGGACCCTCATGTGTTGTGTTTTTTAGTGATAGCATTTTCATTAGAAAGTTTGAATTTGTTTGTTTTTTTTTTTTTGAAAAATAAATGGAGATCAAGTCTTCAAATTTTATATCCATGTTATTATAATAAATGTTTTCTTTAATTCATATTTCGAACCCATGACTTTCAACATAAGAGTTCGTGTGCCTTTATTAGTTAATCAAAGACTAATTTTTATGATAAAATATTTGTTGGTAATGTAATATATCACTATAGAGTTTATAATATGCAAACAAAGTAGCAAAGAATTGACCTAGAGAAATTGGCCATCTTTCGAGAATTCGATTCTTTGCTCTACTAAATTCAACTTTTTAAATTTTTTTGTGTGTATGAATAAAAATAGAAGTTATATTTTCATTTTGTTAACCGCAACTTATTAAATGTTTTTCAGGGTTTTGAGAATTAACTCTACGGTGGATGTACAAATGTAATAACTATTAAAAATAATAAGAAGAAATTTAGAGAAAGGAAGATGGAATAAAAGAAAAATAAAATCCAACATGAACTTTTTTAAAATTTAGTGATAGTGAAATGAAAAGGCAAAGTACTCTATATTGAAAAATGAATTGCAAACTACATTTTTTGTTCATGCACATTAATTGTCGGCGAAAACACATCAATTGTTCATGCACTTTTGTGTGACTAATTTGCAGATTTATAAACTTTATTTAAATACAATAAATGCAAACCAACTTTTAGTTCGTGTTGTATGCGAACTTTTTAATTCTAAGCATATACAATTTCAAATCACGTTCTTATTGATTTTTTTTTTTAAAATCGGGCAGTGGCTTCTTCTTGATTTTCATTTTCATATTATCATATTAACAAACAATAGCTAAATTCCCGACATTTTTATTTTTATCCAATTAACATAATATTTTAATAATAATAACCATGGTTTAGGAATAGTTTTAAAAATATCCAAACCGTGGAATTTTTTCACGGCTTGGAATTTAAATTTCAAACTGTGAAAAAATTTCATGGTTCCAATTTTTTTTTTAAAACATAATTATTTATTTATTTTTTATTTTTTGTATTGAAATATTAGAAATGTTTAATATATTTCTTTGGAAATAGATGGAATACAATATAATTTGATTTATTAGAAATACTGTAACAAATAACCCGGATCAACATTTTTCAGGCTGAATTTTTCGCAGTTGTAAGAAAAATTAATATATTTTATTATGTGTTATTGTAAAAAAAATAAAAATGCTTGGATTATGAGTTATTGATCCCGATTCAAAAGTCAATTTTAGATAATACAGAAAATATTATCCTTCTAGTACATTTAATTTATAAAAAGTTGTATCTATTTTGAGAATTCTTTTTGAATAACAATCATTAAATAACTTAAAGTTTTTATTTTTTTCAAAAATAGATACAACTTTTTAGAAATTAAATGTACTAGAAGGATGACAATATTTTTTGTATTACCTAGAAGTGACTTTTGAACCGGTATCAATAACTCAGAATCTAAGCATTTTTATTTTATTTACAATAACACATAACAAAATATATTAATTTTTTACAAAACAGAATTTATTTTTTTATTTTTTTATTTTTTGTATTGAAATATTAAAAATGTTGAATATATTTCTTTGAAAATAGATGGAATACAATATAATTTGATTTATTAGAAAGACTATAACAAATAACCCGGATCAACATTTTTCAGGCCGGATTTTTCGCGGCTGTAATAAAAATTAATATATTTCATTATGTATTATTGTAAAAAAATAAAAATGCTTGGATTCTGAGTTATTGATCCCGGTTCAAAAGTCACTTCTAGGTAATACATAAAATATTGTCATCCTTCTAGTACATTTAATTTATAAAAGTTGTATCTATTTTTGAAAAAAAAAATAAAAACTTAATGATTGTTATTCAAAAAGAATTTTCAAAACAGATACAATTTTTTATAAATTAAATGTACTAGAAGGATGATAATATTTTCTGTATTACCTAGAAGTGACTTTTGAATCGGGACCAATAACTCAGAATCCAAGCATTTTTATTTTTTTACAATAACACATAATGAAATATATTAATTTTTCTTACAGCCACAAAAAATCTAGCCTGAAAAATGTTGATCCGGGTTATTTGTTACAATCTTTCTAGTAAATTAAATTATATTATATTCCATTTATTTTCAAAAAAATATATTCAACATTTCTAATATTTCAATACAAAAAAATAAAAAATAATTCTTTTTTTTTAACCGTGAAATTTTTCCACGGTTTGGAATTTAAATTCCAAGCTGTGAAAAAATTTCACCGTTTGGGTATTTTTAAAATTATTTCTAAATCATGGTTATTATTATTAAAATATTTTGTTAATTGGATAAAAATAAAAATGTCGGGCTAAATTCTCTCTACTATTTATACTGTGCTGCCTGTCTTGGCGTCTTACACTGTTACTCATGTGCTGTTGGGATCCACACACGATGTGTCAGTTACACTTACACATCAGTTTTTTATGTTTTCACCGTATCTCGTATCTACTGGGTGTGATAGAGTTAGAGGTGTTTCTACAATTGGGCTACAGTCTAAGCGTTTACCTGTAGTAGACTGTAGACGTGGTGCCCTCGACGACCTAACGGTAACTCAAATAAACCTACTAGATTAAAATTAACTATATAATAAAATAAAATACAATTACTGACTTCTCCACAAATTCCGCTGTTCAAATCTGTCATGCAGATCTACATAAACATGATCACTATTTACTCACAGAATCGTTTTATATAAAATATGGGCTCAATTTTCTCGTCTCATTTATAAGGTCCAACTTTTTTTTTTTTTTGACATGAAGCCCTTAGCCATATACGGTCCAACTGACTTCACATAACCTCAGGCACCTCGAGCCCTCAACCCTATCTCTAAATCTGAACCGTAGATTTGTGCAACTACTGCATAAAAGACAGTTCAGATTCGTTAATATTTGTCAAGAAGTTCGTTGAGGCTGAACAATCCAACTCGTCCGAGAATCCGCATCACCCCAGGTACCTGAGGTGCAAGTGGTGAATATGGACCATTCATTTCACTTGGCACGAAACTTAAAGCAGGTCCCCTTAACCTCAACACCTACCGCCTACCGGATTGAGTTTAGCCTAGATGTAATTAATCTGAACCGTCCATTTTTATTAATTGCACCTCAGGTACCTGGGGGGATACGGACTCCTCGTCCGATGTAATCCTCCATCTGCAAACTTCAAACTCTCTGTGGCAGCGTCTGTTGCAATACATTATGCGGCTATGCCCATATCACTGACACGTTAGACACACATAACTCCCGGTTGGACTACCACCGTCTGTTGTTTCGTGCTCTGGGCTCCCCATTAGTCATTGATTCATCATACGGTTTGTGTTTTCTTAGTTGCCGCAGAGCACATATTCTGCCACGTGAGTCTATCTTGTCTGATTCCTCTGTCAAAGACATCGGTCGTCGTGTTCATCCTCTCTTTTTTCCCTTTCTCTCTCCAGATTGCTTCCAAACTCGATTCCACATCTCCATTCGAAGTTTCAAACAAAAGATCCCCAAAGGAAAAAAGGTCCTAAAGGAAACAAAATTATTAATAAATAACACTCAGAAGAAGAAGGTAGGAGAAAGCGAACAAGCACAAGAGAGAGAGGTACGTTCCACCTTCCATTCCCACCTACCACCGACTCCCTTCCATACCTTTCTTCTCCAATGGGGCACGAAGGTATGGTGTTCAAGCCGGGCTCGACCCGTTCTGGTCTACCCACCACCCGATCTCGGGTTCCTCGCGGCCGCCAGATCCAGAAAACCTTCAACAATGTCAAGATTACCGTCCTTTGCGGATTCGTCACACTTCTGGTGCTGCGTGGCACGATTGGAGTGGGCAACCTAACTGGTTCCACACCCGAATCCGACGATCAACACGTCGTCGAGGACATTGACCGGATTCTTCGTGAGATCCGCACCGACTCCGAGCCCGAACTTGAAGACCCGCTGAAATTCTTGTACTTTGGTAACTCTACTTCTCACAATTGGACTTACACAGAAGCAGTTGAGGCCATAAATTACTCGCTGGGGCCAACAATCTCCGACTGGAATCAACAACGCCAAGCCTGGTTATCTCAAAACCCTAATTTCCCTAATCAGATATCAAGTAAGCCGCGGATCCTTCTTGTTACTGGGTCACCTCCAAACCCCTGTGACAATGCCATTGGCGACCACTACCTTTTAAAATCCACGAAAAACAAAATCGACTACTGCCGCCTCCATGGGATTGAGATTCTCTACAACATGGCGCATCTTGACAAGGAGTTAGCGGGCTACTGGGCGAAGCTCCCGTTACTCAGACGGCTTATGTTGTCCCACCCTGAAATTGAGTGGATCTGGTGGATGGACAGTGATGCACTATTTACTGACATGGCATTTGAATTGCCCCTCCAAAAATATGAAAATCACAATCTAATTATTCATGGCTATCCTGATCTGTTATTTGAGCAGCACTCATGGATTGCTTTAAACACAGGCAGCTTCCTTCTTAGGAACTGCCAGTGGTCGCTCGACCTTCTTGATGCGTGGGCCCCCATGGGCCCGAAAGGGATTGTCAGAGAATTAGCTGGTAAGATTTTAACGGCGAACTTGAAAGGACGCCCTGCATTTGAGGCTGACGACCAATCAGCTCTAATCTACCTTTTAATTTCCCAACAAGATAAATGGTTGAGTAAGGTGTATGTTGAGAATTCATATTACCTTCATGGGTTTTGGTCTGGGTTGGTTGACAAGTACGAGGAGATGATGGAGAAGCATCACCCAGGACTGGGAGATGAGAGGTGGCCGTTTGTGACCCACTTTGTTGGGTGCAAGCCTTGTGGATCCTATGGTGATTACCCGGTAGAGAGGTGTCTCAATAGCATGGAGAGGGCTTTTAATTTTGGTGATAATCAGGTCTTAAGATTATATGGGTTTGCACATAAAGGGTTGTTGAGCCCGAAGATTAAGCGGGTCCAGGATCAGACTGCAGACCCGCTTCAGGTGAAGGAGAAGCTTGACATGGCGGCCAGGATAGTTATGGGATAGGTCAGGCTGTTTTTTATCATAATGTCATTAAATTCGTTCGTGTAATAGGATGGATAACCTACGGGATGATTTTAAAAAGAAAAAAAAAAGGAAAAAGTTAGGATAAATGTGTTTTGTTGCAATTTGCTGGGCTAAGGGTTGTTCTTGAATGATAATTATTTAATGTTAAGATTTTTTTTGTTCGAAGATATAAAGTCTGGGTAAAGTGCTCCTTCCATTTTCTTTAAGCATATCTAGGGGAGAAATTGAGTTAGTTCTTTTATTTTGGTTTTTTAAATTTTGAGTGTGACCTTCTAGAAGGGATGTGTGCTACTAAATAGTTGTCATGCTTCCATTTTTATAATCAAGTTTCTTTATTTATCAAGATATCCTTTTATACCTTACCAAAATTTTCTGTAGTGAACTGAAAATTGAAGTTGCGTCAGAAAAGTAAAAATTTAAGTTACTGTAACATAGTTCTTGTTAAACGTGATTTTTCTTATCTATTCTTAGTTTTGCCAGGACAAGGAAACTGCTGATATGCATTATCTTTATGTTCAAATGGATGAGAGTTGAAGTCTAGTTTAACTGAACAGGTTATGTATAGATACCTGTCAGGTTTAGACTTACAACATGTGCAGTTGTGCTGAGAAATAGGCTATATCGTTACAAAGAGCAAAGAGGTTGCTGTTTCTTCATGGGATCCACCTCTCACTGTTTATAATACAAAGGTATGATTCTTGTTATTTAATGTGAGATGAGGCAAATGGTATTTCAGCTCAAATGTAGAGAATTGTCTCATTCCTTGCCATTTGGCAGCATCAAATATTTTGCTATATTTGACCGATGCTAAGTTTACTAAATATTTAAAACTTTGTACCCACCCTGCCTCTTTCTTGAGGGAATATATGAAGATGTCAGATTTGAATCACATGAAATAAGGTCACCCCCCGTGGTGGAGTAGCCTTGTACACAGGCATGCAGGAGGGATAATATCAATTGACAATTAAAAATGTGTGTATATGGTGCGCTGGGGTAGGGAGAGAATTTTATTATGCGAGCTTTGCAAAACATCAATATAACATATCCCTGCAAAACAAATAACATTTCACATTCGAAGTAGCTGGATAAGTTTGTCATTCTAACATATTAAATATCACATATGTTTATCTTGTTCTTACTTTTTTCAAAAGCAACCAAGCTGTTCCTTTTCCTTATTCTTTGCTGCTCCTTGAGCATGTAATGGAGAATTTTTTGTTTTTAAGGTCAGCGGACAAAATGCCCACTAACAAATTGTATTAATGAAGGAAAAGTTTACAATTTAATTAAAGAAGGTTATTATGGATCAATTTTGTCAACCAAATATCAGATCCAGGCAACTGTCAATTTATGAGTTGACAAATATCAGATCCTGGTTTTCAGTTGCCTGGATCTGGTTTTTGGTTGACAAATATCAGATCCTGGGTTTCGCAAGTGTTCCTGATGAATCAATAACTCATCCCCTACTGTCAATTTATGAGTATATGATTGTGATATGTCATATTGTTATATCTGTCAACCCAGTTCGATTTGATTGGGCCTTTCGATTTTATTAAACCTGAGCTGACAGAATGGCATGATTTAATTTTTATTTCTAGTATAATTTTGTCTGACAAAAAGCTTCTGTTATTTTATATGTCCTTGTAATTTCTCCATTAAGATCTGATTTTATTTTTTCTATATTTTTGTGCTTAAAAAGTTCTTGATTCTTTTCATTAAGTTAATGGATTGTTATATTATTAAATTATTATAGATGCTTCTGTTGGAACTGAATGGTGTGGGACGTGTCATACAATATTGTTATTTTGTGGTAAAATGAAACAACAACACAGTATCAATTGATGAAGGAAAGCTCATTAGCAATTGTTTATATGTTTTAGAATCATAATATATCCACATAAATATGGGCTTGTATGGTAATACCATCCCAAGCTCGCTTTCTGCACTCCTGAAGCAGGGGTCATTTTTTTATACCAGTCGGACTACATTATTGCAATATGGGCTTCAGCCCGACTTATCCTTGGCCTCTGATTTTGTTAATATAACCTTACATAAATTCACACCAGATTTGATTTGGACCCAGCTTTTGATGCAAATGCAATTGTACATAAATTCAAATCTGACAAACAACGTGGAAAACCTTGCAGTTCCAAATCAGCTGCAACTACATTAATGCATCCAACAATTGCATTTATTGTTCTCTCGCATGAACATTTCTTTATTTTTCTCAATTTGTAAAATGATTTGCCCCTTTTATGGTCAAATCAAACTCTCACCTTTTAATCAGTGTTATCAGAGCTGGACCGGAAAAAACCAGATCCAGGCAACTGTCCGGTTCGGTTCGTATGAAATATCACCTCTGCAGTTGAACCGGAAAAACAAACTTAATTAACCGGTTTTTGTTCGAAAACCGCGAACCAATCATAGAAAATAATCCGGTTTTAAACTTGGTAAGCTTTTTCACGCGTAATGAGAAAAAAGAAAGAGAGAGAGTAACAGGTCATACTATGAAGTGATTGGTTCAGATTTCAAATGAATTCAGTGGCCGTACTTGATCACATGGGAAACCAAAGAAGGAATCAATTATTTATAATATTTACATACAAGACCTTAAAGATTTTGGAAATTAAAGAAGGAATCAATTATGCATAATATAGAAACTATATCTTATGTTTATTTTTTTCAAAATAAAATTGTTATTATTTTATCATTCATCCTATTTTACGATTAACTTTTGTCAAAGCCATCAAATTTTCATTAAGAATATAATTTATTGTTCTTATAAAATACGTAAATACCTCTTGAAAGTTATCAAAAATTATTTGAGTTGTTATATTATTTCCAATAAAGAAAACATTTCAGTTATTTTTAATAAATAAGTATTATTATTTTATTTAGATGCTAAATTAAAAGAAAGATTGATCTTATATTATATTATTGAATATATATATGTGCGAGTTTTCACAAATGCTATCCAAACATATTATATTTTATAATAATCACTATATATTCATATACATGTAAGTATTTAAAAAAACCAGCAATCGAACCGGTTGACCCGACGGTTCGACCAGTAAACCGTTAATCCGAAGGTTTACCGGATCGATGTCCGGTCCGGTTCTAATAACATTGCCTTTTATCATTGATGGATAATCCAATAGTGGTATCTTTGTAATTCATTTGTTGTGTAAATTCTAATCCTGTGTTTTCATGTACACATTATTTTTTATGTAAATCCTGTGTTTTCATTTATTGATTATCATTTATTTGACTGTTAAATCTCCTTCCCTTGAAGGCCCTCCTCTCTTTTACCTGACTGCAAGTGAGATCACTTGCTGATCTGATTGTCCGACTTCAGAATTTGTGTTCACATATTGATTCGTTTACGAAACATTTATTCGTTAGTTAATACATTCTCAAACCATAGGCTGGATAACCACATCGCTCGTGATTCTTGATACAAGATATATTTTGTAAAAATATTCTTTACAAATTTAACAAAATCAACGTTATATATTATACTACATCTCTAACATAATAGTATAATCCTACCAGTATAAAGTGCATTATAATACGTACGTTACTTGTGCGGTAAAAAAATAGTACCATACAATTCTGAAAAAAATGTTTGAGTGCTCAATTGAATTCACATCGTCTCCAATACCTGACAAGGGAATCTTTTACAATTACGAGATCTGAACCGTTCTTTTTAGCTTGGCACGAATCTCAAAACTCAAAAATACTGCCCCTATTGCGGCTCGAATACCAAACCGGTTGAAATTTAATCTCAAATCGTAAAGTGAGAGTGATCCTCTGCAATACCGGAGAGGATACAGATTCTCAATTTTGGTGCGGCCACGAGGCAAAACGAGCTTAAATTGAGAACAGTTGGATGTAGTGTTATCAGAACTGGATCGGACCGGATGGTTGGACCGAAAAAAACCGGAACCGGTCACTTGTCCAATTCGGTTCTATTAAATTATCGCTTCTTCATTGTATCGCTATTGGACCGGTGAAAAAGGATTTTATCAGCCAGTTCTTATAATATTTCGTTGGACAAAACCGTGTAAAATCGTCCGCACCTTTAGCTTGAAATCTAAAGAAATTTTGAATTCCTGTGCTATTTGCGTTTTTCTAGGAGTCTAGGTCTCTAGGGCTGTTGGACCATGTGAAGCCCAAACCTTTTGCATCCTGTTGGGATCCTCTCCAATTTGAAAAGATTTCATTGCATGCTTAGTGAAGATCTCAACGGTTGGATCTGAAATTAATGGTGTGGATCTTTTTAAAACAATTCAACCAAATCTGAAAAATAGAAGGGTAACTTTAAGTGTTAAATATTTCTTGTGGGTTTTAAAGTGTAGACTTGATTTTTCTGTGTTTGTTTTTGTATATAAAAGTTTGTATTCAAGTTGTTATTTGATGTCAAAATTAAAAAAATTCTCACATTTAGTACTTAGTTTTGTTCTGTATTATTTTCGAATTATATCTGAATTATTTTCGAATCACAAATTTTTGACTTCGCTGTATCGAACCCGAATAATTGATTTGTTACTATGCTCCTAACAATGATATACTCAGGGTGCTTCAATTACTGAGTGGCATTTTACTTAGCTATTTACAATGCATATCTAGGTTTTAGCATTTGAACTTTGTTGTTGATTAAATTTTTTAGCTATTAGAAATATTAAACTTTTATTTTGTGTTATGAGACTACTTCAAACGTGTGAGGCTACTTGCAACATATTATGTGTCAACTGTCAAGTGTATCAGATAATTAAAATGTTGAACTTCTATTATGCTGTTGGTTTTCTAATTTTTTTTCTTGATATGTTTCTCTTTGTTAGAGTTTGTTAGAATTGCATGTTTTATTTAATCAGATATGTATTCTCATTATTTCTTGTTAGAAGATATAAAACATATAACTAGTTTGGCACTTAGATAATAAGTTATATATATTTTAGAAAATTAGTAATTAAACCGGTTGAATCACCGGTCTGACCAGTAAACTGTTGAACCGAAGCTTTAGCGATTTGATGTCCGGTTCGGTTCTGATAACATTGATCTGATGTGTAGGAATTTAAGGGCAAAGATTTTAACGGAGCATTTTTGACTTCGTACAACGCACGTATCATGTGCAATGCTATTTTGATTTTACAACCCCTGCGCTGCATCAAGCTAAAACTACACTTCCCCCACGTAAGATCACGGCGTATTTATGTAATTATGTCCCTCCTGCGGTGAAATAAGTGGTTGGTTCTGAATTAAGACTGGTGCTGCCGTGCTGGTGTTGGTGCTGCATCAAGAGGTACCCTTGCATATGATATGACGGCCTAGCTGGAGAAGCCTCTCGTCGACCCCAAAGCCATCTGTTCCTTGACCTTGTTCACGGCCTACACCTCGGCCTTTGCCCTGGTCCAATTCCTCTTGTAGAGACACTTCAGCCACGAGTACTGTCACATCCACGGCCTACATATCTGCCCCGTCCTTGTCGGGAACCCATTTTTACAGCGTGAGATTCTGTGCGTACAGAGTTTTGAATTATTTATGGACTAAAATGCCCCTACAGCGAAGGCAGGGATCAAACTGAGCAGAAAAAACAGGGCAGGGATCGAGCTGAGCAAGAGTCTTTTCGTCCATCAAAAATTCAAACACTGTACGCATCAAAATTTACTCTCTACAAATGGGTTCCCTCCTTGTCCCTCGATGTTGTTCATTTGTGCTTTTTTAAAGGTGGCTGGGAAAAAGAAAAAAAATAATAATACAGTGAGAAAGACAGAAATTGAAGAGAACCCATATGGGCAGAGCTTTAGCAACTGATCAGTCAGCAAAAAAACAGAACCCTATGCCTTTTTGTGAAAATACAAATTAACTAAACAGAGAGATGGAGTAAACATATATATTCACAAGTATCTTTTACATCGATATCCTAAAATTTGCATCAAAAAAAAATACAAAAGAACAAAAATATTGGTAAAAAGGTTGGTTTTCTGTCATGAATGGGGCAATGTATTTAATCAAATTTAGATCACAAGATCATAGATAAAACTAATCCTCCATTGATCTTATGGTGGCAATAATGAAATCCATCATCTAATAACTTATCTTTGTTAATTAGACAAAAAAAGGGTGTCGTTGATACCATACACTTTAGAATATTTTAAAGTCATCTTATCTTCAATTAGAAGTTCTAAAATATGAAAATAACAAAACAACTAATTCATGAAATAAATAAATCTTCCTCCACGTTGTACTAGAGAAAATCAGTTTAACTTCTATTGGGTGTGTTTGGATTGGACTAGAATAGCTCTAACTCAGAAATAGCTTTAGAGTTGACACTATTTTCAAACCACTTGGGTTAGCACTATTTGCAACCACTAATTCAAAAATCATTATTCTTGCACGATTCAAACGTACCCATAAATTGGCCGTATCTTGATTGTTGATTTACAATTTCAAAGTTGTCCATCTTAAAGTTTGCCAGTAAATTATACCAGACAGTCCAAATCGAAAATCTTCATTTTACATCTTAGGATTACCTAGACATGCATGAATGAGATGCGATTTCGATTAACTAACCTAGATGTAGTGGCTTCACTACTTTAATGATGACGAGTGGTGGTCTAGAAAATAATACTGGTAGAAAAAGAGATTGATAGAATTAACACTGCTTGTTGCTTGTTGCTTGTTGTTTGCACAGATTGTTTATACGAAATTATATTTTTTTTCATTAAACTACAATACACCTCAATATTTTTTAGGTGTTATTTTAAAAACTGAACCCGTGCCACTGCACTAAGTATAATTTGATTGATTATAGGCTAAAATTGAGCTATACAAGGCATCTAATCACAATATAATTCTGATTGATTGTAGCTAATCGATATAATCACCTATTGATACAAATATACAATCATTAATTACAGCTGATCGAATCTGATTACAATCCCTGATTAATTCAATCACAACTAATCGATATAATCCCTAATTGATACAATCGCTAATTACAACTGATTGAATCTGGTTACAGTCGCTGACTGATAATATCAATCGGTACCTTCAATAAGCGATACACAACAATAGCATTCTGATCAACATGAAAGTTATTGAAGGTTTTAAAAAAATTACATTGGAGACGAATTCAATGAAGTTTAATGGAGAATTGAGTTTTTCTGATCGAATAAGCACATCGATGAGAAGAATTAATTTTCAAAGAATTTAGAATAACCTCAATTTTATAAATTATCCGAAAACCATTAATTAAGATTTGAAATAAGTGAAGAGAGGGTATAAAACTGAGATAGGTAGAAATAAAAGGAAACTGGAAGGTGGAGGAATCACAAATTGAGTTATGATATATGTCTTTCTAAACATGTGATCGTCTTGAACAACTAGATTTAATGATTCGGGACTTGACTCAGATGATCTACCAAACTTTTATGTGACATGTCACATGAGCTTCGCCTACAAAACCTCTCATTAATAATGATTTCGTTAAATTACACAAGAAGAGGATTCAACCATTTTTTGTGCCTCCGTCGTGCCTCTATTTTTAAGAACTTTAATAACTAAAAATTTAAAACTCAAAAGTCAAATTAAAACCGTTAGATATGATCTACATCATCTTATTTATGTACGTGCAAAAAATTGTAAAATTTCAACTTTATTTTAGTTGTCATCAACATCTTGTAAAAATGTACTAATATGGATAATTTCTAGACATTGATTTTTCAAATTATTGATTCACATAAAAGCAAAATCGAAATGTGATATTTTTTTATGAGGACATAGAAGAAATAACATAGATCACATCTAACGGTTTTATTTTAACATTTATAATTTAAATTTTGAATTATCAATGTTTTAAAAAATAGAGGCATAATGGAGACATTTGAACTCTCCTCATTACAAAATGGAGTATCATTCACAATAAATGTGTAAGTTTTGGTATTGGCAAAGCTCTTCTTGTAAGAGGTTGCGGTTCGAAATCCGAAAAAGTAATATTTGTGAATATTAAATAGTTGGATAGCAAGTTTTATTAAGTTTTATTTATTTGTTACGACATATTCTATTTTCATGCTTAAAAGAATGTAGTAATTTTATATATACATATACATATACATATACATATATTATATTATATTAATTTTTCTTACGGCCATAAAAAATCCGGTATGAAAAATATTGATCCAGATTATTTGTAGTAGTCTTTCGAATAAATCAAATTATATAGTATTCCATCTATTTTTAAAAAAAATATTAAAAAAATGGAAAAAAAATTTCCTAAAAAAAAAAAAAAATCCTAAAAACGGAAAAAATTATTCCGTTTTTGGAACTTAAAACTGGAAATTTTTTTTTCCGGTTTTAATATCCATTTACCGGAAATTTTTTTTTCGGAAATTGGTATTGAAACTGGAATTTTTTTTTTTCGGTTTGGATAGTTTTCGAAATGGACGAGGTTTGGTTAGTTTTTTAAATTTAATTTTTTTTTTCTGAATATAAATAAAAATATCGGCGATACGAATTATGTACTGTTCGTTGTAGACCAATGTAATACAAGCATGTAACTCTTGGCCTAAAGCGGTCCGGTCCATTTACCATAATCACAGAAGCCGGAAAATATCGGTTCTTCAGCTCTCAATTAGGGTTTTAGGGTTTTAGGTTTTTAAGTGCGATCCAGCGGGAGAGAATACACCAACAGTTGTAAGAGGGATTCTCGGGTGAGCATTTATTCATGGCTACTTCTCTAGTTTCTCCAGCGGGATTTGCAAATACTCAGGTCTGGATCTGGATTTCATCCTATTTATGCAGTCGATGTTCTTAGAGCAGTCTCTTTCTCGATCCAGTGTTAGGGTTTCGTCCTTATTTTCGTTGTTAGCCTCTTCCGTTTCTTTCTCAATCTTTTCCTCCTGAGTCCATTCTACTCCTTTAGTCCATCTTTCCAATCAAAGGTTTCAATCGTTCCTTTCCACGATTTTTGTTCCAAATTAGTAGGTAAAGAGTGATAAGGAATGAGAAATCGAAATGAGAACAGAAATATTTCGCCAGAGTATGGTCACAGCCTCTTCCGCAACAGAGTTATCCCGCCGGAGTACAGTGATCCTCGCGGTGATGCCACGTGGCATCACATGTCTATCTCGAGACAGCCCCAGATCAACCTGAGTCCTCTGCGAGACCACCAATTCAGGCAATCCCCCGACAGAAGTGATTTCAGGCCAGAGCGACTGGGGTGTGGCAGCCGAGTAAAGCGGGACCACCAGATATCTGAACACCAATCAAGGTACAAGCACTCTCCAAAAGTTCCAAAAGGCCGATACTGTCACCACAATATCCATGTTTCAAGCTACACAGATCCAGATCATCAAACTGAGCTAAGTCCAGAGCTACAACCTCAACCCATGGTGAGCCGAAAGCCTGTGCCCTTGGATTGTGGGCCAGGCAGATCCCAATCTGTATCACAGAAGCAGGAGAGCATACCGAATAGTGGGACCCGCAGCATGGGGTCACACCAGTACTGTCGTCAGGTTCAGGACTCATATGATGTCGAAAATGACAGGGGTACAAAAAGAGCTATGGTTCTTCGCCAGAGTGAAATCCTACAGTCCGGCACAACTGAACCATCACATTTGAGGATTATTGAAGGTGGCTCGTCATCTTATCAGCACAACAGGTTATACTATATGACCCAAGAAGATGTCCCCAGGGCTACTGTCCCCCAGTCACCTGCTCACCTGTCAAGTAGGAGAAAGTCGAGGTACTGGGTAGATGACAATGACGTTGTAGGAGACGACATGCATAGAAAGGCATCATATCCTAGTCCTGACTATTCTGGGGCTGAAGGTGCTGCTCATTCTTCAAGAAATGCAATGGAAGGGAAGGTCTCAACAGACCCACTCAATCATTCTAGACTTAGAGATTTGGGCTGTCTTCCAAGATCGATGCAATGGTCCTTGGCACAGAGAGATGGATACGAATCAGATACAGATGGTGCTCCTATTTCACAAAGAGAGAGAATTGAAAACCAGGTAGATAACCAGTATGATGACATTGTAGGAGACGGCATGCATAGAAAGGCATCATATCCTAGTCCTGACTATTCCGGGGCTGAAGGTGCTGCTCATTCTTCAAGAAATGCAAGGAAAGGGAAGGTCTCAACAGATCCACTCAATCATTCTAGGCTTAGAGATTTGGGCTGTCTTTCAAGATCGATGCAAAGGCCCTTGGCACAGAGAGATGGATATAAATCCGATACAGATGGTGCTCCCATTTCACAAAGAGAGAGGATGGAAAATCCTATCTTTTCTGACAGTGTAAAGGGTTTGTGTAATGTGTATTATAGCCCTCCACGTGCTAAACTGTCCTATTTACAAATGAGAGGGAATAAGTACCATGTGCACCAGGTGGATAACTGTGACGGCATGTATGATCATGCTGATTCCGCTTGTGATACTCATGCTAATGCTGTTGGCAATGCCAATTCTGATGCTGAAGATGAAGGTTCTGATTATTGTTATAATCAGAGAAGGGTTGTGGTCCAAGACGAACTTCGTTTGTCATCTCCACTGGCTATTAATTACAAGTCTTATCCTGTCAGAGGCAGATGCACTGTCACCATTGGAAAGCCACATCTGATGCACCGTCAGCGCTATGACCCCAATGCAATGGTGGACCCTAATGAATTGCTAACCAACAGTGTAAAAAAGAGACTCTGGTCGAGTCCATCTGATTTCATAAAGAAGAATTCCCAGCCTAGTAAGTTTCCAAAGAGGGGTTGTGAAGATAAACCTAAACCTAATGGTAGAAATCTGAACTATGGAATCACCAAAGGGTCTGATGAGGATGCCACTGGTATGGGTTCTCCTGTAAAGGACCCACCAGAAGGTTCAGAGGAGTTTAAAAGGCAAGCGGAGAGGGCGTTTCTGAAGTATGCGAGGGTAATTAATGACAGTGCCTGTGAGAAGAGGAAGTTACTTCAGCCTTGGAAAGGAAGAATTCATTGCTATGTCTGTGGCAGGTCTGTGCTTTTTTAAATTTTCCATGGAAAAGATTGCTCAAGTGTTGCATTTGTTTGCCTTCAAAGTGGAACAGAGAAAGACATTGTGGGTTCGTTAATATTGCGGTTTACAACTTGAGTTTGTGGCAGAGGGTCATATTTTCTACATATGAGACATAATCTTGTTCAGTTCATTGGCTTTAGTAGATGGAATACAAAATGATTTTCAAAAAGCAACTACAGTACCTACCTGTATCATGGAGCAAATGTCTACCTTATGTTTTAATTTTTATTGGCTTTAATGTAGGCTATCACTGTTGTCGAGTTGGGTACCAATTTATCATCTTCCTTATAAGTAGTTCCGCTTACTGTATAAAATAAAGTGTTATATATAAATATGCCCTTGATTTGAGGTTAGATGGCGTGCTGTAAGAGGTGTGAATTGTAGGATTCTCTTTTATTCCTACAACAAATGTATTTCAAATGGATATTTGTAAATAGATAGCTAGAATTGTCATCTGTTTCTGTATAGTTTCTTAAAAAGGATTAGAGTACAGTGTACAGCATGCTTATTTAGGTCCCTTCTTTTGTATTGTTTGTTGTTTATTTTTGTACAATGTGCATATAGTAGGTTGTTGAATTATATATAGCTATATATTTCATAATCCTGCTTTAGAATTGCTTAAAGAATGACTGTAGTAGAGCATATTCTGATTGGGTGCTATTGCTGAATCAATATTTTAGCTCTAGATATGTTTTATGTAAGAGAGGGTCTTAAAGGATAGGACTTGCGTTTTAAATCTTAGTTTAGTTGCTAAAAACTTCATCTGAATTTATAGAAGCTTTATGAGAAGACCACCTAAAATGTGGTGCTAAAGTTTAAAACTGTCATTTTGATAAGTGGCTCCATTGCATTTTTTTGTTATTTGTTTCAATTCAACAGGCACTCGTCGAAGGAATTTGCAGATATCCACAATTTGGTGATGCACACTTTCCACGCGCAAAATCCAGGCTTGAAGACAGCCCACCGAGGTCTCCAAAAGGCACTTTGCCTGAGTTTTGGATGGAATTGGTGCGTGGAACCTGACGAGTCCAAACTTTACCAGTTGGGCCCAGCTGATGAAGCTGAGTTACTAAAACAAGACCTAATTCTCTGGCCTCCTATTGTTGTGATATGTAACAGCTCTGTTGATAGTATGGCCTCAAAGTCCAAGGTCGTCGGTCTTGAAGCCATAGAATGCATGCTTAAAGGTAATCAATCTATTTTTGAATCTGTGATAAACAGCCTTTTCGGCCTTTCTATTTACACCTGTGGAAAAGATGCATAATTATTCCATGCTAGAAAACGTTGGCTTAAAGAAGGCCTAAAAAAGAATCACTCGTGGTGAGAAGTAATTAAAAATAGATAAATTTTGTCACTCAGAATAAAATATGAAATAAATGCAGCAAAATCACACATGCATCACATAGTGTGCTGAAATTGTACCTGCTTCTGTTAAGTGCACATGTTGGTATGTCTATTAAAGTATTACACTATTTGCAATGCATCCATTATGGAGTATTTATTTTTAGAAAGCTCCTTTTCATTTACTATTATTTCATCCATATATCTTAACAAGGGCTCCTTTATCATATGCATCTGACATACTAGCAAAAATTATTCATTTCAATTTTCTTCGTCCTTTTTTTATATTTTTTTATTATCAGGTATATTAGGAGAAGGAAAGGCGAAATTTAGCTTTGGAAAACCGTCAGACCAAAGCATTATATTGGTGAAGCTGCCTCCTGTGTACTCTGGTTTTGTATTAGCCGAGAAACTACACGTCCATTTTTCCCAATCCAACCATGGGAAGGATCAGTTGGAGCTCTTTCTCAAATCACGATCTGACTCCAGAATCGACAAAAACACCAAAGAGACGGAAACTGAAGATGTTTTGTATGGTTACTTGGCTGGGATAGATGATTTGGATAAGCTGGATTCTGTCACGAAGAAGATGTATGAGGGCCAGAAAGATATCTTCAAAAGCAGGATGGAGATTGCGGCTAGAGCTGCTAGCTATGAGAAAGCAGCCGATTAAATTTTGAGTATGTATCTTCTGTTATTTCCCCAATTTAAAGCGTGCAAGTTAGTATTTTGGCATGTTCTGCAGGAGCTTATAAAAAATGTGTTGATGTCAGATGTTACGGCAGGGGCGGAACCTCATTGGGTCAGGGTTAGGCAGTGATTTTAAAAATCAAGTCCCTGATATTGAAAATTAAGTCTAAACCCATATGTATGTGGGCTTTGCCTATCCCGTAATTCATTTTTGCCTACTCCAAAATTAATTTTTGCACAACCCAGTCTCCGTTTTGCACAACCCAGTCTTCAATTTTTGCCTATCCGTGGATTCCTGGCTACGCCCCTGGTTATAAGGTTGGAGCTCTTGACGATATGTTGATATCAATGTTTTGATTCCAAATCTCATAAAACTTGACAGACAAGAAAATATTGAATGTGACCAACTTTTTTTTTTTTTTTTTTTAAGTTGCATGTTTTTACGACTGAGGGGAAGTAACAGTGGATATGAGCTTAATGTTTAATTGGAGCTTGCTTTGAGATATAAAGAGTTTTAGGTTGTTGCATTTACATGTTTGGATGTCTTGTTTTTGTAGCCGATATGTGCAGATATCCTTGCAATACTTTTGTGCGAATCTCCACATCCGTTGGATGGTTGAATTCTTTTTGAGGTGTGGGAGTGGGATAACTTCCGCATTGCAGAAAGTTTTTTTAGTAGGTTACTTCGTTGTACTACTTTGGGGAAAGGATTTATCATGGGAAATGGTCAAGTAGTAGGTATTTTGTGACATTTACTTGGTGGATGGACTGATATGAGTTCTGATACCTATAAGAATGCCAGTAGATATTTTGTTATATCCAGAGGATGCTGTTGTGTTTTCTCACGGGAAATATAGTGCGGATCAACCTTTTCCATGTTTTGTTCTTGGATGTTTTTTTGTTCATAATTAACATGCGTTTTCAATTTATGCTAGACATGGTGCTCAAGTTTTTAAACAAACATAAGTTGTGCTTTGACGTCCTCCGACACTTGTAATAAAGAAAATTTACTCTGAGAGCTCCATATTGTTCATCCAATGCAAAACAAATTTTAGCATTGTTGATTATGGGCATCAAACAGCTACGCATCGGCACCTTCGTAGAGCTTTGTATTCTACAAATAAAATCAGACTGTTTATAACTTTCTAACAACAAACGAACAAACAGTACCAAGAACCGGCTAAATAGCTAAGAAAAATAAATTAAGGTACGTCTTGATTTAGAGTGATTTTTTATTAATGTGGTTGTGAGCAGTTAGATTTTGATTTCCTAGACCAACAAGCAAATCGACAATGATGGGCTGTTTTTTTTTTGGGGTTGGGACGATTATAAACGAAGGCATTACTCAAATTCGTGATTTCATTCGCACTTTCGGACTCACCATTCGCTCCAAAAATTTACGGTGGTAAATATGCTATTATCAATGTGAAACATGAACTAAATTGGACTATTCATGTTAGGTTGAAATGACTTCATAGTGTGATTTGGATTATTTTTTTTAATTAAGTGGATGTTGGCAGCAGAAGGGGACTCCTCACTTTTTGCCACTTTTGTACTGTGTTCTTTCTACTAGTTGCCCAAGGGCTTTTCTTGAAAAAAAAAAAAAAAAAAAAACGGAAGAAGAAACAAAGATTCCCACTGCGTTGAATCATTGCCCCGTCAAAAAAAAAATTCCTTGCAAAATACAAAACCACCGAGTGTCATCTAAATTGCTGTTGTAAATGAATCTACCTCTTTCTCTCTTATACTTTTGTCGCGCATGTAACATACCAGGAAACACCGAAACGTACATAACTATTTGCCCAGTAGACAAACTTTGTCATCCAATTTTAAATTTTTTTAGCGCACACAACTTTGCTAGGGACAACTCTTCGACAAAATTAATACGAGTGGAAAGTGTAGAACCACAATGATGTGCCATATATATTATTCAAATAACTCCTTGACTAAGTTGTCAATTATTTTTCCCTATATCTTTTACATTTTTCAAGAGAAGTTGGTCAGCAGAAAATTTATATTTTATCAATGTTAGTTCAACTACACTTCTCTGCGTAACTACATGTTATATTTTAAAGCTAACTAAAATACCAATTTTGACTACAAATGGTACAAATTTAAAACAATGATAGCCATCTGCTAGATATTTTTTTAACAAAATTAAGAACCTATTTTTGATTTAGTTGTTAAAGTAATATTCTTTTTGTGTGGAAGATTGTTAGTTCTATATTTAAATGAGAGATTTTTTATGAATATATAAGTTACAAGATTTTGTTTTATTTCATCTAAAAAGAAAATAAATTTTCACAAAATAAGAAGTTGCCTGAATTTCGCAAATCAATAACATTCAGAATCGCGGTCTAATTGGAAGTTGATAACATCAATTGAACTATAACCTATTTATTATTACGGATGAAGAAGAGTTTGTCTTTGATCTAGTAATAAAAGTACATGATTTATATGTAAAAAATCATGAAGTAGAAAAAAATCTCTATTTTAATATATAAGAATTTGAAATGTGTTGGATAGGTTTGACCTCAACCTATATTTCAAAAGAAAATTATTACGAATGAAGACAAGTTGTACACGCATTAATTGTTTGATTTTGTAAAAATCTTAACTATGGTTATCAATCCGACCAAGGTTTGTAGTTTGGAGAAACCAAATCCGAGGTGATTCTTAGCATGCTTTGATTTTGATGTCACGCTCTACCTGATTCAAGATGCACAGATCCCGCTGTACTTACATGACCCAGCACCTACATATATATAAAATATTTAGGAAAAATTGTGAAAATGCCACTCCAAAACTGTAAAAATGTGAAAATGTCATCCCGGATCTGGAAATTAAGAAAATGCCACTGCAAACTTCCTAAATTGTAAAAATGCCATTATTGCTGTATTCTTATACTATTTTTGTATATGTATTTATGTAATTCCAATTTTACCCTTCTTTGGACACCGTATGCCTCCAGTTGAGCCATTACTGCTACGAGAAAAAGAAAATAGACCTCAGTAATGGGACAGTGCCAGTCTTCTCCGAGCTTCGTTTTCTGAGATTTCCGACTTCCATCTTCCTCTAATCGCAATGCACCAGCCTTCGCCATTACTGCTCCCTCAAACCTTCTTCCCCAAGGAACCTCAACCCCTCTATTGCCTCCTTGTAACCGTCTTTATCTTCTTCCTGTTCCTCCTCTCCCTCCCCTTTTCACCTTCCCCTCCTCCCGCTGCTCTTCCATCCCTTTCGCTCCACTCTGCCACCTCTCCGCCGCTTCCCTCCCGCTCGGCCGACGATTCCGACCACCTTCTTCGCCTCCTCAACAATCTCTACCTACTCCATCTTGACCGAGAGGCCTCTAAATCATAGAGGGTGAGGCTCGCACGTGCGATACCGGTGATTCAATCATCGGGAAATGTGCATGTGGTTGGTTAGCCGGGGTTCTTTAATCCGAGAGGAGCCTCAGCTTTGGCTGTTACATTGCATGGTGCGGCCGTGTTGCTGCATCTTGGAATGAATTGGGATTGGTCTGTCACACTAGATGTATCGAATTATCCTCTCATTACTCAGGACGGTATGTGTTGTGTTGCTTTCCTGTTTTGTACCAGTGAAATTTTGGTACTGTAAATGTCAGGTACCAGTAAGGTATAAGCATAATACCGGTAAGAAGTTAAGGTATTGAAGGAACTTAACTAGTAGAATCTGGAAGGGATTGGGGCTAGGGTTCGTCTCCAGTATGAATACGCTCAGTTCGTGTTTTTGCCTTAAGGGTATTTTAGGTATTATTTTTTAATTTTTTTATTTTTAAAGATTAATACAGCAATAATGGCATTTTCACAATTTAGGAAGTTTGCAGTGGCATTTTCTCAATTTCCAGATTCGGGATGGCATTTTCACATTTTCACAGTTTTGGAGTGGCATTTTCACAATTTTCCCAAATATTTATGCCAGCATTCACGCAAAGACAAGCGAAAATACTCAATTAATGCATATTGAATATAATCTGGTTCAAATTTAAATATGCACAAACTCCGAAACCAATCTCATAAAAATCAAATAGTTCCAATGGTTTGAAAATGTTATGGTAAAGACATAAACATAGATAGGGTAAGGCTAAGGTCCTACTACGGTGCTACGGTTTAATATTCGAGTTTTTAAAATCCAAACGGTCGATCTGAACCGTTCATCTTGTTCTCCATATTAATATGTGTTTGGAGACCAAATTTTACATTTTTTAGAAATTTTTTACTATTTTTTTAGATAGGTAGAAAATCAAATATCTGAATGATACAGAATTTTTTAGATCAACTGATTTTTTATCTATCTAAAAAAATAGTAAATAATTTCCAAAAAAATGTAAAATTTGGTCTCCAAACACATATTAATATGGAGAACAAGATGAACTGTTCGGATCGACTATTTGAATTTTGAAAACTCGAATATTGAACCATAGCACCGTAGCCCTCTATGCAACCCATAGCACCTTAGCCTTACCCCCCCCCCCCCCCCCCCCCCCCCCCCCCCCCCCCCCCCACACACACACACACACACACATATATATATATATGAGTTGGGCTAAAATGAGCCATGACTCATAGCGCGTTGGTGAGCCATGACTCATTTTAGTCATTTTGAAAATTCAAACAACCGATCCGAACTGTTCATATTGTTCTCCATATTGAAATGTGCTTGGAGACTAAATTTTACATTTTTTGGAATTTTTTTACTATTTATTAAGCATTTTTCAAAATTGATGATCCCATGGTCAAGAAAATTTTACTGTTTTTTACTGTTCACAGCAAAACAACAATTTTAAAAAATGCTTAATAAATAGTAAAAAAATTCCCAAAAATGTAAAATTTGGTCTCCAAGCACATTTCAATATGGAGATCACATCTAACAGTTCGGATCGGTCGTTTGGACTTTCAAAATGAAAATACGGCGTGGAGTACAAACGCTTGGTGAGCCATGGCTCACCCAAGTCAACCTCTCTCTCTATATATATAGAGGAACCTGCTAGCATGCTACGCGTAGCATAGAGGGCCTTCATGCAACGGTTCAATATTTGACTTTTCAAAATCCTAACGGTCGATCCGAACTGTTCATCTTGTTCTCCATATTAATATGTGTTTGGAGACCAATTTTTACATTTTTTGGAATTTTTTTACTATTTTTTTAGATTTATTGAAAATCGCTATTTTTTATGGTCTTGGTTTTCCTGAAAACAACGATTTTCAATAAATCTAAAAAAATAGTAAAAAAATTCCAAAAAATATAAAATTTGGTCTCCAAACACATATTAATATGGAGAACAAGATGAACGGTTCAGATCGACCGTTAGGATTTTGAAAAGTCGAATATTGAGCCGTTGCACGGAGGCCCTCTATGCTACGCGTAGCATGCTAGCATATTCATATATATATATATATATATATATATATATATAGTAGAACTAGGGTGTTCTTAAGCTCACCAAAGTGTTTGGTGAGCTTAACTCCAAAACCCATCAAATCGGTTTCAAATGACGAATCCGAGCTGTTAGAACCCGCCTATATTACGTGTGATGCGTTTACATGTGAAATTTTTAAACATTCGAATTAGTTTATTATAGAGTCAATCGGTCAAAACTAGAAGGTTATTAAATTAATTTTAGTGCATTCATTTTTTGAACGTTTTTTGACCGCTTGACTTTATACTAAATTAATTCGAATGTTTAAAATTTTCACATGTAGGCTCATCACTTCTAAGGTAGGCGGGTTCCAACGGTTCGGATTCGTTATTTGAAACCGATTTGATGGGTTTTGGAGTTAAGCTCACCAAACACTTTGGTGAGCTTAAGAACACCCTAGTTCTACTATATATATATATATATATATATAGAGTACGGCTAACGCGCTTCCTCTAGCATATGGGCCGAAATGCTTCCGGTGGAAATTTGAAATTTCAAAATCCAAAAAGTCGATCTGAACCGTTCATCTTCTTCTCCATATTAATATCTGCTTGGAGACCAAATTTTACATTTTTCTGAAATTTTTTACTATTTATTAAGCCACTTTGAAAATTGCTGATCCAACGGTGGCTTACCAAACAGTAAAAATCAGAAGCTACCGTTGGATCAGCGATTTTCAAAATGGCTTAATAAATAGTAAAAAATTTCAGAAAAATGTAAAATTTGGTCTCCAAGCAGATATTAATATGGAGAAGAAGATGAACGGTTCAGATCGACTTTTTGGATTTTGAAATTTCAAATTTTCACCGGAAGCATTTCGGCCCATATGCTAGAAGAAGCGCGTTAGCCGTACTCATATATATATATATATATATATATATGAGGAGGGATCAAGTTACAACATTTTTTGAGTTACAACAAGCATTTTCCACATTTTGAAAGTCCAAATCGTCGATCCAAACCATTAGATGTGATCTTTACAATAAAATATGCTTGGAGACCAAATTTTACATTTTTTGAAATTTTTTTACTATTTATTAAGATGGGTACAAAAACTAGTCAAATTCATACCATTGAATTTTGTACCCATCTTAATAAATAGTAAAAAAATTCCAAAAAATGTAAAATTTGGTCTCCAAGCACATTTTATTGTAGAGATCACATCTAACGGTTTGGATCGACGATTTGGACTTTCAAAATGTAAAAAATGCTTGTTGTAACTTCTTGTAACTCAAAAAATGTTGTAACTTGATCCCTCCTCTCTCTCTCTCTCTCTCTATATATATATATATATCCTGATCTCATTTTGCAGACGTCATTGGACCGTGATATCTAGAAACATTTAGGCCCTATTCAGCTGTGATGGAGATTTTACTGGGAAAAAAAATTCATTTAGATTAAATTTTTTTTTTCCACGTGAACAATAAAAACCAGTTCAAAAATTTTTCAATCTCATTCCTATATCCATTCCTATGCATCCTTAAACATAAAGTAATATTCTGATCCATAGCGAATGGTCTGGGTAAAGAATCGCGATGTGCTTGTACCACGATCAATGAACAACAAACGGCCGAATATCATAATGCATTTAAATAAAAAGTACTTTAGTATTATCAAACAATAATGTCCAATATATTTAACATTTTAATTTTAAAAGTATATTGTTCATTCGTAATCCATATTTGGAAAGAGGGTTCAAATGACTTATCGTGTCTCACATTTTTTTTAAAGTCCTAACAGTCGATCTGAATTGTTTATTATAATCTCTATATTAAAATGTCCTTCGAGATCAAATTTTAGATATTTTGTATTTTTTTTTACTATTTTTAGATAGATACAAAATCAATATATTTTTATTATCTAGAAACAATGATTGTGTACATATCTAAAAAATATAAAATTTGGTCTTCAAATATATTTTAATATGGAGAACATTTTAATTTGGTCTTCAAATACATATTGTATTATTTTTTTTTACTATTTTTAGATAGATATAAATTAATATTTTTGGATGGTCCAGAAACAATGATTGTGTACATATCTAAACAAATATTACAAAAATATCAAAAAAAAATTGATCTTCAAATATATTTTAATATGAAGAACATATTCAGCTGTTCGAATCCACTATTTGAATTTAAGGTAGGATGGAGCATGAAATATTTGGGCCATTTGTACCCTAACTCATTTGAAAAATAATATACATATACAAGACGACAAGTGCATCATCCTCTTTGTTACCAAATGTGGATTGGATGCATGTAAATGTAAGCACATTCACAAGGTAACAACAATAATGGGAGTAATGTCAGATTATACACATTATAACAAAGCAAATATTCCCAATTCGAATTTGCCACAATAAATTAACTAAAATGTCATTGACAACGATATCACGATCTGATCGAACTGTCGGGAGATATCCTGAATCGCAGATTGTCAGCTGAGGTAATTCAGTGTGAACTTTGCTAATGCTGTTCTGATCATTCGATTACAATCGCATGCAGTTTATAAGGTACAGACAGTTTGGAGATTTGCAACGAACGATTAGGATGCTGATTGACACTGTGAAAATTAATTTGAAATGTGAAATTTAAATTTCCAACGTAGTAGTAAAATATCGCCACTTGGTACTTGTACCTTCCAATAATTAAAAAAGTGAGCCATACCATTGATTAAATTAAATTATTCATTAATAATTTCAACAGCGACAAGTGGCTCCACTTGGCAGTTGGACGGAGTGTGGAGCAACTGACAGCTCACACATTGACACAGTCTCCATTTTGGAGTCAACTATTTACATTACCTGATCCGATGCAATGCAAATAAACGATTTATTTATGATCCGATGGATGCAAGATTTCAACTTTCAAGTCACTTATATGTTTTCTTTATTGTTTATTTTATAATAGTGATTCGAGATAGTGATGCACACATTGTAGCCATGTAGGTTTATATACTAATGCTGAAAGAATAAACAAATCCATTTAGGTCTTGGGCGGTATCATTTCTTTTACGAATCCAGAGATGGTTTTGTCAGTTCGGATCAGGCACGCCGCACGCTACTAGTTTCTTTCGTAATAGATGAAAAAAATATAAATAAATTTTCATATCTATCAAATTTTAGTCCGTGTAATCTTGTGACTAACGAGTAACGAGTTATGTTTCATGGGACCAAAAATGACGAAAAGCTTGTACCAATTAATAGGGTCCCCTCCCCAACATACACATATGAATAGGCCTTTATTCACAATGAAAAGTTGAGATCCATATTTTAATTATTGAACTTTTCTAAAAAGAATCAAATGTGCCCATAATAAATTCTTATTTCCACCGAATCGGTACTTGAACTATCTTAAACGGAGCTATTATTCATATTAGTCATTCACAAAAAGACCATCTTAGTTTAGAACCAACTTGGCAATTTCAAACAATTCAATGAACAATTTGATATAAAAAATAAATTCAATGAATCATTTGGTGTCTTTTGTAAAAATATAAGGACTAAAATTTAAATTTTTTCTATTCATAAATATAATTAAACTTGTCAATAAAAATTCATAAGTCGTAGTTGTAAGTTTGCTGGTATGCTGTAATAATTAGTATGTTGTAAGAATCTCTTTCCAGTTTGTGATTTTACATATAAAATCGGTAGCTATGCTCACTTTTATTAAAAAAAAAAAAAAATCAAGGTTTTAGATAGCGATTATCGCGTCATTACGGAAATGCTAAAAAAAACTTATTGCGAATAGCATAGCTATAGCGAAAACTATCCTATATAGCATTTTTTGTTTAAAAATTTATATTTTATATTTCTACTGATTGTCAATATTATCTAAAGTCTCGTAGAGTAATAAGTAACACAAAATTGATTAAAGAATTAGAATATTCATGTTGAATCAATGCAAAGTCCAAATTGTTATCAAAATATATCTAATAATATTATAAACTATCTATCTTTTTTTTTCATTCAAAATAACATAAATATCATAGCATAAACTATATATTTTTTCTATTAAAAAAACATAGACATCATGAAATAAACTATCTTTTTCTTAAAAGTAAAATCAATCTGACCTTGAAAAAATTTATCTTTAAAATTAATTTTCAGTTTCGGCTTTTGTATAAAAGCCTATGAAGCATAGTGTGCACTATAGCGCGTACCGTAGACAATGGACCGCTATAGTGGTCGTAGCTGAAATAGCGCATTGTTATCTCATAACGTAGCGTTTAAGATCCGAAAACACTATAGTGCCGCTATTGCGTTGCTATGCCCCGCTATTTAAAACACTCAAAACAAAATTCATAAGTTGATATTCCATTCAAATCCGCAAAGATGGATATTGTATTGTGTATGTGATGTTGTATTGGATCTCTTTGGGGATCTTAGATCTAAATGCAATAAGTAAGACAGATTAAATCTAAAAGTATATGTGATATTTTATTGAATCTCCTTGAAGAACCTTGAATGGAATCTTGTTGCATTCACATTCAAATCTAGTAAGTCTAAGAATAGTTAAGAATTTAATAAATAATATAATTATAGTCAATTGTTTAATTTGTACTTTATAATAGAAAAATAATTCTGTATATTTGCGTCATGCACACACATATCCGGTCCTGGGGTAGAGCACCTAGGGCGATGGCCCCAGCCTCAGAATTCAAAGGGCCCAAAAAAAAAAAAATTTAGTATGTATATATTACAAAAAAAAATTGTATATATTAAAAATAAATAAAATATTAAAATCAAACTTTGTATATATAAAAGTTTTAAACATTTTTATAAATAAGAATGATTTATTGACATATTAATAAAATTATATATATAGAGAGAGAGAGATGGGCTACGGTGAGTTGCGAAGTAAAACGTGTTTCTACTTCACACTGTATTTTTATTTTGAAAATCCAAACGACCGATCCAAACCGTTAGATGTTTAATCCATATTGAAATGTGCTTGGAGACCAAATTTTACATTTTTTGGAATTTTTTTACTATTTATTAAGCATTTTTTAAAATTACTATTTTGCTGTGAACAATAAACAACAGTAAAATTTTCTGGATCATCAGATTAGCAACTTTCAAAATTGCTTAATAAATAGTAAAAAAAATTCAAAAAAAATGTAAAATTTGGTCTCCAAGCACATTTCAATATGGAGAACAAGATGAACGGTTCGGATCGACGTTTTGCACTTTAAAATCGTAAAATATGAGTGTGAAGTAAAATAGTCGCTTTACTTCGCAACTCACCGTAGCCCATCTCTCTCTCTCTCTCTCTATATATATATAAAGGTAAGGGTGTAAACGGTCGGATACGGATCGGATATTAAATGTATACAAATACGGATCAGATATCAGATGGATATGAATATAATTCGGATAATTAAAAAAAATTACTAATATATATTCTAGTAAAGAGAGAGAGAAATATCTAATTTTAAACTATATATGAAACTATCCCTCAAAAGAATGGTTATTATGTCAAAACCTTTACCCTACTTATACCAGTGTTTTAAAATGCGGCCGCATATGCGTATGCGGTCGGCAGCCGTGTTCAGAATGCCCATGCGGTTTTTTCATGCAGTTTTGACCATGCGGCCGCATATGCGGTCCGAATATGTAGTCATGCGGATTAAAAATCCGGCCATGCGGACTGAAATATGCGGCCATGCAGTCTTCCCATGTGGTTTTGATAATTTGATTGTATTTTAATTAAAATTTATATTAAAAAAGTCAAAAAATTATTGTTGGTTATGTTATTATGTGAAAATAAATTCAAATATATGAATATGAATACACACACACACACACACACACACACACATGAATTTTTATTTTAAAATCCGCATATATAATTCTGCATGAAAATCTGCATATGCGTCCGCATACTGCATATGCGGTACGCAGTGGCCTTCCGCATGCATAAACAAAACCGCATTTTAAAACACTGACTTATACAAACTTTTTTGTTCAAGTTTTAAATTAATTATAAAAATACATTTGTTTAGTGGCAAAGACACATTCTCTCTTATTTTGTGAAAGGTTATGGTTTCGAAAATCATATTTTAAATGAGGAAATTATTTGTTGTAATAACAAGTGTATAAAATTTAGAAGTTTGACCTCCATCTTTTTTTTCAAAAAAATAAAAAAAATAACAGACTCGTTGCAGTGATGTGAGTCTCGTCTCTCTTTATAGCAAGTTCGAATTATTTTTTATAAGAAAATACATTTAAAAGATACTAAATGTACCAAGGAGTGATTGCAAGAGGTTCAAAACCTGTGCTCTTGTTAAGATTCAAAAGAACTTAATTTGATGGCTCAAAATTACACGAATCTCATTTAGCAACGCTGATTCGCAATAATATTAAAGCAAATGGAATAACTAGAATTTCGTTTTCACTTTAGCTAAAGTACAAATGTTTTATTATATTCTCTCTATTTTATTCATAACAAATTTTGGAAATATTTTTTTTTATATATTTAATACCCGCAGAATTACAGCAATTATATTTTGATATCTCCAACGTGCCTACAATGTTTTTTTTTCTTTTTTTTTTACAATAAATGCGAAAGAACGTACATCTCCAGTTTTTGAACTGGAGAGGAAAAATAAAATTCTCAGTGACCTTTCCAAAATAGGAGGATAAGGGTCGCACTCACACAGTCCCACTCAGTGAGAAAGTCAGAACTCAGCACTCCATTACCGATTTACCGATATTCTGTACGCCTCTCCAACTAAATCAAATCCACACCGTTTATTCCAGGCGCAATATTCATCCGTGCCTCTCCATTACTTCTCTTAAAGCAATATATCTTCGCAGCATTTTTTTCGTCTGTCTCTTCCGTTCCATTACCCTTTTCGATTCTCTCCTCTCTCTCTCTCAAGGAAGATAGATTCTTTTGTAATATTAATTCATTGATTTACTCGAAGAAATTGGGAAGCCAAAACATTAACCCTGGGATTTGGCGGAGAGATGATGTCGCCAGGATTGAATCTAGTGATGACAGTGATCGGATTTGCTGTGAGCACGATGTTTATAATTTTCGTGTGTACAAGGCTTATCTGCGCGCGAATCCACCTCCGAAACAGTCGTATTGCTTTTGCCACCGCCTCTGGATCGGATCTCAGCCTTGTCAGATCCTTCTCCTCTGTCAATTGAAATTTGCAATTTTGCTGCATTACATTCGATTTTGAGTTCAAAGATGGATTGTGCAGTTTTAAATATTAAGAAATTTCTGAAAACAGATTGAGAGAGGATTGCATGGCTTGGAACCGGCGGTGGTGGCTAGCTTCCCGACTAAAAAGTTTGGCGAATTTTCTCAGTCTGGACGAGACCTACAGTATGTTTCTTTCTCGGTTTAAATTTATTTACTTTTTGTTTGCTTGTTCGCTACAATTCGTAGTACTGCATGGTTTACTTTGGTTAGAAATTTACTATTTACTATTATAAATAGATTAACCTTTCTCCTGATAATTGGAAGAATAGCTTTAGTTAGTCACTGAAGTACAATTTCTCTCATCCCCCATGTTAATTCTAACTTCAACAATTTAGCTGGTAATGATAACTATACAGTCAAGTCCTGGGTCCTTTTAACAGTTATATTCAAACTTACAAAGTTAAGTTCGAAAATCCTTTTAACAGTCAAAGTCAAACTTAAAAAAGTTAAGTTCAAAAATAACTTTTTTTAATTTTATTTTCCTGTAACATTTGGTTCCAAGTACCAAATGATTCCCACCATTATTTGCTGTTCACTAAAGGAAAAAAAAAACAGAAGGGCAATTTGTTTTTTACCTCTGCAAAGGTCCAAAATTGGGACTTGCACAGGAGGCTCATTATATTTGCTTTCTAAAAATTAAATTGAAAAAAGTACAACTCGCCTAGATCTAGATTTAGTCATGATATTCAACAACCGCTTTCATCGTTAAGAAAAAATCCAAAAAAAGGAGGAAGAAGAAAGATAATAACCCAAGCCTGACTATAGTTTATTAAATCGTATCACAGAAACTTGTTGATTTTGCAGATAATCCACCCCTTTAGTAGACATTATTTTTTAGCTTAATTTGACTGTTTTGACCTTAAGAATAAGCATCGTAAAAAAATGCTCTAACCCAAAATTAGGAGTTATTTAGACAAGTTCTTATTTCCGTATCAATGCTGCCTATGATTCTCAAGCTGCTTGACAATTCCACATAATAAAAATATGGTGTATATGGAGGTGGCAGATCACATTAGATTACTACTCAAATGATTTTACCGGAAGAACTAATAAAACCAACATAAATTTAAGTTGAGGGAGGCCAATTGAACATTTGGAAAAAGTTTTGTGGCAAACTGTGAAATTTACTCTCAAGTTAAAAAGCAGTCAGTTATATTGTTGTAAATTTCAAATATAAAGTTTTTTTTTTAATTAGGATTGGGTTTAATTTTTGTTAGCATTAATTATAACAAATTGTCAAGTTAGAAAAAGGGGAGAATAAAAGAGAAGATACATAAATAGGGAAGGCCAATCCAATTGAAAGCAAACTAAGAGAAGGGAAACAGTAAGTACAATAGAAAACAAATGAACATGCAGTAAGATAAGAGCTAGTTGTATTGCCAGACACAGCTTTTTGAAATATAATTATTTTACTAGTACTACAATATATCTTGTTTTTGTTTTAATTAGTATCACAAATCTCTAATTTCCATTTTGAACATGTCAATTTCTGTGATACTGCATTACCAACTTTCCCCAAAAAATGCTATGCCAGTTGATTGGCAGTTTCAATTTTAGAAGATCATAGATTGTTTGTGATCATTATTACAATCTTGTGCTTTCTTATGTTGTACCAGTCGGGTACTGATATACCAAAACCTCCACATTTTGTTTGGCTTGGTCACTAAACTGTTTGGGGCTCTTGGATTCCATCCTTTCTGTTTGGATTACTGTTAGATATAAAAGATTTGTCATTATCTCCGACAAGGTCATGTAGTAGCTTACAGAGGTTACTTATATTTTATGTTCTTCTTTGACGTTTCTCCATCCTAACATCAAAAGCCAGGCATTCTTTTATTATAGTTGGGACATGTATAGAGCATATTTATGTATTTGCTTTGATGCACTATTTTCTTTTCCAGTTGGTACCAACCACAGATGCGTAATGACTGTTTGGTACAAGGTTTCCACAATCCATATAGAAATAAGCTTAATATAGTTTAACGAGACAGCAAACTATATATAATAGAGTTTAATGAAAGGACATGTTTGAACAAAATCCCATATAGCTCTGAATAACCATGTTTAATGTTTTGGGAAATTTTGAGCAAGACATGGATTTTTTCTGACTAAAAAGCACAGTATTGATTTGTTTTTTTCCTCTTCAGAAGCAGATAAAATGATCAAAGTGAGTTTATAGTTCAAAGGCCAAAATTAATTACGTCAAACACAAAGTAAAATTATAAAGTTAATTGGAAATGATTTTTGCTGCCAAAGAATCCACTGAGCTGCCCGTACTTCAAAGACCAAAAAACAGCATAACCAAACTTTTATGCCTGTTCAGAGTTTTTTCAGGCTGTTTTGGTAATTGTTTTTGACAATTGTATTAACATTGTAATTTGCAGAACTGTATTTTTACCTTCAGTCACTGACCTTCTTATAATTTTGTGTTGTAGGTGCACAATTTGCCTGGCAGATTACCAGGAAAAAGACATATTGCGAACTTTTCCATATTGCGGCCATTCATTTCATGCAACTTGTATAGACATCTGGCTGAAACAAAATTTCACCTGCCCCATTTGTAGAATTTCTCTGAGAGATTCTTCTGATAGAAAGCGTGCATTTTTACCCTCCTTCCACAGCACAGCGGATAATCATGAACTCAGATCAATCCAAACGGATCGGGTCAGAGGTGAGCAACCATTATCCAGTGGAGAAAATGAAACAGGAGGAAAACATGCTGAGAGCCCCTCGTACTCTTGAATTCAAGTTTTTTTTTTTTTTTTTTGGGGGGGGGCTCTTCTGGTGCTAGAATTTTGTTTTGGTAAAATTTATCCAGCGGTTTGTACATATATGTGGTGCAGTTATATAAAGCTTGATTGATCAGTTGATCACCAATTGAACTTTGAGATCATAGTTCGTCAGGGTTGATATGCAATTAAGGGAAATGGTTTTGGCTCGGTTCCGAAACTCTAGTGATTTCTTTTTGTTGCTTCGTATGTTCTTTTCATTAGCGTGATTCTAGCGTATATCCAAGTATTAACATACATTAGACCTTAAATGTACATCCCTCCTTAAAATATATGTTACAGCTGTATAATGATTTTATTTTTCATCCAATGAAATGTATTTTTGACAGTTTATTGATTGATAATAGGAAAATATGTTCTTGATTATATATACGCATTTAAAGTTATAAAAGATTTCCGTATATAAAAAATAGTTTGTACTGAGTATAACTAGTATAACATCAGCGTCATTTAAGTCTATATAACACTAACTTCAAAATCCATCGAATTGATCTTAAATGGTGAATCAAAACAGTTCAAATTAATCTATTCCATTAGTTGTGTGTTTACATGCAAATTTATAAATTTTCGAATTTATTTAGTATCAAGTCAAGTGGTCAAATGAGTGACTTTGTAAGTTAATTTTAATACATTCATTTTTTAACATTTTTACCGCTTGATTTGATACTAAAATAACTCGAAAATATAAAAAAAATTACATGTAAACGCATCACTTATTAAGTAAATCGGTTTGAACGGTTTTGATTAATCGTTTGAAGTCTATTCAATCAATTTTGAAGTTAGTGTCATATGACACCAATATCATACTAGTCAGACTCATTTATACTATTATTAACAGAACTTTTTAGTCCCTTAAAAATAATAGCTCTCACAGTCTCACTTGAGATGTACGCTAAGAAAAATATACATTAGAATTAAAGTATTAAACTATTTGTTAATTTTTATATCCTCGGATCAGTTTTCCGTTTTCTGATAGCCTTTCCTTGTATCGTTTGGGAAGTCTACAATTCTATAATATGGCGAGAGCAGGCATTTTTGTTGTTGTTGGAATTCGTTGAGAAAGGTTAACCTAAATCATGATAATGTTTTTTCAAATCAAATTTATGAAATTTAAAAAATATATAGACATGTTATGGAAAGATGATTGAATATTATAAATTTCATGCACATAATCTAGAATATATATCACATTACAAACGTCGGAGTTTAAATTACAAGTTGATTTTTATTATTATTATTAAAATTTTCAAGTTAAGGCCTTTCCTTAATGATCCAAAAAACAATCCTACTTGGAAGTAATTTAAAAGGAAAACCGACGACTTTTAGTGAAGTCTATCAATCACCCAAATTAATAATTGGTACAAGCTTTCTTTAAAAAATACTATTGTTCTCCTTCAACAGGAACAATCAAACCAACAAAAAAAAAAAATCTATGCTTGGATGGGTATATTTGATCGAAATTTTTATTAATCTCCAAAAAAAAAAAAAAAATCAAAATTTACAAATCTGCACAGGTTTTACAAACATTTTGAAAACTGCCCAAATTGGGAGAATTATTTCTTTGTGTGTTACTAGAGAAAAAAAAATAGATCTGAGTTATTAATCCTAGTTCAAAAGTCACTTATGAGTTAATAAAGAAATTATCGTGGTCCTTTTAGTATATTTAAATTTTAAGGTACTCCGTCTATTTTGAAAATCCAACTTGAAAAATGTTGATCCTTATTTGTTGTAGTCTTTCTAATAAATACAATTATACATTATTCCATTTATTTTCAAAGAAATATAAAAATATTTCTAATATTTCAATAAATAAATAAATCATAATATTTTTTATTTAATTTAAAAAACAAATCCGGAAAATTATTTCTCGGAATCCTAAATTCAGAAATTAATTTTCCGGAAAGAGATCCTCTAGATAAGGAAAATTATTTTTCGGATATAGGCTCTGGATCCAGAAAATAATTCTTCAGTTTTGGGAGTTTTTGAAATGTTTGTAAAACCTATACAGCTTTGTAAATTTTGAAACTTTTTTGGATAGTGATAAAATTTTTGGTATATTTGATAGATAAGCATATTGACGGTGGGATCCAGTAATTGCACGGAGACTATACCAAACGTAAGGCAAAGCAAGATGGTCATGTGAGCATGTCCTTTTTTGGTTGAAGCAGATCTATGAGCCAGTTGATTAGCCACTTTAAAGGAAAATTTCATGATCTCACCAAGTTGATGTCCCAGTGATAGCAGCCTAACAGTCTGATTGGTCCGACATTAACATCATTCTAGATTTTGTGCGGCTGCTGCCAGTTGAGGGGGATATTATCACTATTTCTGTATACTTGTATAGTAGTTTGCTTTTTATTGAAGATGAAGATTTTATGCTCTACATGTTGCAATAAAAAGGGGCAACAGTATCAGTAATAGAGCTTAACTTTTGAACAAACGAGGTCAATTATATAAAAAATTTATCCACAAAATGGGAATCGATGTTACTGTATCATGACATTTTGTGTTAAATTATATAGAAAAATAAATATAAATACAATTTTTTAAAAAATTAAACGCGGGTCAATTGTCCCCCATTGGATCGAATTCGTATCCTTTGAGATATCTCATATTTTGCGTGACTTTCTGGGAAATCCCAACCGTTGAAATACGTTCTACACGAATCTCAAAGCTCTAATAATACTGGCTCCCTGCGTTACCCCGAATAGGCACCGGACATGTCGGTCACGCAAAATATGAAATATCTCAGATGATACGCACTCCATTGCATGGATCTATGTAGATCCGCCTTTGAACAGTACTATCATTAGAATAATTTAAATTGTTTGTCAATTGAGGAGGATATTATCACCATTCTCTCGGCACTTGTACTTGCATTCATAATTGAAAGTATAAATTAATAAGCTGAAAATTTCATCATATCAAATTTGAAATATAATCTACAACACATCAAAATAGAGAAGGATATCCAAATTCCAAGACATTGTCTACAGTGCTGAGAACATTCAATTTTTGTCATGAATTATAAATATAATTTACAAAAGTGTAATCGTTTTAGAAATGCAGATAACGTGTGTAGACAAAGAAGTATATTATTTTTTTTTCTGCCATGGATCTTTTAAAAAAAATATGCACTTCTTTATCTACAAAATAAATTGAGAATAGGAATAAGGAGCCTTTTTATTTTATGCAAATTCTGGTCGGTAAAATAGATTCAATTGTAAAAACGTCCCCTATTCCACCCCTTATATTTTTATGGAGTAGCATTTTTCATTTTTGTGAATTATATTTATGATTCATGACAAAAATATGTTTTTTGAAAAGTTGTACTCAAAATTGAACATTCCACAAAGGATACAAGAGCTGTTAGAGACTTAAGAGTGCAAATTGAGGTACTTCATGAGCATTTAATCTCATCTGGTCTGGATCCATCGCGCAGAGGATGGCAATGATGCCTGTGGTGCCAGTGTACAACAACTATAACAAATGTGAACTCTGTGCAATTTCAACTAGCACAAATTTTTTATAAATGTATTTATACCTACTACGCAAACGATATATATATTTTTGTCCTATAAACACTGTTTAAAGGAAGTATAAATACATTTGGAGGGCAAAAGGACTAGAAACAATTTTATATCGAATTACTTTTCTTTATATATATTTTTTGTTCAACTAATTAAAGTATGTTCTTTTTTAGAATTTTGAGTCATCATCGTTTGTATTTTTATTGATGCTAATATTATAATAGTACAACCTTGACAAAATTAAGTAGTACTACTTTAACTCACCACAATAAATGGTCTTGTAATAATTTGCAAAGACTTTAGAGTGAGGTTATGGTAATATGCATATTACATAAATAGTCCGTACTATGGACTTATATTATTGTTTTCAAAGTTCAAACAATATTCAATTCGAACTGTAAAACATGATATTTATATGAAAATGTACTTGCAGATCAAACTGTATATTTGTTAGATTTTTTTTTTTACTATTTTTAAATAGGTAGACAATCACTTGATTTAAAAATTCTGGACCATCCAAAATCAGTGGGTTTCTACCTATCTAAAAAGATAATAAAAATATTCTACAAAATATAAAATTTGGTCTACAAGTACATTTTAATACGGAGATCATTTTTGAATCGACTATTTGATACTTATAAATATAAATAGATCCATAGCACGGGTCGATGGGTCGATTTGTAATATGCATATTACGATAGCCTCATTCAAGACTTAATTTATATTTATAGGCTCCATAATCATGAAGGGGAGATGGTCCTAATAAAAGCCATTCACTACACAAAAGATCTCATTAAAACCATCAACTTGCAACTAGACAAGATAGCTAGCAAGTGGCATGCGTTCTCCGGCAGGGTAATGTGAAGTTGTACTATATTGATCAATAGTCATGGTGTCTGGTAAATGCTCGTGCCTCTATGCATTGGTCCCATAGATTCGGATTCATATCGTCTCCGGTATTGCAGAGGATTACCCTCACTTTACGGTTTGAGATTAAATCTCAACCGGTTTAGGATTTGGGCTACTATAGGAGGCAGTATTATTGGACTTTGAGATTTGTGCCATGTTAAAAAGAACGGTACAGACCTACTAATTGTAAAAGATTTCCTTATCAGGTATTGGAGAGGATGTGAATTCCATAGATTCTTTGCATTATGAAAATGCCCTATAAAGTGAAGAATCTTAATGCACTTCCAGTTCCATGACTCAATAAAGCAGCCAGTTGTTGTTATCAGTGGTGCCTGTGAAAAAAAAAAAATTGAATTAAATTAATGGCAGAGGTCAAGCATTTGGTGGTGGCGAAGTTCAAGGAAGGTGTTGTGGTAGAGGAAATACTAAAAGGCATGACCGAACTTGTTTCTACAATGGACATGGTGAAGTCTTTTGAATGGTAATCAATGCTTCATTTTCTTATTTTGATTTTTTTTTCTTTGAGGAAGGTAGCTAGGCTTCACCTACTTAGAATCATTTTCTTTTCTTTTTTTTGAGGTCCATTTTCTTATTTTGTTAGTTATTTAAAGTTTTCTTCCATTTCCCTAATTTGGTATAGTAATTTAGAATTCAAGACATTGCTTTGCCCTGATCAAATAGTTTATTATGCGATCTATCCAAACACAAGGTTTGAGAAATTTTATTTGAATCAATTTTTATTAAATAAATAAATAAACAAGATTAGGTTAACAGTTAAAAAGATAAAGAATCTGATCATTGATGGATGCAGGGGAACGGACATGATAGGCGAGGAGATGCTCAGACAGGGATTCACTCATGTATTCATAATGACATTCAACAATGGAGAAGATCTGGCCTCTTATTTTAACCACCCAAGCCACAACGATTTCATCGGTACCTTCCAAGCAGTGCTTGAAAATGCACTTGTGTTCGATTTTCCTGCTGTTGTCATCAAAGCGCCCAGTTGAACTATTTGGATGAATACCATGTTATTGGCTTATTGCCACAATCCATTTACTGCAGAGCACCTATTCTTAAAAAAATAGGGACGGTGAGCTGGTTATTAGTAAGGGTTGTGAAACATGGATTAAAGTGTGGAATTTTAATTGGTTGTTCCTACTATGTGTGTTATGTTCTATTTATTGCTAGTTTCTGTGTTATATATCGATCGTCTTGTGTGTTGTGTCAAAGTGATGTTGTTATTGTTGTACAACTAGTGGCACAATGATCATGCTAAGATGCATTGCTGAAGGCAAATGTACTGCACATTCAAATTTTAGTATTGTGAGCTAATAAGAAAAGGTCTTTTGGTTCAGTATTCTTGGTTAAATATTTTTTACTTTGTTGATAGTGTGGAAGCTAAGTAGTACCAGAACTGAACAGGGGTGGTGTGTATACCAGCTTTACTTCACGTAAAATTGAATATCAGACATTGTTGTTTTATAATAAAATTATCATATTAGGACAAATGTTATTAATTATGTACTTTCTACTTTTCCCTGTAATAAAATTATCATGCTGAGTACACCTGGATTTAAACTGTAAGTTCGATGCCAGTTTGGGCTCAGTCAGTACCAGTGTGTATTAAGATGATTTGCTGTTTGATATATCATATGTTGGCACAGTACCCTGCAAGGGTTGCGATCTGAGATTTACGACCAATTTTGTGTCCTTCATATTTCTCCCATTTGAAGGTTTCCAAAAATTATGTACTGTTGCTGCATTAGTTGTGCTTCTAAGCCTCAAGTTTGGAGGAAAAGGGAAGGAGAGAAAATTAGAGGAAAGTTATATATGTCATATTCTGCATTAGTTGTGAATGAAATTTGATAAAACATGAATTCAGCATATAATATTGTCTATATTCTTATATACGATTAGGGAAAATCTTGTCTGTATTCGTCATTCCCATCTTAAAATGGTCTATACATAGCGAAAGTTGAATATATAGCCTACGAAGCAGGGTGTGTGTACGTAGCCGAGACCTTCATATTCAAGGATTTTTTTTTTTTTTTATAAAGTAGGAGTTCTAGATTTACACTAATTTTACACTTATAATGTAATGAAGAGTTTCATATCGTTGAAACTGGCTTTTTGCCTTTTAAAAAAAAAAAAATCATATCTTAAAATGTGAATACAGAAGCTGGGATAAGAGATTCTCCCTTTTCTAAGCCCCTCCTTTCCCTTCATGCCCTTTTACCTAATCATTTCACTTTCCATAGAGGGACATTTTTGTCACACACTTTTCCAAATTGGAAGTAAAAGAGGATATCGGAATTTCAAATTTTATTAGTACCGAATAGTTTCCTGTCAAGTGATATTCTCCCCTAAAACTCAACATAGATAAATGTCCAACTCTTTTTTTAACTTTCCTACTACAAGTGTGTTTCAAGTGGGAATATCTAGAAAATTAAAATATGAGCATGGAATATCCAGAAAATTAAAATATGGAAAACATAGGTCCAGATAGAATAAGCTTCGTAATTTGGGAGCAGTGAAAGATAGGCCTAGGCTTTGGTTACAGGGCTAAAAAGCCCATGATGGTATATTGATTAACACCATCTTTACTATATCTAAACATTTCTTAACCCAAATAAATCATTAAAGGCAAAAGCAGGTCAACATATAATATTGCTTATGGGTAGCTAAGTCAGGCTTAAAATTATAATGCCTAAATATATTAAAGGGAGAAATACACAAGGCCCAAAAGAAAGCTTAGCCCGGACAGAGGTTACATCGCTTTTGTATCAAATGGAGATGTACTAATTTTCTTTTTCTTTAATTTGTTTTATATAGCAATGCGGTATATTATTATTTATTTAAGCGGTATACAGAGATTTATCAGACCTTGACTGTTCCACAAACAGCATGTCTGGTGCCCTTTTGTCAGCATGTCATTTTTGTTTTATACAACGCCTGTTGGTAGTGTTTGTTAAATTTTAAATGTAAGAACCAGGAATGTTTCAATATTAAATTAATGCGACAGTTTCCGTAATATCCTGGAATTGTCGATAATGTCAAGCTAACTAGAATATTTTATTCATCTGCTCATGCATTCTTCTATTTATACAGTTGTGACAAAACAAAATTTGAATATAATTAATAGACCAATAGTAACTTCAATATGACTACAACCATCCTTTTGTAATGTTGATGTTGGTATTGTTCAATTAATTTTGTTGAAAACAGTAAGATACTGGTTTCGAAATCAATGACAGATACAGTAAGGATGAATCAGATTAATTGACTTTGTTTATTTTCAAAAATATTGTGCTTCAAATGTGATTTTGCTATATAATTTAAGAGTAAATACTATAAATATTATAAAATTGATCTTTATATTCAATATATGTTTCATCCTATAACTTGAAAATCTGCTTCCCTCTCTTTTTGAAATGATTCAATTATTCAAACAAGACGCAAGTTGGCAGGTAACACATCTTAAAACTAGTGATTAAAAATATATTGGTACTGTAATTGTTATGTCTCCGTCAAGCATGCAAAACAAAAGATGAAATAAATTATCTTATCTTTGTTATGTCATGATACATGAGACTGACTGACCATCATTACTTAGCATATTAAAAATTTGTGTGTGCTTATGAGTTATGAAGTTTGTGTCTAAATTCTCTATGGCATGGATAATATAAATAACATGTAAGACTTACAGAACCTAAATATATTTTTTTTTCAATTAAAATCAAATTATATGGTCAACTTAGGAATTTAATTAAGCGCAAATATATAGTGCTAAAAGTTCCTCAAACATGCATGAAGCAAAAGGGATCAATGGGCGTCTAAGTCGTTCAATTAGTGAGTTCAAATAAAATTAACCATTTTGATTAGAACGAACACCTTTAATAAACAACTGTATAATTATACAGTTTGGTGGGTTTATATCCGATAGACATCCGATTCTTTGCCTATTCGAAATACACTATACTATGTTTAATTGGTTTTGGAAAATTAGAATAGAGAATTCAAATCGTTTGTATTTTTATAAAAAGTAGAATTTAACTATTTTAATAAAATAAATCGGAATTTTTGCTATTCTAGCTATTCTAAATGTGCATCCAAACATATCTAAACAACTACTAAAAGCTATCAATATGATTTTAAATGACAAATTCAAAATGTTAAAACTAGTGATGTGTTTACATGTCAAATTTATATATATTTTAATTAATTTAATATAAAATCAATCAGTAATTAAGAAAAGTTTTATAAGTTAATTTAATACATCTATTTTGTTTATTTTGAGGTTACCGTTAAGAAATGAAAAAAATGATACCTGCACTACACCCTTACAATAAGAAATAAATCCAGTGTTCTAAATAGCTAGCTATAGCTTTTTCAGACCCTAAAAGTTTTGGTGTTATGGGCGATATATAGCTAGCTATCGGTGCTATAGCTAGATTTTGAGAAAATAGACACATTAATTCCTCAAAAACACAGACGAGAATTCCATCTTAAATTCTCGCGGGTCTATTATTCTTTTTGTTTTTTAGAAGAAATAAAGAAAATAATATAAAAAACGAAGTTTCTTTATTTTTTTTTCAATTTGAGAAATACCAAGGTTCGACAAGGGCATTAGTTACAATGTATTTAGACATGTTTGTGATAACTTAGATCTATAGGACATAGAATGACAATCAATCTTTATCATGCTAAAAAAGGAGTAATCAGCTGTGATAGATGAAAATAAAATTTGTAGTAAATAAAAGATTTGTAGCTAAGTATTTATCGGAAATATTTGAAAAAAAATCAAAAAGGAGGAGGAGAGAGAAATAATACTCACTGGACTGAGGCATCTACTATAGCTAGCTACTTAGTGCAATCATTTTTTTTTTTTAACTGTCCCGCTATACCACTATAATCGCTATTTAAATCATTGAATAAATCAGAAAGAAAAAAGCGGCACTAATATACATAATCAAGGTGTTGTCCACACGCTACCCAAATTTTAAATATTAAAATTTTGTTTGTCAAGTTCAAATTTGGAAACAAATCCAGTACCAAACACGTTCTTGGCTATTCTATGATTCTAGCGCGAGTGTATGACAAAATAATTAATTAAGCTGAAATTATTGAGTTTGTTGCCAGCTAGTGCCGTGTCATACGAAGTGACATATCATAACCGTTACTTCAATAATCCGAGTATGATCAAATGGGTTCATTGCTTTAAATCTTGCTCGGTTTTATCTTTTCTGATACATGGTCATGCATTTTATAAATCAGTTAAGATAGCCTCAGTGCAAAAAAATTAAATAGCCCTGGGTTGTTAGCCTACCTGTTTGACTTGGGTTTTCCCTCACATCATGCAGGATAACCTTGTTAGGCGCAGGGAATACCATAATATATTAGATGCACTTTTTTTTAAGTTAGAAAATGTTCCTATCAAATTGAATTATTAATCGGTGCGCTTTGGTAATTAAATCAGTGTCTCAATATAGCTTCAGTGTTTAGTTCAAGTTGCATCAAACAAGCCTGGAGTTTTTTTTTTTTTTTTAAATTAGTTCTCAAAGGAGGCAAAAACAAACCCAAGTTTATTCATGGAAACTTGGTTCAATAGAGAGAAAAAGAAAAGATAAATTTTCTTATGAAAGGCAATATATTTTCGATAAGAGAATTTCAGCGGTGACATGGATTTAGTGAATAATAAGGTAGAATATTGGTGCGACTTGCAAAAGCTTAAAGTCTGAAACGATCAACCCCAATTCAATTCATGTCTGTTTCAAGTCATTTATTACTCTTCCTACCAAGTGAGCCCGGATCCTGATAGACTACGAATTTGTTTGTTGAATTATTTAGTGCAAAGAGACAAAATTAGAAAACTCAAAAAGCAAAGGAAATAACGACATGCAATGGGCCAGAATCAGAAAATTAGATTCTCTCTTTCTCTTTCTCCTCCCCTCTCTCATTTATTTAAGTTTACGTAAATAAGAAATAAAAATGGAACTCCTTTACCATCTTAGAGTGTAGCATCTCTAGTTCTCTACACTTAGGAATTTGCAAGGGTGTCAGTAGCCAGATCCATTTTTCTTTTCAATTTTTAATATTTAGATTCCTTCCTTTAAAAAAAACAATATATAGATTCTAACACATCAAACATGAATAATTGATTTCCAGAATGATAGAAAACAAAATCTTTAGAAATTAAAATGATAGAAAGATGTTTCTAGGAATTTTCAAAATTCCTTCATTTTTATAGCTTATCAAATGGCCTCAATATTCTGTTAAAGAACCTATTAATCTGTCACAAGAAAGGTAGCAGTGAAAGAATCAAAGGGGAAGAAGTACAATATCACATGAGGTATCCTTGTCAATCAATCTTCTCCAGGTAAAAATATAAATATATATTAAATAAAGACAGCACCGATTCCGCCTCCCGAGCTCAACTGATTCTGAGCCAACTCATTGCCTAGTCGTCAAGGCAAACAAAACCTTTTTGGCATAAGTATATTGATAATATATATATCAGATTTATAAATAATAAAAGAAGAGATAATGTAATTTTTTTTTTTTTGACAGGAGGTAATGTATGTTACCTACCAATAGTACGAGCTCACAACAAACAAAAAAGGAAAGATTCCAACGCTATTTATGCATTGCAAAAATTGCAACTCTCAGCTTAAAAATACACAATTAAGTGAGTTGATCAATTCAACACTGCACTAAACAAAACATCACAATCCAGAGCACTCCAACTGCCCAATATTTCAACAAAAAAAACGAAAAAGAAAACGAAAAATTAAAAGTATTTTCAATTTTCTAAATTCTCTAAACTTATCCACATCAAGAAAAAGGGAAGAGAAAAAGCCCTCATTTTACCTTCCAGTCCTATTTTTATTTCTCACCAATTCTATCCTCCTAAGAACAGCCAGTTGATTCATCAATTTCATCAAATAAATTAAAATAAATTAACCACAACACCACCAGTAGAAGTACCCCTCCCTGAAATCAGCAAATAAAAGGATCACGAAGGGGTCCTAAATGACTGGACGAGAAGGGAGAAGGGAGGCGAGCGGTCGCGGCCATGCCAGAGGCACTGCTCCTCCTCGAGCCACAGCCTGCTGTCGAGTGTACTTCTTGCCCGAAAGAAAAAATTCGCGAACCCACCCGTGGTTGGGTATCCAAAGAACCAATCCCGTATGTCCCACATCAGATCAACAGGCGCACCGTCAACAAATATTGTCTGATTTCCTCTGAAATTCCACTTCAGCCTCCTCACCTGCTCCTCATTTAAGAATTTATTTCATTAAAGTATTTGTTTTGTTTGGCCTTGGCTTGTGTTGATTTATTAATCAGTAAAGAAATGTGCAATTCCTCATGAGCCTGAGTTGTTCCAGGAGATGCATTGAAAATTTCTAAAATTAAAGATGCTTGAATTGGAAAGTGGAATTGATCTGGAAATGAAAATTGGTTCTTTAGATGAATTTTGTATGCTCTCTATACCAATTGAAAAATGGCATGCTGGGAGTAGTTTGAACTTTGGAAATACTTTGATCATCCAATATTGGCCACCAAAATCACTTCCAAATTCCAATACCAACAACATTATTGGTATCAACAATTTCAAACCTACAATTGTACTCCGCATCTAATGTCATTTCATCAGCATTGCAAAATATTTCTAACCTGAACAACCCGCTTGTTGTCAACACTGACCGACAACACCTCCTCGGGAGGGCCCTCCTCCTCATCGTCATCTCCTTTCTTGGAGCAGCTAATCATGATCTCGTGCTCAGCCCCACCATCTCTAAACCGGGCGTGGGTCGTGTGGGCCACATGCCCCAAGACCTGCTCCCTCCTACTCGCCATTTTAAACTCGGCTTTTTTAATGGTGCCTTCCAATTTCTTCACGGATTCTTCACAGGTGTCCCCAATCAGCAATGCAAACTCCGAATCCACTACAACAATCACATAGAACCCGCTAATAGGTTCAGGTCCCGACCCGTACTTGGCTGAAGTATAATCCCAGAAAAGAGCAACTATTGTGTTTTGTCCCGTACCGGTGGCCATGGGGAAGGTACGGGTCCCCTTCTTCTTGCGCAACAAATGGGATGACGTGTCATTGTATGGAACTGGATCGACAGAAATCGAGAGTGAAGAGCCGGTAGCAGCATTGGTACGGGTCCAGGTGACCCGGATCAGGAGCTCCTTACCGGTTGTTAGCTTGGAGCGGTACGCACACGCCACTGAACTCTGGATCGAACGGTGATGGAGTTGGGAAGTGACATGGGTTGAACTGGAATTTCCAGTTGACACACTAGCGTGGCCGGAGCAGGACACGTCAGCGACACGTACGGCGTGGTCGCTGAAGCAAGAGGCGAAGTCCTTCATTGGAGATGGGAGGAGGAGGATGTTACTCGAAAGGTGGGACTTCTTCGTCTTCCCCACCATTACTGGAGAAATCGTTTCAATTAAATTTGAGATCTGAAGAGTTTGCGGTTAGTGTGTAAAGGTTTTGGCCATGGCGTCTCACATGCCCAGTGTGAGAGAAAAGAGAGAGAGAGAGTGTGTGTGGTTTTTGAAGATTTGATTTGGGAACTGGAAAGGACCAAATTAGTGATAGTTCATTCTTTGTTTCCCTTTCCTGTCATAAATCGTGTTGCAAGTAAAGACTAGTTGGTTCCTCTCGTCCTGGTAAGTCATTACAGAATTTACAGCTATGTAAAGAACGCAGAAGACATAAAATCTGGTGTAAATAACGAAGTGCGTTTCGGATTTAATTAGGAAGTAGGGAGGTGTACAACGAACCCGTATCCTCTCAGGTATTGCACAATTATTGCAGAGGATGACTTACTTAACGGTTTGAGATTAAATCTCAACCGGCTTGGGATTCGGGTCACTGTAGGGGCCCCATTTTTGGGCTTTGAGATTCGTGCCAAGTTAAAAAGTACGGTTCAGATCTAGTAATTGTAAAAGATTCCCTTATCAGGTATTGGAGAGGATAACAGGGTATATGAATTAATTAACAATTAATTAGGAGTTTATTCCCTGGACTTCATGTATTTAGGAGAATGACATGAAAACAATTAAAAGCGGAGGCGTGTCAGGAGAACTGGACTCGTTTAGCTGAGTGTGGTGGGTTCAGTTCCACCAGATCTGATTAAATTTAATATAAATTTCCCTACTAATGATCCTCTTAAATCCCTATTATGATTATAAATTTCCCTATTACTCTTTGTCATATAACAAAAAGAGTTCAACGGGAAGTCCACCATTTATTGTCCAGTATCCACCCAACCGTTCATCGATTTAGTAGTGTATGAAAATATTTAATACTAGTAGTTAACATTTATGTATTTTTATTTAACTGATAAATAATTATTCTTACAAATAAAGGATGAATAATAGGTGGGCGGACGGCTCATGTTGTCCTACCAAAAATACTCTTGATGGAACGCTTTAATTAGTCTGTGGGTAACGAAAATATTATTAGTAATAAATCAACAACTCCATATCAAATTATTTCATACCCGCCTACTCGAGAGATAATCATTCTCATCCTCAACCATTTAGAAAATCCATTCTCTCTAAGTTATCGCTTACATATATGCACTTGATTAATATGTTTATAGACAATAATCTTTTAGCTGGCTTGCAATTAAAAATATAAAATAAACAATTTAAAAATACATAGTAGGTTCGATGAGATTTAGACTAACTTTTAGATCAGATGGACATTGGAGTCGTCCAATACACTTTAAAATTTGTGCGCACAAATCTCAACTTAGAACAGCATGAATCTTGAGGTACACCGGACAAAAAATACCCATCAAATAAAAAAGTACAACTTTCATACTCATCGGATAAAAAATAGGTCCAAACCCAATCAGACCTACACTAAGGGCGTGTTCGCGTGAGTTACTATTCATGTGGGAAGAAAAAACTGAATTTCTTTTTCCACGCGTACAGTAACCGATAGTTCATTTTAACTCATATCTCAAATCTGTTTCCAATCTCATGTGTCCTCCAAACACACCGTCCACCAAACACACCCTAAATTATTGTAAGATACATAGTCACATATTATCTCAAAAAAACAAAAAAAAAGGAGTCACATGAGGTTAGAAATGACACGTGCCACTTGACCATTTTTTTTTTTTTTGCAGAACTCTTTTATTTTACTTTTTCCTTTTTAAAATATATATAAGAACTTCTTTGTATTACAAAATAACTAATTAAATTATGTTACATTCTAAATTATTATATCATTCTGTAACACATCCTTTTTTTGATTTATTATCTTATAAAATATTACAGAACTTGTACAACACAAACTCTTTCTAATACAAAATATCACTTCACCTTCTTAGGTGATTTTTTTTTATCATAGAATCAATTTTAATTATTTTAATAAAAACATGCACTATTAATTTAGTTTCTATAAAAAGTAGCTCCACTGATAAGGACCGGTCAAGGCAAAATTTAAATTTTGTTTCAAAGAATCTACATTTGTCATTTCTATTTATTCCTCCTTCCACCGATCTCTAAGATCGGTGGAACTATTTTTCATAAAAGTTAACTTATTGGTGCTTGTTCTATTAATATAATTAAAATTGATTCTATTTAAAAAAAAAATTCTTAATAGCGCAACATCGACTACCTCTTATTAGAACCTTCAATTTACTCACTGCTATTATTGTTTGTGAAAAAGGAACTTAATTTTTTGCTTGGTGATAATGGGGAGCAAAGCCATCATATTTATACTCGTCGTGGATAAATTTGGAATCAATTAAATTATTAACTCTTCTTAAATATTTAGAAAATTTTAATAACCAAAATATCTATGATTCTAGAAATATATAGACAAAATTTCAAACAAAGAAAATATCTAAGAAACTATTTAGTATTTTAGAAATATATAATTTTAAAAAATAAAGTTAATTTTAGACTTAAAATTATTGCCGAATTTTTTTTTATTACCACCCTAATAAATCAAAATTAAATAATTACCACAACATTGGCTGTATCTCAATTCCTACCACCCACGTATACTGGGTCCACGCACGGATTCCAATTAGGTCCGCGGACTAGGGATGCGCTCCGATCGGTACGCAGACTGGTGAAGTTGGATAGGAGACGACACAACCGGATCCAAATGTGGATGGATATATTAGAAGGACGACAAAGGGGTCATCAGACCAACAGAGCAACTCTCGAGAAGAATGCAAGAAGAAGAAGGGATGTGAGAAACCGTACTCAATAAAGTAATTTTTTTAACCTATGTAATTTTTTTAAAATTGCATGTCAAAGAATTAACAATTGTTTTAACATATATATTTTCTCACTGCAGTTTCATAGTTCAAGAGGTTGTTATTTGAGATGAAAATTTCTATGTTATGTTTTAATAGGATTTTATGTTGTGTTGTAGTAGAATTTATTAATTTTGATTGTAGTACAATTTATATTTTGTTCAAGTCGAATTTATTAGTTTGAATGTAGTAGAACTTTATGTCGTGGTTTTATTTGAACTATATTTTTTAGTTAAAAACTAGCTAATTGTTAATTTTTCTATCTTTACAAGAAAATATAAATTCAGAATTTCAAAATAAAATTTTAACTCAAAAAACTCAAAACAGAAACAGAACAGAAACAAAAAAAGACAATTCGGTGCGCGTCTCCAGTTTGCGCACCAATCAGTGTGCAGACCCAGTCCGCGCACCGAATTAGAATTCGTGCACAAATCCAGTATGTATGGGTGATAGAATTCGTGCGCAGATCCAGTATGCGTGGGTGATAATAATTTAATTTCGATATTAGAGTGGTAACAAAAATAATTTCGGATATTATTGTTGATTTAATTAAATTTTTGAAGTCATGATATAACCTTATATACATTCAACAGTCAGTTTATTTTTATTCAATATGACGAGGAACAGTATGGCATTGAATAAAGATGTTGACAATGTTGTTTTGCTTTCATGCAAAAATTAAAATGAAAAAAAAATATATATAACTTGTGCTGAAGTCAAAATAGTATTGTCAATATCTTTATCTCCCTCCAATGGATAAAAAAAATCTGAAATTTTCAAATATACTCTCAAATAGTTACGAATTTTGAATTAATCATATCAGGTCAGGTCCTGAGCTATTTCCATCTTAGTCCGTAATTTGCAAACTGTGTTGCAATTTTGACCAAAATGTAGGAAAAAAATACAACAGTGGCATTTCCAGCTCTGTCACACTTTCATGGATATCTATACGAAGGAGACCCGTTTGCAAAAAATAAAATAAAATTGTAGATGATGAAACACAAAGGAAGCCAAGTCAAGCATTGGTAAGTCGCAATTTGATCGAGTACTTATCCAATATTTAACAACTTGCGAAACCAAGGGCCCAGATACTGTTTTAGGCGGAGAACCTGACATGTCAAATAGCTCGCTACAGTGAGATTTGTTAAAATAATTGATGATAAAATATCTTGGATTGCCGTAAATTAACTTCCAATTTTAAACACAGCATTTTATACGTGATTTATATGGAATATATATGCATATATAAAAATATTTTGATTTGACAATACGCACAACCATATTTATTTGATGACCGTGACAATAGATTAAATAATCACCAAAATAAAATAAAATATGATATACATTTTCTCTACTGTTTAGATGTTATGTATCAAATTCGATGTAGTATTTCGTCGTATTTGATATAAAATCTATCTAAACTATAAAGTAGTTGCTTACAATTCTAGTTAGGGCAAATTAAGTGCAATAAAATGGGGTTAATTGACTCTATTTATTTTAAAAAATATATATTTATACATAATTTTTATATAGTTAAAATAAAATGAGGAGGGTTCAAATGCCTCCATGTTTTTGTGCCTCCATCTCTCTCTATCATTTTCAAAGTTCAAACAGTCGATCCGAACCGCTCAACCTAACCTCCATACTAAAATATGTTTGGAGACCAAATTTTATATTTTTAGGAATTTTTTTACTATTTTTTTAGATAGGTACAAAATCAGTAAATCTGAACCATCTAAAAACAGTATTTTTGTACCTATCTAAAAAAATAGTAAAAAAATTTCTAAAAATATAAAATTTGGTCTCCAAACATATTTTAGTATGGAGGTTAGGTTGAGCGGTTCGGATCGTCTGTTTGAACTTTGAAAATGATAGAGAGAGATGGAGACACAAAAACATGGAGGCATTTGAACCCTCCTCAAATAAAATATTATGAGTAAAGTAAAATTGACCACATTGGCAGTATGAAAATTTTATATGATTGACCCATATTCATGCTCATCAGAGATGGATTGACACACAATTAATGAGAGTCAATTGACACCTATTAATTAAAAAAAATTATATATGATGTTTTTTATATTTTAGAATAAAATTATATGGATAATGTAAATTGATCACATTCGCAGCATAAAAATTTTATATGGTCGACTTCTATTTATGTTTGATCCCATAACTTGAAAGTCTAACCCGTCTAATTCTAATTATTTGTGTTGATAACATATAATTAGAAACCAGAAAAAAAAAATAGAAATTAAAACTTCGCCATTTTACGTACGCCAGATTATTGATCCTTCGTCTCAGCGTGACGTATGTTACTTGTTGTAATAAATGAACGACGATGTTTGACATCGAATATGGTTACATAGTTTAACTTCATTTTATTTGGTTTAAGTAACCGACGCGCCAATGAGAGCAGCATCCTAGTTAGATATGGTTTTCTGGGTTATAAAATGGAGGATAAAGATTAAGAGGCACTAGAATGACCAATCATTGCAGCAAAGGTCAAAATAAAATGTCATAGTTATAAAGAAGTTTTCTCTGATGAAGGTATAAAATTAAGAAAATTTGTACTGGACCTGCACCATCTAACTATTGATTAAAAAAGAAGAACAGAGAAGATAGAGAGATGAGTATATTTAGGAGGAAAATAATTTAATCGTTCAAAGCTTGTTCTGAACTTGGTTACCAATAATGTTTCATTATTTGTGTGCATCTGGAGTGAGGCTATGGTAATATGCATATTATGAATATCTGATTCGTACTGTAAATTCATATTTTTATTTTAAAGTTTAAACAATCAATCAAAACTAATCAAAATCGCTAAACATGTTCGTCATATGAAAAATGTACTTGGGGACCAAATTTTACATTTTTTATAATTTATCTACTTTTTTGTAGAAGGTTGAAAAACACTTGATTTAAAAATTCTGAACCATTCAAAAGTAATGGTTTTGTATCTATTTTTAAAAAATAGTAAAAAGGTTCTGAAAAAAAAATGTAAAATTAGGTCTCAAAGTAATTTTCATACCGAGGTCACATTTAATGATTCAAGAGTATTTAAACTTTGAACTTAGGGATATGATTCCATAGTACGAGTCGATCCATAATAGGCATATTATCATATATATAGTCTCGCTCTAAATTATGACATAATAATCAGATAAATATAAATATATTATTTCGAGTTCAAATGGTGAAGCTCTATTGGCATACTAGCTCAGGATAAAATTGTCTAAATGACAATAAACAAAGGACTTTTTGAAAAGCTCAGAGAGAAGATCATTGTAGTAATATTGGCGTCTTAGGGCTAGAGGAGCAGAGACCTGAGAGAGACAAAAATTGGATACTAAACATGGCAGAAGCGTTTGGCTGAATATTTTAATCTGGTAACTTCGCTATAATTTCTGAATTATAGGACATACAAGTAAATAAAGATAATTGAATAATTGAGTATTTTTTTTTCTTATCAATTTTCTTGATTGTATCATTGTATATTTGTATCATTGAATTATATGCATTAAATAGCATATAAAAAGAAAAAGAAAAAGGTAAGATACACAATATATTCTTTCCAAACAATTAACTTACCAGATCTAAAGTCCGGACAACTTCCATACTTAGTTTTTTTTTATTTTATTTCAAGTTATAAAGAATAAATTATACAATCAAATCATTTGCCCATGCAAAGCATGGGTTCGGTTTGACTGGACCGTGTACCAATTTAATTTTCCAACTCCTTTTTGGATCCAAGGGCTTGAGTGCTTGACCCTTACCTTTCCCTAAATAAGAACTCTTTTTGGGTGAAAATAATAATAATATCAAATCATGTTGTCACATATTCTCCCAGCACAACATCTTGGTGGTAGAAAATTTCACAATTTCAATTCAGAATTTAAAATATGAATCCAAATTATTGATCTTGCTCTTCTTTGAGTGATGCATGAACCAAATATTTATAGGTTTTTAGCTTGTTTCATACCAGAACAATAATTAATTTATTAAATGAGAATATGAACTTAAGTGCAGTAAATAAATATGAATGCCTGTATTGGTAGGGATCATGATTATGTACACAATTACTAAAAAAAATACGAAAGTTTACGTAGAAGCATCACCGTAAAAAAATTATATTAATTTTAAAACTTTAAATATTCTTGAAAAGAAAGCTTGTGACAACTTATGATGTCGGATAATTTAATTATCAAAATTCAAAATCATATTTTCAACGTGTGATGTCGTGCGGATGCAAATGTGTGATGCATGCGACAATCCAATAACTATATTTTGACCGCATATATGGTGTTGCATGTTTTCTCATGAAATGGTCTGTGGTATATTTAGCTAAACAGTTTGGGGGCATGAGTATATTAATTAAATCTTAGAGAAATGAACATTTTACTGTTGCTCAAGTGGTGGTGGAAACTCAAAAATCTCCACTACAATAGCACTTGGAAAGACCTTATCCTTCTTAAGTATTGCTCAGGAAATGCTCCTTGTAAATCTTCATTTTGGTTAGCTATTAGTATATTAGAAAATCTAGGGAATATGAGTATTAGCTTTGAACCAGGTAATCATAACTCTAGTGGGTTTTGGGTAGATATGTGGTACCAACAATGTACACTAGCTACCAAGTTACTCTGAAAAATCGAGAAAATTCAAGGTTTAGAAAGAGAAAAGGAGAGAAAAGAATACCGAATCAGAGAGTTAGGAGAGATTCACGGGCGCTTACTCGGTTCCAGTTTCGATTTCTCGCAACAATCGGGGGTTTGAGAGGGACGAGAAACTCTCTCGCTCTTTTCCTTCTCTCTAGGCAAAATTTCACTCAAATATGTGAAATGAATGAAGTGGGAGAGAGAGAGCGCAAAGGATTTATGCAAATAAACCCTCAGATCATCCAGTGCGGGTCACCTATCCGCACTGGATCTGAGTGCGGATGCACTCAGCACTCGGCTGAGCCTTCCAGCGCCTTCAAGAGGAAAAGAACAGGTGTCGGTGCGGGTCCTCCACCCGCACTCACCATCAGTGCGGACGCACTCCACACTTAGTCAAATTTTCACGAAAACGGCACTGAACAAAGGAAATGTCTGAGCGTAATGCGGACGCACTCAATTTCAGTGCGGGTCGGTCACTCGCACTCAGTACTTAAGACAGATTTTGGAAAGAAATTCAATCAACACAGAAGAATACTCCAGTGCGGACGCACTCAGTAGTTAGTCCCATTCTGGAAAATTCAGTCAATACAGAATTTCTCAGTGCGGACACACTCAACCTCAGTGCGGACGCACTGAGAAGAAATTCATAAAACAACTCAAGGAAAACAGAATCCAGTGCGGGTCAGTCACCCGCACTCACCACCAGTGCGGACGCACTGGACCTATAAAGGTTCAGAACTTCAAAATTCCGACGCGGTTTCGATTCATACTTAATTTACTCATTTAGAGGAACCTTAATTAAGGTTTAAATGTCTATTTTATTAGCACAATTTTCGACTCTTGCTTTTAAGATATTCAGAATTTAATTGTTAAAGTTTCGTAACGTAACATAACCATGCACTTTTCCTTCCCCCAATTGAATGCAAAGGTAAAATGAAGAAACAAACTGCTGAGACTGCTTATTCCTGGGTGCCTGTGAGTGAAGATGCTGTGCCGTTAAACATCATTCCACCTAACATGGAGATGGTGCTATACGTGCCTCTTGGAGTCGCAGAGGCTGCTGGAGTTCCCTCTGTTTCTGAATGATTGACAATGACTTTCCTTTTACAGTTATCCTAATCTTTAGTATACTTTTGAGTGGCTTAAGCCTTGCTACCTGTGTTTACTTTTGGTCTATTGCCTCCAATAGAGGCTAGTTGCATTGTAGGTTGATGGTTGAATTTTTACCTTTTCTTACTGTTGCTATGACTCAAATTCCTCGGTCATCTAGCTGATAGTGCTTTTGTAATTATACTATTTCAGCAATGGAATGAGCTTCTAGCCTCTCTTTTTTTAAAAAAAAATATGATGTTGCATGTCGATAACATAAAATTCAAAAAATATTTAGACAACTAATTAAGTGGAATTTGCAATATTTGGAATTTCAATTTATTTTCGAAAAAGAAAAGATGCATGTAAAAACATAATTCTTTTTAGTTAATTCGCAAATTCAAAACCCTAAATTCTGAAAAGAAAATCATGAAATACTATTTGCAAACAATACTAATAAGAATATTGCTGTTAGTTACGAAAAAGGTAAATAAGTGTTGATTCTTTGAGTATCTCGTTTCTAATAAAAATATAGAAGATTCAAAATATATAGATCCGACTCAATAGTCCATATTTAAATATTATACTTTTATGAGATTATCTGTGGACCAGATCTTCCTTCTCCTCTAATCGGACGGTTCGGATCCGAACTAAAAAAAAAAAAAAAAGGATTTGAATTATTGAGTCTGCTCCATAATATTTTTGAATCGGACTCATTGAATCAACTATATTTATTGAAAACCATGCATTCTTTTTATTTTCATACGTCTAATTTTAATAATTTATGCGGATAACAGAAATTCCCTTTGAGCAAAATAACCGGTAGACATATACATTTACTCCAAGTCCTATCACAGCCGGCAAGGTCTCTACCACTGGTGACATAAATGCACCTGCTCTTTCCAGTCCATGCAATTTAATAAAAAGCAATATACTTTTGATGGAATGTTTTTACTATCGGATACTCATGTTATAGTAATGAGTTAGGCTACCTTGGTGTTATTTGAAATTAAATAACATCAACTTTTAAACTCTTAGATCTGTCTTGAGATTCGTAATATCCGCTTTTACTGTTCAAGCACTTTATTTTGTACGAATCTCAAGGTAGATCTAAGGGTTTAAAAGTTGGTGTTATTTAATTTCAAATAACACCAATGTCATAGTAGCCTAGCCCTATAGTAATATGTCAATCATGTTTAAAGTAAAATTTTAAAAAGAAGAGTTCAAATCTTTTCATATTTTGTGCTTTCATTACTCATTAGAGTAGAACTAGGGTGTTCTTAAGTTAACCAGTGAACTCAAGTCTAAAACTCATCAAATTGATTTTAAACAACGAATTCGAGCTGTTGAAACTTATCTACTTTACGAGTGATGCGTCTACATGTAAAAAAAATAAAATTAAATTAATTTTGCATAGAGTTAAGTGGTCAAAATACGTTCAGAAAAATGAATACATTAAAATTAATTTATCAACCTTCTAATTTTGACCGCTTGAATTTAAACTAAATTAATTCGAATGTTTAAAATTTTCACATGTAGATACATCACTCGTAAAGTAGGCGGATTTCAACAGTTTGGATTCATCATTTGAAGCTGATTTAACAGGTTTTAAACTTGAGTTCACCAAGGAACTTGGTGAACTTAAGAACACACTAGTTCTACTCCTTTCATTACACCTTTATTTTATGACTTTAACAACTTGTAATTTAAAATTTAATATCAAAATAAAATTACTAGGTATGATATATATATCTTTTTATTATGCATATAAAAAATTATGACATTTTTATTTTTTTATTGTTATTAAAAATTTACAAAAATACAAAGACAGAGATGATTTATGTACGTTGATTTTTAACTTATTTACTACATTAAAATAAAATTGATAAGTAATAATATTTATTGTAAAAATAATGTTATATTATATTTAACAGTTTTATTTAACAAATCAGATTTAAAACTTATATTATTAAAAAAAATTAAAAAATGAAGTCCGTGGAAGCATTTGAAGTTTTGAACCCTTTTCAAATTTTATTGTGAATGAAAATTTTCGGTCGAGTGTGAATTCAGTAAAAATTTAAACCTGTGCATAAGTGATATTTGGGGACGACATAAAATGCACGTGACAGATTCTGATTGGTGGACAATTTAGACGCGACAATGCTCGAAATGACTATTTAATTACCTCTCAAACAAAAATCTAAGACACCGAGACCGAGCTCTTCCTCGTGAAGTAAAAAAAGTTTTTGTCTTTAAAATCGGATTAAATGGGAAATATAAACCTTCAAAACCAATTAATTGGGCGTAGATAGGTTGGGGACTTGGGGCCCCAGTAGACATTTGCTAATTATTGGCGCCGGGATGCCTATTGAATTTTTATGAATATTAAAAAAAAATTAAAGTCTTGGTCTTGATCTTATTTCATATAATAATTTTGCTTGATTTCGTTAGGATTTGCTCGGTAAAAGAGTTGAATTAGCAAATTAAGGCCTGCGTTTCAAAATCATAAATAAACACAGTTTCCATAGGTTGTGTTCTATTCTCTGCAGTTTGCGCGCACATTTTTCAGAATTTCTTTTTACAAAAAAACATTTTTAAATAATGCAGTGTAATAGGTGAATTGTCTTGAAATTTTGATTAGATAGAAGGAATCCAAAAGAGTTTTGATTCCTTTAATTTAGAAGTAAGATTTTCTGTGACATGAGGTTAGTTGGTTAGTTCTAAAGGAATCAAATAAAATTTCAGTTCCTTTAGTTTAAGAATATGATTTTTTTTTTTTGTGGCATGAGGTGGGTGGTAAACTGACAAACTAGAACTTTTTTTTTTCTATGAAATCAAAATTTTCATACAATCCATCTATTATTCTAAATTATTTCTATAAATAAAAAATTCTACACATTATTTGATGAAATTAATTTACTATATTCAAGTCTTGGGAATAACAACTAACCTAAGCAGAATGCTGGATAACATTAGCCCATCAGTTGTCTGATCTCGCATTTCACACCATCCTAAAAAATATTCTTTTGGAATAACTAGGTTGATATAGTGGGAGGCTGGGAGCTGAACTCGAGAAAAAAAAAAAAAAAAACTATTTCATGTTAATTAATTCATTAATCCGACAATAAATTGTAGTTCACCAAGCTCAGAAAAGAGTTGGTGGGGACTGGATACTAAATTAAGTCTAAATTAATTTTGTAAAAGATTTCAGTTAAATATGTAAAAATTTACATAGGGAGACATCATTTTCACAAAAATAATTTAAAACTATATGACTGTATATCCACCGTTTTTATTTATTTATTTAATTTTTTTTTAAAGAATTTGCTAACCCTCAACTGTACATGTATTTAGTAGTTGAGGGGATGATTACGCAAACCTTTTTTATATATAGTAAAAAACAATCACTCTCAGCACAAACAAACAATCAGTTATATGATCATATCCAGCGACGCATGCAACTGTGAGTTCTTAATACACTCACTGTACAACACAAAGAAAGATTTTAAAGGATTGAGATTTATAGAAATATTGGGTCCCATTTCTCTACTTCGAAGGGAACTGGACAAACTGGTACATGCATGGAAAGAGAAAATGTACAGCATTTGCAAGAAAACTACTATTTGTTAAACGAAGTCTTTGTTCAAACCGCTACAACTCTACAAGTATTTATTTGAAGAATGTGACAAAAAATTGACTAACAATGTAAGTCTACGGAGATAGTTAATTATTTCCGAGAAATATGCACGCTCTTAGTAAAACAGATAAATATTTATTGAAATATAGTAGTTTTTTACAAGGAGGTAATTAATTTAGTTAAATAAGGAGATAATTCAATTAAATAATTTTGTGCTCAACAAATTTTAGGTACAAGTAAGTTTCATTTTCGAAACACTAAATATTTTTATAATAGTTATACGAATAGTTACTTGATAATTTATACAGAGGAACACAAAAGAGTTGTATTTCTCTAAAACTTATATTCCACCTGAAGTATATTAAACATATGAGGAGGGATCGGATGACATCCTTTTTTGGTGACATCGAATAACATCGTGCATTTTCAAAGTTTTTAAAGTCTAAACGGTCGATCCAAACTATTCAACTTGATGGATATGTTAAAATATGCTTGCAGATCAAATTTTATATTTTTTGAAATTTGTTTACTATTTATTAAGTATTTAACAAAATCGCTATATTCAGACCATTGAATTTTTGTACCCATCTTAATAAATAGTAAAAAAATTCAGAAAAATGTAAAATTTGATCTGCAAGCACATTTTAACATATCCATCAAGTTGAACAGTTTGGACTTTAAAAATACACGGTGTCATCCGATCCCTCCTCTAAACATATATCTCTCTATTAAATGAGGATAGAGAAGTACAGAGTATGTACCATCAGATCATGCATGATAAATATAGCTATGAGAAACAAATCGATCGATAGGATGAGAACATATATTATAATTAATGTGATATGGTTAAAAAAAACTTAGAAATTAACTTAACTTTTTTTTTTTTATATATTATAATGTGATCTAGTGTGTGCCCCACCAGAGGAGGGATCCACTTACCATATTCGTAAGTTACAACATTTTACAACAATTTGGTTTTGTGATTTTAAAAGTTCAAACAGTCAATCTAAACCGTTCAACATGATATCTATATTAAAATGTGTTTGGAGATAAAATTTTACATTTTTATGAATTTTTACTATTTATTAAGTATTTTATAAAACTATTGTTTTTCAGTGATCCATAATTATCTAAAAACAATAATTTTGTAAAATACTTAATAAATAGTAAAAAAAAATTCAAAAAAATGTAAAATTTTATGTCCAAGCATATTTTAATATAGATATCATGTTGAACGGTTTGAATCAACTGTTTAGACTTCTAAAATCACAAAATTTAATTGTTGTAAGATGTTGTAACTTACAAATGTTACAAGTGGATCCCTTCTCATATATCTAATGGCTTGGTAAGCGTAGCTGGTTAATTATTATATCTAAATCAATCTCATTATAGTTCCCAGTGACTCGGTAGGATTCGTAGGAACTCTGTAAAAGTCAATTTTATGATTAAAGATGTTATTAGATGTCACAACATACTAGTATGGTAAATAATAATGCTGCCTAGCTAGCCGGTTGCACTTTTACAGAATAATGATCATCATCTTCAATTATTACACGAAGAATTAAAGTTAAGATAATTAAGGAGCTAGTATATCTTGTACAGTTGTACCACAAGATGTATGTAAGTCAAAACCGTTGTAATTAACAAATTGATGTTTCAAGTAAAAACATTGTAAACTTTTTTTATTTGTGAAAAAATAAAGCTAGAGAATCATTTATTGTTTGCTGCATTGATATATATATGATGGTCATAACAATTAACAAGTCATATTTATTTTTCCAATGCTTTATTCCCTGCATCAAACTTTACTTTTTAATAAAAATGAAACAATTTAATCGCCGTGATTTTTATATATAAGAAAATTGAAAAACAAAATATTAAAAACGAGAATGGGTCTGTCAAAATTTTAAAAACAGGAAAGGGTACACGACTCATGGCGTTCCTGAGGGACGCCATACCAAATTCAAGTCCGACGAATTTTTTTTTTTTTTTTTTGAAAAACCAGGGACGCCATGGCATACCCCAGCCCAAGAATTTCAGCAAAAAAAAAAATTAAATTCTAGGGACACCATGGCATATCTAGTCTCATATACAAATCTCACGAAAGCTCTTTTTTCAGCTGAAAAACGCTAAGTAAAGTTTCATTTTCAGCTTTTGTATATGGGACTGGATATGCCATGGCGTCCCTGGAATTTAATTTAATTTTATTTTTTTGCTGAAATTCTTGGGCCGGGGTATGCCATGGCGTCCCTGGTTTTTCAAAAATTTTTTTTTTTTTCGTCGGACTTGAATTTGGTATGGCGTCCCTCAGGGACGCCATAGATCGTGTACCCCTTTCTGTTTTTAAAATTTTCACAGACCCATTCTCGTTTTTAATATTTTGTTTTTCAATTTTCTTATATATAAAAATTGCGGCTTTAATCGTGTCACTTCCAAATTCTACTTTATTGTGCCAATACCTAATTAGATGCGGGGCTCTCTGACTATTACAAAGGCGTTGACTACTGTTCAAAAAAAAAAAAAAACAAGAAGAAAAGCACAAGTTGTCAAGTTGTTATACCTGATATATATTTTACTTTTGTTTTATATATTTAGAGTTCTTAAATAGTACCATTCACATGCTTATGCTTCCAAGTCGGTGATCATTTCCTACACTGAAACAACTCTAGTTTGGTCCGGATGTCTAGTGTGCGCCCCTCATGTGGGGGTAATTAACAGTATGATTAGTATCCAGAACAACTCTAGTTCATTTCTTAAATTATTAGTAGTTTGTTTTGTCCACTAATGTTTGATATTCGCCATTACAAATAATGGAAGAAGTTATAGAGGGAGAGGTGGTTCGAGTATCTACTTTATTACAAATAATGAAAAAAGTCAAATTTGGACCATATGTATTTCGGCCCATATACATTCGAATGCACATTAGTTTCTCTTTCTATATATATAGAGAGAGAGAGAGAGTGAGAGAGACACTAATGTGCATTCGAAGCCGAAATACATACGGTCCAAATTTGACATTTTAAAATTCAAACAGTCGATCCGAACCGTTCATCTTGTTCTCCATATTAATATGTGCTTGGAGACCAAATTTTACATTTTTCTGAATTTTTTTTACTATTTATTAAGTATTTTACAAAATTGTTGATCCAACGGTGGCTTAACAAAACAATAAAATCAGCAGCCACCGTTGAATCAACAATTTTGTAAAATACTTAATAAATAGTAAAAAAAATTCAGAAAAATGTAAAATTTGGTCTCCAAGCACATATTAATATGGAGAACAAGATGAATGGTTCGGATCGAACATTTGGATTTTGAAAAGTCAAATTTAAACCGTATGTATTTCGGTCCATATACATTTGAATGCACATTATTTCGATCCAATTACACCTTTTTTTTGTGACACCGAATTACACTCTCCATTTTCAAAGTTTCGAAATTTCAAACAGTCAATCCAAACCGTTCAACATAATGGATATGTTAAAATGTGATTGCAGATCAAAGTTTACATTTTTTGGAATTTTTTTTACTATTTATTAAGTATTTAACAAAATCGCTATATTCAGACTGTTGAATTTTTGTATCTATCTTAATAAATAGTAAAAAAATTCAGAAAAATATAAAATTTGATCTGCAAGCACATTTTAACATATTCATCAAGTTGACTGGTTTGGATCGACTGTTTGGACTTTGTAAACATAGGGTGTAATCCGGTGTCATCAAGTTGAACGGTTTGGATCGACTGTTTGGACTTTGTATATATATATTTTATGACGAGGGTTCCAATGCCTCATTTTTTTATACCTCATCATACCTCATATTTTATATCTTCATTTTCTTCATATTCAAAGTCTAAATTGTCGATCCGAACCGTTCAACATGATATCCATACTAAAACATGGTTAGGGATGAAATTTTATAATTTTTGGAATTCTTTTACTATTTTTTAAGATGGGTAGAAAATCATTGTTTTTTGAACGGTTCAAAAACAGTGATTTTGTACCTATCTTAAAAAATAGCAAAAAAATTTCAAAAAATATAAAATTTCATCTCCATGCATATTTTAGTATAAATATTTTGTTGAACGGTTCGGATCGACAATTTGGACTTTAAAATCGAAAATATAAAATATGAGGTATGAAAAAAATGAGGCATTGGAACCCTCCTATATATATATACTAGTAATTGTGCCCGTGCACAGCAACGGGAGAAAATTATGTAGTAGAAAACATTAAGCTCCTTAATAAGGAGGAGAGATAATTTAAATTAAATTTGTAAAGAAAAATAGTTAAATACTATATTTATCTATAAGATAACACATGTGAACTTTAGTGTAGTGGTAAGAATTTTGGCACCAATAGAACCCAATTGGGTTTGAATCCCGGCTTCAGTAGAAAAAAAAGAAAAAGAGTGCGCGGTGCACAGGCTCAGTCTGCAGGTGCCATGCATGGTTCAGAGGCGCGGTCTACCAGCACTGGGATCATATGCGGCGCGACCAATGCATACCTAAGTGTTGAAGCTCATAATTTGGAAAATTCATCTATCTGTGATCTGGAAATTCAACGGCTGAGCATCATTAAAAAAAAAACAGTAAATCAGGACCCTTGCAGGATCTAGACATTAAGCTCCTTAATAAGGAGGATATATATATATATATATATATATATATATATATATATTTATTTAAATCTAGATATTTGTTTCATAGGTGCATATATATTATTTTGTTTAGAACTTTGAGTACAGCATAAAATTTTATTACAAACCCAATTAATTTTAGATATAATTACTCAACTACAGCTACTCATGTTTCATTTTTTGTTTGTTAAGATTTATAAGTTTTTGGTACATTTTGACTAATAATATAATGATATTTAGTGATTAGTTAATATGTTAAATTTAATTAATAATTTTGTTATGAAAATATTATATAGTTGATCTAAAGGAAATGATATACAATGTGTGAACATTTTTTTAATAGAAGATGTGATAATTAATTTATTTTAGTATCCAAATGATATTCGCATTTGTATCTCCATGTATTCATTTAATATTCGATATGGATTCGTATTCATTTAATGTTTGATATCTAATCTGTATACTGTATACAAGAAGAATTGATGTGTAAAAGGTAAAAACTGTAATGATGTTTCGTATCTATAAACTTTTATTTTCGTAAGCTCTAATGCTCTCTTATGCATATCTGTTTAAGAAAACATTAGTTTTGTACTGTTGATATTATAATTATAATTTTATCTCTAAGTATTGTAATGCCAATTTTCATTTTTTTATTTTTTTACACTTTCATCTTGACACTAAAGAAGAAAAAGAAAAAAAAATTTCTCTCGGACTTGAATAAGATAGTTTTATACAGTACATGGTGCACTACTGCACTATCCGTGCTAGTGAGATTTTAGATCAATAATAATGTGCAACAAAATTTGGATTTGAAAATGAAAAAAAAAAAAAAAATTGTGAGTGCATCCTAGAAATTTTTTCTTTGGCGCTGCAAGTGCAACTGCTGTCTGCTGGGGCGGCAATAACTTCGATTGCATTTGCCAGAAGATGAAAATCCGCACATGCAAAAAGCGCCAGCCTAAAAAGTGCGAATATATAAACCAAAATTTAATTATTATTTTGCAAGTCAAAGTGTCAAACTGCTCTTGCCTTGATCCATATATATTAAACACTTGCAACTTCTGCAACAAAAAAGGGTCAATGTTATAATATGAGTAGCTGTGTCAAGTTGCCAGCTAGAGTTAGGTTGGTACAGACGATTGGAAAAAACAAATATAAAAATAATAACTGTGAACAAACAATTAATTTCAGAGCAAAAGGGAGGAAAAGTTTCGTTCAACGGTAATATTTTTTTAAAGTTTACTGACAATTTTATTTCTGAAATAATCTCTAGATTTTTTTACAAGTACTCTGTACTCCCAAGAAAAAGTTGTTTTTTTGTTCTGAATTACACTTCCATGTGCAGTCAAACAGGGCCTAGCTAGCTAGTGAGATGAACTCTCAAGCTTTTTGAGTCAATTTCAAACTTTCGGTTGCTAGTTGAACCTAGGGCTATCAAGAGACGAGATGATGGTGGGTTTTGAGAGGAGGCGTTTCTTGCAAGAGATGATTTAAAAATAGACCGAAAGGGCTTTGAGTGAAGCAAATTTAAGTGACCACAACAACAAGCAGCTGCGCACGCTTAGCAGACAGACCCACCTTTTTTATTTTTTATTTTTAACAGTGGACACAACACCCCCACAGGCCACAGGGCACCGACCACAGTAAAAACGGTACGAACTCTCTTATCAATCGTACATAATTGGTTAGATTGTTGTTGTTGGTCCCAGATATGCATATCATCTTTTTCTAAATTGGACGGGATGAAATAAATTTTGGAAACTGCTGATCGATCACTTGTGAGTTGTGATACGGTAATTCAACCTTAAAACATATGTAACCTTGTATAGTTGTATGTCTCTAGAAGAGGGGATGAACCTCCAAAAAAAACAAAATTTTAAAAATAATTTCGCATCTCGGTTTTTTTTTTTAAAATAACTCAACCGCCCTGGACCTGGGGCGGCCCAAAAATCAAACAGACCGCCGAGTCGAGAGGCGGGCCAAACCAAGCCGACCACCCCAGCCAGGGGCGGGCCACACCCTGATCAGACCGCCCCACGGGCGGGCGGGCCACTATGGATTTTAATCAGACCCGTGAGCCCCCACTCCTTCTTCTCTCCGCTTCCACTTCGCATCCCTTTCTCCCTTTCTCTCTGCTTCCACTCCGCACCAAAAAAGAAAGAAGAAAAGAAAGTGCCCAGCTGTCTCTCTCCGCCGTTGCTCCACCGGTGAGGTCGCTGCTCCGCTCCTTCCTCTCGTTCTCTCTCCTCTCCCTCGCTCGGTGCCATCACCGCTGCCGTTGCCCCCTTGCTAGCCGCTGCACCGAGCACCGCCACTGCCGCTGCATCGAGCTTCTCTCTCGTTTCTTCCTCTCTTGAATGTACGTTTATATTTTTTCGATTCAATTAGTTCAATTTATAGTTAGGGTTAGGGTTTATTGGTGAATTAGTTGATTTGTGAATTGTTGAATTCAATTAGATTTTTTTTGAATTGCTCGAATTGGATGTTTTATCAAATAGCTTGAATTGCAGATTATTAATAGCTATTTATTATGGTAAAATTGCTTGAATTGGTTGAGTGTGATATGGTTTAATTTTAATGTTTATGGTTGTGAATTGCTTAAAAATTTAGGGCTTATGGTTCAATTTAGAGTTTAAGGTGATGAATTGTGAATTGGTTAAAAATTTAGGGTTTATGTTTCAATTTAGGGTTAGGGTTATGGTTCAATTGCTTGAATTGTTTAAAAATTTAAGGTTATGGTTTGTGGTTTGAAAAATATGCATATTTTTTTTTGCAAATTATTTTTGTGATGTTAAGGGTACGAAGAAAAGTTTTGGTGATGTTGAGAGTATTTTGAAGTTGTTGAAACACATTTATATATCAATACAAATTAATTTCAAGTAAAACAAATTATTTTGAAGTATATCAATATTTGTTTAAAAATTACTTCTTCTTTTTGCAACTAAATTGCATGTTTATCACTATTTTTTTTAAATATGCATACTTTTGTGTTTTTGCAAATTTTATTTGTTTGTCGATTTTCACAATAATTTTTATTTGAAAAAGTGAATTTCATACAATATAAAAGTTTATTGAATTTCATACTATAAAAGTTTATGTTCCTATTATTTAATTAAAAAGAATGTTGACTCGATAATGCTAATAGAAAAATAAAATCTGTCGATGCTGAAACAGGAGCAAGTTAAACTTTTATTTTAAGAAATTTCAGTGAATAAAATTTTAGTGATTGTTAATTTTACTTAGGCATGGTATAATAAAATTTTATGAAGCTTTATTATTATTATTTTTTTCCACTACAGCAAAAATATCCTTCTGCGACCGGCCAAATGGGTCGCAGATGGGTGAAGCGCTGGTCGCAGAAGGTGGGAGCCAGTCCCAGATGACCAAAATGGGTCGCAGAAGACCCAGTCGCAGTTGCTCCGTCACTGATGACTGCCCTGCTGACTTCACCGGTCTCTGAAGGGTATGGCACCGGTCGCAGATGACCCCTTCAGTGACCGACTAGATTCGTCACTGTTGCGACATGCTGACGTGGCTAGAGGCGTATCGGGGACCGATTGGGCGGTCGCAGAGGGATCCCAAATCGGTCGCATAAGGTTACTATTTTTTTATTTGTTATTTTTTATTTTTTTTATTTCCAATTGGTAAGAAATGTACCAAACAAATATAATATTAAACTCATTCTATTCATATATTTTTCTCTCGCCTCAATTGGTACGAAACGTAATATTCACAAGCATTTAACATCAAATATCATACGATTCACAAGCAATTTAATTGGTACGTACCAAACATTTAACATCAAATATCAAATAATTCACAAGCAATGTAATTGGTACGTACCAAGAATTTAACATCAAATATCAAATAATTCACAAACAATTTAATTGATACGTACCAAACAATTCACAAAACAACATAAACATGAAATATCTAAAGTACTACATAACATCAAATATGAAATATCTCAAGCATGACATAAAACATCTAAAGTACTACATAAACATAAAATATGAAACATCTCAAGTACGACATAAAACATCTAAAGTACTACATAAACATCAAATATTAAATATCTCAAGTACAACATAAAAACAAAATATCTAAATTATGACATAATATCCTAAAACATCAAATATCTACTAGTCATCTCCGAGATCATCTCCGCTGTCATCATGAGTATCGGGGTGCAAGGTAGAACCTCCCTGTGAGAATATAACTAAAATTTTTATGGTTCAATGTTAAGAGTTTACTGTTTAGGATTTAGGGTTTAGATTTTTTAGGAGTTTACTATTCCATTAGTTGATTTGCCATACTTAGTGTCTTTATTGGTTGTGGATGCCCTTATTGGATTCAAACATACTCAAAAATTGGATTCCGTACCTGATGAGACAAAGAACCTGCCATGGTACGCCTCATCTCTTCCATGAATTGGTTGAGCTGTGGTTGAATAATGCCTAACACCTGACCTGAAATCACATTTATGTCTTCTTGTCTGAGAGGAGGCGGCCCCGAAGTATACGAGTACAATTGCGATACGGCTCGCGATTGTGAAGAAGATGCCCGAGACCATCCTGGACGATACATCGATCTTGTCTTACCTAAAACATTACAAAAAAAAGATAATTAGTGTTACGTTACAATTTTAAATACAAATTTATAAAATTTAAGTATGTGTATTTTATCTAGAGCACCAAGACCGTAGTTGTCGCTGTGAGCATTATTGTCTATTTTGGCATACCAGATGTCTTCATCAAAAGAGGGCCGAAGAGCTTCATCAGGCCCATACTTTTCGCTCATATCCTGATTGTATTTGTCCTGCAAAATTTATAAAATAAAAGAAATTAAAAACGTACAAAAAGAATGAATATTATTAAAAAATTGTTATGTTATATTACCCGTGCCCTTTTCGCCCTCTCGGAACAAAGTTGCCCCATCTTCTTGTTGGTATGTGTCGGCGTGAACAGCTCGTCAAACCACCTGGGCTCACGATTGTTTTCATCCATCTATTATGTATTAACATTTCAACACAAATAAAATTATCAAAGTTAGTTCGAGTAAATTGAAATTGAAATTAATTGTTTTGATGAAATAAAACATCTTACGAATCTTTGTTTGTGAACCAGCATGTTCACTGAGCCTGTGGATGCAAAGGTAGCCTCTTTAGATGAGGTCCTATTTTTTATGATTCTGCTCTCTCCGGATAGCAAAGTTTTCAGTGCACCAATGGTCACACAATTTGAGTCAGTTATCCTCCGTTATCCAATCATATGTGCTTGGCACCCCTTGGTCTTTCCACTCCAGAATGTTATCACTGTACTTATCTTTCGCATCATCTTTGCACTTGTTTAGCATGTTTTGAAGAAGTTTGTTGGCTATGCTGCTGAATGTCTTCCAGGCCTGAGCCATGTCTTCCTTCGGGGGAAACTGAAAGTACTTCTGCATGCATTATTAAAAAGTTGTTGGTTAACTAAAAAAAACTGAAAGTGCTTCTGCATGCATAAGTCCCAATATAAGAGATCCCTCATCCCACGGGTCCTAATAGCTCTCATTTCATAAGTTGTTTAATTATGTTGTTGTTTTGAAAAGATGTGTGAGCTATATATAATATATGAGCTCTAACGCCAGTCGCAACTACACAGTCCATGTTTCTATGAATAAGATAAAACAAAGAAGAGATAGAAAGAGAGAGCAGAGTGGGTCCTACTCTACCATTACTCACTAGTCACTGTCCGTGTACTCTATACTCCTTTTTCGCCTAGCCCAAAAGCCGGCTAAAAAACTTATATACTTTATTTATAATAGAGGAATTTCATTTGCCCCTCAAAAATCTTGAAATTACATGGATATCCCTCTAAAGTTCATAATATAATATTTATCCGACTAAATTTTAAAAACTCAAAAATTTATTCAATTTATTATCTTTTATATTAAAATTAATTATAAAATTATAAAGTGCTCATTTGTTCTTTTATATTCGATCTGGGCAGTACAAACGTGAAGCAACATCATCTTTAAAATATAAAGACATAAAATTAGAAACTTCTTCGATGATATATGCCTCTACAATTGAACTCTCGACGCATGCCTTGTTAGTCACCTTTCTCTTAAGACACTGTATGGCTCTACAATATCATGAAACACGTGAAATTTAACGTCAAATACATTCCAAACGATATTATACATCGAAAGGTATAAAATGAAAGTTTAGAATACGAACCTTTCAAACGTATACATTCAACGAAATGAAACGGGACCACAAACTCGTGCTTTGTAACTGAGATGAACTATTAGATGTTCCATGGAGTCAAAGAAGCCTAGCGAAAATATTTTCTCTAACTTGCACATTGTGACGATAATATTCTTCCCGAGCTCCTCAATATGAACTGGATCCAGTTCCCTAGCACATAGATCTCTAAAAAAATTACTAACCTCTGTTAATACCTCCCAAATTGGCTCAAGTAAGAAATCTCTAAATGCAACCGGTAACAACCGCTGCATGAATATGTGATAGTCATGGCTTTTCATCCCATTGAATGAAGCATCATCTGAGTCCACAATATTCGACAAATTAGAGGCATACCCATCTGGAAACTGCAAATTCTTGACCCATTTGCAAATTTCACGCCTCTGTTTTTTGTCCAAACAGTAGGTTGCGTGTGGTTTCACTATTTTCCTCGCTTTGTTGGTGTAAAGCTCCAAAAGCGGACGATTACACAATTGCGTCATTCGAGACAAGCCTTTGCATTGTCCTTTGTCTTCCCTTTAACATCAAGTAATGTGAAGAATATATTTTTAAAGAAATTCATTTCAAGATGCATAACATCTATATGGTGCCGTACCAGATGATCTTTTCAATATGGCAACTCCCAAAATATGTTTCTTTTCTTCCAATTGTGCGTCACACCAAAATCAGGAACGTTCTTCTTATTTTTGGTGCCAAATGTGACTTGTTCAAAATACTTGACTCGATCGAACAATTCTTGTCCAGTCAAGCGTCGAGGAGGATCATCAGTTTCGATTGTATCCTTCTTAAATGCATCTTTTTGAAATCAAAATTCATGATCATGGGGCAACATCCTTCTGTGATCATCAAAAAATGAGACCTTGCCTCCATATTGAAGTTGGAATGCCTTTGTGTCTTCCATGCATACATGACAACCTAGTTTTCCTTTCGTCGACTATCCAGAAAGCATACTTAGGGCCGGGTAATCACTAATAGTCCCCATTAAGGCAACCTTCATAGTGAAATTTTGTTTATTGAATTTATCGTAGGCTAGCACTCCATCCTTTCACAAATTATTCAGCTCATCCACGAGAGGCTGCAGGTAGTGGTTTGCTAAACCCGTCAGGGGTTCAACCCGTTTTGCCCGGCCCATACCCGTTACCCGAGGTACCCGTACCCGTTGCCCGGGTACAAACGGGTAGACGGGTACGGGTAATAAACGGACCGGACAACCTAATTTGAAAAAAACCCATTGTACCCGTCTACCCGCCTACCCGTACCCGTCTACCCGTACCCGTTACCCGTTACCCGTTACCCGTTACCCGTACCCAACCCGTTTCAAAATTTAAATTTTTTTGAATTTGTCCCGCCGGTTCAAGAGGGGCCCGGTCCGGGTCAAATCAAACCCGGACGGACCCACCCGGGTCACCTCAACCGGTTTTTTTTATTTTTTATATATAAGATTACAAATTTTATTTATTTAGAAATTAAAAAAAATGAAAAAAAACAGAAAGAAAAAAAAACAGAAGAGAAAAAAAAAACCAGCGGACCGGACCCGTACCCGGATACCCAGACCCGTACCCGTACCCGTACCCGTCAACCCGCAACGGGTACGGGTAATAAATGGACCGGATAGAGGTTTTGGAAAAATTACCCGTCTACTCATTACGGGTTTTACCCGTACCCGGCCTACCCCTTTACCCGTCCTACCCGTTACCCCTAACGGGTAACCCGGAACGGGTCACGGGTAACCCGTTAGCAAACCACTAGCTGTAGGTAGATGTCCATGCTTCTAGTGGGACTATTGGACCCTGGTATCAACAAGGATAGAAATATGTTGTTGTCGCGCATCACCAGAGCTGGAGGAAGGTTATAAATGACTAAAAATACCGGCCAATTGGTGTAAGACCAACCCCCCCCCCCCCCCCCCCCCCCAATATTGAAATGAGAGAAACCATCTGAAGAAAACCCAACATACACATTTCTAGGGTCTGCTGCAAAATCTGGGTTCAAACGATTAAATTCTTTCCAGGCTTCACCATCGGCAGGATGAACCATGACCCATTCCTTTTCCCACTTTCCTTCTTTATGCCAACGCATTTGTTCTGTGATCGTCGAAGACAAAAAAAGCCTTAGCAACCTTGGAGTGATTGGAAGATACCGCAAAACTTTATACGGTATACGCTTCATGGGCTTTAAATGGTTGCCTTGTTTGAAACGATCATGTCTACAGACATCACACTTCTCTTTAGAAATATTATCATCACCGTAGTACAACATGCAATCATTCGGGCAAGCATGGATCTTCACATGACTTAATCCCAACCCTTTCACCAATTTCTTGCATTGATATTGATTTGGAGGCAACCTATTCTCTTTCAGAAGCCATTTCTTCACGACTGATAGGATGCGATTGAATCCCTCCTTGGTTATGCCGCAGTCGGATTTAATGCTAAGGAGTTCGGTAACACAAGCAAGTACCGTATGTTCTTTGTCACAACCATCCCATAGCGGCTCCTCGGCAGCGTTCATCATGTTATAGAACTCCTAAGCTTTCATATTCGGTTGTTCCCAATCAAAAGAAGGACCAGCAGCATCAACAACCATTTCAATCATATCATTTTGACACTCCATCTCAACACTCTCTTCAATGACCGTCTCTTCAACGACAGTTTGGCTATGTTCTCCTAATCTGACGTTCGCACGCTCACCATGCATGGTCCAAGTCTCATAATAAAGTCTAAAACCCAATTTCAGCATATGTTTTCCGATTGTATACCTATCCCACCATCTAGTACACCCACAATTGGCACAGGACACTTGATGCTATTTTGCTTATCAACATTACTTGGAATGACAAACGCATAATTAAAAAATTCCTCCACACCATTCTCAAATACTAGATTGACCTTCTTTTCCACGTAACGAGGACCGTACATCCAACTACGATCACCCTCCATTCCTCCTAATTATGACATATACATTTGTAAGCTATTGTATACACAAGACATAAATGCAATAATTAATACATGACATTTTAATTTATATTGACAAGTCTCAAATCCTAACTACACCTTAGTTCATTCAATTTAAAGGAAACAAAAATCCAGATCTATACTTTAGACCCTCCAGATATCATCAATTGATAACGAACTCTCTAAAGCAAGTCATGGAAGAAACACAAAATCAAATCAAGTGTTGCATCATCCATGCAACAGGACTTGTATACAGCCATACAAGCGGCATCTACATAAGCTATGAATTTAAATGTACGTACCAGAGAGAGAGAGAGAGAGATGATGCTTCCCTTCCCTTGCCTTGCCTTGATCAGTTCTAAATAAAATAAAATGCGCACGAGGTCAAAACTAAGCTTAAAGTTATACCTTGCTTACTTATTTGACACTTGAATGAAATAATGACATTAAATATTAATAAGTCCAAACTCGTTAGTCTTTTGGGGCTTAGACAGGGCCGGTGTACAATCCTATCCCACTATTTGAATGCTATGTCTCAGTAGTGAAGAAATGTATGTGGATTTAGTATTTAAGAAAAATTCGGCAGCATTTCCCCTTAGTTCTCCGAGTACGCATTAGAAAATATTGTGATCTTTCTAGGACATTTAATTTATAAAAAATTGTATCTATTTTGAGAATTCTTTTTGAAAAACAATCATTAAATAAATTAAAGTTTTTGTTTTTTTTTCAAAAATAGATACAACTATTTATAAATTAAATGTCCTAGAAAGATCACAATGAACCGGGATCAATAACTCAGAATCTAAATATTTTTATTTTTTTCCAATAACACATAAAGAAATATATTAATTTTTCTTATAGCCGCGAAAAATCCGGCCTGAAAAATATTGATCCGGGTTATTTGTTGCAGTCTTTCTAATAAATCAAATTATATTGTATTCCATCTATTTTCAAAGAAATATACTCAACATTTCTAATATTTTAATACAAAAAATAAAAAAATTAGAAATTTATGTTTTTTTTTTTTAAAAAACAACTTTCCGATTAGTGATTAACCGGTTATATTTGTTGAGTTCGGGAATTCATTGACCGGACATTTGTCTCAAATCCGGTTATTGGATAACCGGTTTGGGTAGTTTTCGAATTTCAGTTGGGATTTGGATATTTTTTAAAATTTTATTTATTTTTTGGATATAAATAAAAAAATCGGCATTTGTACTATGTAAAGCACTAGACTAGTAAACTTACTAATATATTTGACTCAGAAATACGAATATAATCTCATTAATATTGTAGTATATCTAAAGTTTGATATGCAAAGTTTGTCATAATTCATTATAGCAATTTATCTAACAAAAATTAGAAAAATATCACGCAAAAACAAAAATAATTTCAGCTAGAAACTAAATAATGAAAATATGATGTACGTAGGTGGGAGGGGGAGAGAGAGAAACAAGGGTCCTATTAAGATATTTTGTTAAAAAAAATTAAAAGATAAATATTTTGTTTCAAAAAATTTGAAAGGTAAAATTTCTCCTTCTAATATATATATAGAGAGAGAGAGATGGGCTATGGTGCATTGCAATGCATGGAGGGGTTTGTGCACTGGACTATAAATCTAAAATTCAAAATTCAAATAACCGATCCAAACCGTTCATCTTGTTGTCCATATTAATATGTGCTTAGAGACCAAATTTTACATTTTTCTGAATTTTTTTACTATTTATTAAGTATTTTACAAAATTGTTGATCCAACGGTGGCTTAACAAAACAGTAAAATCAGCAGCCACCATTGGATCAACAATTTTGTATAATACTTAATAAATAGTAAAAAAATTCAGAAAAATGTAAAATTTGGTCTCCAAGCACATATTAATATGGAGAACAAGATGAACGGTTTGGATCGGCCAATTGGATTATGAATTTTTAATTTATGGTCCAGTGCACAAACTCCTCCATGAATTGCAATGCACCATAGCCCATCTCTCTCTATATATATAGGGTCCGGCTAATTTGCTGCTGGCAGCATTTTAGCCGGAGGTGCTGCCGGGTTTTTTTTATTTTGTGATGTCCAAACAACAAATCCAACTGTTAGATGTTTAATTTATATTATAATCTACTTGGAGACCAAATTTCACATTTTTTGGAATTTTTTTACTATTTATTAAGCTGGTTTGAAAACCGCTGATTTAAATAAATTTCTGCAGCATTGAAATCAGCGGTTTTCAAACCAGCTTAATAAATAGTAAAAAAATTCCAAAAAATGTAAAATTTGGTCTCCAAGCAGATTATAGTATAGATTAAACATCTAACGGTTTGGATTTGTTGTTTGGACATCACAAAATAAAAAAAATGCCGGCAGCAAATTAGCCAGTGCCTATATATATATATATATATATATATAGAGAGAGAGAGAGAGAGAGAGAGAGAGATGAGCTACGGTGAGCCATGGAGTAAAACACGTTTGTACTCCACGCCATATTTCCATTTTGAAAATCCAAACGACCGATCCGAACCGTTAGATGTGATCTCTATATTGAAATGTGCTTGGAGACTAAATTTTACATTTTTTGAAATTTTTTTACTATTTATTAAGTAATTTTGAAAATTGCTGTTTTGTTGTGAACAGTAAAAAATTCTGGACCATCGGATCGGCGATTTTCAAAGTGGCTTAATAAATAGTAAAAACATTCCAAAATATATAAAATTTGGTCTCCAAGCACATTTCAATATGGAGAACATGTTGAACGGTTCGGATCGGTCGTTTGGATTTTCAAAATAAAAAAAATATAGTGCCATAGAGCACCAACTCATTTTACTCCATGGCTCACCGTAGCCCATCTTATATATATATATAGAGTTAGGCTGGGGTGCTATGGATAGCATAGTGGCCTCTATGCTACGGCTCAATATTTGAGTTTTCAAAATCCAAACGGTCGATCCGAACCGTTCATCTTATTCTCCATATTAATATCTGCTTGGAGACCAAATTTTACATTTTTCTGAATTTTTTTACTATTTATTAAGTATTTTACAAAATTGTTGATCCAACGGTGGCTGCACAAAACAGTAAAACCGTTGGATTAGCAATTTTCAAAGTGGCTTAATAAATAGTAAAAAAATTCAGAAAATTATAAAATTTGGTCTCCAAGCAGATATTAATATGGAGAATAAGATGAACGGTTCGGATCGACCGTTTGGATTTTGAAAACTCGAATATTGAGCTGTAGCATAGAGGCCACTATGCTATCCATAGCACCCCAGCCTAACTAACTATATATATATATATATATATATATATAGACACACATACATACTTCTGTTCACATGTATTGATTTTTTTTTCTTTCAAGAATTGGATCTAAATTGAATCTGTAATCAAGGACTTGTCCCTGTTGTGGGTTTTGTTAGTGGACACAAAAATTGGAAAGCAGACAAGCCAAGTTAAACCTCCAAATTTCAATGGTCTATTATTCGCCCGACTTGTACTTAGTGTGCACTTTTAGATAAAACTATAAAAGCAAGCTTTAGCTTGAAAATTAAAACAAACCTTTATTTGACAAGTAATATCAAACTGAACAGTAGCTAAACTGGAAAGCTCAATTGAACATTCTTTTTTAATATATGAAAAGGAGAATTCATAAGCAAAATCTCAAATTATAATTCTTTTTTGAAATAGTAAACTTTTGCCTACTAAATTCCAGCATTATTGTTTGCTTTTAAAATGTTTAGGTTTATAGTCCGGTTCCATTAAAATATTATAAATTGAATCTAAAGTACACACAATACTACAATTGATGCAAAAAGAAACTTACAAAATAGCTCCTGTAAAAAGGATAATTCTAACTTATGTTCAATTTTTAAAAGTACATCCAACTGTTTTTTATACATATATTTGAAAAACAATTATCCAGATAAAAAATTAAAATTTAGCTTTTGATCAAATAATTTAAATTTTAACCTACGAAGTTTTAATGACTTTGTGATGAATGGCCAATTGAATTTTAAGTTGACTTAAATTTGATAAACATAACACATCATATCCAAAAAAGAAAAGAAAAAACACATCTACAATTAAAATAAAATAATCTAAATATTAATTTTCAAATATATGTATTACAAAAGTTAGCTACACTATAAATTTTGATTTATGTTAGAATAAAAAGGACAAAATAATTCTCAAAATTAGCAAACTCAAATAATCATAAATCCATGTATGAATCATCACCCATTTCCGAATCCTCTCCATTACCTCACCGTTTGTTTTGAATACGGACCATCCAATTAGATTTCGGACCAATACGGATATGGTCCAAACCTGTAATACACCGACTTCCGTTAAAATTCGTGCTAATATATAATGAACAAACTGAATTCAAACTCAAACGTGAGGTACCTTAGATGATATGATTTGAATCCGTATCACCCCAGGTACCTGAGGTGCAAGTAGAAAATTTGAACCGTTCTTTTAGCTTGGCGCAAATCACAAAGCAGACCCCCTACAGTCATAATATACACTGGATTGAGTTGGATATGGATGAAATTAATCTAGACGGTTCATTTTTTAAAATTGTACCTCATGTACCTGGGGGGGACACGGACTCCTAGCCGGGAGGAGGGAAATACAGCTTGAATAACTATAGACGCTAAATTTGTATATAACTTTTTTATAAATATATATGTTGGAGCTAGGGGTTTGAACGGGTACAGTAAGGATCGGATGAAAGTATTTTTATATTCGTATCTGTTACAAATTGTCTTTATTTGTATTTTATTTTTATCTGCCACAAATTATTTTATCCGTTATGGTTGTCGGATAATAAAACGGTAGCGGTTAAATAATGGATAATACTAATATAATAATAGTTTTTATTATTTATTGAATAAAACATATATATTTATTTCACACATATATAGTACTTTGTTTAAAAAAAATCTGATTATGCTTAGTGCAAGTAAACCAATTAAAGTGTTCTTTTCAATGTTTATTATCTGATCGGAAAACGGATACGAAATAGACTTTATCCGTACACTTATCTATTTAGACAACGATTTTTTTTTACCCGTACCCGATAAGTTTATCAAAAAAAAAAAATTATCTATACACATCTTATCAAATATGGTACATATCGGATAAATGGATAAAAAGATGCCAATTGACATTCTTAGTTGGAGCTTATGCTTCCAACCTTCAAAACAACACTATAGGCGCTAAAATTGGCCACAACACTTCTACCTCAGTGATTTAATCTCATGTCATCTCTCTGCTTCCTTGATTTCAAAAGATATCTACTAGTGGTTTTTATGACTTTTAGTAGTTTGTATTATATTTTGAATTTACGTCTTCCACATAAGTAATTGTTTACCACTTCGTACAGGCCATGTTCTAATCTTTAATTGTTTTTTTTTTCTTCAAAGCAAACTGATAAGTTATTAGGCCGTATTTTTTTTTTTTTAGAAAAAAATAGAAGTCTAGCTTCTATTTGATTTCATTAAACTGTTACAAGAGTCTTATAACTGTAAAATTACAAAAGAGTCCAACTCACGAATATAATGACAAATGAATTATTCGGGTTCGGTTCAGCGAGATCAAAAATTCGTGATTCGGGAATAATTCGGGTATAATTCGGGAATGATTCAGAATTATTCGGATCAGAAATCTCAGTCCTGCAAAGGAGCAAAAAAAAAAAATTTGTTCTTGAAAAAATTCGGAAAAAAATCGTGAATAATTCATAAAATTCGCGAATTATTCAGGTTTAATTCGGTCAAAGTTCGGTCAACCGAATAATTCGGCGTTCAGTTCAGCATGACCCCAGAAAAGAATTATTCGAGTATCTTGTCACTATGTTCACGAAAACAAGGGTTAAAAATAAAGAAAACACAATTTGCAAAAGTCCCTGATAAACCCAAAATGTGACTATCATGCTTGCTCCGCTGATTTCACCTGTTCAGCGGTATCAGTCTAGCTCCATTGATTCTGCTCTCCTTCCATTCCTCCGTTCTACTTTCCGGTCCCAATTTTGTATTAGGCCGTATTTGAAATAACTAATGATTTATTGCGATTGGTTTGGACTTTGGATCAATAATAAATTGATGACAAGTCGTTCACGATTCACCTGTGCTAAGTGAACAACTGACAAAAAACGGATTCATGTACCAAAAGATGCTTCCATTCTTTTCATGTTTTAGGACTTGGTCTTTGCAAAAGCATGCAAGACCCCAAGAACCAAGTTGTGTTGCCCCCTTTTTCGTGATTCTGTTGTCTTTTTTTTTTTCCTGTTACTTCTGTACTTTTTGTGTACTTCTTATCTATATATTTTTAGTTTTTGCTATTCTTTTTTCGCTTTTTTAAAAAAAATTAATTTATGGTTCTGATTCTCTCTTCATCGCGTAAATCACGTTACACTTAATTTGTCAAATGAGAAATAAAATAGAAAAAGTAAGGTGACATAAGAGGTGAGCTAGTTCGGGATATAGTGTTTCACATTTTCAGGTGAATTAACTTACAACACACCTACTTCACTTGTAGGATTCATTAGCATAGATAAAGATTCATATTTTAACATCTTGCTCCTTCAGATGAATTAACTTAAGTTGTGCAAAACGTAGTGCAGAACAGGAGTAAACTAAAATAATCAATTTAACCCTCCTTAAATTTAAATTTAAGTAGCAACCAAATTTGACCGTATGCATTAATTATAAATGGAGATGTTCTGAAGCATGGATAAATACTGATGATTATCCAAATTGAATTATGTTGTGTGAAATAATGCATTGGGTTTTAGTGAATCCAATGTGTACTGATGCAAATTCATGACCATAAAAATTGGCTGGACTCAGATGCCTTGCTTGCATCTTCATTATGCCTCTTTAAAAGTACAAATTAAACAAGATAACAAAAGCATGTTAAAGAAGCCAATTATTCCATCTCTTCTCTGTTTAAATTTGTCTTACTTTGAAGCTATTGACCAAAGAGAAACTTCCTATTAGTTGGCAACAAGCCCACTTGTTTCAATCGAATATAAACACACGTGCCTTCCAATCAAACATTCCGGGACCGTTTGTTATATACATGAATTCGTCACTAGCAAAGTAGCAATGCCCAATTTTTGCAAGAAGAATTGTCGACAACCTTCAAAAAAAAAAAAAAAAATTTTGCAAGAAGAAACTATTCATTGTTGTTCGGCTATAATGGAATTGAAAATAGGAATTAGGAACTTGTATATTTTATTCAAATTATGATCGGTAAAATAAATTCAATTGTAAAATCGTCCCTATTTCACCTCTTCTATATCTATGGAGTAGCATTTTTTTTGGGAAAAAAAATATAGAGGTCTAGCCTATAATTTTCATTAAGATGACATCAGAGATGTCTTTTTTTTGTTTTTTTCTAAATGGTTGGTAGAGATGTCAATTAATATATACAAAGCTTTTATAGGAAATAGGAAAAAAAAAAAACCAGAAAAGCCAAAATATTTACATATGAAATAGCACTGAGATGCTTTTTGTTTGCTATCTCGTAACTTTCATGGAACCAACTTCTAAAAACTCCATCTCCTATGGAGTAGCTAATTTCAAATTATGTATGAAATTAAATAAGGAAGGGCTTTAGTGCAAAACGAAAGAGTTTGACATAAAAATTACACTATTCCACCTTTTATTCATCGCTATTAGACTCTATTCCATTTAATTTTAAATATATACGGTAACTATTCCCAAGGACAGCTTGTGAAATTATGCTCCTGTACAAGTCAGCACAGGGGCGGATTGAAGAAGGCTTAATGGGGTCAATTGACCCCCATTAATTTTTTTTTTTTTTGTATTTATATATAGTTTTCTATATAATTTAGAGTAAAATGTCACGGTATTGTATAATTGATCCCTATTCTCTGCAGAAAAATTGCATATGATTGATCCCCATAGTTCGAAAGTCTGACTCCGCTCCTGAGTCAGCATCGATGTTTTAAAATAAAAAATGGAGCACGTACAAATTTTATTACTACTTAGAACATCGAACGTAATACAGTTTTTTTTTTTTTTAAAAAAATAAATACTTCAACCAAATCTTATAAAAATTCCTTGTTTTATGTTGTCGTTTATATGTTTGGGCTAGAAGTGGCACGCAACAATACAAGGATAGCTACCCAAGAACAACCGAATTAGTACGGTGTACCAACTTTTTGCAAGAAAATTAATTCTCCGGTACCATTATTTTTTCCAATTAGCATGATAATCAGATTCGTATTTGTCTAGCCTCAATTGAACTGCTGGGATCAGCGAACCAGTTTAGTAAAATTATAGTTGAATGGATATCTCCAGTTGAAGGTAAAATTGCAATAAAAAATAAAAATCGGTTTCTGTAGATTTGAATGAAATTCTGTCACTGTTTATGACTTGAATACCTACATGGAGGCATTAAAAATCATGGCCAAGAACTACGTTGTATTATAATTACTCCTTTTCTATTGTTTGTTGCGGCAGTTCTTATCTGATTGATGAGCACATTAAAGAGCAGTAGGTACAACATGGCCCAAAATAAAGGGCATACTAACTTTGAATAGTTTAGCTGCCTGACACTAAACTTTATGCATTAAACTTTTCCTTCATTCAATTTTGAAATTCCATCATAAGACTAATTATGATCCAAGTGTAAATACCTATAAGTAAGCTGGAAAGAAGCATTCATTGATTACACATGCCTGGATAGCTACAAGTGTTCCTGTTTAATTGACAATTTCAATAACTGCACTCATTCTTGACAGAGAAACAGACTGGCCAACTAATTTAATTTAGGCCTCATAACTAATACACGATGATATAGAATTCGAACGACCTTTTTGATCTTATATGATGTGCAGATAGTGCAACTATTCGACGGCTAGAAATTGAGCCGTTTAACTACGTACAAAACTTTATCACCACAATTCTAATGGACATGCATTTCAAGGTATTGCTGTTACTGTAATTTAGTAGCAAATCAAAATTTTATCACCTTTCTCAATTTGTGGTTAGAGAGGTGGTGGTGCATTGAATTTAGTCCCTCGTACACGAAGACTAACTGGTTAACTTGTGTACATTTTGAGAAGGCAAAATAAGCTATTGTAGTGTAATTTTATTTTATGAAAAATGCTAAGAAGTATTAACACTTACCAAAATTATAAAGGGTGAAGCACAAAATTGCTGATTTCTATTTTTTTTTTTTTTTTTTTTTTTGCTCATCTACACATATTGACATGAAGAGATACATTTTTTAACACATTCACATGAATATAATATTTCAATGTACTCAACCCAATAGCCTCAACCTGATTACAAGAGTAGATTGACGGGATGAATTTCAACTTCTATCCACTCCTTTGAGCCGAAGTTATGAATCTAGAATGCTTCATCATCTACAGTGGACCTAGTAATTGGTATAGACCATCTACCTAGGTGTGCAGTGTAATTGGTGCAACGCACTACCCCTCTCCCGGCAGGTCCATCAGGAAAGTCTATAACACTAATACTGCCTGAGTCTAAATGAAAAGACGGCATCCAGTCCATGGACAAATGGAGGCACTGGCATAATAGACCTGTTAGTATGGCTGGGTGCCCGACCACTACCAAGTTATACTCTGCCTCGGACTCACTGGAGAGCTCTTTGAGCAATGCTTGCCATGCGGTTACTGACTTGGTACATAGCTCCTTCAAGACTGATTGGTCGAAGCAGCTTAACCAGCCTGATTGATATGCCATTGCCTTCTGCCAGGAAAACAAAGAGAAACAGATTTTACAAATTAATAGCAACTTAATTTGGTGGTGATGAGACTCCACAAGTATGAAACTAACTGTAATTATGGACAAAAAGGAAATAATCTAGTACCTAAGATACACTTTTTAAATCTGAGTATTAAGTGTGAGTCAAATTTAGCTTAAGAAAAAGTAGTAACGAATGAAGTTAGCTTACGACAGCAGTATTAATAACTTATCATTTTTCCCTAAATGTACTAGTTTTTAAACTTCAGGCAAAGAACAATGAGTTTTAATTTTACTCATCCCCACCACCTGCTTGTGTTAAATTTTAACCAGCTTATAAGAGGGTTTAAGCTTTGTTAGGCTGAACCTAAAAAGTTAGCTTGATTGGCCTTTATTTTCTTTAAAATAGTTGAATTAGAGTACCACCGATTACATGGGAACCATTAAATATTAAATAGTCCATATGCATTGTTCATGTCAAGCATTCCCTAATTCAAAAAAAAGGTACAAGTAACCTTTCTGGCTTGTTGGAAAATGGGCTCCACTTCGAGGTCAAACAATTGCTTCAGTTGAACATAACGAGGCACACAATCTGCACCCAAGCAATCAGCTGCCTCTTGAACCTGCCAATTTTGTACGCTTTTCAAATTTCAAAAGAAATTAACACCTTTAGTTGGATTTTAGTGAGTCAGGACACTTTTCAGGAGACTTCTCTGTTTTTTTTTTTAGAAAGGAATAAACCCGCAACCCCTCCTATTTCAATTTTTGCAGAAGGGCACCCAACAATGGTAGAAAATTCAAATCAATTTCAATCCTGTAGTAAAATCTCAAAATCATTTGCACAGCAATAGCTCAAAGTAGTGATAATTAAGTGGTCATTGTATTTCAAAATAGTGCATAAATAAATAAATGCAAGTGACTAATAAATGCTTTATAAGGGTTCTTTTGCCATTGTCTCATAGTTGGTCAAAATGAATCAACTGCAATAGTTCCCAGTAAAGTAGGGTGTCCCAAATAACTAAAACGGATGTATTTCTTGTAAAATTTTCATTTATCTGGCTGTTCCGTTGTATATAGAAAAGACAAAAAATTATTCACCTCAGAAATAGCAGTGGCAGTATCAATAGCAGGTACCCTAGGACTGGAAACAATGCAATTCACTTTCATGTCAAGGAGAAGCTCTGCTGTTTTCTGGGACTGTTTTTTGCGAGACCCGCACAAATGGCCAAATTGTCATGTCCTTATCCACTGTAAATGAAGCAAGCCAGCACGGAATATCTTGACCAATGCTGGATTATTCACTAATTTTCTTTTCTTTCGGTAAACAGGGGAAATTGCCACCTACTTTTATTTGATAATAAAACCATACTAGAGGACAGGCACAAAATTACAAACCAAATCATAAAAGCATACTAGAAGACGAGCATAAATTTCAAATGAAAACATTCCAGTTCTAAACCATGAACTAGTGATTAGTACACAACCTGCTCTGGTCCCCAACAAAATCACAACCTTACCTATATCAGTAGCTAGGGACACCTGTCATAGAAATTAAATACCATCGACTTTCTGAAAGAGTTCACTATTTCATTGATTTGATTTACAAAACAAATACTAGAGCCTATCTGAGCTCAAATTATTAACCATGAAAAGAGGAGTCAAGAGTGCTTACTTGAATAATCCCAAGCATGTTTAAGGCCTCGTATCCCATTCCACCTAATCCAAACTGAAAAACTTGAATTGTTAGTAGACCAGGTAAAAGTGGCAATAGGATTAGAACATTATTACAATTCTCATTTTTCTACTCAGCAATCAAGCTGTTTTGCAAATACATTATTGAAAGTGAGGAAAAAAATTTACATATAGACCCCACAATTCTTCAATTTTGTAATGTGGTCCTCTTTTTCTCAGTAAAAACAAGTACACCCTCATGGTAGTTTCCTTTGGCAAAGTTATTTAATTAGTTAACTAAACTATTATTAAAACAATTTAAGGGAGATAACCCAGACCAGACCTACCAATACACATGTCACAAAAAGATAAGGCGCAAATGAACATACATTCCAGGTGGTAAAAAAATTTGCTAATATCCCCCCCCCCCCCCAACCACCACCCACCCACACATTTTTCATCTAATTATAGTATTTTCAGTGTTATTAGCTCCGGCAATGTGTGGGGATGAGAGAGAGATTCAGTACCTCAGAACCAGAGTTTTGAGTGGCACCTTGACAGACTAAAATTATCCTCTTTTGTGCTTTTCTTCCAGCTGAAGCTCCAGAAGCCACTGGAGTATATGGAGTCTGCTTCAAATTCACTGATTGTTATAATTGACAACAAACAACAACAAGATTTTCCATTAAAGAGAACTTAATTCCAAGGAAGATTACCCAAATAACCCTGACTGGACAAGATTATTTTTAAAATTCAAGAAAAAATTCAGTAAAATTTGAAAATAATTTCCAGGCCAGTAAGAAATAGATTTTATTGTCTACACGCAAAAAACAAACTTGTCTCACAAGCACATGAATGAACTATAGTATTAACTAAAGAGAAAGCATGATGCAAATTAAGCACTAACAAGCTCCACGAACAATCAATGCATCAAACAAACAAATAAGCCAACAAAACAAATATAGAAATAGAAATGTTGTAATAAGAAAGAACATCCAACGTTGTGCACCTGGTTTAAGCGGTTGAGGCATATATTAGGAGTTCCACCTTGAACTTGTGGAGTAAAGTCTAGCACACTAACTCCACAATTGCTCTGCAAAAGAATCCGAAAATACTCCGTCCCAAGACCTAAACAGGAAGAGACAAAACATATTTACGTCAAGTTGCATATAAAAGCTACAATTGGTACTTGTACGGAAGCGAACAAAGCTGTACAACAAGCATTACATTGTCAGACCAAAATTTACATATCAAAGAACATACTAAGCGGTAATGAGCGGGTCTAAGAAGAACATATCAAGCAGATATTCTAGCTTAAAAAAAAAAATTTGGTTAGAACTTCTATAAAATTTATACTTGTATGGTCATATGGAATTGCCAGTACAACAATGCTTAAATGGGTCTGTAGATATTATGGCTCGGAGGAAAAAGAAAGAATGGCCCTGCCAAAAGGATGATCCCCAGGCCAGCATAAAAATGTGGTACCAATTCTTCAATTTAGTTTTTGCTTGCCAATAATTATTATAATGAATCATTTAAAACTATTTACCTTTGACAGCCAACACCATAACCCAGCCGGATGTAGAACCTGAATTAAATAGACTAAATTATTTACCTAAAAAGGAAAAAAGGAAAATGGACATTACCTAAAGCTGTTGCAACAAGAGCCTGGTTCACTGCATTGTGGGCTACAACAAGTACAGACTTGCCCTCGTGAGCCAAGATTCTGTTCCAGCAATTTCTGGCTCTGTCCCATAACTCCCTCACGGGGTAGTGTCCATCTATGTTAAAATTTGGTGCATCCTTCTGCCACTGAAGAAAATTACTGCCATACCTCTCCTTTCCTTCGTGCTTCAGTAAACCCTACAGCATCAGTTACAATGTTTATTCCCTTTTTTAAATAGGTAGGGCTTCAAATGTTACCGCTTCTAAACGACATTAATTTTTGTAAGAACAATAAATTAGTTTGTAATGTTGGTTTTCTTGTTTTCTTTACAACAATAAAAAGTAGAAGAGGAAACAAAGAGGTCTACTGAAACATGGGGCTCTTTTCTGCTTTTGAGGCGGAGTTGTACTACAAAAGATGATGTAAGAATGATCTAACCCTGGGTGCATCCTTTGCTTGTATAAAGATCGTTTATGATATAATATAGTATGAGCAACTTTTCTGATCCATGCATGTTTACATACCCACTTTATCAATTTACCTTGATCTGTCCAGATTCTGGCGGTGCCATGGTATATATTTTCTTTTGCGATCACTATTACGAAAACTTAATATAATTTTTTAAGTAGAAAAGGCCCTCGGATATTGAGTTTAATTTATACTCACTTGGAAAGAGTAGAGATCAATCTCTCTCAAGTCAGAGTCCGGAAGCATCTCCTCCTGTCGACTGTCCCATATTATCTCAGCTGTTTTCTTCGATCGGATGAGGGGACTGAATCACATATGACACCCCATATGAAGTCAGTAGAACAGTTAATATAACCAACCCAGATATACCAGAAATTAACAAAAGAGAATAAAACTAGCAATTATGCTCTTCCAGGAATGATTTGATCATATGATCCAAATAGATCAAGCATTTACAAAGGAATAGTTAAGATGTAACTGGGCTGTTCCCAGGAGCATGCCCAATTACATCATAACCATTTGGTTTGCTACCAAAATCATGGCAATTCAAACAAGGGGATTGGGAATGGGAAATGGGGAAGAACCTGGTGAAGCAAACATCGAAGGAATCTGAGAGGAGCATCTGGCGTGAGGTCTCGGCCTGGGACACTCCTTTCGAGGTGAGCACGGAGTAGTCGGAGCTGCCCTGGATGCGGCCTTCCTCGTTCCAGGTGCTCTGCCCGTGCCTCACCAGCACCACCCTCTTTGCATCTCGTAATCCCTGGAGCTTCTCCGCCGCACTCGGGGCCGCCTCCGCCTCCCTCAGGGTCGAGCAGCACGGGGAAACAGGTCGACGCCGGGCGGGGATCGCCGCAGTAGGGGAGCACACTAGTGAGAGCATTCTTTTCTTCTTTTTAATCTTGTTAAATTATTCTGGTCTAGTTCTTTTTGTCAGTATATCTGGTGCTCGTTTGCAGGGGAGACAACTCGGACGAGAGCCTGTAGAGTGGGGCCGGGAGGTTTGCTTCGCTCCTCATGGTCATCACTCATCAGACATCAGGTTCGCGCCGTTTGTTTGTGCGTTCTTTGGAGAAGGGACATCCACGTGGCACGAGGCCGCGCATTGGATTTGGCCCACTAAGCAGTAGGTGCATTGTAGTACAGTTTATAAGACTGTCCGATCATCCGATCTGAAATTGAAGGTAGAGATCGATCTAAGGTTTAGTGAACTTTTCTATCCATGATACGGCTCTTTTCTCAGACATTTTTATTAGTGTGTTTAAATGCCTCCATTTTTTTTTTCCTCCATCATGTCTCTATTTTTAAAAACTTAAATAACTCAAAGTTTAAAACTTAAAACTTCAAAATATAACCGTTAGATGTGATCTATATTATTTTCTCTGTGTATTCATAAAAAAATTATCACATTTTGATTTTTACTTTTATATGAATCAATAAGTTGAAAAATCAATGTCTAGAAATTATTCAAATTAGTTTATATTTTTACAAGTTCAAGATGAAAACCAAAACAATGTTGAAATGTCATAATTTTTTACACGTGTATAGATAAAATGATATAGTTCATATCCAACGGTTTTATTTTGAATTTTAAGATTTAAATTTTGAGTTATTAAAGTTTTTAAAAATGGAGGCACAAAAAATGAAGACATTTGAACCCTCCTCTTTTTATTAATATCCAACTTAAATACAAATTATCATATTTACTCAAGTTTTTAAATTTTTATTAAAACTACCCAAACCGCCAATTTAATTGGCGGTTTGGGGATTTTTTTTTTTAGAACAAGATTCTGAAATCATAAATATAACCATAATTTTTTTTATTCCAAACAAGATGCTTTCAATTATTTTTGAATCACAAATATAATCATAATTCATGCTTTCGATGATTTTTGAATCATAAATATAACCATAATTCACGGAAAACATTAACAAAAAAGTTTAGAATAAAATTGTGAAATCTAAGAGGAGACGGTTTTGAATTTTGAAAAAAAAAAATTACCGTGTAAAGAACATATATTGAACAATCATAGATAATTTCAATAATATTTGAATAATAAATGAAACCGTAATCTATTAGAAAATAAGCAAACACATACAATAAGTAGTAAATGCATTTTAAAGTGGTGGTCGTTTAGAGAGCATGGGTGCGTCATCGATTTTTTGACGTCATCAATATTTTGGCAATAATAAAGTTATGGCCATTTAGTGAGCATGGGTGCGTCATCGATGTTTTGGCATGAAATATCGATGCACTTCTGTCGTCGTTAAGCCGAACATAAAACATCAGTGCGTTATCGGTGTTTTTGCATGGAAGCATCGTTTTTTTTTTAAACTTTAAACAACTATAACTTTGGCTACGAAAGTCGGATTTGCGCGTATGACCCCAATTTGAAAAGAGGGGACGAGACAGTCAGGACTCATCCCAGGGAGCATCCTCGAACACCGGACGAAATCAGAATTGCAAAAAACATAGTTCAGTGCCTCAAAATTCAGTTTATGTTTTCTATCAATAGTAGACATACAACGACCAGTATTAGTTTTTTTCAAAAGCCTAAGATATTATTGAAGAATTACCCATATAATTATTTTAAAATGCATTTAATATTTATTGTGTGTGTTTTCTTATTTTTTTAATGGATTACGATTTCATTTATTATTCAAAGATCATTGAAATTATCTATGACTGTTCAATATATGTCATTTACAAGGTAATTATTATTATTTTTTCAAAATTCAAAACCGTCTCCTCTTAGATTATACAATCTTGTTCTAAACTTTTTTGTTGATGTTTCCATGAATTATGGTTATATTTATGATTCAAAAATCATCAAAAGCATCTAGTTTGGAATAAAAAAATAATGGTTATATTTATGATTTCATAATGTTGTTCTAAAAATAAAAAATAAATAAAAACCCAAACCGCCAATTTAATTGGCGGTTTGGGTAGTTTTAATAAAAATTTGAAAACCTGAGTAAATTTGATAATTTGTATTTTAAGTTGGATATTAATCAAAATATCGGCTTTTTCCAGTAGTAAGTTATTTATTGGATCAGTTCGAAATTGAATTGATAATTTTATATCACATGTTTTAAATTCATTTTTATATTAAGTACATAGATGTCCTGATCTGCCAATAGTTTTAATTTAAAGATCAAATTTCAGATTGAATATCAATGTTTTGATCAAATATTCTAGTTCGAAACATCTTTTTTATGCTTTTTTTTATGTGTAGAAGTCAAATTTTATTTAGACAATTTTTCGTTACATGTACCAAATTGTATCATCTTTCTGATTAGTCATGATTTTTTTTTAAAGATAATTTAAGAAACTTTTTAGTTGATTGATAATTAATTGATTATATTTTTATTTATTTCTATTTTTTATATCAATTAAGGAATGCTATTTGCTATTTAATATGACATTTTGTTTGAGTCTTTTTTATATAAATATGTTAAAAAGATTAAAAAAATATTATGTCATTTAAAGAATATTATTTATGTGTAGATATTATTTAAAAGATATTATTATCATTTAATTTAATTTTTTTATAAACATATGTCATTATATATGAGTTTATTTTATTTGTAAAATACTTCGATCGCAACTCATGGACACAATATTAGCAACTATATAAGCATGTACATTGGAAGAGTAGTTTGTTACCATTAGAGGTGTTCATTGGGTCCAGTTTATTCGGTTTTGAATCAAACCGAATTAGTTTGGACTAAATGCCTCGGTTTTTTCGGTTTAATGGTTTGCTTTGCTTTTTAAAACCAAATTTTAACTTTGGTTCGGTTCGGTTTGGAAATTTTCAAAACTGAAATACACGAACCGACCGAACTTTTATGTATTATGAATTTGGTCCGAACCGCCTCGGTTTATTTCTTAATACCCCGATTTATTTCTTAATTAATTGCTTTAAATACTTTGATTTATTTTTTATAATTCTATTTTATTTCTTAATATACTTTGGTTTATTATAAATTAATTGCTTTAAATAAAAAAATATATATTTCGGTTTGAACCTAACAAATCGAAATAAAACTTTAGTTCGGTTCGATTCGGTTTGGTTTTATTTTTGAAACTAAATTATAACTTTGGTTTGCCTAGTTCGGTTCGGTTTCAACCGAACCGAACCGATGAACACGCCTAGTTACCATAGTGACAAATGAATTATTCGGGTTTGGTTTGGCGAGATCAAAAATTCGTGCTTCGGGAATAATTTGGGTATAATTCGGGAATTATTTGGAATTATTCGGACCAGAGATCTCAATCTACAGGGAAGCAAAAAAACAAAAAAAAATGTTATGGGAAAATTTTGTAAAAAAATTCACAAATAATTCATAAAATTCATCAAATTTGCAAATTATTCAAAAATAATTTAGTCAAAGTCCAGTTAACTGAATAATACGGTGTTTAATTATTCATCATAAAAAAAAAACGAATTTGCGAATATGCTTGTTAATTGTTACCGCGCGGAAAGGAGACTAAAAAGTTGATTTATGCTGTGTAGCGGATCAAACCATATGTACTCGTAGATTTTTTTTTTTATTTAGAATTACGTTAAAATAATTCATTCAAACAAGCCTTGTAAGGCAGGATTTTCTGTAACTAGCCTCCACCGATCCCTAGGATCGGTGGAGCAAAAAAAATCACAACTACACCGGTCCCTAGGACCGGTGGAGGCCACTTTTCCTCACCGCAATTACTCGGCCACAGAAGATCCCAGCAAGCCCTCCACCGATCCCTAGGATCGGTGGAGCTTTGTTCTCAAAATCCGCCCGCAGCCACACCCATTTTTCCTTCTTCTTCTCCCCTGTCCGAGCCTTCTTCTCCAAAACGGTGAGTTTTTATTTTATTTTTTTATTCTTTCAATATACTCCACCATTTGTCCATCCAATTGTTTCAAAATGTTCAGATCGTCGAAGAGAATTAGAAACTCTTCAGATCTACGATTTTGATAAGGTAAAAATTCTTTTTTTTGTAATTTTTTTATTTTAGCCGAATTAAAATAAATAAATAATTTAATTTAGTTTGTTTAGTATTTTTAGATTGTTTTTGTGAAATGTAGTGTGAAATTAGTATTTGGTGTAATTTAGTGTTAATTTGGAGTATATTTAGTGTAATTTAGTGCTAATGTAGTATTAATTTAGCGTTTATTTGATTTTAATTTAGTGTAATGTAGTGCTAATGTAGTGTTAATTTATAGTTCATTTGATGTTAATTTAGTGTAATTTAGTATTTATGTAGAATAAATTTGTGTAATTAAGTATTCATGTAGTATAATGTAACTTTTTAGTAATATGTATTATAATTTGTATAAAATTAGATAAATGTGTGATGACTCTCATGGTGTTTAAAATTAGATAAAATTATAAATGTGTAAAATTAGTAATATTCATGAAGTTTAAAATTAGATAAAATTATAATATATAAAATTAGTAATATTCATGAAGTTTATTATTAAAATCAAAATTAGATGATATGTTTTTTACATAAATTTTGATTATTGTAGCCATATGCTTGAAAAAAATGTTTGTTTATATAATTATGTGTGATGACTCTCATTAGTTGCAAAAATATTGTTTATCAAATTTTCTAACAGAGTCAATGGATAATGTGAATTATCCGGAGCTGTTGAAATTAGCACCACAGAACCACAGAGCATGGAAAGTTCGTGATATGGTAATTTTGATTATATCTATTAATTATTTGTTGCAAATAAATATTATATGAAGTATTTGAAGGGTTTATAATGTTTTATTTCTTTTTGGCAGCCTTCCTCTTCATTGAACCAGATAAATTCACATAAGACTCGTATTACTTACAACAATCGGATGGAAGATGCTATGAAGAGATTAGGGTTGTATCAAATTGCTCGCCTTAATGATTGCAAGATTGATCCGCATTTGATTAGTGCTCTGGTTGAGAGGTGGAGGCCGGAGACCAATACATTTCATCTACCTGTCGGTGAGATGACAGTGACGTTGGAAGATATTGCATGTCTATGGGGCTTACCGATTAAGGGTAATTAACTAATTAAAGTTGTTTATCGGTTAATTTAAATAACTAATTTTTTAAGGTGAATTGTTGATTGTATAATTCTTTTAATTTGCAGGTGACCCGATTACTGGCACCAGCGATACTGATTGGAACCCATACTTAGAGTATGATCTAGGGGCTGATCCGGCTCTTTTTTACGATAACCTCATTGAGACAATGCCATATAAATATAGGATTTATAATCCTAACACATCGAAAGAACGATTGTCCGTCTCTGCTTATTCGATTAGACTGAAATGGGTGCGGGCCAAATTTAGTGAACCCTTACAAGAGTGGGACAGTAATGAGAGACTTGCACAGTACACCCGAGGTTTTTGTATGGATTTATTCGGGTCAGTTATGTTTCCGGATTCTAGTACGGATGGAGTCCCTGCGATGTACTTGCAATTCATTAATGATCTAGAGACTCCACAAGAATACAATTGGGGAGGTGCCGTACTCGCACATCTCTATCGGGAGTTGTCACGTGCTTGCCTTGCAGGAGTAGACACGATAGCGGGTCCGATGTTGTTGTTATAGATTTGGTCATGGACTCGATTTACTATTGGTCGGCCTAATCCCCGCGAAGAGCCACCTCCCTTCGGTGGTGCAGATGAGGATACGAGAAATGCTTTCGGTGTGAAGTGGACCACTCGACATTTGTGGAAACACAACCCTCACTTACGTATAAAGATTTATAATTCGAGATGAATTCGATAGATTTATAATTGTTTTTTAAAATTTATATTTTTTTTGACAGGTGGTACAGCCACATATAGAGATAGCTTCGACAGACTAGCTGATGAGACAGTTAACTGGCGACCATACGTTGATTACTATGATCAGTTACCTAGACATGTTCGAGGACAAAAAAGGTATTGGATGAGCTGCGGTTACGTAATCCATTTCTGGATGGTAGAGTATCAGCATGCAGATAGGGTCATGCGCCAGTTTGGTAGGTACCAAGAGATCCCGCCTCCTCCTCCTCTACCATTTGATGAGATCAGTTATTTAAGAGAGGCGTGGCATCACGATGGCAACGCAACAAGGGATGGTTGTTGGAAGATTACTCATAGTGAGTTCATCGAGAAGCATGCAATAATAATTAGAGAGCGGAGACCATATGACATGGGGAGGCATCATATGTACATGCATTGGTTCAACGCGCGTGGTATGAGATCGGTGTATCTATCAGATAACATTCCGGAAGCTCTACGACGTCAGCCTCCCCCGCGAACAGAAGATGTTGCAACAATGGCGTACGTTCCTCATGGTCATAGGCATTCTCGTGTGGTTCGTACATTATTTATTTTTTCAATCAAATTAGATTTTTCAATAATAATGTGCAATATGTCACAGTTCAAAATGTGTTATGCAGATTTCTCGAGAGATACAATTCACTATGCAGGCAATAGATATGGTGAAGATCCCGGGACAAATGGCATATGGCAAGCTGATGCTCGAGCATGCCCGTGCCATTATGGAGGACATTGATCAGATTCACATATTCCGAGGCATACTCGAAAGTGCTGGGATCCCTACGGACCTGAACATGATCAATTTGAATGATGATATCCCTGATCAGCATTACCATATCCCTTCAGCTACAGAGCCTCCCCCGACGTGAGACAACTTCATGAGCGGCACACAGCATGGACAGATTTCTCAGTTCATGATTGATGAACTAGCGGGAGGCTTTAGTATGATGGGACCATCCACTTCAGGTTATGCTCCATCCACTTCAGGTTATGCTCCATCCACTTCAAATTATGCTCCTTCCACTGCAGATTCAGGAAATCTTACAGCAGATTATGCTCCATCCTACTGGGATCCACCTGTTGGAGACCGTACAAGGCAGCCTACTGACCCGTACACTCCCGGGACTGGTGCCCTTGGACCACCGCGTGTGCGCAGACGAAGGAATTAACATGTTTTGACTGAGTAAGTATCTCTATTAAACATACTGTCTCGAGAAGTCCATCTTTATCAATAACCTCATAGTTGTTATGGCCATAATACATCGGTCTTACATCATGTTTTCTTGCTTTCTCATTACGACGATGTAAAACTTGTGTAATGTTCATTGAAAAATCCAATCCCGTTGCCTCCCATCCAATCGCAACCTCCGGCCTATTTACAAACCAGTCGACGCTTATAAAATGTCTTATCAACAATTGCACACACAGGTAGTTGTCTGGCAATCCTAAATACACTGTTTAGTACCTCAGAGCCATTACTTGTCATTATACCCCACCGATTAAGGAATCCATCATGCACTTGTGCCCACTTATGCAGAGCCAAAGGCTCTGCATCAGAGTTGCGGAGCCGTTTACCAAATTTCATAATGTAGTCATGTACAGCTGCATCTCTTTGCTTAATCAAATCCATCCCTTCTTCAAATCTCCAGATTTTTTTTTTCTCAACAAATTTCTTGAATACCTTTTTGATCCACTTTTGAGGGTATCTTTTCCAAATATTTTCACAAATATGCTGTGCACACAGTCGGTGTACAGCTTCACCTTGTTCCTCACACCATCCCAGATTAGGAGCCTCAAACACCCCTCGTATACCAAGATGCTGGTCCGAGATGACACATATTTTTCCTGGTCCGACAACATTGGTACGCAACCAATTCATAAACCAACCCCAATTTTCTATAGACTCTTTTTCACAAATTGCAAATGCAAGTGGCAAGAGTTGTTGCTCTGCATCGTAAGCACAAGCCATAAAAAGTTTACCCTTATACCTTCCGGATAAGAACCCGGCATCAACACTGATAACGGGTCGAAGATGAGGCCATGCCTCAATGCATGGCCCAAATGCCCATGCAACCCGGTTGAAAATATTGATATTAAACTTGGTTGATGGTTCACTTTCTAGTAGGTACTGTGTACCTGGATTAGACGCTTTGATGGCAGCCAAAAACGATGGCAGCACCTCGTAAGACTTCTCCCAACTCCCAAACAAGTCCGCAATTGCAAGTTCTCTACCTCTCCACAACTTATTATACGAGGGCACTACTGTCCCAAATTTAACTTTAACCAGATGCTTGACCATTTTAATGCTTAACTCCAGATCATCTTTCAAAGCCGGTTTAATAATATCAGCAATTACTCTAGAAGTCATTTGATGACTATCCAACCTTTCAGCACTGCCAAAACATGTGTGGATAAACGGGTTGGTGGAAATTGTCCATGCACCTGTTGGTACTACAATTGCATACAATTTCCATTGGCATTTTGAAGATTTACATTTAACTCTATACTTGGTTTTGCTGCTGTTTAGCACGTCTAACTCTGTGTTTTTGTTTAGGTGAAATTCAGCAAGTTCTGATTTTAGTTTGGCTTTGGATTCAAACATTTGACCTTCAGCAAATTTTTCATCTAACCTGGGGGGGTTCGCAAAAAATGCACGATCCGCGTATGGCATTGGCAAATCATCGTGGAATGAGGAACATGGATGCTTAGGTCCTCGATTGAGAAATGGGATCGAGTTGTGCCAATCCTTCAATATTTCTCTGTCGTTCATTTCAGCTTCCGCTTCGTCCATATCTGCGTTCCATGCTTCATCCGAATCATCATCATCAAAAGAACTTCTATCAGATTCTGTGTCTTGATCTGATTGCTCACAAAGGTCGTCACCGGCCTGAACCAGATGTGTGTAGGTGGGTACAGGTACACTGCCCGAATTAGGATCAAAGCCGGTCTGAACCGACGATGTGTTACTACCTCCGGGCAAACTATCTGGACACGGATCATAACTGGTTTGGTTTCTAGCCTGGTGCGCCTCAGCTACCAATTCTATAACCTTAAATCCAGCCACTTGAGTTGCAGTTTGTTTAATGACATCCCAAGTTTCCTCATTTTCTATCCGAAATAGTGAGAAATGGTACGATCCGGGCGGTGCTGTGTTCATACGTACCCTGATTGTCAATTTGACTCGACTCGGAAGCAATTCAAGTCCAACGTATATTTGCCGTCTTATAATAGCAAAACTGGTAGAATCAGATACAGTAAAGGTAAATGCAGCCCCTATGTCATAACCAACACCTGTTGAAGTGCTTTGGAGGTTACCACCATAATACACATTGATCAATAGCAGTGACATTTTGCTGAACAAAAATCAAACACTAAATTAATAAACATATGAGTAAAAAAAATACTAAATAAACATATGAATAAAAAAAACACACTAAATATATAAACATATAAAAAAACACTACATAATATATGAGTACAGAAAAACAATAAATATAAACATATGAGTAAAAAATAAACTAAATATAAATATATGAGTAAAAAAACTCAAAATATAAACATATGAGTAAAAAAAACTAAAATATAAACATATGAGTAAAAAATAAACACTAAATCAAACTCTAAATATTTTTCAATTTTATAACACTAAATATAAGCATATGAGTAAAAAAAAAACTCACAATAATAATCAGAAGACGATGCTGAGTACAATGGTGGTGGCGATCTGTTCATATGACAACTCCTCTACTGAATCTGAAAAAAACAAAATAAGAAAAAATAGAAGGAAGAAGAAAGAAAAATGGAGATCGGGAAGAGAAGAAGAAGGGTGCGGCTGGGTAAATGGTATAGTGTGAACCTACACCGATCCACAGGACCGGTGGACTAATTTTTAAGCTACACCGATCCACAGGATCGGTGCAGGTGCGTTTTGGTGTAATCCTCCGTGTAACCGTTGTGGCAGACGAAAAATGAGCTACACCGGTCCCTAGGACCGGTGTAGTTTTGCTTTTTTTTGCTCCACCGATCCTAGGGATCGGTGGAGGCTAGTTACAGAAAATCCGGCCTTACAAGGCTTGTTTGAATGAATTATTTTAGCGTAATTCTAAATAAAAAAAAAAATCGTACTCGTATCCTCTGCATTAACTCAAAAAAGAATCTTCTGAGTTAATAAATCTGGACCGTCCAATCTGCTTTAAAATTCGTGATAACTACATCCACACTAAAATTATAAGCTGTGGTCGGATTGACTCCATTTAAAATCAGACGATCGAGATGGGTTAACTCAAACGATGCTCTTTTGAGTTAACGCAGACGATGCGGACTCAAACCATATTGGGTATTTTCGTTGGGATTGAATTGTTTGCCTCCTTGGGGGCAGGAATTTCCTGGCCCCAGAGTCACTGCTGGTGGACCCCCTAAATCCTAAATCTCTAAATTGTAAACCCGGTCCCACCCCGCAGTGACTGAGGGGGCAAGTGATATGCTTCCATTTTCGTTCCAATTTGCTGATATTAAAAAAAAAACGAGGTGGGAAAATCGAAGACGACTAGATTGGTCCAGAACACCTCAGATCCAATACAACCCATCGAGACCCAAAATAATTTCGACAAAGTTCAGGCCGAGGTACGGCATGTTCGAACCTTTTAAGCCCAACTCATCTCCGATCAATAAAACAGTAAAATTCGTAGTTTCTGCATGAAGTCTCGAGCTCTCCTTTCCCATTAAAAAGCTGAAGGTTGTACAATGTACATTGAAACAAAATAAAGAAGAAAGCACAAATAAAATATTTGTCCCGGAACATGTCAATGCATCTTGTATATCCCATACTTCTGTAGTTAGCATTAATTTTAATGAATCAAATTGCAGTTGGCAAAGTGATTATGCAGTTAGCATTAATTAAACAAGCAATGGGTCTTAAAATGAATCAATTCCTATATTTTTATTAAACAGATGTATTAAACAAAACTACAGTAACCAAAAAGATAAAAGAAAGAAATGATCGCTATAAAATACAAAATAAAAAGAATGTTTATCAACCGAATCACACAGTACACCACATGAAAATCAGTAAATGTTCATCTACACCTTTTTTTTTTTTTTTTTTCATTTTGTACCAGGGTCTTTAATAGGCTCTGCTGCCGTTTCTTCTTTTGGGGCTTTCCCCAACTGGATTACGGGCAAGCTGTTCCGCCTCTTATCCCACCACCAGTAACCGCCATATGCGGCCATACCGGCAAATGCCAGCGTAAAAATCACCACTGCAGCTATCACACCCGGGTGCCCTTGCTTATTCTGGTGTTTCTTTCTATGCCCGACCACCCCATAATCATTCGACCTGAGTTTGAAGTACCCCTGATAGGCAGACCCCAACTGCTCGACCGTCTGTATTGGATAGTCCATGATGTAACAATTTTTTGCCGTGTAAGCATATAATGCGCCCCAACATACGCAGCTTTGCGCGCATGTTTTCTCGCACTCATCCAAAGACTCCACTGCTATTGTCTCCATAATGTTGGTGTATTCTACTTTGACACCACTTTTTCTCACTACTGAGAAACCGCTATTCTGATTGCCACAGAAATCTCCAGTATCTGTCTGGAGGCATCCGTCTGTGCCATTGACTAGACATGAACACTGGAAAGGAGATCCAGGTATACATATCCCATACGCACCGCATATGCCGGGCAACCCACATGGTTCTGTTTGTGCCGTGTAAACCAAAACCCATGTATTATTGTTCCAGTAGTAAGCGTACAAATTACCATCCGGCTGTAATGTCAGCCGGTGAAAACCCAAATTTCCACGCTCAAATGAGTCAAAAGGAATTCGATCAATATAAGCTCCATCCCTAACATAATAAATACCCAAGAAACCACGGGGGTCCACTTGCGCATAGATATCCTTCAAAGCGTTGGCTTTGAGAGCAGTGTGTGACCAATAATTCAGTTCCTGGCCTCCTTGGAACTCCATGAACAAGGCAAGATATGCTATACCAATACGCAAGGTGTATCGTTTGTCAGCTGTGTGCAATGAAGCTGTGGTTGAAGAGGACAATATCTGCCCTTGTACAAGTGTGTCGAAAGGATAATCAAAGCTCTGCCAGAGAGAAGAATCCGCACCGACAGAATTGTATATTTGGAGATTTGAATTATTGCTAAGGGATAGATAGTCGCCACCGGCCGATTTAGAGGCCCAGACCGGGCCACCTTGGATGGTTACGTCAGTCAGGACAAGGTTGCCGTCAAAAGAAAAGGTAGTCGAGTTGCCCCAGTTGGGCAAATTGAAAGGGTTAGCACGCCATACTTGCTGCGTAGACGGTAGGTGAATTATAGCCAAATCAAGCTTTGCCGAACCAACATTCAAGAATCCGAATGCAAAGACGCCAGTGATGTCGGCAAGGAGGGGCTCAAATTGAGCATTGCTGCTTGTTGGTGAGGCCGTGAAGCCCTTTATGATCCTTGTTGGTATGTTCGAGTTGGCAGCTGTACACCGAACTGTAAGCAATAGTAACATGTAACATACAAAGAGGCTTATTGATCTCATTGAATGAATTGGGAAGTTCAGCATGTATTGTAGTAGATAGTAGAGAAAGAGAAGAGGAAAAGGAATTGGGGGTCAGCAATGAGAGATCAAGAGGAAGTATGTTAGTATAACGTGGTAAGCTGATATGAAAGGATAAAAGAAAGTCAAAGCTTGTGATTGATAGGGTATTAAGATGTGTTGACTAATCTTTAATGTTTTTTAATGGACTACGAGTGGTACCCCAGTCATTTACATGGCCTTCAAGGATTCCAAATTCATGGCTCGTTTTCCAAAATAAAAATGCAGATAGTACTAAACTAAACTCTATTTCCATCTCATTGCAGCATGATTGGAATTAATCTTGATGCATGATCAGATCAGAAACAGACGTCTGTGATCTGGCTGAGAACATTGATAGAAACTGCAGTAAAGGAGAGCAGCCGAACTTGTACACTTTTGTGATTGTGATGCTGAAATTGGGAACAAGTTCCTTGTTAATTATTTGTCTATTTCTATGAGACAATAAAGGTAATTAATTTACGTGCCTGCTGTCTCATAGAATGGATAATACAACGTGATGAGCAGATTATTCAGAAATCAGAATTCCTTTTCTTTTGTTTTTAAATTATGTGCATAAGTAGAAGAAAAAAGTTCGAAGTTTGTCCGAACTTTTTTATAACAAAGATTTAAGAAATTAAGACTATTGTCTTTTTTTTTTTAATATTAAATAATCTTAAGAGAATTGGCCAGCTCCAACAAGATTGTTAATTGCCATCTTTATTTTTGGGATTTTGCCATATTCACTTTAGCATCGTTAAAATTTGCAATTGATTTGTACACAAAAATAATAATAAATAATATACTATATTGCAATATAGGAAAGAATACTAAATAATAGACTATTGCACATCACACGGCCACAATTTTCGTGGCTTGAAAAATACCAAGTAATTTGATTGACAGGCTATTTATTTTATGAAATCTTGTATTGAAATGATTTGAACTTTTTTTATGATAAGAGTGTTGTTTTCTATTTTGTGATTTTCATGATTTCCACCTAGTTTTGGAATGTTTCAATCAATTCCAAGTTGGAATTATTCTTGCAATCCTCTGTGATCCGATATTTTCATATCTCGTCTGTTTTTTTTGTTCTATTGCTTAGTTAGGTTCTGTCAATAGGAATGTGAAGATTTAACAGCTGATCTGCAAGTAGTCCTCTTGCTGGATTTTAAGATTTGTAAGTCAGCAAAACATATAAGAGGTAAAGTGCAGCTGCATGAAGGTAGAAATTTTATGATCCATTTGTCAAAAGTTCTCAGTGGTCATTCTTTATTTTCTAGATAGGTAATAATCTCTTCATGGTGAAACTCTAGTTTATCCTTGATTTTTAGATAGATAGCATGAGCAGGATGGCTATGCCTTCTCTTTTGAAGCAATACAGAAGACACCAAAGGTATTATATCTACCATAATGCATAACTTCACCAAATGTGCTTCATTTTTTATTATAATTTTTTAATATGCATGCTTTATATCTAATTACTTTTAATTCCTGATTAGTGTGAATTAGTATTTAGTTACTAGAATTATCTAAATTATGCAAAATATGCTAAATTATACAACATTACACTAAAACAAACTACATTATTCAAAATATGCTAAATTATACTAAAATATATTAAATTAAACTAACTTATACAACCTTATACTAAAATTATCTAAATTATGCAAAATATGCTAAATTCAACTAAAATAAATTAAATTATACTAAAACAAACTGAAAAAAAACTGGTTCTAAATTTTAATCTACTAAAACAAATTATGCTAAATTATACTAAAAAAACTGAATTCTGCCTCAGTTCCGGCCTCTATTTCTGGATGGAACAAGCTGTTTCGGCCTTTCCCGAACTATCCACATTTCTGGGTTTTTGTTTCAGCTGGGAACAGAGAGTTTCGTCCTGAAACAGGCTGTTTATGCCGGAAACAGTATGTTGTGGCCTTTCCCGAACTATCCACATTTCTGCATTTTTGTTTCTTCCAGGAACGGAGTTGTTTCGTCCAGGAACAAAGTCTGTTTTTGTAGGAACTAATTCTGTTTTGGGCAGAAACTATTTTTGTTTTTTTTAAACAAACTAATAACAAAAATACCTTATAAATAACAAACTAAACAACATAAACTCCAAATGAAAATATAAATGACAAACTAAATAACATAAACTCCACATAAAAAATACCCTATAAATAACAAATAATAAAGGGAGCATCTAGCTATCCCCCCGTAACAATCCCCCATTCCATCCCCCAGTCATTAACTACTTTAATAACTACTAACTACCTAGGGGGACCACTTACTATTTGGGGACCACATAATATTTGAAAGATTTTACAACTGGCGCGCGCAAGTATTCATCTATAATGCATCAAGTATTCACATATAACACATCAAGTATTCATACCTAATATATCAAGTTTTTAAAAAAAAAAAAACTAGACACGTTTTTAGAGGTGGGATTTTTTTTCTTCGTTCAATCTAATCAATATTTATGACGATCGGTGAGGAATTTTGCAAATCTAAAACCATAAATGTTTTTGACATAATTTTATCTTTAAAATGAGATCCATGATGATATACTTTCGAGTTGTCCGTTGTACAAGTATTCATCCTTATCGAGAAAGTATTCATCATCGTCGTGCAAGTGCAAATATAGAAACTGGACACATCACTCATCCATCTTTTACACGTTTTTAGAGGTGGTTTTTTTTCTCCGTTCAATATAACCAATATTTCTGACGATCTATGAGGAATTTTGCAAATCTAAAACCACGAACATTTTCTACACAATTTTATCTTTCAAATGAGATCCATGATGACATACTTTCGAGTTGTCCGTTGCACAAGTATTCATCTCTTATCGAGAAAGTATTAATCCTCATCGTGTAAGTGTAAATATAAAAACTGGATACATCACTCATCCATTTTTTACATGTTTTTAAAGGTGGGTTTTTTTTTCTCCGTTCAATCTAACCAATATTTCTAACGATCTGGGAAGAATTTTGCAAATCTAAAACTACGAACGTTTTCTACACAATTTTATCTTTCAAATGAGATCCATGATGACATACTTTCGAGTTGTCTGTTGCACAAGCATTAATATCTTGTCACGCAAGTATTCACACATAAGATATTAAGTATTCATTTATACACATTGAAGTATTCATATCTAAGACATCAAGTATTCATTCATATATCTCTAATTTTTTTTTCAAAATTTGTTTTTATGTCATTTATTTAATACGCAGTGGCCTAATTCACCATTAATAAAACTTTGTTCTTTGCAAAACTCACTACTTCATGAGGAAGGAGAACATAAGCATGAAAAAGATTAATTGCATATACATATACAAAATTATTTTGATATGATCGACAGTGACGGATCTGACCCGGTAGAGACGTGCTCTAATATTCATTCAAACACATTGAAGTATTCATTCATACACGTTGAAGTATTCATTCCTGGCAGAGGCGTGCTTGATTGGGATGGAGTGATGGATGATCTCCGGAGGAACGTTCGCTAGAGCAGGAGCAGCAGGCATAGAGGGAAAAAACCGAGGCGAAAGTGTAAAAGGGAGGGAGCTTATTGTATTTATCATTTTGAGGTGGGAGAGGGAGGGGAACTTATCAATGGAAAAAACGGAGGTGGAGGAGGAGGTGGGATGCGGAGGTGGGAGAGGGAGGTAGAGGCGGAGGTGAGGTGAGGTGAGGTGAAGGTGAGAGAGGGAGGTGGGAGGCGGAGGTGGGAGGCGGAGGCGGAGGTGGGAGAAGAAGATGGAGGTGAAAGAGGAAAATAGAGGTGGAAGAGAAAGGGAGAAAGGGAGAAAGAGGAAAAAAATAAAGGTTGTTAGAAATAGTAGTTATAATTATAGTTAAAATAGAAAGTTAGTTGGGGGATGAAATGGGGGATGGATAGGTGGGGGATATTATAATTACCCAATAATAAAATACCCTATAATTAACAAATAAGCTTCTTTCTGAATCCGAGTGTAGTGTGAGAGTGAAAATGTGGTGCGATTTTATAACTAAAACTTTTGGATCTCGGACCGAAATGTCAATTCGGTCCTGGCTAAAAAAACATTTATTTACGTGATGTAAGACAACTTGTGCATTGATTTTGATCAAAGGACTAATCTTCACTTAATTTTTAAATAATAAATGCTAGGTTAATATATGTGTGAGCAAGTTGGTATCTTTTCATTTCATAGTGATTTAGTTAAAAGAAAAAGTGGCTCATTTTAACAAATTAAGATGATTGAATTAATTGAACAAGAAAAATAAACTGAGAGGATTGGTATCTTTTCATTTCATAGTGATTTAGTATTTTTTTTTAATATCTATTAATGAAAGAAATCTAATATATATATATAGAGTTAGGCTGGGGTGCTATGGATAGCATAGAGGCCTCTATGCTACGGCTCAATATTCGAGTTTTCAAAATCCAAACGGTCGATCCGAACCGTTCATTTTATTCTCCATATTAATATCTGCTTGGAGACCAAATTTTACATTTTTCTGAATTTTTCTACTATTTATTAAGTATTTTACAAAATTGTTGATCCAACGGTGGCTGCACAAAACAGTAAAACCGTTGGATTAGCGATTTTCAAAGTGGCTTAATAAATAGTAAAAAAATTCAGAAAAATGTAAAATTTGGTCTCCAAGCAGATATTAATATGGAGAATAAGATGAACGGTTCGGATCGACCGTTTGGATTTTGAAAACTCGAATATTGAGCCGTAGCATAGAGGCCTCTATGCTATCCATAGCACCCCAGCCTAACTCATATATATATATATATATATGTAAATAAATGTTGCTACCAAAACGAAAATACATTAAATTAAGCCCATATCGAGTATTTAATTATATATGCCATTATAATTCATCGTTACTGGGTCTTCTAGGCATAACGTACGTCCACTCGTCCAGTCTTGCGCAAGCACAAAGTGGTATTAATAAGCAACTGATTAGTTAAATTATTCCCTCAAGTTGGTTAGTGGCATGCGAGATTGCTAACAAGAGAAAGATTAAGATGAAATTGGAATAAAAAAATATGTATCGCGCAAATCAAGGGTTGGGTTAGATAAATAGTTTGTTTGATAGCGGTTGACCTGTAAAATGTGTCCAGGTTTACGACTTATGACACTGACTTATTTGATTTATTAAACTAAATAGTAATTTAGTAAATTAATTGCTAGATGATAAAATCACGACTATTTGGCTTTCAAGCACCGTAGTTTAATCTGGCAATCTCCTCTTATTTTCTCTTGCCATGTTAAATAAAAAGAAAAGAAAAAGAAAATATGACTCCGAAAGGTCACTGCAGTTTGTATACAAAACCAAATAGTCGTTAGTTGATAATTTATTTATTTATTTTAAATCAGATATTTGATTCCAACACACACCAGACTGAAACTATTGTCCGGTATATCATTATATTTGGATTCTAGGTGTTTCCCTTCCGCTTAATTTTAGGGAAAGCGGTTGTTTGGCTTCAAGTTCCCAAATGTGTTAGAAATCACAAGTAATTTATTAGCTAAGATAATCAAAATATCTGATAAAAGTCAACTGGCTGAAATTTCGCCGGAGAGGGTTTTTTTAAGGAGTAAAAACAAACCAAGCACCGCCCAGCAGTAAAGCTAAGTATGGTCCAGGGATATAGAAAGTTATGTGCAAATTGGTCTGTGCATTTTGATCTAATTCAAAAATTATTACAATTTACGATGCTTGTCAAAATTTAAAGAAGTGTAAGCTTAGAAACGATTAATTGTGAACTTAATAATTTTAGCAAATTTTAGCTATAATCTCTTATTATTGTTTATGTATTTGCGCATAATTGACCTCTTTGTAGTTTGAGACATCCATTTTAATCAAATTAAATATGCTTCCAAATCCTGTTTAAAAGATGTTAATTATCCCATCTAGACAAAAGGTTTGGACCAGAAAGAAAATTCCTCCATTTCACCAAAAGAAGAAAATAAAGGAAACAAAGATAACACTCAAAATATGCTTTTTAAGGCGGAGGATCTAAGCATTCATCATCACCTATGATCAGGGATTGGAAAGAACATATCAGTCACTAACATGTGCATGTGGATTTAGACTTAAATTCAAATTTGCCCTGGTTGCTTTTTGATAATAGTTGTTACCTAATAGCGTATGCAAACTGCAAAGGTCTCAATTTATGAAATACATTAATAATAAAGAAAAGAAAAAAATTACAGCTAGTACATTATTGACAACAGAGCAGAAATAAATCTCAACTTAATCATTATTTATTATACAAAGATGATTAGATCCAAAATTATCACAATAAAATCAATCAGTTAGTTGATTAATTGTCTATAAATTTAAGTTTACATTCTATTTGTTTGTTATTGCTTTGTAAAAAAATGCATTAATTTGGCACAACAATAACTCAGAAAAGGCCTCCTCTCACACCATATCTTCAGGTATTCTTCTTCTTCACATTTCTAATCAAGAATTTGCAACAATCATGTACTCATTGACCTGAGATCCTTGAAAGATATTGGAGTCATTTCCTGATTCGAACCCGCTAGCTGGAGCCGCAACAACCGGCTTCGTCTCTGGTCCCAGTACCAGTACACTCCATACATACCCAAACCCGCGAAAACAAGCGTAAAGATCACCACCACTGCTGTTGCTGCTCTGTGTCTCTCCCCGCTATCACCGCCTCCCTGTTGCCTAACTTTAAAGTACCCTTGATGGGTGTCTCCTGATGCCTCAACTGTTTGAATTGGATAATCCATCAAGTAACAAATATTCATAGTTTTTGCGAACAATGCCCCCCAACAAGTACAGTTGCGCTCGCATATCTTCTCGCATTCTGCCAATGATTGCACCCGTACTGATGACATGAGTTCGTTGTACTCCACAGTGACACCACTTCTTCTTAAAACCGAGAAACCGCTATGTCCCTTGCTGCAAAAATCACCTGAGTCTGTTTGGAGGCAACCATCTGTGCCATTTACCATACAAAAACATGATGGCTTACCCGGATAACATAACCCATATGCCCCACATATGCCGGGCAGCCCGCACGGCTCCGACACAGCTGTGTAAACCAGATTCCACTTGTCATTATCCCAGAAGTATGCATGTAAATTACCATCATTCTGTATTGTCACACGGTGAAACCCAAGATAGCCACGGTCAAATGAGTCGAATGGGAGTAGCTCGGCCTTTGACCCGTCACTGTTATAGAAACCAAAGAAACCTAGCGGTTGCACTACACCATAAATTGTTGTTCCCTTGGCTCCAAACGGACTGTGCCTCCAATAATTAATCTCATGTCTTCCACCAAATTCCATGTATAAGGCAATATGTGACCCCACGATTCGCAAGCTGTACCGCCTGTCTGGAGTGATGAGTGAAGTCATGGATGTGAAATTCTGACCTTGTACAAGCGTGTCAGATGGTTGATCGAAACTTTGCCAAACAGCTGAATTCCCGTCAGATGACGAACAGATTTGGAGGTTTGACGTGTTACGAAGGACCAGAGAGTCACCGCCTGTTGAGTTAGAGGACCACAACACGCCCTCGTGGATGCTTTTGTCGGTTAGGACCAAGTTTCCGTCAAAGGAAAAGGTCGTTGATTGGCCCCAATTAGCTAGATTGGAAGGGATGGCGCGCCAGACCGGCTGGGAGGAAGGGAGATGGACCACTGCCAGGTCGAGCTTTGTGGGACCCACACGCATGAAACCAAAGGCAAAAAGGCCAGTTGGATCGGCAAGAAGAAGCTCAAACTCGGAGTTGACCGGGCCCGGGGTGGCACTGAAGCCTTTACGGAGCTCGGTGGTCTTGATCGATGCACCGGCAACTGTGTGGATGAATGCCAGTATTGATACAATGTAAAATACAAAGAAGGCATCTGATTGGAATCCCTTCTTTTCTGTAATTGTCATTTATTAAATTTATTGGTATCAGTTATGAATAATTGAGGATCAGAAAGGAGAAGAGGAAAGGGAAGGGATGACTGCGGATCAAGAGAAAGGAACTAGGTAGGCATTTTTTTGTTTTTTACATTAAATGATTGAAGCAAAGTCAGAGATGAGACGCACTTGAGTATTTTTTTGTGATAGAATATAACAACTTGGAGAGGATTGGTAACCGGGATTAAATTCAAAAGCAATCTCTTGTGCGCTTTATATACTCAGAGCCGTCCCACTTGATTTTCAATCCATATCATCTAAGGTAAAAGAATATTTCTGTTTGGATCAGGACCGTTTGATCAAAACCCGCATGAATATTAAAGAGGCTGTGCATATCATCTCGGACCGAATTGACCCATATTCTGATCGGACGATCCGAACCTAAACAGAAATCTTCTGTTACCTTAACGGAAATGATTTAATCCTGTGCAATGCTTTCAGATCCCTTTGTTTTAACGACACTTCAACATTATCACTTTAATGTATAATGCTAATTCGTTTAAAATTTATTATCCAACTGATGTACAAATATGTCTCTCTGTTTTTTTAACCTCAACTGGTCAGAACGGTTTAAAAAAAAAACAATAATACAGTCTGCTTCCTACCTTCTGCATAGGCCGACTGTTTTTCAACATCAATTGTGCTAGTTGATCCAAGAACAAACCTTACCAGTTTAATAACAAAAATATATAAATTATATACAAGTTACTATTAAAAACTGCATCCTTATGTTTGAATTAAATTTAATTATTAGCAAAGTTGCAAAATAAATTACAGGGAAATTGGTAAACGCGTTCTGAGCCACATTATACATTTTTTTTTATAGTGGATTATATAAAAATGAGAAGAGAAGGAGATCTGAAATAATAATTTTGTAAAAAGGAAAGATCGCATGGCGAACCTGTTTTTTAGTTCATGATAATCATTGTCTTCGGCTACTGATGGATTCATAATCATAATAATTACAATTCACAAAAAGTATCATTTGATTTATTTTGGAAATTAAGATTCTCATTTTTTATTTTTTTTTATTTTTTTATTTTAGGGTTGGAGGAGGACTAAGCTCCAACATTTTTCTTTGATAAGAAAAAAAATGTTATAATTACGAGATCCTACCACTCTGGCTTGTCAAACCTTATGTACAACCTGCTTACATTGATACTCTATTTGCAAAAAGATTCGCAATTATTATTTTTATAAAAAAAAAACGACATGAAATCAACTTGATGAAATCCGACTCTGTTTTGGAGGAGTCCCATATTCTATCCGTAATCCGTTACTTGTTTGTGGCAAAGATGTAGATACACACGTGATACGGTACGGACTTTGGACTACGGAGACATTAACATTAAAACATGTAACTTCTAAAATATCTGACAACATGATTAGTTTTTTATTTTATTTGTAAATGCTATGGTTACTTATAACATCAGTCATCAGTGTTATTTCAATCTTAATTTCACTGATTTCAAAATTCATCAAATAAGACTTTAAATAATAAATTTAAATCAATCAAATGTACGTAAGGTTTTAAATTAATTTTAATGTATTCATTTTTTTATTAATTTTTTACTGCTTAACTTCATACTGAATTAACTTTAAAATTTATTAAATTTTGCATTTAATGTTTGTTGAAATCCCACAAATTAAGTACTTCGAAAGATAGATCGGACAGATTATTGAGGCCTAATGACTTATGAGTGCTAATATGTGTCGTAAGGTTTGGTCAAAGGAATTATAAAAAGGAAACCTATTAGTTAAATAAGGTAGGTACTGTCCGTTGACCCTTTTTATTGGTTCCATTAACCTAATAGCAAGTACATAATTGCTCTTCTGCGTTTGGTTACTTTATATTCTATGAGAAATTGTTCAATTATTCTTTATCTGAAAATAATTTAAATGAAAATTTACAATTATTTGTATCTAGTATGAAAAAATGTAAAGTGTTCATCATTATGTTTGTAAAGTGTATATAGTTACAAAATTCAAGTTAAATATTTTAAACCTTTTATTTCTAGTAACGTAATGTATAAGTACTTTTATAATCAAGTATAAATATTTTTTTAAAATGTAAACAAATCTGAGGTGCAGGTAAAGGATAAAGATAAGATATGCGGCTATTACTTCATATATTTTATATGGTTCGAATAATAAATAAATAGTTTTATTTTCATTATTTTGTGAAGTATTCTACGAGAAACCTAGAACCTACTACACCGAGATTTGTATATTTACCCCAAAAAATATATTTTTTTATTAAAAATAACCACGGTTCAGCGAAATTTTTAAAAATACCCAACTCGTGGAAAAAATCCGCGGCCCGGAAATTTTAATAATTTTTTTTTTCTGGAGATTATGCTATTCAGTTTATTTGGAATTTAGATTAGTTTGAATTGTTAAGTTGGAGGTTTGTATGAATTTTATTTATATGAATTGTTAAGTCAGAGTGTTTCTGAATTCAATTTTTCCCCTCTGGTTAACATAGTAAAACATTTTCAAAAATCATGAAAATTGACCAATATGCAGTTTTGACATCGTAAAACACGACTGTGAAGTTTCATACAAAACCTCAAAACAGATCGCGAGATATCATATCTCAAAAATTGCCCGAATTGCTGAAGGAGTGTTTTTGAGTTCAACTTTGCACCTCTGGTTAACATAGCAAAGCATCTTCAAAAATCATGAAAATTGACCTACATGCAGTCTTGACATCGTAAAACACGACTTTGAAGTTTCACAAAAAATCTCAAAACAGATTGCAAGATATCATATCTCAAAAATTGCCCGAATTGCTGAAGGAGTGTTTTTGAGTCCAACTTTGCACCTCTGGTTAACATATCAAAGCATCTTCAAAAATCATAAAAATTGACCGACATGCAGTCTTAACATCGTAGAATATGACTGTGAAGTTTCACAAAAAATCTCAAAACAGATCACGAGATATCATATCTCAAAAATTGCCCGAACTGTTGAAGGAGTGTTTCTGAGCCCAACTTTGCACATCTGGTTAATATAGCAAAGCATCTTCCAAAATCATGAAAATTGACTGACATGCAAGTCTTGACATCGTAGAACATGACTGTGAGGTTTCACAAAAAATCCCAAAACAGATCGCGAGATATTATCTTTCAAAAATTGTCCGAACTGTTGAAGGAGTTCTTCTGATCCTAAATTTACACCTCTGGTTAACATAGATAAACATCTTCAAAAATCATGAAATTTGACCGACATGCAGTCTTGTTCTACGATGTCAAGACTGCATGTCAGTCAATTTTCATGATTTTGGAAGATGATTTGCTATATTAACCAGATGTGCAAAGTTGGGCTCAGAAGCACTCCTTCAACAATTCGGGCAATTTTTGAGATATGATATCTCGCGATCTGTTTTAGATTTTGTATGAAAATGCACAGTCGTGTTCTACGATGTCAAGACTGTATGTCAGTCAATTTTCATGATTTTGGAAGATGCTTTGGTATGTTAACCAGAGGTGCAGAGTTGGGCTCAAAAGCACTCCTTCAGCAATTCAGGCAATTTTTGAGATATGATATCTCGCGATCTCTTTTGAGATTTTGTATGAAACTTCACAGTTTTGTTCTACGATGTCAAGACTGCATGTCAGCCAATTTTCATGATTTTTGAAGATGTTTTACTATGTTAACCAGAGGTGCAAAATTGAATTCAGAAGCACTTTGACTTAACAATTCATACAAATAAAATTTATACAAACCTCCAACTTAACAATTCAAACTAATCTAAATTCCAAATAAACTGAACATCATAATCTCCAGAAAAAAAAAATTATTAAAATTTCCGGGCCGCGGATTTTTTCCACCGGGCGGAATTAAAAATTCCGGGCCGCTGTTTTTGTCCACGGGTTGGGTATTTTTAAAAATTTCGTCGAACAGTGGTTATTTTTAATAAAAAATATATTTTTTTGGGTAAATATAAAAATCTCGGCCTACTACATAACCTGTATTAAACAAAATAAAAAACAACAGCTATATACCTGCAGTTAGAGCTAGAAGACAAAAAAAAAAAAAAAAAGGTACACTACTGAGATAATAAAGAAAACCCTAGATTCTAGGAAAAACTTAAAGGACTCCTAAATCCTAGACACACCGTAGCACACCATGAATCACATCCTCTGCATTTACGCACCGTTTGAGTTAATCTCCAGACCGTCTGATCAAAATTCAGACCAATCCGGCACACGCCTGTAGCTCATGGGACCATTTAATATTCATGCAGATTTAAATTGGACGGTCCTGATCTTAACTCAGAGGATACGAATTCAGCACACCATAGTTTGCTTTTTATTTTTCTTGAGAGAGAAGGATTTGACAAGGATAATCATTTTCAATTAGAGAAATCAACTAGATGATGCTATTTGGAAGGGACATGCAGGCGGGTCTTTTATGGTGAAATCAGCATATTTCACTTTAAAAAATGGAGATATACAACATAATTTGAAATTAATGAGTTTATGGAAACTTTCAGTGCCACCCCGTTTCAAAATATTTGCATGGCTCCTGCTTCTAAATAGAATATTAACTATTGAAAATCTGAACAAAAGAGGATTTTCCTTTGTGAGTATTTGCCAATTGTGTCGATTGAATGAGGAAACAACAAAGCATCTTTTTAGAGACTGTCCTTTTTCAAAGCAGCTCTATATTCGAATGTTCAATGGAAGTTTTCATCAGCTTGGGTACCAGGTGACAACAACCATTGATTTTGAAATTTTTTTGTTGGATAAAACAAGGACGAAACAGCTACGAGAGCTACTGCTAATCGCTATATTTGTCTTGTGGAGAGAGAGATGCACTAGGACTTTTAGAGAGAAATCAAAGACGATTGAAGAACTGCTAGAGGAGATTGAGATCCAGTGGGATTGGATGAATAGAAGATATATGTCTTAATAAGCAAGACTCATGTATCTTTTTGTTTTGTTGGTTTTTTCTATTTTGCTTTATCAGAGACGTTTTGTACTCGGTTTTTTTTTTTTTTTTTTTGTTGTTGTTGTAAATACACCAAGGGGTTTAATCTTTAAACCCCTAAACAATGTAACCAATTGCGGTTAATCAAATAGGAGCATGACTCCTATTCTTACTCAAAAAAAAAAATTAGAGAAATCAATAATCGATAAAGATGTACATATAGAAAAGCGTATTTTATGTTATTATGTTTGTTCAGAATATAGAAGCAGTTTTTTATATGATGGAAAAAAATACATTAATGCATAGGATCTTATTCCAAAACATGATTCCATTTTCTTTATTTAATTTTTTGAAACACTCAAATCAGAGAGATTTGTACATTGATTCTGCAACCTTTAATAATTATTATTATCACAAGAAGAGTGTGATATCATGAAACTGTTCTTCAACTTTGGTTATTGCAATTAATTCCCAAAAACTTTGTATGTTACATTGACAGAATGAGATAATATATAAACTTGTTGCCAAACTGTGGTACAAATACAAAATTTTCACTAATTACAAGATAATAAAAAGGGATATAGTTACATTATAACAAAACAAAACAAAAAGACCAAGAAGTGCGCCACACGGTCGTAAAATTAGAAACTGAAAAGAGAAAAAGCTGCAAGATGTCAATGTCATCTGTTGTAACCTACTGCAGAGAGATTAAGCAAATCGTGTACCACAAAGGCACAAACTAGCCGAGACCGAATCGTCTGCCCCCCGAGGGGCAGGAAATTCATGTCCCCAGAGTCTCTGCGGGTGGGGCCCATTTAAAAACAGTAACAATAGTTAAACCCTTAAACAGTAACCGGTCCCACCCCGGTCTCATTCCGCAGAGACTCTGGGGGCAGGAATTTCCTGCCCCCCGGGGGGCAGACGATTCAGTTTCCAAACTAGCTAGGCATGCCCACAAAAAGTATAGCAATAGTTTTGGATATGAAAACTTGGTCAAACCAAAATGGGACAGAGGAAATTTCCACGGTTTAAATCATTAGCAAAAATTAATTAAAAGTTCTGACTTTGTAGTTCAAACTTCAAGTTTGATGAAGAGTATGACAGTGATTGTCTTGTTTGCATTTTGGTTCTTTAACTTTCAAAGTATAAAATTTTAGAAAATGCTTCTGAAACAGAAACTATGCATTTGACTTGACCTGTTGTTAATAACTATTATCAAGGCCAAAGGATCAGATTTTCCAAAACAACCTTTGAAAAATAATATCTGACAACCAGATCCTTCTGCGTAAATATTCGAAAATGTTTTGCTTTACTCCAATTTAACTTAGCATTCCTACAATTTTGTAAACAAAGAGGTATGTTAATCCTGTCCTTGACAAGGGAAGAAAACATTTTGTTAATAAAAAATACCGGGTGTCAAACTAAAAAATATCCACTAGTAAATAATTGAATGTCAATGGATCTATATAACAACAGCCATGCGTGCATTATTCTGTTTAAGTACCAATCAATACGCATCCAAAATTCTAAATAAAGTCTTCTGAAAATAAAAAATATTTCCAATGCTCGTGATAAATATATATTGTTGTCCAAGTGCAAGACCAGCAACTGGTATTTTGACGAAGATACCATTGCGCATTTAACTGCATAATTTTTGCCATGATATATAATTGAGAGATCTTATTTGGTTGAATATAACTAAGAGCTATATAATTGCTAAATAAATAAACAAGCATTCCTACCAAAGTTACACGAACAAAAGCAACCAATTAAGAACCTATCTTGACTTCAATTCTGTAATAAACTTGTCAAAGAGAGAAAACCAAAATAAAAAAAAATGTACCAAACGAAAGGAGAAAGCAAACAAAAACAACAAAAACAAACAACACATGAACAAAACCTCTGAAAATCACCTTGTCTGCCTTAAAATTACTAAAAAAAATTTCATGTACATCTATGTCTGCTTCCATGAAGTGAAGTATTTTCTTGGTTTTCAAGTATTCGACATTGAATGAAGATCCTTATACGAACCTTGAGCCATTTCTTGTGTTGGTCCCCCGAGCTGGACCCGTGGCAATTGGTTGCGCCTTCTGTCCCAAAAAAAGTAACCCCCATAGCCAGCCAAAGCCACAAAAATTAATGTAAAAGCCACCACCAATCCAATCGTCATGCCACTCCCCTTCTTACCGCCACCACTGCTACTGTCCCCTTTACCGCCCTTCCCGTTCCTTACTTTGAAATACCCTTGATAAGTATTCCCTGACACCTCAACCGTCTGTATCGGGGAATCCATGAGGTAACAATCTTTCGATGTATTGGCAAACAAAGTGCCCCAGCAACTGCAGTTGGCATCACATATCTTCTCACAGTCATCCAATGACTCCACTGTTATGGACAACACGAGATCTGTATATTCTACAGTGACACCGGCTCTTCTTACAAAGGAGTAATCACTGTTATCTTTGCCACAAAAGTCGCCTGAATCTGTCTGAAGGCATCCATCAGTGCCGTTGATCAGGCATGAACACGTGTGCTGTCCCGGGTAGCACAATCCGTAGGACCCGCAAGTCCCTGGTAACCCGCATTGTTCTTGGACTGCTGTATAGTCTAGGACCCATAGTTTGCCATCCCAGTAGTACACATATAAATTGCCGTCACTCTGTAATGTCATGCGGTGAAGTCCTACAAAGCCGCGGTTATATGAGTTAAAGGGGAGCTGCTCGGCTTTAGATCCATCAGGTTTGTGCAAATATAAGAAACCTTGTGGGTCAATTACTCCGTACAATTGTCCCTCGGACTCTAAAGCGGTGTGCTTCCAATAGTTGATCTCTTGTTTTCCACCAAACATCATGTATAAGGCTATATATCCCATACCAATTCGAAAGGTGTAACGCTTGTCGGCTGTGAAGAGTGGAGTCAGAGCTGTGAAATTTTGACCTTGAACGAGTGTGTCGAATGGATGATCAAAGCTCTGCCAAATAGATTTCGCATTCTCATTACCAAAGCGATGTATTTCGAGGTTTGATGTGTTGCGGAGGACCACATAATCACCTATGGGAGAGGCATTAGTCGACCAAATTGGATCCTTCTGGATAGAGCTGTCAATTAGGACTAGGTTTCCATCGAAGGAGAGTGTGGTTGTGGCTGCCCAATTGAACTGATTAAATGGCACGGCACGCCAGACAGGTTGGGAGGACGGGAGATGGATCACTGCCAGGTCAAGTTTGGTCATGCCAACGTGCATGAACCCAAATGCAAAAACCCCGGAAGAGTCGGTTAGAAATGGTTCAAACTCTGCATCATTCTTACTTGGAGTAGCTGTGAAACCATTGCTGAGCTGTGTGGTTGTGCTTGACGCAGCGACGGTCCCATGAACTAGTAACAGAATTATTGCTGTACAATAGAGAAAGAAGGGATCCATGTAAAATCCCTTCTCTGTTGTTGATTTCATTGGTAAAATATTATTACGTAATATATGAGTGACCTAGAAGAAAGGAAGAAGGAAAAGTTTGAGAGATCAGATGAGAGCGGACCAAGAGAAGGGAACATGGTTTGTTGGTATATTTATATGATTCTAATCAAAGTCAAAGCTTGATAAAAGGAAATTAGTCTTTTATTTCATGAGAGTAAATTGGTTTTAATTTGAAGGGGATCAGTACTTCTGAATTATGCTTCTTTTCAAGTCAAACCTGGGGTTTTATTTGAAGGTATTTAAAATTTAGAAAGTCCACTCCATGGAGAAAGGCTCTAGTTGGTTAACTGACGTTACCAGTAGGCAGGAATCTCTGGAAAAAAAATATATAAAGGGAAAATATTTATATAATACAAGTTGTACTTGACTAATAATCAACATGAAATGCATAATTACTAGATGAAGAAAGAAAAGTCAATACAAAATTACAGATAAATTTGGTTCTAAATTATTCTGGAACAATTATATACAAAGTATTTAAAGAGCAAAAATTGAAATTGATGGACAGTCCTAGTTTAAATGCTTATATAGATTAAATTTCGAGGATTAATTCAATGATTTTGGTGATCAACTATTGCTGTTACATACACACATATTTTGTGAGTTGAGACATTAAATGAAAATTCTATATATGTTTTCGCTCTAAATATGTTTGTTATATATGCTACATACCATATATCTGTACGGCATGGCAGTTCAGGTGGCAACCAATAGGCTACGCTTTTGTAGATTCCTTCAAACGTTCCACGGATTACAATCACAATTTATAAATTATTATGATAAAAATTTAAGACAGAGATAATTTAAATTAAAATTTCTCTAATTGAGGGTGTCACATCATATAATTAATTTCATTTATATTAAATTACCATCATGCCTTGAGTAGTTTAAGCCCTCTCCATTTATGTGGCACTGGACTAATCCATTACAACCTAGAGGCACCATTTAGCGAGTTTAATTTGTGCATTAGCTGGTAGCCTGATAGCACATTCCGTGCGAAAAAATAAAGTTTATTTTCTTTTTCGTTCGAAAAAGGACTAATATATAAGAGTGAATCATGTAAATACCTCTCTTTTTTAATGAAAAAATATTACCGTTTTGGGAAGGTTTATTGGTATAGTAAAACTTGTACGTACTAACAAAGTATGTATCATTGCACAACAGCACAAGTACACGAGTTTTTTAATTGGTAATTCAAATTCACCACGCCAAATCATAGCATAAGAACAGATGGTCATCGTTTGCTAAATTGGATTTGCTTTGTTCGGTTTTTTTTAAGGCATTATCTGTTCGGTTCGGTATACGTGATCTACACCGTATGAATATTAACTATTAAATATTTGGGTTTTTATAGAGGCATTATGTACGGATGATAAAGTTCGAGGACAATGAAAATTAAATGGAAGCATGGCAACCAGAACAGATGTTCTTTCATGTAAGAAAAAAGAATCGAACCGAGTCATAACTTTTATTTTTATTAATTAATGGAACTTTATTATTGTTCAAAGTCTACTTATTATTGATCAGGACATGCCAACTTTTTAAAAGTTGTATATTTTGGGTTTTAGAAATTTACTTTACTTTTTCGACCCTTAAAAAAATGGGAAGAAAACAAATCTGTACCAATCCATCATAATTGTAAAATTATGTCCCTCCTTAAAAAATTTGTACCAATCCATCATAATTTCTGATCCCGTTAAAAATATTCGATCTCAAGGCTTGTTGATACAAGGCAAAATTAAGTTAGTTAGGCCAAAGCATGATGATGAGCGGATGGCGTAATTACGTCCATCATCCTTGCGAAAAATAAACTCTAGTTTATATATGTAGCCGTATAAGAACTACTTGAATATATCAAAATATTAAAACTAATTAAATAGAGGTTAAATGAAAAACAAATCTTGCTAAGTTAACTTTTCCTAGATACTCTGAAATACAAAAATGCACAAGTTGATATTGATGCTAGCTTGGGATATTTTATATTGAAGAGACATGCACGGATTGTTCAAGTTCTAGCTACAATAAATACTGGACCGAGACAATTAAAAAAGCTACTTTTACTAGTTTATTAGAGTATTAAGATGATATGCATCAAGACATGTATTGCGATTCAATTTAACAATTAAGATTTTTATATGAACAGCATATATATAGATTAGTTAGGTCCTATATATGCACAAACTCTTGCTAAAATTAATATTTCCAGTAAATTATTTCAGCCAGCCTGCCCAGGCCCAAAGACATCTTCAAAGTTCAAACTATATAAAATCATAAATAATACAGAGTGAGTCTATGGTACTATGCATATTACGATTTGGCACCGTGCTACGGCTCATATTCGAGTTTTCAAATCCTAACGGTCGATCCGAACCGTTCATCTTGTTCTCCATATTAATATGTGTTTGGAGACCAAATTTTACATTTTTTGAAATTTTTTGACTATTTTTTTAGATATTTAGAAAATCACTTGATCTGAAAATTCTGGACCATCCAAAAACAGTGATTTTCAATAAATTTCAAAAAATAGTCAAAAAATTTCAAAAAATGTAAAATTTGGTCTCCAAACACATATTAATATGGAGAACAAGATGAACGGTTCGGATCGACCGTTAGGATTTGAAAACTCGAATATAGAGCCGTAGCACGGTGCCAAATCGTAATATGCATAGTACCATAGACTCACTCAATAATACAAGTCTATGTATATTAGAAGAAGGCAATGGTCTTCTCCACAACTGCGCCTATTATATTTGGAATTGCATCAGCTTACTTAAAAAGCAGACCAGATGTTTTCATAATCCTATGCAAATACAATAATTCAGCATGATTCCATTTATGACATTTCTGATTTGCACAATATTTTGCCATTTGCAGTTGCAAAAGGAGATCATTACTACGATTTCTGACCCCTAATTTTTTTCGAACTCTGTAAAAAAAATTATACTAGGTACCACCAATTTCTCCCAAATTATTTTGGTAGTGTTCAAGTTGCTGCAAGAGATTTTGTTCGAGCTATACTTCAACAATATCAGGTGTTTACTTAACAGTATCTAGAAAATTATTATCCAATGTGTTTTCTTATGACTTGGTTATTTAGATAAATCGGAATCCCATTTTTTTGGAACGAGTGGAAGGAGTGGGCATTATTCGTGGAGAAGAAGCAATAAATTGGGGTTTATCTATCGCATATATGCTTCAAGGGATATCATCACTAGTACACACTGGCACAAAGTTGGCAGGAAAAAAATGATGCCAAAATAAATATGCTTGAGTCACTACAAGTCTCGCACGACCAGTGTGCATACTTTGGGCTATGACCCAAGATCAGAACAAAAGAAAAAGAAAGAAAATATTACCTCAAACCCTTGCACTACCCAACTTCCACACATAATTAACTTGAAAAAAAACAAAAGCAATCAGCATACAAGTGTACGTTCATATCGCTGGTTAAAAAGAGGCATTAGAACGATTTTGCAAAATAAAATTAAAACTAGTATCTTCAAAGCATCATTAGCTTCTGAAGATCTAATCAGACTAATATACAAAATTAGGCAATGTTAAATTAGCACTTGATGCTTACTAGGACCTTATTCTCTTAAGCTTTCTTATAGGTTCTCCCATATTTGTTAACATTTGGTTTGTTCTGAATTCCTCAATCATATTATAGACCTACAAAATTGCAAATTGAAGGAATGAAGATTGTTGCAAGATCTTAAACTTCTTAAAACATGAACAATCTGATCTGTGTTTCAATTGACAGCTAGCTACAGCTTTTTCTTTAATCAAACATATAATTAAATTATTTAGATGGAGGCCTAGCAGCCATATTTGTGCCTCATTTTTTTTTAGAAAATATTTGTACCCTTTATGGTATAACTGCACCAAATTTAACCAGTTCAATCCCTATCCATATTCTTGGACAAATAAGTCAGTTCAATTTGATAGGGAGTCTCAGGTAGTCAACCACCAAACTAGAAAATTATTGTAGTTTAGTGAAATAGTAAAGCTTTAAGGATTTCCTTTGAACTGGAAATATTAAGCTTTGCAGTACCTTTCTTATGCCAGATGTCAAGCCCATTGATTCCATTGCACTCCCATGGACAAACTTCCATGTCACTTGACAGTTTTTCATTTGGTTTTCCAGTTGGCCCAAGCCACCTTCAATCAACCATGAAAACACATCAGAAAATATACAGATTAAGCCTCACTCACGCATAATTTGAGATTCCTACTTTGTTTGCTTAATTTTGTGCATTCTTTACACTTTCAGGTTGATTTAAGGTGTATTCAAATAAAAAATGGAAAACAGGAAAAAAATATGGAGTTGATTGTTCAAATTCCCACAATCGAATTAGATTTGTAACCTTTAGTAGTCAACATCATGAGCTCAACATGCATCTGAAGCCGAATGTGAGAAAAAATGTGGAGGTACTTGCCAACCTCCTCTCTAATTACCAAATCATAATCCTTTCCCAAATCAAAATTTAAGTTCTTCAAATAGTTATCCATCTCTGTTCTCCTTGATTTCACATCGGTTTGTTTTTGCGCAACCAAAACCGACGGAAACTCCCACAAGCCTGCAAGCAAACCCTTGTCTGGCCTCTTCACTAAAAGATACAAATTTCCACTAACATGCTTCTGATTTTCACACAACTCATTTTGCACAATGACAACACAGACAGCCGCAAATTCGAGCCTTTGTTTTGACTTGATAACTTTTGGTGGGAAGTCGGTGACTTTTATAGAAGATTTGTTACATCTCGACAAAGAAAGTGCTCGGCATTGATCAGAGACTGGGCAATTGGTACATTTAGGGTTTGTTGGCATGCATATTGTTGCACCGAGTTCCATTAATGCTTGATTGAGGTCTCCTGGCCTTGATTTATCAACTAATTGCCCAGCCAGATTCCTAGAGAATGCAACATAAATATAAATTAATAGATCATTGTTAACCACAGGATCAGGGAGGATATGTCCTTGAAGACTAAAGATATGAGGCAAGAGCAAACTGTAACTATACACCCTCAATTTACCATATTTGCAAAATGGCAACATTGTTTGCATCCATTTTTTTTTCCAGAAAAACACCCAACTGTCGAGACTGAAGTAGATCAAGCTGAAATGCTGACATCCCCAGTTATTATAAATAAATTCAATTAAATATTTTCAAACCAGTAGATATCTAACATTCAATGGAATATAATTTTCCATCACAGTGACCCACCTGTCAAGGTATTTGTTTGTAAATATCTTAATATGTTGTGCATCTATTGGGGATATGAAAAATGTTGTGCTTTTTTTGCAAACACAACAAACAGTTGTTGCTGTTTGCCAGAGATGGAAAAGGCTGCTGATAAAATATAAATAATTCAAAAATAAACTCAAGCGCATTAGTCACCGACAATGTGTGTTTGGTACTAACCAGATAAGCTTCACTGTGGAAGACTCCTTTGGGTTCAAAGAAATTGCCTTGAGCCTACTAATCACTCGTACGACATTTCCATCAACAACTGGTACAACCTTAAAAGGGGAAAACATTATGGTCAAATAAAAACAGCAGCTGAAATGTATTATATAATGTACCAATCAGTTAGGGTTATAGGCAGATATTAACCACAATTCAATCCTGCTTTGTGATGGGTTGTTGGTGGTTGCTAGCACAGTGCAGGATTTGTTGAGGTTTAGTTGCAAACTGGATCACATTTGCAATACCAAACAAGCACTCTTGTGGTATGATTGCAGTCAGGTACAGAAACATAGGACAAAATTTAAGGGATGCAAAAGAACCAAGATGAAAATTAAGAGATGTTACTTCATTGAAAGCTATGGAAGCAATGGCTCCAGCTGTGTAGTTTCCAATTCCTGGTACACCAAGGAGCTCGGCAGCATTTCCTGGGAAGCGCCCTTGTTTTGCAATTGATTTTGCTCCCTTAGTGCCCAAAAAAAAAACATATACAAGTACATAAAAGATTTCACAATTTCACATGCTCTGATTATAGTTGTTTTAGTAAATAATAGACTTTGCTCTTAGAAGTATTCCAGAACATTTGGGGCTTCAAAAGTGAAACTCATTTCTTATAGGAAAAATTTGACATAGGTTGCCAGAAAAGCCTTTTTGAGTTTGGGTTTAATAGACATTACACCTCTAGCAGAAATCGAGCCCTTCGGTAGTATCCCAAGCCAGCCCACATCTCATTCACTTCCTGCAACAGTGTGGAAGGATATATGGACAAATTACCATTATTGATACAGCACTACAATGAGACCCGGAAGTTAGTCCAAATTAAGCCCGTCTAGCTCCAATTAACCATCTGTTGTGTACTAGTATCTAGATTTAACAATTCTTACCAACATTTGGCATTCAATCTGTGTATTTTTTTCTTTGGTCAGTGCAAGTTATCCTCATTGTCCTACCTATGATCTATCTTGCAATTTATTAAAAACATAAAAACAAGGTTGGAAATGGAGAAAATTGGAGTATACAAAAACAAGGTTGGAAATGGAGAAAATTGTAGTATACATTTGCTACCATCAAGCAAGAAACCAGAACAAAAAAAAAATGACAAACCTCCTGAGAAGCTTTGGCGAGGCTGTGCACAGTGGGCCAGCGCTCCATCCAGCGGTTATAATACGCAACCACAGAAGAAACCCTGGTTTGCTGGAGCATGACTTCACTCACCCACACCTCATATGCCCGTTTTTCCATCGCGTCCCCGTCATCGTCCCAGGCCCCGCCATGCTTCCTTCGCCAAGGAAGCTCTCTCTGTTTGTGGTCGTACCACCTGAGAAGATGCGCGCGAACGCAGTTGTCTTCGTCTTGCGAGAAATAGTCTTCGATGTCTCTTGTTTTGGTCTGGGGAAGGCGGTTGTGGTTTTGGGTTATCTTTGGGACAGGTTGGGAGGGAAGACTGGAGGTCGGGATGCTCTTGGAGGTTAAGCGGGTGCTCCTCCTCAGTTGCATGGTGGTTTGCGGATTTGATTGGGATTCCATGGAAATAAAAGGGAGAAAAAGAGATTAAATTCGGATTTTGGTTGGGATTTTAGTTTGGGAGGAGGGTTTTGGCGAGTGGTGGTAACTGGGGAATGGTGGCGGAGACGACGGCGAAATTTGAAGTAATTGCTAGTCCCGCTCAAGTCTAATATATTAAATATTGATATTTTTTTCATATAGTCTCCTGATTTTTATAAATAATATTGTAAATAATTTGTTGTAATAAGTCAGTAAATTCGACCACATATAAATTGAATTGGAGTCAGTGTTGTAAAAAAACGGTCTTAATGATTGTTTAATCGTTAATAGTTGTCAAATATCAAACTATTACAAATACACTTAACGGATGCTTGTCTGAATTAAAACGATTATATTGTACTCCTTTGATATTTTGGAAGTTCTTTGAAGATATCCAAAAGTACGGATTCGGTATGCGGTAGGCCTGATTATAGTGCGTAAGTAGTGGTTTGCTTTTACCCGAACGGGTATGACCCGTTTTACCCGACCCGTACCCGTTACCCGAGGTACCCGTACCCGTGTCCGGGTATAGGTGGGTAAACGGGTACACGGGTACGGGTTTGAGACGGACCGGACTCAATGATTCGGGAAAAAACCCGCCCAACCCGTACCCGTTTTACCCGTACCTGAAACCCGTCTACCCGCACCCGTTTTACCCGTACCCGCACCCGTTTACCCGACCTACTTTACCCTTTTACCCGTGTACTTTTACCCGTTTACCCATTACCCTTTACCCGTTTTTTTTAAATTCAAAATTCAAAATTATTTTGCCGCCGAAAAAAATAATATTAAAAACAGAAAAAAAAACTAAAAAACAGTATTAAAAAAAAATAAATAAATAAATAAAATACCCGTACCCTACCCGCCCTACCCGACTACCCGTACCCGAGGTACCCGTTACCCGGGACGGGCACGGGTTTGAAACGGGTAGGGTACACTTTTTTAAAACCCTACCCGACCTACCCGTACCCGCCTACCCGACTACCCGCCCTACCCGTACCCGCCCTACCCGACTACCCGCCCTACCCGTACCCGAGGTACCCGTACCCTACCCGAATTCAATCCACTATGCGTAAGGGCAACAACCCCTTTTCTCGAACGGCAGTGTATCGGTACGGTAGCAATTGATCGGGTAGGGCAGCAGCGTACCGGTATTGAATTGGTTAAAGAACCAAATACCATGAATAACACAAAAATTGTAGCAGCAAACCTTCTTATTCATATTTGCAACAGACCTTCTTACATGTTGTTAGTTGTTATAATTTTTTTTTAGAAAAATAAAATATTATTTTAAAAATAGTTTCAAGTTAAATTAGATGATTCAAACTTTTTAAACGAAATAAATAAATTAGATGATTTATGGGTTATCATCTTTTATATGAATGAATTGAAGATCCATGATTTTGACCATCAATTCATTTTGCTCTAGACAGATAGACCATTGATGTAATAATATGTGGACTGTTAATAATGAGTATGGCTAATATAACATCAGTGTCATTTTAGTCTACATAACACAAATTTCAAAACCTATCAAATCGATTTCAAATGGTGAATCCAAACCGTTCAAACCGATCTACTTCATTAGTTGTGCGTTTACATGTAAAATTTATAAGTTTTTTAGTTTATTTTATATCAAGTCAAGTGGTCAAATGTTTAAGTTTTTAAGTTAATTTTAATACATTCATTTTTCAATTTTTTCGCCACTTGATTTGATACTAAAATAACTTGAAAATATAAAAAGTTTGCATATAAACGCATCACTCATAAAGTAAATTGGTTTGAACGGTTTAGATTCACCATTTAAACTCGATTTGATATGTTTTAGAATTTGTGTTATATACACTGAAATGACACAGATATTATATTAACCATACTCGTTAATAATCACCACTCACAATGATTTATCTGGACCATTAATGGGCCGGTTGTTTTGTGACTTTTATGTCTCTTTGCAAAGGGTTAAATGGGTTATTGACCGTTTCATATTTTAATTTTTTTTTTCAAGAGTTAAAATAACCATATTGACATAGGATTAAATAATTTCAAATCTAACGTATTCGCCGGACACTCATATTTTAAATTTTTCTATAAATGAAAATAATCTTAAGAATTTACAAATTAATATTCTCATTCTTATATATATATATATTTTCATATTTTCACAAAAAAAAATTATTGCCAAACAATCCTTACAAAATTACACTCTAACTCACACGAGAATACGAGATCCATCTGTTGACAAAGAATCTATCCTGTTTGTATTTCCAAGACGGTCCGGATTCTCTAAAAAAATTCACTCAGATTGAATTATTTTTGCCCACATGAACAATAAAAATTAATTTAAAAATTTTGCAATCTAATTTCTATTTTTATTCTCCTCCGTCCGCCAAACACGCCCTAAAATAAATCAAATTTTGAGCTTAAATTTGAATTAATCTAATTAAAAGTGAAATGCACATAGTTCCTTGCCATGGTAGATCAGACGGTCCGGATCCAAACTCAAAATTTGAGTAATCCGGACGCTGCATCCTTTCCAGGAGCTATTCAAAACAGACGGACCGCTTCTACATCTTATGGGGCCGTTCGGCAACAAAGGATTAAGCCTCCTTAAGACTTAATCTGCTTTCTTTAGCTTCCTTAGCCGCTTAATCTTACCGAGCACCGGTTCTTTAGCAGGGGCGGAACTAGAATTTGAGTATAGGGGGGCTAAACAATTATTAAAAAAAAAAACAAATATATGATATAATATAACCCAAGATAATTAGATATTTCACGTTTTAATTTCATAAAAATATACAATAAATTACTAACACCAATAACACACATATCTATCAAAATTAAACTAAAATTTTAATCATGAATAAAAAAAAATAACATATTAACAATTTAGCATGAAAGTGAAATAAACCCTTTTGAATCTGGCATGATAGTGAAATCAACTTTTATCAAAAAATTATAATGAATAGTATTAATTAACAATTTGCAGATAGATACCAAAACCTCAATTCAAAACGTAAATCAATTTTAAAAGTGAGGTCGTACATTTCGCATTGCTGCAATAGAGATAGAAATTTTGAATGTAAATTTTTTTTGTCTTTGGACATTTGTTTTTTTCCTGTTTGCTATGAACGGTGAAGATATTTTTTCTTTCTTTTGTGTTACATTTTTTCTCACTGGCTATTTGCTAGAGAATAGAGTTACATAGATTGTTCTTTTTCCATCTCATTGGGCACTTTCTTTATTTTATTTTCTACTATATTTGACCTTTCCAAGTTGGAAAGGGAAACGTTGGAATTTGGAATGGATGTCTTTCCTATTTTCACTGTGCTGGATTGGGAAATCAAAGCGTTTAATTGGAAATGAATGAGCAACCGTCAGCTATTCTAATTTCTACGTGTTACTTGTAAGCCCTTCAAATTTATTATATTATTTATAAGGGGGCTAATCCATATATAAAAAAGAAGTTAGTTAAATTTACAAGTACTTGGTAAACAAATTGTAAAATCTTGGGGTGGCTTAGCACCCCCCAGCTTGACTTAAGATCCGCCCCTGTTCTTAAGCGCGGATTAAAAATACCTCCTTTAGCTTCCTTTTGCCCAGATCTTAATCATCTACCCGGACTTTAAGGCACACATACCCCTTCCTTTAGTTTTCTCAGCAAAATTCACAGATTAAGACAACCAAACATCGGTTCCTTAGCGCTCCTTAAGCTCTTAATCCTTCACTCTTAATCCTTGTTGCCGAACGACCTCTACGTGATCTGCATCATCTGGTCAAATCGAACGGTCCAGACTGAATAACAGGGATCTCCCAGTCAACTAACACCAACCTGATTGGGATCCAGTCAATCATATCCTCTGAGGTAACATAATATTTCGGCTTATATCTGCACCGTCCGATCATAATCCGGTCCGAGGTGAAATGCCAGGGCCCCTTTAATATCGTGCGGATTCTGATCGGATGGTCCATATATAAACAAAAATATTCTGCTACCTTAGGATGAATTATTTCAACGCATTCCGGTCACCCTCCCATTTCTCCACTCTCCTCCTCCCCAAGCTGCTCTTCTCGCTTCTACTCATTAGCGCAAACACGCGCACATAAAGCGCACGAACCCTCAATTCCTCTTAGATCTCTCCGAGCAAACAAAATATGGGAGATTTGAAGATATTCCCCGCATCTGAGGTTTCACTCCACACCTCAAGGGATGATTGCTGGCTACTCATCAATGGCAAGGTAGAAATCTGAGATCTCATCCTTGTCCCTGCTCCCTTCTTTCTTGTTCTTTATCTAAAAATTATTGCTTTCAAAATTTGATATTTATTATTTGTTAAATCTTTTAGGTCTATGATGTGACCAAGTTCTTAGAGGATCACCCTGGAGGGGATGAGGTTCTTCTCCATGCTTCAGGTTTTTGTTTTTCTTCTATTATTTTTGCACTATTAGCTTATAATAACACGAGATTAAAAAAGATTTGGTCCTTTATTTCTCGTTCTTTGAGTCCCAAAAGTTTTGTGGTCAGAGAAGCTTCAAGTTTTAGGCTTGATAAGATATATCATGAGAAATTGTGCCATTTGTGCCCTTAATCATTCTATAGTAACGGAAGCTTGAGGTTTTAATCCGTGGCTAACATTATTTTAACAGCAACATTCTACCTTAATTTCTTAATTTTGAATTGAATTTCAATTGAAACCACATCGGTTCACTCAACACAGTGATTCTTCTATGGAATTGTTGCCGAACTCAGTGGCTCTTCTATAGATAAATAACTTATTCATCTTATGCCCTCCTGCGAACCTAAAAATAATAGGTTATACAGTAGTTTTTCCATTTTATTCAATACTGAACTAAGTTTACCTCTATTGAGTTAGCATCTATATTATAGTTCTATACAGCATTTACCATCTGACTATCACTTATAAGCTATACCTTGACTTTCCTAGTACTCACGGGTGATAAGTGACAAATATTAATTGGTGAATTTCAAACGTTCAATATACTTCGACCTTACATTCTGGTCTGATATTTCAGCACTGTATGACTATTGGTCCACACGTGCATGCCTGGTATGAACCTGATTTGTGTCCCCTTTTTTTTCGGTCCATAATTATCATTCAAGTGTTTTGGCATGAAACTCCTGTCACAAAATTAGTAAACAACAGCAAAGTAGAACCAAAGCCAATGCTTGTTATGCCATGCTAGATCTTTGCTGTACCAGATATGCCAGCATCAATTGTGCCTAGGACCTCAGGTATCATCAACAATAGACCCCAATGTAAGGGTCTATTTTATCAAGTAGTTACTACCTATTGCTGTTAGTCGGGCTTCTTTTTTTTTCTTATGAAAATAAACTTCCCACGAGTGCATGTATTAACTACATGTATATGCTATTTGTTTGGTGCCACATTGGATCCACCAAAAAGCCTCTGGAGATGCCACAGATGCATTTGAAAATGTAGGCCACAGCACAGCAGCAGTTAGCATGATGGAGAGCTACCTGATTGGATCGGTAGAGGGTTATGTGCCCCCCTATGTGGCCAGTGGTGAAGCATCATCAAGACCCACTTCCTATGCTGAAGCCAACAAGGAGAAGCAGGCCACCTTTGTTGATTATCTTTTGCCGGTGCTCGTTCTTATTTTTGCATTTGTGGCCTGGTATTATCTTACTTTTATTATCAAGGATGAAGAGAAATGAATAGATTTATTGTGTGGTGGTACTTGTGTACTATTGAAAGATGGAAGGCTTGTAGATTTGAGCAATAGTTTCTCCTTTTAATTGTCATTTTAAAATAATCGTCTTTGTAAGTTACTGCATCTCGAGTTTTACTTTTGTATTATCGATTTATGACAATATTCACAAATTTTTTGGTTTTGAGTTACTTCATCTCGAGTTTTACTGTTTGAACTTCTGGTATCTAGTAATTTTCTACTTTGAATTTTGATAGATAGTTTAATTGGGTCTGATAAATCTTCTAATGAGGTGGAGATCTGAGTCTGCACCTGGTCCTAGTTGTTTTCATGATGCATTTTGTTGTTTCATATTGTGATAACTATCTGTGTATCAATTATTTTACCAAGGAGGATTCCAGTGACACCAAATGCCACAACCTTTATTTGACATTTAGCTTGCAACACTGGAATCCCAATTTATTTTACTTGCTGTATTGACGCTGAACTTTGAGTCCTCTGTTGGGCATTGTATTTTTTTTTTCCTGAGTATGCTATGATGCTTAGGGTCATATGACATAGTAGGCAATGGGGATCTTCTGCCTTTACCTCTCTTTCAGATATGTGTGATAATGTTTACTGGTTACTTGATATTGGTATGCCACTGTTTGTTTTTAAAAGGTCTGTAGATAGTTGCAGCTTTTATGGATGCAATGTACTCACGAGGGCAATAAGTCATGCATATACATTCCACAGGTGTTCCATGATAAGCTTGAATAGGGTTTTCCTGGATTAGAAGAGGACCTCAAATAAAACAAATGCTAAGTCAACCCTAGGGGCAGATCTTAGTACCATGGGGAGCACAGTGCAGATCTTAGTAGAGAGCCACGCGAGGTACTTCGTCTAAAAGAGGAAGAAACAATTAGAGGTAATGGACCCTCCAGTTTAAATTCAAAGTGGTCAGATTAGTTTTTTTAATAATAAAATAAAAGATTAAATGAATAAAAGGGAATAGAAGGAATAAGGTTAATTTTTTTATGGGTATATTGGATATTAAGATGATTTTTTGAGAAAATTGGCTATTTCAAACATTTAGATGGGCACACTGAAAATTTTCCCAAAAAAGAATTTCAGTCATCGCTACTTTTGCCGGAAAATACAAAACTGTGTTTCATTTATATTTTGATTCTGAAGGTCAACCACGAAATAGTCCCAATTATGATAATATTAAGAAAAAACATCATTTCCTTGACTAAGTCGGAAATTATTCCCTTCTAACCTCCAGAAAACTTCATTCTTTCTCTCTCTCTATCTCTCTCTCCTTACTTTTCTCTCTCTCTCTTTCTTCCTCATGGATGGGCTAATTCCAATGGTGTTCAACTCCATGAAGAAAAAGAAAAAAATGAAGTACTACTCCAATCTTTCATCTGGTTCAAAACTATATACTGATACCGAACCAGAAACCAGTGCAACTACAACTGATCGATTTTTCATGTCACCTCAACCAGAGGACTACAAATCAAGAAATGAGACAGTGCAATACCAAGAGAGGTTCTACTATACCCCACAAAGGGAGAATCGTGGCACAAAAAAGCATGTCAATGAACACCTGCCACCGCTTCCGAGAGAACCTCTTTCGCCGAGAAAGAAAGTCAATGGGTTTAACCTATAAGAAGGGTTCGCGCTCGACAGAGGGGATCCATATGTGATATCTTAATTTCATTTAGTGCATAGTAGTTGGTTGTATTGATTTGTGGTTTTTGGATTTGTGTGCATGTAAAAACACCAGTTGCGTAAGAGCAAGTTGTACTGGTTAAATGCTAATTTTCTTTCTTTCTCTTTTTTGTTTTGTTTTCTAAAATGATTTTTAACAAAAAAGTATGAATACAATGAAATAACATTTAATTTAATTTGTTGGTTGACATTTGTAACAGCTTTTAATTATTGTTTCCTGCACGCAATTAGTTGGCATCTTTTATATAGTTAACCAAAAATGGCAAGTAACAACTGTTAAATTACATCCTTTTCTATAGTTAACCAAATTCTGCAAGGGTATAGTGTTTCAGTTGGTTACAATGAAATCTGGTAATAAAATGAATATGAATGTGACATATTCCAAGGAGAAATTTAAAAAAGACGCTAACAAAATTTAAGTAGTAGAAGTCTATAGCTATGATTGTTTTTAAATTTCGGTGGGTCTTGATCGATATCAAGCTAACTTTATTATAATTTTCCTGATTTTACTGTGTTTTATATATGTAAAAACATGTTTGAACAAGGAACATCAAAATTTACGTAGAGAACCTCATACCAGTTTGTTAGTTCACTTTTGCTGAACAACAACACTATAAAATTTTAAATAAGTTGACTGGTCTCTTGATAGGAGTACCAATTTTTTTGTTTCAGAAAAAGATAGTGAGTATATCATAAGAAAAATAACAGAAGTACATTTTGAATGAACTAGGCCTATCCCAACTAAGGTTATATATAAATTTAAAGCCTACCATTATTTGTATCCTTGGGCTGACAATTGGATTTAACTTTAGTGGGCTGCCACTCGTCTCAAGATAAATATCTAAAACATTACAAAGCTTAGACTTCTGATGTATCCTTCTCATTTTACTTTCTAATTTCATGTCAAGAAATTCCTATTTTGTTTTCTAAAATCAACATTAATATGTGCCAAACTGGAAGTACTATTTTTACTTGATCATCTGTTCTCGATTTGATTGTGACAAAATAAACTAGATATGTTATTGTTCAATAACTATTGGTATGGATCTAGATTTATTTATATTTCTAAGTACGAAGCTTAAAATGGCGGATCCGGATCTGCTGAAATTCCAAAGGAAATTTCAGGGACCTGCAATCCTCTCCTCTCCATATCTCTCTCCTCTCTCTTCTTTCTCTCTCATCAAAGAGTTAATGAGAGAGAGAGAGAAGAGAGAGGAGAGAGATAGGGAGAGGAGATGATTGCAGGTCCTGAAATTTCCTTTGGAATTTCAACGGATCTGAATTCTAAAATGGCACGTCTTGACCAGTGTCACAACACACGTGACTCTCAAATGACATAATTGGGTGATGTGATTTCTCTCTGACCTATATTGACGCATCACATAAAATCATGTAAACTAATCTTGATATGTAACACCACAACACGTAACACGTCAAATTTGAAATTTAGAAAAAAAAAATTAGCATGACAAAATATTTCAACATTTTCTCTTCATTTTACAATTTTTTTTATAACTTTTGACATTAAAAAAAAACAAACAAATAATTTAAAATCTGGAAAAAAAAAGTTAAGCATGATTGTCACGTAATATTTAACACCCCATGACAAATTGACACTTCACGGTATAATTAAATACAATGTGTCTTCTTTTTAACATTTTAACACGTCACATCGCTTCACGTTACATGACAAGGTTATAACCTATTAATACCTCATGTCATGTCAAAATATCTAAAAGAGATTAAAACATTATTTCTCGGTCCAATTTAGACCACATTCATTCGTGTTGTAGGGGTGAAAATATGGATTTGATTATTTTATGCGAGCCAAATTTGAAACTGTCACGAGCAAGAGAATCACGGTCACTGGATCAAAGTTGTCGGGTTTAAGAAACTAACGGAAGACGTTACCACTCCCCCTGGATTCTTATTTTTATTTATTTTTTAGTAAATGCCATAGGTACGATACATACAATTTCTTTTTTTCTTTTTTTTTTTGATGGTTGGCGGCGAAGTGTCGCCAACAGCTTGATTGGTATTAATAAAAATAGTGATATTTACAAAGGTTTTTTTGCCAAAGAAAAGAGAGAAATTCTCCTCTCAAAAATGAAAACCAAAATGAAAAAGAAAATGTTGTATTGATAGATTTTGTAACTATCATATTTTTTCATTTCACAAGTGAAATTCAATCATATATTCTTTCATTTGAAAGGCTAGTTATGTCACTACCAACTGTGCTACCACAGTAGCAAAAGAATCCTAGAGTCAGGCTACGGTGCTATGGGTTGCATAGAGGGCTACGGTGTTACGGCTCAATATTCGAGTTTTTAAAATTCTAATGGTTGATCTGAATCGTTCATCTTGTTCTTCATATTAATATGTATTTGGAAGCCAGATTTTACAATTAAAAAAAAAAAATTTACTATTTTTTTAGATAGATAAAAAATTACTTGATCTAAAAAATTCTACACTATTCAAATATTTGATTTTCTATCTATCTAAAAAAATTTCTAAAAATTGTAAAGTTTGGTCTTCAAGCACATATTAATATGGAGAACAAGATGAACGGTTCGGATCAACCGTTAGAATTTTAAAAACTCGAATATTGAGCCGTAACACCGTAACTCTCTATGCAACCCATAGCACCGTAGCCTTACTCAAGAATCCTAACCTATGAGATTACGACCGATGGATCCAGTCAAGAAACTATATGCTACACACTGACAAGTGACAACAGATTCTGTAGAATAAGAAACGTAGACAGAAACTGGAAAAGGTTGAACTGGAGGCATCTCTCAATGGGATTGACGAGATTCATTATGCTAACGACGAAAGCTAAGAGCTGACGTGGATTGATGCCCTAAGTTCTTGTTGATTTACGATTTTGTTCGAATTTAATGAAGATGATGCAAGTATTCAATTAAATCCTTGTAACTGGAACAGTTCAAGCAATTGAACGAGATTTTCTGAGTTTCTCTTTTATCCCCTCCATTCCTCAGTTATCCAAAACTTATTTAATTGTCCCTAAACTAGATTAAATTAGTGCAATATCCTTTGAGAGGGAGCCGAGTAAATTCAATGCTCATCGGACTCAATTTGAATTCGATGAACAACACTTCATTTCAATTTACTTCAAAATATATATCTACCGCTTTAATATACATACGGGTCAAATATGTACAAATTTTGAAGCGAATCAAATATAAGTGATTCCCATCAATCCCAAATAATAGACATCGGACCTGCCCTTTTTCCTCTCTGAGATTGTGAAAAAAAAGTCATAATATCTGATGCTATTAAGTCCTAAGAAAATCTGGAGTAATCAAGTTGCTAAGCATTATCATAGTACTATTAATCAAATTGGATATTTTCATGTACTTGTATTGGGGCGAACAAATAATTATTTTAATGGTTATTCATGTTGCAATGCAGTTTTTGCTTCTGATTGGAAGGACACTTATTTTATGTGAAACTTTGTCACGGTTCATATATACATTTTTTTTTATTATTATTCTCGCATGATGACATGAGAATTGCGCCTCGTTATTTTTTTTTTTCTCACAATCTAAACCTTAATTTACTGTATCACGTAAGCAAGAATATCTCGAAAATTAAAAATGCAATAATTAGTGCAATTGTAGCAAGCGGGTGTTTAATAGCCATCGGACCCAAGTAGGTTCGGTCCGCTCTTAATTGTGTATTTTATATGCACGAATATTAAAACAATGTACATGAATATTAAAGCAGTATACATGATTCGTGAAGTAAATTGACCGGTTCCTAATAAACATCAGTCTGATTTGAGTATGATGCCTATCATAAGCGCTCCGCTTCCGTCAAAGAAAGAGAAAAACAAACTTGTAGCCAGTGGCGGAACCAAGGGGGTGCGAGCAGGGGCAGGCACCCCCCATAAAATTCAGAATTTGCTTAGGACCAGGATACTTGACACCCCCAAATAATTAATTTTAAATTTTTGAATACAACGAAGGCCCATTTTAAAATCTTCTATGAAGGGAGGCCCATTTTTAAATTTCATAGAAGATTTTAAATATGAATACAAGGCCGATCAAAATCAATTCATATTCGCGTAATCGCGTGTCTATTTGAAGCATAAGATTTTAAATATGTATACTAGTGATTTTAATTTCTGATTTGTTCATGTTCTTGATAAATTAAAGCATGTAATTTATGATTTGTATGTTTTTTTTTTTTCTGTTTTACAGATTTAAAACTTTCAATAATGAAGTGAAAAACAATAGAAATTTTTTTCTAACCGATCGAAACTGGTACAAGTTCCCAATCTGAGTCTCGGGCGAACACATAAATTATTAATATGTATGATTTGTTAGGAAGTCGTAGGGCTAAATTGAAATTAATAGAAATGTAGGATTTAATTTTTATTTCAAAAAAACAATTGTTATACATACAACATACTTTTTGTTATAGAGATGTTATAATTTTGAATATATTTAATATTTAATATTGTTGTTAAGATGGTTATTGTTTAATTAACTTTTATATTTGCGGTTGTTCTTTTGTCTTTCGGCGGCTCGACCCCTCCAAATTCAAATTCTGATTCCGCCCCTGCTTGTAGCTAATGAACATGCAAGAGCTAGCTGTCTATTAATGACATGAAAGAATATATGCTTTAAATGGAACCAAACACTAAAAGCAGTAACTTTGGAAACTTCTTTGAGAATGCTTGGCTGCATTTTGCTAACGGACACCTATTCATGTTTCTTTTCTAAAATATTGTTTCTACTTTTTGCAGCTTAAGTTAGTGAGAAATTAAGATAATTTTCTTTTTGAGAGATTGATGATTTTAAATTCAATTTAATTGTGACTGTGAGTAATTCAAACTTTTTTAATCCTCATCACATATTAAAATTTATAATTTTAATCGGTCAGTGTTTGCAAATATGTGTGGCCGCACAAAAATGTACAACCCATCTGCACACTACTGTTAAGAGAAGTGGATTGGAGATCGGAACCGGATTTCCTGTCCTCCGGGGTGCAGGAAATTCCTGTCCCCAGGGTCACTGCGGGGTGGGACCGGTTACTGTTTAAGAGTTTAACTACTGATACTGTTTTTAAATGAGGGCCCACCCGCAGTGACTCTGGGGGCAGGAATTTCTTGCCCCCCGGAGGGCAGAGGATTCGGTCTCATTGGAGATCAACATGAAAGCTCTATTAATCTGTCATGCCTCCTGATTTGCAGAACTAACGAGAGAAAAAAATATTTAACAAATTCTGTCACGATGTGCTAACATGCACCGAATTATTTGATATATATTTTTTATAATCACATATATCTGCACATGTAGCGCAATAATTAATCTTTTGGGTTACATTGTTTCAATCTAATTATCCCCTGTTTTGGTCCTTCATATTTAAATTAACCAAATTCAGAATACTTGAAGGACTTCAAGCATTAAAGTTTGCAAAACCTAATTGATGTAGAAATTTGGGATGTTCAAACGGTTGGTTCAATTGAAACCAAAATAAAATAGTCAAATTAATGAAACTTGACGTATATATAGCTTGTTCAGGAAAATATTTTGCTGATACTTTACTATACTACTAGCGTTTTATTTGTGAAAGAATAAAGTCATCCAACTAGTTTAATATATTCTTAAGAAACTTTGTATTTAGATTTTGAACATACGATCTTTTACATAAAGAATATTATTTTTGCCACTCTCTTCATTTGTAGTTAAAGCATTCATTATGTGTTGCTCAAGAATTTAAAATTCAAGAACCTATGCTATATGAATATGACATAAAAGATTGGATATTGTATGCAACTATAAATTTCAATAAGTATAAGTGAGACTAAACAAATAAGCAAAATTATTCTTGACACATTAATTAACTTTATGTATTGAATGATAAATTTTGAAAGTATCAAAATAGTAAACTTTTAAAGTTACCTGGTTGTCTAATTTCTAAATTTTCAATTTTTGCACAACATATGAATATATTTAAACAATTAACCAATAAGTATATAATTATATGATTTTTACAAATGATATATTAGAAAAATAGAGTTGCAGGGAAGCGCAGCCGCACGGGTACAACCTTAGTAATGTGAATATTCTGGATTTTGCATTATTTTTTTAATAAAGGTTGGAGGTTAAACAATCCAACTATTTAATATTTACATATGATTATTTTTTACGAATTTTGAATCTGCAACCTTCTATGCGAAAAACATTTTTTTTGATACTAGATCAAAAACTAGTTCTCATTTTGTATCATTTTAGTTTTTTTTTGAAAATACTAATAGGAGCTATCAGTTTTGCATTAACTTAAAGTTGTTTTACATCTCTAGTGCCATATTACAATTAAACACTAGCATCAAGGTAAAGCAGCTATTTATCTCACTGCTTATCCATTTTGGCGCACCCCACAGCATCTCAGCCACAATTGTCCCTCCCCCCATGCCTTGTCAGTAACCACCTTAGTTGGCACTCTCTTCCCCCTGAAAATCACCTCATTTCTTTGCTTCCACAGAATCCAAAAAACTGCCATGCATCGTACCACCCACTCCTCCTTCTTCAATCCACCTTCATTTTTTGCGTACAACTACGATTGCTCCCACGACTCCTGAATGGAATCAGCAACTTTTGCTAATTTTAGGCCCCAATTCTGTTCTAAACTCGTCCACACCTTTCCTGCATAACGGCATTGGTACATAAGATGCACCGATGTCTCCAATTCACCCGAATTACACATGACACACCTTGATTGGCAAGAGAACCCCCTCCTCAACATCACCCCTTGAGTTAAAATGCGATCTTGTAGCAGGAGATATGTAAAAAACTGTACCTTCGGTGGTGCTCTTTTACTCCAGATTTCCATATAGTGCCATCTAACCTTACCACCTGAGACCATCATTTTGTAAAACGACGCTGCTGAGTATTCTCCCTGTTGTGACCATCGCCACCATATCTGATCCTCTTCTCTTGTAAATCTGAGAGTTGACATCTCCTTTGTTTGAGGTGATTGGGTCTGAGAAGCCGCCGCTGCTCTGACAGACATTAACTGCTGGTATGGGCGCGGCAACTTATCCCTGCATTCTCTTAAAGGTTGATCACTCCATGTATCGTACCAGTACGATATTGAGTACCCATTGCCTACCTCCCAGATGGCAGACCAGTGAAAGAGATGTTTAATTTTGATGAGGCTATTCCAAAAAAAGGACCCTTTAATGCTCCAAATGAATGGCGCATTATGTGTTATCCCTCTGATATTCCTTACTGTGATACTCCAAAGGCACTGTGGTTCTCTATACACTCGCCACCACCATCGGAGCAGTAGCGAACAATTTCGAAACTCCACATTTGGTATTCCAATTCCCCCCCATCTCTTGGGTAACATTACTGTGTCCCAGTTGATTAATGCAATGCCTGCCTTGTTGTTATCTCGACTCCCCCACAGGAAACCTCTGCATATCTTCTCAATCCAACTCAGCAACCACTTTGGGAGTGCAAAGCAGGCCATGTGGTAGATTGGGATTGCCATAAGGACTGAGTTTATCAATTGAATACGCCCTCCCCTTGATAAGAATTTTGCCTGCCATCCTTGCAATCTATGTTCCAATTTTTCAATTAACGGAAAAAAATCCCGCCTGCTTGGTTTCTTGACTGTCAATGGCATACCAAGGTAGGAAATTGGCAGATTCGTTCTCCCACACCCCAGAACCATTTGCACTGTCTCGATTTCCTCAGATGAGAGATTAATAGGGAGGTATGAGCTTTTCTCATAGTTAATCTTCAAACCGGAGACTTTAGTGAACAGTCTAAGCATTAGCTTTAATGACATTAGAGTAGTCGTGTCTGAGTTAGAGATAATGGCAGTATCGTCAGCATACTGGAATGCTAGTATTGGTTGTGCAATCTTTGCAGAGATTCTTGAGTTGAGGGTGTTGTTTACTGCCCCTATTATCCTCTGCAAGGCATCGACGGCAATTATGAACAGCATGGGCGACAAGGGATCCCCCTGCCGTAGCCCTCGCTTGTGGGTAAAGAAGGCCGACGCCCCTCCATTCATAATGATTCTAGATGATGATGTCGTGAGCATCCTTCTGATCCATTGTAGCCACTCATCAGGAAAACCTCTGACCTTCATGATGTTGAATAAGAAATCCCAGCTAATTGAATCAAACGCCTTCGCGAAATCGATTTTTAAGAAAACCGCTTTCTCCTTCGAAAAGGTGATGTGCTGCAGTACCTCCCTAGTAGCCAGGAAATTCTCCGATATTTGTCGACCTTTAACGAAAGCGGTTTGGTTAGGGGACACTAGCACTGGTAAATGTTTTGCCAACCTTGACGCAAGCAGTTTGGATATGATTTTCGGTATTAGGTTGATGATACTTATCGGGCGAAAGTCCTTCACCTCTTCTGCCCCCACTCTCTTAGGGATCATTAGAATGTCAGCTTTTTTCAGTTGACGGAAATCCAAATCCCCTCTAAAGAAGCTCCCAACCAGGGCTGCTATGTCCGCCCCAATTTCTTCCCAATATAACTGTGCGAATTCATTTGGGAGGCCGTCCGGGCCCGATGCTTTGTTCTTGGCTAAGCTTCTCACTGTCATCTCAATCTCCTCCACCAGAATTGGGGCTGCCAAGCTTTGAAGGTTCAGACCCGTGGCATATAGTGTTGTAAGGTCAAAATCCTCTACATCCGAATCCGACCCGAGCAGTAGCCTCATATGATCTAAGAAGACATTCTGTATTTGCTCAGTGTCTCTAATTCTCCCCTCTTCAGTTTGAATCTCCAACACCATATTCTGCCTCAGTCGAGATGAGGCAAAATTGTGAAAGTATCTGGTGTTGTGATCGCCGAGTGCAAGCCATCTACATCTAGATCTTTGGAACCATCTGGACTCAATCATGGAAGACAGTTTGTACGCTTTCTCCCTTAGTTGTTGTCTGATTGCAAATTCCTCCCTATGTAGGTCTCTGCTTTCCTCTAATAGGTCCAGCTCCAAAATCTCCTTCTTGCAATTTTCCAATTCAGCCCCTAATTTGCTGAAATTTACCAGATGCCAACTTCGTAGTTCTTTATGCAAGGTATCTGATTTCTCTTGAAAACCTGCCTCACTTGACTCCGATTGTTCAGCCCAAATTGCCTTAACACATTCCTTTACCTTGGGAAAACCAAACCAGAAGCGCTCCAGTTTGAAAGGTTTCCGCTTTGGTTGTAATTGCTTGCAGGTTAAGAGCAACGGTGAGTGATCCGAGACTATGACCTCCATTGCTGCCAGTGAGATATGTGGAAAGCTAGCTGACCATTCTGAAGAGGCAAACACCCTATCTAGCCTTGAGAAAGAGGGGGAAGGACGCTTGCTTGACCAAGTAAAGCGCCGATTATTCAGTGGGACTTCCATTAGTGCGAGATCGCTTATGAGGTCATTGAATTCTCTCATGAACCCAAAATTTCTCATCTCCCCGGAGCGGTCTATGAGCCATCTAACGAGATTAAAATCTCCTACCAAGAGCCAAGGTTGCGTCACCAGTGTGCTCATACTTCTCAATTCTTCCATAAAACCCAATTTATGCTCATCCAAAACTGGGCCGTAAACAGTGGTTACCACTAGTCGCCGGCCCGAACGTTGTTGCAGCAAGGCCGAGACAGAGTGGTTTGAGGCCCAAGAGGACACTAATGAGAACTCATGTTTCCACGCTATTATACAGCCTCCTGCCGAGCCTTTAGCTCCTAAGTATACACACTCCCTTTGAAAATATGACGGTAGCACCGCCGCAACATGTTCAAACTCCAACGTGCTCAGTTTCGTCTCTTGAAGACACACAATGTCACATCGCGATGCTCTAATGACATTCCTAACCACCGAGCACTTCTCCAACTTCCCAAGTCCTCTGCAATTCCACGACAACAGTTTGATTTTTGTAAAATTCATTTTAAACAATGGCCTACCTCTACTCCTTCTGCCTAAACGGACTCAGGTCCGCTTACTCCATGTCGGAGTCCCCCTCCTCCTCCAAGTCTGGGTCAAAGTCAGAGAGGCCCTCCCCTTGGTCCATTTCATTTGATTGATCTGAATTCCCTTCTAGGTCGGCCTCGGGCTGAAGCTGTTTATTTCTTCTCTCCTGATTGTCCTCTTGTAATGCTTTTAAAATCTGGGCTGTTCGAAAGCCCGTCTCCCTTGCCATGTTGACACAGTGCTGATACTCCACTTGAACTTCTACTAGGCCTTCATTATTTTGTTGGAATTGGACCGCAGGCTTTCTTTGCTGGGCCTTCCTTGAGGATTCACTCAGGTCCAGATCCTCATGCACCACCCCTTTCCTTTTGGGCCTACCAGGCCTATTCCTCACGTGTGTCGAGTGGATGGGCGATGACATCTGTCCTTTCCGCCTTGAAGGCCGCGCCCGCGAACGAGTGGCTGCGCGATGACAGCTGGTCTCCCCAGATCCCTTTCCATTGTCTCGAGGTGGATCAGGGAAACTTCTATTCTCCTTTTCCTTGTCTTGCATGCACAGAGGGGGATCCCGATGACCATTATCTAGGATCGTGTCTTCCCCCAGCCTGACAGTCCCGATAGGAAATGAGTCATTTTCCTGAGTCTGGTGACCCGCTACACCATCTTCTTGTTCCCCCATCCTTCCAAGATCATTCGCCTGTGCTCCTACGGTTGGCAGCACCTGGGCTTCTTTGTCGTTAGAGGCAGTATGAGCAGAGCTTGAAGGATTCTTTGTGGCCGCTCTTCTCAGCAGCCGTATAACCAGTGGTGTACCTTGCCTCTCTACTGGTTGCATCTCCGCCGCTACCACAGCTCCGGCCTGCCTACTTGCCGGCCTTGTATCCCCTTCCAGTACTTCTCTCACGACCGCCGGCAATGTATCTACGGCTCTTCCCATGCACAATTCTCTTAGCACACTTCTAGGTAGCGGCACAATCTCTTCTACTTTAGGTGGTGGCGGTCTGATCTTAGGTTTCGGCCTGGGTATCTCTTCTCTGTTGAAGAGTGGGGAGTGTATCCAATTTCTCGGAACCACCTCCACCACCCGTTTGAGACCACCCACTCGATATGTTACTCTATGTGGCACTTTAGCGAGATCAGATGTTGCCACTGCCACCGTCCATACTGCTAAGTCCCCTGGTGTACTCTGCGGCACTGTTCCAAGGAACATGCCAAAACTACTCACAGCACGTATCACCTCCCTCTCTCGGTACAGGTCCGGTGGTATACCAATGAGATCTATGAGGACCTTGTATTGTGGATTGTCGACCACCGCGTCGTCCAGGGGACTCCATTGTGTGAATGAGAAGCCCTCATCCCACACCTCCCTCGGCACCGCCTTGATGAAAGTCTCAGCTGCCAGGCCATGCGGTAGCAGAATAGCATAACGTGATCGCGTCAGTATACCTACTGAGATCTCCTTAGCCAATACTAAGCCTGTCTTCTCCACATACTTGGCCACTTCCTCTACCTCCAGATCAACCTCAAGGTCCGGATTGTACATGACAATCATTCCCTCTAGCTTGGCTATCTCATCATAGTACTGCTCATCTCTCTCTACATAACAATCAACCTCCGCAGGCCTGCCCTCCGGCATCGGCTTCCTTACCAATGGGTCTCGCATGAGATCCTCAAAGTTAGGTTCTTTCTTATGTATCTTGGGTGAGGAAGGTGGCGTGGTAACCTCTATCTGTGCACACGGCGGTCTTGGTTTGTTGCACTTGAAACCCGTGTGCCCTTCCCCCCAGCACCTCCCACACCGCCTAGGGTTCCGACAAGTGGCGGCTGTGTGACCTTGCCTACAGCATTGAAAACACCTCCCTCTCCATTCGGGAAAGTGAGGAGATGGTGGAAAGCGGAGGTTAGATGGGCTGTGAGGAGATACATAAAAGGATGCACTGGTTAGAGTGCGTGGTGGTGAAGGGGTCTTGGCCGGGGGGGATGGTGTCTTCTGTGTGGGCAGGGGGGCTTGGATGGTGCGTCTGAGAGCATCTGCATATGTAGGCTGAGTTAGGAATGGCATGAAGGTGCGTGGCTCGTTGGTTGGGGAGGGTGGTTGGCTGCCGGGGGAGCGTCTTCTGGATACGGTTTGCCATTCCCCTTGAGTCGCCTTGAGATCGCCTAGCTTCATTCCTCTTTTTTTCCCAATAGTCTCTCTTGTATCATTTTAGTATATATATTTTTTTAATTCAACAATTGATGATGAGCTATTAAAATTAGATGATTTTTTTTTAATTAAATCACAACTCTGGTGATGATAATAAGAATGAAAATATAATTGGTATATCAAATATCATTAATTATTATTATTTTCTGTATTGAATGAAATATCTGGTGATCGAAATATCAATTTAATTAAGTTGTTCGGATTAATGCTTTGAACAATGATTTAATTTGACAGTTGGCTGAACAAAATTAACAGATGCCGACATGAAAATTAATACATCGTTAACGTTCATTATCCAAAAAAGTGTCAATTCACTAAACTAATCAATGCTCTTTCGATATGCTAGTTGACAAAATAACTGGATTCAGTTCACAAATCACCAGAATCAGTACACTGACACGTGGGCTCACAAGAGGGTGCATGCATGGTCCCGTCACCCGTGTCTGGAGCGATGGCACCGCCAAGATGTACCAGCACGTGCCACGTGTCTACGTCCCCATCAATCTCTCAGCCGATTAAAATATTCTTCGCTCCAGGTGCTCCCAGCATGGCGCAAGAGCAGGGAGCCACGCAAAGTCACTTGCTCGTTACACTTGTAATTTGCCGAAATTTTTATTAATAGAAAATTAATTAAATAAATATTAATAATAAATAACGAAATTAAGTTTTTTTTTTTAATATAGAAAAAATATAATAGTTTATAACGTCATCTGAACGTTATAGACTATCACAGTCAAATTAATCACAAATTAATTACTATTCCTTCTAACTGAACTGCGCATCACCAACAGATAAAAAAAGGGTCGTGATACTCTATCAAGGCCAGAGCATCTTCGTGGTGAGAGGAGTTTTGTTATTTTGGACCCAAATATTTTAGAAAATTCTTTGCTGCATCTGGTCTTCACACACCGTATTTGGGTACCTCTTTTACGTATTTCACGATAAAACAGGTAGAGAGAAGGTTTGGTCAACGGACAATCAATACATGATTAGATTGGTTGTGCTGAGGTTTGCAATGCACGATTTAGTTAGAAGAGAGGATAATTAATTTGTGGTTAATCTGACCGTAATATTATTTATAAACTATTCCGTTTTTCTTATATCTAAAAAAAAATTCAATTTTATTCTCTATTATCGATATTTATTTAATTAATTTTCTATTAATAAAAATTTTGGTGTAATTTGATGATGATTACTGGTGAAATTCGATAATAAGCATCTGTGATCTGTGCCATTGCTTTTCTCGGAGGGAATATATGCTTCTATAGGGAAAAGTACTTTGTGTTTTAAACAATTGATTATAGTAAATTAACTGGGTAGTCATTGTTAATTAAGACGTGTTTGTTTTTTCATTCCAGGGAAAAAAAAATCTGAACTAAATATTGCATTCTTTGATTTCATTCCAGTGAAAGGTCTTTCTAAAGAATCCCTTTCAAATATTTTAATCGCTCTACCAGGAGCCATCATATCATTTGAAATAGAGTGGAAGAAGATTTTTTCTTCAATTATCTTTCATTGTTTTCTGGAAGAAACGGATGGTACTAATAACGGAGTCAGAGTTTCTTCCTTTGTGGTCCTTAAATTTTGAAATATTTTGTTTTTTGAATCAGTTTATATCAATTTACTTGTAAAGTTAGTATATGTAAACAATGAATTGGTGATATGGTTCAATGATGATATATATGAATCTTCATTTCAATGTGTAATTCATGCATTATTGACGTGTTATAAAATCAATGCTGTTGTTGTCCTTATGTATGATTTGGTGGATGAACAATTGAACAAATATCAATCAATGGTATATCATAATGCTTATCCACTATGGCAATCACATTATATAATCACCATGCTGTAGCCATGGTTACATGGATTTGAATTTACTTTGAATAAATTTTAATGAAGGATTAATTTGGTACAAACTAATAACTTTCAAAATCAAAGTAAGAAATTAAAAAATTTCAAGTACTTAAATCAAAAGGTTAATATATTAAGTATCATTAATTTACTTAAGAAAAATTAATGATACAGTAAAGGATGAGTGGAAGATCAGCATGCTTCATTAAACTAGACTTCGCCAAAGCGTTTGATTCAGTGAATTGGGATTACCTCAAGCGGGTAATGGTTGCAAGAGGATTCCCGACTAGATGGATAAGATGGATTGAGATTTTGCTAAGTACAGCATCATCAAGAATCCTAATGAATGGAGGTCAATCTGATTTTTTCTTTCATAAGAAAGGCTTGCGTCAGGGGGACCCGCTATCCCCCATGTTGTTCGATATAGCTGTAGATGTGCTAGGCAGAATGGTAGATATTCTGAATGAAACACAACATAACAACTTATCGAGAAAATTGAAGAAATCAGTAATTATTCACCAATATGCTGATGACACAGTTTTTATTGCTAATGCCAAGCCTAGTACTGTTATAACTCTGAAAATTATATTCAAACTATTCACTGCAGTTCCCGGGCTTTCTATCAATTATGAGAAGAGCACTTGGATACCGATTAACATAGCCAATGCTCATCTTCAAGTTATTACTGCAGTTCTTGGTTGTTCCATATCCGAATTCCCTATAGTGTATTTGGGACTGCCATTGACTTTAAAAAACCCCCAAAAAGAATTATTCTTACCATTGATTGAAAAATTGGAATCAAAATTAGCTGGCTGGAAGGGTCGGCTTATTTCCAGGGGAGGTAGATTACAATTGATGAATTCAGTTTTAAGTTCAATTTCGATTTATTTTATGTCTTCCTTTCTTTTACCAAGTTGGGTGATTAAAATGATAGACAAGATACGAAGGAATTTTTTGTGGGGAAAAACGGATACTAGAAGAGGGATACCATTGATTAATTGGGAGATGGCATGTCTTCCAAAGGAATTAGGAGGGTTGGGCGCTGCCAATATGATTGTTAGAAACAAAGCTATCCTTTTGCGGTGGTGGTGGAGGGTATATCGGGTAACTGAGTGTCTATGGGCACAAACAGTACACCAACTATACAACCTAACAGCTGAGGGGCAATCACACCATATATGGCGAAAACAAGGTTCCTTTTTCTGGTTACAGCTACAGAAAATTAGACCCCTATTTGACATGTCGGTTAGATGGATTATAGCGAATGGTGCGTTGGTATCATATTGGTTTGACTCATGGATTTTCCCGACAAAGGCTTCACAAGCAACACCTGACAGTGCGACCAGGAAGATATCGCTTCAATTGGCAATGGCCAGCGGTCTTTGTCAGAATCAACAGATACCGGGTCAAACTCAGGACCAAATAAAATGGCTATGATCCGTGGATAATGAATACACTGCCAATTCTTATTATAAAATGATGGTATCTGAGGGTAATTTGGAATGGGAATTCAGTTTCATTTGGAAACTTAAAATTCCACCTACTGTTAAAGTTTTTGTGTACCTGCTTTTGCATGGGAGACTACTAACCCATGATATAATGATACGCAGAGGGTTGCATTGTGATACAAGGTGCGAGATTTGTCACCAATGTAACTTTGAAACAGCCCTACATCTATTTTTCCAGTGTAATCACGCAAGGCAGGTATTGATGATACTGAGCTCATTGCTAGGATACAAGTTAATACACAATGGAGACATGGTACAGTCTGTCATTAATTATTCAAGGGTGGCATGCCAAAGGAGAATTACCAGAAGACAATGGGGAAGCTTATTCTTTGTTGTTTGTTGGTTCATTTGGCGAAGTCGAAACAGGAGGATCTTTGATGGAACTGTAACTACTCCCCACTGGATAGCTCATCACTCTATTATAGAGGCTAAGCTGTGGGACAAATTCTGTTGATTTAATTTGTTGTTAATTTCTTTTCAAGTTATTAGAGTGGTTCATATAAGTTGTAGATGATGTTGTAATTTATGGAGCTTTAGCTCAAACGATGTAAACTTTCTGATAGCCACTATCAGATTTATCAAAAAAAAAAAATATTCAGGCGCTACCTTCATTGTGGTGATTATTGATGAATCAAAACTGATATATGATAAATTCAAATAAATTGAATAATAACGATTACAAATTCATTGTTATTTAGTTTGGTCAAAATAAATTCAAGTCTCCTTTAATATAAATTTTTCCGAAAATTGACCCTTTCGCTATTAGTTTTTAGATACGGTAGGGTCAACTTCTATTAAAATAAAATCTACAAACAATAATAATATTATTAAACCAAATAATAAAAATAACAGCCAAAATAATGACAATAAATATATATATGTATTAATGTATACATCGGCTCCCTGTGCTCAATTGATGGTGTTAATACCGTGTTGATGCTTAACCGACCATTGGTCGATAAAGTACATAATCTATTTATAAAAAGAAAAATTCTGTGAGATTATAGTTAAAACCTTAAAAGTAAGAAGGTACAAATGGGACGTCGCTCAGTCAAATAAAAACAGAAATTATAAAAAAGTTGATGCGCCCCGTTTCCAGGCCGACGAGCGTTGTCTTCCACTCCTCCAGTACTAAAAAATGGATAAATCCTTTTATAATATTTTCAAATAAACAGCCCCCAGCACCTGGTAACTGGAGATCTACAGTTTTTAAGAACTGCTGATAAATATCTATAGCTTTACTGACACGTCGAAAGACCGAAACAAAGTTGTAAACCGCGTGACCCGGCGCCAACCAACCGTGATCATAATCAATCCCAGTTCTCCAACAGACCAACGCTGACGAAAAGTATTTTAATTTTTTCCGTCTTTTTAGAATACTAATTCCGTAGGAAAAATAATTTAATTGCTCAGCTTTTGGACCAATGGTTTTTATTTATATTTCTTTATTAAGACCTATGCCCTTTAATTATTATATATAGATATTTTCTTCACATTTTAAATAGGAATACAAAAAATTGAATGCACGGAACTAATTAGTAATTTGTTTAAATAGCGGAGGTCATTTATATCTTTCTCAAAGGTATATTATACCCTTTGCAATACCATTTATATCAAATTAATTACAGCAATCTAAAAATAATTTAAATAATATATATTAATGTTGCGTGAAATTTTATTGATCAGCTATTTATGTATTCAATAAAATATCAGTGACGCTATTTTGAGTTTCAAACTTATTTAAATTGGATTGAAAACTATTATCAAGATTGTTAAGATAAGCAATTGCTGATGATCATAAATCCTAAACTTTACCTGTCAATTCTGAAGAGTAAAATTATAGATTAATTGTCATTTTTTTTTTCAAGATTGTCAAGATAATCAATCGTCAAGTAATTTCTGCTTTATTTTTTTTTCAAGATAATTAATTGTTAAGATTGTTCCTTCATCTGAATATTGCTTATCCTAACAATTTTTTTAAAACCAATTTACATAAGTTTGAAATTAAAAAATAAATATATTGATATATATTTGGTGATGCATTAAATCACTTGTTGAACGATAAAATACGAGTATATGTTATCATATTTCATATGTATGAATTTATAATGTTAATTATGTCTACATTGACAATTATCATATTGTCAATATAAATAGTTGTCAACCTCCTCTTTCTTAAATTTATTTTAAGCCATTTGTTTATCATATGAGGGCTCCGCGGTGTTAACATTCTTTTTTGATGAACTTTTTAGTAACTAATTGGTATATATGATCTTACTATTAGCCTATTACTTATAATAAACACCTTAGAAAATACATTCTGTTGTTTATTCAGAAGCTTTTATAAATAGAAAAATCTTAACTCGCCAAAAATAACATCATTATAATGGCTAAAATGAGAAGTTGCTAATCTTTCTCCTTGCGTTCGCTTATTTATTCATAAAAAATCTTTAAATATCCTAAAGAGCGGCTCCGAATCCCAATAGGGTCCCAGCAGTCAGTGAGTCAACGCTCTCGTTTTCCCTTCATTACCAAGATCCCGCCGTGCTCTCTCCCTCTCTCTTTAAATGCGTATCTCTCTCTTCGCTCGTCTCCAGCTTATTTCTATCGGATTCTACATTTTCTTTTCTTGAAAGAAAGATTTGAACATCGGCTGAGCAAGAAAGAGCTGAGAGAGGAGGAGAGAGGATAGATCTACACGAGCATACCTCCTATTTCGAGGTTAGAATTTCTCTCCTTTGTTAAATTTTCTCCTTAATTGTTCTTTGTTTTTTTGAGGGTTCATGGAAGATGCTGCCCTTAATTGTTCTTTGTTATTGTACTAATTTTACTATTTATTTTTTGCAATTAAAATGGTTATCTGGCTGAGTATGAGTGTGAATCGGTATTGTCCCCCTTAATGTCGTAATATAATTCCTTTAAAAAGTATAATGAGCAGATTGATGTAATCTTGGTTGTTTATGATTAAAATATTCCTTTTAATTCTGAATGCAGTCGACTGATGTTTTGGTTTAATTTTATCTCTTCATTCTACTGTAATTGAGAATGTTTTTAGTCAAGTTGTATTTGGAAATCATCCTCTTTCTCTATACGCTGGATTTTTTTATTTCTTTTTTCTTTTTCTCATTTAAGTTTGCAGCAGTTATTACATATAAATTTCTTTTTCTCCAGCAATAAACCTCCGATTGATTTTTTTTTTTATTATTGAAAGAAGTTACCATTGCTGTCCACCTACTCCTCAACTGATAAAGAGTGTATAAACTGGGCAACAAACCAACAACACAGTGTTTCCAGTAACTCTAAATAGCTCCTAACAAATGAAAGCAGAATAGTCAACAACTATGATATGTCAATTTGCATCTGACTGACTTTACTTGTGTGGTACAGCAGTACAGCTATCATGGAATCGGGATATTTGGTAGTCAAAACTGCACATGAAAGCAGCATGTTAAACCTTGGTTCCCTGGCTTGGATTGCAATTGTCGGATTGTTCACTGCTATTTCATTAATTTACTCCTTCCAGCTCCAGAAACAAGTTTCTCTCAACTGGGTCAAGGTTGCAGCACGAGAAAAGAGGCGATTACAAAAATTACTCAATTGGCCAACCTCTCCCCATTCATGGGTCAAGTCATGCCTTCTCTCTGACAATCTCACCACCTGCTCTGTTTGTTTGATGAGCCTAGTTTCACCTCAATCAAGTAAAAGCAAAAGTGTTAGCTGTACGCCCTTTCAGACTTGTTCTGTATGTGGGGTCTTGGCTCATTCCAAATGTGCTCGATTTGCCACCAAGGATTGCAAATGTGTGGCTCAGGCAGGTGCGCTAAATCTAATTCACCATTGGTCAGAAAGGTGGTTTGATTCAAATGGTAAAGGTGACACCTCCTCCTCTTGTTGCTACTGTCATGAGCTGTGTGACATGCATGGTGCTTCTCCTATCTGGCGGTGCCTGTGGTGCCAGCGGTTTGTGCATGTCAAGTGCCATGCAAAACTGTTGCGCGAGGCGGGAAACATTTGTGATTTGGGGCGACAGTACCATAGAATAATACTGTCCCCCTTGTCAGTTAGAGAAATCAGTGAAGGAGAAGTTGATGGTAGTTTGTCAGTTAAGAGATGGCACAGAAGGAATAAGCGCAAGAACAACTGTTCTGTTAATGCCGAGAACAAGAAGTATGAAATAGTGAACTTGCATAGTGATGCTAGACCCCTGCTTGTTTTCATTAATGCAAAGAGTGGAGCCCGACATGGGCCTTCTCTGAAGAGAAAATTGAATACACTGCTGAACCCAATTCAGGTTAGTGCGACTTCATTTTCCTTTTAACCGGATGTCATACTTTTGAATCAAAGCTAAGTAATAACTAATTAGAAAGCACCTTAGCTCCATTTGGCATATTTATTGTTGAACCATATCTCCTAAAATGAAAAACTGGTATGCTGATTGGATAAACTAATTTACTGAATTTACTTGCCATGGGGTATGAGCATGATTCATGCTCAACCCTTTAATTCATGTCTGAAAATGTGCATCATTAAACTAATTTACTGAATAAACACCTTTTTTTCTCAGGTTTTTGAGCTGGGTGCTTCTCAAGGGCCAGAAGTTGGACTAAAAATGTTTCGCCATGTCAAGCACTTCAGGGTTCTAGTTTGCGGTGGAGACGGCACAGTTGCATGGGTGCTTGATGCGATTGAGCGGTTCGAGTTTGAATCGCCTCCACCAGTGGCGATTCTCCCTCTTGGAACAGGAAATGACCTGGCACGAGTCCTACAGTGGGGTGGTGGGCTCTCCAATGCCTTAGGGAAAGGTGGAATTGGTGGATTGTTACATGATATAGATCATTCAGCTGTGACAATGCTCGATCAATGGAGTGTCACCATAAATGAAAATGTTGGCGGCCAGCTTCAGAATGTTAAAAAAGTCAAGTCTATGATGAATTATCTTGGTTGGTGTCATGCATCTCAGTTTTCTAATTTTTGTTGGTTATGTTTTTAGTCATTGATTTTGTCTGCATAGTGTATCAGGTGTTGGATGTGATGCAAAAGTGGCTTATGAGTTTCACACCATGAGGGAAGAAAGGCCAGAGCTATTCTACAATCAGGTAATACTGCCTTATATTTCCACAATTGGTTAGTCATTATTACTTTATTTCAGTGGACCATTTTTGTTCCTAAGCTATGAGGTTGATGACACTTATGTAAAAATTGTTTGGACTTGCAGTTCATGAATAAACTTATATATGCAAAAGAAGGTGCTAAAGACATGCTGGGCAGATCATGTGAGCATCTGCCATGGCATATGACCCTAGAAGTGGATGGAGAAACTGTTGAGATACCTGAAGTAATTATTTTTTTTAGTATTCCATATTTTAATTTGTTAAATTCTCAAACTAGCTATCTTTCCATTGGCCCTTCTTAAGCTAAATACTTTATTATTATTCAAATTATAAACAGGATGCAGAAGGTGTGCTTGTTTTAAACATTGCCAGCTATATGGGGGGTGTGGACCTGTGGCAAAAAGAGGACAGCTATGAGAACAAACTTGGTTTACAATCGATGGACGATAAAACCTTGGAAATAGTATGCGTAACCGGCGCATGGCATCTTGGCAAACTTCAGGTGCATACTGAAGTCCTTATTTGAAACCAATGTTTACTACTTGTATCAGTAACGTTTCCACTTCTGAAAACTTCAATTTAAAGTCCAAATGGTGTGTTTTCCTAATATGAAATGAGACTCATTATAAAGGCTAAAAGTTGTTTGTGTTGGTGCTTGCTAACAGGTAGGGTTATCACGGGCTCAGAGGCTCGCACAAGGAAAAGTGATAAGGCTGCACCTACATAGCTCATTTCCCGTGCAGGTCGATGGTGAGCCATGGATCCAGCCCCCTGGCTGCTTAGAAATTACTCACCAAAACCAGGTACCTCTCCTCCCCTAGCAGGTTCTACCTACATTTTTGTAAGCTTCCACTGTTTAAATCTGTAATCATAAAAATTCTAAAATTGAATAACAAAATAAAACTGTTAGATGTGATCTATACAGTTCCCTTGTACACATACAGAAAGAATTATGGAATTTCGACATTGTTTTCATTGGAATTAAGAACTTGAAAATTCAACATCTAGAAATTGTTCATGTCAGTGGATATTTACAAGCTCTCTTGATGCCAATCAAAACAAAGTTGCAGTGTTATAATTTTCATTTTCATGTGTCTGTAGAAAAGGTGATAAAGGTTACATCTATCGTTTTATTTTGATATATTTAGATTTTGAGTTTTGGAGGTTCTAAAATATTGAGGAATAATGGAGGCATCAAAGGTTGCATTTGAACACTCCTCTGCCCATAATTGCAACTTTGACTGGTATTGTTCAAGTTTTTGACTTGGTCAAGCAAAACTTGTTCACCAAATAGGCGCTATTAATTATTGCATTTTTCAAATTATAACAAAACCAATGAGGAAATTGCCAGATTTTTGGTGTTGCAGCCATGTTCTCTACAAATGGAAAAACTTTGAAAGAAAAATAATTATTTCGAAGGAAAATCCGATATTCAAAATCAAGTCTGTAGCCAAAGCAGACTGGTATTATAATGCCCACTTAATAATACTGATGCATTCTCTATAAACTATGGATGCAGGTATTCATGCTAAAGCGAGCGTCAGAGGACAGGTCCAAGGCCCATCCTGCGGCTGTCATGACCGATGTTCTTTTAAACGCGCAATGCAAAGGCATCATAGATGCCTCCCAACAGAAAATTCTCCTCCGAGAAATTGCTCTTCGTCTCTCCTCTTCTCGGACCCGTTAGTCTAATCCAGAGTACAATTATCCCTGTGTGCTCTTTGAAGCTTTTTGTGAAACACTTAGTATACAGAAGCTATATCATGAACGAATAGCCTGATGTACAGAGTAAAAGAGGAGAGCTGCTTTTTCTGTTTCATTGTACAGACTCGGCGTAAAGTTCCTGCTTTCCTGTTTTCTCCTCTTCTCTATCAGAAATTTTGGTTTTTCTCCTATGCAGTGCAGCTTGGGTCTTTGTTAATACAATATTTTTAGGAAGGCTGAAAGGTGTAGACAATTTTTTTTGCTATATGTAATGGTTCAGGTTGCTGGAAATATGTAAATAGACAGTTTTGATTGTGATGATATAGATAGTTTAGCAAGTTAATATTGTCCCTTCTTATAATGAAAGAAAGATTATATTAATTTCTTCTCTTTTTTTTAGAATATATTAATTTCTGTTCTTATATCTAAAAGTCAGCAAAATCATATTTCATGATAGTTGTTATACTTATCTGTTAGGCCGTGTTCGGATGCTGTGGGAACCGAAGGAATTCAAGACCAACGGAATTTATTCCTTTTAGCCGTTCGGATGTCCATTATTTTCCCATTTCATTTCCATGCTTTCTTCCCAACATCTAATCAGATAACGTAAAATTGTGGGAAAAAAAAAATTGCCTCCGATTGAATTTTTATTTTCCCAACTGATCATGCGCAGCTCTCTCCTCTCTATTTATTTATTTATTAAAACTATTTATTTGATTATATTATTTTAATCTAATTAATAAATGAAGTTATGTTATAAAATAATAATTTTTGTAATTATATATTTTAAATGTTTGTTTGTTTATAAATATTTATTTTTTGTAAATATTTTTAATTGTTATTTTATTATTTTTTTAATTTATTTATAAATATTTTCTTATTTTATTTGTACCATTTTAGTAATATTTTTATTAGAAATGGTTCATCTTTTTAATATTATTATTTAATCAAATTTATTTAATTTCATTAATATAAATAAAAAAATTACCAAATGTTACAATTTAAAACCCATTAAAATATTAAAATTACAATATATTATTGGTATAAATAAATAGATGGTGTCACGACAGTTTTTTTTTTCATTGTAATTTTATATATAATTACTTTTTAATATTAAGCTAATTTTAACTTAATTGGTTAAAATCAATACAAACAATAATTAAATAAAAAATCATTTATAACTAAATTAAACTAAAACAAATAAATATACATATTTGAAAATAAATAAAGATTTCCCACAATTAATCCCATGATACAAACGAACACTCATTTTCTCATATTCCCATAATTAATCATGTGCATTCCGTACCCGTGGGTTCCCACTTTTTCAAAAGTGAATTTCTATTCCCATTCCCATTCTCATTCTGTAATCCCGTGACATCCGAACACGCCCTTAGTGTGTTCTTTGGGTTTCATGGCTAAAAAATTGGTTATTCAGCTATATTATGGTCCAATTTTAGTCAGATTGACCTCCTTGTAGTTGGCTTGTAGCAAAATTGTACCGTCTTGTGCATTATTTCCTGTATAGCACAACCATAGGTACTGTCTTAATCTCTCTAAACTAAATGTTAGGTTGGTTTGGAAGATGGTTTTAAACTTTTAATCAAGGGCCCTAAAAAAAGAGTTTTATAAAGAGGAGAAACCCTAGCCGTCGTCGCTCTCTTCTTTCTCACCTCTCTTCATTTCACTCGTCCCACTCTTAGTTTTCTTCTTCGGCATAGCGATATCCTTCCCTCTCTCTCATTCTCTTCTCCGCTCAGCGTGATATCATCGGAACTCGAAGTGTAGAGCCTTTACCCCCATCTTGATCGGAGCGCGACAAATCCGGCCGTCGAAGCGCAGCGGCTATCGGACGAAAGCAGATCCGGTCGTAGATAGAGATGGAGAAAGAAGTAATAGAGTGTTTTTTAGAGTAGATAAATATGATTAGTTAATTAGAGTAGTTTACGTAATTTCATGAGAATAAATGAGTTTAGATTTAGGAAGAAAGGTCATTTGACCCGTTGTAAGTCTGTTTTTTATCAATGAAATTGTTAGTGTGCATTAAGCCGCTAACCTTAAAAAAAAAACTTTTAATTAAGCATTTATGCAATATTGCAATGTAATGTAATGTAACAACTCAGCTGTCATGCAGGCCTTATGCAAACAAGTAGTTATTATTAAGGCTTTGTTTTAGAGGTAGTGTCTTTTTTTTAAATAGAAGAGGTACTGTTAAGATAACATAGCAGTCTGGTAATGCAGATCTTGCTCGTCACACTTGATAAGTGAGGTGTACCTGCTAAAACATTGTTTCCTAACATCCATATCCATTATTTAAAATTTAATAGATTTGAAAGAGTTCATGCTCTACAAGTTGACCATGCAAAATTTGAGCTAATTTATGTACTAATTAGAGTTTTCGTTTCAAGAGCATTATTTTATTTATGGGTGGAGTTTTTGTCGAAAGGATTTTGACAAAGTCCCATCCAAAGTCAGTCTTAAACTATCCAATTTGACTTCAAATTTGCATCAACGGTTTAGGTTTACGGGTTCATTTAAATTTTAAAAATGTTTGCACGAATCTTAACGCAAATCAAACTGTTATGCCCAACATTGGATGTTTGGACAAAATCCAATTCCATTATTTATTTAGTTCTGATTTATTTTTAGATCTACCTGATATCTCAGCCTATACTAAGGGGCCAAAATAATTTAAGAACCCAACGTACCCTTTGACAATCTGATTGCTGTTTCATTTCATTATATTAATTCCTTGTATAATAAATCTCCGGAAAGCTGTTTTAAAATTTGAAAACTGGACATTTTTTTTTCCCCGATAAGAAAAGAGGGGTTGGTGAACTCACTTTGCTAAATTTTGTTATATATTTTTGTTATTACCACTTGAAACATTATAAGATGTCATGGTATTGTATCATTATCTCACAAGAAAAATAGATTGAATTGCAAATACAGCAAGGCATAGATTCCAAATTGCATCCAATAATTGTACAAGTCTAGAAATTGCTTCTTCAACTGGTACTATCTACCTTCACACTTCCAGCAAGTCAGCCTTTTCCTTTTTGTGGTACATACCAGATATTTGATTATAGTTTCTAAAATAAAACTTTGACGGCACATGGAATCCTACTTGATATCTCAACCCTTTCAAGCTGGATGTTATGACTTCACTGTAATTTGGCTGAGTGATCAGTTGAGCTAGCAATTGTTTCAAAATGATACAATTTTGTAATTATAGAATACAGTGCTTACCTGTTGATTAAATCCTACTGGCATGGTGGACTCAGTACTCCATAGTCCATATTGATAACTGTATTAATTTGGAAACATGAAAAAGGAAAAAGAACATGGAACCCCATTTCTTCCCAAATATTGCGAGTACAAATACACATGGAAAATTGATTTTCAGCAGTCTCTAAAATTACAGTAATACAATGGAAGTGGAAAAGAAAAAAAGAAGATAAATTATAGCACCTACAACTAAACTTAAATCCAAAGCTTCATAATTCAAACAACTGATTTTTGTAAAGTAGCCTCCAATCCGAATCATCTGAAAAAACCAACTCATCTTCTCCTTCGACACTAATTGACTCAGCATGCATTTCTACAGAATGGAAACCACATTTTGCATCCTGGTCCTTGGAAATCTTACTATTTACCTCAAATGGATCCTCGATTTCAAGGCCATCATCCTCACAATCAGATAACCATCTGCAACAATCCTTCTCTCCCATTTCAAATATTCGACTTGCCAATCCGTCTCGCCATGAAATTCTCGTATCAGATTTTGGGGTTCCCCTGTTAGGGTTTACAAACCCACTCAAATCGACGGAGTTGAAGGACGTGAAATCATGCCTGAACTGAAAGCTACCTCCAGGTGGTGGCAAAATAGAACTTCCACCACTACTATCCTTACAAGTTGTAGTCAAACTTGTTGATTCAAAAATGCCGGCAGAACTTGCTGCAATGTCTACTATTTGTTGGTCAGACCTAGAGAGCTTCATTGCAGAAGATTCTGATGCCCTTTTCAAAATAATAGAGAAGGGGCTTATACTGCTATTGCTACTAGGTGTTCTAAGAATCACGGGTTCAAGATTAGACCCAAAAATAGGGGTCTTTAATAAAGGGGAATTAGATTGCACCGGAGAGAACCATGAGCTCGTTTTATTCCTTGACTTCTCATGAGAGGAGAGAAACCAATCAATTGAGGCTTCAGCTTGGCATTTTGTCGAACAGGTCCTGGGCTCGGAATCTCTATCGGTTATTCCAGAAGGGGAAGAAAGCCATTGGATGGAAGCTCCAGCAATTAATGGGGGTAATGAAGGAGAAGAGGTAGAAACCCTAGTTTTGTCAGTAGCATCGAAACTTACCTCACTTCCATTTCCTAAGTTGAGTATGCCTCTAGGTCGGCATTTTCTTCGGTCCACCACACCCGTGACCACATGACCAGCTGCAAAGCAAACTGGTGTGGGTGCCACAGAGGATCCGCATGGAATCTCAGGTGAAATTGAGGCCTGAATTGGCGGTGTCGATCCTGACCTCTCTTCTCTCTTCTTCTCCCTTTCTGGCGTTATGATCAAAATACTCTGGTGGGGCTTAACGGGTTTGGATACTTTCTTTTGCTTCAAACCATTTGGTGGGTTTTTGGGCGGTGCTGATTTGGGCACGGGTCGAGTTGGTCTTGGCTGGAAGCATGAAGAAGCATTTGTGCTGGAATTTGAATTGGATTTGGATTTGGAAGTGTATTTGGAATTGGATGTGGATGTGGAGTTGGAAGCGGATTTGGAATTTGAAGTAGGTTTGAGGAAACGAAAACAACCAGTGCCACCAGTTCGATTTAGATCGGTTAATGGGCTTCTTTGTTTAGGTATAGTGGGATCTCTGGTTTTCTTACTTACTTTACATGGCTTATTCATGGCGGCTCTTACTCTATCCTGTTGGGCATAGATCCGTTAGAGAGGGAGAGAGAGAAATGAGGTTTGAATTGGGAAGGCGAGCGATTTCCCAAGAAAACCGTTGGGGTTTTACTACTTTTACTTTTTGTTCCTCGGGACTTCTTTTTATGACCCCTGCGAAATTTTACAATTTCTTAAAAGGCCGAATTAATAAATCACGGCGGTGAATATCCGTTGTTATTCGTGCAGGATCATGACCAGAGTAGTTCGGGTACCTTTCTGCAAAATAAAAGAGCGGTGGTATTAACTAATAAAATCACTTTCCACATATAACGTCGGTGTAATACTCTTAAATGCAGGGACCTGCGAGGTCTAGGGAAAATTACTAGCTAGCCGTTGTAGGTTTGATGAGGCAGCTATAGAAGATTCCATAGATTTCTGTTTCTGTGTCGATTGGTTCGCGAAATTCTCCGATTTTTTTATTTTTACACAAAAATATCATTATTTTAATTAAAATACCCAGCTTTTCGCTGGAATTTTAAAAATACCCAGCCCGTGGAAAATTTCCACGGGCCGAATTTCCCCTCCCCCCGTGGATAAATTCCACGGGCCGATATCCCCATTCCCCCCGTGGATAAATTTCACGGGCGGGACCTTTTTTTTTTTTTTTTTTTTTGCGCTTTTTCATTATAAATAGAGAGAGAGAGAGGCAGAGATTATTCTGAAAGAGAGAAAGGGAGAAAGAGAGGAAGGAGGAAGAGAAATTTTCGACTGCTAAATCAGGTTTTTTTACGCATTGTTATTTACTATAGATTTATGTATGTACTGTTCACATACGTATTTACTGTTCATATACGTATTTACTGTTCATTTACTATTCCTTTACTGTGCTTATACGTATTTACTGTTCATGTACTTTAATTTACTGTGCACATACGTATATACTGTTCATGTATTGTATTTACTGTTCATGTACGTATTTACTGTTCATTTACTGTGCACATACGTTTTTTACTGGTCATATACGTATTTACTGTTCATTTACTATTCATTACTGTGCATATACGTATTTACTGTTCATTTGAAATCAGTAAACTTACAAAATATTTCCTTCTCCGAATGTAGTTTATTGGCCATGCCTATTGGAATTTCAATACATTTTGGGGGGAAATTCATTTTTGACCAGAATGGAGCAGTGAGGCGGTGGTGGGGCACGGGGGTGGGGCATGGGGGTGGGGCACGGGGGTGGGGCAGTAAGACGGAAAGGATGGCCGGAGTGGGGCAGTGAGGCGGCCGGCGGTGGGACCACTAGACAGGCGGTGCGGCCTTCACGGAGAAAGCAAAGAGGAGGCAGACACAGAGCGGAGAGAGAGGCAGACAGAACCCTCTGCTCGTTTCAAATAAATGGGGGTTCCCGCCCGTGGAATTTATCCACGGGGAGGGATTAAATATTCGACCCGTGGAATTTATCCACGGGGGGGGATTAATTATTCGACCCGTGGAATTTATCCACGGGGGGATTAATTATTCGGCCCGTGGAATTTATTCACGGGCTGGGTATTTTTAAAAATCCAGCGATTTGCTGGGTATTTTAATTAAAATAATATCATTTTTGGGTAAAAATAAAAATCTCCGCGAAATTCTTGTTCGTGTCGCTGATTGGTTGGTCCCAGACTCTCCAATAACATGCTATTGTCGTGCGCTTTTTTGTTTAACGGGATCCACCTGTCATTGTCAATCACTTTCAACAAGAACTGTTATAGGGATTCTGCAACAAAGGTTCAAACTTTCAAAAAGAAAAAATCAACGAAGCTTGGAACGCTTGGTTAATTTGAAATGGGGGCCGCTATTTTGAGCCGAAATTTTTATTAATAGAAAAATATTGATAATGGAGAAGGGATTGGAACAAATTTGATATGTAGAAAAAAGTGATTGTATGTACCGTTCAAAGGACGTTAGAGATTAAAATGTCCAGATAACAAAACCGTAAATTCTAAATGTTTTGATCTATCCAGACATTTTGAAAAAATATATATATATTTGGACGTTGATTTCTACAACGTCCTGATTTCTTGAAAAAAAAAAAATTATAACAGTGAACAATTATGGTGGCTCTAATTACCATAAAACCTCTCATGTTAAATCATATAAAAACAAAACAAAATTTGCCTACGAGCACTTTCTCTCAAAAAAAAAAAAAAAAAAAATAGCGGCCGTATAAAATGGTCAACCATAAACGGTCACCTGTCTAGTCTCTTGACAGTTGTAAGTTCGTTTGTACAATTTTTCACCATAAACATTTTGCATAAACGTGATTATCTGGACGTTAGTTTGTATAACGTCCAGATAATTTTTTTTTTCAAAATATTTGAACGTAATAGACCAAAACATCCAGAGTTTGTGGTTTCAAAAAAAGAACAATTGTTCATCATTTCTCTACTTTCTCTAAATTTCATCGTGGTATTAGAGCAGGTCAGATCCTGACTCGAAAAACAAAAAAAAACCCAGCTGCAGATAACAAAGAACTGCAAGCAAACCAGAAAATTCACCAAAAAAAAAAGTATTCTCTGTTGTGGCCCGCGTTAATTAGTAGTTAATATAATTTCATTAATTTGGACGTTTTGATCTATATCATTCTCTGAACGTTACAGACAATCATGCTTTTCTTATATGTCGAATTTTTCCGAATCCCTTCCCTATTATCAATATTTATTTATTTATTTATTTATTTTTCTATTAATAAAAATTTCAGCTATTTTGAGAGAAAAATTTAAATTAGTGAGAGTTAAGAGAAACTTTTACCTTTTAATGTCTAATTTATCCCTTTTTAATGCTAACGTATACATTGTTTGAAAATTAACTATATTTATAAAATATAACTTTTTAAGAGGTCCGAAATGAATGATTTTACAGGAATTTTTTCATAAATCATAATTAATAAAACATTTTTTAGGGAACCAATATGATTGATTTTTTTTTTCAAAAACCATAAGGACCGTGGGGTTCCCACGGTCTCAAATTTTTTTTTTTTTTTTTTTTTTTAAAAAAACAGATTTTTTTTTTCAGACCGTGGGTTCCCACGGTCTCAATTTTTTTTTATAAAACAGAATTTTGTTTTAATTTTTTAATTTTTTGTATTAAAATATTAGAAATGTTGAATATATTTCTTTGAAAATAGATGAAATACAATATAATTTGATTTATTAGAAATACTGCAATAAATAACCCGGATCAATATTTTTCAGGTCGAGTTTTTCGCGGCTGTAAGAAAAATTAATATATTTCTTTATGTGTTATTAGAAAAAAATAAAAATGCTTAGATTCTGAGTTATTGATCCCGGTTCAAAAGTCACTTCTAGGTAATCCAGAAAATATTGTGATCTTTCTAGTAAATTTAATTTATGAAAAGTTGTATCTATTTTTGAAAAAAATAATAACTTTTAAGTTATTTAATAATTGTTATTCAAAAAGAATTCTCAAAATAGATATAACTTTTTATAAATTAAATGTCCTAGAAGGATCACAATATTTTCTGAATTACCTAGAAGTGACTTTTGAACCGGGATCAATAACTCAGAATCTAAGCATTTTTATTTTTTTCTAATAACACATAAAGAAATATATTAATTTTTCTTACAGCCGCGAAAAACCCGACCTGAAAAATATTGATCCGGGTTATTTATTGCAGTATTTCTAATAAATCAAATTATATTGTATTTCATCTATTTTCAAAGAAATATATTCAACATTTCTAATATTTTAATACAAAAAATTAAAAAAAATTATGTTTTATAAAAAAAAAAAATTGAGACCGTGGGAAACCCCACGGTCTGAAAAAAAAATATGTTTAAAAAAAAAAAAAAAAAAAAATTTGAGACCGTGGAACCCCACGGTCCTTATGGTTTTTGAAAAAAAAAATCAATCATATTGGTTCCCTAAAAAACATTTTATTAATTATGGTTTGTGAAAAAAATTCGATTTTACATGTTGCCTTTTTTATTTGTTTTCAAAAATTACTACAGAGACAACAAATTGACACTGGCCCTTAAATATACTCATTGAATAGTTTAAAAATAAAAAAAAACATTTGTTTATAATTTTATATTAATACCAACCATCACATGCATTTATAAGAACCAAATAATTATACATAATTCTTCTTTACTTTTCTTGATTATAAAGTTTGAAACATAAAAAAAAAAAAATTAAAACTAAACAAAAACTTACTCTCAAATAATACTGAGACCTATTTTAAATCGAAAAAAAGACTTTATTTGCATTCTTCGTTAATTTAGAATAAAAAAAAATTCATTGCATACATCACTTTTATCTTTATGTACATGGCTTCTATGATAAGCTCCTTTCTTCAAACCTCCAATTGAACCCCTCTCCATCCTCTAAGATAACATAATATTTGAGTTTAGATTTGGACCGTTCAATCAGATTCAATTTCGCCATGCTAGTAATGCACGGGACCCTTTAATATTTGTGCGGATTTAAGTTGGAGGATCCATATTGAAAATCAAAATTCGAGTTAACTCAGACGATATGAAATTAGAGTAAAATCCCACAATTAATTTATTTTTGAGTTTCTCTATGAATATACTTTGAGTATTTTCATTTCTTACAATTTTGATTGACTATTAATTATGTGGGAGTTATGAAAACCATCTTGTATTAACTATTAATTACACCATAATTTAATGAAAAAGAGATGAAGGGCATAATGGGTATTTAGGTAAAAAAAAATCCAGCAAAACACTCATCACTGTAAAAGATGCGTTTAGAATAGCGTCATCCATTTGAAATTTAAAATTGGCATGCGTAGCATACGTACAATTTACCAAAAAAAAAAAAAAAAATTGCATGTGCAGATGAGCTTGTTCAGATAAGAGTCCGTAGATCGAAATGTTTTATTTAATCAAAATTAAATCTGAATTTAATTTGAAAAAAAAATGATAGTGAAACTTCGAAATATATGAAAGAGACAGAATTCCGTTTCTTATTCATTCCCTCCGGCATCCGGAGCTTAAATAATAAAAAAAAAAATAAAGGATATAATTTCCATTACGTCTTTAGCAAGGGACGAATTATTGAATCTTGACTCATGAAGGGATGGAATTTGTTTCTACATTCTAAGTTTAACTTTTTTTTTAAAAGAAGAAAAAAAAAGACCGGGATTTTAGTTCCTAATTTTTAAGGGTCACAATTTAATTTCATACTCTTGAATGGGCGGACGTTTAAATGCATATCCTCGATTTTGTTTTTCAAATGCAAATGAATAAAAGTGGGATTCTTCCTGATAATTTATCTATCTCAAAATTCACTTATTAAATTTATAAAAACAAATAAATTTGCATTTTACTTTTTATTAAATGAATTAAACATTCTGTATGTTTTTTTTTTTTTTTAACGGTTACCCTTTCCATACCAAGCAACCTAAGATATTACCTAATGTTCTAAAAAAAGAGGTAGTTACCCTTTCGACAAAATTAATTATCAACATTGTCTAAAGTCTCATAAAACGATAAGTAACACAAAATTAATTAAGAAATTATAATATTTATATTGAACCGATACAAAGTCTAACATTATCTAAATATCTCTAATAATATCATAAACTATCTATATTTTTTCCATTCAAGATAACATAAGTATAATGGCATAAATTATATATCTTTTTAGTTCAAAAAAATTTAAGCATCATGGCATAAAGTATCTATATTTTTCTATTTAAAGGCAAAAAGCAATCCAGAACTTGAAAAAACAAATTGCAGTTTGTGCCTTTAAATAAAAGCCTATGTAACATACCATGCGCTATAGCGTGTAGCATAAATAGTGGACCGCTATTACCGTTATAACAGTCGTAGCTGAAATAATACATTTATCTCATAACTTAGCGTTTAAGGTCCAAAAATGTCATAACATCGCTATAGCGCACTATTTAGAACACTGGTATTACGCATTAAATGAAGAATAAGTTACACTAACAATAAATTTCTTTGACAACCGTTACAACTGATCAAATAGTTATAAAAAAAGAAGTAAAAATACATACATCTTCTTTATAGTTTATATTTAAATATGTTGTATATTAAATTTAATGCAACTGGAAAATTTATTGTTCATTCATCAAATAGTTTGAAAAATTAACGGTTTAGTTTTCTTTGGCACTTTTTCTCAAAAAAGAAAAAGAAAGAAAAAATCTTTGGCACTTGATTGGTGACCAAATAATTTTCAAATTACATCAAAAATTGATACACAACTTATCTAAACTATACATAACATATTTGCAAATTAACTTTTCTATTTTAATGATTATTTTGTCGGTTCTTGTGGTTATCAAAGAAATATAGTTGATAATATATCCATTTCATTAAAATGAATAGGCACAAATGCTACTTTTATTTAATTCTTCTAACATTGGTATCTATTTAATTATTTAATCATTAATATTGATATTTTATTTACTTCCCCAAAATGTCGGACATTATATATTAGGCATAATATGTTGTTGTTCGCGTCCAAAATACAATTTGAAATATTGTTTTTAAAACGAACAGTTTAAGTTACATGCAAAATTGTAAGTCAACAAAATTTTAGTCTCAGCGGATCTCATGCAGATTAATTCAACAAAACTTTTGGAATATGGGTGGAAAGTATGAGGTCAAGCAAAACAAAAAGAAATTCAAGTGAGTGTTTGCAGCTTCAAAACTTGAAGTATATATAAACTGCATTGTAAAGATTTTCAGTAAGTATCAAAACTTGTTTCAAAACACTGTTCTCTGTAGCCCATGTAAAAATGTACATGTCTCACTTGCAACGGATTCATATCACCTAAGATATCTCAAATTTTCTAGTTTAGATTCAGATTGTTTGGACTACCCATGCAACTATTACAGTCACATATATGCAGATTTGAATATACAAACCGCATATGCGGTCTGTGTGAACATATAATACTACATAGACATTGCCTTGTTGACTTGTCATAATTCGTGACTGTGAGAATTAACTTTAGATATTAATAGCTCATTTTTAAATCAACATGTATAAATCTGCATTAAAATCTATATATGTAGCCACATACTGCATAATTAATATGCAGTGTGAGAATTAACTTTAGATATTAATAGCTCATTTTTAAATCAACATGTATAAATCTGCATTAAAATTTATATATGTAGCCACATACTGCATAATTAATATGCAGTATGCAACCTTTTGCATGCATGAGCAAAACCATACTTTCTAAACATTGGTTATTTTAAAAGATCAGGACTTGTGCGTGACCCCTTCATGGGATGCAGGGAGAGGACTTGTGCTTGTCCCGTCAAAATTCTTTTTATTCTCTGAAATCAGGTTGCACACGAATTCGCATCCTCTCAGGTTACTTGACTGAGTACAATTATATCGGACGGCTCAAGATTGAAATTTTTAATTTGACACAAATAATATTGCCTCCTCCATCATTTCGAACAGACACCGGCTGATATTAAATCTGGATCGTCCGTTTTAATTTTTTTGAGTCAGGTACCTGGGAGGATACGAATCCGGTTGCACACCGATCACCTCTTTTTATCGCTTCAATTCAACTTCTCCTAGTTTTCTCATATTAAGGCTGACTGGAATATGTATTCGTAGGAAATAAATCTGCTGTGATTCCAATGGAATAACATGATCCTGTTATTCCGATCTCAACCATTCAAAGTTTTTCATACGCGAATCTTTTTAGACATTAAACTCAAAGAAGTTGAATGATTGGGATCGGAATAACAGAACCCTATTATTCCATTGAAATCACAGCAGATTTATTTCCGTATTTGTAAACTAAGGCTGAAATTAACCATTTTAATGGAGGCCACGGAACCCGTACTGGATCCGGACTATGTTCAAATACCAATACCAAGATGATTTAATAGGCCCGTCGGTCTTTCACTGGGGAGAGCGAAGATTTACTTACAAAGACTATTGGGCTTCTAATTGGGTCGGTTTTGATTGATGAAAGGCCCATATTTCTCATGCAGTGAAGCACAGTGTGTATGAAATGTAGGTTCTTCACCTGCCCGTTACACAACTCATGTACATAAAATTGAACTATATATTGCTGAAATGGTTCCCAAAAAGAACCTCTGTGAGATAGATTTACAAACGCATGTCTACCTTGCTATGCAGAAAGTTATTTCATTTCATACTTTTATACTTAATCATCAGAGAAAATTTATTTTTATTTGAAATTTCTGTAAGGCATGGCTTCCGTATTCAACTATTTTGAAAATTTCTCCTTAACACTGAGCATAAGCTGCATATGTTTGTTAATTTCAGTCTATTCATATGTTAAATTTTGCACCTTGAAAAACACTCTAATTATCAGGATTTCTTCTATTCGGCACTCATCTATTCTTGCCAGAGAGTTCCCAGAATCCTTTGTCAATTGGAGAGATTAAAGAATCAGCTGACAACCATGCCTTTAATTAATTAATTAATTTATAACTACATTAGGTATAATCTGCATGAGTATCAGTTTGTGTGGATCAATATTTGTATAATTTCAACCCTCTGTTCATGATTGAATGTCATAGACAGAGAGGAGTGAGATAGGATGCAATTGAGAGAACAACAGAAGAAAAGGACAGAGAAAAGGAAAGTGAGGCTTAGAATTATCTATTCAATGCATAAAGAGGGAAAACTAAGTGCTCCTCAGTATTTGTTTATGACAGGAAGGATGATAAGTTAGACATGGTGATTATTCCCACAATCACCCTTCAAGGGTGGATCAAGATCATGATATCTCAGTTGCTGTGAAACATTTTTTTTAAAAATGGAATTGTATAAATGTTAAGGTGTACCTTGTAAATTAAAAGTTTATTTGGTTGATTTTTCTCATATAATTATATAATAGCAGTAAATAAGGACAAATAGAAAATTAATTCTCCAATTCTTGCTTGTCATAATTACCAAAGTTTGACACGTGGCATTCAACGTCGCCGGATGGTACAGTTTGTGACAGCACAATATACATTCCCCTTTCTCTCTTCATTTAATAAATTCATTAGGTATAATCGTCTTTCCCTTTCTTTCAAGCAAAGAAGAAAGGGGATAAGGAATAGAAAAGGCGGCGATCGAAGAGGAAAGAGTGAATCCTTTTGCTATGGTATTCTTGCTATTAAGCATCCTTTTCTCAAATTCGATGAATATAATCAAACCAATAAATTTCAAAAAAAATATTTTGATCTATGTATTGTATATTTCATATATATTAGCTTGAGCATTCATCAAGCATAAACCAAAATTTTAGATTTCAGTAGCCATTTTATTTGTGAGATCAAGGTAATGAGAATGCATAGTTTCCACAACCCAACGGTTGGAAAGTATTTTTGTCAAATCCATTATGAAAAGCATAAACGAGATCCTAAAGATCTACATTGGATTGTATATATTAACAATTTTACATTTCGGTTCTTAAAAAACATATCTGCAATTTGTGCATTTCCTTTTTTTTTTTTTTGAGGAAAAATAAGTATCTAGCCCTTATTTGATTTATTGAATTTTTTTGTTGTTTCGTAAAAACATTGATGAACTAAGTTCAATCCTAAACATCTTATCATCAATATATCGTTGATTTATTTACTTAATTTGCACTAGAATTTGGATCTATCAACCCCTTGCTTCTAACTTTTTGTAAGCTTAAACTTTCAGTTGTGCTCTTGTTCAGTCTCCATGGATGCTGCAATTTCCCCAGCTGCAACCAGTCGTTGCGGTGCGTGCATTATCCTGGGGTGGTCATGCTCCCCATACTGTGTTTTTGCTACGTGCTTCCCCCCGAATCGCCCAAACAAATTCGCAATTATTCAACGTGCTTTTGGGACTGCACTTGTTTGGAGGTGGCTTTCTCTCATGCCTCCTGACCAGCGTATGCATGCTTCTGAATACCTTGCGCATGAGGCCACCTACCGGCTGCGTTGGTGGGCTAAATATCATCCAGACTACAAGCATCCACCTGGTCAAGGAACGCTTATATATCACAATATTAGTGAAGAGGAGGGGTGGATGCGACTAGGAGCTGCAGCCGATGCAATTCGAGTGACGGTTCCACCTCCTAGTGGCATGCAGTTTCCTGGGGAGTGTTCTGGCGTGAAAGAGAATGGAGATTAGAGAGGTAAGAATTAATTAAGGATGATTTTTGGAAAATTCCTGATTTCTCTCTGCTTATTAGGTAATGGTGTGTTACCGTAAAATTATGCTATGCGTTTTGTTGTCCTATTTGCTGGTATTACACCAGAATTGGAACTGCTTTAATATATCTATTCTGGAGAATGCAGGAATTGTGTTAAATTTTTATTGTTTTGGAAAAAAAAAAAGGTTTCAATGGTATATAAGGTAAATTTTAGGATTTTAACAAAAAATATACAATGAAGGTTTTGACTGCGCTAGGTCCTTGAAATGATCAAACAAGAGGGTAAAGATGGATATATCTTTCAGAGTTGATGTGAAGTTTCATGAATGCTTGACAGATAAATATTCACTAATAAGTAATAAATGCCACGATTGCTTAAATACATGTTATTTATAGATAAATAAATATAGAGATCATATACATGTTCTGGAAAATTAGCAAAATGATGTCTATCGTATATATTACTTGTTACGTAAGGAACAAGAAAAAAAAAAACTGACCATTCGAACCGAGGCGCTAGCCGTTAACGTCTACAAAATATAATTTTCTGTGCATGGATGCTCTTCTGGCTATTCAACAAGGCAATATTATATAGTCCTACAAGAACACACTAATTAACAGTTAGAATTAGTTTTATGATATATATATATATATATGCGATAATCAAAAGTTGTGCTTTCCTTTATTTGATTTTAGTAACATATTAATGTAACTGGATTCATGATTTTGTGCCGGAGGTTAGCTTTATATATATACTTGGAGTAAAACAAATTTCAAGTCACACTTATTTATCACAATTTTAGCGAGGAGGCAGGTGATTCGATTAGGTACTGCAGCTGATGCAAATTAAAGTGAGGATTCCCCCTCTTGGCAATCAGTTTCCTAGTGAGAATTCTAGCAAATGAATGCTAATGGACAATAGACTGGTAAGAATTAAGGAGGATTTTTTTTGGCAAATATATCATCCCTCTGCATGTTTTGTAATGGAGTGTTATCACAAAATGTCATGTATGGTGTTACCTTTGTTGTTCTATTTGCTGGTTTAACATCAGAATTCGAGCAGCTGGTGTTATAAATCTATTGTGGAATATGCAGGATTATGTCAAATCATCAATTTGTTGGACAAAAAGAAAGATTTTGAGATGCTCATGCAATGAAGCCTTAATGGTATATAAGGAAAATCTCTGGAATTTAACAAAAAGTACAAAAGAAGTGTTTTGCAGAGCCAGGTCTTTTGAAATGATCAAACTTTGCATCAAAGCACAAGGAGAGGAACAGAGATGGAAATATATATCATTTCAGAGTTAAAACCAAATTTCCCGAAAGCTCGACAGAAATGAGCAATAAATATTCAGTATTAGAATGCAAAGTATATAGATTGTTTCATATAGAGGAAAAGAGTATAGAGATCATATACGTGTTCTAGTTAATTGGTAAAAGGATGTCTGACGTATATTTAACTTGTTACGTAAGGAAGAAGAAATATAAACCGACCGTTGGAACTGAGGCGCTAGCCGTTGACTGCTAGGAACCATAATTTTTCTGTACATGAATGTTCTTCAAGCAACTCAATGAGGCAATATTACATAGTACTACAATAATACAATTAATTAACAGCTAGAATTAATATAATGATATGCGATCGATGTTCACAAAATTGTCTTCGCTAGAAACTGCTGCTTTAACTTAGCCAATAGTAGCAATAATGCCCAAACTTTTGCCTTCAGCTTTTATTTTTTTTGTTTCTAACAGCAAAGAAATGTATTTGGATCCGTGATTTGCACCCAGAGGTTAAATTGATGTGTTAATTCTGAAAGACAAACGAAACTCTATTGTAATCCTCACTGACAAACTATTTTAGTTTAACTCAGTTTTATCTTTTATATATGACGCTGAGGATTAATATTGCGAGGATGATGATGATAATTAGACTAGCTCTGTGCTGTTATATAGCTTATTTAAAGCAACTATACAATTCTTATGTTCTCATTGTCAACACCAGATTTGTTCAATGGAAAAGAGATGATGTCAATAATCGATATCTTTCAGATTAATATGATCTCTACATATCCAGTAACCTTGTTAGTTTTACCTCTTGTTTAATAAATAGGACAGGAAGCAACCAAATACAAGTTTAAATCTGTTCAAGATTAAAAAAAAAATCAATTCAATTGTGTGATCAGTATACAGCACAAGAATAGAAATATTTGTATATCTTCAATTACCTATCAATCTGATAGGTAATGATCATAATAAATTAATTTTTGCTTCATTGATTGATTATGCAATCTTTAAAATATATAATTTACTTTCTCGAATTCAAAAGATCTATAATGCATATGTGAAAATGAGTATTCAGTTTTGATTCCCTGAATAGTTAATCTGTTAGTTCAATAATTTGATCTCTAGATATATTTGATGAAATACGCTTAGCACCATTCTGTTACCATGCATGATTTTTTTTCCTGATTTATGCAGTCTCTAAACATTGACAATTGCAATAGTTTAAAGTTTCTCTCTCTTACTAAGTTAAGACAAATGACAAATCAAGTTTAGTTAGGACAATCGGGAAATTTTTTCCTAAATTAAGCTAATATTGTAATCTCAAGTTCATTTTGCGTTTAAGGTTTTAATTACCTCGTTTTATAGAAAATCAGTTCCACTCACAAATTTCAAGTGATCGTGTATAAAACAAAACGAATTGATTGCCACTGACTAGCACTGATTGACAATAAAAATAAATATCATGATGCTTAATATTAACAATTCATCTTAGAGCTATTCTAACTGTGCAACAAAACTGCAATTTTGATCAATGTTAGGCCCTACTTTTAACCTTGATTATGTTTCACTGAAATCCATGCAAAGACCATAACAATTCATAGTATATATATTATGATAAAATTATTTCAGACTCATTCATCAATCATCAATAAAAGCACATCAACTATGTGAACGTGGACAAAATTTTAATTGAAAGTGTGAATATATTTGAGTAAAAATAAGGATCTAAGTCCTTATTTATTTTATCGATGAAAATTGTTACATAAGGGTTTCGAAATGAAACCTTATTACATCAAAAAATAAAAAATATTGGATTCAAAATAATTAATTGAACCCTTAAAATAAAACAAAAGCATACAAAAAAAAAGTAAGAACCAACATTAAGAACTAAACAGAAAAATAAAACTCATCCGTATTTTTTTAAAAAAGAAAATATGGATATAGTTCATATTTAATTGAAATGAAGTATGTTACAGGGGAGATGTAACTATAAGGTCTACTCAAAACAGTTTGAGTAGTGAAAATACGTATAATAGTAAAAAGACAGAAAGTAGTAAATGATAAATTAAAGGGTAAAAAAAAGTAAGAATTGCATGAAACAGTAAAAATCTTGATTTGCAGCTTGGACCATCACTCGCGGCATCTTATTGTTCTTTCTTCTGATGTGTGCTGCAGCTGTCTCAGTACTTAACTCCTCTTTGATGTCTTTGGTTTTTTTGCTTTCCTTTGTGAATGTTCTACCGCACCGTCCTCTCCATATGCAGAATTGTGCTATCAATATTGTGCTCTTTTGAATCTGCATGGTCTTGCTCTGTTAGTGTCTCAATTGGCATGACAGTGTCCATTAAGAGTAAACATCCCTCCATATGCAAAACTCATCCGTATTGATCTTTCATTAAGAGTAAATGTCCTGATCTTCTATTTCTTGAAAAATTCATCATTCATCTCTCAATATTCTTGCACACCTTTCCTTCGAACAAACAAACATAACAATTAATAAATTTCTCTGCATCTCTTATCAGAGGTGTGAATTTATTTAAAATCTATATCGCTTTAAAGATTGGTAAGCAGCAAATTAAGTTTGGAAGGATTTGTGTGCCTTCCTACTGATGGCCTCGAATATGTGATGTAGGACATTAAATGCATGTGCGAAGAGAGAATTTTCTCACGGAAATTTCTGCCTTTTATTCATTCATTATGTGAACGTTATAATTTAAATATGCTTGTATCTTCTCAATATTCAAATGCTCTCTATACTTAAAATATGATCATTCAGATTATGAATAAATGAATAAATGAATGAATGAATGGATCATTTTGGCAGAATTTTATTGCTCACTTGTGAATTTGATAATGTATAATTATATAAATTAGCTTATATAATCTAATCGAAAAACACAACGAAAAAATAATTATATTAAATCATGTCTTTAATATTATAAAATATAAAAAATATAGTTATGATCCTATTGTCTAAAATATATAATTAATCAATTGTACCCGATTTTTTTATTTATATCCAAAAAAATAATTAAATTTCAAAAAATAACCAAAGTTGAACAGAATTTCAAAATCTATCCAAACCGGAAAATTTTTTTTTCTGGTAATTCAGTCCAAAACCGGAAAAAATTTCTCCGTTTTAGAATTTCAAAACAGGGGCTTAAAAAAAATAGAGAGAAACCGTAAAAAAAATTTCCAGTTTCCACTTTTTTTTCAGATTTCTTTTTTATTTAAATAGAAATATTTATAATTTATTTATTTTTTTGTTTTGAAATATTAGAAATATTTAATATATTTCTTTAAAAATAGATGGAATACTATATAATTTGATTTATTAGAAAGACTGCTACAAATAACCCGGATCAACATTTTTCATGCTGGATTTTTTGCGGCCGTAAGAAAAATTAATATATTTTTATGAGTTATTGGAAAAAAAATAAAAATGCTTGGATTCTGAGTTATTGATCCCAATTTAAAAGTCACTTCCAGGTAATACAGAAAATATTGTGATCTTCTAGTACATTTAATTTATAAAATGTTGTATCTATTTTGAGAATTCTTTTTAATAACAATCATTAAATAACTTAATTTTTTTTTCAAAAATAGATACCACTTTTTAGAAATTAAATGTACTAGAAAGATGATAATATTTTATGTATTTACTTAGAAGTGACTTTTGAACCGGGATCAATAACTGAGAATCCAAACATTTTTATTTTTTTCCAATAACTTATAAAGAAATGTATTAATTTTTCTTACAGCCACAAAAAATTCGGCATGAAAAATGTTGATCTGGGTTATTTGTAGCATCTTTCTAATAAATCAAATTATGTAGTATTCCATCTATTTTTAAAGAAATATATTAAATATTTCTAATATTTCAATACAAAAAATAAATAAATTATAAATATTTCTCTTTAAATAAAAAAGAAATCTGAAAAAAAAAAGTTGAAACCGGAAATTTTTTTTACGGTTTCTTTTCTTTCTTTTTTTTTTTTAAGCCTCTGTTTTGGAATTCTAAAACCGGATAAATTTTTTTCGATTTTGGACTGAATTACCAGAAAGAAATTTTCCTGTTTGGGTAGATTTCAAAATCCTGTTAAGCTTTGGTTATTTTTTGAAATTTAATTATTTTTGGATATAAATAAAAAAATCACGATATAAAATGTTATATAAATCAATCTAATAATAATAATAATAATAATAATAATAATAATAATAAATTATATAGTATTTATAAATAAAAACTTATCATATGTAATTTTTTTTATTATTCTAATAGAATAACAGATATAGAACATCTCTTACATGTATCTTTATTAAATAAACTAACATTTTTTTATCCCGTACTCATGCCCTTAAATTAGTGGGGAAAAAAATCTTGCTAATAAATGTCTTATGATAAAAATAGAATAAATGAATTTTTTTTTTTTTTTGGTTGACGTCCCTATTCTCGATCAAGGTGTGGGTCCAAAGCATGAATTGATTTATTTCTTTACTTTCTCGGACATTTCAAGATGCGGGTGTGTAACGAATTCGTATGCATTACTCAAGAAGGAATATCCTGAGTTAATGCATCTGGACCGTTCGATCCACTTTAAGATCCGTGCAGACTAGATTAACACTAATATTGAAGGACTCCCTGAATTTTTTTTATCCCTAAATAGCACGCTATAGCGTTTTTAGATCCTAAATGCTAAGCTATAACATTAAAACACGCTATTTGAGCTACAGACGTTATAGCGGTAATAGCGGTCCGCTATAGCGCATAGCGTGTAGCGCAAATAGCGCACACTATGCAACATGAGCTTTTTTTTTTCAATTTATATAGGCTTTAAAATAAATAGATGTTGAAGATATTGTTTAATTTTGATGAATATTACATTATATCAAATTCAAGTCTGCTATAATAAATTTTTCATTTTGTCTTTGGTTTTTTTTTAACTGATGATAAATCAAATAAATAATTGGTAAACTATGGAAATTTTAGGGACTAACAAGAATTTCTTCAAGGATCATCTGTTTATTTTATTAGAAGTATGAATTTTTTTTTCTTTTCAATTTCTAGGTTATTTTGAAATTTAAATAGAAAAAAGATAAATTATATTATGATATTGAAGATATTTTGAATAGAAAAAGATCGATAGTTTATGATATTTAGTATTACTATGGATATTTTGAGTTGCAATTTGGACTTTATATTGGTTCAATATGAATATTATAAATTTTTAATCAATTTGGTATTATTTATTGTTCTATGAGACTAGATAATGTTGATATTTAGTACAAATATATAATATAATTTTTATAAAAAAAAAAATACTATGTGGCATAGCTTTCGCTATAGCTTTTTTTGAAGGCTCTCTGCTATGACGTGATAAATGCTATTTAGAACCTTGGCTTCAAGAAATAGAGGGTTCGTGTAACCTTTTGTTTTAAGGAAAAGGGGTCCTTAAAAAGAAATTGCAGTCGAATATTCATCGTAAGTAGCCACAGAAAATCAGAGGGGCTGATGTTTTTCTTTATGTTATTAATCACCAACCTTCTTAAACAATTCAGATCCGTATCTTAATCCGATGCCTCTGATTTTTTTCACAAAACAAAATTTGCTCTATTTTTAAGATTTAGAACCAGATAATTGGAAGTTAATTTGATCACCAAAGACAATGATATATTCTTGGCAGAACAAACTTAATTCTTTAATGGAGAAAAAAATGTCCAAGCATATTCCTACTTATGTATTTTTTCTATTTTAAAAAATATTTTAAAAAATAGTATTTTTTTCTATTTTAACAAACAATATTCCATTCGAATGGATCTCGATTCTGCGCTGATTAATATAAAATAAGGTTGAATAAATTTTCTAATTGGAAATTAATCAGTTTATTATGAGGATTCCCTATGTTTTCGGAGTATTGTTTGTTTATTAGTTTAGGATTTTAACTATAAAGAGAAATACGGTTAATGAAAAACAGAGGCTTGACCTCCCGAGATTTTTAAAAATACCATATTACCAAAAATGATAAATCAAAAGACCATGATAGTGTGAAATATCGAAAAATAACATGGCCGTATCCCCAAAATGCGGCCACCTTTTTTTTTTTTTAACAAGTTAAACTGCTGCACGAGAAGGCAACAACAACAAAAAAAAGTTGGCCGCATTTTGGGGATGCGGTCATGCTATTTTTCGATATTTCACAGCATTATGGTCTTTTGGTTTATCATTTTTGAAAATATGGTATTTTTAAAAATTTCGGCTTGACCTCTGTTGATTCTCTCTCAAAAAAAAACTATAAAGAGAAATATATATTTTAAGTCTCCTTGTACTAGAAAAACTTAAAATATATATTTTTGTCAATACGTACGAATTCCAAACTCTTTCCAAACTGTAGTTGTAAAGGATTCATACGTTGTGTCATCCCACTAATAAATGAACCATGAACAAATTCATTCCAAAAAAATATTAGCTGGTTCCATAACTTCTTCTTAAAATAACAATCCAAGAAAGATTGCCTGCTTTCATTATTATTCGGAAGCTAAGAATTACATCCATATTTACACATCAGATGACCATAAAAATCAACAGTTCATTTTTTTTTTTTTTTGTTACTGGTTAAGAAGTTGGAACTATTTGTTTCAAATTTTCAGCATTCTATTTTTATACAAAAAAAATTAACAAAGTAATGAAAAAATTCCCATAGTGCCCCTGTCGCGAGCCAGTGATTCAACCGCACAGACCGGGTCCGCTTTTGAGTAAACCGGATCTCTCCTTTCCCCTCGCTTCTCCATCCAATCGGCGCAACACCGATTCAGCTATAAATGCAAGCTGTCGGATTCTCCCCATCCTTTTCTTCTCTTGAGAATTTCTCCTCTCCGACTATTGTCCGCCCCTTTGGGCTCCTAGCTCGAGCTTCAAACCCTAACAAAAAACCTAACCCTAACAAATTCTCTGATACTTGCCATGGCGCAAGAGAGTTCATCTTCCGATCAGAAGAGCATTGAGGCCTCCGCTGAACCCGAGCTCACTCGCACTGGATCCTTCAGTCGGCTCAATGCCAAAGCGCCCGAGTTCGTCCCCCGCACGTCTGATCGGGTCGTGGTACCGATCCATCACCATCCACATCAGCATCCGATTCACGTCTTTCACCCGTCTTCGCCTAGTGCGGCATACTTCGCAGCTCCACCACCTCAGTTCGATTATTTTGGAGGATATGTGGAGCATGATGTGGTAAGTAATACGGTTGAACCCGATCCGACTCCGTCTCAGCCTGTGGCTGGGAAGGAAGGAAGAGAGGGGCTTTCTGATGATGTTATCCAGAAGATCACCAAGCAGGTATGGTTAGTTTAAGGGATTTGTGCTTGATTTGGTTGAGTTGGCTTACTTGTGATTATTTCAGTAGATATTATGAGGATCTGATATTTGATTTAAGAGTTTTATGATGTTATTCATCATAAGATGTATTTTAGGTCATAGTATTGGTTTATTGCTATTTTCTTGGGTTCCAGCCCCTTTATTCATCTAATTAAAATATTATTCTTTGTGAAGTGAAAAAACTGTTTTCTTATGATAGTTTATCATGAGAAATCTATCTAGAAAGCATTATGTGAAGTAGCGGTCTGGGATAATTTGTAGGAAACACGGGGGTAAGTTCATAAGATATTAAGGAACTATCTCATGAATATATGGTTAACAAGGGTTATTTTAATGAATTTATGCTGCATTTGTATCTACATTCCTGTATTGTGGTTTGTTGAGCAAGTATGACGAGGTTTGAATAAGCTATTGGAGGTCTTTTGGTGAATTTTAAGTTAGATCTTGTTCTTTAAGTCAAAAGTTTGGTAATAGAGAGATAATAGGTTGACACTCTTTCACAATTGGATAAATTGTAAGGATGTTTTAGTCTGCTTGTGATCTCATATTTGTTTGATTTTATGTATGGAGTTATCTTTCCTTCTACATGTGACAAAAATATTTCGATGTAATAGGTAGGTTTATAACTTTTTTCAGTCTCCTTGTACTATTTGTGGTCAATCAAGACAGATAGGCATATTGTGGATCAAGACAAAAGAGGCATACATAATTTGGGTGTAATTATACTAAAAGTTTGGATTTCATAATTTGGGTTAATCAACCCCAAAATAAGCATATTTTGTCTCTTTGTACCATTATGGAATTCATAATTTGGGTGTAATCATACTCAAAATTTGAACTTGCTGCCCTAATTGTTTGTAATTTTCTACAATTAGTTTCTTTTAGAAACCATATGTTTTGTTTCCTTTTGAAATGTAAAATCTATATGTTACTTTTTTGTGAGCTGTTTTGGTTTGGCAATGGTCCGTAAAAGCTAGTACTTGAGTGTCAATTTGTTTGAACATTTAGTGCCGACTACATCAACAACCATTCAGTATGTTGTATTGGATCCTCAAGTAATGGCCTATTATATGTGTTGCAGGTGGAGTATTATTTCAGTGATATAAACCTAGCAACTACTGAGCACTTGATGCGGTTTATTAGTAAAGACCCAGATGGATATGGTAAATGCTTCACTCCAATGTTTTGTTTTTAAGTAGGGCTTCTTAGGTCTTTGGCAATCATCTCCTTTAGGACTTCTCTATTGTGAAACCTCCATAGTCTGCTTAAAAGAAGTGACATGCTAGTTGAATTTACCTATAACACTGAAGAATAAATTGTCAGCTGTGTTTTGTTGGCTAGGGTGAAGCAAGAGCAAGTTATAAGATAAAAGACCTGTCCTATAAATTATCATTAACTTCTTTCTATGATGAGTTGTTGCTGACACCAGTGCAAACTTAATTGTTTCCGTGCAGTGCCGATAAACATTATTGCTGGATTCAAGAAAATCAAAGCTCTCATTCAGAGCAACACCCAGCTTGCTACAGCTCTCCGTACATCATCAAAGCTTGTATGTTTTCTTGAGCTGAATTCGTTAATTTGTTTTTTTTTTCTCTATTATTTCTAATTCCCTGAATTGTATTGTTAGTAATTCTACTTTTTAAATTTTTGAAGGTGGTTAGTGATGATGGTAAGAGAGTCAAACGCCAGGTACCTTTTACTGAGGCGGATATGGAAGAACTTCAGGTATGTCATCATCAACAGGAAATTCTTGCAGTTTACCTGACTATATTTGGCTTGATTATGACCTTTAATATGTGCTGTCATACCCTTTTTACAACAAATGAAATAATAATTAAAATAAATGGGGTTTTACACAATCATAATGACGGAATCTCTCTCTCTCCCCTTTCCCAGTCAAGGATAGTGGTGGCTGAGAATTTACCTGAGGATCATTGCTACCAAAATCTCATGAAGATTTTCTCAGCTGTTGGCAGGTACCTTCTGACCATAAGATCTGAAATTGACTGTGCTGTATATAACATTGCAAAAAGAAATGAAGCATTTGAGGTTTATTTTATCGTGCAAACTTGTGATGCAGTGTAAAGACAATCCGTACATGCTATCCACAGACCTCCAATGGCACAGCTCCTGCTACCAACCGATCTGCCAAATTGGATATGCTTTTTGCCAACAAGGTACTTTAATATTATGCTTTGGGATTATTATGACTTGTATTTTATATGTATTATCTTTGAATATTAACGACTGTTAATTTTTTAAGCAATGGTGTTTCTGCTGTATTTCTATATTATTACTTTTAATCTCTCTTTTGTGGTCGGTCTCTGTATGTGGGTATATTACAATATTAGGGGCTCGGTAGCATGTATTTCTTGTATTGTTTTCATTCAATTGGTTACTTCTTTCTCTATAAGATAACTTTAGATGTAGAATAATTTGATTAATAAATGCTTTATGCATAAAGTTAAGCTACGTTGGAGATTCAAGTGCAGGATACAGATTGTAGATAAATGCTATTCATCAGTCATTTCTCATTGTTGCAGTTGCATGCGTTTGTGGAGTACGAGACTATTGAGGATGCTGAGAAGGCTGTAAGTACTATTGACTTCTCTTATATCTCTTCTCCAACCAAGCTGATGATAAAAGGTACATGCTGTTCACGATTTACCTGAGTTACTGACGATAACTGGTTTCATTCCTTCAAAAACGTAGATTGGGGAGCTAAATGATGAGAGGAACTGGAGGATTGGGCTGAGAGTTCGCCTGCTGCAAGGATGTATTGTGAGTGTCCTCTAGCATAGCTTTTTTCTTCTATTAAATATTTTTTTACATGGCAAGCATTTCACAGAAGCACAATGGAGAAATTACCTCAACTAAATCTGTTACTATGAATTGTTGGTAGAACTTCCATTAGTTATTCAATTTACTGTGTTTCCTAATTTAAAATACAAAATTTAATTTCATGTCCATTGATTGCAAAAATCTAGAAGCCTGGAGGAGTTAAAGGGAAAAAGGATGGAGAAGAGGAGGATGGATCCACGTCATCAAACCTACCATCAAATGAGAAGTCTCCACATCAGCTGTTGCCTGATGAGTCCTCTCCACCCGAGCCATCTCACGACAATGCTGTGAGTCATTATATCATTCTGTACTAAAAAAGCACACAAGTTTCATTTTTTTTCCTCAAATGACCTAATTTTAATTTTATTCATTAATGTATAACAGATTGACGAGAGCACCAATGAGAAAGACTTTGGGGGTGGTGGGAGGAGAGGAAAAGGCGGTCGTGGCCGTGGTGGGAAAGGACGTGGCCGTGGATCTCATATGGCCCTCCATCACCACCACAACAACAATAATAACAATCATAACCACCGCCCAGGCACTTCCAACAATCCTGGCACCCCGACCTCATCCCACTCACCAACCCATGCAGAGCAAGTGGTAGTAGCTATGAAGCAGCCCCCCGGACCCCGCATGCCAGACGGCACTAGGGGTTTCACCATGGGACGTGGGAAACCTTTAACACAAGTTGCAAATTAATATTCCCAATTTGTTCCCACTTATATATACGTATTTAGTAATCTGTCTGTTAACAGGTGGTGATATAACAGTTTTCTGTGCTTTGTTAATTGTGACTGTTTTTTTTTTTTAGTGAAAATGGTAAATGCTTCTTGTCATACTTAGACTAGTGTGGGGGTATGCTAACTTGTCTATGGAGCATTGTTTTTATTTTGTTTCTGTTTGACAAGTTGCTAGATTGGTACTCCTTTTTTTCCTAATTTTCTTTTATATGCTAAATTCTCCTGATAACTGCTGAGAAAAGTACATCTTTGTATCCTTCCTGTATAGTGCATAACTGTAAGGCGATTCTGTTTCAAAGTTGCACCCTGTTTTCATTTCTATATACTGTTCAAAATGCAGTGAGTTCTAATTGCAGTCATTGTTTTTTTTGCTGAACTATTTTGTTTCTTACTCTACAAAAGCTATGTTTATTACATAATTATTTATGAGTGTCGTTTGTTGAGATTAAGTTTCGCAAGAAAATTTGTAAAAAGAATCTTAATGTCCATTGATCATTTTTACATGAGAAACTTAAATCTTTAATATTGATCTAATTGATAAGTCACGTGTTTATGATCTAATTTGTAATTTTGGAGCTCACTTTGTACAAGATGCTCAAAATTGTTGAAAATTGAATGCATCAAAATAAATATTTTTGAACTTTTAGATCATGTATGACTCGTCAAGGATACAAGTCAAACGAAAGCGATCGCTTGTTAATGTCTGCAACTTGATGTTTTTTCACTTAATTAGAGTTCCACAACCATAACTTGAACACAAAAGGGAGTTCTTGATGATATGTTGTTGGACCCAAACTCGGTTCATTTCTGAAAATATCAGCAAATTTTAGGCGAGCTTCAAAATATCTCGGAGGAAGAAGTATTATTTCTCGTTTGGTAGAGAACTACAATCCAGAACATTTTAAGAAGAAAATAGTACTTTGTCCTCCAAATCTAATACTACCCGTTAACAATTTTTTCTTGGCAGAACGAAATAAGCAAATTTTACTAGAAACGAGCCCATAATGTTTTTTATTCCCTTTTCAAAAGAAGGTCACTTTTAGCTGATTAATGTATTTGATTAGTCAAAATAGAAGATTAAAAGCTTGCATAAAAATGATGTGGAACTTTCTCATGTTATGTACCGATGGGGTAAGGTACCAGTATGGTATACCTATTCCCTGCTACTTTACTGATTCCAATTGAAAAATATGGGAACAATCTTATTTTTGACAAAAAAAAAAAATCTTGCATAAAATGTAAGATAAAGTACTAATATGATAAGCATTTTTCTCACTCTTATAGATGTCATTTCAGTATCAGTTTACTTTATCTTACATTAGTACTTTAGAAAAAAAAAACAATAGTCATAGTCGCATTTCTAGGGATCTGTATAGGGGTGCAAACGGGTCGGATATTACCCGTCCGAATCCGAATCCGTATCCGAATTTTTGCGGATTCGGATATTCGGATACGGATAGTTGCGGATTCGGATATGGATACGGGTTGAGTTTCGGAATCGGATACGGATAGGGATACGGATAATTATCCGGATCCGGATATTTTCTTTTTTCGGATATCCGGATATGTTAAGATTTGAGAGAATTTTTTTGTGTCTATTTATCTTTTGTATTAGAATATCTTTAAATAATATCTTTTGTGTTGGTATTTTTAATCAAAGTTATAGTTATATTGGTGAATTTTAGTTAATTAGATATATATTTTGTAATGGTGTAACAAGTTAATTAGATATATATTTTGAATTAGAAATCCGAATTATATCCGTATCTGTATTCGTTTCCGAAAATATCTGATCCGTATCTGTATCCGTTTAATATCCAATCCATATCCGTATCCGATTACTATTCGATCCGTATCCGTATCCGAAAAAAAATACGGATACAGATATGGGTTGAGCACTATCCGATCCGTATCCGATCCGTTTGCACCCCTAGATCTGTATGACTGTATCCCCTCAGGTATCTGAGCTTATTGCACAAAAAAAAAGGGTCTATTCAATTTCCACCAACCACAATTTGTGAATTTTAAGTTATAGCTCCCTCTATCGAGATTTTCTAATTCCGTCCATGAGTGAGTCCATCATGCATGGTTGGCTAACTCGTGAACGAATTTGGTGCCGTCAGGGGCGCAATAACAGATACATGAAAATGGATCTGTGCTGCACAAAGCTGTGATCTGCAAGGAATGACTAATGAGATGTTATCTTGCATTTTCAAATTTAATGTAACGGATAAAGGTGACTAGCTGATGATTTGATGAGCTACAAGCCTACCAGTAACCAGTGCCAGTTCAATCAAATCATCTAAATTAATTTGGTTGTGTTAGCGTGCTTTGTTTAGAAAACTTGGCCCAAAATATAAACACCATGCGCTAAGCAATATCTCCAAAGTTTAAAGGCCTAATACTCACTCTTCCAGCCCAATATTGAAAATTGGGATTAAGAAGGATCCATCATCGGCCTTAAGAAACTGTTTTGACATATTAGCATAAACTAATGCTCCTTAATCCATAATTGCGTAATTTATATGACAACCAGCATTTGCTAGTAGCAAAGATAATATTTTACATATGAGAAATTGTAGATTCAAAATCTGGATAAGAAGAATTTTTGTGAATATTAAATAGTTGGATGGTTTGATCTCCAACTTTTACTAAGAAAAATATATATTTTTATATTATATATTTGCTGGAAATAAAAATACTAAATATTTGTATTATGATTTGAAACTTTTTTATATTCTGCAAAATAAAGGTTCAGAACATTTTTCTACTAGATATAAACACTCGGTTCAAATATATATAATTTCGATGCAAAATATGAAATGCAAAAATAATTACTCAGCCAAAATAATACGAGTTTAATTAGACATTTTCCTCACAATTAGTTACTAAACTATTTAACCGCGGATGTGAAGCTAATGTATTAGCTAATTAACCCAGCAGCTGTTGACCTAAACGCCAAACATTTTGTTTATGAAGTGAATTGAGGTATGAGCAATGTTTTAAATAGCCAGCTATAGTTTTTTTCGGACCATAAACGCTAAGTTATAAAATAAAAGTGCACTAACTCAGCTACGACCGCTATTACCGCTATGTGCGATGCGCTATAGCTACCGCTATGCTACATGAGTTTTTTTTTTGCAATTTATATGAGCTTCTGTACTTCTACTCTTATTTCTAATACTACATGGTCTCCTACGATAAGTATGCTAACCAAACTAAGTATTTTTATTTTTATTTGTGATTTATTCTCTCATTCTATATCGAGAAATATTCAAATATTAATTCTTCATTTTTATTGCTCTTCGTATAGTATTCATTTGTAAAATTATTATTGTATGTTTCAATTGAAAGCTGATTTTGATTATTATTATTATTATAATATATAAAATATTTAAATGTGTATATTGACTTCATTTACCTTATAAAATTAATTTTTCATTGTCTGTTATAATATGTAATACTATAAAGTATGAACTATTAAATAATGTTACTTTTTAAAAAAAAAATTCCTTCTTATTTACGTAATTGATAAAAAGTATAGACTTAGATTAGTTGTAATATTGATTATGTTGATAATTAGTAAAAATATAGAATATAAAATTTGAAAAAAAGAAAAATCGTTATGTATAATAGTTTTCGCTATAACTATGCTATTCACAATAACTTTTTTTTTTTGTCTCTCTGCTATGCCGCTATAATCACTACTTAAAACCTTGGGTGTGAGTGACAAAATGATATGATTAGACACGCATTAATAATGCATTTTCCATGAGTGATTTTTGAAGTCAGCCAATCTTAAAAAGGTGTAGGCGGTTAATTCCACCGAAGGATCCACTTTTTACATTTTTAGTGGGTACAAGTTCTCTCGCATTTTGAAAAGCTTACTACCGAAATTCAGTCTATCTTATCCAAAACAAACTGATTGTATTCACTGTTAATTAATTTGTAGGTAAAATTTTGATCTAGAAATCAAAACCGTTTATAAAAAATCCGATTCAAATTGTACGATCTAGGCAAATGGTTCAAAATCCCTGCTATCTTTATTATTCATATGATGAATAACCACTGATCAAATTTCTATGTTTATAAAAAAAAATGTAATTTCCTAAGTAGCTAATTAGTAACATAATACAAAAAAAAAAATGTAATAACAGATCACGCTCACAGTTTATAAAGGATGGAAAATAGGATAAATGTTAAAATGAGATATAATTTTATATTTTTTGGAATTGTAAGCATAATTAGTATATATTTTTTGGAAATGAAATGCTAGAAGAGGTTTATTTTTAAAATCATTTTGAAATTTAAACTGAAGGCGGCAATACCTCTTGAGCTCCGCCCCCGCTATAAATACTCAAAAGCATATTTTAAAAATGTTGATAAAAATAGAAGATCAAATATTATGGTCGTGTTTGATTGTGAAGTAAAATTAGCGAGGATTAAATTGCATATTCTACGTATCTTTTATATTTTAAATTTTTAGTAGTTTAAGTTATAGTTTAAATTAATCCACTTGAATAAGTAAGATGTTGAAAAATGTGTCTCTGTTTTTGATAGTGGACCATACAAGTGGAGTTAGGAGTGTCAATGATATTTTTTTAGTCGTTTACCCGACCCGTATCGTATTCGATAAGGTGGGTATGGGTAAGATATTTTTTCCGTTAGTTTATTGAGTATGGATAAGGATATGGGTAATGATTATTTTGTACTCGTTATTCTATAAGGTAATTATATAATAAATAATATAAATATATATACACACAATTTCTAGTGCACCTAGATTTACCTTCCATTTAAGTGCCCTAAATTGTGTCTTTCTATTCCAGTGCACCAAGTTTGTACCTTTGATATGTTTTTCCTTCTCTCTTCGTTTTTGAGTTCTTGCCTTTTTAATCAATCGTAAGAATTGAATGTAAATTCTGTAAGAATGCTCACATAGTCACATTTCCGGTACTAATGCCTACGTCTCGGGGCCCGCGACCTTCGAAATGGTGCGCCTTTCTTTACCCAATGAGAAAGGAATACAAGATGGAACCGATGAGCTCTTACAATCTTCTGGAAAGTCACACGGCCCGAGCACAAGCACTAAAGGCTCAAAGAAAACAATCCGAACAACAAAAGGTTTAAGGATTGCAAGGTGAGCAACAAGGCTCAAGTTAGTAGTTGATTTGATCATGCAGGATCACTTTAGGAGTTATTGTATTGATTGAATAAGCTTGAGATTGATTGTGAGTATTGAAATTTAAGTGCACAAGTAACAACGGCTTCTCTAGACATGAAAATACGAAATATTGAAGTTAGGGGCTGATGTCTCTAAATGAGTGCTACTAACTTTTAGTATATATAAATATTTACTTAGTTACCCTAATGCTACTCTGTCGGATTACAAGCGCATAATCCTACCATGTAGTAGTGTCGGGTGTCGATCCACAGGGATAGATCTTAGTAGTTTAACAACAATAACACTAGTTTAGGTTCTTCGGGTTTGTTTGGTATGTGTGAATATTAAATTAAAATTAAATAATAATAATAATAATAATAATAATAATAATAATAAAGGTACATCTGATTTTACAGTTTACTCTGGCAAAAATATAGATGGAGATGCTAATTGTTGTAAACCAAGTTTAGGGAGTCTCTAGGGTTTTGGACGAATTCCTTCTAATTAACTCAATACAATATTTATGGTACTCATGTGAATTCCTTCTAATTAACTCAATACAATATTTATGGTACTCATGTCTACCCGTATACGGTACTGTCACTGCCGCATACGGCCTCGCCTACAGCCTTCTGTCGCTGCCGTATTCGATATAGACCACCCCACAGAGCAGAGCCGCATACCGATACTATTATTCTCCACGGATTACTTGGGTTCGGTTTTATACGTATTTGAAAGGTTCTATGACTTTAAAGTCGGCTTATGGGGGACAATTCATATTATCACATGATATAATGTAATTAAACCACTCATACCAATCTAATCAATTATATTCTCCTATTACTCGCTAAGTAATAACCCTAAACCCTATTCATTACAAGTAATAAATAAATTTCTAATTAAACCTCGAGATGCTATCTAATCTATGTCTTGCCAAGGAAGCCCACTAGGTTCGAACCCTAGCCTTTGAACCGCGGCCAGGCCTCGTTAGCCGAAGTGTTTATAGTACTTACTTGTATCTTCTCTCACACCGAGATATAATGACTTATAACACCTATTGATATGTGGAGGACACTAGACCATCTGTAGACAGAACTATGTATGCAAGGACATATTTCAATAACATTCTAAGTATAACAAAATCTCAAATAGACATAAAAGAAAAATAAATATTATAGTAAAAAGCAATTAGAATTCATTACATCCATCCCTAGAGAGGACGAGCTTAGCTACTCAAATCCATGACAAAATAAAAGAAGAAATAAAAGAAAGACATAACCTAGAACCTAGACACCTCTTCCTTAGAAAACTCCTTCTTTTTCCACCTTGGACTTCGAGCGCCTTTTCTTCTCCACGACTCCAAATATTTCACGCAATATTCTGCTCTAAACTATGGACTTACACAACTAAAATATGCACACTAATTCCTATTACAAGAGGGATTTATATAGCCTAGCCTAGGGGTGAGGAGTCATGGAGAACATGGAGATCATGGGTGCCAAATATAGCATAAAATGCTATATTTGGAGCGCTAAACTTAGACTTCAAGGCGAGGCAAGGCCTGCCACATCTGGAGATTCGTCCTTCTAGAAGGTTGTTGTCTGACGGTTGAGATTTAATCCAAACTAGACAGTCCATGGATTCAATCCATGTACCCCTGCGGCACGCGACATAGCTGAGGTCGCAGGGCATTGTACTTAGCCGAATTTCAATGAATTTCACCATGTTGCATGTTGTGCACTTGTTAGTTTGTAATAATCTAGAAGTCAATAATACGATAAATTAATCATAAAGCTTTGTTCATGAATTGAATGTTTATTTATACATCATTTTGTTGCCGTGAGTATTATTGCATTTATGGATCATTTCGAGTTCATGACTGAAATTGTGAAACTCCATAATATAGATGATATATACTCTTAAAAGGACACTGACCAAGGTAATTAGCAGGAACACTAATTACCGCTATAAGGTTAGTATGTGGATTAAAAGATGGTTAAGTTTTACATACCACTTGACACGAGATATCATTTTAATCACATAGATACATGTTATAGGAACATGGTATTTGACAGACCCCGAATGAAACATTAAATAGAATTGTGTTCGTGTCATTAATGTTTTCATTTAGTGTCAAAGTTCTACAGTATGAGGTATTTATCGTTCCCACTAAGAAATATATATGAGTAAGTGTTATCTAACGCTGTCCGTAAAAAGCAGCCATAACGGTAGCATTTCCATATGTATAACTTAGCTGAGGAAATGATAGTCTGCCAAGAATACTACTTGTCCCTCGTATCTCTATACGAGCTATAACATCACTGGGCCCCTTGGTAGAGTTAGATTATCTGCATGCGGTATAATTACAAGAGTAATTATATTTGATAATCTACTCAAGATCAAGAAAAAGATACAGTTACCAAGGATGACACACATCTACCTTGAAACTGATCTGATAGCTATGAGACAGAAGAACTGACACAAGTAAATTGTTTACTGGATCGTGATATTGTACAGTACAGCATCATCTGTGTAATTGGATGGTCATGATGTGTTGCCAGATGCCGCTCATGATTACAGAAGTTAAAACAGTTTTAACTCTGTTTACCAACATAACACAGATCCTATTGGGTCACACCATATAAGAGCTAATCGGAGAATCTTATTGATTAATTATAAATTGATTATAATTAATATTAAGATGGTTATAATTAATTATACGTGATATAATTAAATTATAAATGTCATATAAAATTGACAAGCAGAAACAACGGTTAATTTATAAACGTACACGTTACGTTGTATAAAAGTTACCGAACAACAACCGAAACCGAACCGTGAGAAATATAATTGTTTAGAACAATTATATATATAATTTTGATTTAGATTTTAAATATTAATTATGGTTTTAATTTTAGGCTAACCTAGCAAATTAAAACTTTAATTAAAAAAATTGAAATCCAAAAATTCAAAATATAAATCAAATTCATTTGCATGTCGGCCGAATCAAATATATGCATTTCTATATATATATTCAATATATATATATATATATATATATATATAGAGTACGGCTAACGCGCTTCCTCTAGCATATGGGATGAAATGCTTCCGGTGGAAATTTGAAATTTCAAAATCCAAAAAGTTGATCTGAACCGTTCATCTCCTTCTCCATATTAATATCTACTTGGAGACCAAATTTTACATTTTTCTGAAATTTTTTACTATTTATTAAGCCACTTTGAAAATCGCTGATCCAATGGTTTTACTGTTTTGTTAAGCCACCGTTGGATCAGCGATTTTCAAAGTGGCTTAATAAATAGTAAAAAATTTCAGAAAAATATAAAATTTGGTCTCCAAGCAGATATTAATATGGAGAAGGAGATGAACGGTTCAGATCGACTTTTTGGATTTTGAAATTTCAAATTTCCACCGGAAGCATTTCGGCCCATATGCTAGAGGAAGCGCGTTAGCCGTACTCATATATATATATATATATAGAGAGAGAGAGTTAGGCTGGGGTGCTATGGATAGCATAGTGGCCTCTATGCTACGGCTCAATATTCGAGTTTTCAAAATCCAAACGGTCGATCCGAACCGTTCATCTTATTCTCCATATTAATATCTGCTTGGAGACCAAATTTTATAATTTTATGAATTTTTTTACTATTTATTAAGCCACTTTGAAAATTGCTAATCCAACGGTTTTACTGTTTTGTGCAGCCACCGTTGGATCAACAATTTTGTAAAATACTTAATAAATAGTAAAAAAATTCAGAAAAATGTAAAATTTGGTCTCCAAGCAGATATTAATATGGAGAATAAGATGAACGGTTCGAATCGACCGTTTGGATTTTGAAAACTCGAATATTGAGCCGTAACATAGAGGCCACTATGCTATCCATAGCACCCCAGCCTAACTCTATATATATATATATATATATATTAAGTGTTGATGTCGGCCAAGAGTGGAGAAAATCAATTTGATTTTCTCAATTTCTAAACCGCCACAAAATGGCATGCCTTGTAATTAGCCCAAATGTTGGGGGTATTTTGGTATTTTGCCAACCTCCTCATTTTCCTATAAATAGAGGGGTGAGGGTGAAAGAGAAAATTATTAATTCACATATATCGTATCTGATCTGTCTGATCGATTCGAGTTTCTATTTTCTCTCTTTCTCGGTTTCGGTGAATAGTGTTTCTGCAGAATTCCGCGGTTTATAGATGAGAACACGGTTACATGCACATGCCAGAAGCCGCAATTAAACAGAATACCGTGTTCTCATGTTCTGGCAGTGTGCCGTCTCCGAGGCATTGACCCTGGAAGGTTTGTACATTACTACTACCACATACAAACACTTATCAACACATGGCTGGGTGAATGGCATGTGTATGACAATCAGTCTGATTGGCCGGAAAATGAAGGCCCAATCCTTGTTCCAAATGACAAAAATATTACCTTGGGTTGAAGGAGAGTTAATAGGATTCCGATGTGGCTTGATTTACTTCATAATAGAAGGAGAGGACATCAGACTCGCCGGGATTTACTTCAAATATTACCCCGTTTACCTCGAGCTGAATTCATAGATTTTAACACTTACGTCAATCAGATATGCCAAGATTTACAAATTTATTTAGATCAAATTTTAAATAAAATAAGAACTTACATATTCTCTGTAGGGCTGCCATGTAACATACTCTGGATCATCCCTGAGATGCTCGATCTCCTGTCTCCAGTGATTGATGCCGAGAGTCCCGCCATGACCTGCCCCGATATAGGTCTTTGGATAGCTCCACATATGCGCATATGCAGGGCATGTGTCTGGCTCGGGTCTGCCCCAATCTGGCACATCTGTCTTGCAAGTGATTGTCGGACGGCCAACAATCAGATGCGCCCATGACCAATGCTGCAACAACATGCATGGTCCAATAAATGTCTTGTTCTTCTTCAGACATGCTTGATTAAGACCCCTGTACAATGTTAGTGTCAACAACCGGTGTAGTGATGATATTTTTCATATTGAAATTTGTAAACAATAATTTCAAGTCACACACCTATACAAGCATGCGAGAGTCGCAGCCCCCCAATTGTACTTGCTCGCATTGGGCAAATCAACCAGCAATGGGAGATAGCACAGCCGTACCTGATCTCCGTGCGAATCAGGGAACAATTTGACTGTGATCATCTCCAAAATGTATGCACGCAAGTGCTGATCAATGGTGGCCTGTTATTTATTTTAATTAAAATATTAGTTAGAAGAAAACTGAAATTTTGTATAAGTAAATAAGATAAAATTTACATACCTGAGGGGGACGACTACTAGCAGCTGGAAACTCCTTGAAGGCGGTTCTCAGCTTTGCCAAGCTGATGATACCTGGGGAGATCTGTGTCTTGGAGCCTCTCTTCTTCTCTTTCTGCAAAGCAGTGTGCGGTATCCCCAGCAGGTCCTCGCACAAGGATCTGAAATCTCCATACTCGACGCCCGTCACAGGCTCCCCGACAATGGTCATGCCCCATAGACAACTCACATCCTGTAGGGTGACTGTCATCTCAGCGTGGGGGAGATGAAATGAGTGGGTCTCGGGACGCCATCGCTCAATGAGCCCAGAGCACAATCCCGGATCGGCAATCTCCTCGGCCATCTGGGATAGCTGGTACAATCCTATGCCACGCAACGTCCCTGCATAGGCCTTCTGGTACTTAAGCCACATTTTGTTGTGGCGTACTGTAACTGTATCTAGTCCCTAAATTAAAAAAAAATTATTAATAAAATTTGAAATAAAATTATAATTTTATTAATAATATAAAAATTACTCCAGTGGCAGCCTCCAAGATACGGTGCTCCGCATTCGGGTACCAGAGAAAGTCTGATACCCGATCAGTGCGGTGCCGGATACCGGGGACCACAGATGTCAATGCCGCATCGACATACTGTGACATCTCATATGGAGTGGGTACCGGTGCACCTCTACTGGAAGAAGGTACATCCCTACTAGAAGACGGTCCAGATCCCATAGATGCCATGTTGTATTTATTTTGGTCTTATTAGGATTTCAAATTAAATTTCAAAAAATAATTATAGTTTGGGTATTAATTATTTTGGTCAATAACTAATTTTCATAATTTTGGTACAATACGATAATTATTTTGGTCAAATAATCAATTTTGGTACAATTTTACAATTATTTTGATCAATAATCAATTTTCATACCATTTCATAATTATTTTGGTACAATTTCATAATTACCTGATCCTAAACCCTAAATATTTACCTTACTCCTACTCCTACTCCTACTTTAAACTAAAATTTAAATTTAGAAAGAAGAAGAAAATTACCTGATTTGAAGGGATGGAATGAGGAATGAGGATTGATATCAAAAAAACGTAACGCTGGGAATATATATGGTACCATGGCCGCTACGCCCCAAAGCGGCCAGCCCGCTGCCCTCCAATGCGGCCAGCCCGCTGGGCTTTAATGCGGCCCAAAAATGTACCCGCTTCGCTCAGAAGCGGCCCAGCTCCAGGTGCCCGCTTCCCTCAGAAGCGGCCATGCGAAATTTAAAATATCCAGCCGAAAATGGTGTTTTAGTTTAATAATTATTGGAAAATGGTATTTTTAAAAATTTCGGACCATAAAGAGATAATAAATCAAATTAGAATATCTTTGAATTTCTTCAAGAAGATTAAATTATTAAAAATATGAACATCATGTTAAATTTGCGCATCATATTATTTTTCTTTAAATCTTCTTCAAGAAGATTAATTTATTAAAAATATGAACATCATGTTAAATTTGAGCATTATATATTTTTTCTTTAAATCTTTTTAGGAAGATCTTTTTAATATTTTTTAAAATCTTCTTCAGAAAGACATTCTTAATATTTCGAGAAGATTATATTATTGAAAAAAAAATATCATAGAAGAATATATATATATATATAGAGATAGGCTAATGTGCTTCCATAAGCACTTGGCCCGAAGTGCTGCCACCCCATTTTCGATTTTTCAAAATCCAAACAGTCGATCCGAACCGTTCATCTTGTTCTCCATATTAATATCTGCTTGGAGACCAAATTTTACATTTTTTGGAATTTTTTTGCTATTTATTAAGCCACTTTGAAAATCGCTGATCCAACGGTGGCTTTCCAAACAGTAAAATCAGGGGTTCACCGTTGGATCAGCGATTTTCAAAGTGGCTTAATAAATAGCAAAAAAATTCCAAAAAATGTAAAATTTGGTCTCCAAGCAGATATTAATATGGAGAACAAGATGAACGGTTCGGATCGACTGTTTGGATTTTGAAAAATCGAAAATGAGGTGGCAGCACTTCGGGCTAAGTGCTTATGGAAGCACATTAGCCTATCTCTCTCTCTCTCTATATATATATATATATATATATTATACTATGGCTTCGGGCCAATTACTAAAATAAGTAAATCTTTCAATAAAGATTAATAAGAAAAAGACCAATGTTAATAAGAATATAATAAATGTAAAAATAATTGATAAAATTCTTTTTCAATAATATGAATTAATAAAATTGCTAAATGGCTTCAGGCCAATTAATAAATTTGAATTTTTTTGATTAACATATGGCTTCAGGCCATTTGATAAAGTTGAGAATTTGTTATTAACAGATGGCTTCGAGCCATTTGATATTAACATAATATAAAATAAACATAATATTAATTTTGATACATGCTATTCATATGACTTCGGGTCATTTTATTAACATAATTTATGTTTAACACAAAATAATGTAAAAGAATAACATAATATGAGTAAGGCTACGCTACTCCACTCCACGAATTAAACGAGTTGTTCTAATTCGCACTCATATCTCTAGTTTCGAAGTCCAAATAGCCGATCCAAACCGTTAGATGTTTAATCTATATTAAAATGTGCTTGGAGACCAAATTTTATATTTTTCGGAATTTTTTTACTATTTATTAAGATGGTTTGAAAATCGCTGTTTTATTAAAATTCTGCATCATTAAAAAACAACGATTTTCAAACCATCTTAATAAATAGTAAAAAAATTCCAAAAAATATAAAATTTGGTCTCCAAGCACATTTTAATATAGATTAAACATCTAATGGTTTGGATCGGCTATTTGGACTTCGAAACTAGAGATATAAGCGCGAATTAAAACAACATGTTTAATTCGTGAAGTAGCGTAGCCTTACTCAACATAATATTATCATAATATAATATAAAATATAACATAATTAAAATATAAAAAATGTACCTTGAAGCTTCAACTAGTAGAGCTTTTGTACTGATAACGTGTTATAAAATAAAGTAAAAGAATAATAAATAAGATATTGAGAATGTATAAAGATGACTATCTTTTATTCATATGCTTTTGTTGTGTCTAATACATACATACAAAGTCTCTATTTATAGATTAGAGAATGTAAATTACAAGTCATTTAATATTAACTCTATTGATAAATGTGGGAGAAAATTGCTTAGAAGAGTTGCAACATGGACATTCATAAATACTCAATTCATAACACCATTTCAATTTTCACCTTAGTTGTTGTACTTGTATGGTCCCTTCTGTCAGCAGGATTTTGCACATTACGACAGTTAGTCACCGCAGCAGAAAATCAGATGTCCTTGTTTTGTGGCGAGTTGTGACTTTGTTGCTGTCCCCAGTTGTGTCCAAAGGTGCGAGAAATGATAGGAATCTTTGACTTTGACTAACGTCTGGGGAACATCAATACATTATATTATTCATTAAGCGTATGAATAGATTTACTTGATGAAGTCGTTAGGTTCTCCCGTTGATTAATATTGAGTTGGATTAATTAATCTGAACTTTCCTGTTTCCTCCTTTTTAATCATCAATCATCATAGACAGGATGATACTTAGATGTATGCAAAGTTGAAAACTCAAAATTATCTGCCAAAGTATGTCTACAGCCTACAGGTGGAGAGCAACAATTTTAGCTTCAACTTAGCGTATATTCCTCATTAAATAAATTGCTTTTTTTATAAATTTTTTTTTTTTGACAATCAAGTAAGATTTCTGATCAAATTTCAAATATGTGACTTCTCATCGGAAAAGCATCAACTTTTACAGCTGAACTAAAGACTAGTTCTTTGATAACTTGTGTTTTAGTGTTAGTTAAAACTTCACTGGTATTTCTCTAGCAATTAACAACTTGCAGCAACTATAGACAAAATAAGTTTCTCAATTGTAAAGTTGAAAATAAGCAGAACATTTTTTTTATGAATTCATTGGTGTAGGCTTGTGGCCTGGGAGCTTTGCGACCGCACTGAGAGATCTATGCTTGACCTGGGAAAAGGAATCAGGTCTCACGCTTCCCACTGACACTTCGCATTTATTTGAGTAGTTAATATCATTGTTGCCACTATAGTAATCAGTGAAGAATTGTTATTTTAATCAAAGTGGATTAGTGGAGCTTGATTATTCCAGAAGCTTATTTGTAGGGTTTTAGGGTTTATGTGTTCTTTAGAAAAGATATTTCTGCGGAATCAAATCTCCATAAAATCCTGCCGATAAGATTAATATGTTCATGCATCTTGATCTGAACAGTCACAATTAAAGTAAAAGTTGTGTTTTATTTTTTCAAAATTCAATACTCTTAATATTTTAATTATGACTATTTAGATTATGAATGAATGGACATAATTATTTTGTTTAGGATGATTTTATGTTAGAGATTGGATCTATTTTTTATTGAAGCACTATCTTAATTATAAAGTCTGTAATAGTGAAAGATATTTAATTCTATTGATTTTTAAAATTTAAAGCATTAAACACTTCAAATTTCTCTATTTTTTCAAAACGGATCTTCAAAACCATATTATTCGATAGTGCTATTAATATTCGGATCGAAATTCATAAATATTACATAATACGGAAGTGAAATAAAATTATCACTGTACTAAGTTGATCGGAATGAAACAACGGAGAAAAAAAAATTCACCTCCATTTGAAAGTATAATTGACTCTTGTACATGAATGAATTATTTTTGCATAATTTTACATTCTAATAAAAAAAACAATTCCAAATCAATTATGTTAAAATCTATTCTAAAATCATTTCTGTTTTTACAATTTTTGTATTCCGGTCAAACCCTAATTCGCATTGGAGACAACATAGTTGAAGCAGAGGCATATGGGACTGCAGGGAGATGTACTTTACAATCTCAATTTTTTAAAACACTTACAACGGATTGTGGAATTATTGTGGTCCATCTTAAGCTTAATTTGGAAAACACATGGTGGGACTTTCATCAAACCAACCTTAACTATCTATGCATCCTCTCCGGCGGTAGGGGTGTTCAAATGGTTCGGTTTATTTGATTTTAAATCGAATAAAAAAAATTGGTTTAAATGGTTTGGTTTTTCGGTTTAAATGGATCAGTTCGTTTTATTTTTTTCATTTAGTTCGGTTTATTTTACTTGGTTCGGTTTATAAAATTTTAAAATCGGTTGAACCGAATCGACCGATTTTTTAATGAATTGTGAATAGTCTGACTCGAATCCTCAGTTGGATTCGTTTCAATCCATCCGACAAACGGACATCCCTTTCTTTCACCTTTCTCCCTTCTTTAAACCTAAACCTAGTGCCTCCTCTTGCTATTTTTCTCCCTTCTTCGCTCGTTTACACAAAGTCATTCTCTGCTGGGAATATCTCCTCTTATCTGATTCCTACTGAAAAGTTGATCTCCTGGTTCGTCTCTCTCCGATTCAACAAGGTATTTCCTTTTTCTTGCCAAACTAGCTAGTTCAATTATTATAATTTTTCTTTGGCGAAGCTGGAGCTGGAGGATGAAAACTGGAAATTGAACTTCTAAAAGCAATTTTTTTTTCTTGGTGAAAATTTGAAAAATTTCTTATGTGCTTGATCTGATTCGGATTTGGTATTGCATTTCTTGTTTAAGTGGTTCAATGAGGGGTTGTTCAATTTTCTTTTTATTTTTTCTTAGATTTCTTGTTTGTGTGCTTTAAATTGGCGTCAATTTACAAAATTTTCTAAATACAAAGTTTTTGGTTGACTTTATTTCGGTTGAACCGAATAAACCGAAATTTAATTCGGTTTATTCAATTCGGTTCTTGGTTAATAGATTTAGCCGGTTGGGTTCGATTCTTATTTTGAAACCTAAGAAAAAATTGATTCGACTCTTTTAGTTCGGTTTCAACCGAACCGACCGTTTGAACACTCCTAGTTTGTCTCTGGTTTAATTGGTTCGCCGTTGAAATTAAATTCCATGTGAAGAAGTTTGGTTTGACTGGACAGAACTGTTGGTCCTGGTCATGGTCCTGTGGTGGGGTTTAGCTTTATTTTTCTGAATTTTCTTCACAGATTAGAAAAGATGAAAATAGACTAGTCTCCATCATGCTGGGATCCTCCCCACACTATTTACGTAAAGTTAAAAGAGTCCAACAAGATCACAACCGTCAATTTTAGAAACGACGGTGAAGAGTGCAGTCCTTTACTGCTCGATTAAAATTGGACGATCTCGATCCGTTGTTTTCTATCAATGTTAACTTGTAATGTGAAGAGGATCTGGAGTTTAGAGTTCAGAATCAGACTGAGCTTACTGTTGTGAGTGGAAACAACATACGCTTTGCTCGAGAAAGTCTCCTCCCTCCCAACCTAGTCTCAATCTCCATCTCACAATCTCTTTCTCTATAAAATTTTCTATTGAGCTCCGCGTTTTCCGTACGATCTGGCCACTAAATATGAAAATCTTTCCCACTTATTTTTGTTCTTCTTGTGCTGCTGGAAATCTGTGGTTAGCAAAGTAAGTCCAACAAAAGTTGCTTTCTTTGGGAAATTTGGGGTTTTGCCAAATCTTCTATTTTCTATATTTAATCAGGTGGGTCACTATTGGGTGTGATATGTGTGTTGACATCTCTGTACGATTTCTTCATTTGAAGGACGGAGAATTTTTTAGCTTGGTTCTCTTTTTATACTACTGGGCATAACTTTTCAGTTTGATATATTGTGTGGTAAGTAATGCAAATTAGTTTTATCGTTTGAGGTGTATGGTTTTAGTTGTTCGATCTTCTCTTCCTGTGCTGTGTTTGTACTGCGTTTTGATTTTTTACTTTACTGGCTATTTTTTATTTTTTGTGAGCCGCTTTGAGAGTAGAAAAAAAAAAAAAAAAAAAAGGAAAAATGACTAGCTTTTTTGGACAAAAAAAATTCACTTGTGGAAAGAAATCTGTTCTCGATCTTGTTTTCGGGGTTTAGTTAAGTTTGTTTTCAAGTATATTATAAGAGAAGAAGTGTACTTCTTCGAATTTATGAACTGGATTATTTTGTCGAGTTAGATCTGTGAGATATATGGTTCTTGAGTGGGCTCTGTGGGTCTGTGTTGGTGGGTTCCTGTTAAAAGAAACCAAACCTTGTGGTTTGTTTGTTTATTGCAAATTTTTGCTTTATGTTGTTATATTTGGATCTTGGTTGGTCAACTTTTTTTTTTTTAATAGTACATTAAGTTCTAAAGTTAAACTTTGTGTATTATTATTATTTCTATATCAACTTTTTGTTAGATTTGATCTTTTAAGACGGTTTGATGTTTTTTAAGTTTAAAGTCGGGATTGAGTTCTTTTATTAGAGATATGCTCTTTTCCGTAAAATCAGGTAGAGAAATTGGATAGATAAAATTAAAACATATCTGTAATTTAAAAATAGCAATTCAAAGGTTACCCCGAACTATGTTGAATTGTACAACTAGTAACTGGTACACTGGGTACTCAGACCAACACTGTAATTTTGTAACTGTATTATGCCTTATTTATGTTTGTCTATAATCAATATTTAGGTAAATTATGTCTAAATGTACTCTCACTTGTACAATTAATGGTCTCAACAAGTTAGATGCCAGCTAAACGCACCAGTTTCGTGCCTGTTCTTGCTCTAATTGGTATGACAGTATTATATAAGGCAGTAATCCTTACATTATGTATATGCTGTTCCATTTATTATTCAATATATTATCCGCAGTGGGACTCAATTTTGACTTTGCATGCAGGTCTCACTAAATTTGAGCTCTTTATCTTCTGCATTTCCTTCCTAGACCGAGCATGGCTAAATTCAAATTTTATTACATCTTTTTTCTCCAATCCCTACTCCTACACAGCATATGCCATTCCACTGTCACTGATGTGTTATGCCTAAAAACCCTGAAAGCCTCCATAAATGATCCAAACAACTTCCTAGACTGGAAATTTGACAACACAACTGAAGGGTCAATCTGCAAATTTACTGGAGTTGAATGCTGGCACCAAAATGAGAACCGAGTGCTGAACCTTCGCCTCTCCAACATGGGCCTAGTGGGCACTTTTCCTAGAGGGATTGAGAATTGTTCCAGCTTAACGGGTCTGGATCTCTCCAGCAACAACTTCACGGGACCTATACCCACTAACATCTCCAAAATAATCCCTTTTGTCACCTCCCTTGATTTGTCATACAATAATTTCTCAGGTGAAATCCCGGTCAATCTATCTCAGTGCTCATACCTCAATACACTGAATCTGCAATACAACAGGTTGAGTGGAGAGATCCCCTGGGAGCTAATCCATCTGACCCGTTTGATTCAAATCAATGTGGCCAATAATTTGCTATCTGGTCCAATTCCGGCCTTCAGATCATCTGTTAAGACAAGCTATGTAAACAACATCGGTCTCTGTGGGGGATCTTTAGGGGAGTGTTCTGTGTCAGGGAAGGGGCGCATGGGTGTGATTATTGGATCCGCAATTGCAGGGGTGGTCATTGTAGCAGTAATTGTAGGGTCTGTGCTCTTCTTCTGCTTGCAGAAGGTGCCAGCTAAGAAGAGGAAGAAGGAATTGGAGGAGAATAGATGGGCTAAAAATATTAAAGGTGCCAAAGAAGTGAAGGTATGTTAGTTTGTTGATTTTTTTCTTGTATATAATCTATTCGCTTTACTTGTTATTTAGCAGGATACCTGATTTGCCCATAATGTAATTTTCTGAGGGATCTGGTGAAGCTTTTCTATAATGAAGTTCAATTAAAAAAAATCAAACAATTAGAGAACAGAACTATAAAAGGACTATGCACTGTGTCAGTACAGCACCTCAGTTTCTGATATATACTCGTAGTCTCGTACATATCTGCCTTTGTTGCACTGCATCCCTTATTCCCTTCCTTTTGGTTCAGGCTTGACATGTATTTATTAATACATCAAGCAGTATGGATCAGCAATACTTAGCACATGTTGGATGTACCGGTAGCAACGAATAGCAAGCAGGTGTCTTAATTATTTGTTTAATTAACCATTTCGTTTACAAAATTTCTATGTAGATTTCCATGTTTGAGAAATCAGTCTCGAAAATGAAGCTTAATGACCTCCTCAAGTCGACCAATGACTTCAATAAGGAGAACATTATTAGTACGGGCAACACCGGTACGATGTACAAGGCAACCCTGCCTGATGGCACCTTCCTTGCAATTAAACGGCTTCAGGACTCGCAACACTCAGAGTCCCAATTTGCATCTGAAATGGCAACCTTAGGCAATGTGAGGCACAAAAATTTAGTGCCTCTATTGGGCTATTGCCTTGCAAAAAGAGAGAGACTTCTGGTATACAGACACATGCCAAAAGGAACACTTTTCGACCTGCTACACATCCACCAAGAAGGCGAGAAGAAAAAAAGGAGTAATCTTGACTGGCCCGTGAGGTTGAAAATTAGTATAGGGGCAGCCAGGGGTTTTGCTTGGCTGCACCACAGTTGTAACCCTCGAATTCTCCACCGAAACATTAGCTCGAAATGTGTTTTATTAGATGAAGACTTTGAGCCCAAGATCTCTGATTTCGGGCTGGCTCGACTCATGAATCCGATAGACACCCATTTGAGCACACTTATCAATGGTGAATTTGGTGACCTTGGGTATGTAGCCCCGGAATACGCACGGACGCTTGTTGCAACCCCAAAAGGTGATGTGTACAGTTTTGGGGTTGTTTTGCTGGAGCTAGTTACCGGCGAGAAGCCCACGCAGGTCACCAATGCCCCGGATCACTTTAAGGGAAACTTGGTCGATTGGATTACCTCTCTCTCAAATAACTCCCTTTTGCAGGATGCAATTGATAAGTCTCTAATAGGAAAGGGTTATGATGTTGAGTTAATGCAATTTATGAAGGTAGCGTGTAATTGTGTGCTCTCAGCACCTAAGGAGAGGCCAACCATGTATGAGGTGTACCAGTTACTGAAGGCTATTGGGGAGAGGTACCACTTCACTACTGATGACGATATATTGATACCAGTTAGTGGTACAGAGGATGATGGAATTAACCTTGATGAGCTTATTGTTGCGAAGTAGGGAAAATTGTATATGGGCATGCATTAGTTGGGTAATTTTGTATAAATTTTTTAGTTATTGGTACTGTTGGAGTATATGCCTCGTTGATATAAAAGTCCCAGTATGACTCAGCTCTTCCATTTTTTTTGTTAGGCATGTGATTTGTTTGTAGGCAATAGTTATGCAGAAAAAGTAGGTATTGGGTAATGTTGGCATCCTTGCTACAGTTTTCTTGCAATTAATCTTTTGTAAAGATTTTGATGAGTCTCGTCTCAAAGCTTGACTTGAAGGATCCCAGATCCTACCAGACTCGAATCCAAACCAAACCGGTCCAAATAATGTTGAAAGGTCGATTAACCTGAATTCAAACCCCCACAAAAATTCAAATTTGAGAGGATCCGAACTCGGATGATCTTGAAACCTGTAGACGACTTAGACCTATGAATCTATGATGACCTAGCCTGGGACAACTTGTAGTCGACAATGACGACCCGAGACAATCCGATACCTTAATTAACTCGATCTTTACTCGAACATAATTTACTATTTATGGAAAGCATGAATAATTTGAAAGAGGGAACTTCCATTAAAAATGCTGAATAGATACACACTGGAAATGCATTAGAACAAATATGTATACAATTACTAAATATATCATTTTTATATGAGAAAAGGTAACGTCCTGGGCGACAGTCTTTTGAAAATCTCTGCGTATAAAAATCTTTCATTTTTAGCTTAGTTCCAACGCGTTTTCAACCGCCGATAACGAAAGAAGTAATTTTTCGGCCACGCGCTTTCAACTGCCATAATCGGCAACGACGCGGTCCCCACTACTACAGCCGCCATTTTTCCTATTTAAGCCCTTCCTTTTTTTACCACTTTCCTTTTTTTTGAAAATTGAATCGTTTTTTGAACCTTCTTTCCTTTCCTGATTTGATTTTGTTTCTTTTCTTTTTCTTCTTTGTTTCAATTGAGTATTGAGTCGCAGAATCGAAGAGCAGCATCTCCTCTTGTTGTAATTTTTGTTGCATTTTGTCCATTTAATATCATCGTTGAGGAGCATCAGCATTGACGAACAGCATCGAAGTTTTGAAAGCTACATGTCATTTTTCTCATTCAATATTGTTTTTTAAATCAATTTTGTTCATTATATACTGGTATTGATATAATTTTTCAATTTCGTATAATTTTGAAACTTCTTTCTTTTTCTGATCTGATTTTTTTCCTTTATTTTTTTAAAATTTTTTTTTTCAATCAAGTATTGAGTCTCAGAATCGAAGAGCATCGTCTCCTCTGGTTGTTTGAATCAAGCATTGACGAACAGCATTGAAGTTTTGAAAACTACAGGTCATTTTTCTTATTTAATATTGATTTGTAGATCAATTTTGTTCATTATATGCTAGTATCGAAGCTTTGAAAGTTACATAGATTGTTTAATTTTGAACGATTAATTGCTGATTAATTGACTTAACTATGATGTGAACAGGATTCAATGATTATTAATTGTTGTTTGCAGGATTCAATAATTTTGTTAATAGGATTGATTACATTAGATTGTCATGTTTATGTTTCAATTACATATTCACAGTGTGGTAGTTTTTTACTAGAACGGAATTAATAAATTAGCTTACAATGTGATTTGTATGTGTACTGTATACATAAACTGAAGTTTCAAACTTTGTTATGCATTGGTTGATGAAATATAAATTGATAAATTGTGATTATTTGGTAATATGATTGGTTGCTTCCATATGATATGTATTATGTTATGTTTATAGAATTAAACATATGTTCTTATAGGTTTGTTTATGTTTGTGTAATTGATATAATGGATTTTGATCCGAATGAAGAAAGTGTGGATGATACAGTTTCCCAATCATGTATGCATGAATGGGATCTGAACAATGATGCTTCTGAATTTTCTGATGAGAAGTCGATTGAGAATGTGAATTTTGGTGAAAATCAGAATAGGGCTGAGAATGAGGGGGAACAAGTTGTTAATGTTGGCCATCAGTTAGAAAGCGAACCTGATCCTGATGAGATCCGATTCATCAGTCCACCTACAGTAGGTGATAAGTTTGACTCTGTTGCAGAAGCTTACTTATACTGGCAGATGTATGGGTACCAAACTGGTTTTGGAGTAAACAAGAGAACCTTTCACAAGAATGGTGATATTTTCCTAAGAGACGGAGACCTTTAGTACGCACAAAATACCCGGTGTATATGAGGATGATGTATTGCTCTATTACTGATAGATGGGAAGTGAGTGACATGGAGCTAACTCATAACCATGATCTCAATCCGAAGTCATCTTTTCTTATCCCTTGTTATCGGTTTATTCCACTGAGATATAAAGCAATGATGGAATATAATGCAAACCAAGGTATGAAAGCAGCTGATAATATAGATATTGTAACACAGACTGTGCAATAAATTCAAAGAATCCAATAGTTATGTTTATAGAACTGTTTGATGAATTTCAGGATAGTGATATTGAAGAGATAATTGTGAAAAAAAAAGTTGACAAAGGAAAAAGCCTAGAGTTGGTAGAAGTCATTGTGGAGGTAAAGAATACTGTATTTTTTAGAATTTCAAATTGTTGTATCATGTGTTTGCATAATGTAATTTATTTTTTTCAGGGCAAGGATGTGTTGGAAAAGGGTGAGAAAAAGGCAATGCGAAAAAGGAAGGTAACAAAAGTTGTTGAAAGAACGAATCAGGCAAAGAAAAATGATATTCATGACAATGGACTACCAGCTGAATATTGTAATATTGTTGTCTCAGAACACTACACAGCACCTCGTCCAAAGTTGCGATGGTTGCAATTTAAAGATCAGTATGTTAGCTCAACAAGACTTGGACCGTTTCGGTTCAGAAAATTCGAAGCTGACTGGACTTTTGCAAATTCGTTTTTTTGTGATCGAGGTGACCAACTCATTTAGAAACCTCCACTTCCCAAACGGTACATGTACCAACACAGGGAGAAGATGTCCTATGATTGATGTAGATTATTACAATACAAGTAATAAATCCTAATTTACGCTCAATTCGGTTGCAAGTGTACAACCTTGTCGAGTAGTACTTAGGGATCGTCTCCACAGGGACAAGTTGGAATATCAAATCTAAACTAACAATTTAATTTAGTAAAAGAAAGTAAAAAAATGTTTTTGTTTGTTCAAAGGTTGGTTTGGTTTCGATTAAAATGAATTAAACTAAAGTCTTAAAGCAAAATCTGAGTTTTTAACAAGTATGAGAAATTAGGGTTTCTTAGGGTTCCTATCCACTAGTGTTATGACTAATTGGTTTATTAAATTTGTTCTTTTAGTTATGAAGGCACAGTTGGGTGTTGTAGGTACAAAGGGATATCTCTATATTAATACCATCTTTAAATTAGAATAAACGTCACCTCTCGGTACTTGGCTACTCTAATCTAAAGTCATTAAGTTCTTACTGTCCCAATTGATCTAGAAAACTATCTTTCACCTCTCGGTACTTGGCACAATTTTCTAAACTATTGGGTAAAGCCCGTATAAGATAAGCGTCACCTCTCGGTACTTAGCCTATCAAATACTCTATTCCTTATGGCCTGGACCTAATATTCAATTTCTCAATTGCAAATACCAAATCCTAGGGTTTTATGTGATTTCGATTAAGTCTTCACAATCAATTAAAATAAAGAATAGATCATAACAAAGAACAAGAATATATAAAATAAAACCAACTAAATCATAACAAAAGTTTCAAGTACAACTCTAATCAACCCTAGAAAAGCCCTTAGCCAGCCATGGCTAAGATACAAATCAAATCAAAAGAATAAAAGAGTTCCAAATGAAAGAAAATAATAAAACCGATTGATCAATGATCTCTTCTTCCTTCTTCTCTCTTCTAGCTTTTCCTTGCTCTTCCTTGTTCAAAATCAGAAAAATTCTGCCTAAAAAATGTACTCCATCTGTTCTACAGGTCCCTCCTTTTATAACCCCTCCAAAACCTAGAAATAACTCTCTAAAAATAGCAAATTCGGGCTCTGAACCGCCTTATTGCGGGCCGCAATAAGTGGAGGCAGTTAACATTCTGCGCAGAAAAAATCTAGAGGTCATTGCGGACCGCAATGGATTTGGTTGCGGACCGCAATGAAAGTGCTGGAATGAAGATGCTGTGCTGAGAACTCATTGCGGGCCGCAATGAGTTTGGTTGCGGGCCGCAATGGATGTTGGCAGTTGCTCCAATCTTTGCGCTAACTCACCCGTTTTGCTTCGTTAAGCTCCAAACACTTGATTACCTGTAGAACAAACATAACTAGGGCAGTAACTTGAACTTTTGGACATTTCTAACCTAATTAAACCTAATCTAATCAAAACTTGGCTTAATTTATATAACAAACCCTAGGTTTCAATAGATACAACTTCAGCTTATCAATGATGTTACAAGCATATTGGATGATTGGTGGGTTGAAATCAAACAAAAAAAAGCTGACAGTCAATGAAACAGCTTTCGAGCATCGGGTTGCCCATCACGTTTATTGCCGAGTTCAATTCATAAAGGATTTGTTGATGCCTGAGGCAGATCTTTCGAGCAAGGTATTTGTTATTTTGGTATTGTTTTCTATTTGTTCAAATTAAATGTTAATTTGATTCTTGTCAGTTCAATCATTCTTTTCTATTTCATGAAGCTTGTCGACGTTGTGCTGAATGTTATGCAAATGGATACTCCGGTCAGAGAACCATGGTTCTTCATATCACCATATATTATGGTAATTTTTTTTTTTTTAATTTCAGATACAGAACTTAATTGCATCGATTTGCAGAGTTATAGTATGTCAGTTGCAACGTTTATGTTTATTTTTGTAGAATAAAAGTGAGCTGAACTGCACTATTGAAATGAATGATGTGTATGTTTGTAGAACTTGTGTGAATGAATGGAATGTGTTTAGTTATATTTTGTTACTGTATTTGGAGATTGCTTTTACCAAATCACATGTGTATTAGTTTGTAGAATTTATATATTATGTTTACAGAATTATCTATATATTGTTATAGGTTTGCATATCTTTATTGAAATTCTCAGATAGGTTGTTATAGCCCTGTTATAATTACTATTGTTTTTTTTGTTGTTATAGAGAGTATCATGCATACGTATGATCATGAGACAGCTCTGAAAAATATTCCGCAGCTATTCTCAGAACAATTTGAGAAGGTCAGGTGGCTTTTTATCCCGGTGTGTGCACGGAACCATTGGGTACTATTTGTCTATGACTTGAAACGGAAACAAGTCCGCTACTTCACTTCTGTCGGGGAAACTAATGGAGCATACATAAATTGCGCATGGCATACAACAATGTGGATTGATTCTTTTGTTGCATGGCGTCTTCGTGAGTGTTTATTATTTCTTTTTTCTATGGATAAAAAGTTATCTTACTAGTGGACTATTGTTACTAGTGTTTATAGAGTTACTAGGGTTTTTAGATTGACTACTATATGTTTTTTTTCCTTTTATCAGGTGACCCTTCATGGAAGACACGTCTTTATGATTGTCAGGCATGCCTGAAACAGAATCGTTCACATGATTGTGCAATATTCATGTTGCGTTACATATACTGCCTTATAACAGATACTCAAATGAATTTTACTCAGGTAAATTTTATTATCTATTTATATTTGCTTTCTTATTGTAATTTATTTTTTTAATAATAAAACCCTATTTTTTTTATATGTTTTTGCTCGGGAGAGGGTTATTCTTGCGATGAGACTTCTGTCTCACTCGCAGAATATATTTCAGAGAGTACGCAAGTAGAAAAATGTCTGCTGTAAAATTATTTTTTTTAAAAAAACAAATTTTTTTCTATGTTTTGACAAAATTGAAGAACAGATCTTACTTGCTTATAAAAATAGGGCGTTTTGTTTACAGGATTATTTTGATATAGTTATAGGATTGGGTTACTATTGTGATGAGATTTTGGGCACACTTGCAGAATAATTTTTAGAGAGTATGCAAGTAGTGATTTGTCTAATGTAAAATTGTTGTATTTTTTTTCAGTCTTATGTTGTATATGTTTACAGAATTGTTGAAAGAATTTTAATTGTTAATAAAATCATTCTTATATGTTTACAGTATTTGTAGTATAATGTTACACGATTGTGTGATGAGTTATGTCAATGATGTAACCTTTTGTTGTTTAAGTGATCAACTTTTTTGAAATATGAATTTTTATTTAAAAAAATTGATTTATTTTTTTAAAAATAAATTTCATTTTGAAATATGAATTTTTTTGATAAATTTCATTTTTGAAAAATTTTGATTTAATTTTTTTTTAAATTCACATAATTGTTCACTAGTATTTACAGAAGTATCACACAAATAAAACAAAATTAGAAAGTGGATAGAACGTACAAACTGTTGAACAGAGACCTTATAGAAGGTGCGCAAAAAAAAATTATCGAATAATTATAATAAAATAATTTTTTTTTTGTTTTTTTTTTTAAAAAAATAATTTTTTGGGTATATTTGTAGAATTTAAATTTGGTCCCGTCAATAGATACATTCTAGAAGGTGGTCTCCAGTTTAACTACTGATTGTACTTCAATTGTACTTTGTTCGTTGACCACGCGTTTTGAACAGTTTTCACGCGTTTTCATCTGGGACCACGCGGTTTCATCTGCAGAACATCCATTGAACTTGTTTATAGAATTATTTGCATAATATTACCGGATCTAATGAACTTGTTTATTGGATTAGTGTAAAAAGTCCGGAAATTTTCGGAGGACCGAGGGCCGGAAACTGTTAGCTGCTTCCTTTTTATATAGCGCAAAATTTTATGAGCATGTAAGTATTCATATTAAGATAATATGTCAATTTTAATGATTATGTGTCTTGAAATAAAATATTTATTGATCAAAATTTAAACATTCATAATGCATCTTCATTTTATTAAGAAAAAACCATTGACCTTTGATTGAACCATTCGATTGTGATCACGGTCCATGTGCAAATTATGATACATTTTTGTGGCGGAAGCAAGACTCGAAACTCTCTGATTCACTTCATAATTCATATGCACTTAATCTGTACGAATATTGAAACAGGACGTACGAATTATGAAACAAATCGGACTGTTCCGAACAAACAATGAACCGATTTGAGTCTGATGCCTGACAGCATATTTGCAGCCGTGATGTTATGTTAACAAAAAAAACAGGGGAAAATTAGTTATTTGTCACTTCAAAACATTTAAATTGGAAAAATGTCATTTTAAAATCTGAAATTAAAAAAATGTCACTCTAAACTTTATTAATTTATAATTTTGTCACTATAAATAATTAATGATTAAAATGTCCTCTTTCTTCTGTTCTTTCCCTGCCATGGCGAAAGGCTATTGAATTTAATAGAACTGACGACATTGAATTTAAACGAATAAAATGAACGAATCGGATGATTATCTAACAGCACCGAAATCCTTGCCGACATTGAATTTAATGGAACTGACGCTCTCTGACAATTCATCTGAAAACTCCTTACCTTTTTTTTTGTTGCGATAAATCTGGTAAGAAATGTGACTAAAGCGTAAGGCTCATCTAGTACAGGCTCCTGTTTCTTGGGCCAGTATATTGTTCATTCCTTTTGGATAAGTGGATTCCCATTTTGGGCCCACATGCCCTTATTGTTAAGGGAAACAAAAAACGCAGACGAAATGGCTAACCTGCTTGTTATTACAGTGCCTTTCGCCATGGCAAGAGAAGAAGAGGGGGCAGGAGAAGGAGAGGAAGAAGAAGAGAAGAGAAGGAAGGGCATTTTAGTCATTAATTATTTAAAGCGGCGAAATTACAAATTAATGAAGTTTAGAGTGACATTTTTCCAATTTAAAGGTTTTGGAGTGGCAAAAAACCAATTTCCCCAAAAAACAATAGAAGCCCAGCCATATGTATCTAAATTTTTTTTTTCATGTATTGGTCATAATTACAAATTTAATTACCCTTCACCTTATTTAACTGTTTCGCTTCGTCAGAAATTAATTAATTTAGCACCTCAAACATGTTGTCAAAAGCCGATTTTTTTAAGGAAGCTGATAATTGTACACCAAATAAAATACCCGCGCGCGTCCCCCAGTCTTCTAGAACATCGATGATAAATCAAGCAGGTTTTACTTCATACAGTGCAATAATATTGCACTACAAATCTTTCTTTATTGTATAGCCTTTCGCTGCATGAAGCGAAAAATACTCTGTTCAAAAAGTTAACAAAAGTAGGGCTAATTGCAGCGAAACAATTGTATAATTTAAACATGTAAACGAAAGCATTTAATCAACTACGTTCTAGTGTTTAACTTTCATTGTAAATGAGTTAATTTTTTTTTTTTTTAAAAAGACGAATCTCCGAATTCGTCCCTGAGCGCAAATTTTTCTTAAACATTATAGAATGTTGATAGCTCTAAATTTCAACCAATCCCCGAATGCGTCCCCGAGCACAAATTAACAACTCTAAATTTGTTCCAATCTCCGAGCGCGTCCCCCAGCACAAATTTTTTCCATACATTCTAGAATGATTACATATCTGAATTTCTAAGCATGCAAACATTTATTAAATAACAATGAAACTAGTACTTCGAAACAATCATTCTTACCAGACTCATCAATTATTTTAAATTGTCAAAATTACAACTTTTCCCAACAATAACAATTTCTAAGCATGCAAACCTCTATTAAATAACAATAAAATTACTTTTGAAACCATCATTCTTACCAGACTCATCAATTATTTTAAGTTGTCAAAATTACAACTTTTCACAACAATGAAAATTTGTAACCAAGCAAACCTCTATTAAATAAAAATGAAACTACTACTTTGAATGCTTCGAGCACATATTAAAAAAATTTATCACATAAACAATGTAAATCTAACTCATTATCCACCCTGTGTAAACAATTAACTATAACAATTTAGAAACATTGAAAGCTAAACTATTTTTAGAGAAATATTTGAAAATATTTTTAATATTTTAATAGAAAAAAAAAATCATAAAAATTTCTAATTAAATAAATACCATAAATATAGAAGTCAGAAAACGCAAAACCGAAGAAATGAAGTGATATTTTATATTACTCGGTGCGTCAAAAATTTTGATTGCCCAATTCTTTTTCCGGCCGTTAAAATTTTTGGACCGCCGGATATTTTTGAAAATTTTCAAAATATTTGAACATTTGTATTATTTTTTATTTAACGTTGGATATAAGAAAAAAGTCGGTGTCAAAAGTGCTAGGGAATGGAAAAAAAAAATGACGCAAGTGCTAAGGATCGATCGGCTTCATTATTCCAATTGCTTTGGGTGTAAGTTAAACTATTTTCTTTAATGAAAATGGATTTGGTCTTTTTTATCAAAAGAAAAAAAAGAACACGGCTTCATTATTCCAATTGCTTTGGGTGTAAGTTAACTATTTTCTTTAATAAAAATGGATTTGGTCTTTTTTATCAAAAAAGAAAAAGAAAAACAAGATAGCGGCTTCATTATTCCAACTGCTGACAAGCGCTTTGACTATACCAATGGCTGACAATTTTTCTCAAGAGAAAGATTTATATAGCTTTGAAACAGGAACAGCAGGAAAACAAAGATGTTTATTTAGGAAATATACATGCTTTGGAAGTCCAGTATCTTGATCATTGCTGACGCATGCAATTAATTCAAAGTCAAACCCGGGGGGCGGCGCCAAGCTCATGAGCTCCTATATAAAGTCCCTCATATGTCCCATGAAATTCACTTCAAATCACACCAAATTATTGTGGTCATAAAAAAGAAACAAGGAAAAAAATTACCAATTCTCCTTCCTACCATCAATTCAGAAAAAAAAAAAAAAAAAAAATGGTTGATACCGAGGTAAGAGCAAACAAGAAGATTGTGCAGAGACGGTACCTGAGCGGGCCCATCGATGTTAGTGACATGGAGGTAGTAATGACTGACACCGTCAAACTGGAGCTGCCTCCCGGATCAACGGCTGTGATCGTTAAGAACCTCTATATCTCTATGGACCCATACTGTCTCGACTTGATGGCAAGGAAGGATACTTCTGGCTCGACCACCACTCCCCTTTCAGTATGTTTGAAGCATTCTTGAATTTAATTATTGTATTATTTTAAGTAAAATCGGATTAGTTTTGAAACTTTCTGAATTATTGTAAACTATTGGCGCATTGAATCATTGGAGCAAATCTAATTAGTTTACGCAAGTATATTATACTTTATTATCAAGTACACAGGGGCGGACCCCTCTGGATTTTCGAATTTATTATAAAAAATTAGCCCGTTTTGTTTTTGCCCCTCCCTAAAAATTAATTTTCCCTTCTCTAGATCAAATTTTTATTTTTTGAAGCCAATTTCACATCCCTTTTATTCGTTAGAAGAGTTGTTCAGTGGTTCTCTAATTTTGGATGAATTTTTGAGGAAGAAGAAGAGTGGTTCATTGCAAATAGACATGGTGCGTCATGAACCAAGAGGTTAATTCGTGGGACCTGTTTACTAGGTTCAAAAGAAAATCACAGCAGCAAATCGGATTAGTTGATAGAGGTGGACTCCATACGTCAGATTAAATAAGAGAGGAGCTGTGAGCCTGTGACACATCTTTCTTGTTATTAATGTTTTTTGCAGGCCGGCCCATTTAACCATCTAAATAATGGGTACCACTTGGTCAGAATTATCTTCTACCTTTTTGTTCAATCATTCCGATTTTCTTATAAAAATCTCATCTCCTACTCTTTTATTGAAATAAAAAGTTTCTCTTCTCTAACTCTTGTTTGTGTTTCAAAAATATATAAAAGGTCTATATAACTGATTATATTGGTATTGGTATTTCAATTAAATTATAATTTATATTAAATCCGATTAGTTAATGAATTTAAATCTAATAAGTTATTTGAATCTGATTTTTGTCCTCTCTTAGAGAAATGAAATTATGCGTCCGCCGCTGCAAGTACACTACTAAAAAAGCATGAGATCTACTTCCCGCTTGAAAGGCCATCTACTGGATCATGGCCTTGGGATAAGATGGCCGTCAATCCATTAGGTTACGATTCCTCTATTTATAAGCCTTGAAGCTACCCACCAGATGGATCCAAACTAATTTAATCCGGACCAGACCATATTAGTCCGAGAACCCGAACCCTTAATCCAGAGTTGAATTTCGTCTTGAATGTGGACCCGTGTAGGGTAAAGAACTAAAGCGGGATATTAACTAATTGGCCCCACTCAGAAGAGTAAAAAATTTGCTGATTTTATATTAATCGAGTCCTGACGTCACCAATTACACGTGGCACGCCGTAAGACCGGTTTGTGATTTTATATTAATTATTAGATCTACTCCCCAACCCCGACCCCGGACTCCCGAGCCTCTGCCGCTTTGCGCAACAAATTCCGAATTTCTTGAATAGAACCCTCGAATTTGTCAAAATAGCGATAAATTAATCAAGAGTTATTATCCTTTAAAATGGCGGAGGGAGAGGTGAGGCCGAACAAGAAGGTGGTGCTTCGCAACTACGTGAATGGGTTCCTGCAGGAGAGCGACATGGTGGCGGCCACGGACACCGTCCGATTGGAAGTGCCTCATGGATGGACGGCTGTAATTGTGAAGAACTTGTACTTGTCCTGTGATCCCTACATGTGCCTGAGGATGGCCAGTCCTGAAGAATCTATCGAATTTCCTAGTTTTGTCGTTGGCTCGGTATCACTTATTTGATTATATCATCATTATAATCATACTCCATTAGGATGATCATATAACTATGGCACCCAAACTTTGTAACTGCATATGCCTTGAATTTGATTACCTTAGGCGTCAACCTTAAAAAAATATATATTAGAAAGGATTGAACAAGTATTTCTATTTTTCTTCTTCTTTTAACTTGTATATATTTCTTCTTTCTCATTAGAGAAATACAATATATGAATACATAATATAATGTCTGCTTATGAAAGTCGTACCACACTATGCTACCATATTTGTATCTTTGCGTAAACTTGCATTCTTTAACACTAGTCAAATATATTGATAATTGGACTTGTTTATCAAACTATAAATGGAGATATCCATTCAATTTCACACTGGAGATATATATAAAGACCTGTGATGATTCTTCTTAGAGAGTTATTTGTTAGATACAATTCGTTATGCTCCCTTTGTATTATTTACAGCACATGATTGTCATTTAGTATAGCTAGTTTCTATATAAACAATGTAACAGATGCTTTGATGCATATACAAAAAAATACCAGACTATATTTTCTTTATCTTCTGTCCTTCTATTTACCAGTATACAAAAACAATATCAAAAACTGTGATTAATTTTATTGTTTGTCAACACATTCCAAATTATAGCATTGCTAACTAGTATCATACAAAATTGGACACGAACAATTCGAGTTGTTTGGCACACTACTAGGTGAAAATACTTAAAAAAAAATTCAACAGAGATGGTTGGCTTGATGGTGTTAAAACAGGTTATGATTGGATACGGTGTATCGAAGGTGGTGGTTTCGAGGCATAAAGATTTGAAGGTGGGAGATTTGGTATGGGGGATGATTGGATGGGAAGAATATAGCCTAATTTCAGATCCAGATTTTCTTATGAAGATCAACCATCCGGAGCTACCTCTTTCTTATTACACCGGCATTCTGGGTACTTAATTTACTTCTTCTTCCCATTATACTATTAATTTATCTGAAGAACAACCATTTTTCTATTTACAGCAAAATGGTGTGCCATTTTAGTTGACCTATTGTAATAAGCCATTGCTGATAGTAGGTCTTTAGTATTGTATAATCTTATTAGATGCCATTACAATGTAACAGGGAAATTTTTAAGTAGAACATACTCGATTGTCTCCCCAAAACAAGCTAGGGAGTTAGAAGACCTTGCAGTGTTTCTTAAGATGTATATTTTGATATACATGTAGGTATGCCGGGCATGACAGCATATATAGGATTTTATGAGTTATGTGCACCAAAAAAAGGAGAGTTTGTCTTTGTTTCAGCCGCATCAGGAGCTGTTGGACAGCTTGTTGGTCAGTTTGCCAAAATGACAGGCTGCTATGTGGTTGGAAGTGCTGGTTCTGATGAAAAGGTTCCTTTCATTTTCCACTTCTCTTATTAATATTTTGATTTATTATAGTTGGCTAAGATTGTGCCATTAATTGTCCACTTTGGTTTTCTACTCGTACACCTCAGGTAAACTTGTTGATGGAGAAGTTTGGCTTTGATGATGCTTTCAATTACAAGAAAGAACAGGACTTAAATGCTGCACTCAAACGGTATATTGAAAAAAACAAATTCATTGATGATGAATTGCAATTTGCAAATGGAATTCAATCATGGTTAATTTATAGCTTTTCTTCAAAATCTTAAACCAATTCCCTTCCTTATAGGTGCTTCCCTGAAGGTATTGATATATACTTCGAGAATGTTGGCGGCGCAATGCTTGATGCAGTTCTCCTAAACATGCGAATCAGTGGCCGAATCGCAGCATGTGGAATGATCTCGCAATATAACACCGAGAAACTCGAAGGTGTGCACAATCTCATGAACATTGTAACAAAGAGGCTGAGGATGGAGGGGTTTGTCGTCGCAGATCATTACTCAAAATACAGAGAGTTTGAGGAGATGGTTGTGCAGCATCTGAAGTCCAAGGAGATTACTTATGTGGAAGACATAACTGAAGGGCTTGAGAGCGCACCTGCAGCACTTGTCGGTTTGTTCAAGGGACAAAATGTTGGCAAGAAGCTGGTGGTTGTAGCTAGAGAGTAATGAAATGCATGTTGAGTTGGTCTGTTGGTGCTTCTGCAGTTGGGGTCTATATAAAATATCTGTTATTTGTGAGTTTTTGTTATAAGTAGTGTTACAGGAGAACGAGTACACATTAGTGTCAGCCAGCCATTGGGTATGAGAATAAGTGAATAGTGATTATGTTGTATACTGCAGATTTATAAACTTGTGTTAGTATATGGAAAAACTTTGTTATTGGTAAATTATTATGGTACAATTAATTCATTACACCTTTCAAAGTGTGGTGGTTCCCGTATATGATTTATAAAATATGTTTTCTATCAGCGCTCAAAAACTTGAATGATGCGCTTAGAAAAGCTTCCCGTAAATGTCCTTTACTCTGATCTGTTCAAAAGCTAGTCTGGGTACAGGCCTGTTGGGTTACTTCCGTTTTAAAACAGTTCGGGGTTGCTACATTTCCCGCTTCTCATCCTGGCGTTTATTTGGACCGGACCATATTAGCCTCAAGCCCAACCCAAATAGAAATCCACATCAGTAAATGTGGCCCGTCCCATTAAATACAGGAGATAAAATTCAGGCCCAATTAGAAGAGTGACAATTTAACGAAGTAATACCATAGTTTCTCCGCAGCCCAACTTCTCCAGTTTATGAGACTTAATTAGAATATTTTTTTATGCTAAATAGATAATATAACAATAATTACCACGTAATTTCACTAAAAATATTGAGAATCACAACTTTAATACTTCAATTAAAGCATACTACTTGTTTCATAGCACAAGAGATTCATGCAACAATAATATACCAACAGGTATTCATAAATATTCATACAAATTCAAACTATAAAATTAACACTTAACATTTAACAAGCAGAACATAAAATTTAGAAAAATAAAAATATATTGAAAAGAATGCGATCTAATTGAGCCTAATATAAGACAAACATACACAACTAATTGAGCCTAACAAAAGACAAACATACACAAAAAATAAAGTCAAATTTTGTAGAGAGAGAATGTGTTTTTAGTGTTCAATTTTAACTTTTACATAACCAATAATTTTTACAAACTGATTCTTTACGGGTAAGGCATATTCAGAATATAAATTTTATAATTATGTAATTACGTAAATGATATAAATATATTCAAACACTAAATATATAATAACTTCGTTTTGTACTTTAGTGTATTTTTTTATTTTATAAAGTGATATTTTATATTTATTTGTTTTGTAAGTACAATCTATAATAAAAACACTCAAGAAATTCTTAATCAGAGTAATTGACATAGAATGTACAAAGAAAAGATGTGTAGAGACAGCTTTAAGCTTGAATCATTGATTAAGAAATATCATACTCAAATTCACGTTTTCTAAGTTCTTCAAATAAAGCTTGAATCATTGATCGATATCCTAACTTTTCTCTACGAATCTTTACCTCCACATTATACACTGTTGTAGAGATAGGTTTAAGCTCTGGATTCTTTTGACGTAAAGAAGAGATAATTTGTCTAGGTGGTATTTCAGGTTAAGTCATGTAGTTAACACTCTCGATATCTTTCTGGGATAGCTGTCGAAGAGAAGGATGGTCATAGATATCAATTTATGCTTCAAGGTTATGTGATAAGTTATATATGAATTTTAACTATTCAAATTCCTTCATTTGTCTTTTTACCACTAATTTTAAAAGAACAATCGATCCGACGTGTTCTCGATTTTTTTTTCTCTTTCATTTAAAGGCACATCATGTATATCACGATATTGACCACATTGTAAAATCACATATTTCTCTAACATTGAACTACAAATAGGTAATACGTATCCTTTGGCTAAGTAAAATGCGCTAATACTATTAAGTAAATCTTCATAAGTTTCGTACTTGAAATTGAGTAATTCAAAGTTTTCATCATATTCGGATGAAATTGCCAACTCATTGATATCCATCTAGTAAAAAAAATATTATTTATTTAAATTAAAAACTAAAATTGTAATTTTATTATTGCAGTAATAAAGACTTGAATTACCGTTGTTGAAGTAGAACTTGAGAATTTTAAATAAATCGGTCGTCTGGATTGAAGCAAAGGAATTGAGAACTTTAGTATTTCAATTTTTTGTGTGTTTTACAGGAAAAGCAAGACATTGCATTTACACTTTCCCGGGAAACAAATGTGGGTGGGTCCACAATTCCATATCAAGATAACTTGTTAAATTATAATCAAGCTCTATTATTTCCTTTTCAACGGAAGGACAGTTTGGTCCAAAAGATTGTTTTCTCTCAGTGCAGATCTGTGGGAATTAAAACTGTAGCGGTTAAAATCTGCACCCATTACATACAGGTCGTGCATAAACTATTGAATCATAAAATTAGAACTTTATTTTTAGAAACTGTTAAGATTGTCAAATAAATAATTAAAAAGTGTTTCCTCATTTATATTTACCATATAAATATATGAATATATTTATCATTAGATAAAAAAAAATTTATTGGAGTGCAATAAAAGGTGCAGAGATATTCTTTTCTTTCTCATCTAAATCTGACTTTTTTTTTATGTTCTAGAATATCTCAAAATACAATATTTGCCTAAATAAATATTGTATTTGTTACTGACGGATGGGTCCTACAGGATTTCTCATGGCTGGTAAAATATGGAACAGATAATAGGCACAGAGATTCGGTTCCGATTCTCCTGGACTTCCCAAAATACCTTCGACACAGATACCGCCTTTCTCTTTGTTATATTTCCTTATTTGTTTAATTAAACACCAGCGGGCTAGTCCCCCAGACCCCAGTAACCGATTCCTTATTGATTAATATTTTAATCTTTTCTTATTCTGCCTCGCTTGGTTTCTCTTTTCTACTTCAATGGAGGCAATCGATATCGGGGCTGATGAGTTCGAGTGGTCAACCGTTAAGAGGCAACACTTCTTCAAAGTTTTAATTGGAGATTTCACGCGTCGTCTGGTATGAAAATTGATTCGTTACCTATAAACTCTGTTCGAAGGTCTTTCATTTGATTAAATAATGTAATAAATTGTGATTTATCATTTTCTTCATTGTTCGTCTCTCGTAGAGAATTCCCTCGAAGTTCGTGAAGCATATTGATATTGGAAAGGAGGCTGGAAACAAAACTGCGATGCTTGAGGGGCCCACTGGCAGAACATGGTACGTCTCAATAGAAAAAACCACAGACGGGATGTTCTTCACCGACGGTTGGTCGAATTTCGTGCAAGATCACAGCTTGAAGGAGTATGAGTTCTTGGTGTTTCGGTACAATGGAAGCATGCACTTTTCTCTGTTGATATTCGATAAAACAGCTTGCGAGAGAGAAGACTTTGATTTGTGTAATGGGAAAGATAACGGGGGTTTGAAGGAAGAGAAATTGGACGTGGTTTATGTAGATGGAGGAAATCGAAAGGGGAAAAGCCGCATACACCAAGAAGAAGAGAACAGGAATGAGTTGATTTATGAAAGGTAAAGAGGATGCTACAAATTTGAGGAAACCGGCTGCTCTATTACTTTTGAATTACGAAAATATTATTTTTTGCAGTTTCTAGAATTTTGTTTTTAATGTTAGATGATTCTTTGTGGCTTGTGGGGCTAAAATATGTATTCAAAGTATTTGTTGTGTGATGAGAGGAATATTTTAAGAATCCATATTCAATTTGTTGCGAATGAAGTAACAATATGTCATCTCAAATAATGTTATAGATTACTGCAAGGATGTTACAGATTTCACGGAGATAAATTAATTTTAAATAGATTTTGTGTCCTACGCTAATATCATTATATCTATTTTCAAAATCTAGGTAGTATCATTATATCTATTTTCAAAATCTAATTAACTAATCCGAACCATTCAACATGACATTCATATTAGGAGGAATTTCATGTATACTTCTCAAAAACTTGAAAATTACGTATTTTTCCCTCTAAAATTCATAATATCATATTTATCCTTCTTAACTTCAAAAACTCACAAATATACCCATTTTAATGTTTTTTTTCTATTTAAACTCATTTTAAATGTCTGGAGTACCTATTTTACCCTTTATGTATACCCCCCTCTCTATCTGTCTGTGTCTGTCTGAGGCGTGGAAACTAGAAATGAAATAAATAACAAAATTAAGGTTTTAAATTTTTAATTAAACTTCAGGAGCAGAGGGAAGATTGGTGGGTCGCTACCGAACAACTCCTATTAATTCAAATTTTACCTCCTTTGAAAAGTATCTCTGACTGATCCCTGATCAACTTGATATTCCTGAAACTAGAATAAAATTTGAATTTGCATCTATGTTGAAATAAACTCGCAAAAGTTGCATATGTATGTGTTCAAAAGCAAAGGTTAATGGAACCTAGAACTGACGATTGGACAGTAGCTGGATCAAAACCTTTTAATTATTATTGTTTGTTTCATGAGATTTTCAAGGAGTATGTGGTACTAATTATTCTGACCATATATAAACGAAACTATCTTTCTCCTTATCTAATAGCCAAGACAGGGCATAGAAAAGAGTACTGCTACCTTCATAAACCCGTCTAATTCAGTCTCTTCTGCATCCACTACAAGAGGTTCAAAGGGAGTTTTGTTAAGGTTGTTGAACCATCTCGGTTTCTATTAGAAGGCAGCACATCTACCCTACTATGCCCTTCATTTATCAGTTCTAGTTAGTGATTCTACGGCACATGTGATGTTTGATGGATTAAGTCAAATCAAGTTTTTTCAATCATATTCAGGACAGAAGGTTTGATTAATTGATCAAACAAAAACATTAATGATTTAGTTTCAATTCAGTCTCTTCTCCTTATCAGCTAAATTTTTCGAAAGGCTAGATATAAAGTATGCAGTAATGGTCTTGAGAGGTGATTAAGAGAGAGCTCAATGACATTGAGACTGGTACAGAGGTCGAGCTCAGTTCGTTGTGAAAATCTAATATATTGTTAAAAAATTTAAACTGTTAATACTTAATAGTCATTAAATGGGTCCCAGTTTCTGACAGAAAAATTGAGCCCGCCAGCATGAGTGTATATCCTCTGAGATATCTCATATTTTGCGTGACTGATGTGTCCGGTGCCTATTTGGGGATATTGCAGGGGCCTGTATTATTTGAGCTTTGAGATTCGTGCAGTACGTATTTAATCCATTGAGATTTTCCAAAAAGTCATGCAAAATATGACATATCTCAGAGGATGTGAATTCCGCCTGCATAACCTGGTTCGCCTGATTTTGCATATGAGATGCGCCAGATGACAACTTTGTGAGTGCGAGAAACAGGTTGACAGTGTTTGTTGAACTGCAGGAGAGAAAGAATGGGCTAGAGTTGGAGAAGCACAAGCAACGTGGAGTTTAGAAGCCATGTTTATTGACCAAGTGCATAACCAACGTGGAGTTTAGAAGCCATGTTTATTGACTGGGTTGAGATAGGGGACACCAATAGTGTGGGAAAAATGGCACGGTGGAGCCGGCTCTGTCACGGAATAGCACGCCACGTGTTACTGTTCCGTACCGTGATTCGCGTGTCGCGTGCCGTGATCACCCCTTGACATTTTTGTCACGGCACGCGAAAGACCCGGACATGGCACGGCACGTAATCATGTGAGTCACTGCACGACACGCGAGTCACGTGTAATTAGGACTGTTAGGTCTTAATTAAATGATGAATCTTGAAAAAACTAACTTAAATTATGAAAAAATAGTTAAACGTGATTAGTTACGTTTGGACACGGCATGGCACGAGACCAAAGTCACGGCGTGGTAGTCATGGCACGTTTTTTCCACTCTGGACACCAAGGAAGAGGGGACAAAGTTCCGATTTAGAATTTGGGAAACAATTTGATTTGACTGGTGGCAATATTTAATTACGAGGGTAGAATGGAAATTTCATAAATTTTAAATAATTTTTAATAGAAAAAACAACTAATTGGATAAATTTGTGAGTTTCTAAAATTTAGATGAGTAAATAAGATATTATAAATTTTAGAGGAGAAATACGTAATTTCAAAATTTTTGAGGGGATACGTGAAATTAACCCTTTATATTAAAATGTGATTGGATAACAAATGTTATTATTTGTAGAATTTTTTACTAATTATTTAGAGAGATAAAATCACTATTTTAAAACGGTCCATTATTTTCTAAAAACAGTGATTTGTACCTATCTTAAAAAATAGCAAACAAATAAATTATCCAAACACATTTTAATGTTTCATTAAGCAATTCGAATCAACTGTTTAAATTAAAAAAGAGAGAGAGATAACAATGTTAGAGCAGAGCATGACCGAGTACAAAAACCATGAGGCATTTTAACCCTACTAAATATGAAAACATCAGAAGTCTACCGAATTATGCAAAAGCTTCAATGCATGTCGAATATATTAAATTCAAGTCATAGAACAACTGTTGCAAAAAAAAAAAAAATTCATAGAATACATTTAGTACTAGTAAAGCACACCTATATATATATAGATACCATTACAAAATTCAACTACGTTATTATATGCACAACCAAAATAAGCTACCAATACTTCAATAGTTCTTTTCGGAAGTATTACCAGTGAAACCTTAACCAGTAAATTAAGGTTCACCTGTTGGGTTTTACTTTGCAGAAATTGCAGCAACACATCAGCACATCAAAATTAACCCGTCAGCATTTTATATCAAAGACGGGACTTTATCAGCATTCACTGGCATGTGGCAGGTATAATTTCCGGCCCCGCATTCATTCATCATTTCTGCCTCTTTGCATATCTTACTGTCCAACAGTGTAAGAAAATCCCGTACCACACCAAATATTCTGAAAGGCTCATTTTCTTCTTTCACTGAATCTCCATGAAAGAACTCAGCCATATCTATAACTGAAGAAAGGACAACATTCTCTCGGTCTTGAATTTCCAACATTTCCTCTTCTGCCCTTTGCAGAAACACACTCATTCTCTCATTAAAACTAAGACCCATTCCATTTCCCACAAAAGGACGATTTAGTTGTATCACATTACGAACTTTCTCAATACCATTGCTAAGTTTTGAAACAGTACGTGTAAGCTCATTTGGGTCTATTGTACTCGCCTTCTTTACATTAGCAAGTTCAGATTCAAGTGAAGTGATAAATTGTGGGGCTAATTTCTCAGATTTGATCACTTCAAGGATTATAAAATGCAACAGAGTTGTTTTGCCATCATTGCTCTTTATGTCACCTAGCTTTAGAAGAGTGTCGAGCTTGAAAGCTTTTGCATCTCCACGGTGTGTACCTGAGTTGATGCGGTTGCCGGTTTTAAGAACAGCATCTAGGAGCTTGTGGAACAACCTACAATTCCTTAGCTCATTGCACGCTCCCTAAAAATTGATCACGATAAGATTTAGGTTAAAAAAGGGAAAACTTTTCTTTATATTTTATTTCTTGGCTCCAAGTAAAATTTTACATTGACCAAATGGTATAAAATTGACAAGCACTTACCACCTATGGATGGATCATTAAAACAACTTCATATACTAAAGAGAAACGTACCTCAAGAATTCTAAAAGAGCCCTTCAGGTAGCTTACTTCATGCTCAAAATCAGCGATGAAAAGCATGGCATCGACTCGTTTGAAAGCAAAGGGTATTTCAATCACTGCCTTGATAAATGCTTCGGCAGGTCCCAGCTTGAAAGGAGAATCATCTCTGTGTTCTTTCAACTTGCTCTCTTCATCTTTGTTTGGGGACATCTTCATGAGTGCCTCTAGCACTTCACTTCCAATGTTTGCAACATTTCCTAAATGCAAAGCCAGAACAACTTATAAGTAAAATTAGTTTACAATAAATAGTTCGCAAGAGAAACTTGTATCAATTATTTTATAGTTATAAATTGAAAAAAAAAATTCTCTATCCATTAATTTTTGGACAACTCAAAAGAAAAAAAAACTAACACGAGTAGAATTATACCCAGTATCATTCATGCTCATTCCAAAACAATGAAAATATTATAGTACCAAACTTTCTTCTTGATATTCTTTCAAACTATCAGATTATATTCCGGAAAACTCGACCCCACAGCACAATAATATGAACATCACAATAGTATCAATATATATGCTAGTCATGACATGTTTACCGGGCGACATGAGGAATACGAAATTGCTATCATTACCTATGATGAACCTTTTCTAAATTTAATGTAGAAGAAGAAATTGTAGCCAACAAGTACACTGCATATAAACAAAGGGGGATTAGTCTACCTTCCAAAAGAGCCTCGCAAACTTGTTCCTTTGACATATGAAGTGCCTTAAGTAAAATCGCTATATTTTGCGACTTCTTCTGCTCCATTATCAACACATTTTCCGCATCAGTTGAACAAACCCCCATTTTTGTGTTGAACAATTTACCAGGCCCATTTGCAGCTGTCTTGCAACCAAATAAAGATTGAATCATCTCCTCGTTCAATCTACAATTAAAGCAATAACCTTTTCAATACTCTAAACAAGAATGTGATAATTATGACAACAATAACAATCTAAGCCGCAACAATAAATTAACAAATTAATTAATTTTAGGTTGACAAAATTAGTTCAAAATGATCCTTCTTTTTCAAAATCTTACTGGAATGAGCCAGACTTGAGATGATCCCAAGCCATCACTCTGTTAGAGTTGGACGGCACCTTGTCCCAGAACAAAGGCTTCAGCCTGGAACCTTCATTTCTCTGCATGTATGGATTCGGGTTTGAGTTCTGATTTAGGTTTGCTCTCCGCAGCAGCATCATAGGTGGAGGTGGTATTGGAGGTGGGCGAAGCTCAGCATCTCGACCCGCTCCACACCAAGTCTCGGTCTCCTTTGAGCTTCGTGAAAACCGGGTTGGGCTAGAACTTGTTGGTAATGAAGAAGATACTGATGTGCTTGCCATGTCTGGGTCTGAAACCGAGCTGGGTGCAGAGCCGTCGAAGTTGTCCACCATGCTATGTGAGCAGCCAAGTTGTCGTGGCAATGGAGGTAAGGGACGGAGCTCCGGCGAAGCAGGACCTCCAGAGGCGGCGCCGCCACCTCCGGCATCAGTGGAGGTAGTAGGGTCAAGCGGTTGGCTAGTGCCATGTGGGCTTACGAGTGTGCCCAGGTACAGAAACTCGGTGCTTGGGTTGGAAGTGGAGGGAGGAGGGGGAGGAAACAGGCGGATGCTATCGGAGCGAGCATCCTTAGTGGAGGGTGAGCGGTGGCGACGGCGGCGGATTTGAACGATCAGGAGAAACAGCAAGAGAGCGAGGAGAGAAACGGAGAGCAAGGGCAGTAGAATGGTCGGGAGAAGATTACGAGAGGGGGGAGCAGAGTGAGGTGCAGTGGGAAGAACAGAGGTGATATTGGCCGGAAAGGTGGGAAAGGAGGAGACAGAGGCCGGAGGGGCAGGAGGAGGCGGGGGAGAAGGCAAAGAGGGGAAGAAAGGGAAGGTTGTAAAAGGGGTGGTGGTTGTAGGAGTGGCGGGTGTGGGGAGAGAACTGGAGGGGTATTTTGGGGAAGTGGAAGAAGGTGGTTGGACAGGAGGTAAAGCAGGGGGTATGGAAGTGCTGATGCCGGCGAGAGGTGGAGGAGGGTGGTGGTGGTGGCCGCGGAGGATTCTCCGGTGATGAGAGGGTTTGGGATTTTGTGGGCTTAAACGGAGGTAGAGAAGGGTGAAGAGGAGAGATGCGAGAAGCACAGAAGATACTGTACGGATTAGCATTGTGATGTTGGTGCTTGGGGTTTTGGGTTTGGGAGAGAGGGAAGAGAGGAGTGGAATGAAGTACTGAACGCTGAACAATGGAACTGTTCTTTTTTTAAATGCTTAAAGCCCGGTTTAATTTTGCGAGCTCAGATTTTAGGTGGAAGGAATGAATATCCTCTGCATTAACTGAAAAAGGAATCTTTTGAGTTAATGAATCTCAACCGTCTGATTTTAAACGGAACCAATCCGGCCTCTGCTTACGATGTAGGGGGCCTTTAATATTAGTGCGGATTTAGTCTACACGAATCATAAAACACATCGGATTATCAATATTCATTAACTCAAAAGATTCCTTTGAGTTAATGCAGAGGATACGAATTCAGGTCGAAGGGGTTTTGCTGTATAGTATGTGGCCTTAGTTGGATTCAGGGTGGCGGGTATGGACTATGGACTATGGATCGGAATTATATAAAACTAATCCAATAATTTTATTAGGATGAAATCAAGAGGACATCGTACTTGATTAATTAGTTAACAAATTTGTGCAAATCCACAAATAAGTTCTTCGTATGATTCACAATAGATGAGGCGAAAGTAGATAGAAAATATTAAATAATTATTAGGTTTTTTTAATATGTTAGATTATAGTTCTAGACAAAAATTAAAAATTGTATTTATTTTGGTTAGAAAGTTATTAAAAAAAAAGGAATACCTGTTAAAGAAATTCGAAATTTTTAGGTCAATTCGAAATTTTTCGCATCTGTAACCACATTGACAGAAAGAGCTTTTGATTCATTTTTTAATGGAAGATGAGAAGTAAATTTAATGAAATAAACTAAAATATTTTAATGATATAAAACATTTTATGTTTCTTCAAAACTAGGGTGCAAGTGAATCAAACCTAACTGAACTTAACCTAGTTCAAGTTTGAGTTTGAACCGAATTATTTCGAAACTAAAGTAGGGTTTCAAATTGAAAAAGAAGAGTTCGAGTTTGATTCAGTGCAATTCAAACTAGTTTTGAACCAAACTAGTTCAAAATTGAAGCAGAGTTTAGAACTAAAAAGAAGAGGTTTGAATCAAGTCAGACTCAGTTCGAATTCGATTCGAATCAAACTGGATTTGATTTGTTTGATTACCGAGCTGGTTTGATTTATTTCGAATCGAACACAATCAAATTACAAGCTACGATTTTTTTTTTCACCCCTAAATTCACAACTTGAGATTTTAAGAAGTGCATTTATAAAATTAATTAATACATAATTATATAAAACATTTTATGTTTTTTCACAACTCGAGAAGAAACTCCCAAGTCGAAGGAGGAGAAATTTCATTACTTTCTCGTACTTTTAATCTCCTTTTTATTTAGCTCTCGATTCTCAGATACGTTTTTTTAGTAACCATCTCATAGCAAGAAAATAATTTATATACGTATCTTTTCAAGAAATAAAAATCACACTTCTCGCATTTTATTTTATTTATTACGTCAATTTTCATTTAAATATGCAAAAATTTATATCAGGCGTAAATTTACTCACATATTATTCTCAGTATTTTTAAGTTAAATTTCAACCATCGGATCAAATTACTCATTTTTAAATTACAAATTTGTCGGGTTTGGATCTTGAGAAGTAGTATTAGTATCCGTATCTAAGTATTGAGAGAATGAGAGGGAAGCAAGAGTCACGTGAAGGGCGAGGGAGGCTCAGAGAACGTGTGGCAGCTAGTATACATTGAATAATAATGCCAAAAGGTGACCGTACCACACTCATATACAGAGTCTCAGAGTAGCCGTTTCACTACCTGTCAAATCCAAACTTGTACTGCTTTTCCTGTTTTCCCACGTCTAACATGTAGAAAAGGAATTACGCGAAACAAAAATCATGTTAAAAAGGACGACGAAATTCGGAATATATATTCAATTGAAAAGAATATACAGCGATCCTTAATCTGACAATCTCTTATTTTTCAAATCCGGCCGTTAATATTTTGGATCAAGATAACAATCCCCGCATGTCTATCTCCGTAAAAAACTCCGCACTAACTGTCAAAAAAGTCATGGGGGGAACCGCTCAATCATTAATATTCTGCAAAAAATGTTAGTATTTAACTTGAAGTATCAAAGTATTTATCCTGAATGTGCAAAGTATTAATCCCTATGCAATGATCTCTATTTATGACTGAATAAATCAATCCATTAATTGTCCCCACACAAAATTTTTTTTTTTTTTTTAATTGTCCCCGCACAACTGGGGACCCTTAATAAACAATCCCCTCATAAATACTTGTCAGTTATCCCCGCACAAAATTTCCTCTCTTTTTTTATTGTCCCCGCACAATTGGGGAACATTAAATAAACAATCCCCTCACCCAATGATAAATACTTCTCACACATAATGATAAATACTTTATGTTACATAGATAAATACTTCTCAGACATAATTGCAATTTTCAGTAAAAACATCAATGATAAATACTCTAAGACATAGTGATAAATACTTTATGTTACAAAGATAAATATTTTATGTTACATAGATAAATATTTCTCAAACATAATTGCACTTACAGTAAAACATCAGTGATAAATACTCTTAGACATAATGATAAATACTCTCATGTATAAGGATAAATACTTTATGTTACATGAATAAATACTTTATGTTACATAGATAAATATTTCTCAAACATAATTGCAACTTACAGTAAACATCAATGATAAATATTCTCAGACATAATGATAAATACTTTATGTTATATGGATAAATATTTTATGTTACATGGATAAATACTTCTCAGAAATAACAAATAAACATTTATTAACGAGGATTGTTATTAGATAACAGTATAATTAATGCGAAAATTATTTTTAAAGGAATAATTAATGCAGAAATTGTTATTAGAGTAAAGCATAATTAATGCGGGGATTGGTATTAAATGACTCTAATTTAATGCGGGTATAAATGAAAATTTTTAGCTGAGGGGATATGACAGTTAAGGAAGTGAGAGAGTGCGGGGATAAATGGAAGGACAGGGTAGGGGGATTAGTATAATTATTCTAATATTTTTTTGAAAAAAATTGCTTTGAGATTCATTATCGAAAAAGTATTAATGGCAGGATTTGAAAAAAGAGGGATTGCAGAAATACTGTTGGAGGATTGCAGCAGATTTATTTCCATATTCAATGCGGACTTTTGTAAATAAAGCATATTTTTGGGGTTAAAGAGATTTTAAGTACTTTTTTAGATTTCATGAACTTAATAGTGTTATTATTGTTGTATTACCGTTATCAGTCAGATTAATAAATTAATGAGGTCCTGCTGGGAGCCAAGGCCCAAATTTGTTTGTCTACGCTTTGTGGTGGATCCAACTGTCAGGTGCGTGCACGGCCACAGAGAAAAAGAAAGTGTATTCTTTATACAATCAGCGTGATAATTACTCATTAATCCGTTATGTTTGGTTAATTTACTTTGTTATTATGACTTGTACAGTCAGCGTGGATTTCTTGATCGTTAAATTATTCCGAAGAGGGACTAAAAAAAAAAAAATTGCCACTCCTGTCAACCTGTCAGGGTTTTGGGAAGACAAAAATGTCTCCTAGATTTTGCTGCTGGTTGGCTTCCAGCTTAGACAAAAACATGAAAGAAATTTTGTGGCACTGATGTCATGTATGACATGCATGTGGTGCCTTGACCATGCCATACTTCTAATTTTTCATATTTTTCATATGTAACATCTGGAAATTAGAGATTTAGAGCAGAGAACTTCGTCGTAATTTACGAGGGTTCAAATGTCTCTATTTTTCATGTCTCTATTATGTTTCTATTTTAAAAACTTTAATAACTTAAAATTTAAAAGTAAAAATAAAATTATTAGATATGATCTACATTATTTTATCTATACACTTGTAAAAAATTATGACACTTCAACTTTATTTTGATTGTCATCGAGATCTTGTAAAAACGTACTGATATGGATAATTTCTAGACGTTGATTTTTCAACTAATTGATTCACAGAAAAAGAAAACCGAAACGTGATAATTTTTTAAACACATAGATAAAATAGCATAGATCACATCTAACGGTTTTATTTTGAAGTTTATGATTTAAATTTTGCCGATTTTTTTTATTTATATCCAAAAAATAAATAAAATTTAAAAAAATATTCAAATCCCGACTTAAATTCGAAAATTACCCAAACCGGTTATCCAATAACCAAATTTGGAACAAATGTCCGGTCAATGGATTCCCGAACTCAGCAAATATAACCGGTTAATCACTAACAGGAAAGTTGTTGTTTCTTTTTTTTAAAAAAAATCAGAAATTTCTAATTTTTTTTATTTTTTGTATTAAAATATTAGAAATGTTGAGTATATTTCTTTGAAAATAGATGGAATACAATATAATTTGATTTATTAGAAAGACTGCAACAAATAACCCGGATCAATATTTTTCAGGCCGGATTTTTCGCGGCTATAAGAAAAATTAATATATTTATTTATATGTTATTGGAAAAAAATAAAAATGTTTAGATTCTGAGTTATTGATCCCGGTTCAAAAGTCACTTCTAGGTAATCCATAAAATATTGTGATCTTTCTGTGACATTTAATTTATAAAAAATTGTATCTATTTTTGAAAAAAAAAACAAAAACTTTAATTTATTTAATGATTATTTTTCAAAAAGAATTCTCAAAATAGATACAATTTTTTATAAATTAAATGTACTAGAAAGATCACAATATTTTCTCGATTACTTAGAAGTGACTTTTGAACCGGGATCAATAACTCAGAATCTAAATATTTTTATTTTTTTCCAATAACACATAAAGAAATATATTAATTTTTCTTACAGTCGCGAAAAATCTGGCCTGAAAAATATTGATCCGGATTATTTGTTGCAGTCTTTCTAATAAATCAAATTATATTGTATTCCATCTATTTTCAAAGAAATATACTCAACATTTCTAATATTTGTAACGAGGCGGCTATGAATATTCAACAGTGGGTGTGTCACTGTTGATTATATATACAATGCCATGCATTTGGTATTAACTTATTTCTTAAATTCTGCACAGTAGGAGTATTAGAGAGATGTAAATAATGTATATGTTGCTGTTACTATAAGTCTAGTTGGACTTCTGTAAAAAACTTTCTTATTAATCAAAATGTAGGATGGCAAGTTGCCACCCTACCCTCAAAAAAAATATTTTAATACAAAAAATAAAAAAATTAGAAATTTCTGTTTTTTTTTTTTAAACAAACTTTCCGGTTAGTGATTAACCGGTTATATTTGTTGTGTTCGGGAATCCATTGACCGGACATTTGTTCCAAATCCGGTTATTGGATAACCGGTTTGGGTAATTTTCGAATTTCAGTTGGGATTTGGATATTTTTTTTAAATTTTATTTATTTTTTGGATATAAATAAAAAAATCGGTAAATTTTGAGTTATTAAAGTTTTAAAAATAGAGTTGCGATGGAGACACAAAAAATGGAGGCATTTGAACCCTCCTCTTAATTTATTAGTACTTAAGTTGATATGCTTTAGTGTCAATAATGTGAAGCGCATTTTAATTTTCCGGTTTTTTTTTGAAGTAGACAATAGCATCAATTTAGTATAAAAATATGAAAGAAAATTACCGATAAAAAAACTAAATAGTTACCTAGAAATAGAAAATGCTACTGTACTTGTAAGTTAACTTTGTTTCGATAGAAAACGCTATTGTATTACAAGAAAGATAATACATTACACTCGAGTTATAATACTCATTTTAAGCGACCACAAATCTGATAGAAGGGATATAAATTCCCAATGTAGACAATGGAAGAAGAAGAAATTGTACGATGCTTGCTAAAAAAGATGAGGAAAGGTCCTGTTCAACGCACCGATGGGAATGGGTGTGGGCATAAAAAAAGTGAAAATTTGAATTGTTTTTTACTAGTCCTGTGGAAAAAAAAAATCAATTGAATTGATTTTTTTTTTCCACGGGAATAGTAACGCGGCCGAACAGGGCCTAAATAAAAATGACATAACGTTTTTTTTCATCCCTAAAAAGTATGTGTTGATCAGGGACCCATTTCAGATTTTCGTCAAGAAAATAGCAAGTTGGATCTGAATAACTAATTAGATTCAAACTAATTTAGTTAATTAGATTTATATAGCACAAATCTAACTTTTTATGTACGTATTTTCTTAACATATATTCTAGAACTAAAATAATTATTGCTGTAACCAACTTTTCCTACCAAATATAAAAATGAATTATTTTAGTACAAGTTGAAAAAAAAATATATTCTTCTTTTGTTTTGTTTGCACTTTGTATCTCTTATATTTTCATTTCGACCTTATTTTTATAAAGTTTTACTTCGATGAACGGATATAAAATTAGTTCAAAAGTCGTGATAAAATGATATTTAATGATAGAGATCATTGTCATATTTTAAGATTTTTCTGTTTCAAAATCAGGTTACAAAGTGGTAACTGATGGGTCGGTACTGTATTTTGACTTAGTCAAGGTAATTGGAAGAAAATAATTGAATCATTAAAAGTTCAATTTTTTTAATTGTAACAGTAATAATAATAATAATAATATTGGTAATAGTTGTATACAGCTTTGATTGTTATTATTGTAAGTTTAAGTATATTTTTACTGTTGTTGAAGATTATGTGTCGTTAATCATGATAATTGTTGTAATTTTATTAAAATCAACCATTTTAAGAATCTTAAAAGAAAAACAAGGAGAGAAAATGGACTTAAAGAAGGCAAAAAAGAGAGAAACAGAGTACACTAGTATAGCAATGCTATTTTAAAAATTGAGTCGTAAATATATTAAACTGGTTGACTGAGTTAGTGCGAAAGCGATAAAAAGTGACCAGCTAATTTGTGGCAAGGTTATATATTACAAAAACGAGTTATGTTAATATATTCCAGCTCTTTTTGTGAACTCAATTCTAAAATTTAACAGATTAATTTCAAACGAGAAATTTAAGCCGTTGAAATCTATTTACCTTATGAGTGTTGTGTTTATATAAAAAAATTTAAAATTTTGAACAAATTTTATACATAATCAAGTGGTCAAAATTAGAAGGTCTATAACTTAATTCTAATGCATTTATTTTTTGAATTTTTTTTACCGCTTCTTTGTACAAAGTTAGATCAAAAATTAAAAATTTACATATAGAGATGCATCACTAGTAAGGTAGATGACCAATATAGTAAGTTATACCGTGCTACTAACCAATCCAAAAATCCAATATAATGTCTCATGTACCATCAAATTTTACTATTTTGTCTTATCTATAAAGATGATTTCATTTGATGTGCAAATTTTGATACATTTTTTATAATTTTAGATTAATTTTAATATTTACAAAAAATTGTAAATTTTGATATAAAACTTTCATTAATCAATTAAAATCAACCGTTTAAATATAAAAGAAAAATTACCGCTAGCATGTTGAATAACAAGCTAACGCTACTCCATTGGAGAGGTTCAGGTCGAGGTGCTTTTCTGATCAAATTTTGCAATAAACGGCAGTAATGCAGGTATGCCACAGAAAAACAATGCCCCGACGGGGAGTGGGGTCCAGATCCCCTAAAGTAACCCAACTTTTGGATTTTAGATTAGGACCGTCTGATTCGAATCCGTTGCTTGAATTCACTTCGGGATTTGGATCGTTACTTGGGATGGGTGCACTTCATTTCAGATAAAACGGATTAGAATCGGACGGTCCGGATCCAAAATCTAAAAGTTGGGTTACTTCACTGGATCTCAACTCCGGGGGGTGACGGAGGAATTCGTATCCTCTGAGATATCTCAAACTTTGCGTGACTTTATGGAAAATCCCAGCCGTTTAAATGCGTTATGCACGAATCTCAAAGCACACATAATACAGACCCCTACATCACCCCCGAATAGGCACCGGTCACGCAAAAGTTGAGATATCTCAGAGGATACGCACTCGTGACGGAGTGGGAACAGCGAAGTGTGAAATTATGAACAGTAAGTTCATTTAACGCAAGCAATACTTCTTTGACACAACGAGTCTGGATTCTAGGCATGGGATACTGGTACAGTTATTCTATTCGGAGCTAAAATATCCGTATCTAAAAAGTCTCCGATATGATTCACTTTGAGACCGTACTGTCTTTTTGTTCATAGACATAGGACTTATTATTCAGAGTCCAATATTTCGAATTTAAAACACGTGAGGTAACAGAATTTGTAAGTTTGAATCATTTCCCTTCGCTATATACTAACACGAATTTTAGAAAAAGAACCATGCATTGCCATCTCAGATTGAATTAGTCCAGATTCTGATTGGACGGTCTGTGACTGAAACTCAAAAAATTATGTTACCTTAGAGTGCGTACTTCAATATTTCTGGGCGAGCTAAAAATTAAGAGACTGAATCGTCTGTCTCCGGGGGGCAGGAAATTCCTGCCCCCAGAGTCTCTGCGGGTGGGGTCCATTTAAAAACAGTAACAATATTAATGCCAGTCAGGTATTGCATATTTGCATTGGATCTGAATATTTAAGTACTATGTAATTTTTTTTAGAAAATAAATTAAATATCTTTGGAAAGACTTTTTTGTAACATATTTAGTTTCTACCTATCTATTTTGAGTGATTGTCAACTCTTCACCAGCGACATACGCTGAAATTTGTAGCAGAAAATATGAAAATCTAATAAATATTCACAGTTAATCTAAAATCATCACGATTTTTATTCTGAAAAAATTATTTCAAAAATTTTCATCAAGATTTTGTTGTACGTTGATAATACAACATAAAACCTTTCCGTATACTTTACGATTTTAGTTTAATATATTATTAAGTCCATTCAAGTTTTGTCCACTCATTGTGTATTTATGGATGTTTCCATTTTAAAATTTTAGCTAGCTAAATGTTAACAATAACTAGTTAAATATTAAGAACTAGTAGTTAATTATTAATTAGACGAATATATTACAAGAACGACTACTGTATTGTACGAACTTTACTTCTTAGCTATGAGCCTATGATGGCTTTTAAATGATCATGACGGAACAACAAATTCAGGTCTATAACGTGGCAAGAATGTTCGAATCAAAATTTTCACTGTGACAATATATATGAAATTTTGACTAACGCATGCATTAATCTTCTAGCTACTCACTGTTAACAACACGGTTGATCCACTTATTTAATAAATTTAATCTTAATCAATATTTAATTAATTATAATTAATATATAGGGAGATATTAAATAATTAGATAAAGAAATAGACAACTTAGGATGGTGTTTGGTTGTGGACTGAAGCTATATATTGAGATCTAAATTGGTTACTCTAATATAGGCCGACCTAAAATTCATGTCTGGTTGACACTTAAAAGTTATACATCGACTTAGGTTATTCCTTGTTTGCTAAGAATTTGGTGGCTTAAGGCATGATTTGATATTACAAATTATTTTATCTTACAAAATTTGAAATATCAATAATAAAACTTTTCTATTTGTATTTTTTTTTTCATTTTGATTGAAAGAAATTGTACAAAAAAAACAGTTAAGTACAAATTAATTCTATATCTTAGAGATGTATATTGCATTTAGTGGATCTTATTTAATTAAACTTATACCTATATTAATTTATTTTGTCAAAAATATATATTGGGTTACTAAATTATTTATTTGCAGTACATTTCAAAAAAATTTCATTTAGTTACTTTCTAGATTTCTAGATTGCATATTTTGTTAATTTAAAAAGTTATGCCATCTAATTTTTTTATTAATTCTATAGTTGATAAAGTTATAAGTTTCATTATATTTAAATAAAAACAAATTAATTACTTATATTACATTTCTTAAAAGAATGATTGAAAATAATAAAAACTAAGAAAAGTTAGACATCATACTTTAATAAAATAAAATCACCTCAAGAGGTGGGTTAGTTTAGACCAATTTAAATTATTTTAAATGTCGACGTATTTTATTTTAATCCGGCTCAATTAAACTACACTTCGCAGGATAAATAAGGTTTAAAATCCTTATTCCACATGTTAGTCCATAATCAAATATGATTTATAGATCTAACTGTCTCAGGGCTGACACGTTTCTCTGAGCATTACCGTCCGATAGACAATAGTCCGGATTGATCAATAGAAGAGTGATCACAAATGTTATTACGGGAGAGGGATAGCAGAACATAGCAGGGCTCCAAGTCCAATCGAACAAAACTGCCTCGTTATGCGTTCGCGCCGAATCTCAGACAGCATTCAAGCATGGATTAGTGGGGCCGCCGTTTTAGACGACCAGCTGTGGCCTGTGGGCCATGCTGAATTGATTACTTCTAAAGTCTAAACGGCTATTTCTTCTGATTTTTTTTTTAATATAAAAAAAGACTATTAACAAAAGAGAAATGAGCCTGCCTAATAATCAATAAGGCCCCTTTTGTATATGAATGGTATTCAATTCATTGTGGGCTTTAAGGGCCGATTTTCTACACCGTTCAATATTTTAGTTTAAGTGTTCAACCAACCTAAAAATGTTATCCATGCCTATTAGCTGGTTAAACGAAGTTAGATCCTTAATTTGAAATTGACCACCACGGATTTCAATTCTGATGCCAGAAACCAAAGGAATACTTTTTTATGCAACGCAACATGCCAATGCACAGTGATTAATCTATTCAATTGTCCAGACTGTTCTATCGAAATATCAGAAGAAGATGGAGATCGTGCACAAATCTCAACAAGCTGTGGCTGTTCAGATATATTTTTTTTTTTTGAGGAAAAGGCTATTCAGATTAATTAACCTACAACTCAGTGCGTTTTATCCGTGAATCCTCCTCAGCTTAAAAAGGATAACATTAACAACCTGCCCGTCACCTCTCTCTATGTTAATTTTGAGAATTAGGAGGAGATTAAAATTGACTTGTATTAAAAAAAAAATCTAAGTTTTACACAAACTCTATTCTATTTATATTACATTCTCAACAGTTATATTATTGATGTAACTCGATTTATCTAAATCAATTCAATTAAAATTTTGCATTAAGAGAATTTTGATGAAGTGTATTTATATATTTATTTACACAACGAAATTGGCTTGTCTTTTACTTAAAAAAAAGGCGCATCTTATAAAATAATTCGAGTAAGCTACTCAAATCTGATTTTACCAAAAACACGGATGAAACATGGATTGTACTAAAAGAGAGAGACCGATGTTACCTAGGCTCCCTCGGAAGAAGCCAAACAAACTTCGTCGGAATTGACAGCGCAGAGAGAAAGAGGTCAGTGCGAGTCGGTTGAGCCCTTCATCGAGTGAGGGAGAAGCCGTCAACGGGTTCAGGAAAGAGGAATAAGATGGAGCGACAAATTTGATTGGGTTTCACCGCCAGTGTGGAAGAAATTAAGGAAAATGATAGCGAAATGAAAGCGTTCTTCAGAAATGATATCCTCTGCGGAGTTTTTCCGTGCAGAGCTGTGCGAAGCTTTTGATCTGGTCCATTTGTTTCGAATCGGGCGAACCGGATTAAAAGTTCTGCAAATTTTGAGTTTTTTAAAAATTCGGGTAAGATCTGATCTGGTCTGTCCGATTTGAAACGAACGAATCAGATTAAAAGCTCCGTACGGAAAAACTTCGCAGAGGATACGCTTCCGCGTTCTTCATCCGTGAAAGAGAAGATGTAATTGACAGATGAGAAAGAGAAAGAGACAGGTCAACATTTACAATTCAATTTGTAACGTTGGAGATGTTCTAAGATCATATTTGATAGTGCTCGGCACATCGTATTTGGATCTCTTTTAAGGATATGTTTGGATCGTGTAAGAATTAGTATAAAAATAATAATACTTGAATTAGTGGTTGAGAATAATGCTAATCCGAGTGGTATGAGAATATCATTAATTTTGAACTATTCGAACTAGTAAAAATGCTGTTTGGATTGTATGTTTGAAAATTTAACTAATATTATATTACATTTAATAATTTAAACTAATATTATAATCCATTTAAACTAATATTTTCTAATACTAATGTAATATTTTATTTAATACTAATATAATAATATTAAGATAATATTCCAATTTTATATTTTATGTAATACTAATCTAATATTTAAACTAATTTTATATTACATTGTAACATTTAAATTAATATTATATTATATATAATATAATATTTATTTAGAAGAGGGTTCAAATGTCTTTATTTTTTGTGCCTCCATTTTTAAAAATTTTAATAGCTTAAAATATAAAAGTTAAAAGTCCAAATAAAACTGTTGAATGTGATCTATATTATTTTCTTTATGTGCTCATAAAAAATTATCACATTTCAATTTTGTTTTTCTGTTAATCAATAAGTTGAAAAATTAACATCTCTAAATTATCCATGTTAGTACATTTTTTACAAGCTCTTGATGACAATCAAAATAAAGTTGAAATGCCATAATTTTTTACATGTGCATAGATAAAATGAAGTTCTGAAATGCCATAATTTTTTACACATGCCATAATTATCCAACGGTTTTATTTTGACTTTTAAGTTCTAGATTTTGAGTTATTGAAGTTTTAAAAAATGAAGACATAATGGAGGCACAAAAAATGAAGACATTTGAACCTCCTTATTTATTTAATACCAATATAATATATAAAGTAATAGTATATTATATTTAATATTTAAATTAACATTATATTATATTTAATAAAATATTATATTTAATAATATTTAATCTAATCAGATATTATATTTATTTAATACTAATATAATATTTACACTAATATTATGTTACATTCAACACTTAACATTTACATTAATATTCTATTATATTAAATATTTAAATTAATATTATATTATATCTAATCTAATATTAATCTAATTTGATATTATAATTATTTAATACTAATCTAATATTTAAATTAATATTATATTACATTTAATATTTAAACTAATATTACATTTAATCTAAGCTGATATTATATTTATTTAATAATAGTCTAATATTTAAACTAATATTATATTATATTTAAATTACATTATGATATTTAATTTAACATTTTATTTAATATTTATATAATTTCATAGTATCTTTATTTAATACTAATATATATTTTAAATTAATATTATATTACATTTAATATTTAAACTAATATTTTATTTAATACCAATCTAATCTAATATTATATTATATTTAATACAAATTCAATATTTTATTTAGTATTGATTTAATATTTAAACTAACAATAATTGAAAAGAATCAAATATTTTATTAATATCATTAACTCCACTAGCTTTATTCTTACTAACCCACCATTTCTACGAGTTAGTAGAATAGAACTATTTTTGAACTAATCCAATTTGTTAATTTATTTTTGAATCACTAAGGTTTGAGAATAGTGGAGCTAATCCAAAATTAGCTCTATTCTTGAGTGATCCAAACACATTACCCTTTGCAAAGCTTAAAATTATATTTTTAAGTCTCTTTTTGTCCACTTGCTTAATCTTATTTCAATTTTTAAGTTAACATTTTACATAGTTTAAACAATTGAGTTTCCTTAAAAAAAAATCTAAAAACAGACTTTCTAAAATTTCATCAGCCAAACACTTCTTCCTTATTAAACCTTAAAATTTAAGTCTAACTAATTTGCCGAACACCTTTGATATTTTGGGACGATCCCAATAACTCAAAAAATGGGATTCGGACTCGCATCAGTCTCCGGCGCTACCGTCCAGCGGTCCGGATTTATCAACAGAAAATTGAAAAGAAGTTTATTACGAGAGAGAGAGAGAGCAGGCCTCCAATCGAACAAAACTGCCTCGTTATGCATTCACGGTGAATCTCAGACAGCATTCAATCATGGATTGGTGGGGCCGCCGTTTAAGAAGAGAATTTGTATCCTCTGCAATAATTCAAAAGGGAATATTTTAAGTTAATGAATTATGGAGAAAGGGGAGGTAGCACAATTGGCTAAGAAAAAAATGTCTTAGAGTTGTTATATTCAAAGGTCGAGAGTTCGATTACCTCTCACGAACCTTGGTAGCTACTATCAAATTTAAAAAAAAAAGTTAATGAATTAGACAATTCGATTTATTTTAAGATCGTGATTAAATTCGCATTAATATTAAATGACCCCTATAGTATAAGCAAGGACCGAATTAGCTCCGTTTAAAATCAGACAGTTGAGAAAGGAGAGGTAGCACAATTGGCTAGAAAAATGTCATAAAATTGTTATACCCAAAGATCAAGAGTTCGATTACCTCTTACGAACCTTAGTAGCTACTACTAAATTTTCAAAAAAAAAAAAAATTCAGACAGTTGAGATTCATTAACTCAAAAGATTCCCTTTGAGTTAATGCAGAGGATACGCATTTGAAGAGAAGACCAGTTGTGGGCCATGGTGAATTGATTACTTCTAAACGGCTATTTCTTCTGATTCTCTCTTTTTTTTGAAAAAAAAAATATTAACAAAAGAGAAATGAGCGTGCCTAACAATCAATAAGGGCTATTTAAGTCATTGTAGGCTTTTAGACTTTAAGGGCTGATTTTCTATACCGTGCAATATTTTAGTATTAACATATACGGGTATAATATTCCTTCACTATGTACACTTGCGTAGAAAGTTCAACCAACCTAAAATTTTTATACATGCCTATTAGCTGGTCAAATGAAGTTAGATCCTTAATAGTTTATGCAACGGAACATGCCAATGTGCATTATTAAGCAATGCCAATTATTTACCAACCATATTATAAATGAGGAGGGTTCAAATGCCTCCATTTTTTGTGTCTCCATCATGTCTCCATTTTTTAAAACTTTAATAATTTAAAATTTAAAATTTAAAAATTAAAATAAAACCGTTGGATATGATCTACATCATTTTATCTATGCACATGTAAAAAATTATGACATTTCAATTTGATTTTGATTGTCATCAAGAGCTTGTAAAAAATGTACTAATTTGGATGATTTCTAGACGTTGATTTTTGAACTTATTGATTCACATAAAAACAAAATTGAAATGTGATAATTTTTTATGAGCACATAGAGAAAATAACATAGATCATATCTAACGGTTTTATTTTGACTTTTAAATTTTAAATCTTGAGTTATTAAAGTTTTAAAAAATGAAGGCATGATGGAGGCACAAAAAATGGAGGCATTTGAACCCTCCTCATTATATATATAGCTTAAACCATGGACGGTGTCGGTGTTGTATCAGTTCTGTTGGTATCAATTAAATAAATCTCTATGTTAGTGGCCTAAACTTGTTATCAGCTTTAACAAACCTGCCACTTGGGATTAATAATTATTTTAACAAGTGAAAGAAAGACCAGCTCGGCCAGACTGCCACTAAGTAGTGATGTTCACATTTCTAGTCCTGAGACTGAAAGAAACAGATAGGCAAGTAGGCATGCACTCACATTCTATCTCAGAAAATATTCTCCTTTCATACTCTGAGCACAATTTTTTAGTATTTATTTTAGTTTTTGAATATCATTTTTTTTCCCTGAATCTGTTAGCAGGTTTGGCTTGTGCAGATGTGCACTTTCTGATTTTTCATTTATTCAAGCTAGCATTACTTAATCTTGTTGGGAATTATAAAGGTCAAATAATTACGCTTTATCTAGAGATCAAACACTTATATCTCATCTAGGGATTAAACACTTAAATCCTGGGGAAGAAAAAACAATCTCCACCTTAACCTAAGGACCATCCTATGTCAAAGAGACTCAAAACATAATCTTTAGTGCGGAATACAATACCTGATTCCATGCCATTTGCCATGGAATATCCAAAGCCTATGGTGGAGCAGCAACCATTTCCGTGACCGCGAGACAAGACTCTAGATGCCAAGAATTATGTATAAAATAATATCTCTTCAGAATTCTGAGTTGAGTTGGTTATCTTGTGCTTTGAGGACTCATCCTTATATAGGGTTACACATCTGGCACCGCGAGTGCGTCCGCACTGGGGTTGAGACGCGTCCAAATAACTACTTTTCTTTCAGCCTCGATTTTGCCTAAGTCCTGAGTGCGTCCGCACTAGGCTCGAACTTTTCTGCACTGAACTTCAAAAAATTGCCTAAGTACTGAGTGCGTCCACACTGGGGCTCAGTGCGTTCGCACTAGGCTCGGACTTTTTCCTGTGTTGTTCTGAAGTTCCCAAAATTGGCTAAGTACTGAATACGTCCGCACTGAGGGCCAGTGCGTCCACGCTCAGAATTCTGAACGCAGTTTTCTATATTTGCAAATCTCAAAATCAGTCCATCAATAATTTAATCTTTGCATAAATTGTTCTATACATTTATAGACCATATCCTATTGAATACATAGATTGTCTAATATCTTAATTCTATATTAGATCACTTTAATTGTGACAATCATATATGACAGTATACAATTCATAATTATATTACATATATGCTCAACTTTGTATTAAGATCCAACAAATTATACTCTACTATGACCAGATAAAGAGAGAAAATCCGTTCCTTCACTGGACAAATCAAATATTCAGTTCCAGGATTTTAGACCATTTGGTCCAAGCAATCCTTAGTTTAGTGGTTACCTTTATAGTTCCAAGAGAAGAGTGTCTTCTTTCACTGCTGCGATGACACTCTTGGGCATTTTATGAAACAAACCATAAGATTTAATTTGAGCCATCTTTTTTTTAAGGGGGAATTTCATGTGCACCCCTCAAAAACTTCAAAATTACGTACTCCCCCCTCTAAACTTTAAAATTACGTATTTTCCCCTCTAAACTTAAAAAACTCACAAATTTATCCATTTTATTATCTTTTATATTAAAACTCATTCTAAATTTATAAAATATCAATTTTATCCTATTAAAAGCATAAAAAGTCCAACAGACTCAACTTTAAATTTGAAGGATTCCTATATGATCCGAACTACTTCAAGATCCATGCATATTAGATCAACACAAATTTTGAGGCGAACACACACGAATATTGAAGCAACGTGCACGGATAAAAATTGTTATAAGATTTGTGCACGCTAGATCAGCATGAATCTTGAAGTGAACACGCATGGATGTTAGAGCGATATGTGATGCACGCAGATCGGATGGTAGAGGTACTCTTCATATTCAAATTAGAGTTTGATGGGCTTGATATGCTTTTAATAAAAGGTAAAAATGGGAATTTTATATATTTAGAATGAGTTTTAATATAAAAAACAATAAAATGGGTAAATTTGTGAGTTTTTTAAGTTTAGAGGAGAAAATACTTAATTTTGAAGTTTTTGAGGGGTATACGTGAAATTCCCCCTTTTCTTAAAGCCAGTTGACTTCTTTTATAATTTGTATCATTAAATCTAATTAGACTGGAAACAGAACAAGATAATCCTAACATTGAAATAAGAGAAACTAGAGCTCAAACTTTGCATGTTCAATTGTACAGTGTTCTATCGAAATATCAGAAGAAGATGGAGATCAAATCTGAACCGTTATTAATCTGTGCACTTGTACATACTGTTCTATATATCGAAATATCAGAAAAAGATGGAGATCGTGCACAAATCTTAACAAGCTGTGGCTGTTCAGATTAATTAACCTACAATTTAGTGCGTTTTATCCTTGAAATCTCCTCAGCTTAATTAAAAATGATATCACCTGCCCATCAGCTCTCTACGTCTGTTTCAGAAATCAAGTGTTTTTAATGGATTTGCATTTAAATATTGTTTTGTGACTTCTATCACAATTCCATTACAAAATATTGCACGAGTTATATATGTCGTTTTACTCAAGTTGAAATTAAACTTTGAACTACCAAAGTCGTCATCATCGGTCATCCTCTAATATTTAATTTGGCGCGTCGTAAAAATTAATGTCCCTCTCTGACTCTCTCCACATAACTGTATCTATATAAGCACACAGTCTCTATCCCCCAAGTATTACCAGAATTAATCACTTCTTTCTCTCTGTCGCCCTCTCTCTAGAGTCTAGATATCAACAATGGATATTGATTGCATTTACGCAAAGAGCACTTGCCCAACCATCAGGTTAGAAACTTATTTTGTTTTACTTTATTAATTATAGTCATATTTTTTTAATTATTTTTTTCTGAAAACATAGCTTTTTAATTCTTTGCATTTTTCGATCATAGAAGAGCAGATTTAAAGGAATTCAGATCACCCCCCGGTACCGTAACTAGAATTATCAAATCTGGACCGTTCTTTAACTCTGAAACAAATCTCAAAACGGACCCCCAATATCTATGGAACGCTATCCTTTGCGGAGTTTTTCCGTACGGAGCTTTTAATCTGGTCTGTTCGTTTCGGATCGAACGGACTGGATTAAGGGTTCACCAAATTTTGAGTTTTTTTAAAATTCGGGCAAGATTTGATCTGGTCCGTCCGATTCGAAACGAACGGATCAGATTAAAAGCTCCGCACGGAAAAACTCTGCGTATCTATAATAGGCACCGAATTATTTTGGCCAGGCTGGGATTAACTCCAGACCGTTCTTTTCCCAACAATTAGGTACGGTGCCTGAGGGGATACAGATTCGATTTAAAGGGGGTTCACGGGTGGCTGAACTCCCCTGTAATTGAAAAAACCTGTAAAAATTTCACGTGTAATTTCTTTTATATTTAATAAAATTCTATAGTTTTCTCCCCAATTAATGAAGTATTTGTTTAATTAAATCAACAAATATGTCTAGCTCTAAAATACATCTTGCCGATTAAATTCAGCCCTGATGTAGTAAACTTCTGATGCCGCCCCTGAGAGATACTGTAATCATTAACATATCTTCATACTTATTAGTATACTATACAAATTCCTTAATCAACATATTTGCTAATTTCATAAATTAAGGCAATGGTGGAGTAAGGATACTGTGGCTGTTGTCACTGGTGCAAACAAAGGGATTGGATATGCTCTGGTGAAGCGATTGGCAGAGCTGGGGCTAACTGTTGTGCTAACTGCTAGAGATATCAACAAGGGTAAAGCAGCGGTTGAGTCGCTCAAGGAGGTTGGGCTGCATGTTGTGTTTTGTTGGTTGGACATCTCAGATCCTTCGTCAATCGATTCTTTTGCATCTTGGTTGCAGCAGACTTATGGAGGACTAGATATCCTAGTAAGTAGATAAATTGAGTTTGTTGCTGATTCAACTTACATGTGCTGAGCAAACAGTTGGAATTTATATTTCGTTGGTCTTTTATTCCTTTTCTTTTTGGCAAAGACTTAGCTCACATGATTATAATGTCATAACTCATAAGCAATAACATTTAACATTCTAATTCCAATTAACTCCTTTTAGTAAATAAGTACCAGGAAGTTTTACTTTTTGAATTAGTTTATTAAAATAGATTTGAGTGCGGAGCATATGAACATTCCTTTTCTTTTTCTGGTATTGAAGCGCATGACATATTATATACATGGTGCACCCCACGTAGCAACCACTAGTATTTAACTAAAAGATACAATCAACCAAGTTCTATAGAAAAACTTATATTTTATAATAAATAGCTAAGAGCGCGTCTTTACATGTCAGCAAACATATATAAAGGCTAATTGCAAACGTCGGCTTTCGGTTGAACCAATGTAGGTGCCAAAGTCTTTTTTTTCTTTTTTTTTTTTTTTTTTCCGGGGAGTAAAATTAGAGGTTAAGACATCCAATTATAGAACAAAACCAAATCAGTTAGGGGGTGATGTGTTCATCAAATTTAAACCATTAAAATCCATGTACTTTATAAGTGATTTATGTACATACAAAATTTTAAAAGTTTCGAATTTATTTGTTATAAGGTCAAGTGGTCAAAGAAATAATTATTTTCTAAGTTATTTTCTAAGTTGTTTTCTATATTCATTTTTCATCATTTGTTTGACCGCTTGACTTTGTAGCAAGTAAATTCGAAATTTTCAAAATTTTGCATGTACACACATTACTCATGAAATACATGTATTTTAACAGTTTGAATTCGCCGTTTGAAACCAATATAATATGCTTTTGGAGTTGTGCTCACCAAACTCTCTTGATGAGCACATCACACTCTAACTTTGCTCTATTTTTATGATATTTTTCATTTACACACAAAAAGAGCTAAGAAAAATAGAAAATGGGAAAACAAAACTTCTTGTCAGCTAACAATTCTCCAAAAAATTGCATCTAATTGAACACTACAATTGCGTCATAGGTGAACAATGCCGCAGTCTCCTTCAACGAGATCGGTGCAAACTCAGTTGTGCATGCAGATACCGTGATTCAAACCAACTTCTATGGATCAAAAGGGCTCATAGAAGCGCTACTGCCGATTTTTCGTCAGTCAGCCACTGCCAGCCGGATACTTAACATAAGCTCCCAACTCGGGCTACTCAATGTAAGTATTAATCTCATGATTGCATAGAACATGCAACACATTACAACAGAAAGTATAGAAAAAAAGGCGCCTGTTTAAAATTGAATGCCGTTGATCCATCCTAGGATCTCAAAATGAACAGAAAAAAAATGAGCTAGCCCAAAGTGTAAGAAAGCTGAAATACGAACTTAAAAAAGAAAAGTAGGTGCTAAGTTTTAATTTTGAAATTGTTACCAGAAAAGAATAAAAAAAAGGAAGCACGATTAAAATAAATTAAAACTTGCTTAATCTAACTGCTTACAGAAACTACAAAATCAAGCATGGAAAGAAGTACTGATGGATGAACAGAGACTATCTGAAGAAAAAATTGAACAAATGGTGCTACAGTTTCTCAGTCAGGTTAAAAATGGAACTTGGCAAGAGGGAGGTTGGCCAAAGCTTTGGACTGACTACTCAGTGTCGAAACTTGCATTAAATGCTTATTCCAGACTACTTGCGGAGCGCCATAAAAGCCGAAATTTGAGAGTGAATTGTTTTTGTCCCGGTTTCACACGGACTTCGATGACACGAGGCCAAGGCTGTCACACGGCAGAAGAGGTTGCTGATGTGGCAGCCATGTTCCTGTTGCTCCCTAGTAATGAGTTGCCGACCGGCAAATTCTTCAAGTGTTCTAGTTCAAAACCCAGATCTAAAATTTAGGGAAGATTGATGTACTCTCCCCTGTACAGTAATTTATTGAAGAAGAAAAGATATTACCAAAATAATAATTATGCAAATTACAAAAGCAGCAATGCAGCATGGACATTTGCTGAAGTACAGTACATCCAAAATAAGTGGCTAAAAGTGTAAAAAGCTAAAACATTTATTTCTCTTTGTGAATAATTCAGCCCTTAATTTTAAAATTCTGCTGCAAGCATGAAAGGTCAACTCAAATCTGCAAAATGAAATTAAACCAAAAAATGCTCAGCTCATAGAAAGGGAAGATTTAATACGGTCAGCAATGTGAGGCAAAACCCTTTTGCTGTCATCAATGGCTTGATTTACACATGATTCTAGCTCATTTATGGCTTGCGTCTTTATCATTTGAAGTTTTGCATTTTCAAACCTATCTTGGCACACCATCAGAGACCTGTTCATCCTCTCCTGATAAAAGCACAGAAGAATATAGTTAATCTCACAAAAATCAATATGATTGTAACTAAAAATAGAATAATCTTAGTTTCCACAAAACAAGCATATCAGAAACCGTAGAGAATCAGAAATGTCTTAAACACATAAAGAGAAAAGCCCCGACACAGCTCATTAATGCAAATAAGTTATACTAACAGAACTTGGAAATTTAGATGTTTGCTTTCTCATATTTGAGATAAGAATTCACATAGCTGTGCTTTAGATTGGAGGTGAATTCTCCCCAATTTATCATATTTTTCTCAAACACCCATTTGAGCCCGAACTTTTTTTATCAAATAAAAGTGTAATTTTGAAATTAAATCACAAGGAAAAAAAAATAAGAGAAGGATTTCAGAATATAATTAAGGACAAACTTTTTTTCAGTCCCTACACATTATTTTTTTTCTGACACAAACAACAAAAACAAAAACAAAAAAACAAGGGAAGGGAGATGCTACTGTATATAAAAGCTGGGGATAGATAATATTTCCGTCTCCAAAGCAATTTCCCACCTTTATTTTTTCTCCTTTTCCCTTTGGCCCATACAAAGAAGAGGAGAAGTTGGGGATGGGAAAATGTTATCAATCCCCAGGTTTGGACGTTGTTAGCATCTCCTGTCCTTGTTATGTTTGTTGTTTCTGTTAGAAAAAAATACCAGTAGGGACAGAATTTTAAGACCTACTCTACCTTTTTTGAATTTCATTGGTTATTATCTAGAGATTTTATTTCAAACTTAACCTTTGTTCAAAAAAAAGTTAACATTTTAGCATATAAAATTTGGACTACCATACCAAAAAAACTAAAATTAGAACATGATGCAAATAAGAAAACAAAAGACCACAACCACAATAATGGTTGAACAAGGTCTCAACCAATTTGACTGATACCACAACCATACGTCCATACACAAGTGGTCCCGCAGAGTAAAAAATGCAAATGCAAATTATCTCATATTCAGTATTACCTGAAATTTGGCCATCTCAGATTCTACAAAGTTATTAGCATTGAGGACGGGGACACTGCAATTCTCCACACAATTATTTATCTCCTCCTGCCTTCTGCTCCGATCAAAACACTCGTATGCACATTTGAAGTAGGCTTTCTGTCAAGATACCAAAAAACAAAAGATTTATCTTCTATTGAACTAACAGACAAAGCCAGACATTTATTAAAAATAATCAGTCCTTCAAATTTCAAATGTTCTTTTTGGCCAAAGTTATTCAAGTTCCTTTCTAGACATTTAAAGGAGAAAATATCGTCATGATGACAAAGTTCATTTCCCTAAAACTGGGATTTATTATGGGTTCTAGAATACACTAAACTGAAACTAAAAACAAACTCTGGCAATAAAAATATAGGTGTGTTACTTTAGTCAGCACTTTTATTTTAGTTTTTAATGAACAATGGTTATAAAATTGATGATCACAACGTATTTATTGAACAAAGGATGAACAAAGTAACTCTATTTGGCACAAGTACAACAACTCCATTTGGAATATGGTCGCTATTTAGGGCTGACTAAAAAACACTGTAGACAAATTGGAAATACAGATCTTTATGTTATGTTTATCCAACCAATTGATTTCTATGGTACAAATACGGACTACGGAACCTAAATCAAACAGAACTTGTAACTGCCAAAACAGCAATATCAACAAATTGAAGGGCCTTTATGCAAACTTGCATACCAAAATTGAGAAAAAAAAATTGAAAGGGGACCTGAAGCGTGAAATTGACATGGTCTTGAACGGAGGCGAGCTGCTCCTGCGCCGCCGAATTTACCTCTTCCAACTTCTTTCGGATCCTGTCTGTTACGATCCGCTCCTCTACCGCCCCCAGGTGATCCATGTCCGATCCAATGTAGAACCCCCTGCGCTTCTAGTTAATAGCGGCGAGAAACGAGAGAACAAGAAAAATTGAATTCCAAGGGTTATAGAGGAAATGAAATAGATGGGTTTTTGTAGGGTTTTAATCGAGTGCGTATCCTCTGAAATATCTCATATTTTGCGTGACCGACGTATCCGGTGCCTGTTCGGGAGTGACATGGGGGCCCGTATTATTTGAGCTTTGAGATTCGCGCAGAACGTATTGAAACGGTGGATATTTTCCAAAAAGTCATGTAAAATATGAGATATCTCAGAGGATGAGAATTCGTTTTAATCTGGAGTCTACTTTACTTCTGTTATGTGGCACCTTTGTAAGACTTAGGTCCTGTTCGGCTGCACAGTGGGAATGGGAATAGGAACGGGAATAGAAAAAGTTTGAACTGAAATTTATTGTTCACGTGGGAAAAAAAAAATTCAGTCTGAGTGAATTTTTTTTTCCCACGTGAACAGTATTTTCGGGATTACATCCGAACAGGTCCTTAATGTGTAGCACTTCGTCATTCGTTTTAGGTTTAATTTTTTATGTGTCCTTCTACTTATTTTTTTATTTATTTTTTAAGACTTCAATATATTATATTTACCTCTCAACTCTTTTCATTATTTCTTATTTATTCCTTACAATTAGTTCACATACTTTAATTTTAATATTTTTCATTATACCTTTTTTTTATTTCATCTCTTTCAATTAAAGCAAATGAAGACATGGAAGAGAGAAGTATTAGAGACAGCACAGCTGTGCATAATTAGGATAGCTTAGTTTTAGCTTAACGGGCTTGTTAGAGATTAATGGATCCGATATTATGTAAGTTAGTTACAGGCTTACAGCAGCTGCTGATATATCTTGTACTGGCTATATATAGTCAAGAGGCTGTAAGAAACAGAAGCTTAATGAAAATTACAAATCAATCATTGTTACACTTTCTCTGTTTATCACATCTTATAAGAAGAGAGACAATGGTGGTTAGTGCATTTTAGCACCCTACTCCAAATTCAGTAGGAGTGTAGGACTAAATTCGTGATTGGATTAGCGGGTTACCGAAACACATTCTTTTTTACAATGTTCGCTTTACATTTCTTCTCTCATTTACCCTCAAGGTCTTTACTCGCCTAACGCTTTCCCGACCAAGTGCAAAAAGTAACCGAGAGATCCAAATCCGCACTACAACTCGCACTCTGATCCAAATTGTTGTGAATAAAAAAGCTCAGCTAGAGAAGCAAAGGAGAAGCTCAAAAATGGTCTCTCCTCCTCATCCTTCACCTCACCATTGTCTCTCTTACATGTCTTTCATTTGCTTTAATTTAAGGAGATGAAATAAATGAGGGGTATAATCGGAAATATTAAAATTAAAGTGTGTTGACTAAATGTAAAGAGTAAATAAGAAAGAATGAGAAGAGTTAAGAGGTAAATATAATATATTAAAGTCTTGAAAGATAAATAAGAAATAGTTGAAGGGTATACAAGAAATTAATCCTTTATTTTATTATGGTTATGTTTGATTGTAGAGTAAAATTAGTGAAAATTAAATTTATTTATTTCATGTTACTTTTTATATTTTATATTTTATTTGATAGTTAGAGTTATGATTTAAATTAATTTATTTGATGGAGTAAAATGTTAGGAAATGTGTCGACATTTTTATTAATATTCAACGTAAAATAAAAATGAATAATTATGTCTACATTTTCTGAGTATTTTTAAAAGTGTCCAAATCGGACATTTAATAGCCGTTCCTCAATGTTTTTTTATGGCACTATGAAGAGCAAGATGCTAGAATCTAAGATTAAAAATTTGAACTTTTTTAAAATATTTGTTAGATTACTTATTTTGATGTATAATTAGCATAATTATACTAAAATTAGTATCATGCCCGTGCGTTACAACAGAGAACAAACAATCTCATACAAAAGAAAAAAATTACACAAGATCAATCATACAAATGCATATATTAAATTTATGTAGTACATAATAATTTTGTGTACCAGTACGAATTGTGCAAAATGGTACGGACCAAACTTTTAGTTTAAAGTACTTGCCATGTTATGTTGTTGTTATATCGTAATACAAACCACAAATTCCATATTTTATTATTGAGTGATGCTTCTATGGACATAAGGACCTATTTGTAAAATGAACATATTTTTATTTTCAAAGTTCAAACAGTCGATCCGAACCGTTCATCTTGTTCTCCATATTAATATGTGCTTGGAGACCAAATTTTACATTTTTCTGAATTTTTTTACTATTTATTAAGATGGGTACAAAAAATATCAAATTCAGACCATTGAATTTTTTTACTATTTACATTTTATTAAATAAAAATATGTTCATTTTACAAATAGGTCCTTATGTCCATAGAAGCCTTTGCCTTTATTATTTAATAAAATGTAATTGAAGCCCAATCAGTGAAAAATGAATAGTATGTAATGTATATCAAATTTACATTTTTCATTCTACTCCAGTATCACACTAAAAAATTCAACTGATCAAATTTATTAAAAATAAGCATACTGTGTAAGGATTTTTACTAAAACTTGTCAATTCAAAGAACATACAAAAACAGAAACCAGATTACCAAATTAAAAGAGACAAAATTGCATCGATTAAGAGGGACAAAAGCTCATTAAAGTACTGAAAATATAAACAAATCAAACAGGATCATACCTGAACATAAAGATTGACCTTCCCCTTTTTAGTTATTTACAGTGACTACCTCAATAGTATGTACTGGTATAGAGCATGACAATTGTTCGATTTCAATATTTTTTCTTGACATGATCATTGAATATTTACTTACAAACTCAGGAAAATAAAAGACACTTCACAAAATGAAAGTTCCAATGAAGCACCCTTTCACCAGTTATACAAGTTGCAGCTTTCTTTTTCTTTTCAATACAAGTCAAAAGTGCACAATCATAATTAAGAAGAATAAAAACAATTCAAACAAAAATTAAAAATTTGAATGGATGGTACAACTGCAGCAGCACTCACCAACCAAAACTAAAACCATATCAATAATTGAACAATGACTTTTCTGATTACCATTTGAATAGAAATTAATTATTCATGGGGAAGTTGACGAAGTGAAAAACATGTTTCTCAATTTTTGAATAATTAATATTTTCATTAGTGATGTTTTTTCAGTGCCTTTTCATTTTCAAGGGTTTGTGTCAATATTGAGTTGGCTTTGTTATGGTAAATAAGAAATTAAGGTAAAAAGGGAATAAATAGGAATGAGAATAAGACCGGCATCAGGGAGGCCATCTTTGATCACAATAAATGTTCGGTTCTTTTCATGATCTAAGATTGCTATCTTTCGCGGGGCCTCAAGATATATTATATCTAGCTGCCATTCACCATAAAATCAAAATTTTGAGTTGTCATTCAAAAAAAGAAAAGAAAATAAAGCCTAGAGGTGCTACTTTTACCCGATTACCCAGATCCGATTCGGAACTGAACCGGAACCGACCCGGAACAGACCCGGAACCGATCCGGATCCGATTAATTTGGATAGGGTATGGTTTAAAAAATATAACCGGTTAAATTATGGGTACAATTACAAAAATAATAATTTAATATCTGACCCGGATCCGAACCGGAACCGATACTGTAATGGGTAGGATATGGGTATCATTTAATTATCCAACCCATAACCGAACCCGACCCGATACCCGTATAAATACCCGATAAAATATATATTAAGAACTCTGCATCAAGTTTTTGTGTTAGATAATATATTTCAGCTGTGTTATAGCTTGGTAAAACTTAACCAGGTTTATGCTGCTGTTTTACACTAGCTTTTTAATTACGGCTTTAACAAGCTCGGTTCTTCTGTGCTATATTTTACTAATAAAAAAAAATTCTGCTCATATGACTAATCTGATATATGATACTTCCAATTCAGTTTGCTATGTTTATACAAACATGAGCTTCAGAATCCGCTTTTAGCACAAGTAACAGAGTAATTGATGACAAACGAGCAAGTTTGAAGGCATCAACAATTGAAGCTCTCATTTGTTATATCAATTGGCAAAATAGTAATTGAGATAATGTACTTGCAAATGTTGAATCAATAGGATAATATTTTTTTTAATTTAGATAGATAACTAATAATTTATAGTTATTATTTTTATTTTGCTATGTAGCATGATATATTTTATTATTTACGAACAAGATCAATAGTGTAATTTTTATTTTGTAGCAGTTTTTTATTTATATTATAATGATTTATTTTATGAGATGTTTAAGAAATTATAATTATATTTAAATGTAAATAATTTTTCAAATGCTTTGGAGTTGTGACCTATATCCGCTCTGGATCTGGAACCGCTCCGTATCCAAATCGGACCCGATAATCCACAAACAAGTTATGGGTATCTATCTACCCGGAACCGAAAGACTAGACCCGAAATATCTAGGGTAGATAGGTATCCGGATCCGGACCCGACCCGGTTTAAAACAAATAAGTATATGGATTGAAGTTCGGATCCGAACACTTTTAGGGTACGGGTCCAAATATAATAATACTCGGATCCGACCCGACCTGATAACACCTCCGATAAAGCCACTTTTTTTTCGTTTTTGTGTTGAGATTTTTGGTAATTGTACAACAATTCCCGGTACAACAGTAAGATAAGAATAATAATATTTACCTCTCCCTCAACAGTAAGATAAGATAATAATATTTTGAAGTTTCATCGTCGTTTTTTTTTGTTTTTCTAAGTGAATATATCGTATCTCTTAGTATTTTTTAGCGTAATTTAACATAATTTCAAGTAATTTAGCGTATTTTATTATAATTAAGCTAATTATTAATCAAAAGAAGTAATCTGAATTTTTTATTTTAGATTTCAGCATCTTGTCTTCATAGTATCTAAAAATTAAAAAAATTGAGGACCGGTCTTTTAATGGCCGGTTGAGAAAAAGTGAGGACCAGCCATTTAATAGCTAGTTCGGTTGAGAAAACAATTGAGGACTAGCCATTAAATGGCCGGTTTGGGCATTTTTAAAAATACCCAAAAAACATGGGCATAATTATTAATTTCTATTTTAAGTTGGATATTCATAAAAATGTCAGAACATGTGTCTCTTTTTATGACAGTAGATCATACAAGTGGAGTAAGTACTAAGTAAGTTAATCCATCTAGATAAGTTAAATAAGTTACTCCAAATTAAGTTATCTCTTATTCATCTTACTCCTATTTTACTTCTTATTTAGCAGATCAAATGTAGAATAAGAAATTTATTCCACCTCTTGATCCACAATAAACATGACCTATGAAATTATGACATATTGATATATGGGTCTATTTATCACATGAAAAATAAAATTATAATTTTATTTTTTTATATCCGGACAGTCTAATCTAAAACGAATGAATTAGATGAGATTGACTCATGCTATACAGGAGACCTTCTTATGTAATATAACCCGTTTCTTGTAGAGATCAGAAAGTCCAAATATGTAATATTTCCGTGTATCCTTTTTATTTTTCGTGGAAATACTTGCAAAAATAAAAAATCGGCTCCAATGATGATATGCCAAATTTAACTATTTAAGCTATGACCAATGAAACAAGATGAAATACAACTGTGTATTAAAGCAAATCATACAGAACATATCAAATATTTATTTTTGCCGATTTAAGAAGATGAATTGTAATATGGAATGATACTAGAAATAAATATTGGTATTCGTTTTTTTTTTTTTTTTGAAAATAGCATTACACAGTGATGCCGCTTGTTTCAGAAAATAACTAAGAGACCGAACCCCCCTGGCCCCTAGTCCTCCCAAACGCTTAAGCAAACTCTAAAGAAAACACAAAACTGACCTGATATTATTTCAGTATTAAAATAATCCTCTATCGAATTCGCAAATTTCTCAATATATGGTTCAATCCCGGCGTACATGGCAAGGTACAAGAAGCGCTCAAGTCCCAGAGATGAGAAACAAGACATCGTCGACACATATCAGTATACCCATCTCAGCCCTTAACCAGCAAAGGCAAAATCCAGTATAGACAGACAACAAGCTTGAGGATGGAAAATAATTTAAGGTAACTTCTAGGAAAACTAATGAATTTTTGTCCTTGTCACAGTTTGGTCAATAAATTTTGATTAGTCTCTCTACTAATTTGAGGGTAAATTTCAAGGAAGATTACTAAGCTTTGCTTCTTGTTACAAATTGCTCCATGAACTTTGATTGATCCCACCAGAACCGTTCAATTTTCCTTTTGTTTTAATTAAATCGCTTTTTTATCATCTCTTCGTTCAAAATCTTGAGGCAGGTTGATGCTAGATTCACGTTAACAAAACAAATTTGTTTATCTTAGCAGCACATATGTCCTTCTGAGCAAAATAATTGCTCTTAATGGCAAAATAAATGTCCATGTCAGTACATGGGTACATTACATAATCTATTTGGGTTGAGAAATTAGAGATTATTTGATTGAGGCAAATTGAGTCTTTGGCGACTTATGAACAAACAAATCAACATTTAGCAACCAACTAATAATAAAAGACTAGGGGGAATGTTTAATGCACTCCAAAGAAATGAACATAATAATTTTATCCATACTACAGTATTCCTATACCCTTTATTGGCAATTTTTTTTTTTGTTCATGATATATATATGTACTAACTACATGACCATTTTTTTCTCAAACTGTCCGCCTGTAGGCCTGAGGGTCTTTTGGAAATTTGGTTGATTTTAAAGCAATTCTTTTTGAAGTAGTTCAGTATTTTTTTGAAGTAGGATTTTAAAGCAATTCTTAGAAAGCATAAAGCTATTAATTACCCTATCTCGCACTTAATGCAATGTTTAGAATCTTCCAAGTATTTTCACTACAATACTAATATGATTAGGATTCAAAAGTACATTTAGTTTTACTTTTAGGTGGGTAACTCTTTCTGAACCAAGTACTGGTACAGATGCGTGGTACCAGTTTTTTGGTTCATCTCCTGGAGGTGTTATTCTTGAATGTTATTGTTACTACTGGCATAATTGATTATAAATTCAATACAACGCCCTTTGGGTTTTTTTATAACTTCAGAGGGGGGGGGGGGGGGGGGGGGTGGCGAATTTAGATACTACGAAATAACTAGTAGGTTAGTACTCATTGCGAAAACATACAAAATTAGATTAGAGCAGTTCCCCTAATTTTAAAAGAAAAAAGTAACAGCAATTAACAGCTTCAAACAGGATTCAAGTCAAATACAACCATTCATAATCCAGACCTTGCATTAGTACTATCCGAATGAGCCAGTCCTTTCACTCAAAGAAAGGATAATAAAAGAAGAAAAGAAAAAAAAAAAAAAAAAAAAAAAAAAAACTAATAAGACACGAACTGATTCTAAACATCTTCACGATGGCCACTTATCGCAATCCGAAGCACTGTTCTTGAGGAAACAATGCAGCAACATCAGTCCCAATGCTCATTTTCTTCCCTATCCATACCAAATGGATCCACTGGCAACATGCCCGAAATATAATCCTCAGGGATTGCTGGATAATGTTCTGCCATCCTACTACTAGAAGGAACCGACATGGCTTGCCATCCCAAGAATCTTGGCACAGCCTCATTGCACTGATACATCGGGAAAGGAGGTGGGAAGGAAGTGGCCAGGTTTGGATAACACTCCACATATCCACCCAAAATCACACTTCTCGCCATAGGGCCGCTAAAATGCCGATTAAAATAACCTATTGCTCGGGTGAACCGGCAATCCCAACTAACCCTGATTGTGCGGCCGTTCAAACCCATGATCGGGATAATTATGTTGCACCTTTGTAATGGGTAATGAGATAAACCCAACCATTCACTCTCTATGTTGGTGGAAGGAGGACACATAAGGAGTGCATATGATGGTTGACTTGTCCAAGGAGGAAAGGCGATCGATACGAGTTCGATTTCTGATGGGCTGTGGTACGGGTTTATTGAAGCAGCAAAGATGGGACATGAAAGCATCTCTCTTTTGTGATGCCTACATAGAAGAGTAGAAATCACATTTATATTCTTCTGTTAGTACATATATTGAAAAAATAAACTTGAAACACAAATTCCTAGAAATTAGGAGTAGATTTACTAGTAAAATACTTTCATATTGAGAACCAGTTGGGTGGCTTGATCTCCAACATTTACTAAAAAAAAATGCTTTCATATTAACAAATTATTATGTCTCTTCGTCCCTCCATGTTCCAGTAGAGTCACTCTTTCTTGTTCAACCTTAAAACCATGCTTTTTTTTTTTTCTTCTAACTTATAACTTGCAAGAACATAGTTAACCTGTCTAATGATTTCTGATATTAGGCTTTCAAATAGAGCTTAAAGAAATAGTACGAAGCTATGATATTTCTCTTAAGGTGACAAAAAACCAACATAAACAAATGCTCTTCCATCCCCATTTCAAAAAGACATAAATTCTCATAGTTCCTTCGCACGGCTGAGATGAACAAAATATGCATAGGAGGCTAGCTCTCCACTATCCAAAGACCAGCAGACAATTACTACACTTTTTTTATCCCCTACGTATGGTCACATCGTACTCAATTTTAGTTCTACCATTATATAATGAGCTAAGTTTTTTATATGAATTTTAAAACAAATATGAAATATTATTGAGTTATGATACAGGCATCAAGAGGATTTGGTGAGGACGACTCCGAATTCAAACCATTGAAACCCAACTACTTCGTGAGTGATGTGTGTACATGCAAAATATTGAAATTTTTGAATTCATTTAGCACAGAGTCAAGCAATAAAAAAAATAATGAAAAATGAATGCATTGAAATAACTTATAAAACTTCATTTTTTTTCGCTTTACTTTGTACTAAATGAATTTCAAAGTTTTGCATGTACACGCATCACTTGTGAAGTAGTTGGGTTTCAACGGGTTGGATACGTTGTTTGAATCCAATTCAATAGATTTTTGAAGTTGTGCTCACCAAACAAAGAGAGCACAACACATACTAGCTTTGCTCTCTCTCTCTCTTTGAAAAACTTGGCAGCAGCTGCCAAGGTCTCTCTCTCTCTCTCTCTATATATAATCAATGAATTCTCTAAAACATGGTTTCAAGGTTGAGTTATGGTACAGGCATCAAGCCATCATCAAGCCATATATATGCAACCTTGTGTATTACAAAATTTTGTTACAGGCATCAAGCCATAATGTATTAATTATATATCATTGGTTCCATCCAGTTTACGGTACCATTGTCGTGTAATCCATTTGTGCATCAATGATTCCGTCGTTTCTCTAAATTAGAAATCTTTGCATGTATTTTCTTTCCAAAATAACTGAATGCACATATATATAATCAGTGAATTATCTATAATTGCAGTATATATTTTCCCCTTGAGCAACTTCTGATCATAGTCATGTGTCTTGGCACAAGGAACTTATTAGAATAAAAAAAGTAATTTAGAATAAAAAAAACTATATACTTGTAGATTTTACCAGATGCATGGAATATTCTATAACAATTACATCCTTCTTGCTTGCCAAAATAACAAATCTCTATCCTCAACAAAAGCATACTATAATTAGTAAATTTTACTATTTTTATAAATGACTGAATTGCCAACAGTAGACACTGCTCTGGAAAGGAGAAAACATGATATCAAACCCTGTAAAAATCTACATCTTACTTTCTCATAATTTTAATAGAAAACCACAAAAAGCACATACATTTTGATTATAAAGGACCTCCAATTAAAATCAATGAAAATTTGTACCAGATCAATCAAAGATTAGAGCCATGGACATGAAAAAAGTATCAAAGAAGACCTGATTCCTACATAAAACTTTCCACAAAAATGAGATAAATCTAAAGCAGAGAATCATGTGAAACCAAAATTCAGAGAAATTCTATAGAAATCTAACAGATCGTGTATAGATCTATTAGATTAACAAGCTGCTAAGAAATAAGGAATTTTTTTTAATAAATGTTAAATTTACCTAAGATTCAGGATTGCTTCTTGAGATAGAGCGAGAGAGCTGCGAACAAAATCCGGACTTGAAAATTTAATTAAATGATTTGTTCTTAATAGATTATCTGGGTTTGGAAGCGAACAATCGTGATTAGGATGAGCCGACATAAAAGAGGGACAAAAAGGAAGCGTAAATGCCACAAAAGATCAGACCTTTTTGTTCAAAGATGGACGATAGGGATCAAACCATAGTTTTCGACTGCCTTGTAGAAACCTCAAATTTGAATGGCCACAACATGGAAGAATTTATAAATTTACTTGGATTTTATTACTGTTCAAGTTCGTTCTTGCCAAATAATGGCCAGAAATTTTTTGGTCCAATGTTTAGCATGTTTAGCATGTTTGATCCCTATCTTCATTTATGTTCTGTTTATGTCTTACTAACCAAAATTTATTTTTGTAGCTTGTTTTAATCTTTTGTTTTTTTTAGTTCTTTTCTTATTTTTCTTTCTGTTCTTATGTAAAAATGACACTCCTTGTGTCTTGATCAATGAAATATAGAGGCTAGACCTCTAGGTTTCTTCTTCAAAAAAAAAAATTTGAAAGGAACCTTTTTTTTTATTCAATTTCAAGAGAATACACACATATCATCATGTTTATAAACTTATGATTGATAAGTATGGACATAGTCTTTTGTAAGGAAGATGATTAAGTTTTGAGGTTATGCCACAGTCTGCATGCTATAAGCCTATTTTTTTTTTCCATTTCTTTATCTTTTTGAAGTAGAAGCCTAAAATTGTTTACCCCATTGTTTTTATTAACAAGTAATTATATATTGTGTTCGGAGTTGATATTTTCTTTAAAATTGTCAACAGATAATTTTGGAAATTACACATTGTTTGCATTTGCAAGTACCACCAAATTTCATCTCTCTAATAAATCATGGACCAGATTTTTAGATTATTAGCACATGAACCCCAAATAGTAATGTTTTGGAGTAGACATTTTACTTAAAAAACTTGTTAATTGGTAACTTTCTACCAGCAGTGAAGTATTGTACTTTCACCGACCCCTTAAAAAATAGAATCCGTATCCTCTCAGGTATTGCACAGATATTGCAAAGGATCACTTACTTTACGGTTTGAGATTAAATCTCAATCAGCTTGGGATTCGGGTCACTGTAGGGGGCTGTATTTTTGGGCTTTGAGATTCATGCCAAGTTAAAAAGTACGGTTCAGATCTAGTAATTGTAAAAGATTCCCTTATCAGGTATTGGAGAGGATGTGAATTCTAAAATATATATAGGGCAGGTTGATTGATTAACATTTTGGTATCAAGTTTTGTATATACTAGCTTTGCAGCTGCTCGTTTGACTGTATGAAGAAGTTCAATAGTAGTTTACAAGTTGCTTTTATTTTATTTGAAACTTGGTTTTAAACGTGGGATTTTGTTTTGGATAATAAAGTTTTCGCAGGTGCAAATTTGACTAAGTGACCTCGCTTTTCTAACTAATGATTTGTTTAATTATGCAATGTATACTAAGCAATAGTCTTTAACTTTTGTGCACGAATGAAGATACTTTAACCAGGGCCGGTCCCGAAGATTTTGGAGCCTGGGGCATGAGAAAATTTTGAACCTGTTATATATACAAGTTTTTTATGAGACTGACACTTTCATAAATACTTCAACATCATATGCTTATTAAGTCATTTTTGCATTTTCAGAGTCCAAACAGTCGATCAGAACAGTTCAATATGATATCCATATTAAAAAGTGCATGCCTGGAGACCAAATTCTATATTTTTTTGGAAGCTTTTTACCATTTTTTAAGGTAAGTAGAAAATCATTATTTTTTATGGTTCAGAATCTTGTGAATCAATGGATTTTCTACCTATCTTAAAAAATAATAAAAAAATTCAAAAAAAAAAATGTAAAATTGGTCTTCAAGCACGTTTTAATTTGAAATATCATGTTAAACGGTTTGGATCGACTATTTAAACTTTTAAAAAGAAAAAAACAACTTATAAACATATATATGGTGTATGGAAGCAATTAACCGGTCTGATTTGTTATTGATATGTCATTAGATCATATCTATTTATAAAAAAAAATTGAGCCTTTGATATATACAAAATTTGAGCTCTAATATTTTATTTATCTTTAATATATGCAAATTAATTAATTTTATATTTATACAAATATTTTTTTAGGGGCCCCTTGGATATTGGGGCTCAGGAAGGTCGCCCTGACTGCCCAGAACCAGGGCCGGCATGACTTCAACCAATGTGTTCTTCGTGTTGTATTGTTTTGTTAGCGGACAAACTAATATACAGTATTTTTATATTTTTCTGAGATTATGTATATATGTGGTGCTCTAAAATAATACTTTCACTTGTCTGTTATTTATTTGGGCTAAATTATATAAAATGCAATTTTATTTGATAGTTATTGGTCATCCACATGTTCTTCTTTAATCTTAATTGATATAAAAGGATATTGATAAAATCAAGATCTTAACAATTAAGGATTATATTCGAATAAATTATTATTTTTCTAGTAAGAATAGGAGTCATGCTCATATTTTATTAACCATAACGGGTTACATGGTTTCAGAGTTTAGAGAGAAAACCCTATGATATATTTACAGATGGAAAAAAAAGAAAAAAAAAATTACCAGAAAAGAGAGGGAAACAAAAAAAGAGAATAGGAAAAAACAGAGGGTACTATGCTTCTTTTCTTGTCAATATAAATGTCATGCATTTGTTAAGCTCCACTGAGTCTTCACCTCTTCTATCAGTTCATCGATCGCGAATAAATTATTTTTTGTCCATTCCCATATTTGTTTCACACTTGAACTTGGTAATGACATTTTAGGTTTTATTCTTGGAACCGAATCCTCTGCTTCTTGGGGGTAGGAATTTTCTGTCCTAGAGTCACTGTGTGTGGATCCAAGGTGAACCCCCAGTTTAAAAATTAAAAGTGACCAGCCTCACATGCAGTGACTAAATTAAAAGCGAGCTAATTTATTTTAATATATTAGTATGTCGCCTCCTCTCCTTATCAGGTCGAGACTAAAATAAAAGGGATGTGATATGAGTACCCGCACTCTCATCCCCCCATTATCCCCCCAATTTTATTTGTTCAATCTCATCCACATTTCTCATAATCTACAATGAATTTTGTGAATCTAAAACCACGAACGTCTTCTACGCAATTTTATCTTTCAAATGAGATCCATGATGACATACTTTCGAGCTCGTCATCACACAAGTATTTATACCTCGTTATTTAAGTATTTATACCTAGTATTTTTCACATATGACACTGCTGACATTTAAAAGTATTAATATCAAGTATTACAAGTATTTATACCTATGCACGGAAGTATTTATACCTATGTGGTCAACTATTTTTGTTAGAGAAAGGTTGACACAGGGACGATTAGGGAAATGTGATGCGGAGATGTGGGGTCCACGATTAGAGATAAAATACTTATAAGTATAGGTATAAATACTTGCACGATGAGGTATAAATACTTGCACAATGAGGTATAAATACTTGTGTGACGATGAATCCGAAAGTACGTCATTATGGATCTCATTTGAAAGATAAAATTGCGTAGAATACGTTCATGGTTTTAGATTCGCAAAATTCCTCATAGAACGTGAGAAATGTGAAAGATATTGAAAAAAAAAAAAAACTCACATCTAAACGTGTATGATTCTTCTCCCATATAGTTTGAGTGATCTCTCTATATAGTTATATCAAATTAGACATGCAAGTATTAATTTATTATCTTCCAAGTATTTATACCCATGAATTTAATTAAACTTGAAAGATCACAGTGTTGTGAATAAATTTAATTAAACTAGTTAGTTAAGTTAGTTTATGGGAAGTTAAAATCTGTTTAAGAGATGGGGGTACAATGTGGGTACTGGAGTGTGGGGATTGAAATAATTATTCAAAATAAAAGTAAAAGAGTCAGTATTTTTCACGCAAGTGTATATAGAATACTAGTCTACGGCTCTACGACAACAATTTCTGGTGTCAATTTTCCGACAAATAATAAGATAAAGAAATCTTCTACGAATTTTCTAATTCAAACTAGTTCTACGCCTTCAACGAACACAAACAAGATTTTGTTCCTGAATCCTGACCATCACAGTATTGGCATTGTCCCCTGCAATTTGGTGAATTGCCATTTGCCACTATGCTAGGCGGCTAACAATTCAAATGCAACTATTTAATTGCAAAGCACTAATTGAGTTCGCGTTCTTCACGTTTCAGAGTGCATTTGAACGCTGTTATAATAAATTAGAACTGCCAATAGGTTGGTAGTTGGTACTGCTATTAATTAAGAATCGATATTGTCATAAATTAACAAATAGTATAGTGAAATTATAACATTATTATTTTTGAGAACCAACTTTGATCTAACAACGAAGACAAAGCATTCTGTTTGTGTAAGAGATCGCAAGTTCTAAACCAGTATAAATAATTTTTTTGTGAATATTAAATAGTTAGAAAATTTTGACCTTCAATTTTTTACTAAGAAAAATATTACTATTATTTGGAAAATAATAGTACATATGCTTTTAAACCAATCCCCTATAAACAAATAACAGATAATAAATAAAAAAAATTTCTAGATATTAAATAGTTTGACTTTTATTCAAAAATCATTACTGTTTAGTATTTATTTCCAGAGAATAACACATCAGTTTCTAAACCAATCCCGTAAAATTCTCTCCGAATTTCAGAGATCTCGGCTTTCGAACTATCCCTCGTTAATTTGACAGCCTCCCTTCCCTCCCTCCAAATCGCCCGAAAAATGCCAAAATAATCCCTCACCAAATCTCTAATCAAACCAAATCAATGGAGGCCCCGACTTGCGCCAACCTACCCCATTCCTTGTCCGCCTTCATCGACGCCTTCGTCGACTTTTCCGTTAGCGGTCTCTTCTTACCTTCCTCCGCCACCGCCACCGCATCTCCCTCTCTTCCCCCCGCCCGCCTCCCACCCGCCTCACGCTTGGTCGCAATTGGCGACCTTCATGGCGATTTCCAGAAATCCATTCAGTCCCTGTCCCTTGCGGGTCTCATCGACCCGGCAAGCCTCCGATGGGTTGGGGGATCTTCTGTAGCAGTCCAGGTGGGAGATGTCCTGGATCGTGGTGGAGATGAGTTGAGGATATTGTATCTGATCAGACGGCTCCAGACTGAGGCCGAGATGTCAGGAGGAAGGCTGTTGATGTTGAATGGCAATCATGAGACCATGAATGTGGCGAGGAGTTTTCGGTACGTCACGCCTGCCGGTCTGGAGGAGTTCAGAAACTGGGCAACATGGTAAGTTTAACAGATTGGTGATGGCATTAGTACTTAATATTTGTTAAATCCAAATTGAGGAATTGGCTTACTTGAAGTGGAAGTTAAGCAGATAGCTGAATTGAGTGCACAACTGATTAAAACAACACATGTATTTCTGAAACATTAAACTGTTGGTACACAGAATACTTTAGATTAGGCACGACAAATGGTCTTGTTTCTGCACTTTTCTTTTGCAACTAATTTTTAAAGTACTTTTTTTTTTAACTTTTGCATTGCTGTTTTGTGCTTATGGTTAGAATATTCCTGTTCCTTTGTTTTATCCCGGAGTCTGGTTGAGATGGTACCGCTGTACTGGTACAGTCTTCTTTCCCATCTACCATGGTGTCTAAACTGTTGGGAATTATATATCATTGCAGAGTATCAAAAGCACAGGCCTGATTGTTTCTGTTGATGGTCAAACTTATCTGATATGAGAGGAATATACATTTTTTTAATTAGTCTGTGGATTAGGCATGCTTTAGATGTTTGTTTGAGTCTTAGTGGTAGACAAGGAAAAGGAAGATGTACTGGTACTAGTTGGTGTGGTAGTTATTCATTTTGATACTGGATGCTATTTATCCCATCAAATTGTAGTAATCATATATGGTCTCTTTAAGGATCAATAACTTTTTCATTATTCTGGAAAGAATAGGAGGACTAATCTTACCAGGTACATATCTGGTGTCCTAAAGGGATGAGATTTTCCTGTAACATGAATTCAAACTGTCTGATATTAATAATCATGTAGTGGTAATTATATGATCAAACAATTTCGATTGCCACTCTAAATATTTAGTTAGATTCTTATATTGGGAATTAATGTGGTCCGATCTGAGCAGCTGATCGCTCCTGGTAATTTCCAAGCATAGCAGCTAAGTCGGGCCCACCTTTTACTGTACTTAAATAACTTGAATATTTTACTAGATGACACGTTGTACTAAATGAGGAGTATTATAGGTACCGTACTGGGCTCGCCATGAAACGGCTATGCCTGGACCTACCCCCTCAAAGAGACCCCTTCAAAGGAGTCCCCAAATCCTTCCCTGGGATAAAACCGGAATATTGGGAGGGTTTTCATGCCCGTATAGCCGCTTTACGACCCACCGGTCCAATCACCACCCGCTTCCTATCTAGCAACCATACAATCTTAGTAGTTGGCAACTCAGTGTTTGTTCATGGAGGTCTCCTTCAAAAACATGTTGAGTATGGCCTAGACAGAATTAATCAAGATGTGAGAAATTGGATGGCTACAAATGAACCTAAACAACCGATGTTTGTTTTTGAGCGGGATGCAGTAGTTTGGCTACGAGCATTTTCAGATGGGTTCAATTGTGATTGTACAAAACTTGAAGAGGTCCTTGGTTTGATACCGGGAGCTAGAAGATTGATAATGGGGCACACAATACAGACTGAAGGAATTAATGCAGTTTGTGGGGACCAGGCGGTTAGGGTTGATGTGGGTTTGTCGAAAGGGTGTGGAGATGGTGTGCCTGAGGTGTTAGAGATTACTGAAGGAGGGAGGGATGCTAGGATTTTGACAGCTAGTTGGAATAGGGTTTATGAGGGAAAAAAGAGAGCTTGGGAAAGAGAGAAGGATGTGGGCGGGTTGGCTTGGTTGGTTAGAGATAGTGTTGTAAAAGAGGTTGAGACAAAAGCTTAATTTAAATTTGATTCGTGTAATTTGTAGGCGTGATATCAATGAGTTTTTTTAAGTTGTGATTTAGTATAAAACAAGTAGATTTTTATGAGGTTGTATAAATAAATGTATGATTCTTGTATTTACCATTACATTTTATTATTATTTTATGATATGTGTCTGATGGTTAAATGAGGAAGAGATATTTATTCACTGCTATTCTTCATATCCAGCTTGAAGTTGGTTTACCCTCCCAGCGCCGTGTTGTGGAAGATACAGGCTCGGAAATTTTGCAAAGCTTGTGCGTGTAATTGTCGGGTAACAACTCCAGGAAAGTATCCACAAACTTTGAAGATCGACTTGTAGAAGAATCTGATAGAACATAATTTGACAAGACATCATCTGTTTATGGTCTTTATTAGATTTCCTAAAACTTCAAAAATTGAAGTTTAACAAGGGTAACAACAATAAAACATAACATTACCATAATAAAGCAATCCTACAATAGACAATTATCTCATCTCTTCTTAACCAATTTCAAAATTAAGCAGGTAACAAGCTTTACACAACTAACATAGCTTGCATGCCACAACAAGTACAGTAGTAATTCTATCTCCATAGTCTATCTATACTGAAAGTCACATGACCAACTAATTCCATCCACACAGAATGCTATCCAAAATCTCTGAAAATAACTAACCCTAGTCTAAAATTTTGGGCTTTTTATCCCTCTCACTCCTCCAGAGTCCCGAAGTTGTTGCTCCTGACCCAATGCTGGTTTTCTTGCATTTCTTCAGCTGCTGCTTCTTCTGAATCTTTGTAGGCTTCTTTCCTCGTCGCTTCAGGTTCATCCCCCTCCTTTGAAAACTGTTGATGTGCACTTCCTTCATGCTCAATGACTGACTAGGGGCCGTACTCTCCTCTTCTGAGACCAGTGTCTCCTCTGTCTTTACCGCAGAGACATGGTGTGCTTCTAGGGTTACTGCTGCAACCCTTTCAAAATTCTGGTATTGTTCTCCTGCTAAACCTTGGTTGTCAATGAGCACATCTTCAGCATTCTACGTATAGATCAAGGGGTATTTCATTAATAGCCGTGAATAATGTCTTGTGGAACCCCAGCAAAAAAAATGGTCCTATGTCCCTCTAAATCACGAGTTATAATAAGACACTACGCACATTAAACTTCTTCATATACTACCCACATTACTCTTGTCATCAACTAACTTAAAACTTGATAAAAAGAACATAAAATCTGGAAATCTTTTGAAATCGAAGTGAAGATCCACTAGTGGAGAACCATGAAATAGGAACGGTCAAAAATGCCTAACAGTAACGGACCTACGTGCGTTCCACCCAGGGGACACTGATAGTACCTCTAATCAGGGTCGGTTGTTCAGGCGTTCCTATATATATAATCAAGGATGGTCATATATTCAACCTTCCAGTTTCTTATGACAAGGACGGTCGTTTAACAAGGACGGTCGTTTAATAAAAAGGTGTTCCTGTTTGTACAAATAGGAACGGTCATTTAATAAAAAAGCGTTCCTATTTGTACAAACAGGAACGGTCGTTTATTAAAAACCGTTCCTGTTTATATAAATAGGAATGTCTTTTTATTAATGACCGTTTCTATTTGTACAAACAGGAACTCTTTTTTATTAAACGACCGTTCCTGATACAATCAAGAACGATTTTTTAAAATAGCCGTTCCTAATTGGTTATTTTCAAGGATGATTTTTTACAAATAGCCGTTTCTAAATTGAACTTTAATTTAAAAGAGTTAATTTATTATTTGGCCAGCTACCACATATTTTTGTTGGCCTATAAAACAGAAATCAGAATATGTAAGAATCATATTAAACATGAGATAAAAGATTAACACACACTTCACAAATAAACAAGCTCAAGTACACCAAATTTACAATAATCCTAACTTATTACAAAATAACACATCCTAAATAGTTTTACTTTTTTCTACTAATACTTCATTCAAGAAAAATATAACCCATAGTAATCGGATGTAGCTGAAGTTTGTTTCATTGTAACTTGTGGGAAACTCCTGCATTTTTTAAATGATAGAAGATCACAATTACAATTTTAATTGCGTATTTTGTAAGCAACATGAATATGCATACCTTTATGTTCGGAAAAACATCGAGGAAGCGAGTTATTATGTCATGCATGAATAATATGACATAATATCCACATTTCCAATCTTCGAGTTGTTGTGGGCACTGTATTAAAAAAAAATCAGATTCAAGTCAATATTTTGTTTTGAGCAAACATAAGACCAATTGTCTCTTATCTAAAAGAAAAAGAACAGTTGACCCCTTGCATGCACCATTCATGAACTATCCTTATAATACAAAATTGAAAAACTGAGATTTGACAGAGTATAAAAACTGACCCCTCGCAAATCGAAAAGCTGAGATTCAAAAATTCATAGAAAATAGTATAAAAATCCAAATAATACAAAATTTGGGTCTAAACTGCTTGGAAAAGAGTCTTTTTTCTGTCTGTGAACTTGGATTTGACAGAAACATGGCCTATGCCCTCTGATTTGTCTGTTTTCTCAGAGGGCATTTATGGTATTTTTGCAATAAGGTCCAGCATACATATCCAGCTTGCATTCATATACAGACACATCCAGCTTTGAAATTTGATTAGCTAATTAATGGAGATATTATGTTTGATTGCTATCTTGTATTATAGTAAGCAAGTCATTGGCTTGACTCTGACCCTAGAGGTTATGGTCGTTTATAATTTCAATCAATTCAAATTTGGAGGAAAATAAATTCAAACAGAAACATGGCCTATGCCCTCCGATAAGCAGTTTGAAAAATTAATGTTATAATTTCCTTGGCAATTTACAAATAAATTTCAGATTCACTAATAACCATTACCTCGAAATGTTTAATCTTCAAGGTAGCATTTTTTTTCCAGGCCCTCCACAATACCTATCCATTCAGTAGGCGCTGTTCAAATATGGTATGAAATGAACAAAATTGAAATAAATTATATAAATAGAGAGATAAAGAACTAACTACTGATGATATAGTATGAATATAATTTTCTTGTCTCGGTTTTCTTTCAATGATTTACTTATGTATTTATCGACAAAGTCTCGGTCTTCATCATTGCCCGACAAATAAGTGCAATTGGTTTTACTAAGAAAAATATTACTATTATTTGGAAAATAATAGCACCTATGCTTTTAAACCAATCCCGTATAAACAAATGGATCCTGATAACAATTCCCGCAGTCTCAACCCCGCAAAAAAATCCGCACTAACTGTCAAAAAAGACATGGGGGGGACCGCTCAAATCATTAATACTCCGCAGAAACTGTTAGTATTTAACTTGAAGCATCAAAGTATTTATCGTGGATTTGCAAAGTATTAATCCCTATGCAATTATCTCTATTTATGACTGAATAAATCGATCCATTAATTTGTCCCCGCACAAAATTTCTTTTTTTTTGAATTGTCCCCGCACAACTGGGGACCATTAAATAAACAATCCCCTCATAAATACTTGTCAGTTATCCCCGCACAAATTTCCTTTTTTTTTTTGGATTGTCCCCGCACAACTAGGGACCATTAAATAAACAATCCCCTCACCCAATGATAAATACTTCTCACACATAATGATAAATATTTTATGTTACATGGATAAATATTTTATGTTACATAAATAAATATTTCTCAGACATAATTGCAATTTTCAGTAAATCATCAATTATAAATACTCTATGTTACATGGATAAATATTTTATGTTACAAAGATAAATACTTTATGTTACAAAGATAAATATTTTATGTTACATAGATAAATACTTCTCAAATATAATTGCACTTACAGTAAAACATCAATGATAAATACTCTTAGACATAATGATAAATACTCTCATGTATAATGATAAATACTTTATGTTACATGGATAAATACTTTATGTTACATAGATAAATACTTCTCAAACATAATTGCAACTTACAGTAAACATCAATGATAAATACTCTTAGACATAATAATAAATACTTTATGTTATAGGGATAAATACTTTATGTTACATGAATAAATACTTCTCAGAAATAACAAATAAACATTTATTAACGGGGATTGTTATTAGATAACAGTATAATTAATGCGGGAATTGTTTTTAAAGGAATAATTAATGCGGAAATTGTTATTAGAGGAAAGCATAATTAATGCGGAGATTGGTATTAAATGACAGTCTAATTTAATGCGGGAATAAATGAAAATTTTTAGCGAAATAATTGAGGAGATATATGACAGTTAAGGAAGAAAGAGAGTGCGTGGATAAATGGGGGGACAGGCGTGGGGAAATTAGTATAATTATTCTAAACAAATAACAGATAATAAATAGAATTTTCTTTCTAGATATTAAATAGTTTGACTTTTATTCAAAAAAACATTACTGTTTAGTATTTATTTCCAGAGAATAATAACACATCAGTTTCTAAACCAATCCCGTAAAATTCTCTCAGAATTTCAGAGATCTCGGCTTTCGAACTATCCCTCGTTAATTTGACAGCCTCCCTTCCCTCCCTCCAAATCGCCCGAAAAATGCCAAAATAATCCCTCACCAAATCTCTAATCAAACCAAATCAATGGAGGCCCCGACTTGCGCCAACCTACCCCATTCCTTGTCCGCCTTCATCGACGCCTTCGTCGACTTTTCCGTTAGCGGTCTCTTCTTACCTTCCTCCGCCACCGCCACCGCATCTCCCTCTCTTCCCCCCGCCCGCCTCCCACCCGCCTCACGCTTGGTCGCAATTGGCGACCTTCATGGCGATTTCCAGAAATCCATTCAGTCCCTGTCCCTTGCGGGTCTCATCGACCCAGCAAGCCTCCGATGGGTTGGGGGATCTTCTGTAGCAGTCCAGGTGGGAGATGTCCTGGATCGTGGTGGAGATGAGTTGAGGATATTGTATCTGATCAGACGGCTCCAGACTGAGGCCGAGATGTCAGGAGGAAGGCTGTTGATGTTGAATGGCAATCATGAGACCATGAATGTGGCGAGGAGTTTTCGGTACGTCACGCCTGCCGGTCTGGAGGAGTTCAGAAACTGGGCAACATGGTAAGTTTAACAGATTGGTGATGGCATTAGTACTTAATATTTGTTAAATCCAAATTGAGGAATTGGCTTACTTGAAGTGGAAGTTAAGCAGATAGCTGAATTGAGTGCACAACTGATTAAAACAACACATGTATTTCTGAAACATTAAACTGTTGGTACACAGAATACTTTAGATTAGGCACGACAAATGGTCTTGTTTCTGCACTTTTCTTTTGCAACTAATTTTTAAAGTACTTTTTTTTTTTAACTTTTGCATTGCTGTTTTGTGCTTATGGTTAGAATATTCCTGTTCCTTTGTTTTATCCCGGAGTCTGGTTGAGATGGTACCGCTGTACTGGTACAGTCTTCTTTCCCATCTACCATGGTGTCTAAACTGTTGGGAATTATATATCATTGCAGAGTATCAAAAGCACAGGCCTGATTGTTTCTGTTGATGGTCAAACTTATCTGATATGAGAGGAATATACATTTTTTTAATTAGTCTGTGGATTAGGCATGCTTTAGATGTTTGTTTGAGTCTTAGTGGTAGACAAGGAAAAGGAAGATGTACTGGTACTAGTTGGTGTGGTAGTTATTCATTTTGATACTGGATGCTATTTATCCCATCAAATTGTAGTAATCATATATGGTCTCTTTAAGGATCAATAACTTTTTCATTATTCTGGAAAGAATAGGAGGACTAATCTTACCAGGTACGTATCTGATGTCCTAAAGGGATGAGATCTTCCTGTAACACGAATTCAAACTGTCTGATATTAATAATCATGTAGTGTTAATTTTATGATCAAACAACCTCGATTGCCACTCTAAATAATTAGTTAGATTATTATATTGGGAATTAATGTGGTCCGATCTGAGCAGCTGATCGCTCCCGGTAATTTCCAAGCATAGCAGCTAACTCGGGCCCACCTTTTACTATACTTAAATATGATAACTTGAATATTTTACTAGATGACACGTACTAAATGAGGAGCATTATAGGTACCGTACTGGGCTCGCCATGAAACGGCTATGCCTGGACCTACCCCCTCAAAGAGACCCCTTCAAAGGAGTCCCCAAATCCTTCCCTGGGGTAAAACCAAAATATTGGGAGGGTTTTCATGCCCGTATAGCCGCTTTACGACCCGCCGGTCCTATCACCACCCGCTTCCTATCTAGCAACCATACAATCTTAGTAGTTGGCAACTCAGTGTTTGTTCATGGAGGTCTCCTTCAAAAACATGTTGAGTATGGCCTAGACAGAATTAATCAAGATGTGAGAAATTGGATGGCTACAAATGAACCTAAACAACCGATGTTTGTTTTTGAGCAGGATGCAGTAGTTTGGCTACGAGCATTTTCAGATGGGTTCAATTGTGATTGTACAAAACTTGAAGAGGTCCTTGGTTTGATACCGGGAGCTAGAAGATTGATAATGGGGCACACAATACAGATTGACGGAATTAATGCAGTTTGTGGGGACCAGGCGGTTAGGGTTGATGTGGGTTTGTCGAAAGGGTGTGGAGATGGTGTGCCTGAGGTGTTAGAGATTACTGAAGGAGGGAGGGATGTTAGGATTTTGACAGCTAGTTGGAATAGGGTTTATGAGGGAAAAAAGAGAGCTTGGGAAAGAGATAAGGATGTGGACGGGTTGGCTTGGTTGGTTAGAGATAGTGTTGTAAAAGAGGTTGAGTCAAAAGCTTAATTTAAATTTGATTCGTGTAATTTGTAGGGGTGATATCAATGAATTTTTTAAAGTTGTGATTTATTATCCTTAATTGTAAAACAAGTAGATTTTGATGGGGTTGTATAAATAAATGTATGATTCTTGTATTTACCATTACTTTTTATTATTATTAATGATATGTGTCTGATAGTTAAAATGAGGAAGAGATATCTATTCACTGCTATTCTTCATATCTAGCTTGAAGTTGGTTTACCCTCCCAGCGCCGTGTTGTGGAAGATACAGGCTCGAAAATTTTGCGAAGCTTGTAAGTGTAATTGTCGGATAACAACTCCAGGAAAAACTTTGAAAATCGACTCGTAGAAGAATCTGATAGAACATAATTTGACAAGACATCATCTGTTTATGGTCTTTATTAGATTTCCTAAAACTTCAAAAATTGAAGTTTAACAAGGGTAACAACAATAAAACATAACATTACCATAATAAAGCAATCCTACAATAGACAATTATCTCATCTCTTCTTAATCAATTTCAAAATTAAGCGGGTAACAAGCTTTACACAACTAACATAACTTGCATGCCACAACAAGTACAGTAGTAATTCTATCTCCATAGTCTATCTATACTGAAAGTCACATGAACAATTAATTCCATCCACATAGAATGCTATCCAAAATCTCTGAAAATAACTAACCCTAGTCTAAAATTTTGGGCTTTTTTACCCTCTCACTCCTCCAGAGTCCCGAAGTTGTTGCCCCTGACCCAATGCTGGTTTTCTTGCGTTTCTTCAGCTGCTGCTTCTTCTGAATCTTTGTAGGCTTCTTTCCTCGTCGCTTCAGGTTCATCCCCCTTCTTTGAAAACTGTTGATGTGCACTTCTTTCATGCTCAATGACTGACTAGGGGCCGTACTCTCCTCTTCTGAGACCAGTGTCTCCTCTGTCTTTACCGCAGAGATATGGTGTGCTTCTAGGGGTACTGCTGCAACCCTTTCAAAATTCTGGTATTGTTCTCCGGCTAAACCTTGGTTGTCAATGAGCACATCTTCAGCATTCTACGTATAGATCAAGGGGTATTTCATTAATAGCCGTGAATAATGTCTTGTGGAACCCCAGCAAAAAAAATGGTCCTATGTCCCTCTAAATCACAAGTTATAATAATACACTATGCACATTAAACTTCTTCATATACTACCCACATTACTCTGTCATCAACTAACTTAAAACTAGATAAAAAGAACATAAACAGAGCAGTCTGGAAATCTTTTGAAATCGAAGAGAAGAGGATGATGCAGCCAATATTTGTGATACATTTTAGGAGAATCTACAATACTTCTGGTCTCTCAAGAAGTGTCCCTAATAATTATACAAAATGTAAGATACTTTATTGCTAATCATAGACTTTAAATAAAAGCAAAGGCACTTACTTCTTCTTTGCAAAAGTCATGGATTTGAATTGGGTCCAGAGCCATGTCTGCAGCAGAAAAAGGGTACCTGCTCTCAGTAATCCCCAAATCAGTTGCATCACCATAGCTTGAAACAGTACTTCCAGGCAAGACTGCTTCCGCCATGTCATCATCAGACCCGATATTGGGACAGTTTAATGATGCATTGTCTCTGTTCTTACCAGGTGAGCAGCTCGGGCTCTGAACTGCGTAGTTGTTGGCTCCCGGTAAGGTTGTGATAGTCAAGACAGATGGCTTCTTTGTCTTCTTGCATGTGGCCTTGTTTAGATCGGATTTGAGGTTAGAAACTCGGGATTCCATAGTTTCAATCTTTAATAGAAGCTTTTCTAGAGAGTTTCCTGGTCTGGTGCCATAGAGCCAGTCTGTGTCATCGTTACCTCTCAAAGTCTCATCAACTGAAAAAAATATCATTTATTAGTAAAACTAATTAACTGTCGAAACTTAAAAAAAAATGATAGTAACCAGAGATTACTCTAATTGTCTGGTGAAAACTGATTAAAAGTACCTTGGTCACCACAATCATCGTCAACAGAATGGCCGTCTGTTTCTGATCGCTTGTTTTCTGCAAAGAGAAGTGCCACATAAGATTAAAATAGTTTGAACAAACTTCTGCTCATACGACCCCAGAAGCCCCTAGATTTGCAAGCACATGCCCCTCTATAAAACAATACCTGCTCCACACTCAAAAAGAAGAAAATAGGTATCAACTGTACATAATTATGTAACTACACCAGACTAAGAACTCTTCGAATCAACATCGACCTGACCTCATATGACCTGATGCCACCCCTACTTGTAGATTGTGTAAACAAACACTTGAAAAGATATTGAAACTAACACCCTACAAGAAACAAAACAAGTACCATAGTATGAGAATATAACATGGCCAGAGATAAAAGATGTGCTATCCTTCGTCTCTTCCACTTTCCTTCTTTTTCTTCTTTTCATGGCTTTTTTATTGCGACACCTAGAAGAAAGAGGTACAACCCGAGAGCAAGAGTTGTCAAGTTCAATAATTGTTGTCTGCAAGGCCTTCTCATGCTTCAGCATTGCAAGTTCCTTGTCATATCTTGAAGCCTGGTTCTGAATCTCTTTGATTCGTAGTTCAAGCCACTGACATCGCCACATCAGTGGGCTGATAAACTTCCTCCAGTGTGCCGTCACCTTTTTCTTACTGTAGTTTGAAACATTCTTAGTCCAAAAAAATGTGAAGGGTCTTAATCAAATTACACAAAATCCCAGCATGTATTTGCAAGTACAACCCAGTACTTCGTAGTTTTTACATTAACAAGTAAACACAATATTAGCCATCCATTTAAGAAAGGGGCTGATAACAGCAATCAATGTTTTGAGCAATGAAATGTAGAATATACACACATCATTCCCATTCAGAAGACATCTGAAGGCTCAGTTGGTTAATTATTCAATTGCACACAACATTTTGAAAGTGGAAAGAAACTGGTTCCCATAAAAAATAAAAAATCCAAGGCCCTTTTGCCCCTTTAAAATATTTTTTTTTTGCACTTTGCAATCAACACAGAAGTGTTTAGAAGCATATGCAAATAGCACATTTGCACCCAACAGTTCTAAAAAAAAAAAGCAAAACACGGTTTTTTTGTAATTCTTTTGAAATTAACACTGATAAAACATCATGCAAAAAACAACTTAAACAAATTTCCTGTAAATAAAATGAAGTTTAATTTGTAGTTCAAGTTCGAACAAAGGTCAGATTTGCTCGGGTTAAATAAAAATTGTATAATATTGATCTAATTTTAGGATTCCCAGATCACAATTTTTCTTTTGGAAAAAAACTTACTTGAATGTTTTAGTAACATGGTTCGAGAAAGTAACATCAACATTAGGTCGAGCAAAAGGCGACTCAACCTCACTGTCACTCATTTCTGGGTTCATTTCACTACATGAACCTGACAATGTGTCCCCGAAAGAGCTGGAGCACTCAGTGGCATTTAGGTCATCTTCCTCTTTCACTGGTGTCAGCACCCTATCTGCAGTGCTATTGAGAATGTCTACCATCTCGTCACTAAAAGAATCTGCTGGTTCAGCATTTAATACTCGGTCCCGGCAACTATTAATGAATGGTTGCTGTTGATTATCGGTGGGGGCATCGGCCAAATGTATAATTGTTGGCTCAGCTTTAAGCTTTGGCAATAACATTGGTTTTGCCACCTTTTCAGCTTCTTCTAAGGACTGTGTTGGGGCCATTTGGTTCATGCTCCTTGCATAAATTGATAACTAGAAATCGAGCTTTAATCTGATCAAAGGAGCGTAGAAATTTAATATTAATAATCATCAATTGATGAATGATATAACTTTCTTCCAAGAAGCAGCAAAAGTAAGAGGCAACTAATATTTATCAGATAAAATAGGATATGCAGAATCGAGAAGTGGATTTCAAGAACTTGGTAGCAAAACAGCTGAAAATGGTACATATTCGTACCATCTTCAGCTGTTCCAAATAGAGGGAAATCTTTTGACTACTTCGGAGAGGTAATTGATACAACTTTTTTAACCTTTCACATTCGCTTTACAAACTAACAAAGAAATCAAAATTTAGTAGTAGAAAGAAATAGCACCAATGGTTCTCACCGATTTTCCTGTAAAATAGCAGCGAATCCAGAACTTACACTACAGAATTGCAACCAAAGAACGAGCGAATGCATGAATTGTAGGGAAAAGAAAAGAAAAAACAAAGAAAGCGAGGATACCAGCTACGTCTCCGGCGAAGGGACAGCCGTCGAAGGAGAACGCCAGGTGGAGCGCTTTTCGGAAGGGTCGAAAACCCTAATTTCGAGGGGCGGCGGTGGCGGCGGCGGCTCTGCAGTGCAGTAGTGAGAGAGCGAGAAAGCGAGAAAGGGAATTAGGGTTTTGCGAGTGAATGGCAGAGATCAGGTTCTATCTGGAATGATCAATTGATGCCATCTTGATCCGTTGAGTTTGTATCGGACAGTTGGTTTCCATCCCCGTCTGGGCGGTCCTCTTAAGCCCGTAATTAGAGAATAATTTATGGATAATAATAGGTAATAAATCAACCTGTCAGTCGACACAGAGAAATCTTCCAGCATCGAAATAAAAGGAATTCTAAAATTATATATATTCTCGATTTTAATTTTAGATAAAGTTAAATCATTTTTTTCCGAAATTGTCTTGTCTTTATTTACGAGCAAACAAGCGAGTATATCTGGATCGTGTCAATCATAGATAGTTTTCTAAATTGTGAATCCAACCGTACATGCGTTATAGTATCCGCAATGTATTCATACCATAAATATCATAATTATTTGGAGATATTGCAAAAATTCTAGTACTGATTTTTTTTCTAAAATATTAATGCATATGCAAATAAATATTTATACCTATACACAGAGTATTTACAGCTATGAGGTGAACAATTTTATGTAAATAATTGTCTCTTTAATCAAATTTCAAATGTACCTGCACTATCAATGTATGTGGGGTATCACTCAAGCTATATGGGGAGTTCGTGTCCTCCCAGGTACCTGAGGTACAATCCAACAAAACAGATGGCCCAGATTAATCTCAGTTGATTCAAATTAGATCCGGTGCCTATTGAAGCTATAGGGGGGCTGCTTTGAGTTTCATGCCAGGTAAAAAGAACAGTCCAGATTTGACACTTGCACCTCATGTACCTAGGGTGATATACGGATTCCTACATAGGGGGAGAGGGGTACACGTTTTTAGATGTGTTTTTTTTTTCGTTCAATCTCGTCCATATTTCTGACGATCTGTCAGGAATTTTGCGAATCTAAAACCACGGTCGTCTTCTACGCAATTTTCTCTTTCAAATAAGATCAATAATTGTTGGTCTCAAAGGCACCTAAAGGGGGGGGGGATAGGCATTTTTATATTTTTGGTCTAAGTAATAATAATCTAGCGTGTCTATAAGTTATTCTTGGCAGAAACTAGAATAATTTTGTCCTAAACTAAATGTAAAGTAAATAAAGTAAATAGTAGAGTTTAGAGACACTTGACACGAAAATTGTTTACGGAGTTCAACACTAACGCTTATGTCACTGGGGCTCGTGAACTTTTTGATGGCGTGCCTTTCTTTACCCAATGAGAAAGGAGTACAAGGTGGAACCGGTGAGCCCTTATAATTCTTCTCGGAAGTCACACGGCCCTAACAGAACAACCCGAGTCGCAAGGACTTCAAGGGTTGCAAGATGATCACAAAGCTCGAAGTAGTAAATGATTCGATCACGCAGGATCACTATAGGAGTTGGTTGATTGATTGAATAAGCTTGAGATTGATTGTGTATATTGAAGTTGGAGTGCACAAGCAACAACGGCTTTCTCTAGATCTGTAAATACAAAATATTGAAGTTGGAGGCGGCTAGAGTGATACTCCAAACCTTGGTATAGCTTCTATTTATAAAGAGCTGATAAAAAGGAAGTGGTGCTGACCATTGTAACGGTACAGGGGACCGTTACAACGGTAGGTCAATCGGAGTGGTTTGGAGTATAACGATGGTCACTGTTGATAACGGTAGATGACCGTTACAACGGTTCCCATCACGAAAATCCTCTGGAAGGATTAGCATTCGGTGACGCTAAAACCTATTTTATGCGTCATGGGATTTGTACATGATTTATTTATTCCGTTATCATGGTCACTGGACCGTGACAACGATAGGCCTCACTTAGGTCAATCTCAAGCTTATTTTACCAATCTTACATATACATTATTCTTAATCTTGAGGTAATGTTTTTGCTATCCAGTGTCTTGTGTCTTCATAACCACATCCATGATGTTTGCAGTGTATTAATTCATCCTTGATGTGTAATTACTATTCCTTCACTTGTCATGAACCTGCACAGATTCTCAAGAAAAAAACTGTAAAATGCAATTATGTATGTTTTGCAAATCTAGTCAAACAGATAAGTTGAGAGCTCCCAAAAGCCAACAATAATGACGTGTTTTCGACCTCATCGTTACACAAATATTTATATCTCGTGGTGCAAGTATTTATACCTATACTTGGAAGTATTTTTTACATATGGCACTGGATGACATCTTAAAGTATTAATATCAAGTACTGCAAGTATTTATACCTATGAACTAAAATATTTGTACTTATGTGGTCAATTATTTTAATATTTATACCTATGACGATGGGGAATGTTGATGTGGTGACACGAGTCCCCATTAATTAATTAGAGGAAGGTTGACGAAAGGACGATTAGGAATTGGAAAAGAGAGGGTGTTGATATTGACATAAAATCCAAAAAAATTATTAATATTAAAAAAAATTGTTCAGACCGGTCAAAATTTCACCGGTTTCCCAAATTGGGACCGGTGAGATTTGGACCAGTTTCAAGAAGAGCGGTGAGACTCACCGGTTTTTTGTTTTTTTGCAAAACAGAATATTTTTAATTTTTTTTATTAAAATATTAGAAATGTTTAATATATTTTTTAAAAAATAGATGGAATAAATATAATTTGATTTATTAGAAAGACTATGACAAATAACTTGGATCAATATTTTTCAAGCCGGATTTTTTGCGGCTGTAAGAAAAATTAATATATTTCTTACGTGTTATTGAAAAAAAATATTTTGAATTTGAGTTATTGATCGTGATTTAAAAGGTCACTTCTAGATAATACATAAAATATTGTGATCCTTCTAATACATTTAATTTCTAAAAAGCTGTATCTATTTTGAAATTTCTTTTTGAATAACAATCATTAAATAATTTAAAGTTTTTTTTTTTTAAATAGATACAACTTTTTATAAATTAAATATACTAGAAGGATGACAATAATTTATGTATTTACTTAGTAGTGACTTTTGGATCGGGATCAATAACTCAGAATCCAACTATGTTTTTTTTTCTTTCAATAACACATAAAGAAATATATTAATTTTTCTTACAGTCGCAAAAAAACCAGCTTGAAAAATGTTGATCCGGGTTATTTGTCACAATCTTTCTAATAAATCAAATTATATTGTATTCCATCTATTTTCAAAGAAATATATTAAATATTTCTATTATTTCAATACAAAAATAAATAAATTAAAAAAATCAGTTTTGTAAAAAAAAAAATACAAAACCGGTGAGAATCTCACCAATTTCTTTTATTGAAACCGAAAACTCACCGGTCTCAATTCTTGAACCGGTGAGAAAATAACCGGAAACAAGTTTGAAAACCGATGATATTTTGACCGGTTTGGATAATTTTCGAAATATAGCACAAAAGTGGGTAGAATATGAAATTTATTATTATTTTTATATTAATAAAAGTTTCGAAAAATCCAACTGTAAAATTATTGTTACCAGCACAACATAATTCTAAAGATTTAATTAATATACAACTTTACCCTTATTGATTTTCCTTATTTCAATTTATTTTGCTTCTTTAGTTAGCAATTTTTTTTTAAAATCTTTTGAAAAAAGAAACAACTCACCATAGTTAAGACTATGATAATTCATATTGGTCCGCATTTGTTTATAGTATATAAGAGAAAAAAAATTTAACTTATCTTCCTTTTAACATGATTTTTTCGAAAAATTAGTAATTATAAATCCAAAGTACCAGCTATACTAGAAATTAAATATCATTATTTTTCTTTAATTTCTTTTAAATTAAATGAAAGGATATTTTAAACAAAATATTTTGTTTTATTTGATTATGACAAAACGTTGTTTTTACATATGGCTTAATTTGTTACTTTTAACTTGGTCGATTGTTTTGTTCTTGAAATTTTTATAAAATATGCTTAGTTCATTATCTTGATGTTTGTAATTGCCACAAACATGTAAATAAAATGTGTTTCTTATGATATATAAAATAAAAGTTTGATATACTTTAAATTTCCAATAAAATAACGAAAAAGTAAAAAAAAAACTATTAATTGCTTCTCATTTGAACTTAAATAGCTACGAGGATATTTATGAATCTATTAAAAAAATTAACTAATCTACTAGGGACATTAATTGTACAAGATATTTATTTTCTTTATGGAATTGTCTCTTAAGGAAATTAATATTGCAAAATAGTTAAGGAAAGATGATCAATGTTTGAGAGGTGACAATTGAAGGGTAAATTTGTCCATCAAATTCAAATTTTAAATAATATTGTGTCATCAACAAATTATGTTGTGCGGATATCACTATCCGAAAAGGGATGACCATAACAAGTTACGCATCAAAGTTTTAATATCTTATTTTTCAAGTGTTAATATTTTATCTTTCAAATATTTATATCTATGAAGGTTGATGTTAGAACAATTGCGGAGACTGAAAAAATGGTGACCATATAATTAGTGAGGACTAGAGAAGAAGAGTGTTTTAGGGATTTTAGAATAATAATTAGTGGGAATTATATAATATCTTTTCAAAATAATAATTAGTAGGGACCATATAATATTCTTTTTAGAATAATAATTGATAAAGACTATAGTATATAATTTCTCTAAATAACATGCATAAATTTTTAAAGTACTAGTAAGAATACTCAAATAACTATTCTATATGACTATATCTTTAGGTTGAACTTAAAAAAACAAAAAACAAAAGATTTCCATAACCGGACTATTTTTATCCATGATTCCATCTTTGAAGTATTTATCGGATCTTTTTGGGCCAATTGTGTTCTGAGTCCAAGAGAACGAAGAACATCATTTGTGTTGCATTAATTTGGTTTCCAATGGGCTTTCTTTCTAAAAAAAAAAATAATAACAATAATAATTCCATCACACTGTTGTCCATTATCTTTTATTTAGCAATTTATACATTTTCTGTTCGGCCGCATTACTGTTTTTATGAAAAAAATAATTTAGTTAAACAGAATTTTTTTTTCTCACGAAAACAGTACTTTTTAGTTCAATTTCTGTGTCTATATTCATTCTCAATTAGAGACCGAAAAAATCCTAAGACTGGAAAGATTCACAACAGGAAAAAAGGTATTCCAAAATACAATCTATAGTTCTATACAGTTTATATGGCATCAATATCTATCGAGTAGAACTAGGGTGCTCTTAAGTTCACTAAAGTTTTGGTGAGCTTAACTCCAAAATTCATCAAATCGATTTCAAATGACGAATCCGAACCGTTGAAACCCGCCTACCTTACGTGTGATGCATCTACATGTGAAATTTTTAAATATTCGAATTAATTTAGTATAAAGTCAAGCGGTCAAAATTAGAAGGTTAATAAATTAATTTTAGTGCATTAATTTTTGAATGTTTTTTGACCGCTTGACTTTATACTAAATTAATTCGAATGTTTAAAAATTTCACATGTAGATGCATCACATGTAAGGTAGGCGGGTTTGAACGGTTTGAATTCGTCATTTGAAATTGATTTTATGAGTTTTAAGAGTTAAGCTCACCAAAACTTTGATGAGTTTAAGAGGACGCTAGTTCTACTCATATCTATCTATCCTCGATTCCGATCCAGCGGCTCAGAATCCTCTATCTTTCTTCCTTTTCTTTATAGAACAAAAATTGTGCAGTCTTTCATGCAGTGAACTGTACAATGGTTTTCTCGAAGCTTTAAAAATGATCTGCAGCTTCTTTTCACGTGGAAGCAAGATGTAATATATCCGAGACAAACTCTGACAACACACATGGTAGGACCCGCCGATGCATTTTTCCAAGCACTGGAGGAATGGAACGATTTGGTATGGTGCGATCTTTTGTACTGGACAAATGGAGTAAGCGCTCACCGTTCGATACCATGAGCTGGCGTTTTAAGAGAGAGACGCTAGATCGGTTGAGAAAAACGCAAAGGAATAAAATGGTATTGTATATTTTGCATTTAATTTTTTTTTTAATCTTGATGCTAATAATAAGGCGAACAAAATAAAATCATGCACTCGTCATTTTCGTTTTTCTAAAAATAAATTAAAATAGGAGTCAAGTCTTAAAATTATAAATATAAATAGAATCCGGCTAATATGCTTTTGTAAGTACTTCAGCCAAAAAAATTATTCGAAATGCCGAGTAATATCTTAATAAATTGGTAACATATTGAATTTGTAGAATATCAACTTTTACTATTTTTTATTTTTTTTACTATATTTTATAATTTTTGAAAAAGGTCTTTTTTGACATACCAACAAATGCATCATATGCACAAAATTTTTATTTTTTGACCGCTTAATACTAAATGAATTCAAAAATTATTATTTTTTATATGTAAATGAAGCTTTTTGAAGAAGATCGGTTTGAACAGTTTGGATTTTCCGTTTGAAGATGATCAGATAGATTTTGTAATGAAAACATATGGGTTAAAATGCTACTGAAAGCATACTAGCCGGACTATATCTAAAATTTAAATAAAATTAGTGAATGCAAGAGTAAAATTAGGGCACTCTTATGCTCACCAAAGATTGGTAAGTTTGACTTCAAACTTATCAGAATGGTTTTAAATAATAAATTATTGAAACCGATGTACTTCACAAGTGATACAATTATATGTCAAATTTATAAAATTTTGAATTAATTTATTATAAAATCAAGTGGTCATGAAAAGAAGATTTATAGGTTAATTTCAATGCATTCATTTTTCATTGTTTTTTTTATCGCTTGACTTTATACTAAATTAATTCAAAAATTTATAAATTTGACAAGTAAACGCATCAATTGTGAAGTAGATCGGTTTTAACAATTTGGATTCGTAATTTGAAATAATTCAATAAATTTTAGAGTTAAGTTCACCAAAGTGTTTGATAATCTTACGAACATGCTAATTCTACTTGTAAATATAGTAGTTTAGAACAAGTAAAAGGAAAAAAAGAAAAAGAAAAATAGCTCAATTAGTATTGGGCCTAAATAGTGAAAGGCACACTTTCAGTCAAAGGCGGAATCGTCTATGCCAAGACATTTAGGCCTGAATTATACTTTGAATATTTTTTTTAAACAAAATTGTTACTTATCCTCTGGAATATACAAAGTAGATATGAGAAAGTAATATGAGGTACTAAACAGTAGGAAAATAAACGGGACAAATTTCATAATTAACCTATTTTTGGAACAGTTTTAGCTTTTGCAACATGTGGAAATTCAGCACCCAAGTTTAATTTCAGCTGAAATTGACAAGGTTGGCCTTTGTCATATCGCAATACAAACATTAAAGGAACCTTGATCTTGCATTCAAGAGCTTGGAATCTATATATGATAGAGGAATTATAACCACTTGGAGCTAGTTGTATAGATAAGTAAGATAGGTTGAGGTACATTGTCCATGTTCAAATTAATAACAACATCATATCATTATTCTACAACGTCACATGTGTAAAGTAATTTCTGATTTTATATAAATTTAAGAGAAAAGGTAATGTCCCCCGGTCTACAGTCTTCCAAAAATCTCCGTGTATAAAAGCCTTATTTTTTTAGCTTAGTTCTGACGCGTTTTTAACTGCCACAGCTGCCATAATTTCAACTGCTATAATTTCAAGTACAATATGTATGTTTACAGAATTATATGTGTTTGTTTACAGGATATTATGTGTATGTTTACAGAAGGTGGTCTCCAACAGATGTCACGCGTTTTCAACAGCTGTCACACGTTTTCAACAGCTGTCACGCATTTTCAACAACTTTCACGCGTTTTTAACAGCTTTCACGCGTTTTTATGTTTACAGGATTTATTGAATTAGTTTACATGATTTAGTATTAATGTTTACAGGATTTAGTATTGATGTTTACATAATTAGTTGAAAATATCCGAGGATTTTTGGGAGACTGGAGTTGGAGAACTGTTAGCTGCTTCCTAAATTTAATATGTGCCGAGTTTAACCGGTTCCTATTATAAATTGAACACAATTAATTAAGTTGCTCCAGATCTTTAACTGGGTTGAAGAAAAGCTTATTCTACCCGTTTTCACTTTTCAACACTAAGTCAAGATTGATTGTGCTTCAATTATTAATTTGTAGCGTTTTCTATTTGTAAAATTAAAGGTTCACTTAAAAGTTCAATGAAGTAGCAAAATAATAATTTTTTTTTTTTAAGAACTAAGGGAAGACAAAAAAAAAGTAAAAATAAAACTTATTTGTAATCTCTCTCTGACTCTATGTTTAAAAAATTAATTTGCCCAGAATTCACAATACCCATCACGCTTCACTATTAAACATGCACTTTTTTAAATGGAAAAGTGATTAATTGATTATATTCTACTCCAACGGTCATGAATTTGGAAAGGGAATTCAAATACACCCTCTGATTTATTCAAGTGTTCTGTGCGTTGATATCATGTTTCATCATTTTAATTACAGCAACAAGCATCTGAGGTTAATTATCGGATAAGAGCTATAATAAAAGCTAGCATAGTAGCATGCATTCTTGTCAGATATCTGACAGGTGAGCAATTGACTTTGATTATTCCTTTATGTCAACTCTTAGTCTTAAACCATATTATTTTAATTGAGTTCCTAAATCTCGCAATTTTCCTCCTTGCTTAACCAAAGGTTTAAATGATTCCGATCTCTTACTTTCCCTTTTTGACCCTGTATAATTAATTTTCCGGACAGCAACAAATTAAGTGTTGTTCTAAATGGAAGCATGAGGTTAAGTAATTTCACACATTTTGACATGGCAATTTTTAATTCATACAAAGTATAGACACTAGAGTGAAAACTGTCTTATGCATATTTTGTGCTATGCGTGAATTAAAATCTGCTCTGTTAAAATGTGTACCCAGGCTAAAAAGATTTAGCTTAATTAAGTCATGTAAACATGTTTCGTGAAGGATTCATGACTGTGGGATTTTATGACACAATTTACAAAATTTTATAAATATAGGAAAATAATGGAAAAGAAATTAGGTCAGATTGAATTTTTACATATGGAAATGATGATTTATGTAGTTGGTAAAGTATCTGTCCAAATGGCATAGGAAAAGTATTTGTTGAAGATTACTTGAGAAATATGTTATATGAAAAAAACATCTACAAATGATACTTATTAAAGATATTTTTATTGAATTAAATTTTCCTATATTCCAATAGAAATGGAATATAGATATTGTACAAGTTGAGGGCTCGGTACACAGTATGACGCTTTTGTCCAGCTCGCAGAGGATTTGCAAAAAGAGCCTTCATAAACTTTAAAAAGAAAAAAGGAAACTTTAAAGGGTTTGGAATTGATTCTCAAAACAGATAAAATCATACTTTTTCAGTTAAGAAAAGTTGAACACAATTAGTATGTTTGCAACATAGCGGACAACTGTCAAAAGAAGGAACGATACCTATAGGCTATATTATAGCGCCAAAAGCGCATTCCTTATTCCAATTTATGTAAATTTGGATATTTGGTTTAGCGGCCATATGCTATACATTATTTTTATCCAAATCGATCGTCGATTTATTCATCAATGCTGGTTAGAAAGTTCACTTTTATCAAATTATACATTCATATTCACAATACACTTATATATCCATGGTGACCCCCTTTAACAATTTATTGCGTGTATCTGATATAAATTCGGAGAATTTTTTTCCTCCACATATTTTGCCATAATGTAGTGCGACGTGTTAAGTAAAAATGTAGCAAAACAAAGTGGAGAAAATGGTGGCCACTATTCCAAAACCGACTGGGTGATGATTAATTCAAATTAAAGAAGGTCAAATTGTACACAGCACATGTCACCATGCCGCGAACTTATGTGGCCATCCAAGTTGCTGCCATGTAGGACCAATTCCTTTCAAATATATCTTTGCATGCTATTGTATCTTTTGTCTTCTGTGACCTCCACAGATTGTAACATTGTGTGACGAGTCACCGACCATAGGGACCCACATTCATTGTTATTTCTTATGACCACAACTTGTCACACAGTGTGATATGTTTGTAATTTTTGGAGGGAATCCGGATTCAAGATTGAGTAGTTGTTCCACCTTCCACCAAACCCACTTTAAGGTATCTAGTAATTATAATCAACTAATGCCTTTTAATAAAAAGATAAATATGCATGTGTGGTACTTGTTACATTGCTTCAATGAAGCTAGTCCCCTTGCTGAGTACTAACTCTAAAGTCTAATCCCTTCCTTCTCGTTCAAACCAACACTACATGTGACCTCCTCTGTTTTTTTAAGAAAAGAATATTTTCTTTAAGCACTTAATTAGGTTCAACTCTTGCTTTTGTATGTCCAAGTTATTCATCATCAGCAAATTAACAACCAACAAATTCTTGTCATCTAGCAATTATTTATTACAACTTGTCTAAGAATCCTCTTATTTAGTTGTAAAGATATAATTTTTTTTTTACAAAAATCATTTCTTGTGATAAATTTTACCTTTTGATGATATTAAATTAAAGAGGGCCATATCAAAATAATCCACCGCCCATTTTATTCATCTGTGGAGCGCTTATTTTTCTTTGATATTCTTTAATTTCATAAAATATATATACGTTTCTGAAATCTTATACAATTTTCTTTTCACTTTTAGTTAATGGATCGAGAATAGCTTTTAACAATAATGAAGATTTATTTGACAATATATAACTTCCGTGTCTTACATTACCAGTTATCTATAACAATATTTTGCAAATAAATGGAATCCAATGATAGCTCTTTTCCGTAACACATGATGAATACATCCATCTGTGTTATTAATTTTAACAACTGATCTTATTTTATATCACGATTATTATTTGCTCATTGGAAATTATAAATTTAGAGTTCATTTCATGTGCAATTAAAATGTAAAGACAACAAAAATATTAATTGCAACCTACATATCACCATTGATTCGTTGAATTATTTTATTTTGTACTAAACAAATTTTAATTATTATGTTTTTGGTGCTTACATATGTTGTTTATAGGATAAGTCTAACGTGAATACACATTTTTATGTACATGTATTGTATTTTAAATTACATTCAATTGTTAAAATTTCAACTTAAAAATGTAATAACATCTTTTTAATTGATTAAAGTAAAAAGTATTATGGTAACTTTACTTTTTAATTGATAAAAATAAATAAATTGCATTTAATATATAGAAATGGCGACCAAAGTTTGTGATATAATTTTACTTATATGAAAGATAATTTAATTAATCAATTGTTCAAAATCGTACTTTCATGCACCTTTAATTATTAACAATATATTATTCTGAGACTTATACATATATGATTTACATACAAATTTGGATACATGTGAGAATTATTATTTTTTATAATTGTAGGATAAAATCAACAATCAATGTTTTTTGAATATAATGAAACAAATTTAGTGCTAGCTGTTTATTATAAATTGAAATATCTCTTCATCTCGTATATAGTCATGTAGTTATTTTTTGTACATACATTGGATATATATATCTAGTATCTATGCTAGCACGTGCTATCCCCATGATCATGATCCATGTATAGTGTCTCTGTGCCATATGCATGTGCACCAATAACACCACCGAGCCCATGTCTCTTTAAAATTAAGTATCGTCCTCTCACCGTATTTCCTTCATCTTATATGTAGTCTAACACAAGCCCAATGTTTTCATAGCTATATTCTTTCCTTTCACCATGAGCACACCAAGCTCTCCTTCTCCTGCTTGTATCAATTCCTGGTAGGTGCCTTTTAATTTATCTTCTTAATTATTCGTAATATATTTTCCTTTCCATTTCAATAAGATCTTTTTTGTTTTTTTTGTTTTTTTGCCTAATGGCTACCCCGTGATTACGAACTCACACTTTCATAATATAATTTTGTTTTTAAATATGATGTTAATAGCTAGAAGGAACACATTGAAAACATTAATTAATTCATAACATCAAATGGGCATACAATGCTAGATGATGATGTTAGCTGACGAAATTATTCCAATTAAAGTCAAAACTATTTTTTTTTCCTTAACATATATAATTAAAGCACGCACTACTGAATTGAACAAATAATACTACATTTGCCTAAAAAAATTTCCATGTTCCGGCATTTAATTAACTAGCATTTATTCATCCAAAGGTCGATTAGCGAAGATTCGCTGCGGAGATATGTGTCATACGCAAGCGAGAGTTGCATACAGGAGCTTCTATCAGCCTCCGACTCGAGCCGAGAAATAGGAGATGATGGATGGAAAGTTTTGGCATTTGAAAACGGCGTCGAGATATCAAAAAGACGATCGGGAGCTCTGCACGTCTTCCGAAGCAGGTGGCTTCTTCAGTCTGTCTCGCTGCAACAGTTTATCACAGTAGCCAATGCCATAGACGCCGCTAAGGTACATATATATATACTAATTTTGTGAGCCTATATTACCGAAATTTTTAAATATACCATGGTTCAAAAAAAGATAAATCCAAACACTCTTTTTTTGAAAAATTTCGAATTTTGACACGGCCGCATTCCGAGGGAGCGGCCACCCTGTTTTCAGTTCAAAGTCACATGAGAAAAAGGCAAAAAAAAAAAAAATGGGCCGCTGCCCCTAGATGCGGCCCACAGAAAAGTGGCCGCATCTAGGCGATGCGGTCATGTCAAAATTCGAAAATTTTCAAAACCGGGGTGTTTGGGTTTATCTTTTTTGGGATGATGGTATATTTAAAAATTTCGGCCTATATTACATATATGTTATTTTTTTTTATTGGTTGTACTTTGAAAAATTAATGATATAGCACAATTTTCATGAACGAGTTATTTTATTTGCATCATAGTTGTAATCAGGTGATTAATTATTATTATTATCGTTTCTCATCAATCTTTTTCTTCCTAGGTTTAATAAGGATATATAAATCATTTGATTTTTCTTGATAAGATAGGTTATAAATGAAATCAGGGGTACTATTCGAGAGCAGGTTAATTAGTCACCTATCAAGTAATTTATAGATTTAATTTGAAAGTTCATGCAGCTTTATCAGTTTTTATTTAGTGCTTAAATAATTTAAATTTGCACCATATAATAATACATAATTCATTCAATTTATTATAGAAATGACTAATTAAGCGTGGCCAATTTTAATTAAATTAGATCTATGAAGTATATATCCTTTTTAACTATCGCATTAAACTCGCTGCATTATAAATGTAAAGCTCTCATATTAGGACAAGTGGAATATGTACTTCAGATCGGAAATTGATGCACCTGAAAATATAGGTCATAGATAGATACTTTGCCTAACCATTTAGGTCCTGTCGGCCACCTGCTAAGGAATAGGAATAAAAAATTTTAAACTATTTTTTACTGTTTACTGTGAAAAAAAAACTTCAGTCTGAATAATTTTTTTTTGTCCACGTGAACAGTAATTGCCGAGCATGGCTTATACTCCCTCAGATTTGGTAATTAAAGAGATAAAAATGCTTTATATATATATATAAAAAAAAAGGAACAGACAAAGATAATATAATTGGATGACGGTTTGACCCTAGCTAGCTATATACTAGTACTGTCTACTGTGAGTCTTGGTTTTCTGTAGCTAATATCAACAGTATTAATCATGTCACATGGTATGGCAACAAACGGTCATGAATAGAGGAGGGATCGGATGACACTCTTTTTTGGTGACATCGAATAACATCGTGCATTTTCAAAGTTTTCAAAGTCAACAGTCGATCCAAACCGTTCAACATAATGGATATGTTAAAATGTGCTTGCAGGTCAAATTTTACATTTTTTGGAATTTTTTTACTATTTATTAAGTATTTAACAAAATCGCTATATTCAGACCGTTGAATTTTTGTACCCATCTTAATAAATAGTAGAAAAATTTAGAAAAATGTAAAATTTGATCTGCAAGCACATTTTAACATATCCATCAAGTTGAACGGTTTGGATCGACTGTTTGGACTTTGAAAACGCACGGTATCATCCGATGTCATCAAAAAAGGGTGTCATCCGATCCCTCCTCATATATATATATATATATTTTAAATAATTATTGATATTATTATTACCTGAAAGCCTGTCACAGTGGGAGTGGGGAGTGCGACTGTACATATGCCAATATAACTAGATGCGCGTTAGATGGAATACACAACCTTTTTAGCGGACAAGAGTTCAATTCATTTTAATTAGTAGAAACGATCTTAATAAAAAAGAAATTTGTAGATGAATTCATTTTATGAGAATTTTTAATAAATCTCGATTTACATTAACATCTTGATATTAACGTTGCAAATAAATATAAAATTAGGATTTGAGATTATAATTAGAATAAAACATTTAAAAAAAAACTGCAATATTATGAGGCAAAGAACGAGATGCATGGGAATTATTGTCAGAGTTCTACTGCAACACCTCACGCCTCAACATACAGCTGTCTTTGGTTTATTTGAGTTGAGAGCAGCAGCAAAGGGGCAAACTCGACTTAAAATATCTTCTATTCTGACACTGCTTTGAACTCCTCCAGTTCACATTAAAAATGAACAACCTCTCACCTCTTCTTTAATTGCTTACCCATCGATAAGAAATTAATTATGTCAATTCTCTTTCTATTCACATATGATGAATTGGGGAGTCGTTATATTCTTATTGTATCTCATCTATTTTTTAGCAATTCATAAATACATTTATCTACTAAGAGAAAAAAAAAAAAAAACCAATTGATCATACATTTTAACGCATTATTGTTCTCTGGTGATATATATAGTAGGAAATTAAACATACATGCACAAGGCAGCCATGCAAAACAGCAAAAGGACAGATCAAACACTTGACAGAAAAATCTCTGCACTAAATTTTAAAAAAGGACAAAAGCTTCTCTGCAATATAAGCAAAAATCCAAGCTCTTTCCCTCATTTATTTACGAGGCACATTGGTGTTAGCAAATTTGTCGTCGTGTCACAACTCACAAGTCAGTCCAAGGATAACAACATGAAATTTCGAGCCCAAAGTACAGATAAAAATTCCAAATTATCATTTAGCCTGGTAACATCAGAGATGCCTTTTATATATTGTTAATTCATTTTTAGCACACGACACACACAACTGTGGATGCAATTCCACGTGAAATTATTATCTCATTAACTAACTTTGTTGTGTATGTGTATGTATGCATGAGAGGAGCAGGCGTGCAAAAAAGAATATTAACAGTAGACTGGCATTAGCCCCAAAATTAAAATTGAATAGTTTAACGCACCACGAGTCCCAATTTAGATGCTACACAAGAAAGTGCTAAAATTGTCCCTATAGAAAGGTCTTGATTACTTTCATTAAGATAATTAAGTTTCTAGGTTGGGACCCGGTCTTAGGATCCTATGCAAGTACTTTGTATAAAATAGAAGGCTTTTCTTTACTTATATATTTGTTTAATTATTTATTTTCTTTTCCGTCCTTTGGCTTCTTCTTTTCTTCTATCATTCTTTTTGGCTTTTTCTTAAAGCATGACTTTAAAGTACCAAGCATCTAATTAGATGTTTAATAGTTTTATTAGCTGCATGTTCAATTTTATTGGTGAAAATTTTAGTGTTAATTCTTGCTTTTATAATAAAATCTGCCTCAAATTTTCATCTATAGATCTAGTCTTAATGAGGTACAACTAGCTGGTATACTGTAGATATTTTATCCAGAAAAATGCTAGCCATTCATGCCATCAATTTTCAGATTTGCTAGTGTGTACTCCATAACTCCAATATCCTACTTTCCAAAATGATGCATTATGGTACCGGATTTTGATACCCTTTCAAGGGAGACAATCATAAAATTGAGATTGAAAAGACTAAATAAATAAATTTTATATAATTTTATTTTATGAAAGAGGCTAATAGTGATATTTTTTTTTTACAGAATACAAATGAAAATTTTCAATCTACAGGAGGGAATAGTCATTGTACTATATATTTTTATTTGTTTGGTTTTGTTATTAATAGAAAAAAAATTATTTCCATTTCTTGATGTCATTAATTAATAACCAGATTCGCTTTTGGTGTCTATTGAAATAGTATTATAGACTTGTATTAAATATTTTTAAGGACTAAAGATTGAATACACGATTTTTGGGGTTTTCTTGAATAAAGAAATTGGGAGGTGAGAAAAAAAAGAATGAAAATTTTCAATTTACAGGAGGGATTAGTCATTGTATTATATATTTTTTTGTTTGTTTTTGTAATTAATAGAAAAAATAATAATTTTGATTTCCATTTCGTGGTGTCATTAATTAATAACCAGATTCGCTTTTGGTGTCTATTGAAATAGTATTATAGGCTTGTATTGAATATTATTAAGGACTAAAAAATAAATACACAATTTTTTGGGTTTTCTTGAATAAAGAAATTGGGAGGTGAAGAAAAAAAAGAATGGTTCCTTTTATTTAGCATTGTTTCTGTCTTTCAGAACATAGTGAAACCGAAACAGGCTAGAAAAAGTTCAAAATAACTGAGTTGAAAACTTGAAATGGTCAAACTTATACCAAAAGCACAACAAACCTGTAGGAGCTAGCACTAGATCATGATATGACATGTCAGAATGACAACATAAGTACGAGGAACTTAATTAGACAAGAATAGCTGCAGCACACAGCTAACTGAGCATACATGATGCAAAGGAGGTTTGATTTGTTTGCATGCATGTGAGTGCACATGGCAAGCACTTGCTCAACAAATTCACACTTCACACTGAGAAAAAATTTATTGTTGGACCAGCGACAGCGAGCGACCGACCTTTCAAGTTTGCACCCCCCAATTAAAATTTCATACCATTTATTTGAGTTCAGCTGTTAGCAGATGGTCCTACATTTGTTCAAATTTATTTCCAATCTGAATTTGAGTACTTATGTAGTTGTCTTTATGTGACGCATATTTAATTGAGTGGCGGTCTATGCAATTCTGAAGGGAAGTCGATATCACATTTACCAATTATAAAAACGGTCAATTAATTGGTCATACAGTATCTGTCTGTACCAGTGGTCCAGTACCATTCTGACTACTGACCTAATGCAAGCTGGTTACTTGGCAGTTGGCACAGTATGTATTAATATACTTTTTTTTCTGAAGGTATATATTATACTTGTTGTGGAAACTCAATTGTTAATTTTATTTTTATCAAAAATTGTCAATTCATGATTACATATGAAGCTTAACTAATACAAATGATTTTATTAATGTTTTGACAACAGCAATGGGATCCAGATTTGGTGGAGGCCAAGTACATAAAGGACCTAGGAGAAAATTTGAGCATTATCCACCTTAAATTTGGCGATGCCTCCAAACCCTTATTCAAGAAGCGCGAATTTGTTGTTTATGAGCGCCGAGAGACCATGGATGATGGTACTCTGGTAATTACTATACCTCATTTTTTCTTCCAGATGTAACCTTTGTTAGTAGTTTCAACATCCAAAAATGGAAAATTGGAAAAAATATAACTAAAAACCATGCATTTATGAAAAAGCAAAGGTATTCTCAAATATTTGTTTGCTTACGGATACATTTCTAAATTTTTTTTTTCGGTTAATAAGGTTTCCTATTCAGTTCTGTTTTACCTATACCATTAGCAACGGAGACGTAATGGATTATCATTTTGATCTTCTAAAAGAAATTATTTCTTTATCTCTATGGTTAGCAATATTTTCTTAAATAACAAGAGCAAACGAAAGAAATATTAGCCAAACTGGTATGCATTGCATATTAAAACTCAAAATTTGAGGAACCAGTACCAATGTACCATCACTGAATTACAGTCACCCGCTAAATTAGCCTGCATACATAATAAAGGAGTGTTTTGTTATGTATGTAAATGAAGGTAGTGGCAGTGGCATCTCTACCAAAGGAGATAGCAGCTGGATTGCTACCAAAGAAAAACAACTCCATAAGAGGGCTATTATTGCAGTCTGGATGGGTAGTTGAGAAACTTCAGGATGATTCATGCATTGTCACATATGTTGTTCAGGTATATGTTTATAATCTTTCAATATAAGATATTTATTTATTTTTTCATGAAAAAAGTACAGTATTTGGAAGCCAGGATTTCTTTGAATGATATCAGTCCATAATAGCGAGCATACATAGTGAGAACTGGTACGGTACTAGCTCGTAAAAGTTAATTGTAAAGATATTTGTAAATTAATTTTGGTCCAGATTTAATAGGTACCAATTAGAGGTGTTCATTGGGTCCGGTTTATTCGGTTTTGAACCGAACCGAATTAGTTCGGTTCAAACGGTTCGGTTTGTTCGGTTTAATGGTTCGGTTCGGTTTGCTTTTTAAAACCGAATTATAACTTCGGTTCGGTTCGGTTTGAAAATTTTCATAACCAAAATAACCGAACCGACCGAACTTTTATATAATATGAATTTGATCTGAACCGCTCCGGTTTATTTCTTAATCAATTGCTTTAAATTCTTGGTTTATTTCTAAATATCTTAGTTTATTTCTTAATAATATACTTCGGTTCATTATAAATCAATTGTTTTAAATAAAAAAATTAATATATTTCGGTTTGAACCGAACAAACCGAAATAAAACTTTGGTCCGGTTCGGTTCGGTTCTATTTTTAAAACTGAATTATAACTTTGGTTTGTCAAGTTCGGTTCGGTTTCAACTGAACCAAACCGATGAACACCCCTAGTACCAATCATAAGGGATTTAATTGCGTCAGTTTAGCTCAAATCAATGAGATTAACGCAGTACGGTAACAAACCATTGAGATAGTGCTTGCCAAAATTACCACATGGATAACCTTAACACAGATCTTTATTTTCAAGTGCATGTTTAAAACTTTTTTTAATTATCTTTTACATTGCAGCTAGATCCGGCTGGATGGTTGCCAAGATTCTTCGTCAATCGGCACAACACAAAGCTGGTCATGATCATAGAGAATCTTAAGAAATTAGCACAAGACTGTCCTACCAGTAAAGCAATCTGTGAAGATAATTAAGGAACAAAAACCGATATAAGTTTTACCTGTATATGAGTAAATACGCTATATTTTAAGCTTGTTTTGATCCATGCTGGCTAGCGATCATAGAATAGAAAAAATAGCTTTATTTTTCTATTTTTACTCCCAGCATATTAACTAAAGTCCGGTTGTGATTTATTTTTTATGTTTGATCCTCTGACATGTTGGCTGGGCATTAAACTATATACAATTGATACCCGAGCACCAAATAATTAAGCAAGGTTGGAACACATAAAACCAAAGAAAATGAAAAAAAAAAACATAGTTCAAAAAATTGGAATCGGAATCGGAATCGAATTTTTGACCGCCGAGTCAGAATCGGATGAATCGGCCAGAATCAGAAGAATCGGATCAGTAACTCGGGTATTTTTGGCAGAAGCCTTGTTTTGTAGCCAAAAAATAGGAAAAAATTGATAAAAATAATTTGTAAAAAACTATGTTAATTAAGACAATATTACACTCACATAATCCACTAATTATATAATGTATTACAAACATTACAAATATAAGAATTGGATAGATAAATATTTATATAAAAACATAGATGATTAATATCGAATCATTCGAGATTATAGTTGAAATTAAACACGTGAAATATTTGAAAAACATAATATTATAAAATTTATAAATATCGATTTATTATAAATTCTAGAAGTATGGTTAAATAAATATTTATATACGTATATATATTCTAATCGATTCGAATTTATTAAACAAACTTGATATTTAAAGGGGACTTAATGTTAATAAATAAACTTATTTTTATACTATTCCCTTTGCCTCCCGTCGGAATGAATTCACACCATATACAACCATGTATGAATATTTATTTATTTTGGAAAATCTCAACCGTTCATTGTTCAATCAGCACAAATTAAGACTTGTTTCAAATTAAAGAATTGAAATTAATCAAATCTAATTTTCAGTTCAGGTCCGCCCAAATGCCTTAACCCGATCAATTATAACCTTTGGATTACATCTAGCACGAATCCTGAAGCAATATCATCCTTTGATCTTTGAAAACATTTGAAATTGGAAAGTTAACTCCATTTAATAAAAATTACGGGTCCACAGATCCTCTCCTTCTCTTCGTTCTTCTTCTCTGTTTTGCGCAAGGAGGCAAAGCCTCCCTCTCCTCTCTTCTGTCTCTTCTCCCTCTCTTCTCTCCCTCCCAATTTCCTGCACCGCCTACGAGAATCGGACAAAACTCGCACAGGTTAGTGAGAATCGGACAAAACTCGGCGGACTCGGCGGGAAAAATCAGAAAATCGGCCGATTCCATCACTGTAAAAATCAGCCCGATTCGGTCCGATTCCAAGTTGACTCGGAATCGGCCGATTTTTTGAACTATGAATATAGAGATCTAAAAAAATCACGGCACGATACGGTTTCGTCAAGGCATATGCAGGGGCGGATCTAAGGCTTAGCCAAAGGTGGCTAAGCCACATCTATAATTTTAAAATTTTAATTGTACGTGTAGAAATTTTATTGAATTTTTTTTTTAAACTCTTTATATAGCTATGTTACCCTGACACTCCTAGAAAGTCATCGTATTCGTGTTCGACACGTATCCGACACCGACACGCCTCTGACACGCGTACGATACGTATCAGACATGCCAATGGGCGTGTCCCTACCCTCTTGACACGGTCTCCGACACCTGGTTGACCCCTGCCGACACGACTTGAAAATTTAGATACAGAGGGGATACGCCTCAAGAGCACCTGTGAACCGCACGTGGACCGAATCCATTTCAATTTTTGCGTGACTGCAGCGAAATTAGGCAAAATTCAATGGCTGCACCTGGATTCGAACCCAGGTTATAAAGTGACCAACGCTGCACCTTTACCACTGGAATACAACAACTTTGTTGTTATTACGTATTAGCTTATTATATATATAACTTATATTGAATACTTATTCAGAATTTTTTATATTTATTTTATATAATACAAGTGATGAATTAATAATATAATTAAAATAATATATAATAGCCGTGTCGTATCCTCTATTTTTGAGAATTGCCGTGTCGTGTCCGACACGATACCTGTACCCGTATCCATGCAACATAGTTATATAGTCAAGCCACCCTTAATAAATGACAAATATTTAGTTGTAGTCTAGTGGTTAAAGTTTTATTTTATGGTTAAGATGTATTGAGTTCAAATACCACCCACTATAATTATGTATTTTAATTTTTAGCCACTCCTATTAAAATTTTCTAGTTCCATTCTTGGGCACATATGTCTGTTACGTGCTATGACTCGCGTGTCTTGTGTCATGACCATCTTTCAAAAATTTGGCACGACAAGACACATCATGCAAAAGATTTAGTCACAACACAACACGTGTGGTCACGTATAATTAGGATCGTTAGATCTTAATCGAATAGTGAATCATGAATAAACTAACTTAAATTATGAAAAAAAAAAGATAAATATGACCAAACTTGACAAGTCACGTTTGGACACGTTACGTCATGGCGTGATTAACGTGCTTTGACCATTCACGTGCCATGACCATCCTTCCAAATTTAGTTGCCGTACGACACGACACGTGATCCAATTCACGGTGCATATTCATATACTTAGTAGTTGATCTTTTTTTTTTCTCCTAACAAATCAATGATTCTTCTAAGTGGAGTAGCGAATCAGACTGTCTTTTTTTTATTTCTTTCTTTTACACGAATTAGTCTGAACTGACGTTTTTTTCCATACAGTTTTCTTCTACTGGACTGTGAATTAATTCAGGGGTAGGCACAAGTATAAAATACTATTGCGTCTAAATTTTTTTTTGAATCCAGGAGTAGGCAAGTGCCTACCCCTGGATCCATTTGGATCCGCCACTGAACGCATGGATGAAGAAGGTTGATGCAGGGATGCGGGGTCCCCACTACTTCATTTGATGAAGGTTGACGTAGGATTATTGAGAGCTGAAAAAGGGTGATCATATCCAGTTACGTATGCAAATATTAATATTTTATTTTGCAAAGATTACTTTATTATATTTTAGTATTTATACTTATGAATGTTAATGCAAGATGAGTATGACAACTAAAAAAGGAGACCATATAATGAGGACTATGATACAATTTTTCTTTAATGTTGCATAGGGAATAGAGGGGGACAAGAGTATGGGGATAATTATAATTATTCATTAAAGATCATGGCAATTTTACCATAAAAATTTATCAATCTATTTCAAAAAAAGGTTGCAAATAATATAGAAGGTTCGCAAAATAGCTTTGTAAAACAATATCACAAGATAACAGTTTCATTGTATGAGAGCAAAAAAATAAATAAAAATAAACTCACTACACAAAAAAGCACTCAAAATTAAGTTTTTTTAATTTCGTCTGCTCAGAGTAGTCATGACTGTACAAGAACCTGTACAATACGTATGTTCAACAAATCTTCAAATATAGGTAAAGTATAAGGTCATACAAGAATAACAACAAGCTAGATATATTGTACATCTTTACAATCTCCTATTGGGAACTCCATTTAGAGCAGGACTATTACTTGGGCTCAATTCTATCATAAGTTGTATCACCACTATAATCAAACCGCCTATCAACTTCATATGGGTGTCGAACAGGGGTCGTGGTAGACCCGGCAACACTTAAGGAATTAGATGTTGAACTTGGATCTACACCTGCCTGTTGCATGATCTTCTCTATCTCATTAACGACCTCACTCATTGTGGGCCTGTCAGCACTGGTCTCATCCACACATCGCAGTGCCAAGCTGATGTACTGCTCGAATCCACCGACTGAGGTTGTAAAACCAAGTGATGGATCAAGAAGGTTTTTTAGGTTGCATAGATCCTTTGACCTGTCAAAAAGATTTTGGACTTCTCTGACAATGTACCGGCCACGCTCAAGGGGCTTCTTGCCAGTAATTAACTCTAGAAGCAAGACGCCAAAGCTATATACGTCGCTTTTATTGGTTAATTGTTGGGTCATGTAATATTCCGGGTCTAAATATCCCTGCAAAAATATAAACAAGAGCAATCATCAGATCCTTAATTTTGAGATTAATGATCTCTTATTAATGAAGAAAGCAAGCAGAATTGGATATTTTCTTCATGCAATCCCCGACAAAATATCTCCTCCTTTACAAATATTGAGATAAATAATAAATAATAGGGTTACATAAAGTTAAGTGGAGAAGATAAGAGGATGGGATAACTATTTCAGCAACAAATATATTTGACAACTGAGACAAGTCGTACAGCACTTATCACATTATGAAATCAAAATTATAATTTTAACTTCTCCAGTTTTTAGATAGTCTGTATCAAATGAGGTACAACTTGAAAACTTATTCGTCTTCCATTAAGTGGTTTAAAAAACAAATGATTAAGATTTATTGACATTTGATTTGAGATCAAATTTGATGTAAGGTCTATGTAAAAGAACACATCTATATTTTAGTTCTTGACAAACTATGATGTGGATTCTCATGGTTGTCAATTTTGTCTATTTTCATTGTTATCCTACTCCCTGGGAGGACATCATCTTGATGTTTCTGTTTCTCTGATATGGAGGAAGCATGAAATATTGTGATGATAAACTAGTAAAATAAAACAGAGAAAGAGAGAAATAACAAACCATGGTGCCTTTGACTTGCGTTGTGATCAGACCTGTACCATCAACTCCATGAGATTTAGAGAGGCCAAAATCGGAAACCTTAGCATTCAAGTTTTCATCCAACAGACAATTGCTTGATTTTATGTCTCGGTGAACTATTGGTGGGTCTGCCAGCTCATGCAAATATGAAATGCCCTTCGCCGCACCAAGGGCCACACGGAGCCGCCGTCTCCAATCCAAATGGACACCAGATTTTCCTATATAGACAAATAAAAACATAAATTAATTAAAAATTGCCTCTACAGTATTGTTGGTATATTTTATAAATGTAACTAACAGCATACAAGATTTTTTTTTAAATTAATCTATCAATAAGGAAATTCAGTATTAACCAACAAAATATAGAAAATTCAGTCAGAGGCCCAAAATCTAATTGCATTTTGTTCTGTCAACAAAGGAGCTGAAATCAGCCAGTACTTTTACTATAGAATCAAAATTTTAAACAAGGCATACCTGATAAACTGTCCTTGAGAGTACCATTTGGCACATACTCATATATCAGCATCTGTTCACCTTTATCAAAACAAAATCCAACCAGACTGACAAGATTTCTGTGATGAACTCTAGAGAGAAGTTCAATCTCTGTCCTGAACTCATTACTTCCTTGCGATGACCCCTCTTGTGCCCGCTTCACTGCTACCAGCTGCCCGTTGCCAAGTGTACCTCTGTACACCTGTCAATACCAAGAGGAAGAAATGAAATCAAAGATTAATGAGATGCTATGAAATAGTAATAAAGACCACTGTTTCCCACCGCCTTAAGACCTTTATGGAACTGGGTAGTTAGTTCAAAACTAAGTTTTGATGCTGCTTTGCAGTGTTCAGTTTTTCATATGATTCAGTTGCTGCCCAGTGGTATAGTATTGTTATGTTTGACTATTGAATCTACCATTCATTTAGCCCTCATCTTGTTATAATTCATAAAATGTCCAAATGGTACAGAATGGGTAATTACCAAGCCATAACCTCCGCCGCCAATTTCATTCGTTTCAGCGAAGTTATTGGTGCATTTCTTGACCTCTTCAAATGTAAACATTCTTGCTCCCTTCAGCTGTGGGATGCTGCCACTGCTCTTTGGGTCCCACGAGGCTACCAACAAAATAATTAAGTAAAATTTGTGTTTTGTTGAATGTATCACTACAACGGAAATGCAATTTTGCGAGTTTGACAGTTGCAATCTCTAGTAGGACCCTTTTTCTTTGGCACGGTCTTATTTTCTAGGATTTTCACTATCTATGATTCTACCACTGAATTAGAGTTTCATAAAGGTTGTTCCCTCCTGATTTTACAACTATAATAAAAACAAACAGAAAATAAATCAATACCAAAAGATTGGCTTTTCTCTTCAGGCCGCGTGGTTTTTTTCCTTCTTACAATAAAAATGCAAAAGCCTATCAATCCCAAAAGAAGAAGAACACCAGCTGCTACTCCAATAATAATTGGTAGTGATTTGTTGTTTGATTTCTTCGATGATGGAGCAGGTACTGCATGACAAAAATAATTAATTAAAATTGGTTTTATAGTGATTAAGACTCTGCCTGTGTAGTTTCTACACAACCTGTCAGCCTATCCAAAGCCAGAAAAAAGGAGGGTTGTGATAGGCGTGGCAAGCCAAGGTAAAATACAACCTTTTTATGGAAATGAAACCCTCACTCTGGTTGAGTTTCATTTCTAGCTACCCCAACTTGTTTGGGACTAAAGGCTTTGTTGTTGTTTGTTGTTGGTTTTATAGTGATTAAATAAATAGCTAATGACTGACATATATTTGAATGGATGTTTGGAACAAAATCACACATGCTTAAGGTCTGTCATCCCAATACCTTAAACCAAGACAACGGAGCATTTGGCAAAGCATACAATACCAATAGGCAATTTTTTTTTTTATAATATATTTTAAAACTGTAGTAAACAAAATCGGTTCGTAAAACAGTGAATGCAAATCAGCATAAGTACAACAGAACGAGAAGTATATATTTCAAATGTAACCGTCCCATATGTTATTGACTTATTCTTTACATTTATGTCAGTCTGATGTGTATATACTAATCAAATTCAAACCAATAAAAAAAACAAGCAGAAGTTAAAAGTTCATACCATTAAAAGCAGAATATTGCTGCCCGAGGAAAAAGTATGGCCCGAAAACAGACGGAGGCTTGTAAGTCTGATTACTTAAAATAAACCCAATTCCCGTCACATCCTCCAGACTAAAATATGTCTTATTGGATGGGTAAACTCCCAAGCTCATCTCAAGATTATTATTTGAATCCACAAAAACATTCTGAAGTGAAATTGAATCCACTGGCAACCGAAACTCTACAAACTTATCCTTCAGGCCTTGCTCGAGTATTGTGTAGTATGTGCTATTGCTGAGGTCTGAGAAGGAAGGTGACCTGAAGAAAAGAGTCCCAGTGTAGGGAGAGGCACACTGGCAGTTTGGACTCAGATCTTGACCACTCAGACAGGTTGGAGGTAGAGTTGTGCATTTCTTAGATGTGTTGTATGAGGGGGATGCAGATACGGTCATTTTGCAATATGGGATGTTGTTCCCCTGAGTGCACACCGGGTTCCCTACCAGTCTGAAAAATGAAAAATCAAATAGGTATTTTTCTTATAGTTGTAGAAGATCTGGTAACAACTTCTTATTAAAACAAAGTCAGGTAGGTCACTGATGCTTTTGCCCACCATTTTTAGGGTTTAGTTCATGTGATCTCTATTGAAACTAGTTGCTATCAAGTGATAGAATCGGTGCCAATCTTGGATGGACATGGCTGTCAGACAAGCATGGGAATAGCTGAACTGACTTGAACATCGATTGAGTCGGGATAGTTTAATTATCAGTAGAATACATATGTTAGAGATTTCATTAGTGAATCAGCATCATTGCTTGAATAATAATGGGGACCAACTAATAAATTTGAAGCAGCTGCTTACATTAGTTGTTTAGTGTATCCACCACCAACGGTCAATGAGTCAATTTTGTTGTTCGTTAGATCAATTAATTGGAGCTGATTACTATAGGCTGTGCCAATATTTAGCGTTCCATTGAATCGGTTATCCCTAAGCCTCCTGTAAAGCCAGAAAATAATAAAGTTAAGTATGAGACCCCATGCAATCTTTTTGCAGCTAGAAATTTGTATTTGCAAATTACTTAATACTTATGTCAGAGATTGAAACCATAAAATACTGACAGAGTTTGAAGTGGAGAATTGCTGAACAGAGACTGGGGCAACTCCCCTCCTATTTTCAGGTTCTCAAGGTATCTGCAATTTTTGTAGACTTGTAGTTAATATATTTTTATATAAAACTGTAAACATGTCTTGAAGTACATAAAGGCTCCGTGAGTTTGTGTGTGTGTGAGAGAGAGAGAGAGATAGAGATTCCATGGCAGTCCCTGCCAAGATTTCAAAAATAGAGAGAGAGAGATGCATACAGGGAAGTTAAAGATGGCAATGAAGAGAACCATAGTGGTACATCTGATGAGTCGAAAGAATTATTGCTCATGTCCCTGAAAATTTAGAACTATTTGCTAAGCTTGATGACCAGAAATCACTACTGGGATTATACCACCTTCAAATAAATAGAGGCTGGTGTATCATTTAATAGATAGCGCGATTACGGACACCTTGCACTGGATCAATGAGAAGTAACAAGTGACAGCGAATGGCACAAGCAGCGAAAAATTTAAATGGTCTAGCGGCTTAGACCATAGAATTTGTAATTTTATTTTCAGCAGGAGTTTCGTGCCATTCGATAGTAGTTTGAAGTTTGAATTTTAATGTAACCTATTGTACTCTTTTGATCATTTGATCTTTTCTTATCAATATAATTGTTGGCGGATACCCGCTAACATTCAAAAAAAAAAAATTGTACAGAGCAAGCTGGGTTCATATTAGTGTCATAGAAAGTTGAAATTTGATAAGAAGATTTTCTTACACAAAACTAAGAGAAATCATTCCCGTCAGATCTGGCAATGCTCCATTTAGCTGATTGTTGGCCAGATGCCTGTTTTCAAAAATAAAAACATAGTGATAATGACAAACCATTCATCAAAAAGAGTTGAATGATAACATGATAACATGCAGACTTAACATTCCACATTATGGAAGGTATTTGTTTTCAGTGTAAAGAAAAGACCCTGTGGCTTACTATCCAAAACCCAAAAATGAAACTATATTTTCATTAGTTTGAGGCTATGGTGATATGCATATTACGGAGCCATCCGTGCTATGAATTCATGTGATATGCATATTACGGAGCCATCCGTGCTATGAATTCATATCTCCTTTTTCAAAGTCCAAATAGTTGGTCTGAATCCCTTAACATGTCTCCATATAACAATGTCCTTGGTGACCAAATTTTACATTTTCAGAAATTTTTACTACTTTTTTAAATAGGTAGAAAATCACTCGATGTAAAGATTATGAACCATAAAAAAGCAGTGATTCTCAACCTATCTAAAAAAAAATATTAAAAAGTTCTAAAAGACGATGAACTTGGTCTCCAAGTACTTTTTCATATGGAGATCATGTTAAGTGGTTTAAATGGACTGTTTGGGCTTTGAAAATGGAGATATAGATCCATAGCACAGGCTGATCTGTAATATCATATCACCATAGCCTCACACTTTCCAAATGCATTTTGATACTGATAGTGTTGTTCTGGCAAAGTAATCAAACTCTTATGATGGCAAACAACAAGATGGAAATCGTAAAATAGCAATGAAAAATGCCCTTGTAAACTTCATAGAAGAAAGCAACTCACATTTCTGAGAGCTTTGTAAGCACACTGAGGTTGGCTGGTGCTGGACCTGTTAATGAGTTTCTATCCAATCGCCTGTCTCGTACGAAAATAAAATGACTTCAAATTTATGAAAAATTGTAAAATTACTAGCAAAAGGCAAAGATTAACAATAAGAAAAAAAAATGCAATTTATGCTGATACATTTCCTCTTTTGTTTGTTGGAAGTTACTTGACCATATTATTACTTGCTTACAATATTTTTGATAAAATATTTGCTTAAATATAAACTGTGAATAATCTCAAGTAACCTACTAGGAACAAAATACCAACAAAGGGATTGTAATGGAATTATTTTATGAAAAGGAACTCATTTCCACCTGCTTCCATTATCTTATTGGAACAACATGTAATTGTATTGGGATTACAAACAAAAGTTTGACAGTACAGACCTGATGGAAAGGGATGAAACATTAGCAGAAGGCACTGAATTATTTGCCAAAAAAAAGTTTAAACAGCTTAAATAAATGCATACTTACAAGACCTCTAGCGTTTTGACTAGGCTTAATGTAGAAGGAATGCTTCCATTTAAGTTATTGTTGTCAAACAGCCTGAGAAAAATATATCAAACATGAAAAAAAAAGACCACACTATAATTTTAATATACTTTAGCACTGTTTTTGGTCCTATCAAGATTTGCGGCTGGTATGTTAATGCCTGGTACTGAACCTGATCTGTTTACTCACACTGAAAAAGACACCAATTGAAATTTGTTTAAATTATCTGCTTAACCCTAATTTCTTCATAAGATCACAAGTAAGCAGAAAAGAAATAAACAAGCAACAAAAATGCAATTGATATTTGTTTACATTAAACTTCTATACCTAATTCCTTCATAAGACTGCAAGTAAGCATAGAAGAAATAATAAGCAAAAATAATGACAGTGTTTGATCAAAAGCTTGCACAGACAAAGTTTGCTTACACATGTATAAGCGCCATGTTTGAGCTAAAAAGCTTGCTTGGAATGGAACCAGACAACTTATTAACTCCGAAATGGCTGCAATCCAAAAACCAAGGTTAAAAATGGAAATTTCGAAACATAAGGTAATTAATTAGGTGGAAGAAATTTTTATTTGGCATACAAGTGTTTTGTATGTGTTAACAAGTCAAGTCCCGGATTGGTGGAATCAGAGACCGGTATGGTACCGGTCAGTTGGTTATCTGCCAAGTCAAGCCAGTATAGCTTAGAAAGGTTTCCAATAGTTGCAGGGATCCTTCCAGAAAATTTATTCGAGTTTAAGGATCTGTATACAAAAGTAGAAAAAAATATATTTAGGCACATATAAAATACTTCTCAACAAAAAATGAAAATTTCATCAGCGCGCTACAAAACTACAAGTATCATGTAGGCATGCATCTGTCCTATGAAGAACATACCATAGAAAATTTTGGAAAACATCACCTATACCACCTCCCGATCTCTTCTAATTACTCAGAAAAGTTGCCAAAATTATGCCATCTCGGTGTCTCATAGATGTACAGAGAAATAGCTAATCTGGAGGGTAGTTTAGGAATATTTTGTAGACAACCAGAAAATACAAGAGTCTACAGGAGAATGCTACTTACAATTCATGGGTACTTGATACATTTTTTTTTCTTCTTTAAGGGGTATTAAAAATATTTTTGAGGTTTTTTCAAGGTCACGCATGAAATTAAAGAAAAGGTATATGAAGGTTCTTACAGAGAGACCAGGTTTGATAGTTTGCCAATCTCAGCCGGTATTTCACCAGAGAAGCTACAACCAATCAAAATCCTGAAAAAAAACAACCAAGTTAAATAAACAAAGCGGTTGGAAACATACAAAATTACAAACCAACTAATAATATATGTTTTGTACTTTTTGTTAGGGTTATTTTTCACACAACATATCTCTGTGGCAATTCGTCAAACACTGGAGTAGCCCAAATACCAAGCTCTTTCTCTTTCATCAGTGGTAAGACCAGACAAGGCAAGCGCTCTCTCTCTCACAAAAATCCTCTACAGTATACACGTAACGTATAGCATAAATTTTCATCATCGATCAATTTAGGCTGATTTGGGCCTGAAAACCCAACATCTGTTTTCTCTAATATACTCACAAGGTGTGTAATTGTTTCAAATTCCCGATAGCTGATGGTAGCGACCCCGTCAGTCCTGGATTGTAAGACAAATCCCTGTACACCGAATGTAGAGAATCACATAAATTACAATAAATAAAAGGGAAAATTTCAGATTTTGATCCTCAATTTAAAAAAAAAAAAAGTGATTCTTGAACCTTCATTTCCACCGACTTAATCAATCAAATTAGTCCTTCTAATTTTCAAAATAGACTAATTCAGTCATTTCATCAAATTTTTACTGATGTAATTAGCTTATTTGCCACGTGGATTTCGGTTTATCACTTGAATACGAACCAGGTGCAAATAAAAATTAAATCAAAGTATTTTTCAAACTTAGTTTTGTCATAAGCTTTGCAATGGTCATTATAAATTGATTGCAACAATACTAAATAATTATTTTAATTTTTGTTGTGCAACATTATAAAACAGAAATATGTATGAAACTCTCATTATAATTATTCATATATGATAAAAAAAAGAAAAAAAGTTCAAGCTTACTTCTAGTACAGTAAGCTTCGCTCAAAATAATCTTTTGTTTTGTTGTAGTTCATGTGGCAGTCCAAAATACACATGGCAAATAAATTAAATCAATTATGTCAGCAAAAAGTTTGATAAAAAAAAAGGACTAGTTTAATTTTTGTTTACAAAAGAAGTTAAAAAAACCAAGTTGATGTGAATTGAAAGTTTAAGAATTAACCTAGTTTTTTATTAAAAAGTTTTGAGGATCAAAATTTGAAATTTCCTAAATAAAATAAAACATCTATATTCTCATGGGACGGCGAAAGTAAATTCGTTGTTGTGGATAGCTTACAGTGTTTTTAATTCTTCCAAATTTTGAATGTCTCCTCCTGATAATGTGCCTGTAATACCTATGCTTGACAGTGTTCTATGAAAAACACAGAAACATAACATGATTGCATGAATAGGCATTTTTTTTAATGGAAGCAAAAGAACTTTCCACAAGTAATAAAGACAAAACATATATTGCAGATTTACATTTCAGTAACACGGCTGGTGCTGGTACTGCAATTGATGCCGACCCATTTAGCACCGCATGGGTCAGTCCCGACCCAGTTTGATGGAGTGTTCTGCCATTCACTTTCAAGTGCCATTAGTGCAGCACCTAAATACAAAATTTTTGAAAGACAAATTATATATAAATTAGAAAAGTACTTGGCCTAGTTTTTTTCTTAATTTATTTTTTTTATCGAAAACTATTTTTCGTGTAAGAACTAAGAAGCAATTATATTACTAACCTTTCTTCCTCACAAAAAGAACGAAAAGAAAATTCATTTAGTTAGATTTAGGTTATGATAAATTCAATTCATGCAAGGTTCAGATGGTGCAAAGCAGGACTGGTTAAGACTTTTCAAACATTTAAACCAAATAAACATAAACCAAGCAAAGGAAATGGAAGAATCGCCTATGACTATGAGTGGTCACCATTATGTCACCTGTACTTCTAAGAAGCACTTATAGTAATTAAATATAAATTAAAGGAAAATTGAGAAAAATCTGCTGATATAAAAACCTCTAATTCAACTCAAAATTGAGAAAATCTGCTGATATACCCACCTCTAATTCAACTCAAAATTGAGTTGTAAATTAAAGGTCAAACGAAGTAACCAACACGAAATGCAAACTTTTCTAAATAATCATACCAGAAAGCATACACCGAAATAAAACAAGCAAGCAAGAACATGCATACCATCGTTCAAGTTTGTATCTCCTTGGGCAAAGATAATTCCGACTAAAATACAGAGCAAAATTACCCAATGTGATCCTCTCAAGGTTTCCTTCCATAATCCCATTTTCAATAAGTTGCGAATGTTTCTCTGTATTTCTCCTCAAATTTCCTGAATTTCTTTCTTTTTTATCTCTGAAGATCAGCTCTTCTTCTCCTCCATGACTCAGTTTGACCCAGTATGCATATGGAGAATGATACCTTGCAAGTGGGAATACATGCACTTAATCCAACTGTTAGTCGTCTACCGTCTCTTTCTCATCTATAAAATAATTATATATGGGGTCACCAACAGTGTCCCCGGTTTCGTTTCTAAATGTTTTGAAATATATCTTTTTTTTTGAAAAATAGTGGTATTTTACCACCGATTTTATTGAAATCAAGAATCATAGCATATTTGACTTAGTACCTAAAATTGGTACTAAAATCAAATATGTCAAGTCTGTACAGCTGTTCAAAACATAAGCAAAAACAATAGAAAAAACCAAAACATCTTAACATGTCCACAACACAAGAAGGCAACAATCCTAGAAAAACACAAAAACATCATAACATGCATAAAACTAAGTATTACAAATCTAATAAGTCTTCATCCTCTTCCTCGACGCCAAACATTGGAAATGGGGGGTTGCCAACCCCAGAATCCTGCATCAGGAGGTCCAAAGTTTGGGTCGTGTCTGAGCTTCTTTTCTCTTCCAGCAGAAAGAGACGTGTCCGAAATTTTTTTTCTTACCACCCCATAAAATTCGAATTAAATAAATACCACTCGAATATTCTGTTTTCAGATTCCGCTACGAACTCGGACCGAATCTGCGGATGAATCATCAACCCGTTTGCATATTGGACCTGCGGACTGATCGGGTCGCATATTGGGTCTGCACATGCATCCGTGCGTATACTGAATCGGCTCACTGATCCGTTCGCACCCGTCTGCGTTCCGACCCGTTCGACCATTTCCGAATTTTAAATTTTTAACGGGCGTGTGAACTCCAGCTGCTCCATGCCTTTTCCGAATTTGAAATGAAATGGATATCTCCATTTCAGCTGTTAAGCATTAAATGAAGCGGTTAGAAGATAATTGTTTTTTTTTTTTTGGTAAAAGTGGAAATATTCCACCAATTTCATTGCGAAACTACAAAGTTCATACAAAATTAGTGCAAAGCACCGAATATAGATCAAACTAGTGGAACCTCAACCACTAAGAACTACCATTCACAGAACACAAAACATAAAAACATAAAAGAATATCCTAAGATACAAAACTAACATAAGAGCAAAAACACAAGAAAATCCACTAAATGTCACTAATATCACTAATATCACTCAGAAGGGACGATCCTTCTAAACCAAGAGAAGGGTCCACGTCTGAATCCAACCGAGGACTGGATCTGTCATGTGAGTCCGAGTCTGGTAGAACTATCATAGTGCTTATCTGAGTCAAAGAAGAAACATCAAAAGACAAAATTAATGATAACTTAAAATAAGAATTATCTAAACGCGTTTTACACCAATATGATGTCATAGCAATAATAGAAGATGTCACATAACTAATAGATGGTACTTGGATATTTTGGAAACAAATTTTATTTCTAGTTAACCAAACAATCCACAAAGTAGCTGCCCTAATTAATTCAACCAATAATGCATCCTTTAATGGTATCCAATACTCAAAATTTCATAGATCAGATACATGCGTGCAATTATAAACAAAATTATTATGATTACCAATCCAAGACCACAAAGTAGAAATAAATGGACAAGTAACAAAAAAATGATCTACAGTCTCAGGGGCACCACAAAATACACAATCTATATTGCCTTGCCAACCTCTATTTAGTAAATTGCATTTAGTAATAATTTTATCATGCCGAAGTAACCAAACAAAAACTTTGATCATAAGAGGAATCTTTGCTTTCCAGAGATTATTAAAAATATTATTAGGAATACCCCTACATGATAACTATTTACAAAGAGAGTCAACAGTAAAAGAACCCGTAGAAGTCCATCTCCAGTAAACTCTATTTAGCTGATTTGGATTTAAAGAGTGACAGGGGAAGAGCCCCAATAGTTGATTCCATTCTAAAAGGATAATCCCCGTTAATTGTCTATTAAATTGCAAACTAAATGGAAAATTAGAGAACACGACAGATACAATAATAGATGGATTAGATGCAGCTCGAAAGAGATTAGGGAATACACTAGAAGATAATTGTTTAATTGATCAATGTCATTTTCTAGCTATTTATTGTTACCTGTACAGCCTCACACCAATATATTTAATTGATCTAGCTTGGTGCCCATTTTCTAGATATATTTGTAAATTAGTGAATAGTTTAAATATTATTTGCTACTATTCCTACTCAAAATTAATGCATGCACTATCTTCTTCTTCTTTTTTTATTCACTTAATATGTTATGTTAGATTTATTTTTAAATTCAGTTTTTTAATTTCGGATTATTTTGATTTTAATGTGTTAGATTTATTTTTAATGAGTTAGATTTTTAAATAGATTAGATTTATTTTCAATATGTTAGATTTATTTTTGGATATGTTAGATTTTTAAATAGGATAAAATTATTCGTAAATTAGTGAATAGTTTATATATTATTTGTAAAAAGATAGTGAATAATTTTACAACTAACTATAACATGGGCACCAAGCTAGGTCAATTAGCATTTATATTGGTGTGAGGCTGTACAGGTAACAATAAATAGCTAGAAAATGGCATTGATCAATTAAACAATTATCTCCTAAGCGCTCCATTTAATGCTTAACAGCTGAAATGGAGATATCCATTTCATTTCAAATTCGGAAATGGAGACATAGAGCAGCTGGAGTTCACACCCCTGTTAAAAATATTCGGAAATGGTCGAACGGGTCGGAATGCAGATCAGGGGTGCGAACGGGTCGGTGCGCCAATTCAGTACGCGCACGGATGCGTGCGCAGGTCCAATACGCAATCCGATCAGTTTGCATGTCCAATATACGAACGGGTTGGCGATCCGTCCGCATATTCAGTCCGAGTTCGTGGCGGAATCAATTCGGATTTTATGAGGTGGTAAGAAAAAAAATTTCGGGAGACGTGCATATAATTAAGTCGTTTATTTGTACTGTACATACTTATGAAAGAGAGGAATTAATTTTCGTCAAGGTTAGAGGATGCCAAATTACAGCTCTTGTTATATTTTTTAATTTATCGTTTTATTAATGAGATCATTAAAATAAACAAACCAACCACAACAAGTTGTCTACATGGTCATGTGCTGCTACGAAAGCTTCAATCCGATTAAATACAATTTCGACGTCAACAATCACGGTTTAATTATTTTTTTATTATTCCTGCCACCATTTTGTAATCGCTGATACTGATTAAATTATGCATTCGCATTTATGGCTAGCCAATGAGCTGTAGTGGTAGAACCAGTTTGCCAAACATATTTTGAAAAGATTTTTATTACAGTTTAGAATGGGACTGAGACGGTGAATTTACAAGCTTGCAGTATTAACTTGGAGTTTAAACGAATCTAATCCTATATTGCATATCTTGAGAAAAATCATGTTACATTTACTTGCAAGATCCTCATCTGCAACTAAAGGGACCTACCCGTCAGGGACTCGTTACAAGCTCTGTCCTGAGAACCTGCAACAGAAGATCTGGGAAATGTAAATCCACCAAGCTTGAACGAGTCAACCATTGACATTTATTGTTGCTGATTCACCAGCAACAAACATTATCCCTTGTTGGAACCGTATTTGCTGTTATTCATTAATTAAGTCGCGAAAAAAAATACAAAAAAATAGTATTTTTCGGAAAAGAGAGTATTACCAGAACAGTGAATTATATTATTTGATAAGAATAATTATTAGAGTCTCCGCATCAGTATTTTTAAAATTACCCCAGCAACATAAGAGAAATAATCTACCATGGCTTTTACTAATTATATGGTTCTCTTTTCTCAGTCTCTGCACTTGTTTCCGCATCAAGCTTAATAGGTATAAATACTTAGAATATAATATATTAATACTTAAAAAATAAAAACATTAATACTTTGATGCGTAACTTGTTATGATCACTCATTTTTTAGTTCCTCCAATCATTCTCGTGTCAATCTCTCTCTAATAAAGTAGTGGGGACTCCGTATCCCTGCATTAATCTTCCTCAATCATCTCCGCATTAACCTTTCTTTAACAAAAGTAGTTGACCTCATAGGTGTAAATATTTTGATGCATATGTATAAATACTTGCAATACTTGATATTAATATTTTTAGACATCATCAAGTATCATATGTAAAAAAATACTTGCAAGTATAGATATAAATATTTGCACGACGAGGTATATATACTTGCGTGACAACGAGCCCGAAAGTATGTCAACATGGATCTCATTTGAAAAAGAAAATTGCGTAGAAGACGTTCGTGGTTTTAGATTTGCAAAATCCTCATAGATCGTCAGAAATATGAACGAGATTGAACGGAGTAAAAACCCCCCTTCTAAAAACGTGTATGGTCCCGGGTCCCCCATATAGTTTGAGTGGTCATTGATAGGTATTTATGGTGCGAGTAAGTTTGAGAGATTTGATTGGAGAGACAATTATTTATGTAAAAATTATTTACCATTTTTGTATATAGGTATAAATAGTTCCATGTATATGTATTATTTTTTTTAGAAAAATATTCAGTGTTACAATTTTTATGGCCTCTTAAGTAGTTATGATAATTATGATGTGGTGATTTTATTAGCTTCTGTTTGATAAAAGTGTAGAATGGTTAGAAAGTATAAAAGAAAATTAATATGGCACTATTTTGTTCGTATTATAATAGTTTGAAATAGTAAAATAATAAAATAGACCTATGTCAATTTATTTGAAATGATATTCTTTCCGGAACTAAAAAATTTGAATAGGGGACTATTTTATAAAATGTAATATGTGAAAAAGACAAAAATAGTGTTGTTAGTGAGAATTGAACCCATGACTTTACACGTGTTAACTAGAACTCAAACCACTAGACTACCAACACACATTTGTTATTATATAAGGGGGTAGACTATATAAAAGCTTTAAAAACTGAAAAGTTTAATTAAATTTTAATATACATAATTAAGAATTTTAAAATTATAGGGTCACTTAGCATCCTTGGCATATACGCAGATCCACACACCTAATTCTTTCTCTATCATTTTTTTCTATGGAATATTATAGTTTATTTGATTGAAAAATGAGGTCTATAGCGTAAAAAGGAGGTGGTTTGACAGTAAAATTTCATTCCAATTTATCTTTTTCAGTTCTTTTGATTCCATTAAATAACAATAGGCCTAATATTTAAAAAATGAAAATTGTGTTTGACAACCTACGATTACAAGAGTGTCTCTTCTCTATTATTTCTTCATTTTGTATTTCTCGTGGGACAAGCCCGCAACTCCGCAAGACCTCATCTCAGTCGAGTACTCAAGTTAGCTCGTTCCAATCAAGATTTTCATAAATTCACAAAAAAAAAAAAAAAAATCAAGATTTTCATTACATTTACTACCACTATCCATATGCTATAAAAAGAAATGGTATGAATGGGCCGCTTAATTCGGTCGGTTCCCCTTAGACCAGGTCAAATAGGTTCCCTTTCGTTTTCCTTTTTCCTTGATAAAAAAACAAGGAAACAAAGAAAGGAAAATATCCTGCCACTAGCGGACAAGCCCGCAAGACCTCACATCTCAGTCAACTAATCAAGATTCTTACATTACACTTACCTAGGGGTGTCAATACACCCGTTTACCCGTTTACCCATTTACCCTACCCGTATCGTATTCGATAACACGGGTATGGGTAAGATTTTTTTTTCGTTAGTTTATTGGGTATGGGTATGGGTAAAGATTTTTTTTCGTTAGATAAACGAGTATGGGTACGGGTAAAGGTTATTTCGTACCCATTGGGTAATGAGTAATTATATGAAATATATTATATATAAATATATCAATATTATATCCAATTTATTTATTTTTCTTCTTTTCATATTGTTGTATGCCTGTATCAACGCTAGAGACATATATATCAACGAATTTATTTCCTTGTTTTCTTCCTTATTCATCGTTATTGCCTTTTTCTCAATTCTACAAATGAAAATATTTCATGTTTCAAAGAAAATATATCCTCACCTTATTTTCTGGCAATAATGTATTGTTTGGTCTAAATAAGTAATCCATTAATGTCAGCTCAGGTGTTAGCGTCTGAATTTTGCATTACATTTCAGCTTTCTCAAGGTTATACTATGAATATATATATTTAATAATTGAATGAGATGGAATGAAATGTTAGAAGAAAAAATGTAACAAATGACAAAATTGACCATATGCTGTCTGAACCATTATATTGGTATTTTCGTTATTCGCCCACTACCGTTTCGTTACCCGTTAATCATAACGGGTATGGGTAGGGTAGGGTAAGACAAATTCTTAACGGGTATGGGTAGGGTATGGATAAGGTCAATTCTTAGTGGGTATGAGTATGAAAATGGTTCCACCCTCCCCATATCGTACCCATTGACACCCCTACTTACCACCAGCATCCATTTATATGCTATAAAAAATTCAAATAAGACGATAGAAAATACGGAGGATTTAGGGGTGTCAATTTTACCCGTTTATTCGATCCGTACTGTATCTAAAAATATAAGTAAAAGTAAGATTTTTTTTTCCGTTAACTAATTGGGTACAGATAAAGGTAATATTTTTTTTCTGTTATCTTACCCGTCTTCGTATAAGATAATTTTTAAAAATAAAATTATATATATAGATATATATTTGTATGAAAATGATACATAATACAATAAAATTTTGTATTTTATTAAATTTTCATAATATAAATTAGTTGTATTCATTATTTTTTTTTCTTATTTTAAAAAGTATTTTATCGAAAGCACAAATCAAAATGTTAATGGCATTTTTTTATAAGTTTATCCGATCCGTATTCAAAAAGACGGGTAAAAATAAAAAAAAATTTGTTATTATAACGGATACGGGTATGAAAATATCTCCATTCAACCCGTATCGTACCCGTTGACACCCCTAGGAGGATTGGTCATTGGTGCACGCACAACCTTTTAGCGCCACCAAGTTCATCATAATTTTCGTAAGTGCACGACAGCGCGAGTTGAGTCTGAAGTTTAACCTATGTAGCTGCGAGCGATATAGTATGTCAATCCATCGCATTTACACAAAACCAAAACACTGAAAACAAAAGCAATTTATGCAATGGGAGCACCTAGCTATCCCCCGTAACAATCCCCCATTTCATCCCCCAGTCATTAACTACTTTAATAACTACTAACTACTTAGGGGGACCACTTACTATTTGGAGACCACATAATATTTGAAATATTTTACAACTGGCGCGAGCTAGTATTCATCTATAATGCATCAAGTATTCATCTATAACGCATCAAGTATTCATCTATAACACATCAAGTATTCATACCTAATATATCAAGTATTTAAAAAAAAAAAACTGGACACGTTTTTAGAGGTGGGATTTTTTTTCTTCGTTCAATCTAATCAATATTTCTGACAATCGGTGAGAAATTTTGCAAATCTAAAACCACGAATATTTTTGACATAATTTTATCTTTAAAATGAGATCCATGATGACATATTTTTGAGTTGTCCGTTGTACAAGTATTCATCCTTATCGAGAAAGTATTCATCCTCGTCGTGCAAGTGCAAATATAAAAACTGGACACATCACTCATCCATCTTTTACACGTTTTTAGAGGTGGTTTTTTTTCTCCGTTCAATCTAACCAATATTTATGACGATATGTGAAGAATTTTGCAAATCTAAAACCACGAACGTTTTCTACACAATTTTATCTTTCAAATGAGATCCATGATGACATACTTTCGAGTTGTCCGTTGCACAAGTATTAATCTCTTATCGAGAAAGTATTCATTATCGTCATGCAAATGCAAATATAAAAACTGGACACATCACTCATCCATCTTTTACACGTTTTTAGAGGTGGGTTTTTTTTCTCCGTTCAATCTAACCAATATTTCTGACGATCTATGAAGAATTTTGCAAATCTAAAACCACGAACGTTTTCTACACAATTTTATCTTTCAAATGAGATCCATGATGACATACTTTCGAGTTGTCCATTGCACAAGTATTAATATCTTGTCACGCAAGTATTCATACCTAAGATATTAAGTATTCATTTATACACATTGAAGTATTCATTCATATATCTCTATTTTTTTTTCAAAATTTATTTTTATGTCATTTATTTAATACGCAGTGGCCTAATTCACCATTAATAAAGCTTTATTCTTTGCAAAACTCACCACTTCATGAGGAAGGAGAATATAAACATGAAAGGGATTAATTCCATATACATATACAAAATTATTTTGATACGATCGACAGTGACGGATCTAACCCAGTGGAGACGTGCTCTAGTATTCATTCATACACATTGATGTATTCATTCATATACGTTGAAGTATTCATTCCTGGCAGAGGCGTGCTTGATTGGGATGGAGTGACGGATGATCTCCGGCAGAACGTTCGCTGGAGCAAGAGTAGCAGGTGTAGAGGGGAAAAACCGAGGCGAAAGTGTAAGAGGGAGGGAGCTTATTGTATTTACCATTTCGAGGTGGGAGAGGGAGGGGAGCTTATCGAAGGAAAAACATAGGCGGAGGAGGAGGTGGGATGCGGAGGTTGGAGAGGGAGGTAGAGGCGGAGGTGAGGTGAGGTGTAGGAGGTAGAGGTGAGAGAGGGAGGTGGGAAGCGGAGGCGGAGGTGGGAGAAGAAGGTGGGAGAAGAAGATGGAGGTGAAAGAGAAAAATGGAGGTGGAAGAGAAAGGGAGAAAGAGGAAAGAAATAAAAGGTTGTTAGAAATAGTAGTTATAGTTATAGTTAAAATAGAAAGTTAGTTGGGGAATGAAATGAGGGATGGATAGGTGGGAGAAATTATAATTACCCTTATGCAATATATTGGGATCAGCTATGATAAATTAATTTTGAGCTTGTTGATTTCGGCTTTTATTTATTTATTTTGTTAAAACATGAAACTCAAATTTTATAGATCAAAGCTTTTGATATATTTGTGGCGCACTTTGTAGTTTGTATTCAAACAGCACGCCAAAATTTACAAGAATGGTGAAAATCTCAATTCCTCGTATAAAGACCTTTTTTTTAAGGTCTTGTGATAAAAACTTATATGGCATAAGATAATACTAACTAGTAACTAGATCAATATTTTTTTTAAATAAGTTTTAGCATTCATTTTTTTAAGATAGTTGTTTATTGAATAAATATGCATCTCTCTATATATAGACGAGAATAATCATCATTTGTACAAAATTTATAGTTCACGTACTAATTATATAAATATTAAAAGTAGGGCTATTCCATTAAAAGTTATCTTTGGTTGAATGCCCCAATGCTATCGAGGTGTGGGGCAGGTTTCAGCACCTCTTGCAACTTGCTGACACGGTTGAGGATACATGGGACGCATCAATGCTGCAGCACTGTCAGGCAGCGGGCCAAGGAAAGAAGAAATGGGCAACTGCATTCATGGCAATTCTCTGGTCACTGTGGAAGGAAAAGAATAAGATAATCTTTCGTGGTTCTAAATTGTCAACATGGTTAGTAGCAAATCGGGCAAGAGAAGATGCGGTACTGTGGACTCGTTATTGTGGTAAATCCAATGTAAATGGGGCATATTGGGCTAGAGGGAGATGGTCTATTAAGGATACTGTGACAGTTATGAGATGTTATAAGCACTTTTAATAATATTATCTTGGTAGCAGCTACCAAGTTTAAAAAAAAAAAAAAAAAAAAAAGTTGTCTTTGATTCAACTTGATGCTGATCAGATCAAAGTAAGGCAATATCCGCCTAAAATATATTAATGTCAAAACAGAGATGCTCGCCTTTTAGTCAATTTCTGACCAGGCTCTGTCAAATTTATTTTCCTTTGCGTACAAGACATTCATGGAACAAATCAAATCTATAAAAAAAAACTTCACAGTTCACACAAGTACTTAACAACGACAGTTAGATCAAAAGGAAAATTTTCGACTGAAGTACATCAGCAGGTGAACAAGAGCAAGCAATGCCAGTAACTTAAATTCGCATGGATCTTAAAAGAAAGGTAAAAAAAAAATAATCTACATTACCAGGTCATTGCTTGTGTTCACCCCGCAAGACCAAATATTTGTTTCTTTCACGCTGCAAATACGTCAGCATTTTTTTTAAAGAAAAAAAAAGCAGACGTAAACAACAAATGATAATTATGAACATGGTTATCAAAGAAAAACATGTACTTTTCAACTAAATCATTGAAGGGGCTCATGATCTCATAATTGTTAATTTTTTTTTTTTTCTGGAACCTTATAACAAAATAAAGTGAGTCGAACACAGCAGTTCTCCTTTGCGCTTCAATAACATTATTCTGGCCAAAATGTAGAATTTAGGAGGCTTTTGGTGCATCTTGTTGGATTTCAGGTATGGCAGCTTGAAATGCAGGAATTTCCATATAAGCATCGTGAAGTCTCGCCAAAGTTGGAAATTTGGACTTCAAGAAAAAAGAACAAAAGAAAAAATAACATCATGCAGGTTCACAACAAAACTTGGCAATATAACATCAACATTGGAATATCGTTTACCTAGTTTAGGTAACTTTTGAGCAGCTTCAGTTCTATAAAATTATTAATTTCCAAAAGAGAAGGGTTCCAATACCTTATTTTTTTTTATACCTCATCATACCTCATATTTTATATCTTCATTTTCTTCATATTCAAAGTCTAAATTGTCGATCCGAACCGTTCAACATGATATCTATACTAAAATATGGTTAGATATGAAATTTTATATTTTTTGAAATTTGTTTGCTATTTTTTAAGATGGATAGAAAATCACTGTTTTTGAACGGTTCAAAAACAGTGATTTTGTACCTATCTTAAAAAATAGCAAAAAAATTCCAAAAATTATAAAATTTGATCTCTATGCATATTTTAGTATAAATATTTTGTTGAACGGTTTGGATCGACAGTTTGGACTTTGAAAACGAAAATATAAAATATGAGGTATGATGAGGTATGAAAAAAATGAGGCATTGGAACCCTCCTCTTTCCAAAAAGCTTTTACTTTCTTACTGAGTTCATCATTTATATGATAATATATATCTTAGTACATTATTATTCAAAAAATCAAATACTTGATAAAGGTGACAAGTACCATATCAATTTCGAAGCGTGTAATACCAGCATGAATCTGTGGCTCCAGAAAGATGTCTCCCTGTGCAATATGAGCAGATGACGGACATATCATTAGCTTGGGAGACATAATACACAATATACATAACATGACTGGACACCAAGGTATTTAGTATTATGATAAGTTTGTAATAGAGACATTCTGGTAACTTTTAGTTCAAGTTCTAAAGTATATATGAAAAGACTAATTCAAGGAAAGAACTTTGAGCAGTGTTTCAGTGCCACATGTTTGTGGGCCTGTGGCAGCCTGAATTCGCATCAATATATCAAGATCAGAAACAATTGAACACCAGACTCGCAAACATTTTATCCAAACCATTTCTTGAGATGTATGACAAACAACTTGTAGATGTTCAAGTTTGTAAATTTGTCTTCTAGAAAATCAAAAGATGGAAAGAAAGGCACCAAGTTGATTGCAAATTTGCAATGGATAAATTATGAGTAACTTCTAAAAATCTTGACACAAACAAATTAAACTTGAAACTTATAACTATTGGATGTGGCATGAATAGAAATTGACAGTTTGGACCACAACTGTATTTAAATTGTCTTGTCACGACTCGAAGAAAAGGTTGTTTCAACAGAGATGTTAGATTAGAACTTAATGATATGAACTTTCATGATATAAAAATCTTTGTAAAAAAATCGGAGCATGTTTTGTAAACAAACCAATAGGAGTTCATCCCCAGTGGCATATTTCCCAGCACAATCCTTTAGCAACTTCTCTAGCGCTGAAAAACACAATAGAAGACATCAATATCAGATCTGGGATGTTATGATGCTGCTTGTACCAATTAGTTGCTAAAACAAAACCTGTGAAGCCCTTGTTGATATGATGCTGGGACCACAGAAGCCTCTCGTGTGAGTCTAACCGCCCCTCAAGAAAATCCTGCATAAATATTTTTGAACTTAACATAGAACCTGAAAGGCGCTATAACCAATGTTTTTTTTTTTTTTATCTTGAGCAAATATGTAAAGGTTGTTTTCATACTATGTCGATAGGAAAATTTTGACGGGGTTGAATGCTTGAGGTAACGATGCTTGCAATCTGGAAGAAAATTCAAAATTAAATTAATCTTGTGTTACAGTGCCAGAAACAGTCGAGATATTATCATTTTTTTAAAATGTAAGGTACACAAATGAAACAAAATATAAAGCAAACAGACCGGCAGAAGACTGATAGTAGCTAAAACCCAGCTGGTAACAACCAATGGTTATCTTTGGTATCTATATTAAAACTACATTTGGAAAATTAAGAAATTTGATATAATGAATAGAAAATACAAGATAATGCACTTGCCTGAATATTAAGTGCTTTCTTCTTAAGATCTTTTGGCAAGAGAGGATTTTGTGGATACTTCTCATCCAGATACTATTGAGAAGACAACACAATTTATCATACGAATTCTAATATCTCAAATGGAAAAAATAAGAAGGATAGGTTGTAAAAGAAACAGTTTGGTTGCTCATAAGTACCAAAACGATAGCAAAAGAATCGGCAACAACCACATCTCCATCAACCAAAGTAGGAACATATTTCACTGGGTTTAGCTTCTCATATTCTGAATTTGAGATAACATGACACAAGCTTACACAATTAATTCAGAAAAAAAAAGGGAAAGAATGGAGATCAATTTTACCAGAATTACAAAATTTGCACCATTTTTACTTTTAATGCCTCAACTGTTATAATTGTGCGTAATATTTCAATGCAACCCTAATCCTTCCAATAATAAATTTTCTGATTATTATGCTAGAGCAACACTCAGCTAACTTATATGTAGCTTTTAAATTCTATATGAGAATCAATTTAATATTCAACTTCTATAATAAATCAAAAGATTAGTCTATGTTTCAGGTTCTTATTAATGTTATGACTTTGCTGTAAATGTAATAACAATAATAAGGTGAAGGATACAGAGCACCGATCAGATGGTACTATGACTTCATGTATTGATTTTGGAGTTCATATTGGCAGATCCAAGCCGCTCACTATGATCCACATACCACAATCTTGTACCAACTTTTTTTTTTTTTTTATCTTTAGATTCTTTTACTCCTTGTGTTGGATAGAAGAAAAATCATTGCTTTTGAAAATTCTATGGTTTAATTGCTTGCACCATTTTCTCCAAATTCGAAAAAAAAGGAACAAAAAAAAATATCTAAAAATAGGAAAAGGAACTAAGAAAACCCATTCCATCTGAACATCTTGGATAAGCTGTTTGAATCTCAAAAGTAAAAATATGATGTTGTATCACGACCCGACAAGTACTATGCAGAGCACCGTAGTCAGCCTCATAATCATGATGGTGAAGATGATGACGATAAACAGAAAACAAAAATTCTAACCTGAATCTAACTTTTATAGTACATCTAACTGTTATGGTTTATAAATTTGAAAATATTATTCAGATAAGAAATTAAAATTGTAGATATGTCCTCAATTATTTAGATAGAGCATATGACAAATTGGGGTTGATTTGAAAACCGTTTAGAAATTTTTCCATCAAACAATTTATAATAATTTAACAGGGGAATTTTGTATGATTTTGCAAATCTTGGCAGCTTCTGCCTAGAATCATAATTTTTTTTAAAAAAAAATTAATGACTTTATGACGAATGCTACCAAACTGGCTCAAATTTGATGCACATTCTATCTAATAATTGAGAACACGCCTACAATTTAAATTTCTTAATTTGAATAATATCTTTAAATATATGTACCATAAAAATTAAATGTATTAGAAAAGTTGGATGTACGTTAGAATAAAATTACCCAACAATTACATAACATAATAAGAAAAATATTAAGTGATATAATACAGTACCCGGATCAAGGTGCTCATTCGTGTAGAGATTCACAGCCTTGTACTCATAATCCAGTCCTTATTGAAAAGAAAAGTTAAGTTCCATCAAAATTAATTTTGAAGTTCGTTCTCTAGAATTAACTAGAAATACTAGACACCATCTATCCCCTTATAGAGCTATTTTATATGGATGATGTGGCAAACATAATTTCAAGATCAAGCCAAATTAATTTGAATACCGTTGTTAGTTGTTACTGAAGAAGAAGCTAGTAGTAGTAGAATTGCCTTCTAAACCAAAATTGTATATATACCAACCCTTCAGCCCCTAACAATACCAAATTAAATTGTATATGAAAACGAAATAAAACAAAATTCAAAATAAAATCGTACCTTTGAGGCTAAGAACTACACGTACTCGGTGTGAGCACGAGCTACGCCAAAAGTTGTACAGCTGTATCTTCTGAGGTTCCTAGAACAACACGGAGAATGCAAATCAGTTTAAATTGTTCAAAATTAAAGAACAAACTTCTTAAACAATTCAAAAGGAAACGTAATTGAGCTAATTGTGGTTATTGATTACATTGGATTCAGACGCCATGGATTTGAACTGGGATCAAAGGCTAAAAACCAGAAACTGAGTTGCTCGCTTGCTCTTGTGAGAGAGGACGAGAGTAGATAGAACCGTTCTATTCCCTCTAACAGAGAAACAAAAAATATCGACGGGCTGTCAATTTTGGACTTATGCCCTCTTAGTTCGGATTCTCTGAGGCAGATCCGAACGTTCCCTCTAACAGGTAAAAAAATATCGACGGGGGTTGTTTGACTTCACGCAGCGGTGCACTAGAAAATAAGAAAAGGCATATGAAATGAAACCAGTTCTGTTAATATCTTTATCCCTGTACGGCTATGCTTCTTCTTACAGCCAAATGCCAATACAAGAATTATATGATATTATGAACTATAAATACTGACGACGACAGCAAGGTGTCCACATAGAAACAAGATGAAAAACAGTCTTAGAAAATAGAAAGTAAGAAACGTTGTTTTGACCACCAAAATAACAGTAGTCACGTAATCTCTTATAGTAAAAATTTATAAATTAAGAGGTGGATGTTCAAGCTACATGTTCAAGCCTCCAGTGCTACATGTTCAAGCCTTTAAAGTTTTGTTCACAACTTTTTAAAGTGTTACTCGCAATTCTTTAAACTTTTGTCTATAAATTTTTAAATCGTGAAATCTAGGTAGTTAGAACTACTTTTAATTTCAAGTAAAAAAAAAAGATCAATTTCATCCACTTTTTTTCTTTTAATTATTCTCGTCCATTTTTTCGAGGGTAACAAAATTTTCAAATCTAAATATATGAATGTTTTGTACTCAATTTTTATTTTCAAATGAAATATATGAATAAATACTTTTAAATTATTTTTGTGTCGATCTTTTTTTTTATAGTAAAAGTTTATGAGCACTTTAAATTCTCAAGTCTTTTAATCTTTGTCTATGACTCATTAAGAAATTCATATCAAACCTTTAAATCTCTATCTAAAGCCATTAACTTATTATTATTATTTTTTTGTTTCACAAGCCATTAAACATATATTTACAACCCTTTAAAGTACTCATATTAAGCCTTTAAATTTTTGTTTACAATTCTTTACTTATTATTTGTTTGCTCTGCAAGCCTTTAAATATGTCTACAACCATTTAAAAGTAATCATATCAAGTCTTTAAACCTTACATGTAACTTATCAAAAACAAATTACAATAAACTTTCGTAGGCATTTTAGAGTGTGTTTATCAATTAAACAACTCTTTAAAGTACTTGTGTCAATTCTTTAAACTTATGTCTACACCTCTTTAAAGTATTTGTATGAAGCCTTTAAACCTTTGTCTACTTGTGTTAAGAAACTTATAGCGAAGGGGCAAAGTCGGATCTCCCTATAGATCAAGTATCTAGCTTCTGTCTCATATCCTCCAATCTTTCTCGTCGCATCTCCCTCTAGATATCGGATCTTACTCCACCACGGCGTTGGCGGCCTAGTGGAGATGAGGACGGAGACGAAGAGGAGTGTGGAGAGGAGGCAACAGTGGAGGAGAGACGATAGAATGAAGATGAGAGAGTAGAGGTTTATAGATTTGATGCACGATTAAAAATTGTTAGAGATAGTTAAACTAGTTGGGAAGCTAGGACGGAGATGAGAGTTCGAAGGATCCAAACATTATTCTTAAATAAAAGATATATAATAGTAGATATTGACTATAACATAGAGTGAATATTCATGTAGGGGTGTTCAAATGGTTCGGTTTATTTGATTTTAAACCGAACTAAGAAAGTTCGATTTAAATGGTTCGGTTTAAATGGATCGGTTCGGTTTCATTTAATTTAATTTGATTTATTTGATTTGGTTCAATTTGTAAAATTTAAAATTCGGCTTAACTGAACAACCAAATCTCTCAATAAATGAAGTCAGGTTTCACGAATAGAGGGGCGCTGACTTGAATTTCACACTCCCACTTTCTGTTTTTTTTTTTAAATCTTCGCAGAAGTTGCAAAGTCGTGAGGGGGAATCGAACTCTCGATCTTTGAGTACAACAACTCTAGAACTTTTTCAAATTTTACTTTTTCACTCCCCAGCTGGGTCCCACCAAACCCCACTTCCTCTTTTCTCTTTTTGACTTTCTTCCTTCTTCTTTTTTTCTTTCTTCCTTGCTTTTTTTTTTAAATTGATTTCTTTCTTTCTTTTTGTATTTTTCTTTTCTCTATCACCCTTTGGATCTGGAGTTCAAATCTGCTGGAATTCATGGGGATTTCAGGGACCCTGACATTCTCAATCCAACCATCTATATATTTCGTGATTTGTGCATAAAATTATGTTTGCTTTGAGATTCGTGTATGAAAAAACTTAAATGGTTGGATTTGGAATTTCAGGACCCCAGATTTCATTTCTTGTATTTGGGCTCTCAATTTAATTTCTCCTCTTTTTTCGTTTCCCTCTTGATTATTTCGATTATTTCTCCCTATCAATCTTCTATCCCTTTGGTTATTTCTCTATCTTCATCTTTGATTTTGGTTATTTCGGTTTAACCGAATAAACCGAAATTTATTTTGGTTCGGTTGGTTCGGTTCTAATTTTGAAAACCGAATAAAACTTTAGTTTAGCTATTTTTCTTCAGTTTCAACCGAACCGAACCGATGAACACCCCTATATTCATGTAGTTAACTTTTCTTCTTTAATACAAATGTTAATGGTGCTATCTAACTTTACAAAAAAAATTAAAGAGCGGATATTTAATAATTTAGCGTAATTTTTGCTTAATATTGATATATCTTTTGATTTGCAAGCGATTAATATCTAACAAAGAAATCTCAAAACACAAAATTATATATCACTATACCACGTTTAATAATTTTTCTATATTAGAGCTTACTCTAATATTATCTAAATAGAATATACATACTATAAATCGGTTTATACTATGAATTCATATATTTATTTAAATATTTTATTCAAACCGTTAAACATAATCTCCCATGTGATATAAAAATGTACTTGGAGATCAAATTGTGATTTTTAGAATTTTTGTGTTGTTTTTTAGATAGATCGAACATCAATTGATCTGAAAATTATGAACCATCCAAAAGTACTGATTTTCTATCTTGTCTAAAAAAAAGTTTCTCAAATTATGAACCATAATATGGATCCGTCCGTAATATACTGTAGTCTCACTCAGTGTTGTAAATAACAGTAATCGGCTATAATCAGAAATAATCAGTCAATTAATCAAAAAAATCTGTGACAGTTTGGTTACTGCTAACAACTAATCGACTGATTAATCGGTCTAAATGAACATTTTTTACAACATTAATCTCACTCTTACAAGAAACAAGAACTGTCATACTTCAAAACTAAAATAAATAATAAAATATAATATATTATATATAGTAAAAATAGTCATCGCTAGTTAATAAATGTAAAACACTTGCTCGTCTATCGGCATTAAATTAGAGAGATTTTGAAAATTTCAGCTAAACAATTAAATTTTGTAGGATTAGATATTGAATGCCGAATTATTTATTAACAGAAATAAAACAAAATCGGATTAGTATATGAATATTTTGGAACACGTCACAGACGTCTTGTCCAGAGAGGAAAAAAATCGGATTAGTATCTGAATATTTTGGAACACGTCAAAAACGTCTTGTCCAGGAAGGAAAAAAATCGGATGCACGAAGATTTTTTTTTATAAACCATAATTAGAAAAAAGATTTTTATGAAATTTATAAAAATTGAAATGTCATTTTGGTCTTTTTTTTTTTTTACCGAATTGTCATTTCGGTCTCAGTCATTTTCATAAAAATTATAAAAATACCTGGAACCGAATTGCCATTTCGGTCTAAAAAAAAAAATTCGGGACCGAAATAACATTTTGGTTCTTATAATTTTTGTAAAAAAAAAAAAAAGTAATCATATTGGTTTTATAAAAAAAAAAAATTCTAATTATGGTTTATAAAAAAAATTCCTATTACGTTCGCCCTTTTACTTCCTATTTTTTAGTTTACTTTTTTTTTAATTCCTATTAATAAAAAAAACCAGTTGAATGAGCCGAATCCTAATTTGGAGGTCTTTTAAGCCAGGTGGGGTCGGGCGACTTCTCGGACCAGATCGAATTAGGTAATAAGGCGTCGGACCAAAATCAATTCACTCCATTAGTCCATTATGTTATAAGATCAGGAACAAATTTAAAAGTTTTCTTAGATTTGAAAACATCAAAAATAAACTTATTTAACGAAAGTTGATGACAAAATTCTTTAGATACACAAACTCACGAGGCACTGCGCCAGTATCGTATTGTAAGAGAATGTGTGTTTGCGTCAATCATCATTTTTTTTGTCAATGTTGTATTTACGTAGCAGGAGAGAAATTACTGAATTTTTTGTTAATAGAAATTAAAAAAAAAATCAGAACATAGTCTCTTATTTTATTTTTCAAAATCATGAACATGACTCGAACTCTCAACTTGAATAACTACGGTCCTAGAGATTTTTCTTCTAACTAGCTGTGCTACTGTTTCATCTCCATCTCATAACATAAATCAATCAAAAAATCAGATGCACGGTGTCCGCTGGCAATACTCAAATTTGAAGCTTTGAACTGACAAAGTGCTTTGTCTTCACTGCATAAGTTGAAGTTCGACGCTTCATAATTGTGTAGCCTTGAATTAGATTTTAGTTCTCAAGTAACATAATTACATCAGAAGCCTGTAATTTGTAATATATCCTTGAGAGGTTCCGCAAACATTTCTAAATAAGTAAAGAGTGGGTCTATGGTACTATGCATATCACGGGTTGTACGGATCTTAAATCAGATCTGTTTTAGGATTCGTATGTACGGATTTTAAAGCAGACGTGAAATTGCGGACGCGAATCCTAAAGCAGATCCGACGGTAAGAGAACCCATCAAACACAAAAGTGGTCCGATGGGCGTCGGACGCCCCCCTCTTCCGACAGTGAGACGGGCAGATTAAAACAAAGCAAGTCAAATCTGCCAGGTCAGAATTGGTCCGTATTTTTTACCCTAAAAATAAAAAAATGGTCCGTGTTATTTTCCTTGTCATGGCACTAGCAGACATCGATCAAATGTGATCATATTCAATGGACCAATTCTCAAATCACATGTGGTATCATACACATATTTAGAGGTGATTTTTTTTATTCAATCTCGTCTATATTTATGATAATATGAGGATTTTTGTGAATCTAAAATCACACACATCTTCTATGCAATTTTCTCTTTCAAATGAAATCCATGATGCATACTTTTGAGCCGCTGTTACACAAGTATTTATACCTCGTCATGCAAATATTTATACCTATACTTGTGAGTTCTTTTTACACATGGCACGGACTGACATATGAAAGTATTAAGGCAAATTCTGGAATGGATCAAAAAAAATTTGGACCGTCCATGTAGTCAAGATCGAACGGTTCAGATATTTTGTAAGTTTGAAAACTCTACGTTAAGTTTGACGGAAATATTTTTCGGAAGGGTAAAATAGTCATAAAAATATAATAGCGATCTTATTCTCTTTTCCTCTTTCTCGAATATATTTCGCCGCTGCCGACTTCTCGAAGAAGCGAAATCCCCATTGGAGCTCGCTCTATTGCTGCTCCGTATCTCTCCGTACTGTCGGTCGCCCCCTCCTTTGCTCCGTATCTTCCCTTCTCGTCGGTCTTCATTTCTCCCTTTGCTCCGTATCTCCCACTCCTTCGTTCTCTCCAGTCGCTTTGTATCTCCTACTCCTTCGTTCTCATTAGAGGGAGGCCAAATCAGGTTTGTACTTCTTTTGCTTCTTACATTTTTTGCAAAGTAGATTTTAATTCAAGTAACCATTCTATTATGCAAACCAAATTGTTAATTCATATATACCCAAATTTTTTCTTCTCCTTTTATATATTTACTTGATAGTGGGACGCTCTGGAGAGGAGGGAGTCAAGTGGGAGTATTTCGGGTCGCCAATAAACTGTGGAGGTTTGGCCTTTCCAAAGCAGCCCTGGAGAGAATTCCAGGCGCTTCGTACACTTTGTGAACCTCTTACTCCCAAACGGAGAGAGCTCACTGTTTGTCGTCGATCTCCATGCCTGAGGCGGATGCTGAAGGCGTCATACTAAGGATAACCCCAGTTCTTGATTGAACCCGCCATAAATGCCAAGCAGATTCTCTTATTTCATCACTGTTATCCTCCATTACAGCTAAAATATGATCATTGTAGGAGTGCTACTGTGTTGCTATTTAATTTGTAGGTAAGTTTGCAGTTATAGATGGAATGTTGCGAGTACACAGGTGCTCACTATTTTACCGTTGTAGCCTTAAAAATTGTTAGTTATTTCCTAGAGCTCAAGGTCTATTGTTTTTGTTTATGCTGTTTTTGTTTTATGTTGAACAGCTGAGATAAATTGAGAGCAAAATGGGCTGACACCTATTTAAGACAATTGTAAAATTCAGGATAAATTGAAGCTTTATTGCACAGCTGAGGGTTAATCCGCAAAGGATTGGATAATGGTGTCTGGTTCTGAACTTCTGGTACATGTTCCTGTGTAACAGTGAAGACTGGTAACAGTTTTGTGGTAGCTAAATTTCAATTTAATGTATATAAATCAAAGCATCTATTCTTAATTTTATAATGCTTACACTTTGTACTGCATATTACTGAGGTCAGGAGATTTTGATGGTGGGATACAGGTGCAGACCTGTTACATGTGTTGATCGTACCTTCCGATTTAATAATTTCTTTGTGCTTGTTTTCTCATTTTAATATGGTTTGTTGTTTAGCTAAGAAATAAGACAAGGGCATCAGTGTAATTTTTCATCATTTTGCAACAAGTATTACACGTCAGAAGATGAATTGAGGAGTACTTTAGTAAAGACGAATCATCTGATAGAGAATCTTTTGAAGAAGAAACCGAGCCCAATTTCTGAGTGCCTTCAAAAAGCACTAGATTTAATTGATCCAGGTACACAATAATGCTCCTATGACATGATTCTATGTTTGCTCTGGCAGTTGATGGATGCTCCACATTAGAGATAGGGGTTGCAATTTGTTGCATGAGTAGTTTAAGAGTTGGTCCTCTCAACCTGACCTGTCTAGGATATAGAAATCTGATATATGACCTGTCACTGTCAATTCTGAGATCCTGACATAGTGGACCCATCTGGTTAGCCCAAACCAGGTTGGTGTAGGATGTATGTAAGAAAGTAGAACACTTATGCTACCTCTCACTGTTTACACTACACATCTTCAGGTTGGTCTAGGATGCACATCAAAATCGATTTATCAGAACATTAAAAAAACCATCAATTTTGAAAACAAACAAAAATTATTGAAAATACTTGGCAATTCTCTACATGGGAGATCCTATTTCAGGAGTACACTTAGCATAGTTGTTAGGTTAACTTTGCACATTTAACCCCATCTTCATTTCCTTTCTTTTTCCTGTTAATTCTAGTGCTTACCTGAATAAAGTTAAAAAGGCAGCTCCTTCTATTTCCATTATAATGCTTAATTCTAATGGGCTCTGAGAGCCATGATTTGTATCCATAGAGAATGTATGGCCTCCACATGACTATGTAGGCTAGTTTGGTAAAACCAATATTGTATTTTAATATATGTATGGACTCCTCTGAATCATCATGCTTTTATGTTTTATTATTTTATTTATTTTCCTATGTTTTGACTTTTGTCGATTGATTTGACTTAGTAAGCTGGTAGGGATCAAGATGATGGAAATTTGAATGTTAATTAGACGGAAAGGGAACATTAAAAAGAAACAAGGGACCAAAGTGGAAAAACAGTAACACTACAGGGATGACTTGTAAATTTACTTCATAGAATAATATTTTATAGTCTAAGGATTAAGAAATGATATTTGGAATTGCAGGCATACTGGAGATGGAGGAGAAGCTGAGCAGTGACAAAGAAGCACTGACAATTGACCACAAGAAATATGAGATTATCAACAAGTCTATGCATGATGGCATCATCCCCAAACTCGCCTCTTGTTATGGCATCAGCCTTACCAAGGAGATTTAATTCCTTCCTTTTTTTTCTGGCTGTGTATATCGCTGTCTTTAGAAAAATGATTACTTTCATGGTTGTAGATTTTAGGGGGCTTAACTGCATATATGATGAGAAAGTTTAACCTGTGTATATGATGTTTGCTTAGAATCTCAAGATATCTGTACCTATTGAAACCTGGCTGCAAATGACTAGCGATATTTAGATTGAATGATTTATGATTTACAAAATAGTCTGCTTCTGATCTCAAAATAAGGAGCCAACTCATTGTTAATGAAGATTAGCAATACTAAATTATACTCAACTGAATTAAAATGAACTTTATGTTAGTGCCACGAAAGAAGTACATATTAAAAATAAAAAAAGGCGCATATACACAGGGATATGGCTGATTTTTGTGTCAATCCTGATATGGAATATAAATTCGTTCCTCTTTTTTCAGTTGATCAAAATACCATTATTGTTTTGTGCAATTTTTTGCTAGTAAATAAAGAAAAAATTGCTATGTTTAATCTTTGTTATTCTTAATATGTTTTTTTTTCTTCATTAATTTGGTCATTCCTCTCTTCATCAATGTAATACTAGCAAAAGCATGTTGCCCATGTTCTAGAATTAATTTCTGAAATATTTTTTTTTTCATTTTGGTAAAAAAAAAAATACATTTTTCAAGAGAAATATTTAGAGTTCCATAAAAAAAATTATTATGATTTAATAAAACATCATCCAAATTATCTTGTTGTAATTTTGATCTTTTTCGGGGTTAGATTAGTGAGAATTGAGAAGGTTTGCCAGAATGACTACATTTCTCAGGTTTTTGTTTATTGTGGTTAGATTGGATGCAGGGCCGGCCCTGGTGTTGGGCAGCCAGGGCGACCGCTCCGGGTCCCAAGATTTATGGGGCTCCAAAAGAAACAAAAATATTTTTCATATATTTAAAAAAAATAATCTGTATATATTAAAAATAAATAAAATATTAGGACCCAAACTTGGAATATTCAAAGGGTTCAAATTTTTCTATAAATAGATATGATCTATTTACATATCAATAAAAAATTGTGTATATCAGTATTGTAAATAACGGTATGCGCTTGTCGAACGAACGGGATACTGTCAAGCAATTAATCGATATGCGGCCTATTAATCAGAATTATGCGAACAATATTGTATTTTCATTAAAATTATGTGTATATATTCATAATTATTAAAAAAAATTATTTAACTCATCAAACTTATCAAATAAACTTAATTTAACTTAGTTTCTATTATTATAATATGAAACTACGCTTAACAATACACACGCACTTTACATGTGTAAGTAACACATTTATTTAATTAAAAAAATAATTCGAGAATTAAGCATTTTCAAACACTAACAATATATTATTTGAAAGACATGAAACATTCCAACATAAAAGCACTAAAGTTAGTTTGTAATAACAACTTAATTTAATATATGAACATGGTGTACTGATTGAAAAAATTACATCAGTAAGTAAGAAAAATATATGGTATATATATAATAGAGGAATTAATCAATTAATTCAAAATAAGCCGACATTTTTATTTTTATCCAATTAAAAAATTATTTTAATAATAATAACCAAAGTTTAGTAATAATTTTAAAAATACCCCACCCGTGGAATTTTTCCACGGGTTGGAATTTTAATTCCATTTTTTTTTATAAAACAAAATTTTGTTTTTATTTTTTATTTTTTGTATTGAAATATTAGAAATGTTGGATATATTTCTTTGAAAATAGATGGAATACAATATAATTTGATTTATTAGAAAGACTGTAACAAATAACCCGGATCAATATTTTTCAGGCCGAATTTTTCGCGGCTGTAAGAAAAATTAATATATTTCTTTATGTGTTATTGGAAAAAAAAATGCTTAGATTCCGAGTTATTGATCCCGGTTCAAAAGTCACTTCTATGTAATCTAGAAAATATTGTGATCCTTCTGGGACATTTAATTTATGAAAAGTTGTATCTATTTAAAAAAAAACAAAAACTTTAAGTTATTTAATAATTATTATTCAAAAAGAATTCTCAAAATATATACAACTTTTTATAAATTAAATGTCCTAAAAGGATCACAATATTTTCTAGATTACATAGAAGTGACTTTTGAACTGGGATCAATAACTCAGAATCTAAGCATTTTTATTTTTTTCCAATAACACATAAAGAAATATATTAATTTTTTTTACAGCCGCGAAAAATTCGGCTTGAAAAATATTGATCCGGGTTATTTGTTACAGTCTTTCTAATAAATCAAATTATATTGTATTCCATCTATTTTCAAAGAAATATATCCAACATTTCTAATATTTCAATACAAAAAATAAAAAATAAAAACAAATTTTTGTTTTATAAAAAAAAAATTGGAATTAAAATTCCAACCTGTGGAAAAATTTCACGGGTGGGGTATTTTTAAAATTATTACTAAACTTTGGTTATTATTATTAAAATAATTTTTTAATGGAGTAAAATTAAAAATGTCGGCAAAATAAGTAAAAAGAAAAAACATATATAAAAAAATTGAATGTATAGCCAAGCACAAATAAAATTGCAATACATGTTTATGAAACTTATTATCACACAGTTACAAAAGAAAAAAAACAATGTAAAAATAAATAATCACTGAAATAAATGAAAATAAATAGGAATAAACAGAAAAAATGGACGATCAAACGAGAATAACAGTACCCGCAGGGGACCATCGAAAATTAAATGCAGAAAAATAACTTCTTGTAGGGACTGCAAAATCTCCACAATTTTTTTTCCTAAACTATTAATACCTACGCAATTTTATCTTTCAAATGAAATCCATGATGACGTATTTTTAGACTCGTCATCGCACAAATATTTATATCTATACTTGCAAGTATTTTTTAACATATAACACTGAAAGTATTAATATCTAAGTATTGAAAGTATTTATACATATGAGGTCAACTATTTTTGTTACAGAAAAGTTGACACGAAAATAATTGGGGAACTTGAAAATGGATAATCATAACAAGTTACACATCAAAGTATTAATATCTTTTTTTTAAGTGTTAATATATTATCTTCTAAGTATTTTTTTTACATATGACACTGAAAATATTAATATTTAAGTATTGAAAGTATTTATACATATGCATTGAAGTATTTATTCCTATGAAGTCAACTATTTATTAAAGTTTAAACTAAGTATTTACCATACTCTCTGTGGTTTGACACCCAAAGTACTACAATGATAGGTTGTGCGCTTGCAACTAACATTTCTTTGGGTATTTAGATTTGTATAAAATAAAGCAGTCAAAATTAGAAGGTTTATAAATTATTTTTCAAGCATTCATTTTTCTTAACGTTTTTTTACCATTTGATTCTATAAAAAATTTGTTCAAAATTTTAATTTTTTGCACGTAGACACATAACTCATGAATTTTATATGGGTTCCGATTATACTTTTATGAATGATCTAGATTTTTACGATAATATTATGTAATTTTGTAGGCACTTTTTTTATATAAAAAATGTCAAAGACAAATTGATCAGGTACAAAATTGCCTTGTGTTGTACAGTTTTGGGCCGCATCAGATAACTCTTAACCAATGATTTAAATAGCGATTTTAGTGGTATAGTAGGACGGTTAAAAAAAAATAAGCGATTACACTAAGTAGCTAGCTATAACGCCAATAGCTAGTTATATAGTTATATATCGCGCATAGCGCCATAGCTTTTATGATCCGAAAAAGCTATAGCTAGCTATTTAGAACACTGCTCTTAAAAAGTAAACCTCCTCATCTTTAATTCAACGAATATACATACACTGACGGTGGGTCCCACCCTTCAGACTCTTCTAAGTCGGGATCCCTCTCTCTAATTTGGATATTCGCTCATTATCCCGCGTGATCCCTCTCTCTAATTTCGATATTCACTCATAATCCCGCCAAGTCAGGCGGTTATCAGACCCGATCAATTTTATCGCTTCCCCATCGCTCTGCTTTGCCCCCATTCTCCCTCCGCCTGCCTTCTCTTTTCATTTATTTCCTCTCTCTCCCCCTCCCGGTCCGGCCTTAAGACGCAATCAGACCAACTCAGAGTCTAAGGACTACAAAATTCTCAACGTGAGATAGTGAGATCACACCTGTAAGTACAATTCTCTCGTTTTTGCTTGTTTTTATCTTTAATGTACGTAACATAAATTATAAGTTCCACTAATAAAGTTTAGATGATAATCACAGGCCTTTCAAGAGAGATAAAGAGGATTCAATCTTGCTGAAATTGGGTTCCTTAGTGTTCATTTGTATTGATATTTAACACCTGAACTGGCTTCCTTCTTCTTTTTTTATTTTACTTTTTTTTATCGGACTCACTGAGGAATTAATGTGCTAATCATCTTTCATTTTGCAAAACTAATCCTAGTGTAAAATACTTTAAGGAATGAAGGAGATTCTGGCCCTAATTAATGTGCTAATCAACTTTGGAGTATACAATTTTCACCAGAATAATTTAAAAATTGATGGTGTTACTGTACACAAGTTTGTTCATTGTTAGTGAAATTATGAAAAAGTAATTTGCAAATCTTATAAACTTATTTGTGTAATTTACAAATCCTTTTCAGTTCCCTATCATTACTAGGTATGTGAAATTCCTTACGGGATTGAATTGGTGTTGGTTAGCAAACTCAACCAATTTGGCCTTTCGAAGGTGTAGTTGTAGGTTTGCTAGATACCATCTGCTTAAGAAGGCAATTCATTAGTTTCTAGATACTTCTTCTTGGCATTTGCATTTACTCCTTTTTTTTTTTGGTAATGAAATTGGCTAGTTCATACCACTATCATGTTTCATTTGTTTCCATCTGTGCCATCTTAATTTTTTTTATAATTATTTTGTTTCAGCAAATAGTCATGCTCCTCAACTAGAGGTTACTTCAAATTACCTTTATTCAACTTGCATACATAGAGATATCAAGAAGACTTCAAACACCACCTCAGGCATTTTAAGGTATTAGCATAACTTTTTTAATATTTTTTTCTATATATTTTGTTAGCCTGCTTCGATCATAGAGGCACACTCGACAAACCAGCTCGAACCTGTGCATTAGAGGCCACAGAAGGAGCACTTTGTGTAATCTTTTTTTATATTTACATACATATATTTTCATTTAATATGCAGTAATGTTCAATTAAGCCCTGACTTAGATATTATTCGTTCAATAAGACTTAAACCTTGAAGAATCCTTAAAAAAATTCAATTATGGCCCGAGTAATGTTCAATTAAGTTTTTTTTTTGTTTTCTTGAAACAGTGGGGGTGGCTTATTGTGTAAGAGGAGATGCTGAAAGGCAAGAAAAAGCCATGCAGGTACTTTGAATTGTATAGTGATGACTTTTGCTGGTAAATGTTACAGTTGGTTCATTGATTTATAGCTCTTGTTATATGAAATATTATATAATTTTGTCCCATAAATATTCTTCTTATGACCAGCAATAATGAGTAAATGGGCAGAAGAGCACCTCCATTTTCACAATTTGCAAAAAGGGTGACATTAGGAATCAATAACTGCAATTATGGATCAGGGAATTACTTTTTGAACAGTACTCTCGCGTAGAAATTTAATTACAAAAGATATAACACTTGAATACATCCATTTGATCAACATAGAGGGAAACAAGCTTTAAAAAGGAGGAAAAAAAGGAATGAAACAGAAAAACAGTTTGGGTGAAATCGAGAACTGATCTTATTACTTTCTTTTTTAGTAACAACCTTTACAAATGACACTATGATTCCGAGAGGTGTGTTCTGCTGCTCGACCCTGTTCTTGGGACAGGTTAGTCCTTTACTCTTTGATTTCGAGATTTGCAACTTAGTCCTTTACTCTTTACAAATGGGTTTTCATAGTGTGAAGCAGAAAGGAAGGTCAACCCTCTTTAGAGCTACAAAGGTGGGATATGAAAGAGCCAGCATGAAATCCTCAGGTTGACTGTACAGCCTGCACCATGTCTCAACCTGAACTCATGTTGGTTAGTATCATAAATTGTCCCTAGAGTTCCTGGCAATTCTATCAGTTGGTTCCTTATTTTTGCTTGAAAGTTTGATGAAATTAGGAACATGGTCTCTTTTAATCTATAATTTCGGTCCTGTCACTATGAGCGCAGAACCAAAATTTTGGTCCATCTAGCTGTATACAAATTGAGCAGTAGTTCTGCTTGTTTCTTTGGTTCTTTTGGCTTGGTTATTAAATTGAGACCTCGACAAATTTAATCAGAATTTAAATCTCTCTTGATATCGGTTTTTTCAGTACCATTGAAAAGAATCACAGTACCAGTTCCAGATATGTTACTGAGGTCTCTAATTTGCGCTGGGGTGCTAGACTTGAGCTAGGCATAATATGTAAAGTTTGTAATTTTGTTGTTATGTTTTCCAATGCGCACATCTCTTTGTATTTTTCTTTTTTGGTGTTATAAGGAATAAACAGTACCTCATCTAATCTTTTTCTTGGTACAACTAATCCGCGATATGTCAATCTAAATTTGAATACCGTAAAAAGAAGCATAAATAAATTACCTCAAATGTAGAAGACCAAACATCCTAACAGAACTTACGTCAGATTTTGCTACTCTCTACAAAAAAATATACAGTTATAACAGACTTATAAGATCATTTTAGAATTTTTTTTATGTCAGTCACTCTACTAAAATATAAAGAATAACTGCTATAATAGACAAACAACTTAAATATAGATCATTCAACTTTTAAACTTGTAACTTCTTTTTTCGATATAAAAGAACTGATTACAATTACATAATTGACTGACCATTCACAGAATATCATCGGAATCCATAGCAACATATCGAACAATTACAAAACTACTATATGACAATAAAAAATTATTTAAAATTCAATGAATTCACGGTCATAATGTAAACATTGAAATTTTATAAATAGATCAAAATTATAATACTACTTTATGGCAATGAAAAATATTTAAAATTCATTGAATTCACGGTCATAATGTAAGCATTGAAAAAAATTATGAACTTCAAAGTTGTAATAATAAAGAAATTGCACTTGTCATATTTTAGGTTTTGAAACCACCATAAAATAAGGCATAGAAATATTAGAATAAACTTATTGTTATGTCAAATTTATACATGTTTATAAACTTATTGGCCTTTGAATTTGCCTTAAAACAAGCTACAAATTTCATCAAATTTGATGCACGAAATTATCTAAAATGACAAACAGTAAAATCTGTAATTAAAACTTTCCATTTCATTGAATCTTGACCCACCATCATCACTAAAGTCATAGGTATTTAATCCAAAGCATGCCTGACATGGTGAGATCAATGTACGGTCGATGTCAGAAAATAAATTTATTGCATTATTTATATCTAAATTGTTCATGAGTAATAAATTCAAGAAGTAAATTGTTACTAATGGATAACATTTCTATGTCTAAATTGCTCATATTGGTACCTAGTTACCTACAAGACTGGTATCAACCCAATACCATCTTTTTTATTTTATGATAAGCGCATCATAACAGCAAAACATATACTCATAGGAACATCATTTTTCGGTCTATCACACACAAAACATCTTGTGCACCGAGTTACCTTTTGAAAACACATTTTAAAAAGAAAAGGAGAAAAGGCACCATGCTTAATTAAGAGTTATTTTACAAATGCCCACCTCACTTGGCAGATTTACAAAACAACCATCCAGATCTTAAATTCTTTCCAAGTCAGAACCAAAACAGCACGTCAAAAAAACTAAGAAAAAGAGAGTTCAGGGGCCAAACAGCAATGACCAAAAGAAACTGGTTTCACTCAACATCAAACCCCTTCTCCTGGAGTTCTTGAATGACATCATTTCTTATGCGAAACTAGAGTTTATGTGCCTCTTGCTCAATTTTTTTGTTCTGAAGCTGCTTCTGCATGTTATCAGAATCCATATTAGATTCTACAAATATATTTGACAGATTTAATAATACATCCATGCAAATTATTTAACCAAGGCCATCTACAGTAAAAGAGAACAAATTAATCCAGGTCTCTCTTCTAATACTGGCATGTCCATCCTAATTTGTACTCTAAACTCAAGAATTATTGTTTTGGCTTAATAGTCTATAATATAGTAATTCAACTCTGTTGTTCTGAGTTATGGCTAAGATTTCCAGAGAACATTGATCTGTGCAACTCTGTTATTTGATTTCATTAGAAGGTAAAATTACAGAAAAACTAGTTTCTCAGGCTTGGCTCATTATGTATGATTCAATTGCAAAAGCATATCGGCCTTCGGCACAACGGCATCCAACGCGTAACTTAGGTGCCGCTCGTAATTAATTTGAGAAATCTAAATAATAATTCTCTGTGAGCAATATCGCCTATAAAAGTGCAACCTTTGTAAATATTGGATTATGAATGAAAGTTATCAATTTCACTGAGTACTTCGAAATAGCTTCTAGCAGCATCATTTTCCTATAAGAAATTGAGAAGATTAATACAAATTTGGTAGGGTGATAAAATATAATTTACCAGTTATTTTATGTGCATAATTGGGGACTGCATTTTTTTCAAATTTCAATAAAATAGGTAAGACCAGGAGCACCATTAATACTATTTGATCGAAGAAATGCAGACGCATATCGGATCTGTTGGTTTAGCATTACCAAATTTTAGTGAGGTCTAAAAAGAAGTAAAATATGATTTGACTGTCATTTTTTTTATTGTGCTTACTAATCAAACAGGTTATGAAACACCCAAGTAGATCACCTTTCTTTCATTTCAACAACAGACTGACAATGGCACTTAACTAGCTAACTTAGCAACATATTTTAATATAAACCAGACCCATGTTGCAAGTAGACAAATTCAAATACAAATCCTTATGATGGATTAATTTAGAACTAATATGTGAAGTTGAATCGAATAAGCTTAAATTGGATTCATGAGAAAATATACAGTTAACCATAATAACACCAAAACTGACTAAAATTTGCACACAAGGACAACTTAACAAGCTTCAAAGATGTCAGGATACAACCCCTGACACTGTTAGATACCTCAATTGAGACATAACTTAAATTCAGAATTAAATAAGAAAAACCAATTTGTAAAACAAAACTTGACATGGTAATGGAAGACCAGAAACCGATTCTTCAAACCCAGAGAAAGAATCAGTTACCTGCTTTGGCCTCCCTCTGATGAGAGGGTCTTGTGTGCGTGAGAGAGAGACCGGCTAGAGGATACAAAGCGATTGGAGAGAACAAGAGATGGGTAATACGGAGCAAAGGGAGAAAGAGCGACCGACGGGAGATACGGAGAAAACGAGAGGGGGAGACCGACAGGAGGGGGAGGTCTCAGAGGATGCGAATTCGCCCAAGGGAGAGGGGCGATCCACGAGAGGAAGAGACGACGAGAGGGAGAGATATCTCAGAGATGTGAATTCGCAAGGGAGGGGTGATTAACGAGAGGAAGAGACGGGAGCAAAGTGACGGAGCTCTAACAGAAAGATTAACGGAAAAAATATTATATGAAGCCATTCCAATTTTACCCTTTTAAAATTAACGGCTGTGATAACTTCGGACAAAAATTTGAAAAAAAATTCTGATCCATGACAGCATCACTCAAGTATTAATATCAAGTATTACAAGTATTTATACCTATGCACTAGAGTATTTATATCTATGTGAACAACTATTTTTGTTAGAGAAATGTTAATGCATGAACGATTAGAGAAGGGCATGCGAGGTGCCCACTATTTTATTTGATGAAGGTTAACGCGGGGACAATTGTGAGTTAGAAAATGGGTGGTTATATCAAGTTAGCATGCAAGTATTAATATATTATTTTGCAAGTATTAATTTCTTATATTTTAGTATTTATACTTATGAAGGTTAACTCAGGACGAGTGTGGCAACTGAAAGAGGGAAACCATATAATTAGTGGGGACCGTAGTAAAATTTTTCTTTAATGGATGTGTGGATAAGTAGGGAATAGATGTGTGGGGATGATTATAATTATTCTTATGTTATATTTAAGTTGTCAACTAAAAAGTAAAAGAAGAATAAAATAAAATAAGAGATAAGTTAATTTAAATAAAGTAACTTATTTTATAATTATTATGTTTGTAGAATCTATAAATAGAGATTTATTTTTTAATATTTTATTTCTTTGTGTGAATTAATTTAAGTCATAAATTATATTACTAAACGAGATATAAAATATGAAAAGTAAATTAAGTAAGTAATTTTATTTTATTTACTCCGCAATTAAACATCACCGCCATTTGAAGTCATACTGTTGCATTGTAGCATGCTAATAAATTAATTGTTCTACTAAATTAATAATTATTCAAACGCGCATTAGTTAGATCCTCTAATATTCTCTCATAAATTCGAGGGAGTAGAATAGTTCTAGCTGAATCAAAATTAGTTTGATATCTATTTAGGAGCAAAACTAGGATGTAATGTGCGCACTAAGAGGGTTTAATGAGCACAACTTCAAAAGTACATTGGATCGACTTCAAATGCTGGTGGGTTGTTCCCTTAATCAAGCCACTGCCTATGAGTCGCCGGCTCATTCTTCAACAGGCACGCGGTCAAAAATCATTTTCTCCTCCCATTTCTTGGGAGCTCACGGTTTCATGTTCTATTTCACTCCCTTGAGGGGTTCTTTTCACCTTTCCCTCACGGTACTGCTTCACTATCAGTCACCCAGGAGTATTTAGCTTTGCAAGGTGATCCTTGCTGATTCACACGAGATTCCACGTGTCCCATGTTACTCGGGTCAGAGCGTAAGCTAGTGATGCTTTCGACTACTGGACTCTAGCTATCTAAGGTGCAGCACTCCACTGCTTCGTCTAGCAGCACGACGGTTGTATTGCTCTCCTACAATCCCGTTTTCGCGATTTAGGCTGCTCCATTTTGCTCACCACTGCTACGGGAATCGCTTTTGCTTTCTTTTTCTCTGGCTACTTTCAGTTCACCAGGTTGTCTCTTGCCTACCCATGGATTCAACAGCAGTTTGAAAAGTTGATCTATTTAAAAATTTCCGAATCTATGCTTGCTTTCAACTCCCCGAAGTATCTCGTCATTTGCACACCCTTCTTCATCTCTGGGTGTCTAGGTATCCACCATAAGTCTTTTCTCCTTTGAACCTCGTCATTAACTATAAAGCTATGCCATTTTAAGGTACTCCAATTTATAAATTATTTTATATTTAATTTTTATTAATTCTTTGACCGTTGTATAAATTCGAATTTTTTTTTAAGGAAGCAGCTAATAGTCCCCCGAAAATCCTCGAACTTTTTACACTAATCATATAAATAAGTTCATTAGATCCGGTAATACTATGAAAACAATCCTATAAACAAGTTTAATTGATGTTCTGCAGATGAAACTGCGTGGTCCCAGATGAAAACGCGTAAAAGGTGTTGAAAACGCGTGGTCAACGAACAAAGTACAATTGAAGTACAATCGATAGTTAAACTGTGGACCACCTTCTGTGAACATACACATATTATCCTGTGAACATACACATATTGACATACAAATATTATTCTATAAACATACACATATTATCCCGTGAACATACATATATTATCCTGTGAACATACAAATATTATTCTGTGAACATACATATTGTACTTAAAATTATAGCAGTTGAAAGCGCGTGGCCGAAAAAATATTCTTCCATTATCAGCGGTTGAAAGTACGTCGAAACTAAGCTAAAAAAGAAAAAAATTTATACGTTGGGATTTTCGGAAGACTGCAGCCGGGACGTTACCTTTTCTTTTTTCTTTAAGGCAAATTCTGGAATGGATCAAAAATATTTTGGACCGTCCATATAGTCACGATCGAATGGTCCAGATATTTTGTTAGAGCCAAAACTCTCTGTTAAATTTAACAGAAAGTTTTTTCGGAAGGGTAAAATAGGGATAAAAGTATAACAGCGAACCCCATATTCTCTCTCTCGAAAATATTTCACCTCCGTCTCATTCCCAAGCGCGGCGGCTACTTCCACCGGAAAATTCCTCCACAGCTCCACCAGCGCCTCGCTGCTCCGTCAAGGGCCTTCAGAAGAAGCGAAATCTCCGTTGTATTATATTGTACTAGTGCGGGTTTACATACATGCATTAAAAAATTGGTCAAAGGAAAGGCGAGCAAAGGCTGCCAGGAGTATTTCTTCAACTCTGGTCTTAGTCGTGAGGTCAAATGATGCACCAAGGTGTATATATATTCTTGTATCAGATATTTTCGTAGTTGATCAACAATTAACCCTCAACTTTTGAAATGAATAGAACCTTGCCCAATTATCCTGCCTTAATCCTTTTCTTTTGCAATAAGATTGAATTTAAATCAAGTTGGCCTCAATCACTCAATGAATCCTCAATTGTACAATTTTTAGTACACAGAAAAGCCGAGAAATAAAATTAAATCTGACATTGTAATACTTGTTGGTGCTAACAATTCACTTTTATCTTTTTTTTGGTAAGGTTGGTTTACTGGCTATCAAACACGGCAGTTCTAAGGGTAATCATAGGCCAAACAATGAAACAGTCGGACATAATTGCACATTGAAGAAGAAAACATCAGCACTTTGGGAATCCATTACATGAAGAGAGGGGAGCTGCTTTTCAATGAGGAGCTGGAGCATTGATGCGGGCCCCACCACAATTCTGTCAGCTCTCGGCAAGACTGAATCCAAGATCTTCTCTCGAACATTGAAGTCTATTTGGTGGAAGGTATGTGGGCCGATGGTTTCGAGAAATTGTACTTGATTTTTGGCAAAGGACCTACCTACGGGATGAGTTTTAATTAGCTGCTTCATTTTCAGGTCCTTTGACAGAATGAAATTATGTGGTCTGATAAATATGGGACTCGTACTAGGTTATACTAATCTTTTGTCCAAATAGCTCAAGTTATTAGCTATGTAATTGCCCAATGAGGTTGCATCTAGGGGTAGTTGGTTACTTGTCAAATAGCACGAAATTGGAACAAATTTTGTCTAATCAAGGCTAAATTTCGATTTTGAAAAATGGAAATGTCATTGTGCTAAACTGGATCTCAAATTATGTATATTTTGATTTGCAGAAATCAAGTTTTATGGCACAATGAATGGTTAAAGGGCTTAATCTTTTGTAGTTAAATAAACTATACCAGTTAGGTCTAGTATCAGCAGTTCTATAGTGCTGACAATACACTTATTAATTTAACCACTTGTAATCACTTGCTAATGTTGTAATGCAACAATACATTTCATACAAAAGAATGCAGTGTGGAAATGTTATAACAATACAAAACTTGGAATAACACATGCAAAACAGTATACTGACAGCAAAAGTTAACATGTGTAATTTTTTGTGGATTAGACATTCACACTGCACATGCAATCAACAAAAAGGCACCGAAGGAAGGAAGGTGTCTTCTAACGAAAGAATATATGGAAAGGTAACGATTGTTGGGGACTAGCAACAGGCCAACCTCTCAGTTGATATATGGTAAAGGGCCTTCAAAGATGCCTCTGAAAAGCTGTGTCTCGTTAAGAGCATGCAACCATGAGTGTGGTTGTTTCCCTGTGCTAGGATGACTAGTAATTAAGCCTAGTTTGTTCAGTTATTACTGGTATGTTTCTGGGTGATACCAGTTTATTCTAAATCAAATAATGCTAAGTGAGTGTTGAGTTTTGTATATATATATATATTTTTTAAATTAAGATGATATGACTTGAGGAAGTCTAAAAATAAATACCCAAAGTGTCAAATATTAAATGGCTGGCACTTATTTTGGGTGACTTGAATGAACGAAAAATTATATTCTGGCCCGCTTTACTTGTCTTAGTGAACAGGATGGTATAGGTCGATTGAACTCTTATTTATCTTCTGTTTTATTTTTTTATTATTTTTTTTGTTGTTGTGTGTGTTTTTCCTTGTCTTCTTTGGTGCTTAGTTGCACATTACAGGGTAAATTGGCAGTAAATTGGGTTAAATTTGAAGCATGACTGAGAGAAAATTACATAATTTAGGGTTTGTTTAGGAATTGTGCTGAATGGAAGCATAGTTGTATTACTGAGGGTTAATTAAGGTCTAATTCTGCTTGGTTTGGGGACCATTCGGTTGAAACCATTATTCAACTGTACATGTCAAGTTCAGTATCATTTATGTCAGACTACCCTTCTAATCTTACTTATATTAATCTAATTGGTTATACGTAATCTAGAGATATATAATAACGTAAGTGTGTGCTTGTAAATACCAAAAGTTATAGGAGTTTGTGCAAATATGAACAATTGCTAGGTGTACTTTTTATTTCAATTTGAAAATTTGAATTTTTAGACTAATACAAGTTCAAATCACTTGTCACGTCATATTTCTATGATTGTAGCTAATTCAAATGACTTTTATGGTATTAGAGATTCTTTGTTTTGTATACCTATTGTTCATCATGACTGTGGGAGCCTCGCGACCAACTATTGCCAGTAGAAAGGACAGTCGGTCATCCTTTAAAGAATTCGGCAGTTATTTGTTCATTATCCCGCCAAATTAGGCGGTTATGAAAAAATTATCTCTGGATGAGTATGCGTCATCTTCTCTGGATGCAATGGGAGAACAAATAATTTGACAAGTACAAATTTTAACAGAGCATTTTTAGCTTTAAGCAGTGTGTTAAATATATTGGACGCTGTATAAATTAAATAGGTCGCGCACTGCATCAAATAAAACAGCTCTGCTAATAAAGACACTTTAAATAAACACATCAGGACCATTCATTCCCTATCGGATGGTTTGGGGCTTGATATTTAGTATTTATTTGTTGTATGTACAGAAAATGATGTAAAAAAATTCAAAAAAATATTTAAAAAATATTTACATCTTTTATGACCAAATTTTGCTTATAATTATCAATTTTATAAACTTTCGTCATTATTTGCCTCTTCAAATTGAATAAATATTTGTGAACCGTTCATTTTCACATGAACAATAGACAGTTGATATGCAGTGAAATGATTCCAAATTTGTTTTGAAATGATCAAGGGAAAACAATGAACATAACCAACATAAAAATTATGAAGTTTGATTGTGTCTGAGTTTCGATCCAATGTGAAGTGTGTATGGCCCTTCGATCTTTCAATATTCCGTCGGCTTGATGGATGGGTAAATAATAATAAAATTTCATCAAACTTCGCTGTAGGAAAATAAATTCAGCGCTCTTTAATTTCAACGGTCCCGATCGACCAACATATGACGTGTTTACGTGCGCCTTCATTAACTCACAAAGCAAGAGTTTATGAAACATAGAACATAAACTCTTGCTTTGTGAGTTAATGAAGGCGCATGTAAACATGTCATCTGTTGGTCGATCGGGACCGTTGAAATTAAAGAGCGCTGAATTTATTTTCCTGCAGCGAAGTTTGATGAAATTTTATTATTATTTACCCATCCATCAAGCCGACGGAATATTGAAAGATCGAAGGGCCATACACACTTCAAATCTCAACCGTTTGATAAATGATGTGTTGTTCTAATTACTAATGGACACCTCTAATTTAATAACACGGTGTCACAGACTAGAGGGACCCACTTTTCTATACCAATTTTGTTTTCTCATCCCTGAGGATACGCACTCCTCTGTTAAACCGTCTCTTCTCCTTTTTTTTTTCTTCTTTTTTTCTCTGAACTCAGAGAGGTCCGGATGGTCCTTTGGTTCGATGATTTCCTGACCATTCGATCTAAATTAAGATGCGTGCGCTGTACTTCAATATCCTCGTTTGAATGCTCAATTTTCGTGCGCACATATCTTAATACATATGGGACGGTGCTGAATCTTATTGGACTCAAAAGCTCCGTTTGAATCCTCAATATTTCCTCCTCTCAAAAACTCTTTAAGCGAGAAGAAACTCGATGTCGTAAACGCGCAAACCCGATCATCGAAGGGCAAAGGCGATCGGCGAGACCGAGGTCAAAAAGGCGAGCAGGAAGGCGAGGCTGCAATTACCCGTAGATTGGATTGCACGATTTCTGAAGATCAGGAAATACACTGAGCGCGTCGATGCTGCCTGTCTATCTCGCTCTTGTTCTCGAGTATCTTGCTGCTGAGGTAGTTTGTTTTTACCAATTCGTGCTTAATTTTAAGATATCTATTTTATTTGAGGCTGATTTTTTTGAGAAACTGGGTCGTGGCAAAAATGTCTGAAATTGGGGCTCTTTACACACCCAAATCAAACGGTTTGAAGCCTTCAATTTGTGGCACCTAGGAAGAATTTTACAAATCTCAGTCGTTTTAGGTTTTAAATGTGGTCTTAATCCATGCAATTTGTGTCAGTGTTTTTAAAAAAAATGTCGAATTACAAGCTAGCTGAACAAATAGTTGCCTTCAATTTAAAGAAATAACTGTGAAGGATCACTGGACATGGTGTATTGAGTATGCAACTGAGAATTGAGAAAATGCAATTTAAAATTCCAATCTATGTATCTTTTTCTAGAGTTGTAGTGAACTTAAACATGAGTACACCAGTTAAGTTTATTTGGATTTGAACTTGGTGAAGGCTAACATTGCAACATATTTGTGGTGTGAAGTTATTGCAAAGAAATAAAGGTCTATATCTTTTTGTAATTATTCCTGTGAAAGAAAGTTGAAAATTATGATGTGATTACATAAGCCAACATTGTTATTCCTTGTTTTGTGGAGTGATTGTGAGAAGTTGGCTTGTTGGATAATATCGAGGGACTTGTGATGATGTTAGTGTTAGAAGGGCAAAAATGGGCATAGATAAGTGGAGATTGTATGAGGGAATGATTTTGTTGTCTTCGGGGACAAGCAATTTTGTTTTAATATCTTTCTTTTAGGAGGGAAGGGGTTTGATAGAAAAGCTGGACAGTTGTCAGACTCAAAGCAGTGAGGGATCCCATTCTTTACATTTTATACATCCCTTCAAGTCTTGTAGGAGGCAACTTTGGATCAGAAGGGTTCTTCTAAAAATAGTGATAACTAAGTTATGTTTCTTTGTGAAATTATTTCAGAATAATAAGTTAAGAGGAAAGTACTTGGTACAAGGCAAATGACTTGAAGGAATGTGTATTTGCATTGCATTGTTGTGTAGCTAATTGTAGGTTTTGGTACCTGGCACTGGGGAGTTCGATTCACTCAAAAGGTATAATTTGGGAATTGTTGGCAGTCTCTCGTTTGTTTGATTTGTTGGTAGATGTACACAAGCCTCTGATTGAGAAGATCAGTTTCTTGGAGGTGTGTATAGTGAACCAAAATTGCATTATGTTGTTACCATTTGTTGAAAAAACAGTAAATTTAGACACAAATTGCATTATGTTGTTGGCTTTTTTTGAAAGATGAAATTTGGGCATACATAATTGCATTATGTCAAAATAATTTACACTACTTGATAAAGTTGATAGGTGTATTTTATGATCTCAAGTCTCAATTTCTTGATCCATGCATGACCAGACCATGTAGGCTCCATGGATAACTCATAGGCCATCATAACAACATATCAGCATACCTGTACCAGTGTTCAACACAAACAAAACCAAATGAGACCTATATCGGTACAGCATATGCCTAAAACAACCCTCAATACCAAATCAGCAAAAAAATTCTGATTCTAGGTTGAATTAAGCCAAGCCATTGCAAATGCATGTATATAACATTCCCATGTACATCCCAGAACAAGATTTCCAGAACTGGATATATATTAGGTTGCAATAGATGACCATATATAAGCAATATCCAATTACTTCTCGCCATTTATGGTTGGCTTATTTTCTATATCCATTGACTATTTTGTTTTTGTTTTATAGCTTGATCTAAACCTTGAGAGATTAAGAATGGCAGTTGAGGATCTACTAGGGAAGTTAGCCAAAATATTTTTAAAGCCCAAGTCCCAGATTAATGCTTAACGGGTTTATTAATGGGTTTGTTTTGGTACTAGACTGGTACTGGAAAAGCTCAGTGTTGGTTTGATAGGCGTGACTTTACCTGTATAAGATAGTAGTTGGTGTTGTAATATTAATTTGCTTGTACGCAGTTTTTATCTTAATATATTTGAAATTGCTCTTTAGAGTGTAAAGGACAATTCAGAGCATGCATAAAACTGAGCAAACTGAGTACACTTCATCTCTATTGGTTGTATTGTTACATAGTGTAAAGGACAGCTCTTGCCAATTTTTCAATAAAGAGTAGAGAGAGATGAATGGAGAAACAAAATTTTCAAACAGTCGTGGACTTGTACAAGCAGTGGTGCGCAATTTCCTTTTGTTAAATCAAATGCCTACGGGCTTTCACCAAAAAGCCAGAAATTGACATGTAACCACACAAATAGCTGGAAACAAGATATATGAGGCACTTCAAGAGTGTGAATTTGGGATTGTAATATTAATTTTCTTGTACTCGGTTTTATCATAATATATTTGAAATTGCTCTTTAAAGTGTAAATGACAGTTTAGAGCATGCATAAAACTGGATAAATTGAGTACACTTCAGTTACATAGTGTGAAGGACAACTTCTGCCAATTTTTTTTAGAGAGAGAGATAAATGGAGTCAAACAAACTTTTCAAACAATCTTGACTTGTAAAAACAGTAAAAATAGCCAAGCAAATTTACAGTGCAATACAGGATTTAACAGTAATATAAAATAACTTAAGTATAAAGAAATTCGTCAAAACAACGATCACATTTGTAAAAAATATGACAATCATTTATACTCTTCTAGACTAAGTACCGTATCCCAAAAGTCTTTTTGGACCTCCTCCAGTGTATTTTTCTCATTATCGAGGACTGACTGAGCATCGGCCCAAAAGAGACTTGTTAAATGACCGTCTTTTGCATCATATTTGAAAAAAAAATCTGAATCTGCTTTCTTCCTCTCCTCGAAGTACTTTAATGCTGATTCCGCATCATTTGCAAGCATCTCAGACCGCTCTCGCTCAGAGATAAAGTTATACAAATTCTTCATCTAATAACCACAATGTTCATAACCACCACTTCTCCATTCCGTGTAATCTAATATTTGGCAGTTCCGAATACCTGAGTCTTCAAAAGCGCCTATCTCAAACTTCTGCGCTTCATTAATAGAACAATGGGATGCCAGGAAAGGAGTAGTATCGCTAGCTGCTAGATTGTGGTTGTGATCATCTATGTAATTTTTAACCCACCACCTACCGGTTTTTGGATCAAGTTTAATGCATAACTCGACGGGGCAGCCACAACGAGAGAGCGCCCAGGCAGGTCTTTCCTGGTCCGACTTATCCAAATACTTACTCTCTCGAAAACTAGATCTGCTGCAGTAAAACCGACGGAATATAATGGTGCCATTCGTTGGATCTTTTCTAATTATGCTCTTCCTTATGCTGAACCCTCTTTTTTGCGTAATCATTGTAAAAATCGTAAGCTTCTTCTTGGCTTGAGAAAGTCATACTTACAAATTTTTCATACTCGATCAATGATTCCACGTTAACTTTGTTAGCCTACAAAATTTGTGAAATGAAACCATCATTAGAAAGAGTATTTGTCTATACCTCGTGGATCCATGGATGTATGGTCATTACTAAATGTCAATTCCTCCATAAATAAGCTAGGGTATAAACAGACTTCTATAAACTATTGTGTAAATAAATGTACTGGTACAACAGTTGTCAGTACATTATTTTTTGTCTTATTCTTTTGGTGTCATCATGCCCGGTTGTATTTGGGTCAAGTAGAAGCAATAGTAGCTTTTTATATATTTTAAGTCCCCAAATTAAATCTTATGCCTACAATATGCACATTATATACTTTTATAATCGGCAACAAATACCAAAATAGATAAATACCAAGTTTGATTATTTAGGGTTCTGCAACAAGTATGGCTGAAATGGCTTAATTTACCCTGGCATTCATTCTACAAACTTCAGTGCTGATTTGGTGGTAAAAGAGACATGAAAATATGTAGGCACAGCTTCTGAATTTTGATATAATATGAAAGTACACGTGACTTGCTTTCAGTGTTCTCAATTCTTACTGGACCTAGTTAATTGCAACATTCCACAGCAGCAGCTTGTAAATACGGCTCAATTGGTTGCAATATCCTTAGAACTTGTCTAGGTATTTGATAAAGTTTCAATCTACAAAAAATTCTATAACTTACCATGCCTTTTGCGTCGGCGACTTGGCGCTAGCTACCAGTGTAATTTCGTTTCCGAGACCCAAGAAGTAAAAGAACCACAAACGTCGATCCCGAGCAGGACCTGCTTTGACCTCTCCTTCAAATCTCTTCCTCCTCAATGCCCCTGCAAAAGTTAATTCTTCACTTGTTCTCCTGGCTCTTTTCACTGGCTTATCACCAAGTATAAATTCTTGAACCAAATAAGTAAAAGAAAAGAACATTATTTAATTATCTTCATAAATGTAGTACAAAAGATTCCACTCCTTACCCAAACTTACACACAGGGTCCATAGTTAACCTCCAGTGGTACAATGAAGATATATTATTCCTTTTCCCCTCTCCTACCTTTAAAATATTAAATATTTGCAGAATTGATTAATAATTATAAATTATCAATTGAGCTGATTGAATTGATATATTGTTGAGCATCATTGATACTATACAGGCTCTACTTATCATGCTTAAATCAGGTCAGGTACTGGGAAGGTCTGATAAAGACTGTTAAACCTTGGTTCCAACTTTTGCATGGTACAGAAGAAAATCCTGCAAATTCTAACACATACCTAATGGTATATACAAATACTGGCAGAAATTAGTATAGTTGCTACAAATTGGAGGGCATATATGCAAAAAAAAGATATTTGCTAGGTTATGGGTGAAAGAACAAAGTACAGTATATACAAAAAGAGACGGAGGCAACAGATATACAAAAAGAAATGCAAATTAACTATAAAAAATGCAAACTTATTAGAAAACAAAAAAGATATACAAAAAGAAATGTATGCATTGCCAAATAGAAAAATTGTGCGAAAAAAGGTGAAATTGAGAAGGTAACAGATTTTCTACATGACTTATAACACTCTGATTATGCAAGAATGATGAAATTGTGAAATTTTCTACATGATTGGAACTTATATATGGGCTGTGCAAGAAAGGTGAAATTGAGAAGGCAACAGATTTTTGAAATAGCGAAGGCAATGGATTTTCTACATGACATGATTTCTAAAGCGCATCAGCGTGATGTTGTGACCATAACACATTTTTATTGCAAATTATTTGATATCTACTACAAGTTGAACCTGACACGACTTGATGGCAATCAGAATTTTGTTTCATATTAGATTATGAATTCGTCATTTCTTCGATCACCTTGAGTGCATCAGAATATGTTGTTTTTAACAACTTACAAGAAACTATTATTGTTATACCAATTTCTTGACAAAACAGAAATTAAAAGCAGCAAAAATATGGAATTAAATAAGTAATTTATACTGACAAATCAATAAATAAGGAATATAACTTGGGAGGATAACTTACAAAGCGACTGGAGAGATATCTCAGACCGACGGGAGAGGAAGATATAGAGCAAAGGAGGGGCCGACCGACGGGAGGGAGGGAGAGATCTCAGAGGATGCGAATTTGTCAGGGCGATCCATGAGAGGAAGAGACGATGGGAGGGAGGTATCGCAGAGATGCGAATTCGCCAAAGGAGGGGTGATCTGCGTGAGGAAGAGACGGGAGCGAAGAGACGGAGATCTAACAGAAAAGTTAACGGAAAGATATTATTATATGATGCTATTCCAATTTTACCCTTTTGAAATTAACGGCTGTGATTAATTCGGACAAAAATCTGAAAAAAAATTCCGATCCATGACAGCATCACTCTTTTTTTAATATTTATGTATCATTCTACACGATACACGGTCAGGTATATGTTCTGGAACTGAATTCTCCGATCAGAGCCTTACTCCAAAGTCCGAAGTCCGAACTGCAACAACTCTAACCATGGCTTTCGACCCCAACTCCACTTCCATGAACTCCATTGACACTACCCCATCCCTAAACATGGCTTTCGACCCCAACTCTACTTCCACCTTACTCCCACTCGATCCTCAATCCAACGCGCCTCTCCCTACCGCCGTTGAATCCGACGACCCTACCCCATCCTCCTCTCACAATGAGTCCCTCGCCGCCGACGTAGATCCCTTTCTTCCCCGCGTCGGCATGGAGTTCGTCTCTTCTGGGGAAGCGCGCTCCTTCTACAGCGCTCATGCGGAGCGGGTCGGTTTCCGGGTCAGGAACAGCAAATCGTTCACTTCCCGGCTCAGCGACGCCATCATCATGCGGCGGTTTGTGTGCTCCCGCCAGGGTCAACCGAGCAAGAAAGACCCTTTCGACCTTACCAAGAGGAGACGCAACCGCACTTCCTCCCGTGAAGGCTGCCACGCCATGCTCCAGGTTATAAATTGGTAAATTAGTGTATCAGATGTTAAATTTGGGCATGATTGTAGACGATTTTTGGTGTTTAGACAATTTACTTGATGAATTCATGAGTTTACAAGCAATTCCATTTTTTCCTTAAATGTCATGCATGGTTTTTTGTAAAACATCTGAATTAGCAATTATTTAGCTAAGTACGAAGACAATATTCAACACCCAAATGCCTATTTTTGTTTTACTGGAATGCCCATAGTACCTGTTAGCTCATTTTTTTTCTCTTCTTCTCAGTGATGAAGGATTTTTGTTTTAAGAATTAGCGAGAGGAAGCTACCATGATGTTCTTGTTAGTGGAGGTTTATAATACAGTTCCAGTTTTGCTGGGTTATGCATAAATGTTAGACTTTATGGACAAATGTAATATATGTCTAATTTAAAATCCATTTAAAGAGAGCCTGTGACAAATTATTGCAAGAACACTCGTGAACCGATTCACAACAGTCTGAAATTTTGCCCATTAATTAGCACTATCATTTTCATTTAATTGTAAGTTTATAGCAATATCAGTGCGCTTGAATGTTTCATTTAACTAAGGTAATAATGTATAGTACTCATTCCAGGTGAACCGCCGTGAGAATAATGGGCCTTGGTACATCTCAAGATTTGTATTAGAACATTGTCACCCTTTGGGCCTCCTTTCAGACCCCTCTCCTCAGAAGAAGTTCCCAACGAAGCCATTGGATCCACTTCTGACAGGCGCTGACACTGTACCGCCACGTCAGAATGGGCTGGGCCCAGGAGGGGGCGTTGCACAAAGCCTTCTAGAATACTTCAAGAAGATGCAATGTGACAACCCAGCTTTCTTTTATGCGGTCCAACTGGATCGCAATAATTGTATAGGGAATTTGTTCTGGGCAGATTGTAGATCACGCATGGCATACACTTACTTTGGGGATGCTGTTTCGTTTGATATGACTTGTAAGAGAAACAAGCGGGCTGTCCCATTTGCGGCTTTCACAGGCTTCAATCACCACAGGTACTAGAATTGTGTCAATACATGAGCATTATGGTAAGGTACTGCTATGGTTCCAATTGTTCAAACCCAATTATATGCATCTGTAATCTTCAGTTCAAAATGGAGATCCAATGCTTCCTATTGATTGTTGCTATACACCTAATCTAGTGATGTCCCGATGCACGTTCCATTTTCCTCAAATAAGTTTAATTTTAACTGATTAAGCTTTGAATATATCCAGCATAGCCTGACATGTCTATCCTTAATCTGGTGAATCCTTTAGCTTTGAATTTTCGTCAATTTAGCCTCACTTTGCCTCCATTGTACAACCGAAAACCAAACAATTTTTTAACGACGAAGAAGAAGAAAAAGAAAACTATGAAATGTTTGATCAAATATGGAACCATAAGATAACAGTCGGTGCAGTTCAATACTATGCTGGATCAAACTACCAGAAATTCTGTTGTTAACCTAGTTTTAGTTTCCAATTAACTACAGGCAACTGATTGTCTTTGGCTGTGCTTTCATAACTGAAGAGACTGAAGAATCCTTCACATGGCTGTTTGACACATGGCGCACTCTCATGAGCTGCCACAAGCCCACCTCCATTACCACCTGCTATAATGAGCCAATGGAAACAGCAGTTTCTAGGGTTTTCCCAGATGTCAAACACAGGTTCTGCCAAAGAGACATCTTTAGTTGTTTAAAAGAGAGGCTTTCTGATGTCTATGCCTCAAACCCAGATTTTAAGCCTGAGCTGAAACGTGTTGTAAAAGGGTCTGAAACCCCTAATCAGTTTGAATCTGGCTGGGGGTCCCTCTTGGAACGGTACAATCTGACTGAGAATTTCTGGTTAGGGTTTTTTTATAATATACGGTGTAAGTGGGTCCCAGCTTTTCTAAAGGATACATTCTTTGGGGAGGTTTCTGATGGCATAAAGCCAGAAACTATGCAAAAGTTCTTTCAAAGGAATTCAATAACCACCACCACCTTGCGTGATTTGGTCACTCAATTTGACAAGGCAATGGTGTATCAGTACGAAAAGGAAATACAGGCAGATGCTTTAACTATACAAGCCCGACCCATTATGAAAACCCCATCACCTATGGAGAAACAAGCTTCTGAGGTTTACACGAGAACTATTTTTGATATTTTTCAAAAGGAGCTTGTTGAATCGTCAGGCTTCTTTGCTGAAATTTTCGAAGAGCAGGGACCGATCTGCAAATATCGTGTTGTTAGATTTGGTGATACTAACAACTTACACATGGTTAGTTACAACCCATCTGAAAAAAATTTAACCTGCAATTGTTTAAGATTTGAAAATACGGGAATACTGTGCTGCCATGCTTTGAGGGTTTTCATAGCTGCTGGTGAGCTCTTGATGCCAGAAGGCTATTACCTTAAAAGGTGGGGTAGGAATGCCAAAGGGAATGCATTGTATCTGAATCTGGCTAGCAACTGGGTGGACGATTTGTGTAGAGATGCAATTCGGCTTGCCGAGGAGGGGGCCACATGCCAGGCGGTGTATAAGGTTGCCAAATCAGCATTGTGCAAGGCACTTCAAGATGTTCGATCTGCAAAGAATGGGACATTCCATTTAACAAAGTATATTTTACCATTCTTTGCCCTTTTGTTTTCCAAAATTTTGTTTCGAGTAGAATTTTGTAAATGAGAGAGAATTGATTTACCATCATAAGGCGTGAATATATTGCTTAGATTCTGCTCAAATTTCTTTAATATTCCAGACACCGTCCATTTTGTCTTGTTCTTAGCATTTTAATCTTGTATGGTTTGGGTTATTACACGGTAAACACTACTTGTTCTCTTACAAATGATTATGTTGTCTTGCTTTACTTTTTTTTTTTTTTTTTTTTTTTGGAGATACTTCAAATTGCTCTCATCCCTTGTAAGTGCCTCCATTATTTAGGGTAAAGGAGTTATTTGGTAGTTTGGAGGAAATGAGGGATTGTTAGAGGCTAGGGTCACTTTTTTTCCTTCTTTTCTTTCTGATATCATAAAGTTCTCTTGACATTATATTTTTTATTTTGCATAGGTAATAGGGTAGGAGCTTTGTAGTTGGTTTGCTGAAACCCAAATGGGCGAGCATTTTTAGAAGATGGAGAAGTCATGTTAAGTGAGGAGACATACAAGGTAGTTTGGAATTATTGGCTAACCAAACCAGTTTTTGGGTCAAGGTTTGTTGTCCCAAATTCTCAGGTTCCTATCAGTCTGATTAGCATGTATTAAAACTTCTATTGAAAGTAAAAAAAAAATGCCCTATTAACACCGAAAAAGATTTCATCAAGAAACACTTAAAAAGAAAATAGAACTTTAGTATCCAAAGAAGTCTTATTTTGTGAATTTAGCGATACCAACTCTTCAGTTTGATTTGGTGTGACTTAAGCCTGCAATTTTTTTCTTTCTTATTTTGGCAAACCCGTGCTGACCTGAGCTGAACTTGGCCTAAATCCACTCATTGCTACATCTAATACAAGCTATTATATTTGTCCCTTGTGCAGGACATTCATTGTCTGTATAGTCATTATTTCAGATAGTACGAGAGGGAATACTAAGGAGACAAGAAATGATGCCGTATGTGCATCATATATGGCCAAATTTTGTTTTAGTATAAAACAAAAATATATAAATAACAAAATGTGGTTGTTAGTTTCTTAGCCATTAGTCCGGAGGTTTCTTGTAGTTTATTTGTTTGATTTAGCTCCCAGTTAACTTTTGTGGTGGAACTGTGTTATTCTTTGTTCTCTCATGTATAGTGTTTTTGCTGGTACTTGCATAGCTGAAAAATTATGAAACCGTGGATGTAACAATGTGCTACATAGTCGAGTATTATGTATAGTAATAATAATAGGTTAGGGAGTTCAGATTAGTAAGCTAAAAACTATTATCAATGTGGCACCATTTGCTTTGGATTGGTTTGGGGTTCCAGTCAAGTTCCTTGTACGGGTCGTATCTGGTTAGTTCTTATCTTCGGAGATATCTCAATTTTTCAGTTTATCTAAAGTCAGGCTAAATTTTCTCTGTGCCTATTCAGAATGCGGGGGTCAGTATTATTGTGTTTTGAGATTCTTGCATAAAGGATTTGAACGGTTCGGATTTTCCACGTAGGATTTGAACAGATTTGAACGGTCCTATTCAGTTTATCTAAAGTCGGGCTAAATTTTCTTGGTGCCTATTCAGAATGCGGACTTCAGTATTATTGTATTTTGAGATTCTTACAGAAAGGATTTGAACGGTCGGGATTTAAAGTTTGAGATATCTCAGAGATGTGCATTTGTATCTGATGTGGTGTGGTGTGGGTCATCTCTGGATCGAATCAATTTGGATTTTGAGTCAAATTAGATGAAGCGTAGGTCGGTTCAACTCAACTCAAATGTCGCGGTGAGTACAATTGTTTCGTTTAGGTATTGGTTCAATTCGGATGCACAGTACATGCTTGATAAATTAATTAAAATGGTATTTTAAATCGGTTGGATGTGCACGATCAACACTCAATATGTTGTAAATAACGGTATGCGCTAGTCAGGTAGTTGGGTACCGTCAAGTGATTAATCGATATGCAGTTTAATTGAAATTATTCATTCGATTAATCGTTTTTATTAAAATTATGTGTATATATTCATATTTAATTAAAAATAATTTATTTAACTCATCAAATTTATCAAATAAATTTATAAATTTAATATAACTTAGTTCCATTATTATAATATAATACTACGCTTATTTCTTCTTAACAATGCATACGCACTTTACATGTACAAGTAACACATTTATTTAATGCAAAAATAAATTCGAAAATTAGGCATTTTCAAATACTAACAACATATTATTTGAAAGAAATCAAACATTCCATCATAAAATCACTAAATTTAGTTGATGATAATAACTAAATTTCATATATGAACATGTCATACTAATTGAAAAAATTACATCAGTAAATAATATATGTTATATAAATAATCAAAGGTTTTAAATAGCGATTATCGCATTATAGCGGAAAGGTTAAAAAAAAGCTATTGTGAATAGATCAATAAATAACACAAAATTAATTAAGGAAATAGAATATTTATATTGAACCAGAACAAAGTCCAAATTACTATTCATAATATCTCTAATAATATCATAAACTATTTATCTTTTTCCATTCAAAATAACCTAAACATCATGGTATAAATTATATATTTTTCAATTAAAAAAACATAGATATCATGAAATAAACTATCTATCTTTTTTTCTATTTAGAAGTGAAATTAATTTGGACATTGAAAAAAATGATCTTTAAAATTAATTTTCAGTTTGAACTTTTATATCTTTATATAAGAGCCTATGTAGCATAGCATCCGTTATAGTGTGTAGCGTGTAGCGCAGATAGAGGACCGCTATTATAGCTATAGCGGTCGTAGCTGAAATAACGCACTTTTATCCCATAGCGTAGCGTTTAAGGTCTGAAAACACTATAGCGCTGCTATTGTGTCGCTAGCGCACTATTTAGAACACAATTAGAAGAATTAATTTCAATTTCAAATGTAAACATATATACAAATATTAGATGTATATCCAAACACAAATAAACTATAATGTATGATTTATGAAACTTATTATTACACACAATCACGGAAAAACAATGTGAAAATAAATTTTTACTGGAATGAACGGAAATAAATTAGAATAAACGGAATAATCGAGAATAATCGGCCGATTAATCGGAAAAATTTATTAACATACCTTCGATTAGTATATTCGTAATGATTTGACCGCCTTAACAATTAAATAGACATTTAATCGGCCGTTAAAACCGTTTTTTACAACACTGTTTAACATTATAGGATGGTATTAACTATTGGTTAAAAAATTCCATCTCTCTTTCATTGACATGAACTCAGTCTAATTCTATAAAAAAAAAAACCTGACGCTCGCATTTAGTATGAGATTTATTTATTATTTATAAATTTGGTAAATAATTCACTATTCAAATATACATCGTTTTGTTTCGATGGAAAGGACGAAGCTTGTACCAAATGAAATTTAGACGATTTTTATCATACGAGTGAAATTATTACCCAAATTATAAATATAATACCAGAGTGAAAACATTTTTTTTGTTTCTAGTTTTTAGCTTTCTACTGATCTTTTTATTATGCTTATGTTATATAGTTGTTATGGTCTTTTCGTTTAAACATTTTTATTAGTGTCTTTAACTTTTTAAAATGTGGAAATAGAAATCTGGACCTACTATGTTTCAAAAATAAATAATAAACAAAATAAGAGGGATGGTGATAATATTTACGTTCTTATTTATTTGGAAATTTCGAATTCATTAGCTAGTTTTGAAGTTCCTACGTTTTTGAAAAAAATGTTGAAAATCAGATTTGAATTAGATAAAAGATCTGTACAACTCTTTGTTAGAGGATCTCTTCTCACTTTTGTTGAGAGCATTGTTTTAAAATGCGGTTTTGTTCATGCATGCGGAAGGCCACTGCATACCGCATATGCGAAATGCGGCCACATATGCGGATTTGTATGTGGAAGTACATATGCGGTTTTACTATGCTTTGTTAAAGAATTATAGATAGAGTAAGGCTACGGTGCTATGGGTTGCATAGAGGACTACGGTGCTACGGCTCAATATTCGAGTTTTCAAAATCCTAACGGTCGATCCGAACTGTTCATTTTGTTCTCCATATTAATGTGTTAGGAGACCAAATTTTACATTTTTTGAAAAAAATTTACTATTTTTTTAGATAGGTAGAAAATCACTTGATCTAAAAAATTCTGCACCATTCAGATATTTGATTTTCTATCTATCTAAAAAAATAGTAAAAAATTTTCAAAAAATTGTAAAATTTGGTCTCCAAAAACATTAATATGGAGACTTGTTTGATCTAGTGGTTTGTGCTCTTTACCATATTATAAAGGTTATAAATTATAATTTCCTCCACCACAAAATAACTTTTAGGCTTTTAAATTTCAAGTCTGTATGGACCGTATATGTGTCTGTATATTCAAAACTGCATGAACTTGACTGCATGAGATTCTGTATGCAGAAGACCACTGCATAAGCATATCTGACCGCATATGCGATCCATGCGGCCGCATTTTAAAACACTGGTTGAGAGTGTAATTGGAACTCAAATGTTTTTTGAAAAAAATCCAAAAAACCGCTAGGGACAAGAAAGCAAGGAAATATAAAATAAACACCCGCTATGTTTCTTCTTCTTGCATAGTTTCTATTCGTCAAAATCAAAACGGGGAGTAAAAGACAGAAATAGTGAAAAAAAACTAAGAAGGATTGAACGTCACCATTTTTATGCTTTTATCGTGCTTTATTTTTTTCAAGTTCAATAACTTGCAATTTATAACTTAAATATCAAAGTGAAATCGTTAGATATGACCTATTTGTAAAATGAACATATTTTTACTTTCAAAGTTCAAACAGTCGATCAGAACCGTTCATCTTGTTCTCCATATTAATATGTGCTTGGAGACCAAATTTTACATTTTTCTGAATTTTTTTACTATTTATTAAGATGGGTACAAAAAATATCAAATTCAGACCATTGAATTTTGTACCCATCTTAATAAATAGTAAAACAATTCAGAAAAATGTAAAATTTGGTCTCCAAGCACATATTAATATGGAGAACAAGATGAACGGTTCGGATCGACTGTTTGAACTTTGAAATTAAAAATATGTTCATTTTACAAATAGATCCTTATGTCCATAGAAGCCTTTGCCTTAAATATATTATAAACGGAGGTATTTAACATGAAGATATTTAAAGTCTTCTATGTTTTTGTTTACTATATGATAAAAAATCCAAAATTCTTGCTGGATGACAGTCTGACAGATGATTAATTTCTTATCCTAAAAATGTATGACTACTTTTGGTTTGAAAATTTGCCTGGCGCTGTTGGCGGGGTTTGAGGATTGATTCGTCACACAAGGACACAAGTTGGTACCCAGGAAAGCTTTTGCTTTCAGTTTATGCTTTTTCTTCGAGGCTCCTAGCTTTCCCATGCGGAGACTAAAATTATGCGGCCATTTTTATTAATATTCTAAAAAAAAAAAAAAAAAAAATTAAAAATACTTTTCAATTTCATTTTTTTTTATAAATGTCTCGACCGCCAGGCCGACAGGTGGCCTAGAAATACCACCAGACCGCCAAGTTCACGGGTGGATCACAGCACAAGCGGACCGCCCTCCACGGGCGGTCCACTCTTTTTTTTTTTTTTAGAGAGATCTTAGTATTTTGATTAAAATAATTTTGTAAAGAAAAAGTTTTCTTGTTTAGAGTGTATGCCAAAAAATAAGACATTTGATATATTTATGAAGTGATGTCGTAACTTTTGTGGTTCGAATCTCATATATGTATGTGTATGTGTATGTGTATGTGCATGTGTATGTGTATCTGTATGTGTATGTGTGTGAGTATGTGTGTGTGTATGTGTATGTATATGTCTAATGTCTGTGTCTGTGTGTGTGTGTATTATAAAAATCGAAAAAAGAGAAGAAGATCAACAAGCTGTCAGAGCTTGAAATTTTTTGAATAAAGACCAAGTTCTTAATTAGTGTTATATTTAGACTTATAATATCCAACTGACAAATAAAATCAAATTTCACCAAAAACATAAAAAAAATCAAATCAAAGTTATAAAGAATTACGACATCACTTTATAAATATATTAAATGTCTTATTTTTTGACATACACTCTAAACAAGAAAATTTTTTCTTCACAAAATTATTTAAATAAAAATACTAAGATCTCTCTAAAAAACAAAAAACAAAAGAGTGGACCGCCCGTGGGGGGGGGTCCGCTTGTGCTGTGATCCGCCCGTGGGCCTGGCAGTCTGGTGGCATTTCTGGGCCGCCCATCAGCCTGACGGTCGGAGCATTTATAAAAAAAATGAAATCGGAGGACATTTTTAAAATTTTCTTTTTTTTTAGGGTATTAATAAAAATGGCCGAAAAGTATGGGACGAGATGCCTTTATTGAAATGACTGTATTCTTTTGTCAGCGAAATAACTTAACGGTAATTGTTTTATTTTCTGTAGATTAGATAATTAAAATATTTTTTTAAGAGCAGTTAGGAAACATTGACCGCATTACAAGACCCTTTTAATCTATTTTTATGCTTGAATTGATGAGAATAGTAGTTAATCTCAAAATAATTATTATTCGGAATAGCAAAATTATTAAAATAACTACTATTTTTTAGCTATTCGAAATAGCTATAACAGCGTTAATTCTTTATTTCTTGTAAATATTAAAACAACTACTATTTTTGTGTGCGAAGAAAGAAAAAAAAATGTTTCTTTATAGAATTTCCATCACATAGTTCCGATCTGACAAAATTGATGTCGCTTCTACTATCTCTATGTCAATTTTTTTTTTTTTAGGATCACATTAAAATAACACTATTTTTTTATCGCACTTGCCAATCTTTCATCTTTATTAGCATCACATTAACACTATTTTTTTTTAGGTTACAACCATTCACCATTCCAAATATACAATTAAATTAACACTATTTTAATTGATGTCGCACTTGCCTATCTTTCATCTTTATTAGCATCACATTAACACTATTTTTTTTTAGGTTACAACCATTTACCATTCCAAATATACAATTAAATTAACACTATTTTAATTGATGTCGCACTTGCCTATCTTTCATCTTTATTAGCATCACATTAACACTATTTTTTTTTAGTTTACAACCATTCACCATTCCAAATATACAATTAAAATAACAAAAATAAAAACTTTAAGTTATTTAATAATTGTTATTCAAAAAGAATTCTCAAAATAGATACAACTTTTTATAAATTAAATGTCATAGAAGGATCACAATATTTTTTAGATTACATAGAAGTGACTTTTGAACCGGGATCAATAACTCAGAATCTAAGCATTTTTATTTTTTTTCCAATAACACATAAAGAAATATATTAATTTTTCTTACAGCCGCGAAAAATCCGGCCTGAAAAATATTGATCCGGGTTATTTGTTGCAGTCTTTCTAATAAATCAAATTATATTGTATTTCATCTATTTTTAAAGAAATATATTCAATATTTCTAATATTTCAATACAAAAAATAAAAAAATTTCTGTTTAAAAAAAATACAATTTTTTGGTGAATGGTTAACCGAATATATTGTTTTGAGTCTGGGAATCCATTGACCGGAAATTTGTCACAAATCCGGTTATTGGATAACCGGATTGGGTATTTTTCTAATTTCATTCAAACAGTGGGTAGATTCTGTAATTTTATATTTTTTTTTGGGTATTTATAAAAATTTCGGAGTTCTCTGATTCTACTCTATGTTCAATTCAATGTTATTCCATCTGTCGTTAGCAAATAGACTAACATTGTTCTGTACATTATCAAACATATTAACAACCGACCAATTGTTACAAGAGAAAGGTTTGTTACAAATAATTGCGACTATATACAAATCTAGAATGCAACAAGATATATGGCATTACCCGAAGGGTACGTACACGCCAAATTTCTGACGTCGTATACCTATTTTTGGAGAAAAAAATGTCATGGGTGCTGGAGTCTGCATAATGAACATTTTTTTAAAAATAAAATAAGGTATGTAGGTCTAAAATAATTGTGAAGATTATTTCATGTGGTAGGCCGGAGGCGGAAATTTTTTAAATCGGGTAAATTTTTTTTAATAAAAAATAAGAAGTGTTACTTGTGAGATTTTGATTTTTTTTTTATTAAAAAAGTTCTAAGATATTAGAAATCTCCTAAATTATACACAATTTTTTTAATTTTAAGAATGGTGGTCAATAGTATAAAATTTTACAAAAAATATGGGGGTCAATTTTCTTGTACATGTAGCATTTTACTATAAATTATACAATAAAAGTCCACTTCATTTTGAATAAATAAATAAATATCAATTGACCTCCATTCTACACTGTCACTACCTCTGCCTTTGGTAGTACTATACTTATATCATACAATTACACATAGCCCGAGATGGATGTAAGTTGAAGGTATGTGGTTATATTTAAAAAAAAAAATATTTATATATAATTTTTTACATATTTTACTAAAATGTTATGGTGCTATAAAATTGTCTTTCATTTTCTATCGAAAAAATTTATATAATTGACCCATACGTGTTTGATTTTTATAGTTTGAAAATCTAATTCCACTCCACATGCAGTCATCTTTTATGATTTTCTTATGATTGTAGCTACATGTGCAAAAAATTTAAATCTTATCCATTCATATTCGAATATATATGTAGATATTGACAAAATATGGATAATGCGGTATGGAAATGAATATACTGTCTTTAATAAGAAGTTAATAAAGTGATTATTTGAATACGAATAATTTCAATATCTTTTTAATAGGAAATATCTGTTTAAGAGACTTATATATCACATTCAATCTTGGAAATTTAATATATAATTTTACTAGTTATTACTCAATTATTAATCTTTATATTTCAATTACTAAATTACAGTAAATCCCACTATTTGCAGTGCATTCCTCCATGCATTTCACCTTCTATATATTAAGTTTTATAATTTGATGGTGTAGTCAGGGGCGGACGCAGGATTTTTGTCAGGGCGGGGCAATAATCGGATGCAAATAGCTTATCGGGTTCAAATCCAATAGCTTATCGGGTATAATTCAACATAACAAAAAAAACTACCAATCAATATAATAAAAATCCTAAATTACTTGAAAAAAATCAACAATTCAACATCTATAGGACATTTGAAATCAACATTTTGGTTCAACTTGGCAACCTCTGCCTTTGAATTAAAAAAATATATATATTTTGGTTCAACTAATTTTCGATATTTGGGATCAGCGCCTATTTGGGCTCCGCTAATTTGTTTCGCTCAGAGTTTATATGAGCTCCGTTCCATCTATTAGAATTCCAGAATGGACTACAAGGGGGCAATTTGAATTCCAGGGAGGGGCAGAGGTCCGAAAAGCAGATTTTTAGCACTATTTTGAAAAATCCAGCGGGGGCCTGGGTGTAGTTTAATTAACAAGAGGATAATTAATGATTATTAAACGTTGGCTAAATATGTGATTTCCAAACAACAAACTTGTAAAATGAAGTTTGTGTTATTAACCTTATAATTACACATATAATATGCGCATATACTTTTGCGAAAAATGCAATAATTACATCTTAATATTTAAAATATACTAAAAAAACTGCATTATTTGATAATATGCAATCCGCATCGTATTAATCTAATATTAGATATGTTTTGCTATTCAATGCATTTGTATCCTTTTATATATAATAACAAATATGGAAATAATTTGACTACGATATGTCTGTATCCAATTAATTTGCACCTCTAAATCTGATAATAACAGTTACTTTAAAATGTGCGCAGCGCATGTATGGACTATGGACTCTGGTCAGGATCTGTATCAGAGCAGTACTGTATGGTGGAGTTCACAATTTTATGGTCCAGATTTAATTTCAATCGGATCAAATTCAATTCAGTATTTATTTAGATCGTAGGAATCTTCTTTAAAATATGTGCCATTAAAGAATGTTCTGATTCATTTCACTCTATACAAATTTCTGTAGCCACAGGCAGTAAAAAATTAAAGCATTCAGAATTATGGTTTGCATAATATCACGTAAGATTTGGCTCGCCACACACTCATTTTAAATATTTTGCAGTGTTTTAAATAGCTAGTTATAGCAGCGTTATAGTTTTTATGAATCATAAACACTAAGTTATGAGATAAAAGTGCGCTAACTCAGCTACGACCGCTGTTACCGCTATATGTGACCCGCTATGCTACATGGACTTTTTTTGCAATTTATACAGACTTCTGTACTTCTATTCTTATTTCTAATGCTACATGGTCTTCTACAATAAGTATGCTAAACCAAACTATGTGCTTCTATTTATTTGTGATTTATTCTCTCATTCTATATTGAGAAATATTCAAATATTAATTCTTCATTTTGATTGCTCTTCGCATAGTATTAATTTGTAAAATTATTATCGTTCGTTTCAATTGAAAGCTGATTTTGATTATTATTATAATATATAAAATGTTTAAATATGTATATTGACTTCATTTACCTTATAAAATTAATCGCTCTTTGTCTATTATAATATGTAATACTATGAAGTATGAACTATTAAATAATGTTATTTTTTAGATTTTTTTTTCCTTCTTATTTCCATAATCGATAAAAAGTATAGACTTAGATTAGTTGTCATTTAGTTGTTATATCAATTCTCTAATATTAATTATGTTGATAATTAGTAGAAATATAGAATATAAAATTTGAAAAGGAAAAATCGCTATGTATGATAGCTTCGGTTACAGCTACGCTATTCGCAATAGCTTTTTTTTTTTCTCCCCGCTATGCCGCTATAATCGCTATTTAGAACTTTGATAATTTGTGATAATTAATATTCAAATACCTTTTGATTTTATCTAGCCTGCGCAGATTTGCCCTAGGCTGCAGTGCTATTGGTGATCTTTGAGAGTTGAATTATTGTATTTCATTAAAAGAATCTAATATAATGAAAATTATTAGAGATTATATGTTATGAAATTTATGGTTTGATAGAAATAAAATTATTTTTAAAGGAGAATAGGTACAGGATGTTTATGTTTAGAGGCAAAAATTTTAGCTATTGCTAGATTTTGTGCTTTAAATAAAAAATTATATCTTACATCTCAATTGAATCTAATTTTTTCTTATAATTTGAAATATTTGATAGGATTTACACTGATGATTTTCATAGATAGTGGCTACACAGGTTTCAATCTCTATGCTTAGAGCAGGGATCAGTTCCAAAAGTGGTGATACCAGCTCTACTGAGAATGAAATCTGCTCCTTTTCTTGAGAAAAGGAGGACCCTCCTATTCTCCAATCCGAACCGTTTAAAATCGATTGAACGGCTTCAATTACATCTGATTTATTTGTGCTTTGAGATTCGTGCCATGTTAAAAAGAAATTGAAGCTGTTTGATCGATGTTGAACGGTTTGGATTGGAGAATAGGAGGGTCCTCCTTTTCTCAAGAAAAGGAGCAGATTGGCTTCCGCTCTACTGAAGATTCTGACAGTAGCTTCAGCTCCTCTTTGCAAACTTTTGCAGTTTCTTAATTTCTAGAGGTTTTACTGCTTATTTTTCGTATTTTGTAATATTCTGGAGTTTTAGTAGGGGCTGTTATGTTTTTGTTATGCAAATGTGATGTCATGCTTTTGTGAATTCTTAGTTGTATCAGGTTGTAATCTGTTTATGTTAGAGCTATTTCTCAATACCATTAGATTAACTCTGCTTTAATACTTAGTACAGTCTGATAGTACCAGTGAACAATATATGAATCTTCATGTTAATGAAAATCGAGGGAAGATTTTACTTCATTCAAAAAGAAAAAGAAAAAATATTCAAATACTTCATTAGTATACCCGACCGTCATTTAGATTTTTGCTGTAGCATTGTATTGGAACGACTTCATAATCTGAAGCGCTCGATCAGTATCGGACAATTATCAGCCGTTCGTTTGCATTTCAAGTTCCGTGCATCACGGGAATGCACATTTATAAGTGTAATTAAAAACGTGTATTTACGGGGGTGTGAACGCAAAAGAACCCGAAACGAGAAATCACTCAAAAAGAGAGACTAGTGGAGAAAACAAAGAAACCCTTCATAACCCCCTTTCTTCTTCTCCAAACTCTCTAGCAACTCCTCCAGAACCCTAAACCTAATTCGTCTCTCTCTTTGCTTCCTTTACAATTCTCCTACTCGCCTCTCACCAATTCCGATAAAAATTCCGAGTATGGACGGCGCAGCGTACAATCCACGGACGCCAGAGGAAGTTTTTAAGGATTTCAGAGCTAGGCGCGCTGGAATAATCAAAGCCCTCACTACTGGTATCGGTTTTTCTTGAAATTGATTCCGATTTCATCCCAATTTCTGAAAAGTTTTCGCCTTTATTTTCTAATTCCTGAAAATTGTTCTTTTACCTGTCTTTTGACGCTTTTCAGACGTCGAGAAGTTTTATCAGGACTGCGATCCAGGTTAGGTTTTGTCTCATTTGTTATTAACATTTATTTTACTACTTTCTCACTTTCTTTTTAATTTATAATTTTTGGTGCTTTTCCTCTCTTCAGTCTTCCCTTTCCTTTTCGTTGCCGAGTGTTTAGTTCTCTATTATTAGGAATTTACTTCGGGCACTTGTATAATTATTAGGAATTTTACAGATATGTTCCTAGTAATCGTGAAATTAATGTTGATACCCTTAAAATTTTAGTTTAATGACAAAAATTCTAATTGAATGCGTCTTACAACCTAAGGCCATGGAATTTCTGAGTTTTTGTCGTTTGTCTTTTTCCTTATCCAATGCCCCATCGCAATACTTTCAGTGTTCCTGTGGCTCAGCCCGTGTTGCTTTCGCAGTAGCTGTGTTGAATAGGCAGCAAACGCATTACCAGCTACATAATACATCCACATAAGATCCATCTTCAGAAACATTTGACCCAAGTCCCAAAGAGTTATTTTTTCCTTTTATCAATAAGAGGCTGGGGCCCACGTACAACACAACTACTCCCACCAAATTAAAGAGGAAAATATTTTCTCCGATATCTTCTCCAATTCGAATTGTATAATTTGTTGACTAGTCAATTTTATTTCGAGTGCAAATGTAAATTAGGGTAACTTCCCCTCATTAAATGATGAAGACTACTAAGCAAAGATGGATATCTGTGCTTTTGTTCCATAAGTCTCTTCTGAAAAATATGGGATTGTCGCGGTCAATGATTGCGGCATCCAGTTTCAGTGTTACATTACAGTTATCTGGTAGAGACCCTTCCAGAGTTGCAGCGGTGCAGGTCCTACTAACAACCAGCAATCAGCAACCAAGTGGCCTTAAATATTAAGGGATGGTGAGGTTGGTCTTGGTCCATCATTGACTTTGCAAAGGAGCCTTTAGGAATAGAACAAAATATCTTCACTCCAATATATCTGTCAAGTTCATCCTTTTACAATGGGGGGTTGGTACTTATCTTTTTTTCAGGCTCACTGCATTACTGCCAATTCAGGTTCAAGTACTGGAAGTCTGGAACAAACCAAATATTATGTGAAATACTGACATGGCATATTCTTGATGCAGAGAAGGAGAACTTGTGCTTGTATGGACTGCCAAATGAGACATGGGAGGTGAACTTGCCGGCAGAGGAGGTACCGCCTGAACTGCCCGAACCAGCGCTGGGAATTAATTTTGCAAGAGATGGGATGGATGAAAAGGATTGGCTGGCTCTTGTGGCGGTGCATAGCGATGCGTGGCTACTCTCGGTTTCATTTTACTTTGGAGCCCGCTTTGGATTCAGCAAAGAGGATAGGTAATGCAGAAGAGGATGTAGCTTTTTATTTGTGCCAGCATATATTGTGTGCTGCACATGCATGTATGAAGATATTTGTTTCTAGCCTGTCTGTACATCAAAACCCACCTATAGTGCGGTTATATTATCAATTAATTGCTAAAGTAGTAACCTGTGTTTAGAAAGCGAGAGAAGGTAATTTTAAGTAAATTGAAAATGTTGAATTAAGATGAAAAATATAAAGAGCTATATTTTTCAATGTGTATTTGTACAATGTTGTTTGGACTAAAGGCTTGGTTGTTGTTGTATTTGTACAATGTAGATAAATACATTTATTAAAGAGTAAGTCAGGTTAGGCACTGTTTTTTTTTTTTTTTTTCTAAATAAATATGTTTATGAAAACTGAGCAAGATATATTCAAACAAATTACAATACTTTGGTATGTTGCATTGCAGGAAAAGGCTTTTCATGATGATTAATGGCCTTCCCACCATTTATGAAGTTGTGACTGGTGCAGTGAAGAAGCCAACCAAAGAGAAAACACCAAAAAGTAACACCAAAAACATTAAATCAGGTTCCAAGGTAATAAACTCTGCATTATTTAGATATCTAAAGACATCCTAATTATTCTACTGCTATTTTTATTTTTGCATAAATAGCAGTCAAGTATCTAAAGGTTAATTACAATTACCATATTTGCGCTTAACTTCTTCATATGAAGTGAACCAAATGACACCTAACTTTGTATTGTATAAAACTTACAGAACCAACATGTAAATATGCTTGGTGGGTTTTTGATTCAACTAAGCCTATTAACATAGGTTCCAATTAGGGTTCAGATAATTATGAATATTTTATCAATGCATGCCCCTTTTTAATAACTTCAATGAGTTGAACATTTGGTTTTACTCTTCTTTTATTTGCATGTACTTGATCATAAAACAAGTTGATTGACATTGCTTATTTCCATGTTGTCAGTCTGATGCACCACCCCCAAGAACTGCAAAGCCAACTCCGGCCCTGCCAAAAGAGGAGGGCGATGAAGGTGAAGACAATATTGGGGGCGAGGAGGGGGAAGAGAACGAGGACGAGCATGAGAACACCCTGTGCGGGGCTTGTGGGGACAACTACGCTGGCGATGAGTTCTGGATCTGCTGTGATGCTTGTGAGAAGTGGTTCCATGGCAAGTGTGTCAAAATAACCCCGGCCCGAGCTGAGCACATTAAGCAGTACAAGTGCCCTGGTTGCAGCAATAAGCGTGCTCGGGCTTGATGGTTGGTCATGTAATGCCCCTCATTGTAGAGTCTCTCTCTTTTCAAAATGTTACAAGAAAAATTAAAAAAGATGCAGACAGGACGTAGAGGAGTTCTATTTTGCAAGTCTTAGGCATAACTTTCTTTTGTCGCAGCTGAAGTTGAATTAATTTTCAGATGCTAGGATGCCTAGACTTGCAGAAATTACTATCCTTCTGCCTTTTTGCAGTCTTTTTAGTTTTTCAGTGATTGTTTTGAAAAGGGGAGCCTTCTTTGGACATATTGTTAGTTGTTGGCGATGATGGTAGTTTTTCTGAATTTGGTTTCTTTGGGATGGTTTCTTAGTCAAACTGTGTAGCAAGTTCCTGGATAGAAAAAGTGCACCAGAGAAAACTGTTGCAAAGGAATTGGAGTTACCTTGTAGTTTAGATTTATGTCGCTCATGTAGTGCTTAATTAAGGATTAGTTGATGTTGTTCTTGTAGCGTAGGTGTTTCTGTATTATGATGTGTAGTAGAAAACAGCTTTGAAGGGACGTTGTGTTAATTATGGAGCTTAATTTTGTGGTCTTAAAAGTGTGTTTATTTTAGCTGCTTAAACTCGGGAAGAAAGTTGGATCTCTTTTACCACAGGTTTTATGTTTGCATAATTTTAGCATTGCTAGTAATTTATATTTTAACCTATCTATGACATAATTGTGGTTAGATGATGATGTACTAGGGCTATAATAACTGTAGTGTGTTTGGGCTGTTGGGTAGTAGTTGTTCTTGCCTTTTTGAATGAGCGGGGAGGTGGAAGTATAAAAATGCTTGGGCTATATTTATCACTACAATGTCAAATTATGTTCTGTTGGCATACGGTTCTACTCTTGGTGTTATTCTGCTGATCTTTGATCTCACTATGTATTATTTTATTGAAACATCAGATTTTTGCTGTTTAAACTCACGTTGTTAATTTGTCAATGCTATGCTATTTTGTAGTTTGTACACAAGCAAACTTACATTGTTAGTTACTCTCATTGGCGTTATTCTTAGATGTTTTTCATTTATTGGGCCAACTTCTCTGGCAGGCCTGATTGTTAACACATTGAAGAAATAAATTGATCTTTGACAAATGGATATGGAGACAAAAAAAAAGACTTCTATTAATAAGTCGCTATAAAGTCCGGACGGTATAGTTTAAATTCCACCTGACCAGATAACTCACTAAAACGTTTTTTTATTACATAAATACATAATAGTGGTTAATTAGATACAACTCGAATCATTTGATCTACACCAGTTGGTCTAGAACTACTTGAGACTCGCCAATTGTAGATAACGCACCATGTTCTCTAGGCGTTAAGCGAAACCACCAAGTGTTTTTTTTTTTTTTAATATTTCTCCGTGTCTTTCATGTCAAGAAAATAATCCTAAAATGTAGTCACGTTTCACTCGATGCATGGCGTCGTCATTGAGAGTGGGGCAACTGACATTCACCTTGTTGTGTTGCATATTCTCCAACGATCATGCATGCACTTGATCAATGAATAGATGCTTTTGTATATTTCACATTTTGAAATACATGGCCCCCAAGAAAATTTTCTCTATTTTGTTAGATAAATGCTAGTTACACACAAATAGTAGTGTTACTATTTCAAGTAACAGACCTTAGACCTAGCTACAAGAATTCCAGCAAGGTGTTGTTATTTCCTGTGGTCGTTGCTATTTTATAAAATGACAAATCAAATCGTCAGGATCTGAATTTTGTAGCAAATAATTGATTTTCTGTGACATTTTTTTCACTTAACTCAATAAATACTATTTTTTTTAAGAGAATCAATAAAAACTATTTAGTTGTAACTTTTCATAATATTGCAAGTTTTTTGTTTGGTGAAAGCTTTATATGTCACTGTTGCGTGTATACTATTTTGGGATTATTGCTTGGAAGAACTATGTTATAATTTGCAAGTAAAGATTTAATTTGATTGCTATAATATCGGTTGAGAAAACTCACAGAAGTACAATTCCATAAAAATGTATCACTGCATGACAGATTTGTTCAGCTACTGCATTCTAAGATTTGGATTCGTATATTAATGCATTCTTACGAGATGAATGAAGCTTAATATATTTAATAATGCATCACATGATGGCAGTAGCGAGACTAGAGTTGCATATATTTTAAATAAAAATATTTAAATATGATCAAATAGCAAATCATAATGACATCCGAATCATTATCAGATAAACTTAATGATCATATTTAGTTTGGTTGCTACTTAAATTTAAAGAAGATAGTTGCTTATTCGTTTAACAACTTAAGTAATTATTTAAATTAATATGTCCGAAGGTGAGTGAAATTGAAAAATAAATTTGTCTATGACAATAAACTCCATATAACAATGAACTCTATATATATAGAGTAAATATAAAATAAATTAATCTATTTGAAAATATGATTTAACTTAATTAGTAAGTTTAATTTCTTATATTTTATATTTCGTTTGACATTTCAGTGTGAAGTGAGAGGAAACATATTTTTTTACAATGGTCAGGGATAGAGTTAGACTTTTGAATTATGGAGGTCAAACACATATAGGATCAATCATATAAATTTTTTCTGTGAAAAATAGAGATCAATTTTACAATACATGACATTTTACTCTAAAATGTATAAAAAATCATACTTAAATACAAACAACTTTTTAAATAAATGGGGGTCAACTGCATATACATATGCAGTTGGCGACCGATAGCTGCATCCATAATTCCATGTAGTCCTTCTTATGCGGTTTTGAGTATGTGTTCCACATATGCGGATATGCAGGCAACATATGCAGATATGTCGTCCGTATATGCGGATATGCGGGCTGCAGATGCGATCCATTCCATTGCTCCCAAATCTGAAAAGGACCCATAAAAATATTACTTTAGAGAAGGCTTGAGCCCATGACCTATAAAAATGTGGTAAAAACATAAACTGCTTGGCTAGAACACTCGATATTTTTATTAATGCCATAAAAAATGAATTATCAAATATGCCCTCTGATTTTTTTTTTAAATGCCCTGATCGCTCAAACAAGGGACATATTTGAGGGCAACTAAGGGTCAGAAGTAAAAAGTTGATCTCACAGGATCACTCTGAGAGTTGTTGAATTAGTTGAATAAGCTTGAGATTGATTGCGTATATTGAAGTTGTGGTGCACAAGCAACAACGGCTTTCTCTAGATCTGGTAATTCGAAATGTTGAAGTTGGGGGCGGCTAGAGTCCTTATCCAAACCTTGGTATTGCTTCTATTTATAGAGAGCTGATAAAAACGAGGTAATTTGACCCGACCGTTATAATGGTTCATGGACCGTTACAATGGAATGTCAACTTATGCTGGTTTAGACTGCCGGGAACCATAATGGTAGATTTTGTGTATAATGGTCCTTGACCCTTATAACGGTTTCCACAACAGAATTCCTCTGGAACATTGACCGTCAGGTGACGGTTCCAATAGATTTAAACTATCACACGTCAGTAAAGGATTTATTTATTCCATTACAACGGTTCCTGGACCATTATAACGGTAGGTCTCACTTAGTTCATTCTCAAGCTTATTTTACCAATTTTACAGATTAATTATCCTAATATTGAGATGATACTTCTGCTGTCCAATGTCTTGTGCTTCATGAATATATCCTTGATGTTGTACAACAGTTTATTAATTCATCATTAATGTGTAATTATTGAATCTTCTGTTGTCATGAACCTCCACAATATCTCAAGAAGGAAAACTATAAAATGTAATTTATATATGTTTCGCAAATCTAGTCAAAAAGACAAGTAGATTACGGTACAAACCAACAATAAGTACACGAAACAAACTCATCGTTCGATGTTGGAGGCTCTGCATCAACTTTTTTTTTCAAACCATATTCGTACGGGTTTTTCACAAAATCATCGTCTAAATTTTCAAACCGAATAGGCTGCCTACAAAATATTTTTTTTAACAAATCATATTTTAAAAGGGCATGTTTTTTCCTCATTCCTACCTCGACCACTTATTAACACTCCTCTCGCTATGCCACGATTGGACGATCTACCTCGGTTGCTACTATTAATCATGTTCAACAACAAAACAAACATAAAATAATACAATTCATATACAACATATTATACTACAACATAAAATAATATAATCCAGACACAACACAAAATAATACAATACCGTAGAGTTCATAAAATAATACAACATAAAATTCAGATATTAAAAACCAGTTCAAACATAAAATTATACAAGCCAATAGAGTTCATAAAATACTATGACACAATAGAATTCAGACCATGGCTTATGAGCTGAGGAACTTGCTCCACTCTTATCCTCAGCCTGGCGGACGCACACATGACACTCCTACTTAATGAGACGAGCGTCATTCACCGGATCTGCATTCTTATTGATGCAATTGGGGTGAACAACTATGCCACAGTTAAAACAAAAGAACATATCCACCATATCTCCCTTCACCTGACATAAGCAGCAATGTCCCCATCCAGTTGGAGGGTTCATGTCTTCCAAGTCATCATAGCACATTTCTCTAATTGACGGATCAACAGTACTAAGAAATTCTTCGAGATTGATGACTCTAAATAAGTATTACTAACTTTTAGTATATAAAAATATACTTAGTTACCCTAATTCTACTATGTCGGATTACAAGTGTATAATCCTACCGTGTATTAGTGTCGGGTGTCGATTCACATGGATAGATCTTATAATGATTAACAATGTTATACTAGTCTAGGTTCTCCGGTTTGTTTATTTGTTTGTGTGCTAATAATAATAATAATAATAATAATAATAATAATAATAATAATAATAATAATAATAAGTATAGGTTGATTTTACAGTTTACTCTGGCTAGGTTTTAGGTGGAGATGCTAATTGCTATAAACTAGAAAATAAGGAACCTCTAGGGTTTTAGATGATATCCTTCTAATTATTTCATAATATATTTATGACACTCATGTTTACACGTATACAACACTGTCACTAACCCGCATACGGTATAAACCACCCTGCAGATAGAGCCGCACATTAGTACTATAATTCCCTATGGATGCCAGGGTTCGGTCTTATGCGTATTTGAAAGGTTCTCTGACTCTAAGGTTGGCTTGTGGGGAACAATTCAGATTGTCACGGGATGTAATGTAATTAAACCACTCACACTAATCTAATTAATCACATTCTCCTATTACTCGCTAAGTAATAATCCTAAACCCTACTTATTACGAAGTAATAAATAAATTTCTAATTATAATTCAACATGCAATCTAATCTATATCCTGCCAACGGAGCCCACTGGGTTCTAACCCTAGTCTTTGAACCACTGCCAAGCCTCGTTAGCCGAAGTGCTTAGTACTTACTCATATACGTTTGTTACCATATATGATGACCTTACACCTATTGGTATGTGGAGGACATTGACATACAGTAGACAGAACTATGTATGCAAGGATATATTTCAATAACATTCAAAGAATAACAAATTTTCAAATATACATAAGAGAAAAGTAAATATATAAAAAAATAATATAGAATTCAATACATTCAAATCCTAGAGAAGAGAAGTTTAGCTACTCAAAGCCATGATAAAATTAAAGGAATAAAATAAGAAAGACATAACCACAACCCTTGAAGATTGAAAATTCTTCTTCCTTAGATGACGCATTCTTCTCTCGTCTTGGACTTCGAGCGCTTTCCCTTCTCCAACTCTAGAATTTACACACTATTCTACTCTAATTTCTGGACTTACACAACTAAAACATGCACACCAAATCCTATTACATGAGGGGTTTATATAGTAATCCTAATGGTGTAGCTAAGGCGGTCATGGAGGCTATCTTTAGCATTTCAAGGTTATTTTTAGCCTCTAATACTATAAATAAGATCGCCATATATAAACTTCCAATCATAACAGGCCCGCCACTGCTGTAAGTTCGTCCTTCTAGAAGGTTGTTGCTCAACAATTGAGATTTAATTCAACCAAGACAGTTCACGGATCCAATCCGTATGCCCGTGTGGCCTAGGTGTTGAGCCCGCATACGGCCTACTCCAATCTGCATGGCACTTGACTTAGTCGATTTTTCTGTGTTTTCACCATGTGCATGTTGTACACTTTGTGTGAGGTGTTGCATGCTTCATGTGATGTCCTATTTTGACGCTTCCTTCAGAATTGACCTAAATATGACATTTTTTCTCTATTTTCGGCTTAAATACGCAGCTTTCTCCAAAATTTGCCAAAATAGACTAAAAACATGTTTGCGGTAAATAATTCGAGAAAATGGCTACTTTGCATACACTTTTTTGCATTTTTCGTACTAAAAATAGTGATTTTTGCTATATAAATTGGTGTTATCAAGGATCTCTAGGTGAAAACATACTTTCCAAATTCCTCCTCGCGAGGGCTTCACCCATCCAAAAATTGTTAATAAGTATTATTTTTTCCTCACGTTCGGTTTCACTTCTTGCTCTAATTTTTTCGACTTTGGGTGCCATTGTAACTAGGGTTTCACTTTCAAATGACAGTGATGGATTAGACAATTGATATTGATTCTAAATATTTCCTAACAATTTGTAACAATATATAACAAGTTATTAGTAATAAAAAAATAATAAATAAATAAATTACCTTTAGTCACCAAAAAATCGTCCGAAATTGCCTTTCTCTTCTTCTATTTCTCTTTCCTCTGAAGTTGGAATGAATTTTGAGTGGGTAGGAGAGAGAAAACAATAAATATATAGAAGGTTTTATATCATACCGCCCCACTGGGGGCTGTGTGGTGCTGAGAGCTGGTCGCTCCTTGTTTGGGCGGTCAAGCATTTAAAAAAAAAAACTTAGGAGGCATATTTGATAAATTTTTTTAAGGGTATTAGTAAAAATTTCGGCTAGAACATCATTGTATTATAAATTAGTTTTATTTTATGTATATTTTTTAACAATTCATAATAAAATTGTATATGTACTGTCACAATAAAATATGTATATATAACTGCATATTGCATATGCAATATGTAGTGATTTTCTACATGAATGAACAAAATTGTATTTAAAAACACTGATTATGAAAACATTCAAATTGATTTTTGAAAAAATACCAATGTCTACATTGGGCAAACATACGTCTAGGTACATCTGTTATGCTTACTTTTTTTTATATATATATTTGTTATGAATCGCACATGATTTGGTTGGTGAGATGGCATGTCGCATTCCACTTAAGCAGATGGGAATGTTTTGTGAGAACTTGGTGATATTTTGCATTATTGATGAGATATAATTAATTATGAAATTGGATTATTATTGAGAAATATTTAAAGGTTTTTTTGTTTACCAAAAACACGTGTTGTTGCTCTCAGACCAACTATAGTGCACCGAATTTGCATTGGAATATATGATTTATTATTCATAGATGTTTTCTTTTTTATATATTTCTAGCAGATAATAAAAATATTTATTTTCTAACGATATAGAAGTATAGAACTGATCAACAGCTTTGTTACGTTTGGGTGACATAAAAATAGTGCTAAATTAGGAATAGTTGTTATTTTTGACGAGTTATTCTCAACACAACACGTTTGGGTGAAAAAAAAAAAAACGCTATTCTCAAGAAAGAAATAGCTCGGGTTAACTGCTATTCCGCTATTTCTATGAAATGTTGGATCAACGGCTCTTCCGAACCTAAAAATAGCTGCTATTCTAAACTATTCCTTGATTCATCCAAATGCACCCTAAAGATTTGTTATTAAGATATGATAAATTTACATGGGAGACATTATCTATCAATTTAGCTAGTTGCAAAATTAAAGAACACCCATTGAAGCATGTTTGACTAAGCAGGGGCAGAGGATGAGTAGCGGGCAAGATAGGCTAAGTTCTTCTTATAAAAAAAAAAAAAAACATTGTTGTTCTTTTAATTTTTTTATTTTTGCAAGAAACAATACTATTTGCACCCTTATAAAATAAATTTACAGAACATATATTTATTCAACCCACCATCTTAATTTTTTGGATTTGCCCTATCATTAAGACATGCCATTACAAGTACAATTTATATATATACTTATATACTTTTTCAGTATATATATAATTTTATTATCCATTTATCTTTTAAAACGGCGTGAGAGTTTTCTGAAAAGACAAATCCAGATAAAATATGATTATTTATAATTGACATATATCTGAACCACGTATATATACATCTTACATAAACAGATATCAACTCAGAGAAATGTTAGTGGATGGAAAAAATAAAGAAACAATTGAAAGTATAAGAGTTGAGTCAGACTTTCGATCTATGGAGTTAAAGACATATTGAGAGTCAATTATATAAAGTTTGTATGCTGAGATTAAATCAATTTACAGTGTGTATATATGACATTTACTTTAAATTATATAGAAAATTATTAACAAATACAAATTTTAAAGAAAAAATAAGAATAAATTAATCCCATTATAATTGAAAGATAAATAACAGAAAATATCACACTGCTAATCAAATTCTAAAAATAATTATGAAAAAAAAATATAAGTTTTAATTAATACCACACATATCCAAACTTTTGCTACATGGCAGATGGGTCCGTAAATTTTAATTTTGACAATCATTTCCCGAATTATTGAAATCCCTGACATCTATCTTACAACAGTTAATTTACTATGGAATGTTTCATTTAGGATAATAAAGCAACCATAATAATATTTGAGATTTATACTGATATAATTTGATTTTTATGATTTATGACTTCTTTTATTTTGTGAAAAAGTAAAATTTTCTTTTAAAAAATATATACACTCGAATGAGTGAGGCCATGGTATGTTACGGATAGTACCATGCTATAAATTCGTATCTTTATTTTCAAAATTCAAACAGTCAATCCTAAACGTTAAACATGATTCTTCATATGAAAGGTCTAGAATTGTTTTTTAGATAGATATAAAACCATTGTTTTTGAAAGGTCTAGAATTTTCAAATCAAGTGATTTTCTACCTATCTAAAAAAATAGTAAACAAATTCTAAAAAAATATATAATTTGGTCATAAAGTACAACATCATATGAAGATCACGTTGAACGGTTCAGACTAACTGTTTAAACTTTAAAAACCGAAATATAATCAATCCATAGTGCGGGCTATTGTGTAATATGCATATTACCATAGCCTCACTCCACTTGAATTACATATTCATAATATATGAAATGGTAGCAATTTATTTATTTTATTTTTTGGTTTTGTAATTTTTTTAATAAGAAAGTTCGAATTTTATAAGGAATTAAAATTGATATAATATTTTTGTTTAAATAAAAAAATAGTGAACAATTTGAAGAAATTACAAATTCGAAAAGATAGAAAAAAAGTTTCTGAAAAAAGTTTCTGAAATTACAAATTCGAAAAGATAGAAATTACAAATTCGAAAAAAAGTTTCTGAAAAAAAGTATTTTAAAGTTTTTTTATGTGTAGATCATATTGAGCGACTTGAATTGATCGTTCAAACATGAAAAAAAATATTAGCTGGATTGTTTTTTGCTTTGCATGAAATACAAAATATAAATTACATAAACATGGCTGAGTCTCCATTTCCATAGCTATGCACACCATTCATGTCCTCAACGGTCTCGATCATTCTTCTCTTCTCGTTTATATTTTTGCAACTTTTTGTTATGCACACCATTCTCCATAGCTATATATGCACACCATTCATGTATTCTTCTGCAGATTTTATTTTTGCAACTTTTTGTTATTTTCATTATACATAATTTTATCATTTTGAAAAGATACTTATAATTCTAGTGTGTGTGTAATAGTGCAATTCTGTGTCCCTCTCTCTTTACACACATTTATATAAAGGTAACAATGTATATATTATCCAAAACAGCAAATTAAATAAAATACATATGGAGAAAGAATACTAATTATGACAAATTTCCCATTAATTTATTAATCAAATTACATGATTTTAATTGTAGTATAAAGAATAACAAAATATGTAGCAGAACAAACCAAAAACACAAACGGCATGTTACAAATGGCAAGCTAAGTTAATGAAGAGGAAACAAAAGGAAAACAAAAATAAGACACAAAACCATGCAAATCCCCAAATTGTTAGATCCCTTTTCCATTAGGAATCACTAACAACTCAAAAACATTGTTGAATCAGAGGCATCAATACTTGCTGGCTACATATCATCTATTGTTATATGCTAATAGCTTCCAAATCTTCTTCATCAAACTCAACCCAAACTGTGCTTATTGTTGTTTCCAACTTGCCAGGGAACAAGTTATCAGAGTTCTTGTTCTCTACAATTTGGATTTCCTCTGTTGTAATTTCGCCTTTCTCTTGTATTTGATCCTTGCTTGCCACTAAATTCTCTACCGATGGTATATGACTTGGATTAACAATTTTCACAAATGGATAGTCCAAAGCCTTACCAACATGGGTTCTCTTACATTTTTGGTAGAATTCTTGGATTTGGGGTGTTTGAATGCATGATTTTTTAAGTATCTCGCTGACCAAAGACCTCAAAGGCTTACTAGCATTTTCAAAAGGCGATTGCATAAGACAGTCTAACCCCTCTGTGTAACCCTCGTAAACCCGAAAGCTTTCCCTTAAGACTATACCGATTACAGACCGAGCAACCGGACTGTCTAAACTTGAATTTAGCGGAAAGCAATCCATGACACGATAGAGAAGGGTTTGGCATTTGGAGAGTCTAAAACACAGCAACTCCACCATTTCATCGTTGTATGATTGTAACCCTAATTCCATGAAAGGCGTTCTTACCGGCTCGAGATTGCCAGACTGACTGATGGCCCAGCTTATTCTCTCTTCAAGGAATGATGAATAGCAACGAACCAATGAATAACCTTCATCACTATAGTCCAGCAACCATGAGGGATCTAGTTTAAGGTCTTGAGATGACCAAAGGTTGCGCAAGTCTTGCTCGAAATGACGGTCACCACCACGAAGGAGACGGTGGATTAATAGAAGGGTTTTTAGGGCTCTTACCGGCTCTCTTGTGCTTTCAAGACGGGAGGAGATCCTTCTCGAAAGGAAGGTGATCGACCCGGGTGCATTTGAAACTAAAAATAGTATCTCGTGCACGTATCTCTCATCAAAAGCTGTGTCATGTAAATCGGTGCACCGGTCGATCGCTGCTTCTATGTCTGTCAAAATTGCACGGTCGGCTGCTGAGGGTTTGCTGATCATGGCATGATCCATGAAGGAACCTAGCGCTGACCAAATCTTGCTCTTCACCTTCATTACTCACTCTATATATCCTCTTGGCATAAAGATATGAATATTATTTGAGGTGTTAACAGGACAGGTACATTTAGTACTCATAGTTGAGGGGAGAACAGCAAGGGGAAAGAAAGAGGTGATCTCATCTATAAAAGAAATTGTTAGTTACTTAGTTGAGTTCTTTGAACCAAGGTGACCACTGTTGGGCTTATGACTAGAGAAAAAGGTGAAGAAAGGAGGCTCCACTAATGAAAAGATATTAGTATAATTTATATTCCAAAGTCAACTCTTTGTGGCCATGGTGGGAGCATCGCATGCTAGGGAATTTGGTTCCATGTGCATCCAAAACTTCCTCCATTGGGAAATCCACAAAAGGTTTGACTCATAGGCCATCTTTTTCCTAGCGATCTCCCTATATGCTCCTGTGCCTGTTGGGATATGATCAGCACGCCGGGGTAAAAAGAAAAGCCTCATTTCAAAATTAACATCAAACATCGATTTTTTTAGCACCTTTTTTTTTTTCATATAGTATATGAGCGATTAGTTATTGTAAAACTAAATCACAGTTTTACTGACATAAAGATTTTTTTTTTTTTTACCTCGGATTATAAACTGCGATGTGATCGGGGTAAAAAGAGCCTCATTTCAAAATGAACATCAAAGGTCGATTTTTTTAGCATTTTCTTATAGTATATGAGCGATTAGTTATTGTAAAACTAAATCACAGCTTTACCTCCAAACGCTTGGATAGAGGCATTCGTCCAACTAAGTGGTTTTTGCAATTTCAAAGTTAATAGTTGATTTGAAGTGTTAAACATGTTCTACATATATATTAAAATGTGGTTGGAGATCAAATTATAAATATGTATATATATTTTTTATTTTTTGAAAATAATTGTTTTCATATTATTATTTTTACAATATTAAATCAGAAGTATAACTAAAGTGTTCTAAAGTTTATCTGTGAACTCAAACTCTAAAATCTATCGGATTGACTTCAAATGACGAATTAAAATTACTGAAACTCATCTACCTTACAAGTGATGCATCTACATGTGTAAATTTTGAACTTTCGATTTAATTTAGTATAAGTCAACCGGTCAAAATTAGAAGGTTTATAAATTAATTTTAATGCATTTTATCACTTAACTCTATACAAAATTAATTCAAAACTTCAAAATTTTCACATATAGACGCACCACTCGTAAAGTAGATGAATTTTAACGGTTTGAAATTATCGTTTGAAGTCAATCTAATAAATTTTAGAGTTAAATTTACAAATGACCTCAGTGAACTTAAGAACACCCTGGTTCTACTGCTAAAACATTTTTTTTTAATCCTTGGCAGAAGTTGCCAGTGTAAAACACAATATCAATTTATTTAATAATTATCGTTATTCGTTTTATTATATGTTATCTTAATGGGTAAGGGTAGAGCATGTGTAAGTTTTAATATATATATATATATAATAGATAAGGATAAAATATAACTAAAATTAATTGACACTCCTATCTAAGATAGACTCCACCAAGCTCGTAACCTCTATCTAAGACAGGCTCGAAAATAAATTATTCGGCTGGAATTAACTCGGTTTGGGTGGTTTGGATGGAGCAAAAATAGTACTAATCCGAGAATAACACTATTTTTTAGAGTTATTCGATGTTTGGATGGAGCAAGAATATATAGCACTAACCCACTATTCTTTGTTTGTCCTATATGGGTTAGCTCACTATTCTACTAACTCAATCAAAAATTGAGTTAGCTACTATTCTCAAAACTTAAGATTAGCTCTATTCTTGCTATATTTCTTGTTTCATCCAAACGTAAAGAGATGCTCTTTCATGTGGGAAAGAGGGTAAAGCAGAGGGCATTGTAACTCCACATTATTCTTATAATCCACCTCTAAATGTAATTAAGATTGAAATTGTTACCTTTACATTAATCTCAATGTTTTTCTCAATTGACGGCAATTTTTGCTAGCTAGCTATGTAAATATGGAAATAAATCTGCTGTGATTCCAAAGAATTGCAGGTCCCTGCAATTCCACATCAAATCATTTATTTTTTGTTATGTACGAATATTAAGAGCAGTTATTTTTTGCACAATTTCAAAGTAAATGAAGGGATGGATGTCGAATCATAGAGTTCCTGTGATTCTTTGGATTCGCAGCAGATTTATTTCCTTGTAAATATAGAAGAATGGCCTTTTAGACCGAAATTTTTAAAAATACCATTTTATTAAAATTATTAAACCAAAACACCAATATGGGCTGAAATTAATATAATTCGCATGGCCGCTTCCAGGGAAAGCGGGCAGCTGGAACCGGGCCGCTGCGAGGAGAAGCGAGCAATTATATGGGCCGCTTCTAGGCCCAGTGGGCTGGCCGCTTTGGGGGCCAGCGGCCACAGTGGCTGCTTCGGGGGGCAGAGGGCACCCTGCGCAAATAATATATATTACAGAGTTGTATTATAGAGTTGAGAGAGAGATTCATTTCACGTTATTTTCACCATTCTTCTCAGCAGAACAGTAAGTTTTTTATTTTCTATCTTTTTAAAAAAAAATTAGTATTTATAATTAATTTAATTAATTTTTAATTTTAGGTTTTCTTATACTCATACCAAATGGCTGTTATGATATCTATTTACACTGGTGGTGAGATTTTAACAGGCCCTAATGGGGTTTATTACAGTATCGGGCCTGTTTCTGTGATACCAGTAATCTCAGGTACTGATTTGTTGGTTCTGAAATTGATTATTTCTCAGAACCTCGGATTGAATCAGGATTGATATGACCTTGATATTCAGGCCAAAATTAGCATGCCCACTGGTTCAGGCCAAACTTGGTTCCAACTTTTTCCTGTTCAGAATGATGGAGTCTGGCAGGTACTGTACAACTAGACAATTAGTTTTTCTGGGGGTGGATACAAGATAATTGAACTCTTTATGGAGATTAACCGAGTCCAACGTCCTAACCCCCTTGCAAGGTTAATCCAGGGTGCTAGTCGGGCCAATGCGTCAACCTCCTCAAGTCCAGTGTCCCAACTGTTGGGTTTCGGGATAACCAAAACCCGTTTAGGCTTAAGCTGGGGAAAGAACGTAAAACAAAAATTTTACTTCTAACTTAAGCCAAGGATTAAACAGGGTATGTCAGGAAACTTTCCAAGGCGGTCCACCTTCAGTATTCCTTTGGCATCAAAACCCAATTTAATCCTTTTAAAGATCTACTCCATGATTGATTTCTAAAACTTTAATCTACTTACCAATTAAATAGATTAATATAACATATTTATACCTTGTTTCCAAATCACAGTTGGAATGCAGACCGAGCGAGTAGAGCTACATCACGGGAATGATTCTACTCGGAGCACCAAACGTATGGTACCTCTATCGGTTATCCACCAGGACTAACCAGAGAGCGGTTTATTTCTTTTGCCAGAAATACCGTAAACCGCAGAATTATGCAAAAACACTATTCACGGGGAAAAGACGAAAACCCGTAAACACGAATTTTCGGTTGCTCAGTTTCATCAATAAGCAAAACTGACATACCGCGAAATTTGATAAAACACTATTCATCAATCCAGTAAATATACTTCACAACAACCCGCAAGATTATACGTCAACTACGTATTGTTAGTTTGTAATAATCTAGAAGTCAATAATACGATAATTTATCATAAAGCTTTGTTCATGAATTGGATGATTAATATCATTTTATTGCCTTGAGTATTATTGAATTTATGGATCATTTCGAGTTCATGACTGAAATTGTGAAACTCCATAATATAGATGATATATACTCTTAATCTTAAAAGGTCACTAACCAAGGTAATTAGCAGGAACACTAATTACCGCTATAAGGTTAGTATGTGGATTAAAAGATGGTTAAGTTTTACAAACCATTTGACACGAGATGTCATTTTAATCACATAGATACATGTTCTAGGAACATGGTATTTGACAGACCCCGAATGAGACATTAAATAGAATTGTGTTCGTGTCGTTAATGTTTCTCATTCAGTGTCACGTTCTAAAGTATGAGGTATTTATCGTTCCCACTAAGAAATATATATGTGTGAGTGTTATCTAACACTGTCCGTAAAAAGCAGTCATAACGGTAGCATTTCGATATATATAGCTTAGCTGAGGAAGTGATAGTCTGCCAAGAATACTACTTGTCCCTCGTATCTCTATACGAGTTATAGCATCACTGGGCCCCTTGATAGAGTAAGATTATCAGCGCGCGGTATAATTACAAGAGTAATTATATTTGATAATCTGCTCAAGATCAAGAAAAGATTCAGTTAGCAAGGATGACACACATCTACCTTGAAACTGATCTGATAGCTATGAGATAGAAGAACAAACACAAGTAAATTGTTTACTGGATCGTGATATTGTACAGTACAGCATCATCTGTGTAATTGGATGGTCATGATGTGTTGCCAGACGCCACCCATGATTATAGAAGTTAAAACGGTTTTAACTCTATTTACCAACATAACACAGATCCTATTGGGTCACACCATATAGGAGTTAATCGGAGAATCTTATTTTGATTGATTATAAATTGGTTATGATCAATGATAAGATGGTTATAATTAATTATACGTGTTATAATTAAATTATAAATGTTATGTAAAAATAACAAGCAAAAACATTGGTTAATTTATAAACGTGTATGACACGTTGTATAAAAGTTAACCGGTTAATTTATAAATGTGCAGGACACATTGTATAAATTATCGAAACAACAACCGCAAGAAAAATATATATAATTATTCAGAATAATTATACGAATATTATTTGTGTTCGGGCCGAGGGCATTCGAGTCTTTTCAGATTCGTCCTTATCCGCATGACATGTCATCGATCTTATCCAGATGACACGTCATCAATACCGAAACAAATAACCGAAAGAAAAATATATATATATAATTGTTCAGAATAATTATACGAATATTATTTGTGTTCGGGCCGAGGGCATTCGGGTCTTTTCAGATTCGAGCTTATCCGCATGACACGTCATTGATCCTATCCAGATGACATGTCATCAATCCTATCCACAAGGGCAAAATGGTCATTTCACACCTATGCCACCTTGCATGTGTAGAAGCATGGAGAAGGATGTCGAAGGGTGTGGAAGGGGTATTTTGGTCATTTCACATATAAAAGGATGAGGTGTCAATGGCATATCTTGTAAATAGGCCGAACTTGGAGGGCATTTTGGTCTTTTGCAACCAAATCTAAACACTATAAATAGGGGTGGAGGGGTAGAGAGAGAAAGAGATATTCACATATATACATATGCACATTCACATGTATCTTTTCGTGCAGAAACGAATCGGTATTTTCTCTCTTTCCCGGTTTCTCTCCCAAATAGTGTTTCGGTTGAGAAAAGAAAGTTATACGTAGTTGACGTATAATCTTGCGGGTTGTTGTGGAGAATATTTACGGGATTGATGAATAGTGTTTTATCGAATTTCGCGGTATGTCAGTTTTGCATATTGATGAAACTGAGCAACCGAAAATTCGTGATTACGGGTTTTCGTCTTATTCCCGTGAATAGTGTTTTTGCATAATTCCGCGGTTTACGGTATTTCTGGCAGAAGAAATAAACCGCTCTCCGGTTAGTCCTGGTGGATAACCGATAGAGGTATCACACGTGTGATACTCCGAGTCGATTCCTTCCCCGGTGAGGCTCTACTCGCTCGGTCTGCATTCCAACTGTGATTTGGAAACAAGGTATAAATATGTTATATTAATCTATTTAATTTGTAAGTAGATTAAAGTTTTAGAAATCAATCATGGAGTAGATCTGTAAAAAGGATTAAAAGGGTCCTTGCAATGAAAGACTTCAGAAGGAACTCTGCTTTGGTCTTTCCGGCATATCCCTTTTAATTCACGGCTTGAGTTAGAAGTAAAAATTTTGTTTTACGTTCTTTCCGCAGCTTAAGCCTAAACGAGTTTTGGTTACCGCGAAACCCCAAAAGTGGTATCCGAAAACCCAACACGTATAACTTTCTTTTCTCAACCGAAACACTATTTGGGAGAGAAACCGAGAAAGAGAGAAAATACCGATTCGATTCTGCACGAAACGATACGTGTGAATTAGTGATTTTTCTCTCTACCCCTCCACCCCTATTTATAGGGTTTAGGGTCAGTTGCCAAAATACCAAAATGCCCTCCAAGTTCGGCCTATTTACAAGATATGCCATTGAATGGATAAGGATGATGACATGTGGATGAGATCGATGACATGTCATCTGGATAGGATTGATGACACGTCATGCGAATAAGGACGAATCTGAAAAGACCCGAATGCCCTCGGCCTGAATACAAATAATATTCGTATAATTATTCTGAACAATTATATATATATTTTTGCGGTTGTTGTTTCGGTAATTTATACAACGTGTCCTGCACATTTATAAATTAACCGGTTAACTTTTATACAACGTGTCACACACGTTTATAAATTAACCAATGTTTTTGCTTGTAATTTTTACATAACATTTATAATTTAATTATAACACGTATAATTAATTATAACCATCTTACTATTGATCATAACCAATTTATAATCAATCACAATAAGATTCTCTGATTAACTCCTATATGGTGTGACCCAATAGGATCTGTGTTATGTTGGTAAATAGAGTTAAAACTGTTTTAACTTCTATAATCATGAGCGGCATCTGGCAACACATCATGACCATCCAATTACATAGATGATGCTGTACTGTACAATATCACGATCCAGTAAACAATTTACTTGTGTCAGTTCTTCTGTCTCATAGCTATCAGATTAGTTTCAAGGTAGATGTGTGTCATCCTTGCTAACTGAATCTTTTCTTGATCTTGAGCAGATTATCAAATATAATTACTCTTGTAATTATACCGCTAGCAGATAATCTTACTCTATCAAGGGGCCCAGTGATGCTATAGCTCATATAGAGATACGAGGGACAAATAGTATTCTTGGAAGACTATCACTTCCTCAGCTAAGCTATACATATGGAAATGCTACCGTTATGACTGTTTTTTACGGACAGCGGTAGATAACAATTACACATACATATTTCTCAGTGGGAACGATAAATACCTCATACTTTAGAACGTGACACTGAATAAAACATAAATGACACGAACACAATTCTATTTAATGTTTCATTCGGGGTCTGTCAAATACCATGTTCCTAGAACATGTATCTATGTGATTAAAATGACATCTCGTGTCAGGTGGTTTGTAAAACTTAACCATCTTTTAATCCACATACTAACCTTATCGCGGTAATTAGTGTTCCTGCTAATTACCTTGGTCAGTGACTTTTTAAGAGTATATATCATCTATATTATGGAGTTTCACAATTTCAGTCATGAACTCGAAATGATCCATAAATTCAATAATACTCAAGGCAACAAAATGATATATAAATAAACATTCAATTCATGAACAAAGCTTTATGATAAATTATCGTATTATTGACTTCTAGATTATTACAAACTAACTTCAACCCCCTTTACAGATTGACATGCCTGAAAGTAGTAATGCCCCAGTTCAGGAGGGCCGACGGTCTACTAGTCGGCCCTCCCGTCGATCCCGAATCCCTTTCCCGATTGACATGCCTGAGAGTAGTCAAGCCCCAGTTCAGAGGGACCGACCGTCTAATAGTCGACACTCCCATCGATCCCGAGCCCAACCTTGTGATCCGAAGGAAACTGAGGAGACGGTGGATCCGGAAATACAAGAGGCAGAGGAAAATTTGGGGGATGTTGATCCTGATTGCATGAGCGATCATAGTGACACAGCAGATACGAGGCCTGTGCTCGGGCAGAGAAAAAAAATTCAAGGTTGATAAAGGGTTTCAGATAATGGGTCGTGGGGTTGAGCACCCGATTGGAGCTTTCAATGACCTGTCAGGTTTTCAGGAAGCAAATGTGGGGTTATTTGGTAGACATGCAGAGTTTGAGAATGAATTGTCAGAGGGACAAACCTATGATTCAAAGGAGGAAATGAAAGCTGCAATTTACAAGTTTCACATTCTTTGTAATAAAGAGATTAAGAATACGCACAGTGACAAACAACGGATTAGGTTCAAGTGCAGGGACCCCAGATGTGGTTGGTACATTAATGCAAGGGTCACTGGTTTTGGTACACAATGGAAAGTATCCAGGTGCCCAACAAAACATGTTTGTCATGCGGATGCCACAAGAATAGATCATGCACAGTTGACCGCTGCTATGGTTGCCGATTGCATCTCGGTGCACATGAGAAATGACGTAGATTTGAGTATCACTGCTGTCAGAATAGCTTGTGCACAAACGTACAACGGTCAGGTACCAGCGTACAATAAATTATGGCGAGGAAGGGAGTTGGCAATTGCCCGCCAATTTGGTAGTTGGGAGGGGTCATATGCGCTTATAGTCCCCTTATTGGAGGCAATTAAGCGAAAAAATCCAGGTACATTGTTTGATGTTACCTCATATCCAACTGGTGAGCCTGGACCTTACAGGTACTTTAATAGGGCGGCTTGGGCATTTGGACCATGCATAGAGGCTTTCCAACACCTGAGACCTGTCATCACTGTTGATGCCTGTTTCTTATCAGGCCGGTAAAATGTTGATTGCAACCGGGTACGATGTAGAAAATCAGCTCCTCCCGTTGGCTTTTTCATTGGTAGATACAAAGAATTTTGAAGATTGTGCATGGTTCATGCAATGGTTGAGGCGCAATGTAATTCGCTCCAGGTTTGTGTGTGTCATCACTGATAGGGGTAAGGGCAAAAAAAAGGTGTTTCGACAGGATGATCTGGGATGGAATGAGGAAGATGAGGATGAGTGCGTTCACCGTCTTTGTGCTACTCACATAGCAGAAAATATGAAAAAGAATCATTGCAATGAACAAGCAATCAAGTACTTCAGGATATGTGTGGCGAAGAGAAAGATGAGGAGATATGAGCAAGGAATGCAAGTAATGGGAGATGTATGTGATCGGGCTCTGAATTGGTTGGACAGTGTGGGTAAGTATCTAGATCAAGATGAGAACGAATGTTCTAAACCATGGAAGATATTCCAGGCGTTGGATGGGGGTTTCCGTTGGGGAATTATGACAACGAACGGGTCCGAGTCTACCTCGAGCTGAATTCATAAATTTTAACACTTACATCAATCAGATGTGCCAAGATTTACAATTTTATTTAGATCAAATTTTAAATAAAATAAGAACTTACATATTCTCTGTAGGGCTACCAGGTAACATACTCTGGATCATCCCTGAGATGCTCGATCTCCTGTCTCTAGTGATTGATGCCGAGAGTCCCGCCATGACCTGCCCCGATATAGGTCTTCGGATAGCTCCACATATGCGCATATGCAGGGCATGTGTCTGGCTCGGGTCTGCCCCAATCTGGCACATCTGTCTTGCAAGTGATTGTCGGACGGCCAACAATCAGATGCGCTCAGGACCAATGCTGCAACAACATGCATGATCCAATAAATGTCTTGTTCTTCTTCAGACATGCTTGATTAAGACCCCTGTACAATGTTAGTGTCAACAACCGGTGTAGTGATGATATTTTTCATATTGAAATTTGTAAACAATAATTTCAAGTCACACACCTATACAAGCATGCGAGAGTCGCAGCCCCCCAATTTTACTTGCTCGCATTGGGCAAATCAGCCAGCAATGGGAGATAGCACAGCCGTACCTGATCTCATATGGAGTGGGTATAACTGGTGCACCTCCACTGGAAGAAGGTACATCCCTACTAGAAGACGGTCCAGATCCCATAGATGCCATGCTGTATTTTATATTTTGGTCTTATTAGGATTTGAAATTAAATTTCATAAAATAATTATAGTTTGGGTATTAATTATTTTGGTCAATAACTAATTTTCATATTTATTTTGGTGAATAATCAATTTTGGTACAATACGATAATTATTTTGGTCAAATAATCAATTTTGGTACAATTTTATAATTATTTTGGTCAATAATCAATTTTCATACCATTTCATAATTATTTTGGTCAATAATTAATTTTGATACAATTCCATAATTATTTTGGTTACTAAATAATTACATGATCCTAAACCCTAAATATTTACCTTACTCATACTCCTACTTTAAACTAAAATTTAAATTTAGAAAGAAGAAGAAAATTACCTGATTTGAAGGGATGGCTCTCAAATGAATCGTATCAAAAAAACGAGACAGCGGTCACTATTTATAATACCATGGCCGCTACCCTCCAAAGCGGCCCAGCCCGCTGGGTCCAGAAGCGGCCCAAATAAGCGCCCGCTTCCCCTCCCAGCGGCCCGGTTCTAGCTGCTTGCTTCCCCTGGCAGCGGCCATGCGAATTATATTATTTCCAGCCCAGATTGGTGTTTTGGTTTATTAATTTTAATAAAATGGTATTTTTAAAAATTTCGGCCTTTTAGAGGGATATGTTCATGCAAATATACTTTTTAATATATATATAGAGAGAGAGTGTGACTAATGTGCATTCGAATGTATATGGGCCGAAATACATACGGTTCAAATTTAACTTTTCAAAATTCAAACGGTCGATCCGAACCGTTCATCTTGTTCTCCATATTAATATGTGCCTGGAGACCAAATTTTACATTTTTCTGAATTTTTTTACTATTTATTAAGTATTTTACAAAATTGTTGATCCAACGGTGGCTTAACAAAACAGTAAAATAAGCAACCACCTTTTGTGGATTTTTTTTACTATTTATTAAGTATTTTACAAAATTATTGACAGTTTTTTCCGTCAATCATAAAAGAAGTTCTCAATTTATCTTGTTGAATAAAAAGATAAATTTTATATTTATAAAATTATTATTTTATACTGGAATGTTTTGTTTGATTAATGCTTACTTTAGATGCTAAGTTGCTAACACAAGCAACTTTGTACTAAGATAGTAATATTTAGCCATTGAAAGTTGCATTTTAGAGAATCTCAACTTCGAAGTATATCGCTTTCATAGTAAAAAAAAAAAAAAAAAAAAAAAAAAAATCCGTTTTAAGTTATTTAATTTGAAAATAAATCTTGGAGTAGGTGAGGCCGTGAGGGAGCAGAGTCGGAGACGGTAGTCAATTGTTACACTAGAATAAAATTCTAAAGCCTATTGCTTTATTTGGCATTTTGATTTTTCTAAATAATAGAAACTTAGAGGGACAATGATGTTTCTCCTATAATGTCAAGTTACAACTTGTAACTCAGTTGGAGAAGCTAGCTGTAGCTTTCTCCTTTCAAAGTCTCTTTATCCTCTCTTTCTCTGTTTTTATTTTTGAAAAGTTAGCCGTGGTTGTATTTCATAGAATTATTTTTACTTCATACTGAAAAACATATTTATTATAAAAAGACACATTTAAAAGTTAATATTTATTGAAATAAAATTTAAAATTACTGATTTTATGAAGAAAAAAAATTATATGTAGTAAATTTGACAATAAATATTTTTTTTGAAATGTTAAATTATAAGTTAAATATCACAATTAACTAGGTAGGAATCTTTACCGAGTAATTAAAAAAAGTTACATAGTATTTTAAATACAACAACTATATTTTCAAATGAAAATACATGAATTCTTCAATCAAGATAAATCAAGAGGAAAAAAAATATCTAACAACTAGTATTAAGTGTGACGTAACTAGGGGTGGCAAAAAAAATTCGTAGTCCGTGATTAGATTTGGATTTGATTTGAGTTTAGTTCGATTCGAAATTAGTTCATTTAACCCAGTTCGGTTTAAATCTTATTTAAATCAAACTCAAACTGGGTATAATTCATTCAAAATTGATTCATGAACTATTTAGGTTCGAATCTCAAATAATACAACTAATGAATTCAACCATTAATTTTAATAATGCAGAAACCAAACTTGTATCACAGCTCATAATTGTTAATATAATGGTAACTTATAGTAGGAAAATGTTTTAGCAGCGTAACAAATTAACATTGGAATAAATTACATTTGACTAGGTCCATGCCGTGATTTTAATCAATCCAGTAACGTAAAAGATAAGGAAATCTTGAACTAATCCATAATCCATTAGTGTGAATTCATGAAAGATAAAAGAAAACCATGTGAATTTTATCGCTCGAGAAGAAAACTAATACATAAACTACCGGTATAACTAGAGTTGTCAAAAAAATTTGTAGTTCGTAATTCGATTGACTTCGATTCGAAAAATGTGTAGTTTGCAATTAATTTGATTCGAAACAAATTAAATCCAGTTCAGTTTGAATCTCATTCAAACTCAAACTCAAACTAGGTAAGTTCGATTCGGTTTGATTCGTCGCCACCCCTAGACGTAACCGAGAAGTGTTAAAATTCAATTACTTTTATGAAATATAGATTATAATTTATAAATAAAGAAGGTCTACATCTCAGTGTAAATCTCTATCTAGCCTGATGTCCCTGTAAACTGTCTAGATACATGCCCCTCTCCTCTCCTTTCCCCAACCCCACACAATTCTCCTTGGCATTTCAACGGGTAATATGCCCATGTGTTCCATTGTCCTTGACAATTGTTGGATATCAGATTGTAAGCGTATATTATTATATTCTTTTATTGCTATTGGTAGCAGTATATATAAGACATCTTTAAAGATTCGTGTCTTCTCCAGCTTGTTCAGTCGTCCAGTTTGACAAAATAAGGAACATAAGCGATGCTATTTAGAAAAAGAAAATTAAAAATGTAAAATTTGGCTCTTAATATATGAAAATTATATTGAAAGATTCAGATCAATTGTTTGAATTTTGAAAATAAAGTATAGATCCAACCATAGTATATACTGAAGTGCGCTAGGCACCTCACTCTAGTCTGTGTGAATAATAATATAAAGTAAATATTATTATATAATTCAGACATATGTATTTTTGTAAAAAAATATAACTCTTATTAATGAGTTAGGCTAATATGACACTAGTGTTATATCAAACTAAATAACACCACATCTTAAACCCTTAGATCTGTTTTAAGATTCGTACAAAATGAAGTGCTTGAACAGTAAAAGTGGATAGTATGAATCTTAAAGCAGATCTAAGGGTTTAAGATGTGGTGTTATTTAGTTTGATATAACACTAGTGTCATATTAGCCTAACTCCTTATTAATATCGACTTTAATTTTTTTAGATATTTCTATTACAAAAGTTTAATAAGGTGAGATGAGATCATTAACATATTTCATTTATTTATGATGAAACTTGTATAAATTATTGTACGAAGCTAGTGAAATTCATATGATAATATATTTCATATTGATCAATTTATTTGATTTCTTTCTTTCTGTATATCCTTTGGGGTTTGATTGTGTGTAATTGTAACAGATGATGGCAAAATTAATATAAAATTGAATGAAATTTTTAAAAGGTAGAAAAGATTAATTGATATGAATTTTTACAGTCAAACTTATATTTTGTCATTTAGCCCCTTCTCTATTTTATGTAATGAAGAACGCTGGGAATGGAATAAGAAACTGATTATTTTTAGAAATCGAATATCTTCATTTTCTTTTCCTTGTCACTTAGTGAAGACTCCGACAAGATACAAATTTTATTAATTTTTGTAGAGACAACAATTATTCGACCATTCTAACAACTAAATGGGAATTATGGGAGTGTCTCCCATTTTATGTACACTCTTTTTGTGTGTGTGTGTGTGTGTGTTGCTTTTACTCGTCTATATGTATATATTTTAAGAGAAGTCACTTGGCAATATTTATTTCAACATTGTTGAAGATGAACTTTCAAAAACATAAATATAATTAAAAAAATAAAAATAAATTTATATACATGCTATTGTACATGTAGATAGTCTACCAATCAAATTTCATATAATTTAAGCATTGTTTGATGATACATCAAATAATGATCGTTAATTTAGAAATTTTAAATCACTTGATATATAATAAAAGGTATATTAAATATTATCATAGTTTATAAATATAATATATGAATAATGTAAATTATGACTATTTGATTTTAAATTTAAAGTTTATTATTGAAAATTGTCAAAATAAAACATTGTCAAGCGATCCTTCCTGATTTTTTTTAAATCTACAAATACTGTATAAATACTTGTCTAAATTTAATGCACTTCAATAAGTCCTAAAAACACTAACTTATCCACACACAAAATTTCCATTCGAATTTCGAACCCGCAACTTCCTACACAAATAACATTGACTTTGTCACTATAGATACTTATAATTGTCTAGTTATTTGAAATTCTCAATTATTCTGTATAGCATACAAATTTATTTGGCTAAAACTCATGCCCAGTTAAAATTAGCGTAAACATGAATAGTAGGAATATCATGTTTCTTTCAAATAGAATGGGTACTTCATTCTAAAATGCACAATTATCTCAATTCAATATACATGCACTTAGTTAGTATTTTGAAAAGGGCTTATGCCTTTTACATATTTTTGAAAAGATTTTTTTTTAGTAAAAATTGAAGGTCAAGTCACCTAACTATTTAATATTCACAAAAAGATTTTCATTCGTAACAAGAATGAGACACTTTTTGCGAGGATAAAAAAATGACTTTTCGCGACGGAGTATCGTCATTGTTCTGTTTTTTCTATTCGCGACGGTGTACTGTCATAAATGCTCTTTTTCCCTCGAGAAAAGTGTCTACTATGTCGTATTTCGAATCTGCAACATCTCATACAGAGAGCATTGTCATTGTCACTAGATCAAATGCTAGTTCTCTTTTGAAAAGATATTCACATATGTTTTTTTTTTTTGTCCATCGTGCGTGAGGATTAAATTATGGTAAGTTGCGAGCTAAAAGATTGAAAAATTTAGTAAAATAAAATTTATTAATTTATATTTATATTTATGTGTTGGGAAAAATATTCTGAGTATAATTCAGTGCAACATATGGTGCACTTTTAGCTATTGACAGAATGGGTACTTATTTCCTTTGCAAGATATACACGATAATTAATTAGATCGAAGCCTTTGCATTTTCCTTTTTGGTATTAAATTGTTTGGTGGAGTATGCTGTTCTAAGTACTAACCACTTTAGCATCATGCCTTTTTCATACTTTTTTTTTTTCCAAATAGAAAGAATCCATCATCAACCTTTTCACATAAGACATTTAATTATCAAGTAAACTTGCCTTATATAATCCAATTACTTTAAACCTAAAAAAGCTGATCCCATTGTCTCCTCGGTTTACACTTATCGAAATATCATTGGCCAATCCTTTCTCAAACCATCTTTTGTAAACAACTACATTGTGAAGAGATTATGAGGCATTATTATTGCATCCGAATGGTCAAAAAAATTGGTTTAAAATTACCATAACATCAAATTATTTTAAAAAAAAAAAAAAAAACATCGTCACCGATATAAGATGTGAAATATATATACTACAAATTTTATATAAAGGATTGATAAATTTATAAAATATATTATCAAATTAGACTAAAATTAATTCGCGGTTAATTAAATACTTAAATTATAGGCAACATGTAATTAAATTCTTTTGATAGTAATAAAAATTGAGCAGATGATCAAAATTGTCAAATAAAGTTAGTGTCTATATATCATTTTTTACAATTAACTTTAACCATAATATCAAGTATCATAAATTTTCATGTAGATGAAGAAATTTTTTTATGTCTCTGTTTGTTTAATAATTGAAACATCATACTAACTATTTTTTTTTACTCGTTTGCACTTTGAACAACATACTTTCCTACCTCGTGCAACATCCAGCAAGCTCCGAAAGTCCGGGGATTTTCGGGGGACTGTTAGCTGCTTCCTTTTCTAAATTAAACTATTATGATCACTATTATAATTTTATGGTATGGTGCGCTAAATTGTTACAAATAGTGTTCAAGCTATGAACGCTATTTGAACTTTGAACTAATATTTATGGCTTAAAACTATTTTTTTTTACTCGTCTGCACTTTGAACAACATACTTTCTTACCTCGTGCAACATCCAGCTAGGGGTGTTCAAATGGTTCGGTTTATTTGGTTTTGAACCGAACCGGTAAGATTTGGTTTTGAACCGAACCGGTAAGATTCGGTTTTGAACCGAACCGGTAAGATTCGGTTTAAATGGTTCGGTTGTTCGGTTGAATTGGTTCGGTTCGGTTGATTTTGTGACTTAGTTTGGTTTAAATTGTTCGGTTCGGTTTTGATTTCTCAAAACCGATTAAACCGAACCGACCGATTTTATTGATAGGGTCAAGACTTCTAGTATTATTTTGGTTCATTAATCAAAACCGAAGTTTAAATTGGTTCATTAATCAAAACCAAAGTTTAAATTGAGTATTATAGATGTATTGAGTTTTGATTTTTGAGAAAGTTCGGTTCAACCGAACAAACCGAAGTTTAAATCGGTTTAAATGGTTCGGTTTTAATTTGGTTTGCTATTTTAGTTCGGTCGGTTCGGTTGGATTTTCAAACTTCGGTTTTAAGTTCGGTTTGATTATTTTAGTTCGGTTTAAACCGAACCGACCGTTTGAACACCCCTACATCCAGCAAGCTCCGACAATTTCGGGTTCCTATGAATTTCAGTCTAGTGAAGGAACACTAACTCACTATGTTCAATAACTAATTAAGATATATAAACACTTAGACTAGATGGTGTAAAGTATCGTAACTAATAGATACTAATTAATTAAGGATAAGGTGAAGACCAAGAACATGTATGTTGTATGGTAAACAGTACTAAGACTAGCTAGATAAAGTAAATAAAAACATCCTAACTGAATACTAATTAAGGTACTAAGACTACTTAATTTAACTCTAATGCACTGAGGTTAATTAGGTGAAAAAATTGATACAAAAGGATTAAAAATTGAAAAGTTAGTTATTAGTTTTTAATATAGTGACAAAGACAGTGTCATTTGCATGAGAGGTCTCAACTTTCAAACGTGAAAATAAATATATGGTTCTCATGACTTTAAAGAGTTCTATTAAACATAATATAATTCTCTATTTTTTTTTTTTTTTGAAATCATAATTATCTGTTCTTAATTAATCAATTGCTAAATTGACTGAAAAAATAATCTGGAACTTAAAGGGGTAAAAAAAAAAATGGAAGTAAAGGGGGTCTTTACTCTTGAACCGATTATAATAAAACAAAATAATACACACATTTATACTAATTAAACAGTTTATCCTAAATTAATTAATTAAGTTCACATCAGCAGTGTGTTTGGTACTTGAAACATTTTCATTTGTTGAAACAATAGTCAGCCCCTTGGATTACATACAGCGGTAATTCAGTATATCTGCGACAGTAATACAGTATAATATTGCATAATGGCAAATCCACTAAGTAACAAGGAATAATAATGTTCTAACTTCCTAGAGAGATTGAATCAGATTCTTTGGTCAAGTGGCAGCAACTTGGAGCTGTACCACACCAACCCGGAGATATAATTCCTTTCTCTATTAACTATTAAGTGGACTTTGAATTTTCATTTTTCACTAAAAAGTATTTATGAAGTGATTTCCCACTTGTATAGGTTCTGCCTTAAACGTTTTAAATAGTGACATTCGAATTAATTTGTTTTAGTTGAAAAACACATGGGAGGCCTAGATGCAAGTAGGATGGAAAATGCTATCCGCCCCAACTTATTTATTAATTAGAGCAAAGATAGTGTGTGCTATGTTCATCGAGATAGTTTGGCGAGGTAATTACTATTTCGATCAATTAAATGTGAATGAGATTTATATTTTTTCTCAAAAAAACTATAGCTTGATGAGCATAACTCTAAAATTTATTAGATTTGTTTTAAACAATAAATTAAAATCGTTAAAATTTGAAATCGATATACTTCACGAGTGACCTATACATTTAAAATTTTGAAAATTTCGAATTCATGCAATACAAAGCCAAGTTGTCAAAAAAAATGAATGCATTAGAATTACTCGTAATACTTCATGACCGCTCCACTTTGTATTAGATAAATTCAAAAATTTCAAAATTTCAAAATTTTACATTTACAAGCATCACTCGTAAAGTAGATTGTTTTCAATATTTTGAATTAGTCATTTGAAGTCAATATGTGCAACTAAATCACATAAAACACTAAAAACAGTTAATTATAAATTAATATAAACTTCAATTAGTTTAAAAATTCATCTGAAAGATTTCTTATATAGATTTAAAACTATAAGATTTGATCTTATCTTTATCTCAAAAAAAGCATATTAAATTTCAATTAATACTTGCACGAGCCTTGGTACGGCCCATCGAGCTCAATTTAAAGGGCTGGACCAGGTTATGAAACAATCCGTTGGCATGGTGGTGATGGGCTATAGAACAAAATGAAAAATTACTTACCTGTAAATAATTAAATAAAAAACAATTCATCTTTAGTGAATCAAGAATAAACCATTTCCCATGGGCAGTTTGGCAAAAAGAAAGAAAAAGAGAAGAAAAGAGAGAGAGAATATTTTTTTTTTGATTGAAAACCGTAGGTATTTTATTGAATCTTAAAGAGAGCATATTACATTCACTAAAAACAAAACTAGTAAGTCAAAATGCATAAACTGAAATAAACTACAATCCTAAAACATAACAGTAAAATTAAAACTAACATTAAAACATTCTAATCAATCCAAATTCCAATCAGGCTTGGTTACTTGCTCAAATACTCGTGTAAGCCTTAATTTGTTTTGTCCTTCTAGTTCTCAACCTACCCCTTCTAAAGCATGAAGCTGAAAGTGGTCAGTACTTAAATAAACATATTTTTATTTTCAAAGTTCAAACAGTCGATCCGAACCGTTCATCTTGTTCTCCATATTAATATGTGCTTGGAGACCAAATTTTTCATTTTTCTGAATTTTTTTTTTATTTATTAAGATGGGTACAAAATTCAATGGTCTGAATTTGATATTTTTTGTACCCATCTTAATAAATAGTAAAAAAATTCAGAAAAATGTAAAATTTGGTCTCGAAGCACATATTAATATGGAGAACAAGATGAACGGTTCGGATCGACTGTTTGAACTTTGAAAATAAAAATATGTTCATTTTACAAATAGGTCCTTATGTCCATAGAAGCCTTTGCCTAAGCGTTGCATTTTAGTACGTTATTTTTTTTTTAAATGTGCACATTGATTGCAAAATGATAAAGAGGATAACGATAAATACTCTATAACATATACAATTAAAGAGGGTCCAACAACTAAAATGTAATATGAAGAAATTACAATAATACATGTCAATTTCTGTAAAAATAGAAGAGTTTTATAAAGAAAAAAAGAGAGAGAAAGTTGACGTAGTAATACTACGGTAATTGTAGAACGAATCCGGACCGTTCGATTCGTATTTGAATAAATATTAAAGGGTCCGTACATAGCGGTCAATCGAAGTATGAAGAGGATAAGAACCACTTGTTGGCATGAAGCTATGTCAGATCCATAAACACAGATCACTCTAGAATCTAAATAGACTTATTAATATTAAATCTAAGATAATAAGGTTTGGTTGGTAATGCCATGCATAGAAAACCCCCCAAATCCAATGTTTAATTTGCCTTTTGACTCCAGTGCATGTGGAAACCAATCAAACTCAATGTGCGTCCCTAGTTCAGACATGCGTAGGTTTTTATTAAAAGAATAAAGTTTGGTAATTTTAGTGCCTAATTTGTTGTTAGCGCATCTTTGATCTTGACCAAAAAAAAGAAAAAGAAAAATTCAATCTTTGACCAAAGTGAAGGCTGTCATTCATATAGAGTTTCATTTTGTTCTTGCACATCAAGTTTTTGTCGCTTTTTCTTCTTCTCTGATCTCTCTTATCAGATCAAGCAAGCATCAGCAAATCAGCATACTCTGATCTTGTTGTACAAGCAATTTTAATAGAGAATCACAAGAGTTGACAGAGTCCATTGAAATAGTTGAGAATTATTAGGACTCGTAACAGAAATTAGTTAGAGAGGTTATGCTTGTAGAGTTGTATTCGGGAATTAGTTGAGAAGTTATGCTTGTAATATTGACCTATAAATACATGTTCTCTGTACAGAACAAATATCAATAAAATACAATATCTCTTTTTTCTTAATTAGAATCTATAAATTTATACCCCAAAAATAAGATCAGTATCTTGTAATGGACAACACGATCAAAACAAAATAAATTCAAGAACTAGAAAAATATAGCCCTCCGGTAAAATTATCAACAGATCTACAGTCGCTTAGGATCAGATCAAAGCCATCAGAACGCTAATCAGATTAGATCTATTCTTATCGAGGAATTATCCAAATCAGATCCAACAAAAAATTGTTTTTATCCAACAAAAAAAATGTTAAAAACAAGGGAGCAGCTAACAATCCCCTCCCTTATGTCCCCTAAACGTCCCCTAACTAATTGATGCGTAAAGTACGACATCTACCACTAACTACCTGAAGGGATCATTAACTACTTTGGAGACCGCTTATATTTGTAAAAAAAAAATACAACTGACGCGCACATGTATGGATATTTATGCGTGCAAGTATTACTATATAATATATTAAGTATTTATATCTAGGCATCAAGTATTTTTAAAAAAAATGGACATCAATTTTTTTTTCTCTCTAATCACACACCCATGTTTTACACGTTTTTAAATTTTTTTTTCTTCGTTTAATTTCGTCAATATTTTTGACGATCTGTAAGGAATTTTGCGAATCTAAAATCACAAACATTTTCTACGTAATTTTCTCTTTCAAATAAGATCCATGATAAAGTATTTTCGAATTTTTCGTCATTCAAGTATTCATACCTCGGCGTGCAAGTATTCATTGTTGGCTTATGCTATAATATACTTGTTTGTTTGACTAGATTTGCAAAACATATATAAGCTGCATTTTACTATTTTCCTTCTTGAGACATTGTGCAGGTTCATGACAACTGAAGATTCAATAAATACACACCAAAGATGAATTAATGAATTACAATATAACATCAATGATGTAGTCATGAAGCACAAGACATTGGACAGCAGAAACATTATCTCAAGATTAAGGACATTTAATATGTAAAATTGATAAAATAAGCTTGAGACTGGCCTAAGTGAGGCCCTACTGTTGCAACGGTCCAGGCATCATTACAATGGAATAAATAAATCCTCGGCTGAGTCTGTAACGGTTTAAATCGATTAGAACCATCACCTGACGGTCGACATTTCAAAGGATTACCGTTGAGGGGACCGTTGTGCATAATTTTTCACCGTTACGATTCCTCAAATTCAAATTCAAACATGTTCAAATTAACCTACCATTGTAACGGTCCCTGTATTGTTGCAACGGTTAGTGCCACATAATTTATTTTTATCAGCTCTCTATGAATAGAAGCTATACCAAAGTTTGGAATAGAACTCTAGCCGCCTCCAACTGCAATATTTCGAATTCTCAGATCTAGAGAAAACCGTTGTTGCTTGTGCACTCAAACTTCAATATTCACAATCAATCTCAAGCTTATTCAATCAATACAACAACTCATAGAGTGATCTTGCAAGATCGAATTAACTATTACCTTGAGCCTTGTTGCTCACCTTGTAATCCTTGAGCCCTTTGTTGCTCGGATTGTTTTCTTTGAGCCTTTAGTGCTCGTGAGCCGATTTCGTGCTCGGACCATGTGACTTCCCAAAAGATTGTAGGGGCTCACCAGTTCCACCTTGTACTCCTTTCTCATTGGGTAAAGAAGGGCGCACCATCTCGAAGGTCGCGGGCCCCGGAGACGTAAGCTTTAGTGCCAAACTCTGTAAATAACTCTCGTGTCAAGTGTCTCTAAACTCTATTATTTATTTTATTGTTTATTAATCTAGTTTAGAATCAAGTTATTCTAGTTTTCGTCAAAAATAACTATAAGACACATTAAGGACTTATAACTTAGATTAAAAGTTTAAAAAGACCCCATTCACCCCCCTCTAAGTGCCTCTGGGACCAACATTCATACTTTGTCAAGTATTTATCTCTAAAATGTCAAGTATTATTCTCTAAAATTTCGAGTATTCATACTTACTCAGTAAAGTGTAAATATTTATGTTATAAAGTATTTATGAGAAATTTACACACGTGTCTTAGGCATTAACTACCTGGGGCAACCGAAAACGTCGCTTGAAAGCGACCACGATAGGGACCACACGTAGAAAACCTAGGACAAGCGGATGCATAGCGACAATCGCAGGTGTCAGTGTTATAATTGTTGTAAACGTTCATTTCTAAAATATCAAGTATTCATAATTATGCATTGAAGTATGAATTTATATATTATAAAATATTCTTGAGAAACCCCGAAATGTGCTCTGTGCATTAACTACCTACATAGGGGGACCGCATATGTCACTTGAAAGTGACAGCTACGGGGACCATAAGCGCAAAAGCGCATGCGTAACAACCTTACAATCACCAGCACTGTAGTTTTAGTAAAAATATTAATATCTAAAATTTTAAGTATTCATACTTATGCATTGAAGTGTAAAATGTTATGGTGTAAAGTAACTTAAATCAGTTAATTTGTTTGGTACTTGAATGTATTGATAGATACCGAACAAAGTATTCATACTTATAACTGAAGTATGGCACTGAAACAACATTGTTCAACAACACTTCCAGAGTCATTCGTCAAATAATCGAACAAGTTTCTCTTAGACAATCTATTAAAAAAAATTGGCAAAAAAAAAAATGATGGGAATTTGTGAGACAATATTTACAAGACCAACCAAAACCTAAGGCTAAACTGCTAAAAAAATGACTCTAACTAAATGAATCACATCTTTTTAAAACTGTGCTTGCAACTTTCACTATTCACATAGACATTTTAGCAAACACCTTATATGCATGAAGAATATTGACATTCAAATTCAAACAAAATTAGAAATCAAATCAAGATGCATAAGGAACTTTAGCTATCCTCGCCTTCCTATGCTCAAGCAGTAACATCTAATGCAACAATGGAAATTGTAAGAATAATCAAATCAACAAGACATAAATAAGACCTAGTCATCACTTATCAATAGAAAATTGTTGAAAGTGTTTATGCTTACTAAAAAAGCCTCTAAATGATTTGAGATTTAGAAAATTACAAGATAATAAGATGATTTTATCAAAAGGAACAGGAAGAATCACGTGATGCGTATTGCAGCCTCGATCTGTAATCGAGGGACAAATAAGCTAGATGTGTCCTATGATAGGTTAACATGTTTTCTTCTGGAGTTTTGAATTGTAAATTCGTCTTCGATATTTTATTTCACAATTTAAAAAATATTGAGAAATGAATACTTGTTTGGAGACTTTGAAAAAGAATATTGGCCTCCTACCAGAGTCCGAGCGTTGAGAACATGCCACAGAACTAATCTACGGGTATAATTTCTCATATTTGTCCCTTTCTAATCCTAACTCAATCCAATCCATCAAAGAAGTGAGCACGACTAAAGACTGAATCCAATAAAGACTCAAGGTGTGCTGCGGCCACCTCTTGGTCGTTGAAGGGAAGGTGGACAAGCGAAGGCGGTAGAGAGTGGACACCACCTCAAAGGCAAAGTGATGAAGCTCGAGCTTATCATATCTGGGATGATGATGCGTTTACCAGCCAATAAAAGGAGGAGCGAGTCACCGGAGATCCATGTCACGGCGGAGGCGTTGGTTGATAAGAACGAAAGTGGAGGAAGCAGATCGGAAAAAAGAGGCGGGGTGAATGATAACGCCAAAACATATAGTGAAAATCACTACCTTTTAGTACGAAAAATGGTGAAAATCCGTATGCAAAGTACCCATTTTCCCGAATTATTTACCACAAACATATTTTTAGGCTATTTTGGCAGGTTTTGGAGAAAGTTGCGAATTTAGGCCGAAAAAGGAGCAAAAATGTCATATTTAGGCCAATTCTGAAGAAGGCGTCAAAATAGGGCAACACATGGAGTATGCAAACACCTCACACGAAGTGCACAACATGCAATATGGCAAAATTCACTGAAATTCAGCTAATACAGTGCCCTACGGCCTCGGGTATATCGCATGCAGCATAAATGCATATGCCGCAGGGGCACACGGATTCAATTCGTGGACTGTCTAGTTTGGATTAAATCTCAACCGTTGGACAACAAACTTCTAGAAGGATGCGTTTCCAGATGTGGCAGGCCTTGCCTCGCCTTGAAGCCTAAGTTTAACACTCCAAATATAGCATTTTATGCTATATTTGGCACCCATGATCTCCCATGATCTCCATGTTCTCCATGACTCCTCACCCATAGGCTAGGCTATATAAACCCCTCTTGTAATAGGAATTAGTGTGCATGTTTTAGTTGTGTAAGTCCATAGTTTAGAGTAGAATATTACGTGAAATATTTGGAGTTGTGGAGAAGAAGAGGCGCTCGAAGTCCAAGGCGGAAGAAGAAGAAGTCTTCTAAGGAAGAGGGGTTTCTTAGGTTCTAGGTTATGTCTTTCTTTTATTACTTCTTTTATTTTGTCATGGCTTTGAGTAGCTAAGTTCCTCCTCTCTAGAGATGGATGTAATGAATTCTAATTGCTTTTTACTATAATATTTAATTTTCTTGTATATTTATTTGAGATTTTGTTATATTTAGAATGTTATTGAAATATGTCCTTACATACATAGTTCTGTCTACAGATGGTCCAGTGTCCCCCACATACCAATATGTGTTATAAGTCATTGTACCTCGGTGTGAGAGGGGATACATGTAAGTACTATAAACACTTCGGCTAACGAGGCCTGACCACGGTTCAAAGGCTAGGTTTTGAACCTAGTGGGCTCCCTCAAGGTTTAATTAGGAATTTATTTGTTATTTGTATCCCACATGCTATGAGGTTGCATAGTCGTTGCGTCCTTGTGTGACAAACATGTAAGTACTAGCACTTGTTGCATAGTTGTTGCTCCCAGACAAACATGTAAGTACTAGCACCCAAGCAACATAGCATTGGGCTATCACTTGTAATAAATAGAGTTTAGGGTTATTACTTAGTGAGTAATAGGGGAATATAATTAATTAGATTGGTGTGAGTGGTTTAATTACATTATATCCTGTGATAATCAGAATTGTCCCCCACAAGCCGATCTTAGAGTCAGAGAACCTTTCAAATAAGAATAAAACCGAACACAAGTAATCCGTGGGGAATAATAGTATCGGTATGCAGCTCTGCTCTGCGGGGTGGTCTATATCGCATATGGTAGTGACAGAAGGCCCTAGGCGAGGCCGTATACGGCAATGACAGTGCCGTATACGGGTAGACATGAGTATCATAAATATTGTATTGAGTTAATTAGGAGGAATTCGTCCAAAACCCTAGAGGCTCCCTAAACTTGATTTATAGCAATTAGCATCTCCACCTATAAATTCGCCAGAGTAAACTGTAAAATCAACAGGCACCTATTATTTATTTAGTATTCACACAACTCAAACAAATCCGAAGAACCTAGACTAGTGTTATTGTTGTTAAACTACTAAGATCTATCCCTGTGGATCGACACCCGATACTACTACATGATAGAATTATGCGCTTGTAATCCGACAGAGTAGCAATAGAGTAACTAAGTATATATTTATATATACTAAAAGTTAGTAGTTTTATTTCGAGTCATTAGTGAAAATGGAAGAGATGAAGACAATGAGAAATAGTTTTAAATTTTTAATTTGGTAGGACTTTGACCGTTAATTGGTAAGACTCTGACTTTAGAGTCAGGAGGGTGTTTAGGTAACCAACTCGCGGGGACAATATAAATACCCTAAAAACAATATGTCAACCGCAACCAATACCAATCACACATATTATTTTCTTTTTCCACCAATAATTATATCAAATTATAATTACCAATGTCTTCCTTTTTAGTAAACCTCACTTGATGTTGAATTTTTAACCTGATAGCGTCATCTTAACTGATTTTACGTCGTTTAATATCATAATTCAACTATAGAGAAGTTCCTACGAAGCTTTGATTCCACCCATTTGGAACTGGGACCGGTCCAATAGGCATCAGATTAAATGTGATCGGATGCTCAGTTAAATCCGTCCAATTCACATTAAGATTTGTACGTACTTGATCCACATAAATTTTAAAGTTGTTCATACGAATATTAGAATGGATTAGACGGTTCCGATCTAGTATCGAACCGCCCTCTGATTCTATGAGATAAAATAATGCAACATTTTGATTTGATTCAATTGCAGTAAAAAAAAAAAAATATTCATACCTTTCTCCATATGAATTTTAAAAGATGTGCAACCCCGTATATCAGCGAGTCGCCTCATGTATGCGCAGATTGTTGCGCCACAGAGCCTCGCACAGTCGCACTCATCAATGAATGTGCATTGATTCCAAATTCCAATCAATTATTAGTTAATGGATGATTAAAATATAAGACAGGCACAGTACATCTACAATTAATCAGAGTGGCCCATTATCGTTCAAGTCGATTATGAACAAGAGACCAAGCATGCGCCTGTACCTTCTGACTTCAAACTCCGACCTATTTTACGGTTGGCCTTTTTACGAACTTATGTTTTTGAAACCTCATGGCAAAATGATTGAATCTATGAAGCATAAATTGCGGTGGTTACGTGTAGCGTGTATAACATACAGCATGCTATCTTGTTAGAAATATATATATAATAGTAGAACCTGATTCAATTATTTCTTGAATGTAACTTGGATCCAAATTTAATTTTACATCTGGACTCAAAAGAGTTATCTTCTTAAAAATGATGGCTCAAACTCATAATGTGTAAAAACTATGACTTGTTATCACCGTCGCTTTCTTTTTACCGAAATGCAAAAGAACAATATTTATTTGAGAAAAAAAATTAAAATAATATAACTTCTACACTTTATAAAACGTACGATTTTTTTACAGAATAATACAAACAAAAAATGATTTTTTTTTAAGTGTTGGATTGCATATTATGCACGTCTGTGTACTTTTTATTTAAATGGGGAGAAAACACTTAATTTAAATATATAAATGTCCTAATTAGAATAAATGAGGAAAGAGGTATAATTGAACGACTGAGGATATGAGTGTAGAAGTGCTATCGGGTCAGGTCGGATTCAGATACTATTAGATTTGGATCCGTTTTCTAAAAGTGTTGGGGGTTTGAATTTCGATACATATACTTATCTGTTTCAAATCAAATCAGGTTCGGATTCAGATACCTATCTATCCGTAGATATTTCGGGTCTAATCTTTCGATTCCGAATAGATAGATACCCATAACTTGTTATAGATTATTGGGTCCGGTCTGAATACAGAGCGGTTCCGAATCTAGAGCAAATATATGTCACAACTCTCAAGAATTTGAAAAATCATTTACATTTCAATATAATTATAATTTTTTAAACATCTCACATAATAAATTATTATAATATAAATTAAAAGTTGCTGTAAAATAAAAAGTATACTATTATTTTCTTCATAAATAATATAATAGCAAAATAAAAATAATCACCCTAAATTAATTAGTTATCTATCTAAATTAAAAAAAAAATACTATTCTATTGATTAATTATGCCTGGAAAAAAATTGAATCAAAATATTGACAGAACACAAACACGAGAAAATATACATCAAGAAATTTCGTCTTATGTCTACCCAAAAATTATCAACATCAACCAACCCGACGCATTAGCATCATTAATGCTTTCCGAGTCTCCGAGGAGAATGATTTGGCGTTAAAGACCCCAGGCTGGGTAATTAAGATCGGATCCAAATCAAATTACTATCAAAATGAGAATCTCAGCGGATTTGGGGGGAAACTTTTCCTTTTTGCAATTTCGGCTTGTCCCCACCACGTGGCCGGTTTCTATATGTTAATCGGTCTCACTCTTTATGGTACAGTAGCATACTGCGCAATGCAATTTTGGCCACATAAAATCTAATACTAGAAAGTAGCGAGAGTGTGCAGTCCAACTCAAAACCCTAAACAAAGGCATAATTAATATTTTTAAAATACTTAATTAAAATAGATGCCACTGTAACACTGTTTACTTTAACAGAAAAATAAAAAATGAACATTTTTCCTTCATCTCTCCATACCTCTCTGGGGCCACTTTAACAATCTTCCTCTGTGTGTCTCTCTCCAATCTCCATACATTCCTCTGCATCTCCACTTCATTCGCTGCACGGCTGCACAACCCTGATCGGAGACGACGGAGAGGTCGCTTCTCCGTAAAAGCGCGAAAGTGATTTCGCGAAATTCTGTAGGGTTTTGTGTTTCAGGTGATTTCCCTCCCAAAAGGTGCCTCTTTAAAGAATATTCCATTTATGTGATATTTCTTAAATTAGTTCTCACGTATTTAATTTGATCAGGTGAAATGTAGGTATCATCGCCATGATTGTAGGCGAAATCGGAGCCTCTTTTTATTAGATACCTGTCTTTTGCTGGAGATCTTGGCCACTAAGGTGAGTAGTTCACACCTCCACTTTCAATCGTCAATGCCAGTGTAGTTTTCAATTTCTTCTTTTCCAGGTACATGGCGACCTGTACATATTTTTTCTTGGATAATGTGTTTCTTAACGAGAGCTTAGCTGTAGGGGGAGTCATTGGTTTTGATGTTTGATCTGTGCTAGAACCAAAATTTTCTTCTTTTTCAATTTTCTTAAATAATATCATCTTCTTGTCTTGGTTTTCTTTCTTAATTTCTTTTTGCAGTATATTTTTGCTCATCTAATTGTTGGGGGATTTCAGCAATCAGTTACGGAGGAAACTTTTAGTTAGTAACTGCAATTTATGCTAATTACCATTCTAACTATTCTGATTAAGTTAGTGTGGGCAGATTAACCTTCAAAGAGTTGTTCTGATAGATTGATTATATTTTGTAAAATTACCTTGTCAATTTTAACCTCCATAGAAAAATTTATCCTGGAATTCTATTTCATAGATTGAAATACTTGAATGAATAAGCCATTGTAAAAATCCTCATATATAGCAGGTAAACCAACCATGTTCATGGCCAAAATAGTACACAGTAGATGAAAATCGTAACTCTGATTAGGCTTTTTTCTTCTAGTGCGAGAGGCATTTTTTATGACTTATTGATAACTTTCATATGAATTACTAGGTGTCTAATTAAGTCAGAAAAACAACTTACTAGCAGTACTTCATTTACTAATCTGTAAATTTGTTTATATATTTTCACAAAAAGGGGTATATTGAATAATTCAACTGATTTAATTTTCTTGCCTCCCTTCAGATAGTGCTAAGACACTGGAGTTGCCTTCCTGAATTTCCAAATTTAAAAAAGATTCCATAATGGTAGAAGGCTGCGTGGGTCCTAGCGAGCTCCATTTGAAAAAAGAACTAACTGCACTCAGAAAGGCACGATTCTTACGTGACCCTGAGACATGCTCATCCTATCGCTCTCCACTGAGCTCAAAATCATTTGTTGCCTCTTCATCCATCATTCCAAATGATTGTGTAAAAACCAACCAAACTCCAAAGAGCTCAGCTAATGTGCTTTCTAAAGGCAAAAACAAGCGCAAGGTGTACCTGTACAACTGGAGGAACCAGTCAGTCAGGTCCAGCGAGAGTGGGTTCAAGTCAGGAGAAGAGGAAGATGAGAGCTTGGCTGAAGAAAGCCTCAGCGAATCGAAGAGTGAGACATATCATGAGTACAATGTGGTGGGCTCAAATGCCAGGACGACTGTTCGAAAACCCGTCAGAAGGGTGAAAAGATACAAAGGCCCACGAAAAGGCACAACTCGATTGGAGATGCCAATTTCGGCTGAACAGTCTGACGACTGCCGGCCTGGTGGCTATCTGTCCCGTACTGCATCTCCCTTTTTCTCAGGCTCATGTGGTAGTTGGTCTAATCCTGCTAAAATATTGAAAAGTATCCGAAGGGAAGGCTCATCTTTCTCTTGCACCCCTGTTTCTACCTGCTCCTATTATGGTGCAGGTGCTTCTTTTGATGGTGATGAATTGCTTGACCGAAAGGGGTGTGGCATTTTTTCAAAAAAATCCAATTTTTATTCGCAATCGCCATCACTATCTGATACTCTAAGAAAGAAAAGCAGTAGCCTCTTGTGTGGTAGTAACAATGTTTATATTAATAGTAATCATAGTAGAAAGAGGTCAGCAAGTTCTAACAAAAAAAAACATTTCAAAAGTAATGCTTCCCCTGGGTTGCCTTTGTTGGCTAATGGTGAGGTTGATTCGCCATTCGACTCGGGGTCAGATGAAATTTCAACTAATTTTGGAGAACTTGATTTGGAGGCGGTGAGTCGATTGGATGGAAGGAGGTGGTCTACTAGTTGCAAAAGCTATGACGGGATTGAAATCGGGTCGAATACTAAAGCGGGTCTAGATTTGGAACTAACCAACCAGAGAAGCTTAAGTCACAAGTACCAGCCGAGGGCATTTGAGGAAATAGTCGGTCAAAATATTGTCACACAATCGCTTAGTAATGCGATTCTAAGGGGCAAGATTGCCCCTGCTTATCTTTTTCAGGGTCCGCGTGGTACTGGCAAGACATCCACTGCTAGGGTTTTTGCTGCTACACTCAGCTGCATGGGCCACATGAAAGAAATCAAACCGTGTGGTGTGTGTAATGAGTGTGCGAGTATTGGAAATAATTTAATAGAGGTTGATGCCACTAATAAAAGTGGAATAAACAAAGTTCGGCACTTGGTGAAAAATATGCCAACAGATGTCCTCTCTACAAGGTACACCGTTTTTGTCATAGATGAGTGCCATGTGGTATCAACCAAGATGTGGTCGGCCTTCATGAAATTGCTTGATGAGCCGTTGTCACGAGTCGTCTTCATATTCATAACAATAGACCCTGATAACCTACCGCGTGCCATCATGTCACGTTGCCAGAGGTACATTTTTTCAAAAATCAAGGAGGCGGACATGGTTTGTCGGCTGAGAAAAATTTCAATCCAAGAGAGGATAAATGTGGATTTGGATGCGCTTGATTTGATAGCTCTAAACTCTGATGGGTCATTGAGGGATGCTGAGACCATGTTGGATCAGTTGAGCTTACTTGGTAAAAAAATAACTACATCCCTCGTAAACGATTTGGTAAGGATATAAAATTTACTGTACTCTTCCTCTCATAGAATCTATAAAAAGTTAGCATGATAAGAATGATGAGTATAAATCACTTGTGAATACCTTTCTAGAATGACAAGAAGGTAGTAATGAAAAATTACAAATAAATGAACACAAGACTTTCATTTGTTCAGTACATCTCTATATATTTTTTGTAAAAAAAGTAAGCTTCGGAAATGAGAAATGTTGCATATACCCCAATATATATGAGATCTGTCAAGAATAGAAATTCATTATATCCTCTCCCAGTTCCTTCAAATATCTTCGTAAACACCCTTCCAGCCTCCCTGAGTTTAGTTGTGGAGGAAATACAAGGGACAATTTTGGTTCTCAGGAAGAAAATTAAGAAGAAATGAGATGAAGATTTTTTCATAATCTTTTAAGTTCTCAAGATATTTTCTCCATAGGCTAAATTAAATTATAATGTACAAAATCTGTATTTTAGGTAGGAGTTGTATCAGATGAGAAGTTGCTGGATCTGTTGGAGTTGGCCATGTCAGCTGACACTGCTGAGACAGTAAAAAGATCGAGGGAATTGATGGATTCGGGTGTGGACCCCATGGCACTCATGTCTCAGCTAGCTGGTCTTATAATGGATATAATTGCTGGCACATATCGGTTAGCCAACTCAAGGAATAGTGGTACAGCACTAGGAGGACGACGATGTAAGTCACATATTTTATTCCTCTTTATTGTGCAGAAGATAAGGGTTTTTACTACCTTAAGCTGATATGTAGAGGTCCTAGCTGACCTGATATGACAAATCCATCATTATTGATTGGGAGACCTGCTTTCATGACTTGTTGGTATTTGCCTATTAATGTATATTTTAAGAACTTGGAAAATTATATTTCCTGTTGAAATAGATCTCACAATGACTTGATGGGACCTAAAATTCTTAGTTGATCCAGTTTATGAGATGTATATCCCGTCCCCAGCTGACCTATTTAATCAGCTCCATGTCATTTCATAGCTGTTTCCAATTATGACGTCGTTGGCAAATCTATATTTTAATAAAAAGGACAAGACTCCATATTGATTCCACATTTAATTAATTATTTTTCTATTCGGATCAAACCCTAATTGGATCAATATAAAGTTTGATATTTTCTTCTGATCTTCATAAGATAAAGCTACCTTAGCTGCTATTGTTATCCTTTTTATAGCAAGGATGTTCCGAGAGGTAATGGCTTTGCTCTAATATAGAAATTTCAACAAATTTTATATAAGAACTTTCTCATATGGAAAGAACTTATCATCTTTTCGATCTACAGCTGATGTTAAGGTATAAACATTTCTTAGGTTCTTTCACCTTGAAAGTATTTAATTCTGCATGCATAACAGGTTGCTATGAACTGTCAGTTTGAAGGGATTACCACATGTTAAACTACATAACAGTATCCTTCTTTTGGGGAAGCTATCTGTAGCTTCCAATTTTTACATTTTCCCTCTTTCCTGAAAGCGGGGTGCTAATTATCGCCCAGGATATTTCGCCTCTTTCCGTGGACAAGGTTCTCCTTTTATTCGCTTTAAAATCCGTGTATGGTTCACTCTTCAAATGTACATGGTCTTCTTTTTTCTGAGTGAAAAAAGTGTGAATCCTGAACTGGATGAAATCTGGGTGATTTGTCCCGGGCGAGCAAGATCATTACCGTTCCTGAAATACCCTTGTGGCTCCCTGAACTCCGACCAATAAACATGCTCAAATAACAAGCTGTATTTTTAACCTAGTGCTGCTTTTTTAAGCTTTCATCTTTGAAATCAGTGTTAACTTCTTATCTCTGTTTTTTTTTTCTTCTCTCAGTAACTGAATCTGAGCTGGAGAGGTTGCAACAAGCTCTAAAGATTCTCTCTGATGCTGAGAAACAGATTCGCCTATCCAGTGAACGGTCCACATGGTTCACTGCTGCACTTCTACAACTTGGCTCTAGTTCACTCTCAGACACAAACCACTCACGCACTAGCTCCAAACAGAGCGCCAGAACATATACAAACTCAAATAAGGACAGAACCCTGGTTGACTTGTCAGAAAACACAAGTAATTGTAACTCGGCTGAGAAGAGAGCTTCTTTGAAAAGTGGGAGTGAGGAGAAATTGGGAGAGATTTGGAGGCGGTGCATTGAGAAGTGCCATTTAAAGACGCTCAGGCAGTTGCTTTTTGACCATGGGAAGTTGGTTTCAATCAATGAGAATGAAGGTGAGAATTTCCTTTTTTTTTGTTGTTGTTATAATCAATTAATGCCAAGAACTGCAAGCTGTGAGGCTGAATACATAGAGAGTTTGCTATGTGGCAAATTTATAATTGTCATTTGTTTTTGTATACACGCAGTGTACGAAACCTTAGACCTTTTAAGAGAAGAACCAATAAGATTTTTGGTGCCATTACACTTTCTTCTCAATAATTCCATAGCCAGCGGACTAATTTATTAAAGGAATATGCTCAATTCTCATGCCATCTAGCTTAGTTTAATTTACAATATGCTGTTTTGATCTTAAGACAAGTAGAATATTTAATTTTTACAAGACAGGTATTTACTTTAATGGAAATTAGTATCTTGTTTTTTTTTTCATATATGGAAGGGAGGCACTTTCTTACTACTATCATTTTCAGTGTTTTATACTTTTATATAATACAAATTTTGATAGGTCTACAGGAGTGCCACTGCAAGTTACTGTGATATTAAATTAGCTTTTTGTTTCTCTCATGTGGGTTTATTGAAGCACAAACTTCACGGACAATATTTAAACTTGTGATTTTATTATTAGATTATTCCATTAATGCTATATTGTGCAGTTGTACTCAGTTTTTGACCTGTTCGAATGTGCTCTTTTTTTTAATTTTTTTTTCTTTACTGGAGGTCCTTTTCTTGAACTTAAAATACTTTGGAAGTATGCCGATCTTTTACCAGCATTTGAAGAAAAAGGTAGCTATATTTCCAATGCTTTACTGGATTGGTAAATTACAATCCTAACATCTTCAATCACATAAATTGTAGATGATAATAACTCCTCCCATGTTCAATAAATTTGTAAACCCTCTTTATGTTGCTGTACATCCTATAACTTGCTCATTTCTATTTTTCATTTAAATATGAAGGTGTGTTGATTGCATGCATAGCATTTGAGGACAGCGAAATAAAATCCCGGGCGGAGAGGTACCTCAGCAGCATAACCAACTCAATTGAGACTGTTCTCAGATGCAATGTGAAGGTCAGAATTGGCTTGACGCCTGACCCCTCCATTACAGGGGAAGCATCCAGATCAGAGCCTGGCTCATCTTTTTCCAGAGGAAACCCTAACACCTCCGATGGATCATCCCAAAAAAGACTAGAGAATGCATGGCTCCAGGCAGGGATGACTAATCAGCCAAAACCAGAGAAGAACCAAGTTTTGCCCCAGAATAGTGGGGCCCAATCGAAAGAGCAATGGGATGAGGAGATTAGTCGTGAGCTCAAGGCATTGAAGATTGGTGAAGAAATTATCAAGGAGCAGGGGGAGAATGGGCTTGTGATGTCACCGAGTTTGTTGCATAGCAAAAACTATACGATAAGCCTTGACAAGGAAAAGACGTAAGTGATACAAGTGCGGAACCATTGTTAGAAGAGCCATCACAATTCAAAAAAATGCCACAACCTCACTTTTCCATTTATATTGCAAGATTTGAAACCTAAAAGTAAAATCCAAACCAATTATCTTGTTCATTTTTATGAGAGATGCCTTTACATAAAATTTTATGATTTTTGAAGTTCACTTTTATACAAATCAAGTGGTAAAAAAAGGAATGAACAGTTAACTATGATGAATTGATGATTAACTTTAATGCGTTCATTTTTTGACATCGTGATGCTAGATTGAAATGAACTCCAAAAATCATAAAGTTTTAGTTTTATATGGACACATTCTAATGAAAATGAACAAGACGAACGGTTTAGATTCAACATTTGGATTTCATATTTTGAAATATAAATGAAAACGTGAGGTGGTGGTTTTATTTTGTTGCACAAACAGATATTGGGACCTTCCCCTGAAATGAAAATAAGTAAACAGTATGTGCAAATAAGGGTTTTTATGAAATAATCTTTTACTCTAATATATATAACATTTTTGCTTTAGGTTTGAGTTTAATGTTTAGTGGCATGCAGAACTTCAAAACACGAGAAAATTTTATTTTAGTTCTCTTTTCATGTCTAACTAGAGCCAGTTTATATCTACATCTGTAAGGAGGGCAAGAAAGGTAATTTTGGTGTTTTTATTTATATTAGGAGTTGCAAATTATATTTGCTTTTCTCCCTCCCTCTCTCTCTCTTTGTTTGTTTTTGTTTGTGGGGGGGGTATCTTGGGGTTGCTTGTTAGGCACTTCTTGCATTGCATGGGTATACATGATTATTTTTGCAGTGTCCTGTACAGAAATTAATGTAGTTGTTGCTTTGTAAATGGAATGATGCCAAATTATAAGTCAACTTGTATACTGTCACTTGGCTGGCAATAAACGAACAAATGAATGAGTATAGAAAAAATATTGGTAACATTGTCCTGGCCTGTGGGTAATACTAGTATTAATTGATGCTATATTTTAACAGGGGTTATGAATCTGGCTCTGCACCGGGATGCAATGGGTTGCTTTGCTGGAGAACTCAAGGCTCACGGGGTCGAAAGGTATAATGTCAAAGTTAAAAATGATGCTTTATGTCTTTATTTGGTTTTCTGAGAATTTCATTGACCTTTAAGTTAAAAATGTCATATATCATCAATCTTTAGGTGAAGCAAGGAGTAATTGCGAGTCCCAACAAAAACAGCAGCAGTCTCTCACTTTTTTGGGCCATGCGGGAAGTCAAAGATAAGGGAAAGTAGATTGAACAATTGAGATTCGAATGGAGCTTTGCCTCCTTTTTTTTTTTTTTTTTTTTCATATATCTCTTTGATGATTATGCATTTTTTCAGGCATTAGAAGGTTTATTGAATCTCCTAGAACTCGAATTTTCTGATTCTCTAGACTTGCTGTAAATGTTTTGTTATCATGAGCTCTATCCCTCTCATCAATTTGTTGTTGAAATCGATTGAATTAATATCAAACTCTTATTGAGTTCTTCCTTTAATATTGGGGGACATTTGTGTATGGAGATACTTTGGGAGTTATGAGACAATCTGAAAACAAATTTTGAAGGATGTCGCTATGACTTTCATTGACTTTGATGTAAGCATGTTCTTGAAGGTAGATATTGTGCTTTGGAATGCCAAATTTAAAAAAAAAATCATAATTAATTGGTTTTTAAACATAACAAGTTGCCATGCAAGTGTTTAGATGACAACTTGGGAGATTTCAACTGTTTTGGTGAACTTTTTTTTTTCTTCTCAAAATTAAAAAGGAACTGTGGAAGTATACATTTTGCAAGAGTTCATAATATCGTAAGAAAGGTGATGTAAACTTCAATATTTTTTTAGCTAATATAAGAAAATGTGCTGCTTAAACTGCAATGCAGAAAGCAAATGTTTACCCGTAATGCAGAAAGATATAATAAAATGGCACGTTTACCCGTAATGCAGAAAGCAAATGCCATAGGCCACAAAGACAGCCGCGCTCAGAACGTTTATCTATAGCTCGCTATAATTACACCCAATATATGATACCCTGGATTTTAGTACATTTGTCCTATTTATGATAATTCAAAATAAATTTCCTTCCCTATTGACTTTTATGCGGGTGTGAGCACTTGTATCAGGCTCTTGCAAAGGAAAACAGACATAGAATAGGCGGGTAGATTTCTTATCCGTAAGTAGTCGGCCTATTTTAGCCCAATATTCCCTCGTTCCGCAGGGGGAGAGAGCGAGATACACCAAAGCCCAAAATAAAAGAGAGGAAAGCGCTTGTCAGTAGTCGTCCTGCGGCACCTGTCTGTAGTCTATAGAGCCGACGAGCTTCGATCGAGAGAGGAGAAAAATAGAAAGAGAGAGTAGGAGTGATCGGAAGGAATCGATCCACCAATGGCGAAACCACTGGGACCAACGGGAGAGTTCTTCAGGCGGCGGGATGAGTGGCGGCGCCACCCGATGATGATAAATAACTTCCGCCACGCCACCCCTGGTCTCGGGATCGCTCTTGTCGCTTTCGGTATATACGTCGCCGGCGAGTACGCCTACAACCACTTCTCCGCCCCCAAGACTCACCACGCCGCGGAATCTCACCACCACTGATCTCTTCTAGGGTACCGCCTTTTCAGTCTCAGATCCCCCTTTCTTCCTATTCTTATATCATGATTAGGTTCTGAGCAGCGGCAGAACTAGAAATTCATGATAGATGGTGTTAAAACTTAAAATTTGTTGTTGGTGGGAATTGAACCCAAGCTCTCCATAACCACAAAATAGGCTCTAACCACCAGTTACAAGTAGACATACATATTTCATGAGGGGGCTGGAATATATAAGAAGTTCTAAAAAAAATAAAATTCAATTAAATTTCAATATTATGAAATTTAGTTACTGTATGTAGATTTTGAATTATTGATGGGTTAAGAGTAGGCTTCTCATACTGATGCAGCAATTGAAACTTCCAATTTAGTTATTATCCAAGGAAAATCTCTTTTATCTTCAACCTTATGAAGGTTGATTTTGTTTGATTCTTGTTATTTGATCAGAACTAGCTTCTGGTTTAATTGACATCTGTTTCAGCTGCTTAATTAAACATGAGGAGGGTTCAAATGCCTCCATTTTTAGAGCTACAATAACTTAAAATGTAAAACTTAAATGTCAAAATAAAACCATTAGTTATGATCTATATCATTTCTCTATGCACACTTAAAAGATCATGACATTTTGATTAGTATCAAGAGCTTGAAAAAATACACCGATGTGGTTAAATTCTTGATGTTTATATTTCAACCTTTTGATTTATATAGAACCAAAATTGAGAAGTGATAATTTTTTATGTGCATGTAGAACTTAAATACATCACATCTAATGGTTTTATTTTTGACATTTTAAGTTATAAATTAAAATGGAAGCATTTGAACTCTCCTCATTAAACAGATCCTTTTGTTCTTAGATTATGTCTAAAAGAGTACAACCAGATCCTTTTGTTCTTAAATAGGTATCCTTGATGGTCACATGAAACCTTTAATCAGAAATTTTCTGGAAGGAAAGCACTTAAAACTTCAATAGGTTATGTGTTTATGGTGCCTATTCGCACTGAAATCTGTAGTGCTGTCTTGCTTCTGAATTGTACTGAAATCTGGTACAATATCAATTAGCACTGAACATGTACCTATTTTGTAAATTTTTTGTCTATCTGGTTTCAGAAAACGAATAGGAGCTCAATCTAGGCAATATAAACTAATAGCTTGCCCAAAAGGGTTGAAAATGCCTTAAACCGAACTTGGCAAAAAGGTGCTTTGTTAATTTGAGGAATTTTCACCGTGTATGTTATGAATTATATGCAATCTGATAAATATTACTCAGGTAAATTATGAATGAAATTTTTAATAATCCTTGAAATATTTGTACCATCGTTCCAGGTTCCGCAATGAAGTCAGAAGCACAAATGCAATGCTTTAGTTTTCCTTTTTTTTTTTTCTTTGGGTGATTTACCTGCAATTTGCATGTGGTGATGTAAAAGATCTTATCTGTGTTTTGCTTTAAGCAGCACTCGTAATGTTAACCAGAGAACAATTTACTGGTTAACGCATCTGTTTTCGTTTAATAAGTTACAATTGTCATTTTTCTCATCATTTTCTGTTATTTTTTAATACATGATGTACAATGTGGATGGTCTTGCTGGAGATATTGTACCCTTTATTTGCAATTATTCTGTTTGTTCTTGCATAACTGGAATTGGTTGGAGTCAGAGAGTCATTTGTAGGAAGGACTTCAAAAAACTTATTTCATCCTGACTAATTTGTTGGAGTAAGAGCTGTTCCTTTCTGGTAATTTGCTAGATTGGTATCATAATCCTGTAATGACCGGTACAAGAAACACAAAATCATATGTTTAGTTACAAAATAAGAATAGCTAGAATAGCTATCATTTGTCTTATTAGAATAACTAAATCTGAAAACTTTGGGGGTGTTCGGCAATCCTCCTTAAGAGGTCAAGGATTAAGATTTTAATCCTTACTAAGGAGCACTTGTTCGGTAAATAGTAGGATTAAGAATGAAGACTTAGTATGAATACAATATATTATTTTGTCTATAAAGACCTAAATACCCTTGCATTGTTGTTGCTATACAATTTAATTAAGAAGGCTCATTAGATTATAATATAGTGTAAGCAATTACATTTAACTAAAATTCAAGGTACTCTAGTTAATAAAATTAATAAACTTTAGCTAAAATTTAATGCTCTGGCCAAGACTTACCAGTATTTGCTAATTGATGACATTAATTAATTTATTATTTTTCCAAATATATTATTCATTCATAAATTTAAGCACACAAATTAATTTTAAAAAGTTATTATTCATTTGCCATCCTTAATTAGAAATCCAGCAATGAAAAACCTCATGCTCACAACTAAAGAGAAATAAAATCAACCAAAGCTTGGTATTGTAAAATAGCAATTTTTCGGTATAATAATAAATCAGGTGATCGTATCAGATGCGGTATTGTTCAGTACGGTACCGGTACATGTATCAGAAAACACAATACTACCAATACCAGTGGTTAAGTAGAATGCTAACACAAAATCTAAAAATTATAAACAAAAAGAAAATAAAAAAAAGAGGGTAGATATATTTATAAATAAAAAAGAGGGTAGATATATTTATAAATAAACTGAAATTGAGAAATTAACCAACAATCAATCTCTGTCCCATCCGGTGTCTAAGCATTCTCATTTCAAAAAACTTGACTTTACTAATTCTTGCTCACTTTGTTCAACGAGAAAAGAAAAAAGTATTTCACAGCCACCAAATAAATACATGAAATTATTATTCATAATAAAATTCTTATGTCCTAATATACACGATCTCTTCTTACAAATAACTTAATTTTGAGAAAACATTAAGAAAAACTAGAATAATTTGATGGAATTCAGAAGTTAAAGCTCACAGTATATCGGGTTGTAGTGACATTTTATAAAGAGAGCGAAAACCTATCAAAAGGGATGTCTATAGAAAGAACTTCACGAGAGAAAGCTACGTATGGTGCTAGATTCACGAGTTTGTTACTAGAGGACCGATAATGTCGAGTAGATATGGGAAGATGTTTTTGTTTTCCTGTCTCGGACTTTGTGCTATCATTTGGAGAAGAAAGAGTAAAAGCTAATAAAGAAAGATGGTGCTCCTTAAGGAGCTATACGAAAAACAATAAAAAAATGAGATGATCCTAAGGAGCAGTTGCTTTTGGAGGATATAATTGTCTGAAAAGTATCTTAAGGGAGCTCTAAGGAGGTCGAAATCTTAAGGAAGGGGGGAGGTAGGGTTAAGATATGGTACTAAGGAGAGACGCTTAATCTGATCTAAGGAGGAGCTGTTCGTCTGGATTAAGAGCTAAGGAAGTCTAAGGAAGTTTAATCTTGGGCTGCCGAACAGGTACTTTAGGAATTACCTATACAAAAAGTTTGGATTTCCTATTTTAGCTATTCTAATCTAACTAAACACCAATAGACTATTTCAAATAGTCTAACATCAAAAATAGTCAATTCTCAATCTAACCAAACATATCATGGGAGTCTAGATGCGGTTGCGGGAAGTTCTTTTTGCCGATTTGAACATTGCGTACCATTTTATATTTGGATCTGATCAAAGCTAATACAGTTATGAAGCTTGGGTTGAATGATTTGTTTGTAAGCTTAAGTAGACATACCAAGCATGAAGTTACAGAACTAATTCACATTTCGATATTTACCCTAAAAGTAACAGAGAGGGAATCTCCTTCAAAAGTGGAGGGAAAATTCTCCCCCTGTTACCTTAAAAAAAAATAAGGTTGGCTCGGCAGTGTTTAAAACGGAAATATTAAAAGGGAAAAAAAGTTCCCTCTTTTTTATAGCATGACCGTGCCCATATACAACATTTGCATCGTAGAAACAGCTCAAATGTTTTATTAAAAAAGGTAGATTAATTTTGCTCCCACGAGAGAACCAAAAACGCTTCCCGTAATTTTACCTCCTTTTGAAACTAAAAATTCGTTTTTCTTCATGTAAAATACTCAGTGAAGTGAACCTAACATGACTAAAATAACGTATGTGATCACTGTATGCAATTGATTGAATATTATAAAACATAAGTACAATATCATGTTAACATCTGTTTTAATCAAGAATATCATTAATCTTTATCAAAATAAGGTTCTCACAATTTTTGTCACCTCATAATGATTTCCTAACAAGCCTAACAACAAATAAGACAGCAACAGAACAGCATAAATTACTAATTAGTTCACCAATGCGCCACTCAAAAAAGGCTAACCAAACCATATCAAAGAAACTAAATCTCTTCTAATCTTACTCATAAATAAGGAGCCCTAGGAACCTGTTAAGCCAGACGAACCCTGCTCCAAAACAAGTTCATTCCACTCCCATGGGGACCTCAGCACATCAGGCTCCTCATGTGCATGATCAAAATCCATCCACACGTCTTTTGAATTTTTTTCCTTTGTTGGAGCAATTTTGACCTGAGAGCGAATGCCATTATTGTCTGAGCTGTTTCCGTGGCCGGTGCTGCTACTGTTGTTGGTATAGCTGGTCAGGTAGGGTTGCACCTCAACTCGGACGCCTGTTATAAGAAACCGCTGGTGCTTTGACACGTGTGGGGTTGCGGTGTGTATTGCCACATCACAGTTGCGGCAAAGAAGAGCACGGTCTTCTAAGCAGAAAAAATAACCGGCTTTCTCCTAAAGAATAAAAAAGTTGGGGAAAAAATCAATGCCTCCATTACCAAGATTTGAGGACATATAGCTGAGGGGAGTTACTGTTTCAATTATATTGTATGTCTATGTCAGAAATTTATCACGAACATTACATGAGCATTTGCTTAATTAAAGTTCAAAACTATTTTTAAATAGAATAATGCAGTTGGTAAAAAGTTGACAACCAGTGCGTTCCCTTTGCAGTGACCTTTTATATAAAATGTCACATTTGCTTATCTTGATTTGTAAACCAACCACCAAAAGAAGAAATCTATAAAGAATTATATTTATCTTTTTCTTAGAAATAAATACGATGCATAACTAACAAAAAGGCAAAAGCAATGAAATTTTAACTGAAGTGATCCTCTGTTTTCAATATTATTTGTAGATAATTGCAGAAGATAACACAATTGATATAACCATCACAACCTCCTAAATAACTTCCAACTTCATCACTTCACAATTCCAATCCAAATCCTAATGCACAAATTAATTTTACTGTGCATATATAGCAGGAAAATACCAAGTTATACTGATTAGCGATATGTAACTTTTCAATATGTTGGAAAAAACCCATAAATATTCTTGGACACAATTTAGTGTCAAATAAATAAAAAACTAAATCTTCTGATAATGGTGCCTCACCATCAATTGATCAATAATAAGCAAATAAGGTAACGAAAAATAATTGCTGGTCTTCATGTATTGATTGGTAATTCGTCATTAAAATGCAAAGGTGTTTAGAAAAAGAAAATAAAAATGTAAACACATAATAGTTTATCATTTTGAGCATAAAGATATGAACACGTAGTTTATCATTTTGACAGTTCTAACATTCATCTTTGATGGTACATCCGTACTGCTAAGACAGTGATCAAGATGTGAACACATAATAGCTTTATCATTTTGATAGTTCTAACATCCATATCTTGATAAACATTGTTCAAACTAAAATTTGAAATTATAAAGCTTTTTCATTTTTGAATAGTGTAATAAATTTGGGCCAATTTGAAAGCCATTTACCTTTCCGTCAAACAATTTAATATTTTAAAGATGAAGTTTTAATGATTTTTGATGGATTTATCACTCAAATTCAAAACTGTCTCAAATTTGATACACGCCTCATCTAAAATGACAGAAAAAAAATATACAATTTAAACTTCTTATTTTGAAGAAATCTTTCTTACAATAGCAAATGAATGCACCATAAAAGAGGGATGTACGCAATAACCCTTATTATTATCATTATTCAATATTTACGAGTTTTAATTGGTTAATTGAAGTTAAATAGCTTCTTATTAACGTTCAGTGGCCCATAATCGATCAACCGTGGCTTGGTTTGAGAATTAATTGAGGCATAATAAATCAAGCTAAAATCAAATAAAAAAAAGGAAGGAATCCAAAGCTAGTACCTGACAAATGTCGCACAAAGGATTTGAAGAAGACGGAGAAGAAGAAGAAGGGCGGTCGAGGCGAGGAAGCAGTGGGACCCGCTGGTGCTTCCTGGCAAGCTTATTGGCCGCATGGACCACATCATCGCACTGCCGGCACAGCGCCGCCTCATCAGCACAGCACAACAGCGCTGCCTCTGATCTTTCACATACATCACATAATATCTTCATCTTTTGATCTCGCCTTCTCTTTGTACAAGGTGGTAGTTACGGAGTAGCTCCTGCTCAATAAGTCAAACCACAAGCTAAGAAATAGAGCAAAATACAGAGGGGTAATAGAAAGGGCCGTAATTGAAGTTTCCAGAAAAGACAGATATTTCTAGCGTGTTGCTGCGTGTAAGAGTCGCTTTTTCCTTTTCCCACGAGCGCAATTAAATTAAACAAAGGGGGATATTTGTGTGATAAAAACAAGAAGACAAAAGAAATAGTAACGAGATATTAAGAAAAGATAATTTTTTGGAACCTGCGAGAAGATGCTGCAGCAATTGCACAAAAAGAGATTTGGGTTGGTGAGAGGAGGAAATGAGAAGGCAGAAGTGGGAAAATGAGATATTTTGTTTGCGGTTATCTTGGTCGGAAACTTTAAGTGCGCGCTAATCAGGAATTTATTCACTAATAAGCTGGGATGTAATTAGGATTCTATGCGGTGTTTACCGTGTTGCTGTTGGGATGTAATGATCTGTTTTGGTGTTTACTATTTCTGAATCCTTTTTTATTAAACATTATAATTTTGATCATTTTTGTAAGCGACGCTCACAATTTTTATATATAATATATTAAAATTAAAAACAATGCTTAAATTAAAATATAATTCTTGATCATAATAATAATACAACATGATAATAAAATAGAGGGATCCACTTACACTGTTTTTGGTGACACTTAATTACACTTTACATTTATAAAGTTTTTAAAGTTCAAACAGTCGATCCAAATCGTTTGATATGATGGATATATTAAAATGTACTTGAAGATCAAATTTTGCATTTTTTTATTTTTTTTACTATTTATTAAGTATTTTACAAAATCGTTGTTTTTATACCATTAAATTTTTGTACTCATCTTAATAAATAGTAAAAGAAGATTCAAAAAACTGTAAAATTTGATGTGCAAGCACATTTTAATATATATATCATGTTAAACGGTTTAAATTGACTGTTTGGACTTTGAAAATGTAAGAAGTAATTCGGTGTAACAAACAAAGATGTAAATAGACCCCTCCTCAATAAAATAATATAATAATTTCAAATTAAATTGTAATTTATCTAATTTTTTAAATATTATATCCCTGATGCAACCTTTGCAAGGAACATGTGTATTAGGGTTAGAGATTAACTGTTTTCTTATGAAAGAAAATTTCTTATTTAAGGATTAAAGAAGGAATATAAAATAAATTATAAAACATTAACAATTTTATCATCGTGATTCAGATTCAAGAGCATTAGTTATGATAAGTATTTATTTGATATCATCATTGTTAATATATAAGTATTAAATGGGGGTATTTATATCCGATTTTTTTTAGTTAGCATTTTAAAATAATAAAATTTAAGAACAGTGCTTTGAATTTTTTTTTCCAATATTAGTTAGAACACATACATTATTTGCGCATTGCCTAGGAACGGCACATAAACTAAGTTTGTGCCTAATTAAATGATGCTCAAATATAGTGTGTATTCTTTATTTTTGATTCAAATATGCTCATCCTCCTTTTAGAGAGATAACTAAGAGAAGAGAAGCAAAAAAGAAAGAAGAGAGAGAAAGAGAAAAAAGAAGAGAAGTATGTGTATTCTAGCCCTGCATACACTTTGACTAACAAACAGAACACATCAAGAGCAATTTTTAAAAGGTTGGATAGGGTGGTGGCAACCCCGCAATGGCTGAGTCAATATGGGGAAGCGCACGTGAATAACCTCCCAAGAATTCATAGTGATCACGCACCAATCCTACTAAGAACAAAAACTGGGCAAAGGAAGACTCGTGGTTTTAAGTTTGAAAACTGGTGGACAAATATAGAAGGTTTTTCAGAAAATTGCAAGCAGTCATGGGTGCCATCTGGAACTCTGACTTGGGATCAAAAAATCCTACTGATGAGGGAAGACATGAGGCACTGGGCACACAGTACACCTACCCCACAAAATAGGATACTGGTAGCACAGGAAAAAATCCTCCAATTCCAATCATTGCATCCGCATGCACAGGATCAGAGAGTTGAGGAAGAATTAATGAAAGAATACAATAGAGCTGAAGATGATCTACAAGAGTACTGGAGACAGCGATCGCGGACTCAATGGCATGTAGAAGGAGACCGAAATACTGCATACTTCCATGCAACCGCAACACACAGGAAAAGGCGGAACTTGATAGCACAGATAGAATCAGAGAGTAGGGAGGTAGTGGCTGATAAGAAGAAAATAACTTAGGTCTTTGTGAGTTATTTTAAAAACTTATATTATGAACCACAAGAAATTGAAAACAGGAATGTGGAGGAATACATTCAAAGCTGCTGTCAACAGGAAGACTCGATCATAGAAGAGACATACCACGTCGAGCTCACAACAACACCTAGCCAAGAGGAGATTCGAGAAAATCTATTTCGGATGGGAGCCGACAAGGCTTCGGGCCCTGACGGCCTCACTGCAAGATTTTTTCAGATGAATTGGGACCTTTTCAAGGAAGACCTGACAAGGGCAATGACCTCCGTCTTTGAAATAGGTCAAACACCCACGAAATGGCTAGCAAGTCACATGATTCTGATACCAAAAATGGATCAGCCAGCGACACCTAAAGAGTACAGACCTATCATGATTAGGAATGTAATCTATAGGCTTCTCATGAAAATTATTGCCTCAAGACTTCAACCCCACATGCAAACCATAATCTCCAAAAACCAAACAGCATTTCTGAAAAATAGAAGTATTGCGGATAATACAATTTTATTGAGAGAAATAATCCAATCTTTCCAGTCAAAAGAGTACAAAGACCAGTCATTCCTACTGAAGGCGGATATTAATAAGGCTTTTGATAAGGTGAGATGGGAGGCTGTGAAATGCTCACTTCATGCCATCAACATGCCAAAGCCTCTGATTGACCTGATCATGACAGCTATGACTTCAAGCCGAGTTCAGATATTGATAAATGGTAGAGGAGACGGTTTCATTAAATCGATAATGGGCTTGAGGCAAGGATATCCCTTATCCCCTTATCTATTTATCCTTGTAATGGAAATGCTTACGAGAAGAATTAACCTTTCAAGGGTACAAGGCAGAATTATAGGTGTTAAATTGGCAGCTACGGCACCAATTTTAACAAATATAATATATGCCGATGACCTTGTTATCATGGGTCAGGCATCAGCAAATGAAACAAAGGAATACAAGAGCATCCTCAATGAATTTGGGAAGAATTCGGGATTATTTGTCAATCCACAGAAATCCAAGATCTGGTACAGCAAAAGGTGTGAAGAACAAAACAAAAACAATGTGAAGCAAGAACTAGGGGCAAGGCCAGCTGCTAGAGGGGAGAAATACTTGGGGATTTTCATGTCAGAAGATAATTCACAGCATGATATGACCCGAAAACTGCTCACAGAAAGGTTTATTGATAAAATGGCCTCATGGAAAACCAACACACTCTCACATGCGGGCCATGCAATCATGATCAAATCAGTCCTTACCTCATTACCTGTATATTATATGTCTATTGAGAAGTTACCAACAAAAACGGTCAAGGAATTGGAATCAACAATGAGACGGTTTTTTTGGGGAAAACTAGACAAAAAACATTATATGGCTCTGATAGGGTGGCATAAGATATGCCGGGTAGAAGAGGAAGGAGGACTAGGGATACGAGATATCACCATGTTCAACATAGTTCTACTACTGAAACTGGTATGGCACATAGCGGCGGGGTCAGATTGTATATGAGTTAGTATCATGTGTGCAAAGTATTGCCAGAAAGGGGGATTATGGGCTGAAAACTCAGCAAGAGGTGGTAGCAAGCTGTGGAAGGAGATACAGAGGCAAAAAGGTTTCTTTAGAGAAACAATTCGGTGGTATATTGGAGAAGGAAACCAAATCACAGCTCTTAATCAACCATGGTTCGAGGGATGGGAAACATGCACAATTCGATGTGACTAGCAAAGGCTCACAAAGGTTAAACAACTATACAACCAGGATCTGAAAATATGGCATGAAAATGTCATAAATGACCTTATGGGGGCAGCAAGCATTACTGAGAATTAAGCAAACAACAAAACCTCCCTCAAGGCAACCGGAAATTGAAGACAGGCTAATTTGGATGGAGAGCAAAAGAGGGATATACACAACAAAGGAAGGGTATCAACTTCTATTTAAACAGAACCAACAACCCATAAACTATAAAGAGGCTCAGGTGACAATGTGGAAAAAAAATTTCAAAATGGAAAAATATACTGCCAAGGATTCGAACCTTCCCGTGGAGGGCAGTTCATGAAGGAATTCCAACCCAAAGCATCATTCACATGAGAATTAGAAATTTGACCTCGATTTGTCAGATATGTGGATCTGAGAATGAAACAATCATGCATACCCTTTTCTTCTGTTCAGCGACTAGAGCTACCTGGTACGCATCCCAATTCGCTCTCCAAGTTGATGGGTTACCGCTAAACTTTGCAATAACGCTATTAGAGATCACAAAAAACATGGATATAAGTCAAATAGAAGCCATCTGTAACATACTAAGGAGCAGATGGAAATCAAGAAATGATGAAATTTTTCAGGGAACTAGAGCCGATCCGATTGCAACCTTATCACGAGCAAAAACACTTGAATACACAAGAGTAAGACCTCAAACAAGGGAAACACAACACCAACAGAACCCCATCCCCATCGGAGTGCCGACTAGTATGGTACTGATACAGGTAGATGGGTCATGGGATATTAAGAAAAATGCAGGAGTAGGAGCAGTTATTTTTGATACACAGGGAAACATGGTGGGAATACAGTTTAGCTACCTAGAAGCACAAGACGCACTAGAAGCAGAGGCAATTGCAATCAACACAATGGTTGAAAGGATTGCCACCTCATGGGACGCTAATGGATCCACAAAATATCAGATCTATACCGACTCAAAAAACCTGACAAAGGCGCTGGCAACAAGGAAGATAGAGGACTTACAATCGTGGAGAGCAACTCAGATAATTGCAAGGACAATGCAGCTAACACAACAGATGGGAGGAAGGTTTGAGATAATCTTTGCAAGAAGAGAATATCTTAACACGGCACACAACCTGGCAAATTGGGCAAGAAGGGAGAAGCAAACTTTCAGCGGCTATCCGAGTGAAGATTTCTGTAGTAGGATGAAAATTGAGCTAACAACAAATCAAGCTCTGTTTTCATATGGGGAATAGCAAGTGAGCTGCAACTCCATAAACCTGCCAAGGATCATGCAACAACACACCTAGCAAGTGAGCTGCAATCCTAGACTCTACAATATGTTTTCTTAGTTTACTATTTTTCTTTTAATTTATTCATAAATTGCTTTTTCAGTAGGTTACTTTTACCAGTATTTCTGTAACAGTAGGACTAGATGTCAATTTAGATTTTTTACATTTGATGTAATGGTAACTTTCTATGATATTAATGCATGCCTACGGGCTTCCTCTCAAAAAAAGAAGAAGAGAATAGTAGAAAGTGAGCGGATTTGAATCCTTTATTTTACATGTTTTTTATACCAAAATGCCTCTCTCTCACCTCGTGACGTTATATCTAATTTTTTTCTATGACTTTAGTGGAGGATTATCTTTTTTTGTATTTTATAACTTTTGACATTTGCATTGTACATTGCACCAAGATCTTTTTACTAAATGTATAGGACACACATAATATGTTTGCATGTTGTCCCTAAGGGGTGTATGCTAATTATGTTTGTATTCTTGCTAACTTAAAAAAAAAAAATTCAAGGTGTTGCCAACTCTATATTTTTATTATTTTAAAATGCCAACTAAAGAAAATTGGTATTTATATGGGTGTTAGATTGGAATGGAAATTTGTTGCTCTTTTCAAGAAAAGTAGAGATTTGTTTTTCTTCATCCAATTATTTATATAATTTCAACGGTTCAGTTTTTAAAGAGAAGAGTAGCGGATTTCATCTTCAAATTTTAATTGTTAAAAATTTATATGAAGTTGTTTCAGAAGAAAAAAACAACATATTTGGTTCCATTATATTTAGTTCAAATTTGGATCATGTAGGGCAGGCAACGACAAAATTAATTCGAGTTGCAATAGGGTTGCAACCAGCCACTTCTCTTGCTATATGGAGACACAACTAGTGTGCTACTAATACCTTCAATTGGAGTGTTAAATTAGGGTTGCAACTACCCTCTTCCCTTTATATTTGGAGACACTACTACAGTGCTACAAATATCTGCAATTGTAGTGTTGTTTTAAGGTTGCAACTTCCATCTTCTCTTGTCATCTGAAGACACTACTAGATTGTTGCATAGACATTCAATTGAAGTGTTGTATATTAAGGTTAATACTACCCTTTTCTTTTGTCATATGGAGACACTACTAGAGTGCTCCAAAGACCTTCAAAATATTGTATTAGGGTTGCAATTACACTCTTCTCTTGGCAAATGAAGACATGCATATCTAAGGCTTAGCCAAAGGTGACTAAGTTGCCTCTATGATTTCAAAATTTTAATTATATATATAAGAATTTAATTGAATTTTAACTTTTTATATAGTTGTTAAAGCTCTATTTTATGGTTGAGAGGTCTTGGGTTCAAATCCCACTCACCACAATTTGTATTTTAATTTTCAGCCACCCCTAATAAAATTTTATAGTTCCGCCCCTGTGAAGAAACTAATAGGGTGCTAAAAAGACCTTCCATTAGGGGGTTGTATTAGGGTTGCAACTACCATCTTCTCTTACCATTTGAAGACACTACTAGAGTGTTGCAAAGACCTACAATTGGAGTACTGTATTTAGATTGCAACCACCCTCTTCTCTTTTCATATGGAAACACAACTAGAGTGCTGGAAACTTCTTCAATTGGAGTGTTGTAATTGGGTTGTAACCACCCTCTTCCCTTACCATATGAAGACACTACTAGTGTGCTACAAATACCTTTAATTGGAGGGTTGTATTAGGATTGCAACTACCCTCTTCGCTTCACATTTGGAGACATTACTAGAGTGCTACAACCCTTCAATCGGAATGTTGTATTAGGGTTACAACTACCATCTTCTCTTGCCATATGGAGACATAATAGTGTGCTGTAAATACCTTCAATTAGAGTGTTGTATTAGGGTTGCTACCATCCTCTTCTCTTATAGAGACACTACTAGAGTGTTATAAACTCCTTTAATTCGAGTTGCAATAGGGTTGCAACCACCCACTTCTCTTGCTATATGGAGACACAACTATTGTGCTACTAATACCTTCAATTGGAGTGTTAAATTAGGGTTGCAACTACCCTCTTCCCTTTATATTTGGAGACACTACTACAGTGCTACAAATATCTGCAATTGTAGTGTTGTTTTAAGGTTGCAACTTCCATATTCTCTTGCTATCTGAAGACAATACTAGAGTGTTGCATAGACCTTCAATTGGAGTGTTGTATTAAGGTTAATACTATCCTTCTCTCTTGCCATATGGAGACACTATTAGAGTGCTCCAAAGACTTTCAGTTGGAGTGTTGTATTAGGGTTGCAATTATTCTCTTTTCTTGCCAAATGAAGCCACCCGTATGATTTCAAAATTTTAATTATATATATAGGTATTTAATTGAATTTTATCTTTTCTAAACTTTTTTATAGTCTAGCTACCCTTAATAAATAACTAATGTTTAGTTGTAGGCTAATGGTTAAATCTCTATTTTATGGTTGGGAGGTCTTGGGTTCAAATCCCACACACCACAATTTGCATTTTAATTTTCAGCCATCCCTAATAAAATTTTCTAGTTCTACCCCTATGAAGACACTAATAGAGTGCTAAAAAGGCCTTTCATTGGAGGGTAGTATTAGGGTTGCAACTACTATAGTGCTGCAAACTAGAGACCTTCTCTTGCCATCTAGAGACACAATGAGAGTGTTGCAAACTCCTTCAATATGAGTATTGTAATTGAGTTGCAACCACCATCTTCTCTTGCCATATGGATACACTACTAGTGTGCTAAAAAGACCTTCAATTGGAGTGTTGTATTAGGGTTGCAACTACATTATTCCATTGCCATTTCGAGACACTACTAGAGTAAAGCAAAGACCTTCGATTGAAGTGTTGTATTAGGGTTGCAACCACCATCTTCTCCTACCATCTAGAGACACTACTAGGTGCTACGAAGGCCAATTGGAGTGTTGTATTTAGGTTGCAACCCCCCTCTTCTCTTGCCATATGGAAACACAACTAGAGCACTGCAAAGACCTTCAATTGAAGTGTTGTATCAGAGTTGCAACTATGCTCTTCCATTGTCATTTCGAGACACTACTAGAGGTGCAAAAACCTTAAATTGGAGTGTAGTATTAGGATTACAACCCCCTCTCTTCTCCTGCCATCTGGAGACACTACTAGGTGCTGCGAAGGCCTTCAATTGGAGTGTTGTATTTGGGTTGCAACCACCCTCTTCTCTTGCCATATGGAAATACAACTAGAGTGTTGCAAACTCCTTTAATTGGAGTGTTATAATTGGGTTGCAACCACCCTCTTCGCTTGCCATATGGAGACACTACTAGTGTGCTACAAATACCTTCAATTGGAGGATTGTATTAGGGATGCAACTACCCTCTTCGCTTCACGTTTGGAGACACTACTAGAGTGCTGCAAAGACCTTCAATTGAAGTGTTTTACTAGGGTTGGAATTACCCTTTTCTCATGTCATCTGGAGACACTACAAGTGTGCTGTAAACACCTTCAATTAGAATGTTGTATTAGGGTAGCAACCACCCACTTCTCTTGCCATCTGGAGACACTACTAGGGTGCTGCAAACTCCTCCCATTGGAGTGTTGTAATATAGTTGCAACCACCATCTTCTCTTGCCATATGAAGACACTACTAGTGTGCTGTAATTACCTTCAAACTGAGTGTTGTATTAGGGTTACAACTACCCTCTTCCTTTACTATTTGGAGACACTACTATAGTGCTGCAAAGACCTTCCATTAGAGGGTTGTATCGGGGTTGCAACCATTCTCTTCTCTTGCCATCTGGAGACACAACTAGAATACTACAAACTCCTTCAACTGGGTGTTGTACTAGGGTTGCAACCACAAACTTCTTTTGCCATATGGAGACACTACTAGTGTGCTTCATAGACCTTCAATTGGAATGTTGCATTAGGGTTGCCACTACCCTCTTTTATTGCCATATTAAGACATTACTAGATTGCTGCAAACACCTTCAATTGGAGTGTTTCTATTAGCGTTGCAACCACTCTCTTCTCTTGCCATATGGAGACACTACTAGTGTGCTGTAAACACCGTCAATTAGAGTGTTGAATTAGGGTTGCAACCACCATCTTCTCTTTACATCTGGAGACACTACTAGAGTGTTGCAAACTCCTTCAATTCGAGTGTTGTAATAGGGTTGCAACCACATACTTCTCTTGCTCTATGGAGACACAACTATTGTGCCTACTATACCTTCAATTAGAGTGTTAAATTACGGTTGCAACTACCCTCTTCCCTTAACATTTGGAGATACTAGTAGAGTGCTACAAAGTTCTTCAATTATAGAGTTGTTTTAGGGTTGCAAATACCATCTTCTCTTGCCATTTGAAGACAATACTAGGGTGTTTCATAGACATCCAATTGGAGTGTTGTATTAGAGTAAATACTACCCTTTTCTCTTGCCATATAGAAATACTACTAGAGTGCTCCAAAGACCTTCAATTGGAGTGTTGTATTAGGGTTGCAATTACCCTCTTCTCATGCCAAATGAAGACAGTAATAAAGTGCTAAAATGACCTTCCATTCGAGGGTTGTAATGGGGTTGCAACCACCCTCTTCTCTTTCCATCTGGAGACACAACTTGAGTGCTACAAACTCCTTCAATATGAGTGTTGTAGTTGGGTTGCAACCATCCCCTTCTCTTACCATAAGGAGACACTACTAGTTTGCTACAAAGACCTTCAATTGGAGTGTTGTATTAGGGTCACAACTACCCTCGTTCCTCCCCATTTAGAGACACTACTAGAGTGCTGGAATGACCTTCAATTGAAATGTTGTATTAGGCTTGCTACTACCCACTTCTCCTGCCATATCAAGACATTGCTAGATCGTTACAAACACCATCAATTCGAGTGTTGTAATTGGGTTGCAACCACCATCTTCTCTTACCATATAGAGACACTACTAGTGTGTTACAAATATCTTCAATTGGAGGGTTGTATTAGGGTTGCAACTACTCTCTTCCTTTAACATTTGGTGACACTACTAGAACACTGCAAATACCTTCAATTGGAGAGTTTTATCAGGGTTGCAATTACCCTTTTGTCATGCCATATGGAGACACTAATGGTGTGCTACAAATACTTTCAATTGGAGTGTTGTATTACGATTGCAACTACCCTATTCTCTTGCCATATCAACAAACTACTAAATTATTGCAAACATCTTCAATTTGAGTGTTATATTAGGGTAGCAACCACCCTCTTCTCCTGCCATCTAGAGACACCATTAGGATTTCGTAAACACGTTCAATTCGAGTGTTGTATTGGGGTGCAACCATCTTCTCTTGCCATCTAGAGACACAACTAGAGTGCTGCAAACTCCTTCAATATGAGTGTTGTAATTGGGTTACAACCACCATCTTCTCTTGCCATATGGAGACGCTACTAGTGTGCTATAAAGACATTCAAATTGAGTATTGTATTAGGGTTCCAACTATTATCTTCTCTTGCCATCTGAAGGCACTACAAGAGTGATGCATATACCATTAATTAAAGTGTTGTTTTAGGGTTTCTACTGTCCTTTTCCCTTGCCATATAGTGACACTGCTAGAGTGCAACAAAGACCTACAATTGAAGTGTTGTCTTAGGGTTGCAAATACCTTCTTCTCTTGCCATATGAAGACACTATTAGAGTGTTACAAAGACCTTCAATTAGAGTGTTGTATTAGAGATGCAATTACCATCTTCTCTTGTCGTATGGAAACACTAATGGTGTGCTGCAAAGACTTTAAATCTGAATGTTGTATTAGGGTTACAACTACCCCCTTCTCTTACCATCTGGAGACACTACTAGAGTGTGACAAAGACCTTCAATTGGAGGGTTGTATTGGAGTTGGATCCACACTCTTCTCTTGCCATCTGGAGACACAACTAGAGACAAACTCCTTCAACTGGAGTGTTATAATAGAATTGCAACCACCCACTTCCCTTGCCATATGGAGACACTAGTAGTGTGGTTTTAGTGGAGCACACTAATTGAAAGTGTTTGGAGCACACTAAACACCTTCAATTAGAGTATTTGGAGCACACTAAAACCTAATACAACTTCTAGAGTGCTCCAATTGAAAGTGCTTGGAGCAAACTACTAGAGTCCTACAAACTCCTTCATATGGAGTACACTAAACACCTTTAATTAGAGTGTTGTATTAGGGTCATAAATGCCCTATTATCTTGCCATTTGGAGGCACTATTAGAGTGCTCCAAACACCGTCAATTGGAGTGTTATATTATGGTTGTAAATGCTCTATAATATTGCCATATAGGGACACTAGCAGGGTGCTCTAAACACTTTCAATTTGAGTGTTGTATTAGGGTTGTAAATGCCATATTATCTTCCCACCTAGAGAAACTGCTAGAGTGCTCTAAACACCTTCAATTATAGTGTTGTGTTAGGGTTGTAAATGCCCTATTATCTTGCCATTTGGCGACACTACTAGAGTGCTTCAAACACCTTCAATTGGAGTGTCGTACTAGGGGTGTAAATGCCCTATTATCTTGCCATATAAAAACACTACTAGAGTGTTCCAAACACCATGAATTTGAGTGTTGTGTTAGGGTTGTAAATGTCATGTTATCTTTCCATCTGGAGAAACTACTAGAGTGCTCCAAACACCTTCAATTGTAGTGTTGTGTTAGGGTTGTAAATGCCCTATTATCTTGCCATTTGGAGACACTACTAAAGTGCTCCAAACGCCTTCAATTAGAGAGTTGTATTAGGGTTTTAAATGCACTATTATCATCCCATTTTAAGACACTACTGAAGTGCTCCAAACACCGTCAATTGGAGTGTTGTGTTACGGTTGTAAATGCACTATTATCTTGCCTGTAGATACACTACTAGAGTACTTCAAACACCTTCAATTGGTGTGTTGTATTAGGTTTCTAAATGAACTATTATCTTGCCATTTTGAGACACTACTAGAGTGCTCCAAAGTCCTTCAATTGGAGTGTTGTATTAGGGTTGTAAATGCACTATTATCTTGCCATTTGTAGACAGTTCTAGAGTGCTCCAAACACCGTAAATTAGAGTGTTGTATTAGGGTTGCAAATACCCTATTATCTTGCCATATGGAGATACTAATATAGTGCTCCAAACACCTTCAATTGGAGTGTTGTATTAGGGTTGTAGATGCTCTATTATCTTGTCATATAGATACACTACCAGAGTGCTCCAAACACCATTAATTGGAGTGTTGTATTAGGGTGGTAAATGCCCTATTATCTTGTCATATAGAGACACTACAAGAGTGCTCCATATACCATCAATTGGAGTGTTGTATTAGGGTTGCCAATGCCCTATTATCTTCCCAAATGGAGACACTTCTAGAGTGCTCCAAATACCTTCAATTGGAGTGTTTTATTAGGGCTGTACATGCTCTATTATCTTGTCAGTTAGATACACTACTAGAGTGCTCCAAACACATTTAATTAGAGTGTTGTATTAGGGTGGTAAATGCCCTATTATCTTGCCATATATTGTATTAGAGTTGTCAATGCCCAATTATCTTGCCAAATGGAGACACTTCTAGAGTGCTCCAAACACCTTCAATTGGAGTGTTGTATTAGGGTTGTAAAAGCTCTATTATCTTCTCATATAGATACACTACTAGAGTGCTCCAAACACCTTTACTTAGAGTGTTGTATTAGGGTGGTAAATGCCCTATTATCTTGCCATATAGAGACACTACTAGAGTGCTTCATATACCATCAATTGGAGTGTTGTATTAGGGTTGCCAATGCCCTATTATCTTCCCAAATGGAGACACTTCTATAGTGCTCCAAACACTTTCAATTGGAGTGTTTTATTAGGGCTGTACATGCTCTATTATCTTGTCATTTAGATACACTACTAGAGTCCTCCAAACACATTTAATTAGAGTGTTGTATTAGGGTGGTAAATGCCCTATTATCTTGCCATATATTGTATTAGAGTTGCCAATGCCCTGTTATCTTACCAAATGGAGACAATTCTAATGTACTCCAAAAACCTTCAATTGGAATGTTGTATTAGGGTTGCAAATGCCCTATTATCTTGCCATATAGAGACACTATTGGTGTGCTCCAAACACTTTCAATTGGAGTGTTGTATTAGGGTTGTAAATGCAATATTATCTTGCCATATAGGGACACCAGCAGAGTGTTCCAAACACTTTCCATTAGAGTGTTGTATTAGGGTTAAAAATGTGTTATTATCTTGCTATTTGGAGACAATACTAGAGTGCAACAAACACTTTCACTTGGAGTATTGTATTAGGGTTGTAAACGCCTTATTATCTTGCCATATAGATACACTACTAGAGTGCTCCAAGCACCTTCAATTGGAGTGTAGTATTAAGCTTGTAAATGCCTTATTATCTTGCCATATTGATACAGTACTAGGGTGCTCCAAACACCTTCAAGTGGAGTGTTTTTACTAGGGCTTTAAATGCCCTATTAACTTGTCATGTATAGACACTATTGGAGTGCTCCAAACACCATCAATTAGAGTATTGTATCAGGGTTACAAATGCCGTATTATGTTGCTATAGAGACACCAGCAAATTGCTCCAAACACCATCAATTGGAGTATTTTACAAGGGTTGTAAATTCCCTATTATCTTGAAACCTGGAGACACTACTAAAGTGCTCCAAACACCTTCAATTGGAGAGTTGTATTAGGGTTTTAAATGCACTATTATCATCCCATTTTAAGACACTACTGGAGTGCTCCAAACACTGTTAATTGGAGTGTTGTATTATGGTTGTAAATGCTATAATATCTTGCCATATAGGGACACCAACAGAGTTCTCCAAACACTTTCAATTGGAGTGTTGTATTAGGGTTGTAAATGCGTTATTATGTTGCCATTTGGAGGCACTACTAGAGTGCACTAAACACCTTCAATTAGAGTGTTGTATTAGGGTTGTAAATGCCATATTGTCTTGCCATTTGGCGACACTACTAGAGTGCTTCAAACACCTTCAATTGGAGTGTTGTATTAGGGGTGTAAATGCCCTATTATCTTGCCATATAAAAACACTACTAGAGTGCTCCAAACACCATGAATTGGAGTGTGGTGTTAGGGTTGTAAATGCCCCGTTATCTTCCAATATGGAGAAACTTCTAGAATGCTCCAAACACCTTCAATTGTCGTGCTGTGTTAGGGTTGTAAATGCCCTATTATCTTGCCATTTGAAGACACTACTAGAGTGCTTCAAACACCTTCAATTAGAGTCTTGTCTTTGGGGTTTAAATGTCCTATTCATTTGCCATATAGAAACACTACTAGAGTGCTCGAAACACTTTCAATTGGAGTGTTGTGCTAGGGTTGTAAATGCACTATATTCTTGCCATTTGGAGAAACCACTAGAGTGCTCCAAACACTTTCAATTGGAGTGTTGTGTTAGGGTTCTAAATGCACTATTATCTTGCCATATAGATACACTACTAGAGTGCTCCAAACACCTTCAATTGGTGTGTTGTATTAGGGTTCTAAATGAACGATTATCTTGCCATTTTGAGACACTACTAGAGTCCTCGAAAGTCCTTCAGTTGGAATGTTGTATTAGGGTTGTAAATGCACTATTATCTTGCCATTTGTAGACAGTACTAGAGTGCTCCAAACACCGTCAATTATAGTGTTGTATGAGGGTTGCAAATGCCCTATTATCTTGCCATATGGAAACACTACTATAGTGCTCCAAACACCTTCAATTGGACTGTTGTATTAGGGTCGTAGATGCTCTATTATCTTGTCATATAGATATACTACCAGAGTGCTCCAAACACCTTCAATTGGAGTGTTGTATTAGGGTGGTAAATGCCCTATTATATTGTCATATAGAGACACTACAAGAGTTCTCCATATACCATCAATAGGAGTGTTGTATTAGGGTTGCAAATGTCCTATTATCTTGCCAACACTTCTAGAGTGCTCCAAACACCTTCAATTAGAGTGTTGTATTAGGGTTGCAAATGCGCTATTATCTTGCCATATAGAGACACTATTAGAGCGCTCCAAACACATTCAATTGGAGTGTTTTATTAGGGTTGTAAATGCACTATTATCTTAACATATAGGGACATCAGCAGAGTGTTCCAAACATTTACCATTGGAGTGTTGTATTAGGGTTAAAAATGTGCTATTATTTTGCCATTTGGAGACACTACTAGAGTGCACCAACCACCTTCAATTGGACTGTTGAATTAGGGTTGTAAATGCCCTATTATCTTGCCATTTGGAGACACTACAAGAGTGCTCCAAACACCTTCAATTGGAGTGTTGCATTAGGGGTGTAAATACCCTATTATCTTGCCATATAGAAACATTACTAGAGTGCTCCAAACACCTTGAATTGGAGCATTGTATTAGGGTTGTAAATGCCTTATTATCTTGCCATTTGGAGACACTACTAGAGTGCTTCAAACACCTTCAATTAGAGTCTTGTATTACGGGTGTAAATGCCCTATAAATTTGCCATATAGAAACACTACTAGAGTGCTCTAAGCACTTTCAATTGGAGTGTTGTGTTAGGGTTGTAAATGCACTATATTCTTGCCATTTGGAGAAACAACTCTCCAAACACTTTCAATTGGAGTGTTGTGTTAGGGTTCTAAATGCACTATTATCTTGCCATATAGATACACTACTAGAGTGCTCCAAACACCTTCAATTGGTGTGTTGTATATTAGGTTTCTAAATGAACTATTATCTTGCCATTTTGAGACACTACTAGAGTGCTCCAAAGTCCTTCAGTTGGAGTGTTGTATTAGGGTTGTAAATGCACAATTATCTTGCCATTTGTAGACAGCACTAGAGTGCTCCAAACACCGTCAATTAGAGTGTTGTATTAGGGTTGCAAATGCCCTATTATCTTGCCATATCGAAACACTACTATAGTGGTGCAAACACCTTCAATTGGAGTGTTGTATTAGGGTTGTAGATGCTCTATTATCTTGTCATATAGATACACTACCAGAGTGCTCCAAACACCTTCAATTGGAGTGTTGTATTAGGGTGGTAAATGCCCTATTATCTAGTCATATAGAGACACTACAAGAGTGCTCCATATACAATCAATTGGAGTGTTGTATTAGAGTTGCCAGTGCCCTATTATCTTCTTGCCAACACTTCTAGAGTGCTCCAAACACTTTCAATTGGAGTGTTGTGTTGGGGTTGTAAATGAACTTTATTGTTGCCATTTGGAGACACTACAAGAGTGCTCCCAACACCTTCAATTGGAGTGGTGTATTAGGGTTGTAAATGCACTATTATCTTGACATATAGAGACACTACTGGAGTGCTCCAAACACCGTCAATTGTCAATTGGAGTGTTGTATGATGGTAGTAAATGCTATATTATCTTGCCATATAGGAACACCAGCAGAGCGGTCCAACCACGTTCAATTGGGGTGTCATTTTAGGGTTGTAAATGCCCTATTATCTTACCATTTGGAGACACTACTAGAGTGCACCAAACACCTTCAATTGGAGTGTTGTATTAGGGTTGTAAATGCCTTATTATCTTGCCATATAGATACACTACTAGAGTGCTCAAAGCACCTTCAATTGGAGTGTTGTATTAAGGTTGTAAATGCCCTATTATCTTGCCATATAGATATAGTACTAGGGTGCTCCAAACACTTTCAATTGGAGTGTTGTACTAGGGCTGTAAATGCCCTATTAACTTAGCATGTATAGACACTACTAGAGTGCTCCAAACACCATCAATTATAGTGTTGTATTAGGCTTGCAAATGCCGTATTATGTTGATATATAGTGACACCAGCAGAGTGGTCCAAACACCTTCAATTGGAGCATTTTACATGGGTTGTAAAAACCCTATTATATTGAAATCTGGAGACACTATTGAAGTGCTCCAAACACCTTCAATTGGAGAGTTGTATTAGGGTCGTAAATGCTCTAGTATATTGCCATATAGGGACACCAGTAGAGTGCTCCAAACCCTTTCAATTGGAGATTTGTATTAGTGTTGTAAATGCGCTATTATCTTGACATATAGAGACACTATTGGAGTGCTCCAAACACCGTCAATTAGAGTGTTGTATTATGGTTGTAAATGCTCTATTATCTGGCCATATAGGGACACCAGCAGAGTGCTCCAAACACTTTCAATTGGAGTGTTGTATTAGGGTTGTAAATGCGCCATTATCTTACCATATGGAGACACTTCTAGAGTTCTCCAAACATCTTCAATTGGAGTGTTGTATTAGGGTTGTAAATGCTCTATTATCTTCTCATATAGATACACTACTAGAGTGCTCCAAACACCTTTAATTACTGTGTTGTATTAGGGTGGTAAATGCCCTATTATCTTGTCATATAGAGACACTTCTAGAGTGCTCCATATACCATCAATTGGAGTGTTGTATTAGGGCTGCCAATGCCCTATTATCTTACCAAATGGAGACAATTCTAGAGTATTCCAAACACCTTCAATTGGAGTGTTGTATTAGAGTTGCAAATGCCCTATTATCTTGCCATATAGAGACACTATTGGTGTGCTCCAAACACTTTCAATTGGAGTGTCGTATTAGGATTGTAAATGCACTATTATCTTGCCATATAGGGACACCAGCAGAGTGATCCAAACAATTTCCATTAGAGTGTTGTATTAGGGTTAAAAATGTGCTATTATCTTGCCATTTGGAGACAGTACTAGAGTGCACCAAACACCTTCAATTGGAGTGTTGTATTAGGGTTGTAAATGCCTTATTATCTTGCCATATAGATACACTACTAGAGTGCTCCAAGCACCTTCAATTGGAGGGTTGTATTAAGCTTGTATTGCCTTATTATCTTGCCATATTGATACTGTACTAGGGTGTTCCAAATGCCTTCAAGTGGAGTGTTGTACTAGGGTTGTAAATGGAACCATTAATTAGAGTATTGTATCAGGGTTATTATCTTTCTATATAGAGACACCAGCAGAATGCTCCAAGCACCTTCAATTGGAGTATTTTACGTGGGATGTAAATGCCCTATTATGTTGAAATCTGGAGACACTACTAAAGTGCTCCTAACACCTTTAGTTGAAGAGTTGTATTAGGGTTTTAAATGCACTATTATCTTCCCATTTTAAGACACTACTGGAGTGCTCCAAACACCGTCACCATCAATTAGAGTGTTGTATTATGGTTGTAAATGCTCTAATATCTTGCCATATAGGGACACTAAAAGAGTTCTCCAAACACTTTCAATTGGAGTGTTGTATTGGGTTGTAAATGCGTTATTATATTGTCAATTGGAGACACTACTAGAGTGCACGAAACACCTTCAATTAGAGTGTTGTATTAGGGTTGTAAATGCCATATTATCTTGCCATTTGGCGACACTACTAGAGTGCTTCAAACACCTTCAATTGGAGTATTGTATTAGGGGTGTAAATGCCCTATTATCTTGCCATATAAAAACATTACTAGAGTGGTCCAAACACCATGAATTGGAGTGTTGAGTTAGGGTTGTAAATGCCCTGTTATCTTCCCATCTGGGGAAACTACTAGAGTGCTCTAAACACCTTCAATTGTAGTGCTGTGTTAGGGTTGTAAATGCCCTATTATTATCTTGCCATTTGGAGACACTACTAGAGTGCTTCAAATACCTTGAATTAGAGTATTGTATTAGGGGTGTAAATGCCATATTATCTTGCCATATAGAAACACTACTAGAGTGCTCTAAACACTTCCAATTGGAGTGTTGTGTTAGGGTTGTAAATGCACTATATTATTTACATTTGGAGAAACTACTAGAGTGCTCCAAACACCTTCAATTGGAGTGTTGTGTTAGGGTTCTAAATGCAATATTATATTGCCATATAGATACACTACTAGAGTGCTCCAAACACCTTCAATTGGTGTGTTGTGTTAGGGTTGTAAATGAACTATTATCTTTCCATTTTGAGACACTACTAGAGTGCTCCAAAGTCCTTCAGTTGGAGTGTTGTATTAGGGTTGTAAATGCACTACTATCTTGCCATTTGTAGAGACAGTACTAGAGTGCTCCAAACACCGTCAATTAGAGTGTTGTATTAGGGTTGCAAATACCCTATTATCTTACCATATGGAGACACTACTATAGTGCTCCAAACACCTTCAATTGGAGCGTTGTATTTGGGTTGTAGATGCTCTATTATCTTGTCATATAGATACACTACCAGAGTGCTCCAAACACCATGAACTGGAGTATTGTATTAGGGTTGTAAATGCCCTATTAACTTCCAATTTGGAAAAACTACTAGAGTGCTCCAAAAACCTTCAATTGGAGTGTATTATTAGGGTTGTAAATACCCTATTATCTTGCCATATAGATACAATACTAGAGTGTTCCAAAGACTTACCATTGGAGTGTTGTATTAGGGTTAAAAATGTGCTATTATCTTGCAATTTGGAGACACTAGTAGAGTGCACCAACCACCTTCAATTGAAATGTTGAATTAGGGTTGTAAATGCCCTATTATCTTGCCATTTGGAGACACTACAAGAGTGCTTCAAACACTTTCAATTGGAGTGTTGCATTAGGGGTGTAAATGCCCTATTATCTTGCCATATAGAAATATTACTAGAGTGCTCCAAACACCATGAATTGGAGTGTTGTATTAGGGTTGTAAATGCCCTATTAACTTCCAATTTGGAAAAACTACTTGAGTGGTCCAAACACCTTCAATTGGAGTGTATTATTAGGGTTGTAAATGCCCTATTATCTTGCCATATAGATACAATACTAGAGTGCTCCAAACACTTTCAATTGGAGTGTTGTGTTAGGTTGTAAATGAACAATATTCTTGCCATTTGGAGACACTACAAGAGTGCTCCCAACACCTTCAATTGGAGTGGTGTATTAGGGTTGTAAATGCACTATTATCTTGACATATAAAGACACTACTGGAGTGCTCCAAACACCGTCAATTGGAGTGTTGTATGATGGTAGTAAATGCTATATTATCTTTCCATATAGGGACACCAGCAGAGGGGTCCAACCACTTTCAATTGGGGTGTCGTTTTAGGGTTGTAAATGCCTTATTATCTTGCCATATAGATACACTACTAGAGTGCTCCGGACACTTTCAATTGGAGTGTTGTATTCGGGTTGTAAATGTACTATTATCTTGACATATAGAGACACTACTGGAGTGCTCCGAACACCGTCAATTGGAGTGTTGTATTAAGATTGTAAATGCCCTATTATCTTGCCATATAGATATAGTTCTAGGGTGCTCCAAACACCTTCAATTGGAGTGTTGTAGTAGGGCTGTAAATGCCCTATTAACTTACTATGTATAGACACTACTAGAGTGCTCCAGAAACCATCAATTAGAGTGTTGTATTAGGGTTGCAAATGCCGTATTATGTTGATCTATAGTGACACCAGCAGAGTGGTCCAAACACCTTCAATTGGAGCATTTTACATGGGTTGTAAAAGCCCTATTATCTTGAAATCTGGAGACACTACTGAAGTGCTCCAAACACCTTCAATTGGAGAGTTGTATTAGGGTCGTAAATGCTCTAGTATATTGCCATATAGAACACTCCAATTGACAATCTTACTAGAGTGCTGTGTTGGGGTTGTAAATGCCCTATTATCTTTCCATTTGGAGACCCTACTAGAGTGCTTCAAACACCTTCAATTGGAGTGTTGTATTCGGGGTGTAAATGCCCATCTTGCCATTTAGATACTACAATACTAGAGTGCTCGAAACACTTTCAATTGGAGTGTTGTGTTATGGTTGTAAATGAACTATATTCTTGCCATTTTGAGACACTACAAGGGTACTCCAAACACCTTCAATTGGAGTGTTGTATTAGGGTTGTAAATGCACTATTATCTTGAGATATAGAGACACTACTGGAGTGCTCCAAACACTGTCAATTAGAGTGTTGTATTATGGTTGTAAATGCTCTATTATCTGGCCATATAGGGACACCAGCAGAGTGCTCCCAACACTTTCAATTGGAGTGTTGTATTAGGGTTGTAAATGCGCCATTATCTTGCCATTTGGAGACCTACTAGAGTGCTTCAAACACCTTCAATTGGAGTGTTGTATTGGGGGTGTAAATGCCCTATTATCTTGCCATATAGAAACACCACTAGCGTGCTCCAAACACCATGATTTGAAGTGTTGTATTAGGGTTGTAAATGTCATATTATCTTCCCATCTGGAGAAACTACTAGAGTGCTCGAAACACATTCAATTGTAGTGTTGTGTTAGGGTTGTAAATGCCCTATTATCTTGCCATTTGGAGACACTACTAGAGTGCTTCAAACACCTTCAATTAGAGTCTTGTATTAAGGGTGTAAATGCCTTATTAATTTGCCATATAGAAACACTACTGGAGTGCTCTAAAGACTTTCAATTGGAGTGTTGTGTTAGGGTTGTAAATGCACTATATTCTTGCTATTTGTAGACAGTACTAGAGTGCTCTAAACACCATCAATTAGAGTGTTGTATTAGGGTTGCAAATGCCCTATTTTCTTGCCATATAGAGACACCACTAGAGTGCTCTAAACACTTTTAGTTGGAGTGTTGTATTAGGGTTGTAAATGCACTATTATCTTGCCATTTGGAGACACTATAGTGCTCCAAACACATTCAGTTGGAGTGTTGTGTTTGGGTAGTAAATGCACTATATTCTTCTCATTTGGAGACACTACAAGAGTGCTCCAAATACCGTCAATTGGATTGTTGTATTAGGGTTGTAAATGCACTATTTTTTTGACATATAGAGACACTATTGGAGTGCTCCAGACACCGTTAATTGGAGTGTTGTATGATGGTCGTTAATGATCTATTATCTTGCCATATAGGGACACCAGCAGAGTGCTCTGGACACTTTCAATTGGAGTGTTGTATTCGGGTTGTAAATGTGCTTTTATCTTGACATATAGAGACACTACTGGAGTGCTCCGAACACCGTCAATTGGAGTGTTGTATTATGGTTGTAAATGCTCTATTATCTTGCCATATAGGGACACCAGCAGAGTGCTCCAAATGATTTCATTTGGAGTGTTGTATTAGGGTTGTAAATGCGCTATTATCATGCCATATGAAGACACAACTGGAGTGCACCAAACACCTTCAATTGGAGAGTTTATTAGGGGTGTAAATGTACTATATTCTTTCCATTTGGAGAGACTACAAGAGTGCTCCAAACACCTTCAATTGGAGTGTTGTATTAGGGTTGTAAATGATCTATTATCTTGCCATATAGGGACACCAGCAGAGTGCTCTAAACACTTTCAATTGGAGTGTTGCATTAAGGTTGTAAATGCTCTATTATCTTGCCATGCAGGGACACCAGCAGAGTGCTCCAAACACTTTTAATTGGAGTGTCATATAAAGGTTGTAAATGCCCTATTAACTTGCCATTTGGAGACACTACTAGAGTGCACCAAACACTTTCAATTGGAGTGTTGTATTAGGGATGTAAATGCCTTATTATCTTGCCATATCAAGACACTACTAGAGTGCTCAAAGCACCTTCAATTGGAGTGTTGTGTTAGGGTCCTCAATGCACTATTTTCTTGCCAAATAGATACACTACTAGAGAGCTCCAAACACCTTCAATTGGTGTGTTGCATTAGGGTTCTAAATGGACTATTATCTTGCCATTTTGAGACACTATTAGAGTGCTCCAAAGTCCTTCAATTGGAGTGTTGTATTAGGATTGTAAATGCACTATTATCTTGCCATTTGGAGACACTACTAGAGTGCACCAAACTCCTTCAATTAGAGTGTTTATTAGGATTGGAAATGCCCTATTATTTTGCCATTTGGAGACACTACTAGAGTGCTTCAAACACCTTCAATTGGAGTGTTGTATTGGGGGTGTAAATGTCATCTTGTCATTTGGAGACACTACTAGAGTGCTTCAAACACCTTCAATTGGAGTGTTGTATTGGGGGTGTAAATGCCATCTTGTCATTTGGAGACACTACTAGAGTGCTTCAAACACCTTCAATTGGAGTGTTTGTATTAGGGTGTAAATGCCCTATTATCTTCCATATAGAAACACTACTAGAGTGCTCTAAACACTTTCAATTGGAGTATTGTGTAACGGTTGTAAATGCACTATATTCTTGTCATTTGGAGAAACTACTAGAGTGCTCCAAACACCTTCAATTGGAGTGTTGTATTAGGGTTCTAAATGCACTATTATCTTGCCATATAGATACACAACTAGTGTGCTCCAAACACCTTCAATTGGTGTGTTGTATTAGGGTTCTAAATGAACTATTATCTTGCTATTTTGAGACACTACTAGAGTGCTCCAAAGTCCTTCAATTGGAGTGTTGTATTAGGGTTGTAAATGCACTATTATCTTGCCATTTGTAGACAGTTCTAGAGTGCTCCAAACACCGTAAATTAGAGTGTTGTATTAGGGTTGCAAATACCCTATTATCTTGCCATATGGAGACACTACTATAGATTTCCAAACACCTTCAATTGGAGTGTTGTATTAGGGTTGTAAATGCCTTATTATCTTGCCATATGGTTACGTTACTAGAGTACTTCAAACACCTTCAATTTGAGTGTTGTATTCGGGTTGTTAATGTACTATTATCTTGCCATTTTGAGACACTACTAGAGTGCTCCAGCCACCGTCAATTGGAGTGTGGTATTAGGGTTGCAAATGCCCAATTATCTTGCCATATCTAGACACTACTAGAGTGCTTCAAACACCTTCAATTGGAGTGTTGTATTCGGGTTGTTAATGTACTATATCTTGCCATTTTGAGACACTACTAGAGTACTCCATATACCATCAATTGAAGTGTTGTATTAGGGTTGCCAATGCCCTATTATCTTACCAAATGGAGACAATTCTAGTGTACTCCAAACACCTTCAATGAGAGTGTTGTATTAGGGTTGCAAATGCCCTATTATCTTGCCATATAGAGACACTACTTGAGTGCTCCAAATACCGAGAGTCGTATTAGAGTTGTAAATGCCTTATTATCTTGACATATAGATACATTATTAGAGTGCTCCAAATACTTTTAATTAGAGTGTTGTATTGGGGTTGTAAATCTGCTATTATCTTGCCATTTGGATACACTACAAAAGTGCTTCAAACACCTTCAATTGGATTGTATTGGGGTTATAAATGTCTTATTTATCTTGCCATATAGATACATTATTAGAGTGCTCCAAACACTTTTAATTAGAGTGTTGTATTGGGGTTGTAAATCCGCTATTATCTTGCCATTTGGATACACTACAAGAGTGCTTGAAACACATTCAATTGGATTATTGTATTGGGCTTATAAATGTCTTATTTATCTTGCCACATAGATACATTATTAGAGTGTTCCAAACACTTTCAATTGGAGTGTTGTCTTAGGGTTGTAAATGCGCTATTATCTTTTCATTTGGATAAATTACTAGAGTGCTTCAAACACCTTCATTTGGAGTTATCTTGTTATTTGGAGACACTACTAGAGTGCTCCAAACACTGTCAATTGAAATGTTGTATTAGGGTTGCAAATGCCCTATTATCTTGCTATATAGAGACACTACTAGAGTGCTTCAAACACCTTCAATTGGAGTTTTGTATTAGGGTTGTAAATGTGTTATTATCTTGCTAATATAGATACATTATTAGAGTGCTCCAAACACTTTTAATTGGAATGTTGTATTAGGGTTGTAAATGCGCTATTATCTTACCATTTGGAGACATTACTATAGTGCTTCAAACACCTTCATTTGGAGTGTGGTATTGGAGTTGTAAATGAACTATTATCTTGCCATTTGGAGACACTATTAGAGTGCTTCAAACACTGTCAATTGAAGTGTTGTATTACGGTTGCAAATGCCCTATTATCTTGTTATATAGAGACACTACTAGAGTGCTCCAAACACCTTCAATTGGAGTTTTGTATTAGGGTTGTAAATGCCTTATTATCTTGCCATATAGATACATTACTGGAGTGCTCCAAACACTTTCAATTAGAGTGTTGTATTAGGATTGTAAATGCACTATTATCTTGCCATTTGGAGACACTACTAGCGTGCTTCAAACACCATGATTTGGAGTGTTGTATTGGATTTTTAAATGCACTATTATCTTGCCATTTGGAGACACTACTAAAGTGCTCCAAACACTGTCAATTGAAGTGTTGTATTAGGGTTGCAAATGCCTTATTATCTTGCTATATAGAGACACTACTAGAATGCTCCAAACACCTTCAATGGGAGTTTTGTATTAGGGTTGTAAATGCCTTATTATCTTGCCATATATACATTACTAGAGTACTCAAAACACTTTTAATTAGAGTGTTGTATTGGGGTTGTAAATCCGCTATTATCTTGCCATTTGGATACACTACAAGAGTGCTTCAAACACCTTTAATTGGATTATTGTATTGGGGTTATAAATTCCTTATTTATCTTGCCATATAGATACATTATTAGAGTGCTCCAAACACTTTCAATTGGAGTGTTGTATTAGGGTTGTAAATGCGCTATTATCTTTCCATTTGGAGACATTACTAGAGTGCTTCAAACACCTTCATTTGGAGTGTTGTATTGGAGTTGTAAATGCATTATTATCTTGCCATTTGGAGACACTACTAGAGTGCTCCAAACACTATCAATTGAAGTGTTGTATTAGGGTTGGTAATGTCATATTATCTTGCTATATAGAGACACTACTAGAATGCTCCAAACACCTTCAATTGGAGTTTTGTATTAGGGTTTTAAATACCTTATTATCTTGATATATAGATACATTATTAGAGTGCTCCAAACACTTTTAATTGGAGTGTTGTATTAGGGTTGTAAATGGAGTAGAACTAGGGTGCTCTTAAGCTCACCAAAGTTTTGGTGAGCTTAACTCTAAAACTTATCAAATCGATTTCAAATGACGAATCTGAACCGTTGAAACCCACCTACCTTACGTGTGATGCATCTACATGTGAAATTTTTAAATATTCGAATAAATTTAGTATAAATTCAAGCGGTCAAAATTAGAAGGTTAATAAATTAATTTTAGTGCATTCATTTTTTGAACATTTTTGACCGCTTGACTTTATACTAAATTAATTCGAATGTTTAAAAATTTTACATGTAGATGCATCACACGTAAGGTCGGCGGATTTCGACGGTTCGGACTCGTCATTTGAAATCGATTTGATGAGTTTTAGAGTTAAGCTCACCAAAATTTTGGTGAGCTTAAGAGCACCCTAGTTTTACTCTTGTAAATGCGCTATTATCTTACCATCTGGAGACATTACTAGAGTGCTTCAAACACCTTCATTTGGAGTGTTGTATTGGAGTTGTAAATGCACTATTATTTTGCCATTTGGAGACACTACTAGAGTGCTCCAAATATTGTCAATTAAAGTGTTGTATTAGGGTTGCAAATGCCCTATTATCTTGCTATACACTACTAGAGTGCTCCAAACACCTTCAATTGGAGTTTTGTATTAGGGTTGTAAATGCCTTATTATCTTGCCATATAAATACATTACTATAGTGCTCCAAACACTTTCAATTAGAGTGTTGTATTAGGGTTGTAAATGCGCTATTATCTTGCCATTTGGAGACACTACTTGCGTGCTTCAAACACCTTCAATTGGAGTTTTGTATTAGGGTTGTAAATGCCTTACTGTCTTACGATATAGATACATTACTAAAGTGCTCCAAACACTTTCAATTAGAGTGTTGTATTAGGGTTGTAAATGCGCTATTATCTTGCCATTTGGAGACACTACTAAAGTGCTTCAAACACCTTCAATTGGACTGTTGTATTGGGGTTGTAAATCCACTATTCTCTTTCCATTTGGAGACACTACTAGAGTGCACAACTAGGGTGATGCAAACTCTTTGAACTAGAGTGTTGTAAGAGGGTTGTAACCACCATCTTCTCTGCCATATGGAGACACAACTAGTAAAATCGACTTCAATTGGAGTGTTGTATTAGAATTGAAACTACCCTCATCCCTTATTATTTGGAGACACTACTAGAGTGCTACAAAGACCATCAATTGTAATGTTGTATTAGGCTTGCTACTACGCTCTTCTCTTGCCATATCTAGACACTATTATATTGCTGCAAACACCTTGAATTGGACCGTTGTATTAGGGTTGCAACCACCTTCTTCTCTTGCTATTTGGAGACACTACTAGAGTGCTGCAAAGGCCTTAAATTGGAGTGTTGTATTCGGCTTGCAACCACCCTCTTTTCTTGTCATCTGGAGACACAACTGGGTTGCTGCAAACTCCTTCAAATGAAGTGTTGTAATAGGGTTGCAACCACCCTCTTCTCTTAACATATGGAGACACTACTAGTTTGCTGCATAGACCTTCAATTGGAGGGTTATGTTGGGGTTGTATCCACCCTCTATTCTTGCCATCTTGAGACACTATGTGCTGGACAGACCTTCAATTGGAGGTTTGTATTGGGGTTGCATCCACCATCTTCTCTTGCTATCTTGAGACACAACTAGAGTGTTATAAACTCCGTCATCTGGAGTGTTGTAATACGGTTGCAACAACGCTCTTCTCTTGCCATATGGTGACATTACTAGTGTGCTAGAAAGATCTTCAATTGGAGTGTTGTATTAGGGTTGCAACTACCATCTTCTCTTGCCATATAGAGACACTACTAGTGTGCTACACTAATACCTTAAATTCGAGTGTTGCGTTAGGGTTGCAACTACCATTTTCCCTTACTATTTGAAGACACCTACTAGAGTGCTGCATAGACCTTGAATTGGAGTGTTATATTAGGATTGCAACTATCATCTTCTCTTACCATATGGAGACACTACTAGAGTGTTGCAAAGACTTTCAATTGGAGTGTTGTATTAGGGTTGCAACTACCCTCTTCCCTTGTCGTCTGGAGACACTACTATGGTGTTGCAAAGACCTTTGATTGGAGTGTTGCAGACCTCATTCCTTACCATTTTGAGACACTATTGGTGTCCTGCAAAGACGTTGAATTGGAATGTTATATTAGGGTTGCAACTTACCGCTTCTCTTGCCATATGGAGACACTACTAGTGTGCTACAAAGACCTTATATTGGAATGTTGTATTTGGGTGGGAACTACTATTTTCCCTTAATAAAACACTACTAGGGTACTGCAAAGACCATCAATTGGAAGTTTGTATTAGGCTTGCTACTACCCTCTTCTCTTGCCATGTCAAGATACTACTAGATTGCTGCAAACACCTTCAATTGGAGCGTTATATTATGATTGCAACCACCATCTTCTCTTTCCATTTGGAGATACTACTAGAGTGTTGCAGACTCCTTCAACTAGAGTGTTGTAATATGGTTTCAACTACCCTCTTCTATTGCCATATGGAGACACTACTAGTGTTGCTACAAATACCTTCAATTGGAGTGTTGTATTAGGATTGCAAAGACTCTCTTCCCTTAACATTTGGAGACACTACTAGAGTGCTACAAAGACCTTCAATTATAATGTTGTATTAGGGTTGCAACTATCCTCTTCTCTTGTCATCTGAAGATACTAATAGAGTTCTACATAGACTTTCAATTGGAATGTTGTATTAGGGTTGCTACTACCATTTTCTCTTGTCATATGGAGACATTATAAGAGTGCTACAAAGACCTTCAATTTGAGTGTTATATTAGGTTGCAATTTCCCTCTTCTCTTGCCATATGAAGACACTACAAAAGTGATAAAAATACATTCGATTGGAGGATTATATTGGGGTTGCAACCACCATCTTCTCTTGTCATCTGGAGATAAAACTAGAGTTCTGCAAACTCCTTCAACTGGAGTGTTGCAAGAGGATTGCAATCACCCTCTTCTCTTGCCATATAGAGACACTACTAATGTGTTTCATAGACCTTCAATTGAAATATTGAAACAAAATATATCATTTTGACCAAATAAAATTGTGTAATAACAAATAAGTAATAACCATACTAACAGATGTTATATCCTTTTAACTTTGAAACATATCAAGCTCAGAAACTATATCAATTCTTTATATTGTGTGCACTAATTAGTTGTACGATACGATTATCTAACATATCATGCTAGATACATCAATTTTCAATATTCAATAACAATTCATAGGTGAATCCCTAGTTCATGATTTGATTATATAATAACGCGGAAAATTGGCTGATGTGCTGGTAACAGTTTATACCTCATAAATACAATATTGGGTCAAATTGGGCCATCAGACATGCTTTCAGAAGAGTGGATTCAAATCCGCTGTTATTCTAAAGAGAATAGTAGGGTGGTGCTCTCCATTTTTGTCTCTATCTCTCTCTTGAAAAAAGAAGGAGAGAGAAACAGAAGAGAGAGAAAGAAGAGAGAGATAGAGAGAAGAGCACGGATATATAGCAGGGATTTTGAATAGCAGCGGATCTCATTCTCAGAAGAGTAGGGATAAACTAAAAAAAAAATTAAATTGGTTATCTGGCAAAGAGATTATAAAAATACCCACTTCCATCAAATTAAAGGAATACAAAAATTAATTAAGGTGGAATGCTTTCCACTGCAACAAAGATAATCACCAAATTGCTGCGACTATATACTCTCTTTTTCATTATGTACAGTTTCTTTGGTTTATAAATCCTTCTCTAATTTGCAATCACAGATCCATCATTTTCCAAATAATTTGCAAAGTAAAAACCGAGCTTCATCTTTCATGCCAGAACAAAAGCAACACTAGGTATGGAAGACATGATCCCAAAAAGAAAAAGGTATGGAAACATGCATGTTTCATAGTGGTAAGGCTTCACTCAACAACGTGTCGATGCTTTCGTTCTATCATGCCATTTTGTTGGGGTGTATGAGGATATGAGGTTTGATGCGTGAGGTGAGGAAAGAGCTTTGTGATGGGTTTAAACTCTGTCTCCATCGGTTTGAACTATCTTGATTTTGGTATTATAAAGGTTCTTAACTTGAGCCTTAAACTTTGAAAATACTTGAGTCACCTCATCTGTAGTGTGCAAAAAATGAATTCAAGAAAAAACACGAAAATTCATCCACAAAAATCATACTGAAATCCACTAGATGATACAACAGGGGAAGGTCCCTATAAATCTAAATGTATAAGTTCCAAAGACATAGTAGCAAGAGAAAAAGAAGAAGAAAAAGGTAATACACTTGATTTTGCCATGCAACAATCACTATACAAGTGCATTTTATTTGAAGAAGTAGGAAGCCTATTGTAACTAATTATTTAGAGATAGAGAGACATAGAGATTGTAATTGAGATGAAATGATTTTATTTCTTTATCACAGTAGCTTTACAACAGATGGTCTATATATAGACATCTTGAATAAGCCTAATTACATTTGACTAGCTAGTCTGTTACAGTAACTAACTGCTGAGTCTAACTAATACAACTGTTTAGGCTAATCTAAAACATAAGACTCTATCAACCATATATGGTATCAATTCCGTACATTTGACACAACTATTCTAGATTAACTAATTTATATATATATATTTTTTAAATCCTGATAGAGGCTATCAGGTTTTAATTTATATTTCTTGGTACTTCTCTTTACAAAAAAAAAAAAAATAGAGCTCGTAAATCATCAAGTTGTCTTGAAGGGCTTATACACCTTTAGATCTGATACAATTCCAGCAACAGATCCGATACCCGCAGCCACTGAAATTATCAGGCAGGTGATGCTGAGAAGCTGCAACAAGATCCAGCGTGTACTCCATTTGGGGACCTTCTTTTGCACAATGTACATCTCTACTGGAAAATATACTGTCAGTGGCCAGAATCCTATGGCGCCAAGAAATCCAGCTACATCATTAAAAAATGGCATGAGCATGGAGATGAAGGTGGTCACCACCACCAACAGAGAGCGCCACGTTAGTTGAAAGAGGTTGAGGTTGTACGACTTGGATAAAGGCATCGGAATCGTTATTTCTTTTCTAATGAACTGGCTATTTGGCCATGTTTGCATTGCCCATTTTTCAACGAATGCAAAGAGAGGTTGGCAATATACCTGTTTCATAACAAATCAATTAGATTAGATATACAAACTTAGCGCAGATTTAATGAAATTGAAATAGAATTATACTACAGGGTGGTAATCATTGGCATAAAGATGATCGATAACAACTAAAGTACTAAACAATTAATATTTATATATTAATTCATTACATAATTTGGTCTTGAATTGGTACTTCTTTTACTCCATTCCATAATTTGATTGGTAGCAAATAATATATTTTTTTTAAATTTGTGTATGTTTTGTAATTACAAATTTAACTAATTCAAATATATTTAGCATGTTGTCAGTCTTAACAAATAAAGGGACTCACAATTTTATTTGTTTTCTTAAAATTAATATAATAATATCTTTCACCGAAATATTAATAAAAAAAAAGGCTTCTACTTTGTGATAAGGTGCATGTCAACTAAGAAGGGGGTTAAAATGCACCCTTTTTGTGCTTCTAACGTGCACTCTCTCCTTATATCTTCATTTTTAAAGTTCAAATAGTCGATTTGAACCTTCCAACATGTTCTTCATCTTAAAATGTGCTTGGTGACCAAATTTTATATTTTTTGGAAATTTTTTACTATATTTTCAGAATTTTTTAAAACCATCACTTTGCTGAATATTTTTTATTATTGTTCAAGTTTAATCAAAAATTCTGAAAATTAGTAAAAAAAAATTCAAAAAATGTAAAATTTGGTCTCCAAGCACATTTTAATATGAAGAACACGTTGGAAGGGTCGAATCGATTATTTAGAACTTTGAAAATGAAGATATGAGAGGAGGGTGCACGTTAGGAGCACAAAAGAGATGGTGCATTTTAACCCTCCTCATCAACTAAATACTATCATACTTTTCATAATATTGGAATAATTATAACTAAGTTACCTGGTAAGCGCCAACAAGGTGAATAACAATAGCAGCATTAGCTATATCCAAAAGCCAGAACGGGTTGTAAAACCCGAAACCAGTGAGCAGGTTTCCTGGCGCAGAATCACCAAAGCCAGCATAGCCCATGCAACCACAGAGCATGTAAAACACTGTAGTAACTGCAATGCTAATAAACGTCGCCCGTTTTATCACTTTCGACTCTGATGGAGGAGGCGCTTTAATAGTATCCTATAGAAATGGATTAATGTATTTCATAGTTTAGCAATGTGTTTTTTTTTTTTTGGAGATAGAAAAATAAAAGTTAAAGTGCTTGATGATATCATGAAATTAATGCTTACTTGAATTTCAATGAGAATCATAGAGTAAGAGTATGCAAAGGCAATGTCACCGATGGCTTGGAAAACCAGCCACACTTTCTGGGCTGGTGTCACTAATCCAGCTCCAATGCCTATGCCAGTAAGGCTACCTTTGAACCCTCCATTTGCTATACACAAATAAACATCTTTCTTTAGCTTGAGTTAACACTAAATGATAGTAGTTACTACATGTGGTTTTGATAAATATCCATATACAGAAAAAAAAGAAGGAAATTTTGTATTAAACTACCTTTGACTTGAACAATACCAAGAGCAAGGCCAATGGTAGAATAGGTAAATGACATGATGGCGGCAACGATGGAAAGAAACTCAATTTTATCAAAATTTGGAAGTTGTGAGAAAATTATCTGCACTATACCAAACAGGATGATATATATGTTGCTTGATATCTGGCAAGGATCAACTTTCCCATTCTTATGGAAGCAATCAGATCTTTTAATTGCCCTGTATAACAATAATAAACCATTTATAACAATCAACAAAGCGTATTTGGCACCAGAAACAATTATTAGGAAAAAATCATGTCTGATTATCTGGGGTCATACTTACACCATGCTAATAGATGCAGCAATTGTATATCCAATAGCAGTACCAAAGATGTTCAGATACTGGAGAACACCGCATATCTTAACCTTTATACCAGCTACATATTTAACAAAAGTGAGTAAGAGGATTTTTCACACCACATATATGCATGCACATGCTAATTCATGAGGAGATAACAATAGGTAAATGCAGATATATAAAAAGCAATATACTTAGATTATCTTCAACCACATCCATATATGTATAATTGCGTTTGCCTGTGCAGGGGTCCCCCGAGCGATAACAATCAGACAAAAGCACCGACGTATAATATGTCACGAAAGAGAAGAGAAGCATGACAACCGGACCCGCAATCCAACCCAATTGCCCGATTGCCCATGCCAGAGATAGCACACCAGAACCAATAACAGCAGTTATTATGTGTGCACTTGCTGTCCATACAGTCCCTGGATAACAAAAAATATATTACATGTCAGCAATTACAGCAATGATTAAACTCCATTAGAAGTTAAAAAAACAAAAAAAAATGATCAAACCTGTTCTTTTTAGGCGACCATCGTCATCAATGCACTGTGATTCAAGTGATTGGCCATGCTCTTCATCTGGCCATGCACCGTTCTGTTCCATCTTGAACGCACAAAAGTACACAAACAAGGTTGGAAATAAAAACCAATAAGAGCAAAAATCAGAGAGATTGAAAATCTTTGTTCAATGAATTACAATGAACTCACGGTAGATGTTGATCTCTTAGTGCACTTCTTATTTATATGATTGTGGAACCCCTAAAATAGAGGGTCGGTGAGGCACAGAGAGATTAGAAAACAGGAACTTAAATGCATTAATTTGAAACTGTCAGAAATAGGTGTATGTTGAGAAGAATTTGGAATGAACAGGGGACGTGCTTGCAATCTTAAAACTGGATTTGAATGCATGAATAATTTGGTAACTGCCACAAATAGATACATGTTATGATGTTGAGAAAAAAAATTGGAAATAACAGGGGAGGTGCCTGAAAACTGCAATCTTAAAACTGGTCGCAACTTTTTATAAATGGAGCAATTCTGTTTTTAGTATATTGATGTTTTTAGTCGCGTATAATAAAGATTTATAGATTATATATGACATTGTTTGTAGCTGATATTGTGATACACGTTGCTAATATTGTGATGCTTTTTGTAATTTATATGGTATCGTCTATTTGTGGAAAAGTTTTAGTGCTACAAAGCTTTTATAATATAAAATACCAAAATATTACTCTTTTATTGAAGTTTCTAATTTTTTACCCTAAATATGGAATCAAAAATATTGATTTTATTTATTTTTATTAGGAATAACCACATAAATATCTAATTTTGCAAATTCGTTTAATAATAGATAATATAAAATGATGATAGAAAAATAAACGCATTTAAATTAATCAATCATGGTTAATTATATTCGTTTATATTTTTACAACTTGATCTAGTAAAATATGAGCTCAAGAAAACATAAAAGTTTATCAAGACCATTTAAGTTCCAAGCTTATAATATACTTTACAAATTAATAACAAATCTAAGATTCTATACTGAAATTCCAAGTTCCACATTTAAATGATCGAGCAAAATATTTGAAAAAAAAAATAGAACCCACCAAAAATTCACAAACTTTTAGTTGTCAATCTCTTGGTAATTCAAATATAAATTATTATATCCTTGTTCCAGTTGTGAAGTCAGTTGACTGACTTAAAATATATCATTTGAGATGCTTCAATTTATAGTTTAAGCTCTTAAATCCACATTTAACTGCATAGATAATTAAATTGGGTTGGGTATGTGCGTGGCAAACCCGACCCACAAGATCACCATTTTCGGTCGGGCAAGGAATTGGCATCCAGAGCCCGAAGGGAACCATCTGGGCTTTCAGGCTGAACATGAGCCCAAGAACAGAACAAAACTGAAACCCCTTTATTTAGACAATTTTCAGAAAAAAGAACTGTCGATCATTTTAACGTGTAATTTGCCGTTTTTTTTTTAAGTACCACCCCAATAAATCAGAATTAAATAAATATCACCGGATTTCATAAATTTAAGATTCCACCACGTTCACAAAATGAATTTGCGCACCGATCCGTTCCCGACTGACCCGTTTCCTGACCCGTTCACAAAACCATTCTGCGAACCGACCCGTTCCCGACTGACCCGTTCCATGACCCGTTCGCAAAACCATTTTGCGGACCGACCCGGGGACCCGTTTCCGACCTGACCCGTCCGTCGGTACCCGTTCCATGACCCGTTCACAAAACCATTTTGCGGACGGATCCGTTCACAAAATAGTTTTGCGAACGGGTCATGGAACGGGTCGGTTCGCAGAATGGTTTTGTGAACGGGTCAGAAAACGGGTCGGTGCGCAAATTTATTTTGTGAACGTGGCAGAATCTTAAATTTATGAAATCCGGTGGTATTCATTTAATTCCGATTTATTGGGATGGCACTAAAAAAAAAAAACGGTGTAATTTGCATGCTGGCTTCTGCGCTCTGAATTGGTATCCTCTGCATTAACTCAAAAGGGGAATCTTTTGAGTTAATGAATCATGATCATTTGATCTGTTTGAAGATTCGTGCAGATTAGATCCGCATTAATATTAAAGGCCTCCTATATCATAAGCAAGGGCCGGATTAGCTCCATTTAAAATCAAATGGTTGAAATTCATTAACTCAAAGATTTCTTTTTAAGTTAATGCAGAGGATACGAACACCTGGGCTCTGGTACATGTAAAACAGTATAAAAGCGAAAGCACACGACCCACGCAGAGAGCGACAGATCAAGGGACAATTAACAATTCCCAGATTCAACGCTTTTTTCTCATACCTCGGGATCCTTGTTTACCATTAATTTTGTTTCTTTTTTCGCTGTATGAACTGGGTATGTTTTGGGAAGAACGAAGGCATGTCCGAGCTGGTGCTAGTTGTCCCTTTTGACCTTGTATTCTCATTCAGCCTCTTTTCAAGTATAGGATACCATAAATAACTTTAAACATTTTTTTTTTTACATTTTATTCCCGCCATCAAGATTCTTTTTTACTTTTAACCAATGCTGATGCAAAATTCTTGTTCATAGCAACTTCGCCAACTAAATATTTTACCTATCTATAATAACTATTTTTAGATGATCCATAATTATTAGATCAAGTAATTTTTTAACTATCTAAAAGAATAGTAATTTAAAAGAAAATGTAAAACTTAATATAAAAATATTTTTCATATGAAAATTATGTTAAATCGTTTAAATCGACTATTTGAACTTTGAAACGAAGATTAATACATAGTAAAGATCGATTTATGCATTACAAAATGAGCTAGGCTACGGTGAGTTGCGAAGTAAAGCGACTATTTTACTTCACGCTCATATTTTGCGATTTTAAAGTTCAAAACGTCGATCCGAACCGTTCATCTTGTTCTTCATATTGAAATGTGCTTGGAGACCAAATTTTACATTTTTTGGAATTTTTTTACTACTTATTAAGCAATTTTGAAAGTCGCTGATCTGATGATCCAGAAAATTTTACTGTTTTTTACTGTTCACAGCAAAAACAGCAATTTTCAAAAATGCTTAATAAATAGTAAAAACATTCCAAAAAATGTAAAATTTGGTCTCCAAGCACATTTCAATATGGATTAAACATCTAACGGTTCGGATCGGTCGTTTGGACTTTCAAAATAAAAATACGGCGTGAAGTAGAAACGCGTTTTACTTCGCAACTCACCGTAGCCCACCTCTTACAAAATATCATATATAGAGAGAGAGAGTGACTAATGTGCATTCGTATGCATATGGCCCGATATGCATACGGTTCAAATTTAAAATTTCAAAATCTAAAACGTCGATCCGAACCGTTCATCTTGTTCTCCATATTAATATGTGCTGGGAGACCAAATTTTACATCTTTTTGAATTTTTTTACTATTTATTAAGCCACTTTGAAAATTGTTGATCCAATGGCGGCTGTTGGTTTTACTGTTTTGTTAAGCCACTGTTGGATCAACAATTTTCAAAGTGGCTTAATAAATAGTAAAAAAATTCAAAAAGATGTAAAATTTGGTCTCCAAGCACATATTAATATGGAGAACAAGATGAACAGTTTGGATCGACATTTTGGATTTTAAAATTTTTAATTTGGACCATATGCATATTAGTCACTCACTCACTTTCTCTCTCTCTCTCTCTCTCTCTCTCTCTCTCTCTATATATATATATATAGGGATGGGCTACGGTGAGCCATGGAGTAAAACGCGTTGGTACTCCACGCTGTATTTTCATTTTGAAAATCCAAACGACTGATCCGAACCGTTAGATGTGATATTTATATTGAAATGTGCTTGGAGACTAAATTTTACATTTTTTGAAATTTTTTTACTATTTATTAAGCATTTTTGAAAATTGTTGTTTTGTTGTAAACAATAAAAAAACAGTAAAATTTTCTAGACAATCGGATCAGCAATTTTCAAAAATGCTTAATAAATAGTAAAAAATTCAAAAAAAATGTAAAATTTGGTCTCCAAGCACATTTCAATATGGAGATCATGTTGAGCGGTTCGGATCGGTCGTTTGAATTTTCAAAATAAAAATATAGTGCCATGGAGCACCAACTCATTTTGCTCCATGGCTCACCGTAGCCCATCCCTATATATATATATATCCCTATATATGTATATATATATATATATATATAGAGGTAGGCTAATATACAATCGATTGTTCCTGAGGTCCCGTATAACCAAGTCATTTTCCGATTTTTAAAGTCCAAATGATCGATCCAAACCGTTCATCTTGTTCTCCATATTAATATGTGCTTGGAGACCAAATTTTACATTTTTCTGAATTTTTTTACTATTTATTAAGCCACTTTGAAAATCGTTGATCCAACGGTAGCTTCTGGTTTTACTATTTTGTTAAGCCACCGTTGGATCAGCGGTTTTCAAAATGGCTTAAGAAATGGTAAAAAAATTCAGAAAAATATAAAATTTGGTCTCCAAGCACATATTAATATGGAGAACAAGATGAACGGTTTGGATCGATCATTTGAACTTTAAAAATCGGAAAATGACTTGGTTGTACGGGACCTCAGGAACAATCGATTGTATATTAGCCTACTCTATATATATATATATATATATATATATATATATATATATATATATATATATATATATATATATATAGGAGGGTTCAAATGCACCCTATCTTTCAAATCCTTTTTCTCCGTTTTCAAAGTTCAAATATTAAATCCGAACCGTTAGATGCGATCTATATATTAAGATGTGCTTGGAGACCAAATTTTACATTTTTTTGAATTTTTTTACTATTTATTAAGCCACTTTGAAAATCGCTGATTTTACATTTTTTGGACCATTGGATCAGTGATTTTCAAAGTGGCTTAATAAATAGTAAAAAAATTCCAAAAAATGTAAAATTTGGTCTCCAAGCACATCTTAATATAGATCGCATCTAACGATTTGGATTTACTATTCAGACTTTAAAAACGGAGAAAAAGGATAGGGTGCATTTGAACCCTCCTCATATATATATATAGAGAAGGGTTCTAATGCCTCATTTTTTTTATACCTCATCATACCTCATATTTTATATCTTTATTTTCTTCATATTCAAAGTCTAAATTGTTGATCCAAACCGTTCAACATGATATCCATACTAAAATATGGTTAGGGATGAAATTTTATATTTTTTGGAATTTTTTTGCTATTTTTTAAGATGGTAGAAAATCACTATTTTTTAACAGTTCAAAAACAGTGATTTTGTACCTATCTTAAAAAATAGCAAAAAATTCTAAAAAATATAAAATTTCATCTCCATGCATATTTTAGTATAAATATTTTGTTGAACGGTTCGGATCGACAATTTGAACTTTGAAAACGAAAATATAAAATATGAGGTATGATGAGGTATGAAAAGAAAATGAGGCATTGGAACACTCCTCGTATATATATATATATATATATATATATATATATATATATATATATGAGATGGGCTACGGTGAGCCATGGAGTAAAATGAGTTGGTGCTCCATGGCACTATATTTTTATTTTGAAAATCCAAACGACCGATCTGAACCGCTCAACATGGTTTCCATATTTGAAATGTGCTTGGAGACCAAATTTTACATTTTTTAGAATTTTTTTACTATTTATTAAGTAATTTTGAAAATCGCTGATCTGATGGTCTAGAAATTTTTACTGTTCACAACAAAACAGCAATTTTCAAAATTGCTTAATAAATAGTAAAAAAATTCTAAAAAATGTAAAATTTGGTTTCCAAGCACATTTTAATATGGAGATCACATCTAACGGTTTGGATCGGTCGTTTGGACTTTCAAAATGAAAATACAACGTGGAGTACAAACACGTTTTACTCCATGGCTCACCGTAACCCATATATATATATATATATATAGCCTCACTTTTAACATTTGTAAGACAAATATAACGTTTTTGTTTTTATTTTTTTGCGAATTGGCAAGCTCCAGTAAAAGCTGAATTCATTGGCAAACTAGTTTATATACTCGATTGCTGTGCCATTAGCAAGTAATTCACGCATTTGTGCATTACACCGTATAAAGCTGTAACTACGCATGATTTCTTAACAGCTCACAAAGTCTATATACTAATTATGAGAAACTATGTACGGAAAGTCTGTTTCTGCGCTTTTTACAGCAATACCAATTAAGTTAATCAAGTATATATCAGACTATCGGTGTATATTTGTATGCGTATACGTTTATTTATTATTATTTTTAAAAGAATGAGTTAAAGTACTATCAAGTCTCAACTGTCTCCGCCTCTCCGGTGTTGTTATTCGATTTTGAACAAGCAAATTTTATCGCGGAGGACCATTCCATATATAACCAATTATATACTAATAAACGTATATGTTTATATATTAGGATGTGATAACAGCACCCAATATTAATCCTTTGTTAAATCCTCTAACTAGATTTTTTTGTAAATAGAATTAAGGTTGCAGACTTTTCACATATACGTTACATGATGAAACATCTCAGCTGTCATCTGATTTAATTTTCTTCTTATTTAAGAACTAGCATTTAGTATAGTTAAAAATACACATGATCTCTCTGTAGAATGTCATGGACTTGAAATCCAAATAGGAAAAATTATTTATTTATTTATTATAATAACAAAGATATTAAATAGTTGGGTGACTTGACCTCCAATTTTACTAAAAAAAAATCTCTTCTTCTTCATTATTATAAGATTATTCATATTTTGTAGTGCAATCTATCCTCATTTAACAAATATATTTTATTATAATTACAGATGTCCATTTTATCAATTTTCTCTCCTCATCCCGAGAGACAATCTTTAGGTACAAAGTTCAATAAACTGTATTGCCTAATGAACTGTATTGGATTCACGGCATGTAAGTTGGATTGGACCCGAATCCGACAAGACAATGCACTATAACAGGCCAGGCCGTAGAAGTAGGCCGTATATATACACAAAGTTATACGTTGCGAATGATGTGATTACAGCTAGGAGTGATTATGAGAGAGATAAAAATAGGCAGAGATGAGGGGTTTCTTTTCATTGTTTGGAGATGAAAAAAGTGTACTAGAGATAGTAACAGTAATAAAGAAGGGTAAGTAAATGAATGCAAGGAAAGGAAAGATTAATATCTAAGAAATTAAACGGTGGAGGCTGCAGCATTTCACGTTCCACAGGATAAAGAGTGAGTGAGTGTGTGTGAGTGGGTAGGAATTATGACCCTGCCAAGAGCGCCTTTTGTGCATCACGAATGCTATATATGACAAAATCACAAGCTAATTTTGCTCACATAATTTTTTTGTGAGCAAATTTTACGAATGGTCCTTGGAGTGTCACAAAATATTAATTGACCCGTGTACTACAAGATTCAGTTGCCTCAGCTCAGTGTTCTCCAAAGGCAAAATAGAAAAAGTAATGATGTAACGAATAATTTTAAATAGTGTTTTTAAACTCCGTTTCTCAATGTTATATAACTAGCTAGTCATGAATTTAACTACATTTGTAAGGGCTTAAAATTTGAAAACAAAGAGCGCATGCACACACACACACACGAGACATGACGCGTCACGTATCTGCACAACACGTCTACTATACCGATGAGCATGTCATGTCGCAGGCTCAAACGCGTGCCGAGCATGAGTTGCTATGTATTTTGTTGTTTAGTTGTATCATACTAGAGTTTTAGTTGAGTTACCATGTATCAGCATAACATGTTAAGTATTTAGACACAAATTGACATGGTCTGAAACATGTGCGCACACACGGATTCACGACACTACTCATGTGGCATGTTTGTGGACATACTGAGACGCATGTGCGAAATAAAAATAAAATAAAATTAGAAAGCTGAATTAGTGTTATGCAATTTTATTTTACGAGAGGGACTAATATTATTATTTTTTTCAAAAAGTTAAAAATTTTAATGGCACATTCCTCTCCTCCTAATGACACGACATGATATAAGATCTAGGATTATGTTTTGTTACATAATTATGGGTGGTCCTATGTGAGTTCAGGGAAGTCAACTACCTTGGGATTTTAAATTTTATAGAAGATTTTGCCTCTCCTAAAAATATTTTTGATCCCTTGAATTTTGAGCATGGAAAATTAGAAATTAGAGTATATATTGAAAATTAGAAGTTAGCATTATTTTTTTCTAGTATTCGATTAGATAATGAATTTAAACATGATTAGTTATTTATACCAGGTTAGCGCGCAGATTCGTTATTATCAAATTCTAAATCCGCCCTATACATAATAGCTGTTGAATTTGATCAAATGATCCATTTTCAGACTTTTTTTGTTAATATTATGGTGCTAACGGACGGATGATAAAAGATTTGTGGCACTATTATAATTGAGTGAGGCTATTTTACTTTGCAATGTGCGGATTGTTTCATACATTTGACTCATATCTCAATCTTCAAAGTTCAAATAGTCGAACTGAACAGCTCATTATTATTATCATCTGAAAATATATTGGAGACCAAATTTTATATTTTTTTAATTTTGTTTACTATTTTTTGAGACAATTAGAAAATCACTTGATCTAAAAATTGACTATCCAAAAGTAGTGATTTTCTACCTACCTCAAAAAATATAAAATTTGGTCCCCAAATATATTTTTTATATGATAATAATGTTGAGCTGTTCGGATCGACTAATTGGACTTTGAAGACGGAGATATGAATCCAATACACAGAACGATCTGCGCATTGCAAAGTACCATAGCCTCACTCTATAATCATTATAATTTATTAAAAAAAAACGCAAGTATATTAGTTCAAATATTTTTGGATTACCAAAAATCTGGAATTGAAGTTGCAATACACTTTTTGTGATTTTAGATGATATATATGTAAAAGCAACATGAATTAATTATGAAATTACTTAATCCGTACTCCAAGCCGTGACAATTTACTAATGTTAAGCTGCTTTAATGATATCTTAATTTATAATCAAGCTTATGTGCGTAATTTTTAATACGGTAAGCAAGATAATACAGTGTTGCTTAGAAGGGAGGTTACGGAAAGATTACACTTTTCTTTTCATTTTTGTATATACGTACTTTTCAAAAAAAAAAAAAAAAAATTGAGAGAGATTTTTGTTTCACAATTGTCTGCTTAATTCTTAGATTTTCCGAACTGAAAGTGATATGTCTGATTAGTCTAATAGGATTAATTATTCTTAACAGGAATTGCGTTTTGAGCTTGTTTGTTTTACAAGCACAAAGTTGTCTTAAGCATATGCTTTGTTTGCATGTCTCAGTAATCAAAGTGCCGTTTACACCTGGTTGACATCTCACAAAATTTGTGTGAAAATGTCTATTATGTAATATGTGAAATATAATGATGAGATAGTATTATGTTAAATTATTATTTTTTAACATTTGATAAATCCACAACTTTTTTTTTGTTTTCTCTTTTTCTCTATCTATTTGAAAAAAAGATTAATTTTTTTATAATAACACATAAAACAATTTATTAAAGTAATTCTCTCGATAATTAAAACCCAATACAATTAGGCTTGACCTCATTTTTGTCTAAAAAAAAATCTAACACAATTGTAATTCTCTCGATAGTTCAAGCTCCTTCCTTATAAAAAACCCCAAATTGTGTTTATTTCTATGTTTACATTTTCTAATTAAGTAGAAATTTATATTTGTTTATTTTCATGTTTAAATTTAATCCCTTGTTATGGCCTATAAAAGGAGATGTCATGCATGTAAGAGGAGATGAACTTTGATCAATATATTTTCTTCTTGAGAGAGTTTTATACTCTCCTTTTGCTATTTAGTATTTATTTGTTTTTATTCCACTAAATCGAGTTCGAGACCCGTTACTAGCGGAGCTGAGATCCGACCGAGATTGCGTCAAGTGGTATCAGAGCAAGTTCTTCTTTTATTGTTCAATATCTCACTAAACAAAACAAAATCTGTACACGCGGAGTAGAATTTGGGACGTGCTTGCATCAATTCTATTCTATATTTTTATTTTAGGATAAACTACCTACTTGATTAAGGGTTTATGATACTGTCACAGCATTTCCATTATCTTATCAAAATTTTAAAATAAAATAACCGATCGATCTAGGGAATTTAGCTTTTTCTTGAAAAGTTTCATTGACCAGTACGTTTCGCACCAGTGCCGAACTTAAATATCACCAATGAATATAACAATAATATGTGATATTAATTAATCTATCGGGAGCAAAAAGCAATCTCAAAATCAGAAAATCCTATCATTGATAATTGGCCCCAATTTCATATACACATAAAACACATCAAAACTAAAGAGATTAGGACCGCTAAAAAAAGCGAAATAAAGCAATTTTAACTAAAGGGAATGGGCAGATGGAGATAGATCGAGACAACTTAACAGATCGGATAATAATCACATAATCGCTTGAGTGCATATAGATCGCATGCACTTTGGTCCCGGATTGCATCCAATTGTGGTCCCTTGAATCCGATGCACAAGAGGTCATCACAATTCAAAAACAAAATTTTAAACCCTCATTCTGTCACGACTTGGGTTGCAATCAGAGATGGATTGGGTCAATTTTGACCCAGTCAGATTGCGTGAGGGAGAAGATGAAGGTGGGGGCAGCTAGGGCACGCACTCGGGCAGCATTCATTTAGTCTCTGAAGCGCTGACGGTGGGGTCAGCGTTTAAGTTAATGACCCACGCTGCTAGATTTTTCTCTTGATTCTTTCTTTTGAGTCTTCTATTGTTAGCTTGGCTATAAATAGGTTTTCATTGTAAACAAAACAATCAAGCAGTTATATGAGAAATTGAGTATTTTACCATTTCGTTTTTTCCTCATTGTTCTTCAATTTTGTATTTAATTTTCTTAAATTCCATCAATTGTGTTGTTCTTTTGTGAACCTTCTTCCCTGAACTTCGTGAGGTCAAGCTCATTACATCTGGTATCAGAGCTGTTCAAAAAAACTATGGGAAGGCACAAAACCAAGAACTCAAAAAGGTCGGCAATGGCGAAGACACACAGTTCCTCCAATCCAGAAGAGTTGCCACGTTGCCACTCGACATTGCAACACTGAGCGATTGTCTCAACAAGTCAGAGACGTCAATTAACCAAAGAATGGAGGTTTGGTAGCATAATTTGGCAAGCACCAATTAGCAAGTGGCATGCTAGCATCTAAAGTTTGACAAGATGAATCAGAAGATGGACGAAATGTTTCGAAACTTCAATCAGCTAATGGGAGGGGCTGGGGGAAGTCACACTACTTCCAAAAATTCTGACAGAGATGGGGCATCTATTCCACATCCTCAAATCTCAATCCTTAAACAGGGTAATAAGCAAGAAGATTCAAGAAGGCATCGAGATCAATGGCAGAACCCCAACTCAATACCAGACCCAAGATTCAATCTTCACAATCTAAGAAATGTTCCAAAGCAAAGAATACAAGTGAACTTTGATGATTATAGAGAAGAGCCAAGAAGAAGGCAAGAACAGTGGTACTTCGACAACCAATTTCAGAATCCAAGATTCAACATTCCTCGTTTCAACTCTCCAACCTTTAATGGAGATGATCCATCAGATTGGATAGAAGAGAGTAACTTCTATTTTTATGTTAATCATACTTCCGAGATGTACATGGTAAGAATGGCCACAATGTATTTTAAGGGTGATGTGAAGGAGTGGTACAAGAGTTATAAAATTGTCAAGCCCGAGCCACCATGGTTGATTCTCATTGAAGAAGTGATGAAGTACTTCTCCAAGGTTAATTCAAACCCAGTGACTGATTTTAGGAAGATCCAACAGCAAGGGGGCGTTGAGGAATCCATCAAGCACTTCTCACGAGTCAAAGCAAAGTTTATGAACCAATTAGGGATTGTTAATAAAGTTTTTTTTTTTATAAAGAGAGGTTTATGAACCAATTAGGGATGATATTCAAAACCAAATTAGATTGTTTCATCATCCATCTCTTGAAGATGTCTTTCAAATTGCAAGGGAGATAGAGGTGTCTCTGGATACTAGTTCGAGAAGAATTAATTCAAACCTCAATTACACTCAAAATCCCATTTATGCAAACAACCAAGAATTCAACAAGAATGGGAGGGATGCCACTAATTCAAACAACAAGCATTATACTCCAAATCAAAATGCATTGATGGAAGAAAGTAGATTAAAGGGTTGTGTTACAAGTGTGGAGAGAAGTTCTATCCAAGCCACAAATGTACAAAGCACGCCATTCATGCAATCCTAGCTGAGGAAGATGGAAAAGAGTATCAAATGGGTTGTGCAGCAATTGAATTCAACTCTAAACATGAAAAAGAAGCAACCATTGCTCTTTGTGGACCTAGAGATGACCTAGATAGCACTGGGAGTGCTTGATGGACAATTTCCCATTCTAGTACTCTTGGACACTGGGAGTTCTCACTCATTCATCCATCCTGAAATTACCAACCATTTGAAGCTACTCATCACAAAATCAAACATCTCAAAGTCATATTAGTAGATGGTAGAAGGATGACAGCTGATTTAGTGTGCAACACTCATAAATTCCAACTCCAATGGCATGATTTGATAGCAAACCTCAGATTGTTAGACATACAAGGGTATGATATGGTGCTAGGAGTTAGTTGGATGAAGAAAGTAAGGCCAGTGACCTTTGATTTTGAAGAAGGAAAATGCAAACTAAAGCACGATGGTAAACCAATCAAGCTAATCTTTGGAGGGCAGTTTGCTGACGCTAACATGTGTGAGGAAATATATGAAGAATTAATGAAGAACGATCTTAGAACTCTAATTTTGGATGTATTTAGCATTTGTAATTCGATAAATGGCAATATTTTAGATCAAGTGATAGGAAAAATCACTACTTATTTTACCCATATTACTTTGGAGTCAACCGTGGATAGAATCTTGTAGACAGCACCAAAATATAATATCACCACCGATTAATTTGCAGTCGTGTGTGAAAGTTGATGAATTTAGTCACAGCACCAAAACTATAGATGTGTACATCTAAACTTTTACAAATGGTAACACTAAGTTACGGCAAATTTGGGAATAATACAGTGCTTTTACGAGAACCAGCATTTGATATAATGGCCAAAGCAATGCTCTCCGTATGGAATATCGCATGTTCAAAATCCAAAAGAAAATACTTTGTGGATATGAAATAGCTGGATGACTTGAACTCCAACCTTTACTAAAAAAAAAAAAACAAATACAGTGCTTTTGCTCATAACTATCTTTTTTTGTTGGTGGAAAGCCCATAGACAATTGCATTGATTCAAAGATTTACAAGATAGCTATTACATATGTTTTCTTTGTTTAAACTAAGAACGCATGAAAACCACCTATACATTGAGCTACTTGTAAAATCATCTAATTTTTTTTATGTGTTGAAAAACATGTATATGAAGTTAGAGAATGTGAATTAGTCTATTCACACCTGATTAGCAAGTAGGTGGGTCTTTCGATTTTCTTCTCTAGGAATATAGACACAGAAATAACTTTTTCGAGTTACAGGCTGCCAGACTTCACCATATCGAACCCTTCCTTAAGGACTAAATGTCTTTTTCTTTTCAAAATTGACAATAATGAGAGGAATGCACAGCCAAGGAGGCACTGGATCAAACCAGATCAGAAATTGAATCAATCGCACAAGGATAATTACTACTCAGCCGAGAAGACATTGAATCAAATCGGACTGGAAACTAAATCAACCGGACCAGGACAATCACGACTCAGATAGGAGGAAGAAGAATGGAAAGAATAAGAAAAAGAAGAAGGAGAAGGAGAAGGAGAAGGAGAAGGAGAAGGAGAAGGAGAAGGAGAAGAAAGAGAAGAGGAAGGAAACAACTCTTTGCATTCTCGTCATTGACAATAACCATAAAAACACGTACCTTATCCACACACGATAGTGACAGTACCGCATGCGGCATAGATAAACGTCGAAACTCGTATTTTACATGATTAATAAGGATAGAAAACCTGAACTCTAAAAATTGTTTATCTATTCTTTTATCTATTTAGCTATAATACATTGATTACATTTGTCACCACAAACTCTTTTATAAAATATCCATAACCTAGACTAGTAAAAATTATTTAAAACTTATACACTATCTATATAGATCGACACCCCAATTATACTACACAGTAGAATCACGCACTTGTGATCTAATCATAGGTAAAAATTAAAGTTTATAAATATTTAAAAGTTAGTAGTCTCATTTTGAGTCATCAGTCACTAGAACCACCACTAAGGTACTAGTACCCTCTCTTGTACTCCTCTATAATGAATAGAGATATAACAGTGCATGAAGCAAGACAACAGGGTGGCTAGGACATGTCTCTGCATTTGGGATTCTTCGGACGAAATATCACAATACCAGGCACTTCTTCATGATTTGCACCAATATTCTGAGGTGCCATTGCCTCAGGACATGCCGGTTTGGAGTTGGACAACCACATGGGCATTTTTGGTAAAATCATATTATCAGGTCATGGAAGATGGGCCGGTGGTTCAAAACAATTTGGCAAGAATTTGGAAACTAAAATGGCCTCTTAGATTGATGATATTTGACTGACTTGTGATAAGAAGCCGTGTTTTGACGGTGGATAATATGTTTGAAAGTGATGGCACCTGGTCAATAGATGTTGCCTATGTAAAGTTGATAAGGAATCAGTTGGACACGTGTTTGGATCATGCAATTTTATCCTGAGCATCAAAACAAGGCTAAGGTAGAGAATTCCATAACTTCAAGGCTGTCGACACTTTGCAAATGGGGACTTTAAGCAAGCCATGATCAACTCAGCATGCAAGCAAACAAGACAAATACAACTGGTACTTACCTTTGTAGTGTAGAAGGAACATTGCAGAAGGATTTTCCTAGAAATCAAACAGTCATGGAGAACATTGGAAGGGAAAGTGATGGCTGAATTAAGAAGTTGGCTTTCACTAGTTTTGTATAATTCTATCTTATTTTCTTTCTTTCTCTTTCTTCCTTTCATTATTTTCCTTTTCTTTACTTTTTCTTTTAAAAAACAATAATGTAATCTGACACCACTAGTGTTTGTTGCAATAGAATCTAAGGGCTGGATCCCCACATTTATACTTAAAAAAAAAACTAATTAAGGGCTCATACAATAATTAGAATTTTTTTTTTTTGCAAATGTAAAAAAAATCATGCATTACAAATATAAAATAACAACAAATAAAATTTGAATGGAACAATCGGACAAAAGAAATACCACACACAGCTCTACTCAACATTTTGATCTAAAATATATTATTTTAATTAACAAACAATATATCTACTTTGTAAAACTTATGTAGGTAAAGATTTCGTACAGCACCAAAAAATTTGGAGACATCTCATATGGTGCAGCTCTACTCAACAAAGATTTCAACTATAACCATAAAAAAAAAAAATGATTTCAACTATAGTACATCCATGTACTATAATAGAAATGGAAACAATATATTGAAAAATTGTATCCATGTAACAATTTGTTACAATTGACAAAATATTTATCAAAATAGAAAGGTAAAATTTTGAGGTTACATATTCGAAATTCTGATAAAAAAATATTTTTGTGAATATTAAATAGTTAGAATCTTGACCTCCAACTATATTTCAAAGAAAAAATAAAGTTAAAATTTTAAAGCAAGTTTGAAATCTTGAAGTCAATGATTAAATATAAGTAAAATTGAACGGTTACTTTTTCATATATTCATGACGGTTACTTTTTCCTATCATTCCATGAATATAGGGGTGTCACTGACACCCATTTAGCCGTTTACCCTACTTATATCGTATTCGACAAGACGGGTATGGGTAATATTTTTTTTTGTTAACTTATTGGATATGAGTATGGGTAAGAATTTTTTTTGTTAGATATACGGGTATGAATACAAGTAAATGTTATTTCGTACCCGTTGGGTAACAAGTAATTATATAAAATAAATTATATCATAAAAATAATATTATGCTAAACATTTTACTTTTTTATTTGAATGTTTTATTATTTAGTTAAGAAATTGAATTCGTCTGAAGAGATATTTGTGATTTTGATTTTTTTTGCGTGATAAAAACTATTACTTAGAATTAATTACATATTTATATTTTAATTTTATATTAATAATTGTGATTGCATGTGTATGACATGATAAATTTTGATGGTTTATTTGTAAAAATAATAAAACTATTATATTTGTATTATTCGTTATTTGTCCACTACCGTTTCGTTACCCATTAATCTTAACAGGTATGGATAGAGTAGGGTAAAGTAAATTCTTAACGGGTATGGATAGGGTATGGATAAAGTCAATTCTTAATGGGTATGAGTATAAAAATGGTTTCATCCTACCCGTATCGTACTCATTGACACCCCTACATGAATAGCTAGCGGTTTTAAAAATTGCATCAAATTTAATTCGTATTATCTTCAACCAATTGTTATGATTACCCAACAAAACCTGTCAATATAATCCATCCTAACAAGTACTTCGATTTTTACATAGGCGGATGGTATTGGGGAAAATAACATCATATTTTATTATGAGAAGGGTTCAAATACCTTCATTTTTTGTGTCTCCACTGTACTTTCATTTTTTAAAACTCTAATAATTCAAAATTTAAAAGTCAAAATAAAACTGTTGGATATGATCTATATCATTTTATCTATGAACGTGTAAAAAATTATAACATTTCAATTTTATTTGAGTAGTCATCAAGAGCTTGTAAAAATCGTACTAATGTGGATAATTTCTAGACATTGATTTTTGAACTTATTGATTCACATAAAAATAAAATTGAAATGTGATAATTTTTTATGAGCACATAGAGAAAATGATATAGATCACATCTAACGGTTTTATTTTAACTTTTAAATTTTAAATTTTGAGTTATTAAAGTTTTTAAAAATAAATGCATGGCAGAGGCACCAAAAATAGAGGCATTTGAACCATCCTCTTTTATTATACATAGATCGATGTGCCATTTATCGCAAGCGGTTTAAATGCAAACAATTATGGGTTCGAGGTGCAGCAAGAAGATGTACAGTCCTGATTAATCAAAGGCCACCCCATAAGAAGGTACACCTGATTCAGTGGTCCTGATATTATTTGGATATCTGTGCGCAAATTTGCGACATGGTTGCGAAACTCTTGCTGACATGAGAAGAAAACAAAAAAAAGTTTGCAACCATTAGCACTTTCGAGGATGCATGCATCTCTAATTTTTATTTAAAGAATTATTTGCTTCCCCGGAGCATATTTTTTCCTTTCCAGATAATTTGGGGCGATTATTGTATCACGGATTTACATGACAAAGAGATCGATCGATAGTTTACCATGCCAGTTGAGTTTCTCTGCCGTGTAGAAAAATTCCACGCAAATTTAAAACTATTCGACCGTTTTCTTGCATATTTAACCTTTAAAAAATTTCTTGAAAATCGACCGATTTTATCAGGACATATGACTAATATGACTAACGAATTGAGGATTATTCTAAATTAATTAATTCAGTCTGTGAGTTGTCTATGAATTGACAAAATATTTTTCATAAATAAGCAACAACTCGATTATTCACAAACTCATAATCTAATTCAATGTAGTTGTGTCACTGTATTTTGCACATCATTTCACATGCATAACAAAAAACATTGATGTTCCTAAATTGAGAAAAATGGTAGATAAAAATTGAAGTTTTATTGAGCTTTTGTTGTTCATAAATATTTTCTTATCCTTAGATTAGGCCTCTAGAAATTAGGTTATATGATATTATAGCATGCGAAATTTACAGATGTATCAAAATGCATAAAGAACCTAATTCGATTATTTCATGAGTTTTTGGTAAAAAAAATGTTTATCCTACTTATTTATATTAAGGTTAGGCCTCTAAAATTAAAATTACACAATATTATTGCATTTGAAGGATTAATTTGATAATTGTACAAACTTCTAAATCCCATTGTTAACGTACTTGTTGACATGAGATGTGTCATGTGTCGTATCAGACGTGCGTTTATGTATTATGTGTTGTGTTTTGTTTTTTGACACTGAACATGTCGCGTTTTCATGCTCGAGTCAAACAAATTTTCTAACCCAACACATTCAAAGAATATCATATATTAACCTGTCATAATCTTAAAATATGATATGTCATGGCATGACATACAAATTATTAAATTTCTAACTATATACAAGAAAACACATAACACAATAGCACACCACAATTTGACGAGTATAAATTTTTTACTTCAAATAAATGAGTGTGAGCCGCCACACTCTATACAATTGACTACCCGCCTCATGAGAACGTTATCTCAGAAACCTCAGAGTCAGACAAGAGATGTCCCAAGCTGCACACTTTGGTGCAGTAGCTTTACAAACAAATCTCTTTTTTTCTTTTTTCTTTTTTCTTTTTTCAGGTTTCGGCCCATATTTTGAATCCGTATTCCTTTTGCCGAATCAACTTCCTGGCCCACTGTCAGATTTTATTTTTATTTTTTATGTTCCGACTCAAATCTCTATTCATAATAAGGAAATAAATATCCTTCTTCAAAACTACTTGCATTTGATTTGACGCAATGCATTTCGTAATCCCTTTATTGTAGATTGGATCTAGAGTGGAAAAAACGTGCCATATCGTGACTAATACGTCGTGACTTTGATATCTCATGTCGTGTCGTGATTAAGTGAACAATGACCCGTGCCGTGTTGTGCTGTGGCCAAAATGTCAAGGGCGTGACTCGTGTGCCGTGTCCAAACGTAACTGGTCGTGTTTCTCACGTTTAACTATTTTTTCATAATTTAAGTTAGTTTATTCAATATTCACTATTTGATTAAGCCCTAACGGTTCTAATTACACATGACTCGTGTGATTATGTGCCATGCCGAGCTGTGACCAGATCTTTCACGTGTTGTGCTATACCGTGACCAAAATGTCAAGAGGTGGTCACGACATGAAACAGTAACACATATCGTGCCGTAACCGTGCCGTTCCGTGACGAAGAGAGTCGTGCCATTTTTCCCACTCTAATTGGATCGATCACCCATATAAATGTGGCGGGGGTGTGTCCGAGGGGTATGAGATCCAAATTGATTTGATGTTTGATGTCTATTTAGAACTGTCTAATTTGTTTTATAATATGTATATATTTGATTCAGACATATATTAAAGAGTCATGCTTGAATGTTAAAGCGGCTTACACAAATTATAGACCGATCAAACTATTTTAAGTATATATCAGACTAATTTGGATTTGATACCTATCGGACACCGTCCTCTCATTTTATAATGGAAAAGTATCCGCTGCTTTTCTCAAAGAAAAAGCAGGAGCTTGTTATCTATTTTACTTTCTATCTCTCACTTCAAAGAGAAAGAGAGAAAAAAAAAAGGAAAGAGAGACAGAATAACAGAGATTTGAAGAGGAGCGGATTTCATTTCTTTTATAATTTGTCTTTCTTACACAAAAACTAAAGCAAAATATCATTTTTTTTCAAATTGTTTTATAAATTAACCTTCTAGGTCCCTCATCTACTCTCTCCTCATTTCTCTTTTGTTAACTCTAAAGTTTCCTTCTCAAGAATTAAGCCGATTTTGTTTACAAATTATTTTATTCTTCAATGTGTATTTATTTAATATTTTTATCAAATAATTTATTAAATATTTTTTTTCGTTCTGAAAATTTAATGGGTACATGATAGCACATTAATGATAGTTAAAAGATAGCAAATATATGATACATATAAAAGTATTAAAAAATCCATAAAAAATAAACTATCATGGCACTTATTTGGACATATATAGAATCCCCGGTTTATCCCTAAAAAATACCAAAAAATATAAAACAAAAAATAGAGGCTCAAAATGTCATTGAAGTCATCAATTTTCTGTCTTCTTTTATTAAACTGGTATTGTATGAATCTGCATCGACAAAACCCTCTATTATTGAAAGAGATGTTCAAAATCAGAGTTCTTTATTAAACTGATATTGTATGAATCTGCATCGACTTAAAATTTTCTCCCGCTCCGGATCCCAAAATCTTCAGGATCAACTCTAATTATATACGTTGTCCAGTATAATGTATAAAATCTGGAAAACAGGTGCAGGAACGGGTAGTTGCTGGTATAACAGTAGATAATGTATTAGGAAAAGAAGTAGTCCTTTATTACAAGTTTTTTACAAGTGAAGGACTGAAATGTAATGTAATGTGACATTTACCGACGGGCTTCTGAATGGCAAAAAAAAGAAAGAAAGTATAATGTATATACTGTATTGGGGCCTTGGGGGGATAGTGCAATGTAATTATGTAGGTTGGTTTGATAGCGCATTGAGATGCGTGATCAGCGAGTCATCCAAATCAACCCCCTATTTAATTGGCTGCTCCTGCACTCTCTGCTCGCCACAATTAAATCCCCACCACATGCTTTTCTATCCTAATTCCTCTCTTTCTCTCTCTGTTTGTCTCTCTCTCTACACAGAGAAAAGCACTTGTTTATTAATTGCATTTATTGTGGCAAAGCCAACAATGCCTTGTGATTTATTGAATGGGTCAGCAGAACTTGGCTTTTGCAAAGGGGACAGATTATATGGGTAGAGAGAGAAACAAGCATACACATTAATAATAGTAATAATAATTGTTATTTTAATTTTAGTTGAGTGGATTATTGAGAGACGTTATCTGAATTGTTGCATAATGTTAATAATACAAGTAAAAGTAGAGGAGAGTAAACTTTTATTGTCTTTCATGCTCATTGATTACGCCTCACATTTTTTATCTTTATTTTCAAAATTCAGTCAATCAATTTGAATTGTTTAACATAATCTCCATGTTAAAAGGGTAAGGCTAAGGTGCTATGGGTTGCATAGCGACCTACGGTGCTATGGGTTGCATAGCGACCTACGGTGCTACGGCTCAATATTTAAGTTTTCAAAATTCAAACAGTCGATCCGAACCGTTCATCTTGTTCTCCATATTAATATGTGTTTGGAGACCAAATTTTACATTTTTTGGAAATTTTTTACTATTTTTTTAGATAGGTAGAAAATCAGTTGATCTAAAATATTCTGCACCATTCAGATATTTGATATTCTACCTATCTAAAAAAATAGTAAACAGTTTTCAAAAAATGTAAAATTTGGTCTCCATACAAATATTAATATGGAGAACAAGATAAATGGTTCGGATCGACCGTTTAGATTTTGAAAACTCAAATATTGAACCGTAGCACCGTAGGTCGCTATGCAACCCATATCACCTTAGCCTTACCTATGTTAAAATGTACTTGGAGATCAAAAAAAAAAATTTATTTTGTACCATTTTTTAGACAGGTACAAAAATATTATTTTTGAATCATCCAAAAATAATAATTTTGTACCTATTTAATATATAAATAAAATTTGAAAAATAATATAAATTTGATCTTCAAGTATATTTTAATATAAATATTAAGTTGAACGTTTCAGGTCGATCGATTATTTAGACTTTAAAACTGAAAAAAAAATAATGTAAAGCACCATGAAAATATGTAAGACACATCATCGAGGCATATACAAACTCTCGTAAAAATAGTAATGATAAAAATAAGAATAGCAACAAAACAAATAAAAACACAACAGCAGTAGAAAAAAAATGGTAATATTGTTTAGCATGGTCGCCATCATATCTATGCCAATAAGTGAATCTAACAATTTTGATTATACGTTTTTAAATTATGCTAAAACGGATGTTTTAAAATACAAAAACAAAATATAGATACGTTGTTGGCCTCTGAACTTGTTATTTGTCAAATTCCACGCGATTATAAGTTTAATTTCATACCATCAAAGCCCTTGTACAATATTCTTAAGTAATATGGCGCTGGAAAATGCTTGGAGAGCCCAGTAAAATCGCCTAACATAAGCTGCGGAGATTTTTATTAATATCCAAAAAAAAAGATTTTTACAAATCTACCTCCAATTTCATTTTATTTTAAAATGTCCCAACCGCCAGGACCATGGGAGGTCCATGTTGAGAGCTGACTGCTCTCTCTCCGGAAGGTGTACTATGGAGACCTGACCGCCCCATATAGGGGCGGTTCACTAGGGATGCCTATAAATTCGGTTTTTTCTCTCTTCTGCCCACTCCAAATTCATTCTAAACTCACTTCAAAGGCTGAGAGAAGGAGAAAGAGAAAGAAGGAGATTTTTCAGACGATTTCGGATGATTTTCTGGACGACTACAGGTATTTTTCATTTTTATTTTTTAATTTCCTTTTTAATTATTTTCTAATTAGTCATTGATTACTATACAATTAGTCTTTAATTACTGTCATAATTAGCTTTAAAATTGCTATTTAGAATCAATCGATTATCCTATAATCCTTATTTAATTACTTTTTAAATGTAGTTTGTTAAGGGAAAAATGTTAATTGCACTGTATGTAGGTGGCAAGCTAATTTGGGGTGCAGAGGGCGTACAATACACGAAAGATGCCGCATTTGGCTTCCAGGTTAATGAAAGTACCACATTTCTGGAACTTAAGCAACTACTATTCGAAAAGACTGGTATAAATCCCAACCGGTATGACATAGAATTTGAGTCTAGGGGGGTAAACCTTACTTTGTGAGGTATCCTATAGCAGATGAGGGGTTGTGGAGATGTGTGTACCATCAATTTGAGTCTAGGGGGTCCCGATAATTGGCTTATATTCTAAGAGGGTTCCCCCGACTGGGATTGGACCTTCTAAGGTTCCCCCGGCTGGACCTTCAGGTTATGACAACCACAGGTACTACAACTCGGGTTATGAAAACCATGGGTACCATGACTCCAGTTATGACAACCAGGGGTACCACAACTTCGATTATGAAAACCAGGGGTACCACAACTCTGGTTATGACAACTCGGGGTACCACAACACCGGTTATGATAACAGGGTACCACAACTCTCCTGAGTTTACTGAAGAGTTACCACCACCACCACCTAGACATGCACCAATAATCCCTAGATTTCCATCTATACCAGAGTCAGGACCGGTACATTTACCCGTTAATCAAAATGATACTGAGATTGATGTTGATGGGATTGATGCCATACCATAAAAGGAAATGGAAACGGGGGATGAATACCAAGGGGTTTGGGAATCTGATGACTTATCAGATGGTGATGCAGATGTACCAGGTTTACCCAAGGAAGACAAATTTTTGATTAGAGGTCGGGGGAATAGGCATCCGGTTACCACATTCAACGACAGCTTTTGAAGAGGCATACATTAGTTACTTTGGTACTCGTGTTGTATACAATCAGGAACTTGCCCCAGGGCAACTTTATACCAACATAGTGAAGAAAATCAATGAGACTCATGTTTACAGCAACTGGGAAAGTAAAATATATAAAAGGAACTGAACAAGATTGGTTGTGATATGTAAAACTGCCCCGCATTGCGAATTCTGCCTTTATACAACCCCTGCGGGTGGGGGGAAGCATGGATGATTAAGAAGTGTGAACCACCTCATACATGCAAGTCTGCGTCCACAAGGACAGACCATTGACGGCTACCGACATCACTAATTACCGATGTAATTGAGCATGACATTAAGGAAGACCCAACGATGAGCATCAAGGAGGTGGCTAGGGCCGTCAGAAAAAAAAATACCAGCATGTAATCCCAAAATACAATAGGCTGTGGAGAGGTCATGAACATGCGGTTTGCAGAATATTCGATAGTTGAAAGGATTCGTACAACTTTCTGGCACCATTGGTCCAGACCATGGCAAGTACAAATCCTGGCACTGTATATGAGCTATGGCATGTCCCCATTTATGATCAAAAGAGAGTACTAGTGGATGGAGTTCAACAATTCAAGGGCATAACATGGGCTTTTGGTCTTTGTATTATTCAAGTTGTGCCATTCATCAGACCAATTATCAGTATTCATGCATGCTTCATGTCTGGCCGTTACGAGAGGAGGCTACTGATAGCATGTGCATATGATGCTGAGAACCAGTTGTTGCCTTTGGCCTTTGTAATTATTGAGAAAGAGGATGGTGATAATTATGGATTCTTCATGCAGTTTTAAGAAGACGAGTGGTTGGGGTGGGTAGGTTTTTCACTATGATATTAGACCAGCACAAAGGAATCAAATATGTTTTTGATCGTGAAGAATATGGTTGGTCAACACATACTGGCGAGTGTGTGCACAGGTTGTGTGTGCAACACATTTCAGAGAACCTTAGCAAGGCAACTTGAAACGATACATAGGTTTTAGAAACATTTAGACGGAATTGCAAAAAGAAGAAGCCGAGAAAGGTGGAAGAGATAACTAGAGATTTTGCCAAAGGTATGTATATTTCATTTGTGGACGATTTTTTTGTACAATTATTTACTTATATTATTTTATTTCCTTTCTCTGTAGTACATGCCAAAAGCAAATCTTTACTTAATGAAGGTGGGCAAAAATAATTCCATAGGTGTCCAAGAGCCACCAGCATATGAGAAAATATATCAAGTACGTGATGGAGGTTGGCGTTGGAGAATTATGACCACCAACGGGTCTGAGTCGTTGAATGCAGTCTTCAAGCAGAGTCGGACATTGCCTATGGCTGCAATTGTAGAGGACACCTTCTACAAGTTAAATGCATAATTTCAAGAACGACGTGCTAATGCCGTAGAATTAATAAGGAGGAATCAAATATTTTCAACAAGGGTGGAGGAGAAACTAACAAAACACATGGATAAAGGGGCAACTATGACCGTGATCGCAATGGGTAATGATGGTACAAAATTCGAAGTGCAAAATCCAAATGAGTACGTTCCTACTAGCTGTAGACCAGATGTCACTATAGAGTTTATGAAAAGGGCTTTCAAGTATAATGTTATATTTGTTGCACTTAGGGGCACCGCTAATTAGCTCAAAAACTGAAATTAAATTGCAATTGAAAGTAAATAGATATGAGTTTAGAGAAATTGACACGCGGGATGATAACGGAGTTCGGCAAAACAAAGGCCTACGTCTCCGAGGCGTCGCAACCTCTTTCTAGGTGCGCCTTTCTATTACCCAATATGAAAGGATTACAATTGTGAACCGTGAGCCCTTACAAAACGGGAAGTCACGGCCAACGAGAGATGAGCGCCGGCGAGCCCTTACAACCAAGGGAAGTCACACAAGCTACTCAAGAACAAGAGAAACACTCAATAGATCACTCTAACCTAATCTAATTAGAGATTAGTGAAGTGGGTTTGAGATTGATTGAGAGATATTGAAGTTTTAAGCTCAATCAACAATGGTGGAACCAGGCTCTCAGAAAATCACCTCTTTTGAAGTTTAGGGACGGCTAGGTTAAGTGGGGAAGAGACCCCACTGCTCTATTTATAGAGACAGCTCAAAAATGAGCAAATTGAGCTAAAACGTTACAACGTTTTATATTATAATGCGATTTTAGGTTTTCAATTTCCTGACAGCTCAGCTAATCGTTTAAAAACGTTACAACGTTTTGCACTGTAAAATCTTGATCAAAAATAGAAATTTTTGAAGCTCAGTTTTAATTAAAACGTTACAACGTTTTAAATTTGAATTTAGCATTGATACAGACAATCCTAAAACGTTATAACGTTTTATAAAAACGTTACAACGTTTAAGTTGTTCTGTACACCTGTGCTTTAGTTGTTTTGACACTCCTAAAACGTTACAACGTTTTAAGTTGTTTCTGAGTTTAATCAAGATTTTACTTCAGTGTTTTTGACAGAATTAAAACGTTACAACGTTTTATAAACGTTACAACGTTTTATAAACGTTACAACGTTTTATAAACGTTACAACGTTTTATAAACGTTACAACGTTTTATAAACGTTACAACGTTTTATAAACGTTACAACGTTTTATAAACGTTACAACGTTTTATAAACGTTACAACGTTTTATAAACGTTACAACGTTTTATAAACGTTACAACGTTTTATAAACGTTACAACGTTTTATAAACGTTACAACGTTTTATAAACGTTACAACGTTTTATAAACGTTACAACGTTTTATAAACGTTACAACGTTTTATAAACGTTACTAACGTTTTACCTCTGTAAAAATAGCCTCAAACTTACTTTACCAAGCTTCTGATTTTACAATTTGTATTCTTGATAAAAGTCTTCGTGATTTCTTCAGTCCAAGCATATTACATTGCAATTTCAACTCTTCTTGAACCTACATAATCTTAAAACAGAAGAAATCGTAAAATTCAATAATTGTATGTTTTTGCAAATTAGTCAAATAGACGTAAAAGATTATTGTACGAACAACAATATTCGGAGTTGGCACGGAGGTAACTTGTACATGCGAAGGAATCCAACTAGCTCACCTACCCTGTAATCACGTGATGGTGGTGTGTAGAGTGAGAAACTTCTGCGAGGATGACTATGTCGCTGCCATGTATCGTACCGAGTACCTTGTGAGCACTTGGGGTGGATCTTTTCATTCTTATTCCAACCAGCGTGAGTGGCCTGCATATGTTGGGAATAGAATACTCCCTGCAAGCACATGGATAAGAAAGGGGAGGAGGAGACACATACGTGCTGTAATGACCATGAACGAGATGGCTGGTAGGCGACCATCGGGAAATCAAGCTCGCTGTTCAACTTCTGACAGGCGCATGGCAGGTATGTACCATTATACAAAATTAATTTATGATTTTATTATATTAATAACTGAATAGTGTTGTTATGTTCAGATGCCATAAACGAATACAATGATAGAGAAAATACTAGAGTTGTTGCTGAAGCAATTGGTACAAGACAACCCGCTCGTGCGAGCCAAGCATCGACTTTGGGTGCAATTGTAACTAGGGTTTCAAATGACAGTGATGGATTTGACTTGTATTGATTCTAAATAGCAATTTAAAAGCTAATTATGACAGTAATTAAAGACTAATTGTACAGTAATTAAAGACTAATTGTACAGTAATCAATTACTAATTAAAAAGAAATTTAAAAAAAAAAATACCTGTAGTCCCCCAGATAATCGTCCAAAATCGCTCGAAAAATCGCATTCTTTCTCTTTCTCCTTCTCTCTGCCTTTGAAATGGGTTTAGAATGAATTTGGAGTGGATATGAGAGAGAAAAAAATGAATTTATAGGCATCCATAGTGAACCGCTACTAGAGGGGGCGGTCAGCTCTCAATATGGACTGCCCATAATCCTGACGGTTGGGGCATTTAAAAAAAAAAAATGAACTCGGGGTAGATTTGTAAAAAAAAAAAAATTAGAGTATTAATAAAAATCTCCGCATAAGCTGGCACATTGAATTAATTTATACATTTTTTTATCATTTAGTTAACAACACTTAACCTATTACAATAATAAATCTAGAGTTTTTAATCGAATTATCAATGTTACACAAATAAATTCACACATAATTGTGTTCTGATCAATATTTTCATTAGGGATGGATTTACAATTATATTTCATCTAGCTTACAGATCGCCAATCTTTAGGCAATTTCGTTCTCATTATTATTCCTACCATCATATTAAAAGAAAATGAATTATCAATCACTAGAAAAAATAAATCGTTCAACAATCTGTAGCTCATAGATCACATAGAAATGACAAAGGTAACCAATGTGTATTAAATAGTTAATACACATTAGTTACCTCAGCATACAAACCCGTGTACAAATTCATGAGCACCGACCAACAAAATTGATTAGACATTCATGTATTCATCAGATTATTCCAAACCGTATCGACCATGAATAAATTCAAAGTGACTGGATCATGATGATGGATAAGATAACAACAAGGTACAAAAAGAGCTTTGAATTGGTTAATTTTAGAATAAAGATGCAAGATAATGAAGAATAAAGTGATGTGGATGTAAAAGTTGAATAGAGGACAAAATAGTATATTTTCATAACGAGTTTAGTATCTAAACTGATGACATGGTAGAGGTATAGTTACTGCAGAGAAAAGATAAGTATACTTCGTTTTTATCATTATATTTTACATATAGGGTAAGACTAAGGTGCTATGGGTTGCATAGAGACCAACGGTACTATGGCTCAATATTTGAGTTTTTAAAATCTAAACGGTCGATCTGAACCGTTAATCTTGTTCTCCATATTAATATGTGTTTGAATACCAAATTTTTTATTTTTTGAAAATTTTTTACTATTTTTTTAGATAGGTAGAAAATCAGTTGATCTAAAAAATTCTGCACCATTCAGATATTTGATTTTCTACCTATCTAAAAGATTAGTAAGAAATTTTCAAAAAATGTAAAATTTGGTCTCCAAACACATATTAATATGGACAACAAGATGAACGGTTCGGATCGACTGTTTGGATTTTAAAAACTTAAATATTGAACCGTAGCACCGTAGGTCTCTATACAACCCATAGCACCTTAGCCTTACCCTTTTACATATGGACCCACATAACCTATGTATTTGCAAGTATTCATTCCAAAAACTAGTTGTGCGGACAGTGCACTTAAATTTAGCAATTAGCTGATTTATGATTGATTAAAGTTGCTCTATATATTGGATACACATGTACAAAATGAACAACGCCAAAGAAAATTATATAATTTTTTAAGTGTATTGCTCGGAGTTATACTCAAAATTGTTCATCAATTTGATCTCTAAATTTAAAATGCCCATATTAGCCTTTGAATTTATCAACTTGTACCAAAGTAGAATCATTATTAGAAAGAAAGTGGTTGCAAATCCTTGTCAACGAGATGTGGATAACAAATTGCATGTATTCATGTTTTTCAGTAGATATTAATGGCATTTTTCAGAGAAAGAATTTAATGGCATTGATGATGATATAATAATCTACGAATCTGTATCTCCGGCATCAGATTACAATATACACGAATCTCATAACAAACTCCTTATATTTACAATAGACACCAAATTTCTTTTAACCCGACTTAGATTAAATCCAAACCATTCGTTCCTAATTGTACCTTTAGGTACCTGAGGCGATATAGATTCATAATATACACCATTGATTTGATGTGTGGATGATGGTTTCATATATTGCACACATCTGTAGACTGTCATGTTACTTTTATGGAAGCGCCTCGGTCAGATATTGTTGGCATTTAATTGTGAAATTTTATTTATCCTTTCTATTTTTCTACATAGTAACTGCATCTATATTTTTAAAATAATGTTTGTAAACTGAATACATGTTTTCCGATGTGTTAAGTAGCTAGCTAACCACATGTACTTGAAGTTTTAGAAACAGGTGTTTAGAGTTGTGTTCATTTACTATATGAATGTATATATTCAAACTATACTTTGGAATATATATATGTATATAATTGTGCCACGCATGCGCAACAGCACATCATTTAAAAGGATTCTCATTAACTTCAGTGTCCACGTTATTAACTTAATTGGTTTTGTTGATTGCATAATAACTTGAATTTTTCAACTGCTACTATAACTAATTTAGCAAAATGATCAAATTTGGTACCAATTCATAAGGACCAAGATAGCACAGTTGGCCAAAACTACAATTTAGTGCTACTCTCGGAGACGATATGTGTAATTTTCTATGTTGTAGATGCATTGCAACTGCCAATTAAATAATCTAAAAAATAATATATAAAAGTTTAAATACAAAAGTCTACAAGGGAGCACATCAAAATTTCCATTTGTTTCAACTATTAGACAGTTGGAGGTTTTTCTAAAGCACATTTATATGTCGTTAGGAAAGTCTTCAGTAAAAATATTAATCGACAAATGTATATATATCAATATTTTTAAGGGGGTGTTTGGTGCTTTCCATTTATTTTGGAAATATATTACCTAAAAAAAAAAATCAACCATCAATTAATAAACTTTAATATGGTGGATGTATAAAAAAAAACTAAAAGATACAATATGTATTCTTAATATTGGATGACCTTTTTTGTAAAAAATAAAAATAATTTCATCTTCTATTAAAAAATGCTATATATATTTCTCTGTTTTTTTATTATTCCTTCTCTAAATAATTGTCTCCTTCCTACCAAATTTGCTACCTTACACCATATTTTTTTTAAATAGAGGGACAATCATATTTACAATGTTTTTCACTCTATTTCAAAAAAATAAAAAAAAATATGATGGTACTAAACGGAGCCTAGGCAAAATTGTAACCCAATTTTTATTTTCTTACTATAAGATATATATTCTAAGTTCAAATTGAGAGCGAACATTCTAATGATCCAGGAGACAATTCGGATGTAGAAAAGCTAAAAGACTAAAAGAGTATATTGCATTGCACCTTAAAAGGTAATTCCCTAAGCACTTTGCATAGGCTACACTTTATTCATCGCAGCAAAGAGATTAAGACCTTTGCAATAATTTCAAGGACTTTAATTTCTTTAAGGAATAAGATGGATTTGAAGTTTTGACCCAAATGGAATTTAACTTAAAGTTGAGTAACACTTGGACTTCACTACTACCTCATGTAGTTTTAGTCAATTGGGTCCAATTTTATTTAGTAATTGATCAAGACATGCATATGCTTCTGGCTATTTTAAATTATTTTAAAGCCATAGAAAATCAACTATGTTGAATAAGGTTTGATGTGTTTTTTTATTAGAAAGATCCAATTTTAAATTATCTTGGTTGAATTTTTTTTTTTACCAAATTGAATATAAAAGCCTCACAAAATTCCATACCAGATTATGTTGTGAACTCTTGACATGCTTATCTTATCTTTTCTTTTATTAACAAATTGTAGAATGCTTAATGAGATTTTGCCTCAAATATTACACAAAATTATTTTAAAGCAGTGTAATTTGGTAGTACCGAAGTAAGTAATTGAATTAGTGTTAAATAAAAAGACTAAAAGTTTTATTTAAAAGTTAAGTAATATCGGCTTTAACTTCACCTCAAAAATATCTTAATGAGCTTCCATTTGTTATATTTAAAGCATATTCAAACACTTAAATCACTGTTACTCCACTAGTTAAAAAACACACTAGACTTGTATCAATATAATCTCTCTCCTTTTTTTTTCCTATGATCGCTTCACAATCGGGCTTATGTAATAAAAAATAATGTTTTGTAAAGTAAGATCTCATAGATTGGACAGGTATGTAAAAGTTGCTTGAGCAATTAGTTCAGTTCTTTTAGTAAGTTAATTAATAGAAATTGTTTGTTATCTTGTTGGTGCTTTCTTTACAAGATACTACCTCTTTCGTCGGATTATACAAGAATATATCTTATAGCATCAAGAAAGAAAATGTTCATTAAAGAATTCAACCTTGAAAAGGACGAGGAATTTCTTTATACAAAGGAAAAAAAAAATGTTTTTTTTTTTTTTTGGTCTTCCAAAAATATATACTTACAAAAAAATAAATACGGTACAAGAAGGGTGCTGATATTAGCGCAATAATTTTTTATTTTAACACAACAACTTCAAATTTTTTTTATGGACAGTTTTATTCTCTGTACACAGTTTTTTCAACTGCTATTTTTTTTTCTCCGGAAGTAATGCAATTTTATGTTTAAGGACCATTTTGTTAGTTACTATATACATTATTCTTTATAATTAGTTACTATATATATATATATATTGTTCGTTATTAGATCTTTATTTAATTTGAAAAAAAAAAAAGGAAAATGAACCCATGCATCTCTAGTTGTACATCAATGATTTTAAATTTTATAAATATTTATTAGGATCCTTTGTTGTTTGGATATATATAGTTGGTATTAAGTTTATAATATTATCATTTTGTTAACAAATTTAACATAAATAATTTATTCTTACTATGTTACTAGAGCATATACAAATTCAAAATATATAACATCATTTGAAAAAAAAAACAATAAAAGCATATAAGTATTATGCTGGACAAATCTTATATTTTTATTGCAGTTTATTGTTCAAGAGTTTTTATTTTGAATTTGTATATGTTTTAATAACATAGTAAGAATAAAATCATAATTTATGTTCTTTCCTCTAGCTAATTATACTTTTCAAATTTGAAAAAAAAATGAAATATCCTAGTAAGTTCTTAAAGATTTCACTAGATGTTTTAGTAATGAAAATGAAATAAATAATCATTAATCATTAATATAAAGAAAGTGTATTCTAAACAGATATGACATATGGAGAGAAGTTAAGTAAGGATAAATTTGTCTATATAAGTAAAATGTTTGAAATTATTGTGTTAATATAAAAATCAGAGTTCTAAATCACTAGCTATGATTATGATATTATTATTTCGGACCTTATAATTCTATCAGTCTTTTTTTTTATCAGTGTTCTACATAGCTACAATTGCACAATAATTACGTTATAGTTTTTTCAAACATTGCTACAATAATCGCTATTTAAAACCTTGATAAAAATTAATTGTGTTAATATCATCATCCATATTAAAAACCTAAAATAAGCTAACCTTCCTCCGGGCACAGCGGATACTTATTTAAAGTTCGCAGACACGTAGCATTTCCTAATTTTATAGTGGATTTCATCTTCATTTTTTGTAAGTTCGAAAAATAACACACGTGTATCAACTATTCAACTAGGTGCCTATCCTAATTTAGAATATCCCGAGAGCTTAAGCTTAAGGGTTAACCCTGTTTTCTTTCGTAATTAAGCTAATTTGCTAAAACGTTAGGTAACAAATTAAAATACCTTGCAATTTAATTTTCATTACACAAAAAGATATCCAACTATGTATCTTAAGTTTTGAATATATCTTGTCTTCAAAAATATCCCATGATTAAAATTTATAGCTTAGGGAATTACTAATGTTGTCTTTTTTATTAAAAAAAATTTTTGGTCAGTTTATTTTATATAGGTGAAAATAATTTGTATTACATATTTAAACCTAGAAATTAACGATTGTACGTAATATATTTATTGTCGAAAATAACTCTTATGATATGTGGTAGTTACTACCTGAATTTCCTTAAAAAAAAAAAAAAAAAACCTCTGTGCCGTGGAAATTTTACGGTTATAATTCTAGACATATGCTAGGAGTGTATATAAATAATTAAATATGTGCTAAAAGTATCATATTTATAATACTCATAATTACTTCTTTGACTCTCACCACTACCCCGTCCTAAGTTGAAAAGTGCCAACTTTTTTTCCCCCAAAACTTGAAATGCGCTGTTCGTTAATGGTGATAACAGGAACATCAGCATATACCACGTGGGAAAGTGGTAAACTTTATTAATTCCAAATGGTATCTGAAAAGTTGACAAAAATATAAGAGTAAAGCTAGGGTGTGATGTGCTCATCAAGAGAGTTTAGTGAGCACAACTTCAAAAGTATATCGGATCGATGTCAAATGTTGAATTCAAACCGTTGAAATTCATATACTTCATGAGTGATGCATATACATGCAAAATTTTAAGTTCAAAGTTTAGTTTATATAGTGATCTATGTTGCATGGATACGGGTATCGTGTCGGATACGACACGGGTACAGGTATCGTGTCGGATACGACACGGGTACAGGTATCGTGTCGGATACGACACGGGTACGGCGATACGGCAATTCTCAAAAATTAAGGATACGACACGCATATTATATTATATTATTAGTTTAATAATACTTGTATTATATAAATTAAATATCAAAAGTTCTTGATATACATTAAATAGAAACGCTACTAGATTATATCACCAAATGTGAAGTAATGCAGTGGTCAAGTCTTTTGGTGCTGTCAGCTAAAATCTGGGTTCGAATCCTAGCGATGAAATAAACATTTTGGCGCGGTTTACAGCATGTTGGGTGCACGGGGAGCAGCAACTAGCGGGCGGTCCACTGCAGGCGCGGTGCACAGGGGTAGCGATGGACCATGCGACGAACTGTGTAGTATTTATGGCGTATCCAGACGGGGCAGGGCAGTGTCCAGGCCGTATCCAGACGAGTCAGAGCATGTCGGAGACCGTATCAAAGGACTAAGGATACGCCACGTAAGGCCACGCGCCAGCTGGCATGTCTGATACGTATCGTGGCCGTGTCAGAGGCGTGTCGGTGTCAGATACATGTCGGACACCGGTACGATGAGTTTCTAGGAGTGTCAGGGTAACATAGATAGTGATGTATAGATAGAAAATTGGATACAAATTAGCATGATATTTAGAGTATTTTTTAAAATTGGTAGAAAAATCACTACTTTGTTATGGTTCAAAATATTTTTATCAGGTGATTATCTACATATTGATAAAAATATAAAATTTGATCTTCAATATATTTTTCATACAAAGATTATGTTGAACATTTCAAATTGACTATTTGAACTTAAAAAAAAAACAGAGATATGAATTCATAGCACCAACCTAATTCTACATTCCAGAAATATGAATTCATAGCACCAACCTAATTCTACATTCCAAAGTAACATACCCTCACTATTTGATTTTTTTTTTCTTATTTATAATCAACAGCTTCTTGAAAAACAAAAGAGATACTTTTGTTTATAAAATGGTCTTGTACTTTGATTGAATTTATTCATTTCGGCTTACTAAATGATCTTGGGACCCCATGCGATCAATAGAGAAATTAATTGTCTAAACATGAAGAAGTCTAGTATTTTAGCTTTGTAATTTGTGATAGAAGCAAATGTAAAATGGAGAGAATTCAAAATAATGTACAACAATTAAAATTTAAACTTCACTTGTAAGAAAAAACCACAGTAACAATTTGATACCCAAACCCTATTTAGAAGCTAAGTTTTTTTTTTCTTCAAAATACCTCACACCTTCAGATTGAGACTATTAACATTCCAATTAAATTTTTTTGCAGGAAATTTGGTTATTTTTCGAGCAAGTCTATTGCGTTAGTTATTACTTAATTGTAAGTTTTGGAGGATCAACCGCCAGGGTATATTCAAAACAACAAAGTAGCAAATCCTGTTGGGGGGGAGCATATTATGTGTGCCATGCCAGCTCAGCTCAGCTCCAAACAATTTCTAGGCCATTTTTTTTGGTTGAGATATTTTGGCTTTCATTATTTTGAAATATGTTGGTCAACCAGGAAATACAATAGTCCTCTCTCCTCAGAAAGGGAACAAATAAAAATAAACTTAAGAAGTCCTGTCTATTTCGTTATTTTAGAGGGGCACTTAGGTACTTAAATCTTTTCAACCAATTTAATTTTTAAAATTCTGTCGGGCCACTTCGCTTTTCCTTCTACCCTGTCCCTGTGCGTACGTCTTCGTTTCTGACACTTCCACTGTGCTCTCTCTCTCTCTCTCTCTCCCCCTCACATCTTACATCTATGGCCGTATGGCGTAAGCTTGGCTTGATTCCTGATAGTGCAAGCAAAGCAAACTATCCGGACATTTCATTTTTTTATTTATTTTATTTTATGTTGTTCTCTCTCTCCCCCCTCTCTTTTCTTTGTTGTTGTTTTCTTCTTTTTCCTACAACACTTGTACTAAACCCCCCGCGCTCTCTTTCTTTCTCTCAAGAGTACTCTTTGCCCAGTAAAAAAGCCTTTAACTTTTTTCTCTCTTTCTATTTCCTTCAAGCTTTTGTGCTTCCTTCTCACTGTTCAAACCTCTCCCTTAGTGCTTCTCTCTCTCTCTCTCTAATGGAATGCATGATGGGGTTAGCTACCGAGTGCTTTAGCAGACAAAGTGGCCATGTGAGTTAAATTTACCTTCGATTCCCCATCTCTCTCTTCAAATTAACCGTCCATATTCGCTTCTGTTTTCTCCTTCTCAAAACAAAAGAAGAACACATATGGTGTTTGTTCTTTCATTTCTTTGTTTTCTAAATCAATTTTGAGTTGCACAATATATGCTTTAGGAACTTATCTCTCTCTCTCTCGTTCCAACGAAAAAGGCCGTGTATTTTCTTCTTGATAAGGTTTTCTCTGAAAATCAGGGCTTCCATTTGTCCTTTTACCTCTAATAAAGTAGTATATTTTAACAGACCCCTAATAATTGTGTTTATAGTCCCAAGAAAGTGCCTCGCCCCCAAAAAAGAACAAATACACCATCTCACATTTATTACGATCAATCTCCCCGTTTCTCTTTCATTATTTTGTTTCAGCAATTCTGTGTTCTTGATTATTTCTCCTCTCTTGACCTCAGACCACTGCAGCTCACTAAGCCAACAATATATTACAGAGATAATTCAAAAGGAGAAGAGAGAGAAAGAACAAAGATGGATCTTTCAGGCCACCAAGGCGAGATACCAATCCCAATGACCACCACATACATTCCCTCTGCACATACTAGCCACACACATGGCCACTCCTTACTCCACCACACTACATCGAACAACAACAACATCACCCCTACCCCTGCCAACGCCAACAACAATGGCCCTGCTAACCTGGCCACAGAAGATCACCACAGCCCGAGAAGAGACGCCATGCCGGCAGCCACACCGCTATCCATCCCCAAGAAGAACACCGTCACAGTGAAGTACAAAGAATGCCTGAAGAACCATGCAGCCTCTATTGGAGGAAATGCAACTGATGGGTGTGGCGAGTTCATGCCGAGTGGTCCCGATGGTACAATTGAGGCGTTGAAGTGTTCGGCATGCGGATGCCACAGGAACTTCCACAGGAAGGAAGTTGAAGGGGATCCTTATGCATCGTGCCACTGTAAGGGCCCCCCATATATCTATAGCCCTGCCGGTAGAAGTAGCATTTCAGTTAGGCCAGCATTGCCGGCTCTGACGCACCACCCGCATCACCAGATGGTATGTCAAAAGCTTTTCTCGTGTATTTTACCGGATCAAAAATCTTAATATAATTCTGCTGGTTGATGCATGACACAAATAATATGTCTTAGAGAAAAGGGAATTACAAACTCACTTTGAAATGCTTTTGGACCAGTTCATCTTTCACCGGGGCATGGCAAAAGATGGTTCATTTCATTATTCAAAGAAGGTTAAGCCGATTAAAGTATGCAAAACATGTCTTTAGCTCTATAATTATGATTAAATGATGTAAGATTATATTAGAGAGTCTTGAGGTAATTTATTATGCAACACAACTACTTGTTCATTTGTAAGACCTAAAAATCTTACTGACCAAAATGCTTCAGCCATCAAAATATGAAAACAAAATAGCAAAAAAAATGTCCATATAATATAACACACACCGTTAATAATGAGTACCACACCACACAGATTATATTTAAACAACATCCTTCTCTTTCACAAAAAAATAAGATATATAAACTACATTGTTTGCAGGTGATGCCACTGAGTGCCATGCAGACATCAGAATCAGACGAAATGGAAGGAATGGGTGGGACCCCTGGTATGATGGGCTCCAATCCAGCAATGGGCCACCACAATGGCCCCATGCCTATGTCAGGGATGGGGTCGGTGCATAGCAGTGGCAAGAAACGTTTCCGAACAAAATTCACGTCAGAGCAGAAGGACAAGATGCTGAATTTCGCTGAGAAAGTGGGTTGGCGGCTCCAACGCCTTGAAGACGGGGTCGTGCAACAGTTCTGCCAAGAGATAGGTGTGAAACGGCGCGTGCTCAAGGTGTGGATGCATAACAATAAGCATAGCCTGGCTAAGAAGATCAGCCCCGACGAGGAGCAACAGCAGCCACCCCCGCAACTCCAGCTCGAGTAATAGTGTTTGCTTGCTGTGTCTCTCTTCTTAATTTCTCTTAGAGGTTGGTCCTTTCACTTGCTACCTACCTATACATTCATCTACAAATAAAAGGCTATGTTATTGGTTTTGCCATAATTGATTTAACTATCCACTAGTTCTAATACGAAGGCATCATTTTGAGACGAGCAAAGGTGTTTAGCAATTATTTGAAGCAGGAATGTTTCAAATTGTAATGCTTCATTTCTTATAGTCACAATGCCCCTTGAAGGGAGAGAACAACAAAAAAATGCTTCTAGACTATATATTTACTATCCAATTATTTCATTTTGGGTTGGAAATGATTGGATTATAAATACTTGAGAATTTTGTGCAAATATGACTTAGTAGCTCTTTTGATAATATGTCTGTTTTTATTCCACAAATGAGTTGCTAGATTTTGTATCCTTATCATTCACATTTCGTGTAAAAGTGGTGAACATATAAATCGATGACTTTATATTGCTTCACTATAGCAATATGAATCTGTTCGATCGGTCTTCAACCTTGTAGAATATTCTCATTTGAATATGTTCGATAAGGACCTCTGATATGTACGTGATATTTATTACTAGGGAATTCATTAATCATTTATTGAATAACAAATATGCTTAAAATTTTGAGGAAATAGTTTGTTTATGCTAATAATTTATTAATTTACAAGGTTTGCACTTTGCAGGTTAGAGAGGTAAGGGATATGACAAATGCGATTCTAACTTCTAGTCAAGATCAATCTAAAGATATATGAAGATTATCAACTGAAATTAGGCAGCTAGGCTTAATTGCTCTTCTTCTTTTTTGTTTTAATTTTTTTTTCTTTATATATTGTGCATGGAAAACTTGGTAGCTTTCCCATCTTTCCTTTTTTTTCTTTTTTTTCTTTTTTTTTCCTCCTGATTTGTTCTGGTCGTATAGTGCAGTTAGGTTTGAATTGGAATCTGATATTATGAAATGGGCCTTTAAAAAAAAAAAAAAAAACTTCAACTAGTTATGTTACTCTATATATGTGATAAAGTTTACTATATATGCCCTCAATATATGTTTTCATCTTTTAATTTTTCATGAAAGCTATGATGTGCTACTTTTTTATATATGCTAATCCTATTCTGGTAAAACACTACCTATATTAGCAGTTTTATCATTTGTGGTGATATACAATCTATGACCAGTTTTTGCTTGCATATATACTTATATAGTTCTTACAAACTTGTTCAAAGATCTAATTAGAGAAAATTACGTAGTTCAATGCTTATTAATATCCAAATCAACATATTTTATATGCAACAGCCAACAATTGCGATTATTTATAATATAATGGTCATTAGGTTTTGCCTCCTAGATAATGACAGATAAAAATACTGTGTAGGTACTTTAGTCAAAAAGTATAGACGCTCCTTTTCGCATTTAAAGCATTCTGTACATATCTGTTCAGACTATTCACTTGTACAAGCAAAATATATATGTGAACTAACCAAATTATATGAAAAAAAGATATATGAATTGTACCAAGGGAAAAAAAAAATATAAAATACGAAGGAACGTGTACCCGCAATATTATAATTCTACAGGGTTTTTCAATAAAATTATGGGGAAACCTAACTCGAAGTAAGAATTTAGTTGCATAGTTGCCAAATTTTATTATGTGAACACTCGATCGAACTCTCGTAATTTTATATTTTTATTTGTTTAATGAAATTGTCAGTTGATAATCGGAACCGACCTTTAAAAGAAATATGTTTTTATAAGGTTTATTAAAAAAATTCTGCCTCTAATAACATTTTTTTACAAAAAGAAATATTGACAAAATTGCTGACGCCATTGGTAAATAAATGCAGAATTGCAGACAGTCAAGCGAAATTTAGGCGAGCAAAACTTGTCTAAACAATGCAAAAGGTCTTGGATGGTTTGAATGCAATTTCATGTTATTAACGAGGGCTAATTTGTTCGCTTATGGAAGGGCAGTTATGCAAAATTGTCGTGATTCATTTAAGAGCTGACGAAATGCATGGTACTGTTGTCAGTGTTCTCTTTTTTTAAACTGAAAAAAAGGCTACTTGAGATGTGCATTGTTTAGCCTCAGAGCTCATTACTTTCATGAAATCTTAAGCATCATGTCTTAACGAAGAAACATAACACTAGTCTAAAGCAACTTTACAGTATTCCATTTTTATTTAATTTGATAAAAAAGCAATGTTTCTTAGTAATGTGATCAACCAACGAATTTTTGCATACGAAATCTGCTAGCTTCAAAACACCGAAAGCATAAAATTTTGAATGTGTTGGTACAAACATTACTGTTACATTGATTTATATTAGCATTGTAACGTACAAAAATATTACGTACATTCAAAAGGGAACTTTGAAGATGTCTTGGTTTTATCAGTTTGTGTGACAATGTCTTGTAAGTTGTAAAAACTGTGCTCTAAAATTTCATAACCTACATAAGTATTGTAAACTTCAAATAATAATGAAATCAACAAGAAGACACTTGCATCAATCAGGAGGTCTACAAAATTTCGAAATATAAAATAGTTACGCCAAATTTTGTAGTGGTTTACTGGCTTTTAAAAATTGTAAAATGTAGTGTATTAACTATTTAGGTATATCATATGACATTTACAGACCAAAATGGCGTCAACAAGAATAGGAGAGTATTCGCGATGATAAAAGTGACTATCTATCTATTTTAAAATACTAAAATTTCAAAGTTACTAGCACTTTGAAAAAAAATCAATATTACTAGAAACGTAGGCATTGTCTGTGCACCACTAGAGGCGGCACGCTGATACTATTTTATCCACCCTTTTTCTTATGCGCATATATTAATTGTCTGCATCCCACCTCTAATTGAAATACAAACATTGTATGTACATGTTTCAAGTGAGTATTTTTCTTTTTTTCAAAACAATGTACAAAGCATTGTCACGTCATTCATGTTTTTGCAATAATACATCGATGCGACACTACCGAGATTATCCAGTATATATAAAATATTAGCTTACGTATCATTAATTAATGTTTTTTATAATAATACATCAAAATATTTTTCAAAATTATAATGAATGTAACTTTTGATAGTAAAGCCAAATCGAATGACTACTTTTCGAAAAACTCGTGAAAAAATCTACAATACAATTGATCCCTCGATTTATCTCAGGACAACCAAGTTTTAGTGCACAAGTACATAGTTATTCTTAAAATTTTAGTTAAAGTTTCTGAAACGACCAATTTAATGATATTTAAATTGACAATAATCAATATTTTAAAATTGAGTAACAATATTTCATTTCTTTTAATTTTATTTTCAACCTATCAGAGGCACGCAGACAAAGTTTGTGCACCAAAAAGGGGTGTGTAGACATTGTCTACGTGCCACTACTCCTAAGGTTGCACAAACAATTCCCACGGTTCTAGTGACATTGGATTTTTTTTTTTTCAAAGTGCTAGTAACTCAGAAAATTTAATATTTGAAAATGGTATATAAAAATTTCAGCAATATATTATTAGACAATAGATAATAAGAAGGGTTCAAATACCTTCATTTTTAAAACTACAATAATTTCAAATTAAAAACTTAAATGTCAAAATAAAACTATTAGATATGTTATATATTTTTTTTTATGTCTACGTAAAAAATTATGACATTTCGATTTATATTGATTATATAGTACATGAAGAGTTTGTAAAAATACACTGATTTGATAAATTATGGATGTTAATTTTTCATCTTATTAATTCATATAAAATTGTAATTGAAAAAAAAAATTATCTGTGTAAAGAAAGTAATACAAATCAGGACAGTTTTATTATGACATATAAAAAATTTAAAAAGTTTGTTATTAAAAAAATAGAAAATAAAAAGACAGATAATCAGATTAGGATAATACTTGTAAGGACAAAAAAAAATATCTAGACTAAAATGATTTGTAAGCAATGCTAGCTACCTTTTTTCTTTAATAAAGAATTTTGTCTTACCATGAGCTATCCGGTTCAAACAAAAGTTGATGGGACTGTTGATACCAGAGAGGCCTGGAGGCTGGAGCAAAGATTAAAAGGATATAGAAATGATAAGGGTCTCCAAGCAATTATTGCGTTTGCTACGAAAAGTTTCCATCTTTGTGTCTGCCCCCCTCACAGCGCCTGGTGCTGGTTTACAAGGCCTTCATGACTGGTTGTATTGAAACAAACAACCGTGCATGTGGGCTCAGTTCGATGTGGGGTAATGAGACAAAATTCTTTGTGGCGTTATTGTCTTGCTCTTCGTGCTTCGAATCATTCACAATCTGATTTGGTCATTGGTCAACAGCAAAAAATGAAGAAAAGAAAGTTCTTCAATTATGTTTGTCAGGATGAACTGAAACCTATATTTCATTAGTAATAAACTCATTCTATTAATATTAGACATAAATATTTCCTAATTTATTCCTTTGTTTTATGTATAACAATTTATTGATGATCAATACTGAGTTGATTTTGAAGCCCAGTCTATCGATTTTATTTTCAAATTTATTTTCTAAATGCATAGTTTTTTATTATCAGAATTGTTTTACATGGATAATCAAGAGAATAAAGTTATGGGACTATGGGTTCTCAAGTCAACAGAAGATTTAATTACTTATTGAACATGTTGTACATGTCATAATTTTGGAAAGGGTTCTACAGTACTAAATATTAATTAAGACAAAAGACAATAAAATCAATGCGTCCACCAGTCAATAAATTTCATTCTGACTATTAAATTATTAATTGGATATAGTTCGCTTCAAATATTGCACAAATAAATGAAGTATCTAAATTACACAGCTTCCAAAAAGAAACAAAAGCGCTTCGACCCGGAACAGAGATTGTTGCACCCCATGGAGACAAAGAGAAGATTTTTTTTTTTTTTTTTATGCAAAAGAAGAAGATTTATTCTAGCAAGTGTTTGCTGCCAAGGCAAGGCACCAGTCCCATGTTCTTGCAGCAGAGACCTGTTTTGTTTTGTTTGATAGAGATGTGATGGAAACAGAGCAGAACTGATATTACATTTCCTCCTTTTTCACCCCTCCTTTTTTCTTATTTGGTCATTAAATCGATTTCTTTTCTTGGAGAATCATTGATTTGTGGACAATTAATAGCTCAATGTTTTTGCATGTATTTAGGGAAGTTGCAAGGTTACTCCACCAGTAACAATGTAACATGATTGAACCCCTTAAAGCAACTAACTCCATTGTAGCAATGTATCTAGGATATATTTGGATGAAAGCTAAAATAGTTAGAATAGCGAAATTTGAGAATAGTAAAAATAATAGAGAAAAAATAGTTATTTTTATATTAGTGTGAAAATGATGTTATTTGGATTAGTAAAAATGTTATTTGGATTGTATATTTGGAATAGTGAATAGTTGTAACCGATAAATAATAGTGTTAATTAAGAGAAAATATAGGCAAGGTCTTCAATGAATTGTCATAACGTAGAGATAACATAAAGTAGTGTCAATTTTGTCATTTCGAGAGTGTATTAACAAAAATTCGAGAAAGAATCATTTTTCTCTCTCTCAGGTACGTTTGGATTGAGAGTGAGGTTAGTGAGAATAACATGCTAACCCCAAATTCGGAATAGCCGCTAATCGAGCTATTCCTTGTGTTGAGAATAATGTTTTTTTCACCCAAACGTGAAATAGTGAGAATAGCATGCTAGGAATAGTCGCTAACCCAACTAACCATGCTATTCCTTGGCATCCAAACACACCCGTCTACATATTTTTGGATAGTAGTTATTCCAACATTTACAAGGAATAAAGAATAGTAGCTATTCTAACTATTTTGAATAGCAAAAATATTATTTTGATGCACATTGTTATTTTGAATAACTGTTATTCTAGAACAGCCTCTATTCGTGACACATTCAAACATAATAATGTTTTGTAGCAATTGTAGGGCTGTATTTGGTATGCGTTTGGGTTGGGCACCAACCATTTGGGCTGTTGTTCGAGGGATTTGTTCTGTTTGGATCCTCTCCAACTGCATAAACACGGCTCAATCTTTCCAGTTATGTCTAGACCGTCTGATTTTGATCAATGTTCCAAATTGCTTAACCGGAGAGCTTCTGATTTGGAAGCAGGGGGCTATCAGTTCTCCCTGCAACTCTTCAATGACTAACAGAGACCATACCACTGAATAAACTTTTATTGATTGTAACATATGTGGTCCTTTTCATAAAAAAAAATGGCTATTTGACCGTTCACAATTATGTCTACTCTAGCATATGCTCCTTTGACTATTAAATAGTTGAATCTAAATGTATAGTTAGGGTTCAGAGTACAATATTCTGTCATAATAAATATACGCAATGTGATGTCCATTCAAATTAAAAGAGTATGTACCGACTACCGAGTGACTGAGTCAATTTAACAAGCTTATACTGGACCGGACAGTCCGAGATAGAATTCATGGGACTCATTTAATATTAATTTGTGCAGATTTTGATCGGACAGTCTGAATCCAAACTCAAACTTTGAAGTACTTTGAGAGATCCAAATTCAGATTATACTACCCCATTTTTTTGGCACATTCTTCAACTGAAAGGTTTCATTCCAACTAATGCCGGAGATGGGCCTCAGTCCCAGTGCCCGGGAAATGAGATAGTACGAGAAAACGAAGTAAAACCCAAAAGAGAGAATCAGAAACCTATCATTTGTATCTGTTCTACATTTAATGCCAGAGAGTGCGGACATTATTGATAGTTGGAATCTATGCATTGAGGCGATTTTTAGTTTGTAGCATTCTTTTTTTTTTTCTTTGAAATTTTTTGAGGTATGTATATTTACATGGGAAAAGTATTCACTCTGGATAATAATTTTAAATAGTCTGCTATTACATAATTACAGTTTTGTTGTAGTTCTTTAAACAATAAACTCAGTGTGATTGAAGAACATTGAGAAATGTATATATGACCGTTAAAGTTATTATCCCGCTATCTCATCTCGAATACGTATCCTCTACATTAACTCAGAATTTGAGTTAATGTATCACAGCCGTGTCCGATTAGAATCCGGACCAATTCAGTCTGAGATAGAATATACGGGCCATTTTAATATTTGTGCCAATACATATCGGACGGTCCAGATTCATTCTACATTAATTCAAATTTTGAGTTAATGAAAACAATACGGATTCATCTCTGTTTTAGTAGTTTAATTATCCGCTGTGTTAAATTAATTGATTACGTTGTTTACATGTTTTTTGACAAAAAAAAAAATCTGAAATCATGCATGCCCCTCCTTCAAGTAATTTGAACTTGGTTTATTCCACTCCAAAAATTAAATTAATATTAATTAAATTTTAAACTATATATGATCCTAATTTAATTTGTACAGTTGTATATATCTCTCTTGCATTTGTATGACTCGTCTTTGTAATTGAGACCAGTGTTGTAAAAAATGTCTATTTAGGCCGATTAGTCGTTGGCAGTGATCAAATTGTTATGAATTTTTTTGACTAATCGGTCTATTATTCTCGATTATTTCTGATTAATTACTTAACGATACCATGTCTGTCCGACAGCCGCATACCGTTATTTACAACAGTGATTGAGACATGTTAAATACTTATCTTATATTTAGTTTGTAGAGTAAAGCTAGTGTGTGTTATGCTTATCAAAAGACTTAGTGAGTATAACTCCAAAATCTATCAAACTTCAAACAACAAAGTCAAACTGTTCAAACCAATATACTTCACGAGTGATACGTATAGATGTAAAATTTTAAAAATTTTGAACTTATTTAGTATAAAGTCAAGATATTTAGAGTGTACCTTTACAATTTAGTTTTCTAATAACAAAAGTTCTAAAACTCATATGCCAAAATAAAAATAAAATTATTTTCCCTACATGCACATAAAATAAATATTACTTTTCAATTATATTTTATATTTACAATAAATTAAAAACTTAATATTCAGAAATTATCACATCAGACTATTTCAGCAAGTTTTTTATATCAATAAAAACAAAGTTAAAATATCGCAATCGTTGACATGTATATGGAGAATATGATATACATACCCATATCTAATAGTTTTATTTGAATATTAATTTGAGTTTAAAATTTGAAGTGATTAATTTTAAATATGAAGAGATAACGGAGGTACATAAATATAGAATTTTGAACCCTTTCCATTAAAATCATATATTTAAATAATTAATTACTATGTAGGATACGTATACGTATATGTATATGTATATGTATATGTATAGAGAGAGGGAGGTTGGCTAATATCAAAATATTTGTCCCGGAGTCGTGGTGCAACCAATTAGTTTTCCAATTTTCAAAGTTTAAACGATCAATCCAAACCGTTAGATGTGATCTCTATATTAAAATATGTTTGGATACCAAATTTTATATTTTTTGAATTTTTTATTATTTATTAAGTCAGTTTTAAAATCGTTGATTTTAACAAATAGTGAAAATTTTCTGGATCATTAAAAAAAGTGACTTTAAAACTAGTTTAATAAATAGTAAAAAGTGATCATTGAAAAAAGTGATTTTAGTAGTCCATAGATTGAATGTTGAACGGGTTGGATAGACTATTTGGACTTTGAAAATGTAAAAAAAAAAAGCGTTTGTTCTATGGACTAGTAACAAACTTTTTTTATATTAGCCAAGATAAATATGTTAAAACAAGCAAGGTAAAGAAATTAAGTAATCATAATTTGCACTATAATTAGAAAGAATTCACAAGCAACAGTAGATTATTACCCAATTATTATTAAAATTAACTAAATATACACAATTGGCCTTCTTAAACAATACAACTCGGAATAGATAAGGAAGAATCAATCATTAATTACTATTATCGTGCCCATGCGTTGCAATGAGGATATATTATAAGAAAAAAAATTAAAAAAATATATATCAATGAAAATAATAATTATCCAAAAATTAAGAGACATGTTAGTAGAGAATTTATATGATTCTGTATTTTTAATTAACTTGAATCGTTATCTCTAATAATAATTTGATGATGTGATAATTCTTTATTTTTAAGTATCAATGATATCAAATAATAGCTTGATTCGAATCTAATATCAAGTATCGTACAACTAGAGGTGCTATCGGGTCGGGTTGGGTCCAGATACTATTATATTTGGATCCGTACCCTAAAAGTGTTCGAGTCCGAATTTTGATCCATACACTTATTTGTTTCAATTCAGGTCGGGTTCGGATCCAGATACCTATCTACTCGTAGATATTTCGGATCCAGTCTTTCGATTCCGGGTAGATAGATATCCATAACTTGTTTGTAGATTATCGGGTCCGGTTCGGATACGGGGTGGTTCCAGATCCGAAGCGGGTATATTTCACAAAAAAACCAGGAGAATGGAGAGAAAATAACTTTTGAAAATAAAAATATTGAAGAAGAGATATAATTTTTTAAAAATAAAATATTAGAAATGATGATTTTCTTTTCTATGATTCAAAAAATCTATGAATGAAATACTAATAATTTTTAGAAAGGACATATCAATGAGAACAATAAATTTTCATTATTATGCAGAGGATATCAAGGCAAATATTGAAGGATGTATTCATAGTAATAAATATTATTTAAAAAATTAATGCAGCTGTTATGGAAGGAATAAATTTGGTATCCATCTATGTGTATAAACATAGCGAATATGTGACTGCATTTTATTTTCTCACATTCAAAAAAGTATTGGGCTCACCACAGTTTCTGCAAAAATTAATATATGTTTTATTGGGTATTTATACGGGTATCGGTTCGGGTTCGGTTATGGGTCAGATAATTAAATGAAACCCATATCCTACCCATTATAGTATCGGTTCCGATTCGGATCCGGGTCGGATATTAAATTATTAATTTTGTAACCATACCCATAATTTAACCGGTTATATTTTTTTAAACCATACCCTATCCAAATTAATCGGAACCGGGTCGGTTCTGGGTCGGATCCGATTCAGTTCCAGATTGGATTCGGGTAATCGGGTAAAAGTAGCACCTCTAGGTACAACAATTCAATATCGACATATAATATGATATCAAAAAATATAAATACACACACGTGACACATATACATATTATAAGAAAAATATATCTATACACACATGTCCAATTTATATTCTTCTTCTTCTTTGTTTCCAATTTAGAATATATACACACACACACACATTGATATATTATATATTGAAAATATATTTTAAATTTCCCACAACAATATGTATAAAAACAAAGAAAGAGAAATAAGGAAATAAAAAAATATTGCTTTCCATTGTGATCCGTATAGAAACGAAGAATAAGTAAGGAAACAAAGAAATAAAAAAATAGAAGGTGGAGTCTACTTAATTGAAGAAGAGAAATATGGAAATAAAGAAATAAGAAAACAGATAAATATATCGCTAAATTTCAGAATCTATTCAATTTTAAATGTAACATATCGTGTGGCAGCACATGTAGTGAGTATGTTTTTAACTAAATTTAGACTTATATACATAAAACAAATGCATTTAATCAAAATAAGACAAATTATATAATTAGAGGGCTGAGATTAAATCCGAAGTTTCATCTTTCAATCGTAGCCGCTGGCGGATCGGACACCCAACGTGTTTAATAATGAAATGGAGATATACATTATTTTGAAATTACTTAGGATAAAGACGTATCTCATCTCCAAAACAAAATACCGTATCCTAAAAAATATTTTAAGAAAAGCATATAAAATACCCAGCGTATCCTAAAAATTTGTTAATATAAGCATATAATAAAAAAAATATGCTAAGATAAGCATATATGCTTTCATTCCCAAATCCCAATACTTGTAAAATTGCCCAATCTACACATTTATTACTATTTTGTGGAGAAAAAACTAAGAAGCAGAGTTATTTGAGGGTTTAGGAAAAACAAAGGACGACTAACAAACTTTTTTCCTTTTTTTCTTAGGGACTAGATGTCGCTCCAGAAATTATACCTATGTATACTATTACATGTTATTTTAGTTTTGTCTTAATTATTTGTTCAAAGAATGAGAGTATGTTACATAGATGAGCCCCACAAATACATTTTGTCAAAGAAAATTTGAGAGATATTATTTTGTTTGAATTTGGATAGTTTATAAAATGCTCCTTTCATATCTTTTTACTTTTTTATATCATATAAAAATGTTATTTATCATTTAATAATTGTATTTAAATAAATATAATTTTATTCTCTATTTAAATACACAAGTACATATAATTCTCAGGAAGAGGGGAATAATCCTTATAACAAAAAAAAATATTATTTAGTATGAGATTTTTTTTTTGTTCTCTTAAAATATATTTTCGTTACAACGCATGGATACGATACTAGTTTAATTAATAATTAATTATTGTGTAGTGTGTGTCTATATGTGTGTGTGTTTTTGAATAGGACTAGGGTGTTTCTAAGTTCATCAAGCCTATTTGTGAACTTAATTCTAAAATCTATTGAAAAAATTTAGCTTCAAACAATGAATTGAAACCGTTAAAATCCTTCTACCTTATGAGCGATGTGTCTACATGTTAAAATTTTAAAGTTTCGAATTAATTTAGCATAAAGTCAATTGGTCAATGCACTCAAATTTTTTACTTCTTTTGACCACTTGAATATATACAAAATTAATTTAAAATTTTAAAATTTTCACATATAGGCGCATCACTTGTAAGATAGAAGGATTTCAACGGTTTCGATTCATCATTTGAAACCAATCTGATAGATTTTAGAGTTAAATTCAAAAAGAGACTTGATTTACTTAGGAACACTAGTTCTACTCTCTCTCTCTCTCTCGAACATGTTTTAGCCGTAAATAGGGCTACACAAAAAGTTCGTAGTTCGTGATTCGATTTGACTTGGATTCAGAAAAAGTTTGTAATTAATTCGATTCAAAATTAGTTCGTTCTCAAACAAATCAAACGAGTTCGGTTCAAATCTTATTCAAACTCAAACTCAAACTGGATATAGTTCATTCGAAATTGGTTCGTGAACTATTTAGATTTGAATCTCAAATAATGCATTTAATGGCTTCAACCATCAATCTTAATAATGCAGGAACCAAACTTATATCAGATCTCAAAATTGTTAATATATATAATGGTAACTTATAATAGGAAAATACTTCAGCAGCATAATATATTAACAATGAAAATAAGTTCCATTTGACTAGATCCATGCTGTGGTTTTAATAAATCCAGCAACGTAAAAGGTAAGAGAATTTTGGACTGGCCCATAATTCATCAGTGTGAATTCGTAAAAGGTAAAAGATAAAAGGAAACCGCGTGAAGAAAACCAATACATAAACTATCGGTGTCTATCAAAAAAATCCGTAGTTCGTAATTCGATTGACTTCAATTCGATTAAATAAAAATCATAATTAATTTGTTGGATTTAAGATTATTCTGAAACAAATTAAACCAGTTCGATTCGAATCTTATTCAAACTCAAACTCAAACTGAAATAAGTTTGATTTGTTTGATTTGGTTGAATTCGTTTGCAGCCCTAGCCGTACGTAACTTTGAATATAGTTCTTTCTAGGACTCCTTGCAATTAACAGATTGCGAACTGCTATTTATAATTTTTAGCTATAGAGATGTTAATTAGGCTTCTTTTTAGTATTAAAATGAGAATATATACCTTTGTAACCTTGCCAACTTTATGTTAAATTAGAAACTAAACCTCAATAATATATAGGAGGTTGGCTACTATAAGAAGTTCAAAACATTTGTTTCAGAACTGTAGTGCAACTAATTGGTTTTTTAATTTTTAAAGTTTAACTGGTCGATCCAAACCGTTAGATGTGATATCTATATTAAAATGTACTTGGAGACTAAATTTTATAAAAATTTTAACTTTTTTTACTACTTATTAAGTCAGTTTTAAAATCGCTGATTTTAATAAAGAGTGGAAAATTTCTGCATCATTGAAAACAACGATTTTAAAACTAACTTAATAAATAGTAAAAAAATTCAAAAAAAATGTAAAATTTGGTCTCCAAGCACATTTTAATATAGATTTAATATTAAATAGTTTGGATCAACTGTTTGAACTTTGAAAATGTAAAAACTAAAACATTCGTTCCACGGTTTCGGAACAAACGTTTTGATATTAGCCAACTTCTAATGTATAGACATATATTTATAATTACTGCAGGCTTCCCAAGAAAGCTTGAAACGTGGCATCTTTTCTTTTATTAAATATATACAATATTTCACATTTTCTCAAGTTGTGTACCTCTCTGTATAGTGTACAATTTGTTTATATTTCACCATTTCTTATTTCTTTAACAGTCCTCAGAAATTTCATTTCTAGGAGGAATATTTGAATAACTCTAGTGCAATCGCTTCCTACATAATTTATCTTCGAGATTAAATCTCCTGGTTGCAACTGTTTCGTTATTATTAATACATTTAATTCTGGAGTTTGAATGGCCCTGTGCAGCATGTAAAAGGGATATTTTTGGTGAGATGTACTGGAAGATATTAATTGCGTTTCTCTGCAAATGCTGATTTTCTATTGATAAGAGAGATAAAGAACATTTCATCGTTACACACATAAATTAAATAAATCTATGAAGATCTCTCCCTCTACATTAATTTCACCTTTGAAATAATTGCATTTTTCCCATGCACGTAAGATACATGTGAACTCTGCCAAGGGAAGGACGAGGCAGTTGGAGACTTTGGCCACACAATAAATCAGTAATTAATTTGCTTTCTAGGCTCAGCTCAGTTCAAAATCCAAATCAGACCAATATTAATTTAGCCTACACAAAAAATCACAGGGAGATACTGTGGGCTCCACATGACAGAGAAGCCAAACCCTTGTGGTCCCAGCCAGCACAACCATCGTCAGTGATTCCCTAATAAGTCACAGTTTACAATTTGTAAACCTGTGACGGTGACTGATTGTAAGATTTGAACGTATTCAAAGTACTTCAATAGTTTTAATTTTTCAAATATCTGTATAAGGAATTAAGGATCTTCTAAGTCTTGGTCGAACATCTAAAGTGTAAATAACATCGATATATATCAAAAATTCAAAATCAACAGCAAACATGCATAAAAATTGCAAGGTTACAAGTGGAAAAGTTCAGATCAATTTATTCCCCGTATATAATACGGATTAGAGCACTCATACTTTGGTTCGGTAGCTATAAGGTATGAAAGAACTAATTAACCACCCCTATTTAATGGAACAACTATCCTCTGTAGTACCGTATGAATGGGGTTGTTAGAAATGTGCTAATACAGTAGAATATTTTGAATTTAAATTAATATTTAATTTATTGAAGTAAATATGGATCAATTTTTACTGGGCTATAAACCCGAAATCTAATCTCTGCCCTGAATATGATCTGATATGGTTCAATGTATCTGGATAAGAATTTTTGAAGAGGCTCAAACCAAATAGTGCAAATGAAAAGGCTCAAACGAACTAGCGTATGTTGTTTATAAATATACATCAGCAGTTCATTTTTTTTTGCTCTTTTTTAATCATAATTTGTATCTATTCAAAAATTATGAGAGAGAAAGAAAGAGAAATAGAAGGGGCTGTCAGTTCAGTACTAGCATTTCGATTGACGATTGTTTTCAAATATGTTCGTGTGGATACTGGTGGAGACACATTTGCCGTTGTTGGTGCGTATATCTGATACAGAAACGAAAAAGAGAAGATGCTAACTGCTTCTACGAGTCGACAGAGATATCCACTGCGCATCTAGTGGTAAATTCTATATAAATCTTAGAATTAGTTTTATACATGAATTCTAGCTTTCAGGTGGCGAACAAATCTTAAACTGAATCAAATTGTTGCATGTATAACCTATTTGAAACCCTGCAGTGACCCACTACTTTACGGCCTATATTAACTAAAAAGGTGTCTATTCGGGGATAGCGCAGGGGTAGTATTATTTGTGCTTTGAGATTCGTGCAAAGTTAAAAGAACGGCCTATATCCAATTACTCCACGGAATAATACCTCTGTAGTATTGAGTGTCTGACAAGTGGGTATGGCCAGATTCAATGTAAATGATACACTGACATGACTCGCTATACAACATAGTTGTACATGCATGTCGCAGAGGATCAAGCTTTGAGAGAATATTTTGTACAAGCAAATTTTTTATTTTTTTGAAGAAATATACCCTGTATAAGTATTCTGTACCTGATAAACAAACTCAGTGTAATGTTACCATCAATACAGCCTCGGTTGGCTTTATACGCACAAATGGAATACAGTGTATCAGCATACCGATTCGTGCCATTAATGAGATGATCTGGACCACAATTGCTGAGCTGGATAAACTTGTACTCAATTTTTCAGTACTTCCATTGACAATGGATTTTTCAAGGATTGCATCAACAATCGGCCTAAGTCTGTACAGGTACTGGCGCTTGTTGCAGTTTCAAACTGGTACGACTATAAAAAAATGCTTTACAAAAAAAAAAAAAAGCAATAGAATAAAAATTGTGGAGAGGATTCATTTCACCGGTACAAGGCCTGGCCTTTCTTATTAGTTTTTGTGCGAAACGGTCTAGCGCTAAGTAAAGACATTGCATTCTTTTCTGAGTTAGGGTGATATACATATTACGGATCAGCTCGTGTTATGAATTTATATGTTTATTTTCAAAGTTTAAATAATTAATTTGAACTATTAAATATGACCATCATATGAAAAGGTGTATGAAGACCAAAGTTTACAATTTTTAGAACTTTTTACTATTTTTTTATAGGTAGAAAATTAATACATTCATAATTTTCAGATCAGGTTATTTTCAACATATCTAGAAAATAGTAAAAAAAAAAATTTTAAAAGTATATAATATTTGGTTTACAAGTACATTTTCATATGCGTATTATGTTGAGCGGTTCAAATTAACTGTTTATATTTAAAAAACGGATATATGAGTCCATAAGTACACATATTGTTTTGTAATATGTATATCGCCATAGCCAGCTCTTCTTCTTTTGTTATTTTATTGGATTTGTTTTTCTTCGTGTCAGATTAAGGAATAGTTATGTGTGGAGAACCTTTTATTTATAGAGAATATTATAAAATAATAGAGGGAAAGAGATAGAGCACCTTGAATTGTGGATCCATAAGTGGATCAGAGGAATTTTCAGATCCAAACTTTGGACTGAAAAAAGTTTTACCGATCCAATTTTTTTTTTTTCGGTTGTCACAGCACCACAAAGTTACTAAAAATGAACTAGTTTGGAGCAGAAAAAATATCCGGTCCGAACTTTGGAGCCGTATTTTATTTCCAGCTCCTAAGAAATCCATTTCTCTTAAGCTGCACATCTCCACTTTTTTAGGGTTTATCTATTTAAACCCTCAGTCTCCTTCTTCTGGTAGTCTTTATTTTTAAACTAAACTCAAGACAGACTTTTAACTCGTTGGTCTCTCTATGCATATCCTCTTCAGAAAATTTAGTGCCGAACATATCGACAACACAGTTGTGTTGAGAGAGTCAAGCTAATAAATATTGTAAGTTTTTTTCAATTACATGAATATTATGGACTGTAAAATTGAAGACAATGTTAGAGCAAATTATTATTTTTCTATACTAGGAAAATGATAAAATATTTATCAACATTTACCATGGAAATGAAGTAATGCGCACACAAACAAGGAGATAATTATAATTTAGGGATTGCATGTACATTTTATAGGACTTAAAACATCAGTCTTGATGAATTATGAAGGTAGATTCATGCACATCTCCAATTGCTTCCGAGTGAGTTTAAATTGATCATATAGCACTAAACACAACCCCACCTAGTACATTGTATTTGTATTCCTTATTTATGGTATATTGTGATGAATTTTGAAAAATGGTCATTCAAAATGTTCACTTCAATAGTTAAATTTAGTGTGCTCGAATTAGTTATTTATTCAGAACGAATCACATATGAAACCAACTACTACCCATATTCGGATAGTATAGCAAAAGGTAGCAAACCAATAGTGTCAAGTTATTTATAATAGCTTTCGCTATAGCTCCGCTATTCGCTAAAGCTTTTTTTTTGTCTCTCCGCTACACCGCTATAAACGCTATTTAGAAGCTTGGAAAAAATTTCTCCGATGCATGTATGCATCAAAAATTAAAAATACGTTTTTTTTTCTCTATTATTTTATAATGTCTTCTATAAATAAAAAATCTCCTAATGTGTACATTATTAGGTGTCAGGTACTTTGTGGTATTGACAAGTTCCATGTTGTGTACTAGTGCTACAAACGTGATGTGACTATAGAGAGCCAGGTACAATAGTTACGTCTTAAGAGAGAGTGGTGCGTCATCTCATCCCATTCACCTCTTCTGTTTTTTTTTTTGTTTTTTTTTGTTTTTTGGTTTCTTACAAGACCCGTAGGTAGGTCACCATTCACCTCTTCGTTCAGTGGACAATAACCAATGTAAGAACCTCCGAAGAACCTCCGAATAAAGCTCTTTTACAAAAACAAAAACAAAAATGAAAAAAAAGAAAAGAAAAGAAGAAAGAATAAGTAGTAGATAAAGTACTCTCTCGAAATTAAAAGATAATTATTAATAGAGGGGATAAACGAGTCTGTATCTTCCACGTAATAATTTTTTTTTAAAGTCGATTCGGTTACCAATCCAACAATTGCATTAAACGAAATAATTTTTTTACAAAAATCATGTAATGGTGAGTTGAAGGATCCGGACTTCACGGTACTGTAATTCGTAACAAACGGTTGTAATGCAATTCTACAAGGTATCCTAGTGATGTGAAGTCGAGATAAAACAGGTAATACATCCGAGTTTTGATTCCTCTCCAATTGTACGGAATTCATTGGATGACTTCTGAGAATTTGGACCGTCCAGAGAAGAGAAGAAGACCCATTAAATGGTTAGACTTGATTTGGGCTGTCAGATCTGCAAAGAACGATCCAAATCTTCCAAGGTCAGTGCGTGCTCATGAAGAGATGACCAACATAACACCCCTCAAGCAACCATTAAATCAGCTTTTACCATTAAATTCAGAAATAGGGAATGAAATCTGCTCCTTTTCTTGAGAAAAAGAGGACTCTCTTATTCTCCAATCCGAACTGTTTAAAATCGATCAAACGGCTTCAATTACATCTGATTTATTTATGCTTTGAGATTTGTGCCATGTTAAAAAGAAATTAAAACCGTTTGATCAATGTTGAACGGTTCGGATTGGAGAATAGGAGGGTCCTCCTTTTCTCAAGAAAAGGAGCAGATTGGCTTCCCAGAAATAGGATTTAACACGATCTCTGCAGTTTCTTCAGATACACCCATAAACACTCCTGGCAGTAAAAATGGATAGATCATGAGTTCCCTCCATTTCAGTAAGTGATGAAGTTGTGCAATATGTTTCAATTGAGAGGTAGGGACACCTCAAGTTCTGCTTAAATGCAGAGGAATAATACCAGGTGGAGCACGCCTGCAACAGAGCGTGTAACACAGCCCTTTTTCAGATGTCTTGAAGCCACGCGTTGAACAAGTATAATGCAAAGAAAGGGCAAAAAAGTAACCTGGTGCATATACAATTGAAATCAAACTAAATGTCGTACCCTCTTGGATATTGTTAGTTATTTCTCATGCAAATTAATCTTTTATTTTTATGAATGGTTAGATAATACCTAGTTATTATTACAACTTCGGACAAAAACTATTACATGCTCCCTCTCTACAATTTGTAATCCTGCCTTTGATTCCCAAGCTTTTAAAAGAGAATCCTGGAAAAAGGGAGCGAAGCTGGGTCAATTTAAAAGTTAAAGCTATAATTTATTTACTATATTTCCTATAACCAACTTCAGCAACGCTCCACCTAATTGGCCCACTAGCATCAGTGTAACATAAAATGGCATCATTAGATCCGTTAATTTTTCTTACTGATATACTGGCAAAACCAGTGCACAAACCTTTTAGTTCTAATTTGTGACTCATAATTTAGTTCTTTAGTTACAATTCTAAAATAAGTATATATTAATCCTAGTTATAGATAAGACTGATACTGAACCTGTACCTATTGTTTTTGTTTCCAGGTCCAGTTTCTTTTAACCAAAAAAACCACATAAGTAACAAAAAACAAAAACATCTATATCCAATGTAGGTACCTTCTTTTGTAAACGGTATTCACTATCAGGGAAAAAATACTGCTTCTCCTTTCAGCAAATAAAAGTGAGGCCATTACCTAAAAGTTGCATATCAATAACATGACCATCTGCCGAGATGCAGATATTTAAGTACATATCCAAAATGACTGAATCAATTTCAATTTTAATTAAAACAAAGATTCATCATTTTGCAAATTTGCACATAATGTTACCTGATAATAACTCCGGTTAAACTAGATGCCATCTCCATCATATGGTGTCCATCTGTCAATCACCACGTTGAATTTTTCATCTCTCCTCCTTATCTGTACATAATAATAAGCTTGCAATCATCAAACAATAGCACATATCACCTCCCATGGTTTCGTGTTTCTTCCTTTGTATAACTTTAATATTGTCAAGCTACAGAACATCTTTATTCTATAAAAAAGGGCAATTGTTAGATTAGTTGTTGATTGATGAAATTTACAGTTATCCCGACATACTAACTGAATATAGGCGACAATTAAATTTTTAAAGGCAAGTTGACAAAGTTTGGGAAAGACTTTAAATATTACTGATATTACCTCAACAAATGGCTTTCTACCATGAAGAAGTGTATCTACACTCTTTTCCGTCTGAAGAAAAAACGAATAATGTAACTCAAGGGTCCTTATTGAAAAATAACAAATCAAAGATAAAGCATTTCCATGTATATCAGCTTCTAATACTTACCCGGTGGGTGACCCAGTAATCCCGCTCTCTCATCTCAATTAGAAAAGGGAAGGTCGGTGGTGCTTTTCTCTCCATGATTGTTTTTTGTGTACGTCTGGCACGAGCCTCCTCATCACTTAGTGTCACTGCTTCAACTCCACCAACCTGGATGTTCCAAGTCAAGACAGATAACCAATATCATGTAAAACATATCAAGCAATCAGGCTTTAGCAATGTCAAATCCATGGTAAAGTATGGTGTGATTTAGTTGCCTATGGTACTGGTACAGCTTTTTGTCATCTACTGGTCTGTACCTAACCACAATAGGTCAGGTTCAGAACCAGTCAGATTATAATTTCATCACATTTTCAGGTCTCACATAAGTTAATTGGTTGTTGTTCTGACAATAAGCACCATGCATGTACAAACAATAAACGAATAGGCTAACTTAAATCCCGGATAATGACTGTGAAAAAATAAAGTATCCCAAAGTTGCCAAACATATATGCAGTAAAGGTACTTTGGATTACAGAAGGTATATGAAAAATCACTCAAGAAGCATCCAATTCGCAAGGCAAAAAATTTGACAAAAAACCAAAACATTTTTTTTATAATAAGCAAACAAAAATTTCATAAAAGATATGATGCAACTATTTGAGGAACTGCTTACCAAATCAGAAAGAGTGGGATTCTTAACAATATTCCCAAGACGCTCCCCATGTGCAGTCCCAATAAGCATGACCCCTCTCTCGGCAATCGACCGGCATGCAACGGCCTCTGCCTTGGTGCCAATTTCATCAACAATGATCACCTCAGGCATGTGGTTCTCAACTGCCTCGATCATCACATTGTGCTGCAAGGAAGGTTCTGGAACTTGCATCCGCCTGGCGCCACCAATTGCTGAGTGAGGCACATCCCCGTCACCCCCGATCTCATTGCTCGTGTCTACAATCACCTGTCTTGATATCAATGCAGTAACAAAATTTGTTAGGAATTATGATTCATGTTGGAAGATATATGTCGCATTGACTGTTCATATTGTAAAAGGAGCTGGAAAAGAAATTGGATTCCCAAGATATAAATTTTGCATTTTGGTATAATTCCTATCCTTTGCAGTCTCAAATTTACCAGCAGCAGCTTTTATGATACCGGGTACATGGTGAGTGATCCCAATTCCTTTCCATCTTTCTTTTTGCTATTTTATTTAACTGCTTACATGAGGCTTAATCATTGCCAGATCCATATTAAAATATTGGTTGTCGACTACCTGATGCACAGACATTAAAAATAAATCTATTTGTGCATGAAATCAGTTATTATTTTGGTAAAAGATGATCCACTCCCAATTGATAGAGCCCCCTTAAGATCAAATTACTATTATGTTGACATCCAATCCCATTCGTGCCAACTCACAATTAAATACAGGAAATTGGCAAATTTTTTTACAGAAACAATTATGATATGAATTGTAATCCAGAGCAATCTGGTCTACAATGATGTTCTAATTTAATCTGTATAACTAACAGAAATAAAAATTTCCAACAATTGAGTTACAAATATGCTCATCTGAAGCCACGGTACTTGGAGATTGCATTCCAGAAATTGGACTTATTGAAGATAAATAAATGATGGTTTGCTCTCAGTATATTAGCCTCTTCACTTATAAAATCTATTCCGACCTCTTGATAAGACTGAGAAATATGTGGAAAACTGGCAATATTTAAGTTGTACAGCATTACTTCTTTTGTTTAACGACAAGATCAACTATGAAACATTAGTAGTATGTTATATTGAAGTTCTAACACAAGAAAGATGCCCTGAAGAATAACACTTTTTTTTATGTGTGATGGCTAGAAATACATCTATATTTGACTTCCCTGTAGAGAACTTCTGAGTCTATGCCAAGGCTTAATTAGCTTAAACTTTTAAACGAGGCTCATTTACACATAAATATTACAATCTACCAGAGTGCATATGCTTAAATTCAGCTTATATAAGTCAGATCAAACTTTCCATCTGGTTAAGTTGAATAAAATATATATATACAAGAGTACCAGGAGATATTGAATGATCTTACCACTCTCTTATGAAGCTCATCGGCCAAAACACGTGCTATTTCACGCATGACTGTTGTCTTGCCTACTCCAGGTCTGGTAAGAGCAGAAATTTGTAATCTCTTTTTTCTTAGTAAGCAAGAGAATGGGTAATATCAGATCCTTAAAAGGAATAACTCACTTTTGGGTGAGCATTACCATAAAATGATAAAATACAAAAGAAAATAGAACACAAAATTAAGCTTTTTTATCAGCTACTAAACCGTTAATAAGCCATGACTTTATGCAGTGAATATCTGAATGAAAATTGGCATTGACATTTCAACCATGTTTCTTCAATGGTATAGGTTGATAACGGTTACATACCTTCCTAAGAAGAGTATGCTTTCTTTATACTCAAGTAAATCTCGAACCATATCAACATGGCCAGTGACTGCACGACCGACTCGACAAGTCAAACCAACAACTGTCCCTTTCCTGCTCCTTATTGCAGATATCCTGTGCAGTGTACCTTCAATGCCAGCACGATTGTCTCCACCAAATTCTCCTATCGCTCTCTCTGCTTCCTGTAACTCTTCTTGTGAAACCTTCATAACAGAATGCAAATAATGTAATATGAGACACCAAGCAATACCTTGAACTTTGAAAAAGTTCTTGTTCCCGTTCAGTATCGAATAGGTCGAAGCCATTTTCCCTAGTGCATGTGTTTGCATATAGATAAATTGTTGGAACATGGAGACCGGGGGTAGAGATACAGGTTGGCTCTCAATGATCAAATGTAGTCAATGACTGGTTTCCCTTGTAATCCAATTTTTAAGTTACATCACATACTTCAGTACATGAAACTATTATACCAGAAGCTAACAACAGAAGGTACTATCCAGTTAGAACAATAAATGACAAAAGAATGGATATGGAACTGTAAATAGGATAAAAATAAATAGAGGTGTACACAAGTTTAGGAAAGATTATAAACCTCTGTATTTCGTAGATACTGTCCACCAGGTTCACTAAGAAAGCGTGCTTCAGGACGTCGTCCCAAATCTAGAACTACCTAATCAAACTAGTAATTCAGTATAGTGATTTTTTTTGCTCAGAACTAACAAAATTAATAAACTATAGATTTAATGAACTAAAGAATAATTAAATTATATTAACCTCGAGTAGCTCAGCCTTCTTAGGTTCATTCTCTAGCTGCTCCTGCAACTCCCTCGGCAAAATCTATAAACACCATTAGCAGAAAATTACTTGCATTTCATTTCTCTCAATGCGCAAATTATGAGTCCCTCAAAGTAATTTTACTGTGCATTCCCTTTACTGTGCATTACCCCTCTCACTCGTCGAGTAAAGTGCGAAGACCCTTGCTGATTTGTCACTACATTTGAGTGTCAATGTAGTTTGGAACTTAGCTAAACCCCTTAACATTAAAGCTTCTATTTAGTTGGTTAGTAAAAGAAATAATTAACAAAAACTAATTTATGGCATATGTGCCAGAAAGGATCCCTTTTATGTGCCTTTTTTTCAGAGACAAACTGTATCACCTTTTCCTACAGTGCTCTAGCCTCTATGGTCATACCTCATGGATATTAATAATCAATGCGTTTGGCAAGTGAAGTCAAATTAAAGCTAAGTAGATGATAAACACTTAAAACATTAATGTTTGGTAGTAATGAAGTATATGAAGTAGTATTAAATAAAAAGACTAAATTACCCTCATGAACTATGTTAGCAATTGAAGTACCGAGGGTAAAAAGTGTCAAAACTTAAGGAATTTGGTGATTTAACTTTACTCCACCTTAAAGCACCTTAAAACACTTTCATTTGGTGCATTAAAATGCCTTAAAGCCTTAAAGTACTTAATCCACCGCTATTCCACTTGCCAAACATCCCTATTATGAGTTATTCTAATATTACTCTTGAAGATTTATCGATTGTTAGGATTAGTTAATACCAAGATACAGTACATGGATTTGAAATTGTTTGTTGTGCAACATTCTGGGCTATCTGGCTAGACACAACCATGTGAGCTTTAATCAGCATGAGCTTAAAGACTTTTGAGAGGTTTAGGGGCACACATTATTTGCTTACTGTATGTATCAAACGGTCAAACCATTATGTGATTTATTCCAGTTGGTAGTTATTTTCAGATTCTGCAGGTTTGCTAGATTAGAGAGTAGACTGGTACAAGTACCAGTACATAGCTGGCGTAGATATCTGTTTTCACTCTTGAGTTTAACAAATACTACTGGAATCTGCGACTGTGAGTCTTGCTCGAGTTTGCTTCCCTTTTCATCCCTTTCTCCCATTTCCCCGACAGAGGGGAACCACATGCATGAAAGTAGATACGAAACAGACACATGTAAATAATTTGCTTTTGTTAACGGAAGCACGACAGTTTTGTTTCTTTTTTTCAAAAAAAAAAAAAAAAACCAAGTCTCTGATATAAAAAGAAAAAAAGAATTGGTTTCGGTTTTAATAAAATAAAAAAGAGGCGGAGACCTGGAGAAGTGCTGGGAGGTCATCTTCAACGATTAGAAAACCTCCGTGAGGGGATAGCGAGGAGGCGGAGAAGCGCCGATAATCGGGTTTGAGTCGCTTCTGGGTACCAACGAGCAAGGAATTGGGTTTTCGCTTGTTGTTGATCGATTGGTTCGAACGGGAAGAAGGGAAATTTAATGGGAAAAGCTTGGGCTGGAGTGAGAGCAAGACCATGGCTGGGTTTACAGATTGACAGAAGCTTGTACTACGTGACCAGCGAACACTGTCCACCGGCCAGGGAGGCGAATTCGCATCCTCTGAGATATCTCAAACTTTTGACATGTAGAAAATCCGGACCGTTCAAACTCTTTCTACACGAATCTCAAAATACAAGAATACTGCATTCCACGTCCAAAAAAAGATTCATCCGGCTTTAGATTAGCCGAAAGTTTAAAATTTTGAGAGAGATATCTCAGGTGGCGACTAATTATGTCGCAAGGTTCGAGCTTACAAATCACGTGTAACGGTTAAAGGATCTCCGTTGCATATGTGATTGCAAATTAATACGATTATAAAGTTATGAATAATATTACGAGCCAACAAACATCGGAGTTTTTGATGTTTCGGGTGAATTCTCTGTTTAAAAGAAGATATTAATGATTATTTTTAAATTTTGAAGTAACAATACTAATTAATTGAAATTTTTTGCTGGAGTGTAAGCGGCTTTGGCGATAAAATTATATTTGTATCTGTCTTTTTATTTTTCAAATATAAATATAAATCAGATATTAAATAAATATAAATATGAATACAAATATAAGTTGAATACCTTATTTAATTATTATTATAATAATATTAACATATTATTTGAATAAATTGCTTTTCATTAAAAATCAAAGATAATATTAAATATTTTTTTCATATTAAACTCGTTACGTTCAATAAGTCTCAATTATATATATTTTTTATTAGAGTTTAATCTAAAAAATTAAGTCAATTTTCTTATATTTTAGTGTCATTTTGTGTTAAAATATGTTAAGAACGAAGTTACTATTTGATAGGGCCATGTGCCCAAGGCCCTTATAAAAACCATAGGGGACCTAGGAACAACTTGGGCTGACAACTACTTAGATGAAATCAGCCCAAGGATGAATGAAAGGCTCCAGACGGAATAATATAAGCGGCCCATGACCCAACCCGGACCTAAGAGAAGTCGGGATAAAAAGCCCAGTCCAAAATAAGCTTAAGATCACCACCAGCGATCTTCCGTACAGGCCAGGTGCGATTTAGTCACCGCCTCCTATACGGATCATTCGGCCCATTATGCGACTCCCGCATTTCATATATGCGGATGTTGCCGCGTTACACGTAAGCTTGGTTGCTCCAATGCGATCCCCTCTGTCAGCTCTGACAACGCGGAGGTCAGAGCTGGAGATGACTATTTAAGGTAAACAGCTCCATGGAACGGGGGCTGGCACTTTGGAACTAAGACACGAGATAGGAAAGAGTAAAAGTGTCTCGCAACTACCCTTGGGTTACCTACCCTGAATTCCCTTCTCGGACCGCCTAACGCAGGCGGGACGCTGATTGTACACGTACACATCCATTTACAAAACTCCTGCGGACCATGTGTCCTGTTTGAACATAGGCCGTATCATCCACCGTGGGGCCCAATCTAGGCAAACTCTTAAGCGTTAGATGGCACACAACCCTCCGAATAGTCGGCCAGCTGGGTCGCATACTAGCGCCCCCTGCCCTGGGAAGGGAGTCGGTCAGACCTCGCAAGGACGATCTCCCATTCCACCTTCATTTGACATCCCTCAGAATGAACGTCCGACTATGAATCCATCCGGGATGCGTCCTGAATTTGGGTCCTCCGGGATACGGGCGATCCCCAGGTTACCACCACCCCCGACAGGAACATTACCTTACTCAACTCCACAATATCCTTACCCTCCACCTTTTTACCCATACGCTTGGGGGACGTACCCTTATGCCTATTCGAGTCCACAATACACCTATGCCACACCCGTAGGGTACTTTCCGCCCAGGGGAAACCCTCAAACCTATATCCCTGGAACTCCCTGACCGACCATGGCCCAGCCTCCCATAAATCAGAACCCACGACAGGGGCCCGTGGGGAGAGATATCCCTATCCGTAACCTAGATACAGAATTCGGGGAGGCCCAGAAAGGAGAAGGAGACGATAGTTTGGATCTTTTGGGGTCAAATGGGGAAAATTCTAAAACTTCGGCAGATTCTCTGGCCAAAACAAATGAAAGTCAAGAAGAGCAATCCCCGAGGCGGCTGCTGTCGAGGGGTCGGCAGCATGCAAAGACCAGGAGTACGCGGGATGGGCGCCAGCGGGGAAACGAAAGCCAGGGTAAATCTGCCTCATCTTCCTCCAGTGATAAAACTATTACGGGGAGAAATGTAAGAACCCCCTCTCGGTCGAAGGAATCAAAGCAGTCTCGCAGATGCAAAAGATCACCTTCGCGGGGAAGTATTCGGTCTTATAGCACTGAAAGAGAAAGTGTTCTGCTTAAAAAGAGGAAGTCTCCATCTCGCCGGAAGATGAAGAAAGTGACAATTAGGGATCGGAGAACCAAACGTTCTAAGAAACGGGCAAATGTTGATGTGGGGCTTAACGTGACTCAAGTAGAGGAGATGATCCAAGCTCGATTGAAGGCAAAGCTAGATTAATATGAATCAGCCAAGGATACTGCTCGAACCCGACCAATGGGATTGGAGGAAGGACCGTTGTCTGCCGAGATATATGCGGAATCTTTGGTAGATTTCAAATGCCCTGCCAATTTACCTGTTTTTAGGGGAAGTGGGGATAACCAGGACCCGCGAAGTTTTATGTTTGGATTCCGCGAGAGGCTTAGACTGGTGGGTGCTACCGATACAACGATGTGTCGAGTATTCACATTTTGCTTGGCTGGGGAAGCATGGGAGTGGTACATCAATTTACCCAAGGGATCTGTGAAAAAGTTTGAAGATTTAGCTAAGGCCTTTTTGGCGCAATACATTGTCATCAAGCGACCAAGGGTCACTTGCGAAATGTTGTTCGATTTGTCTCAAGGGTCCAGTGAAAGGACACGCTCGTTTGTTAATCGGTTCGTAGAAGCTTCGCGAAAAGTTTTGGATCTAAATGAGGAAGTTGCCGTCGCGGCATTGAGGAAAGGCCTCCGAAGAGGGGGAGTAGGCACCTTGAGGCACGATGCCTATGTACGAGATATAAGAACTCTTGGAGAATTTTTGAACTTTGCAGAGGGATACATACGAGCAGAAGAAGATGTCAATGCTGAAAGTCGAGATGTGAGGAGATCAGGAGACCAAGATCCCGCTCCCCCAGGAGACAGAATCAAGGGATAAAAGATATGAGTGGCCAGTTTAAGGGATCAGGAGGGCATCCTAAAAGTAAACCATGAGGACCAGGAGGTGGCAAGCGAGATTTTAGAGACGAGGGTTACCGCCCACATTATACCAAGTATGCCGAATTTGAGAGAAAGAACAATGAAATGTATTACGTGGCGAGTGAGGCGTTCGAATTGCCCAAGCCGTTGTTGAGGGAAATTTTCGAAGTAAAAGATAACAGCAAGACATGCGACTTCCATGGTTTCAAAGGGCATTCGACGGCAGAATGCCTCCAATTAAAAAATATCTTGGAACGTTTGGCAAGGGAAGGTAAACTTTCCGAATTTATTCACCCCGACTTCTACAAGAGATATAAATGGAAGTATAATGGCCAGGGGAAAGACTATAAAAAGAAGATACCTTACCGAAAAGATTACACGGGGCCTAGACCTCCCATAAACGATGCCCGGGAAATTGGCCGGGATGAATCCGAACGACCAAAGCGCCATGACAGTCCGGTAATTAACGTTATAAGCGGAGGTCATAGAGATAGTGAGCCCAAAAAGATCCATAGAAGGACAAAGCAATATCCCACTATTTTGAACGTGGAGGAAAGGGTGGACAAGAAGAGACCTCGGTTGGATGAGGTGATTTTTTTTTCCGAAAAAGATTTTGGTGATGTGATATGGCCTCATGAGAACCCTATAGTGTTGACCCTCAAGTTACATATTCACCGAGTGAAAAGGATCTTGGTGGACACGGGTAGTTCGGCTGACATTTTGTTCTTGTCGACTTATAAGAGGATGGGATACGATCCGAGAAAGCTGCAGGAAAAAACTACCCCGTTGATAGGTTTCACTGGGAATTCACTGCAGCCGAAGGGGGTCATCAAGCTCAAAGTAGTATTCGGGAAGTCGCCTAGATGTGTAGAGGTGATGGTGGATTTTCTCGTGGTCAACGCACCTTCAGCTTATAACTCGATATTAGGGAGGGGAACATTAAATAAGATAGGCGCAGTAGTTTCCCCCTCATTTGAAGATTAAGTTCCCCACAGAGCATGGTGTAGGTGAGGAAGGAGGACATCAAGAGGTGGGCCGAGAATGTTATCTGATGTCCGCTCAAGAGCGTCAAGGGGTGATACACCAAGTCGAGAGACAAGTTGGTACAAAAAGGTCTGGGAACAGTCTTGCAAGTAAAAATTTCTTACCACCCGGCACCCAGCTGGTGTTAGATCCTATAGATAAAAATGAGTCAAAAGATCATCTCGAGCCCACAGATGAGGTGGAACAGGTAGAACTTGCGGAGGGCAAAGTGGTGAACGTGGGTAAAAAGATGCAAGGATCAGCCAGAGATGAGTTGTTGGCTTTTTTGAAGCACAACCTATCTGTGTTTGCATGGAGCACAGCCGATATGCCTGGTATTCCGAGAGCAATTGCCGAACACAAGTTGCATGTCAAACCGGGAGTTAAGCCGGTGATTCAAAAGAAGCGGAACATGGGGCCTAAAAGACGCATGGCCGTGAAAAAGGAAATGGAGAAGTTATTGGCAGCTGGTTTTATCAGAGAAGTAGAGTGTCCCGAATGGGTAGCAAATCCCGTACTGGTGAGAAGTCTAATGGGGATTGGAGAATGTGTATCAATTTTACTGATCTGAACAAAGCATGCCCGATGGATCCTTTCCCCCTTCCGAAAATTGACCAGTTGGTAGATTCAACGTCGGGGCATGCTTTCCTCAGTTTCATGGATGCTTTTTTGGGATATAACCAGATTATGATGGAGGAAGATGAGGAAAAGACAACTTTTACGACTAACCTTGGTCTTTATTGTTACAGGGTGATGCCTTTTGGATTGAAGAATGCAGGCGCTTCTTTTCAGAGGATGATCAATGTGTTATTTGCGGGACAACTGGGGCGAAACATGGAGGCCTATATCGATGATATGCTCGTCAAGAGCATGATAGACTTTGACCATATCAGCGATCTAAGAGAAACCTTTGCCACCCTCAATAAGGCCAACATGAAATTGAACCCCAAGAAGAGTTTTTTCAGTTTAACGGGAGGAAAGTTCCTAGGATTCATGGTGTCCATGCAAGGTATTGAGATTCATCCTTCCAAGTGTCAGGCCATCCTCGACATGAAACCTCCGACCAGCATTAAGGAATTACAGTCGCTCACGGGACGATTAGCTGCCCTCAATCGATTCATAGCCCGATCAAGAGACGTATGTTTTTCTTTCTTCAAAGCTATGCGAAAGGCGGCTAAGTTTGAATGGACTGAGGAATGTTCGGAGGCTTTTAACAAGATCAAAGAATATTTGGCGAATCCACCCTGCCTTAGTAGACCGGTGAGTGGAGATACCCTTGTGTTGAATTTAGCAGCCACGAGTCATACCGTAAGCGCCGCGTTAGTTCGAGAAGAAGGGAAGGACCAAAAACCGGTGTATTTCGTCTCACATGTCCTGCGAGACACAAAAACTCGCTATTCTCAAATGGAAAAAACTGTTATGCTCTAATAGTCGCCGCTAGGAAGCTACGGCCGTACTTCCAATCTCACCCGATCATAGTGTATACGGGGGTGCCGCTAAAGAAAGCTTTTGCAAATTTTGACAGCTCGGGGCGCATGTTAGCTTGGGCCCTCGAGTTAGCTGAGTTCGACATAACCTTTTACCCTCAAACGGCCTTAAAATCACAAGTGTTCGCTGATTTCATAGCGGACTACTCGGGAGCAGAAAAGGCGAAGGAAGGCAAATGGATCGTCTATGTAGATGGGGCTTCGTCCGCTCAGGGAGCAGGAGCGGGGGTCTCGATAACCGGACCTTAAGGAGAAACTTTGAACTATGCACTTCATTTCCAATTCACTGCTACAAATAATACCGCGGAATGCGAAGCCATTATAGCAGGGCTCCGAATCGCCAAAGAAGTGGGAGCTAGTGAGGTTCACCTTTATAGTGATTCAGAACTCGCAGTAAAGCAGACTAATTCGGAGTGCCGAACTTTGGATGATACCTTACGTAGATATCATGAGCAGATAGATAAGTGGCGATCACAATTCGACAAGGTCGAAATTGAGCATGTAACGCGGAACAAAAATTGCCAAGCGGACGCTTTATCAAAACTCGGAGCTTTTGGTTGTTTAGATAAGGAAAAATCAGTCACAGTGTTAGATATAACTGAGGCTAGTATTACCCCGCGGAGTCTGGAAGTGTTAACTCTGGAGGAACATGGCGATGTGTTGGTATAGGCCTATGTGGGATTTTCTTTCCACTGGGGCGTTGCCCACTGATAAACTGGAAGCCCGACGTTTGAAGAAAATAGCCCCCTTGTACTCGATATTTAATGGTCAACTTTACAAAAGGGGATATCTGAGGCCTTGGTTACGATGTGTTTCTGAGGATGTCGGCAGGACACAGATAATTGAGGTCCACGAAGGGCTCTGTGGGAGCCATCAGGGGGCAAAAATCGTAGCAAAGCGAATCTTACGTGCAGGTTTTTACTGGCCGACAATGCAGCAGGATGCGGCGAACATGGTAAGGAAATGTGAGAAATGTCAGTTTCATAGTAAATTATGCAATATACCAGCCTATGGGCAAGTTAGTATCTCGGGGGCTTGGCCTTTCGATATGTGGGGGATAGACATCGTAGGGCCTTTTCCCCCGGCAGTTCGTCAGAAAAAATGGGTAATAGTGGCGGTCGAATACTTTACTAAATGGGTAGAAGCTGAGGCGTTGGTTGACATTTCTGCTGTCACAGCCCAAAAGTTCATCTGGAAGAATATAGTGTGCCGTTTTGGAGTACCGCACACTTTAATTTCGAATAATGGAACACAATTCAATGCTGATTCGACCATGACATTTCTAGAAAAACTGGGAATTCGCAGTAACTTTGCTTCCGTAAGCCACCCTGCTAGCAATGGTTTGGCAGAAGTCACCGATCGAACCATTTTAGAAGGACTCAAGAGGAAGGTTGCGGCGAATAGGAAAAATTGGCCAGACAAGTTGGACGAAATCCTGTGGTCCTATCGCACTACCCCGCGAGAGGCCACACAGCAAACCCCATTTTCTTTGGTGTATGGGATGGAGGCTACCACTCCGGTCGAGCTAATCGCTCCTTCACTTAGGATATCCACTTATTCCGAAGAAGGAAATCTTGAGGAGCGTGCGTTAGAGTTGGAATTGATCGATGAAATGCGGGAAAGAGCCCGAGTTCGGATGAGCGAATACCAGAGGCGGATAAAGCGTGCTTTTGATAAACGCGTTTCACCTCGAGAATTCCAACCTGGAGATCTTGTTTTGAAGACAGTGGAATCCGCAGGTAAACATGTGGGGAAGCTCGAGGCTAATTGGGACGGACCCTACAATGTGCGGTGTCCCCACGGTAAAGGAGCCTATGAGCTAGAAGATATCTCCGGGAAAGTGTTTCCCAGGCCGTGAAATATAGGACACCTCCGTAAGTTTTATGTTTAAAGACGTAGGCTCAAATAAAGAGCTGCGTTTGTACCTTCCTTTGTTTCGTACAAACTGTTGGCATTTTTTCTTTTCGTGTTGCAATTTTGTAATAGTGCACGTTTATAAGCACTATTTTTTGAGAACAATGAGAGTTTTGATAAAAAGAGTGATGTTCTTGTTTGGATGAATGCCATATTTGGAAGATGAAAACAATAATAAACGAAAGTCATCTGACATCGAAAGCCGAGAGGCAACGAGAGTCATTCGACAACGAAAGTCGAGAGGCAACGAGAGTCAGACGACGAAAGCCAAAAGGCAACGACAGTCATTCGACATCGAAAGCCGAAAGGTAACGAACGTCATCTAACAACGAAAGCCGCAAGGCAACGAAAGTCATTCGACATCGAAAGCCGAAAGGCAACGAAAGTCATTCGACAACGAAAGCTGAAAGCCAACGAAAGTCATTCTACAACGAAAACCGAAAGGCAACGAAAGTCGCTCGACATCGAAAACCGAATGGTAACGAAAGTCATTCCATAACGAAAGCCGAAAGGCAACGAAAATAATTCAACAGCGTAAACACTTGACTGACATAAGCCAAAGGGTAAACAAAACGGTGGCACCTTTAATGCCATTCGTGGCTACAATACTTGCAGTGCAACAATATCGAAACAGTCTGACGAACAAAGGTAACCAAATAAGAAATCAGATTATGAAACACCGATCATCGAATAAAAAAAAAGAAAAAAAAAAGAGAAACAGATCTCGAATGTTGAAGGAGTGGTCGAGAAACAGATCTCGAACAAATCACTCCGTGGACCAACCACAAGTAATGTTATACTGTTCAAAGGTAGTTTTTCCCGCTTCTCTCTTGTGCATACGCCTTGTGAGTTGTGACACACTGCCTGTCCCGTCGCCTTTTTTAGTCACGATTAGCGAGAAGCAACTCTACTTATTTTCTTGAGAAAAGGAGAACCTATTCTCCAATCTGAACCGGACCGAACAATACCGTACTCGTGAACCCGGTTCGCGTACTCGTGAACCCGGCCGGGTTTACCCGTGAACCCATGTACCCCGCATAGACCAGAGGGCGTGTACCCGTGCGCCCCACATAGACCAGAAGAAAGTTATCAGTTCATACACCGCGCATGAACCACATGTTAAAATTTGATTTTTAACCGCCCAAGGCCCCAAGCCGATTCGAACCTAAGACCTCCTCCCAACTCCCAAGCGGGAGAAGCCTCTACCAATGGGCCACTTCTTCTCAAGTATGCACCGAGAATATACTGTGCGGTGGACATTCCTCAGAAAACAGGAATTACAAGACAGAACGGTACCATGCTTGCATTGGAGGTCTCCAGTCCCAGTGCATTTGGATCTGCCAACCTGATTTTACGGGCAACTCATCTTTCGGTAAGTCCAGTTGCATCTGCTTAAAACTCCGAGAAGGCTCGTCTTACACACTACCCCTCAAATCTCTCCCTCTTTGGGCTGAAATTGGAAATGTTACTTTGCCCCGCATACAACTCAGAAGGACTTGCCGAAAGAGGCGATTTTGGACTTGCCGAAAGAGTTGTATTCGATAAAAACTTGGAAATGTTACTTCTTACACACAAGTTATTTATAGTAAGTGGGGCCATTAATGCCTTGTGTGGGGTGTAAACTCAAACCGACATACTGTTAGTCATGACTTTTAAGACTATAAAGCGAATAGCCCATAAAAATAAACCACCCAGAACAGATCCTGGGGCATCATCGTCAAATCCGTCAAACCCTCCAACACCTAATCCGCCTAAGGGGCGACGTCACCTAACCCCGGACGAAAGAGAGGGGCTGTCAAAAATATTTTCCCGCTCCTTAGAGTGGATGCTGGCCAATGAAAATATTCGAATCGGGGACATGTTAGACACGGCCCTTTGTATTTTTCGGAGGGCTAAATAATGGGAGGCTAATGAAGATGGAGTTGATTGGGAGGAACTTGAGCGCGGTAGCTCCGAAGAAGTTGAGGCCAGTATCTCAGATGCAAACCCCCGGGATCCATACGGAGTCCCGTTTACTCCGTGTCTTATCTGCGGAAAGACGGATGTCGGCACCCGACTAACTTCTTGCGAGGTTTGTCACAAAAGGCCTCATATCTCGTGTCTCCCATGGAAGGCGCGACAAGACTCTCAAACGGGACAATCTTATTGGGAATGCCCCGATCACGAGATACCCCGACAACTCGCTCAGAGAAGCCATTGGGAGGATTAGGTAAAGCACCTAAGCACCTACCTCCCATTCATATGGTCTTTTACAAGTAGCTCTCAATATGTTGGTTACTTGTATTAGGACTTATAATATTTATTACTCAATGTAGAAGAAAAGCGTTACATGCGACGCGACATGTCTTGAGAAAGTATAACAAAACCATAGGGATATATATATATATATTGACATGTTGGAGTGCTTTAATCTGTTTTAGATTTTCTTGTCTTTCGAAGTTATGAAAACTTAATCCCGACTAGCTCACGATGTTTTCCATTCGATGATTGTACTTTTCAGCATACTTGTTTTATCCGAAACATCTTTTCTCCGCAAAGATTATAAAATGTCGAATAACATGTCTTAAGTAAATAGGCAAAAAGTGCAAATTGATGAGATAAACGCCCTCGCGCATGCAAAAAATAACCTGAGAATTTACTCGTGATTAACAAATCCTATTATACACTCCCCGATATTGTTTTGTAAGAACGCGATATGTTAAGGCAATTCTTGATCTCAACTTCGGAGGGTTAGTGTGTTGGAATATTATTAAGTCGCAAGATATATGTACTGACGAGGTCTGGCTCAACCCGAAATGCATCTCGCAAGATGCCTTCCGGCTTCGGGGGCTCATGATAGGGCCATGTGCCCAAGGCCCTTATAAAAATCATAGGGGGCCTAGGAACAACTTGGGCTGACAACTACTTAGATGAAATCAGTCCAAGGATGAATGAAAGGCTCCAGACGGAATAATATAAGCGGCCCATGACCCAACCCCGACCGAAGAGAAGTCGGGATAAAAAGCCCAGTCCAAAATAAGCTTAAGATCACCACCAGCGATCTTCCGTACAGGCCGGGTGCGATTTAGTCACCGCCTTCTATATGGATCATTCGGCCCATTATGCGACTCCCGCATTTCATATATGCGGATGTTGCCGCGTTACACGTAAGCTTGGTTGCTCCGATGCGATCCCCTCTGTCAGCTCTGACAACGCGGAGGTCAGAGCTGGAGAGGACTATTTAAGGTAAACAGCTCCATGGAACGGGGGCTGGCACTTTGGAACTAAGACACGAGATAGGATAGAGTAAAAGTGTCTCGCAACTACCCTCGGGTTACCTACCCCGAATTCCCTTCTCGGACCGCCTAACGCAGGCGGGACGCTGATTGTACACGTACACATCCATTTACAAAACTCCTGCGGACAGGGGCGGACCCACTGTAGCACAGGGGGGGTCAGCTGGCCCCCGCTGGATTTTCAAAAATAGTGCTAAAAATCTGCTTTTCGGACCTCTGCCCCTCCCTGGATTCAAATTGCCCCCCTGTAGCCCATTCTAAAATTCTAATAGACGGAACGAAGCCCATATAAACTCTGAGCGAAACAAATTAGCGGAGCCCAAATAGGGGCTGATCTCAAATAGCGAAAATTAGTTGAACCAAAATTCCCTATAAATGTTGAATTGTTGATTTTTTTCAAGTAATTTAGGAATTTTATTATATTGATTGATATTGTTTTTTGTTATGTTGAATTGTACCTGATAAGCTATTGGGTTTGAACCCGATAAGCTATTTGCATCCGATTATTACCCCGCCCTGACAAAAATTCTGCGTCCGCCCCTGCCTGCGGACCATGTGTCATGTTTGAACATAGGCCGTATCACTATTAAAGTCTATTTAAATTACATAAAATTGAGCAAATTGTAGATCTTCTCGCAAGCTTTTCAAAAAGTGGTAGAACACTGAAAATGGAGTTATGGGCGACGATGTATGGCCGTTTGAAGTTCAGTTCACATAAAAATCTCCAGAGAGTTATACGGCCTTGTCTGGCTGCACAGAATCGCAGCAGCCAACACATAGTTCATATTTTGGTCATACGAACTCGATTTTGGTGAATAAAAACTTGACGGAACCGGGACAAAAACAATCTACAACTTTCATGAAGGAAACAAATACAAATTCGAGTTGCAGGAATTTTTGTGCAGGCCGCAGAAAATTCTATACATGCCATAGGAAATAAAATCGAAGCTGAAAAAGAATTCCGAAATTAAAATTAAGATGTCTCTAATTTTCCAAAGGGTTTTGAGGATTGTCGTGCGGGTTCCACAAGCCGCACAGCTAGCCACACAAGCCTTCAAAAATCCAGCCGACTTCTAGTGGGGGGCGCACAAATTTTTATGAAGGCTGCACCAATACCAATCTTGTCTTATTTCGCGATATCTTCTCACATTTGTTGTCGAATTCTGGAGGATTGCTTCCCAAGACAGAAGAATTGCTATATATTAGCAGGGAGGCAACAGGAGAAGATATACTTTAACCTAGCTTTTATTCTACACATTTTTTTACATATTTTCTATCTTCTCCAAGTAAATCAAGGCAATTGGAGCAATGATTGAAGGTTGCTCGAGCGAACAAAGTGAAGACAAGGGAAAAGGTGCATAAGCTAGATTTTATCATGTTCATTTTTGTATTTCTCTTGACTGTTAGCGCATTCATGAGAGGCTAGATTTCTTCTCTAGGAGCATAAGCTTTAAGCATGAATTTGTGTTAAAATCTATCTTACTTGGATGGTTTTGTTATTATGATTGTTTGCTTGTATAATTGTTCTTATTGATTTTATTATTTGTGTGATTGCATGATTTGTGTTGCTTGTTAATTAGTATTATGTTTAAGCCTAAACTGATTAAATTGATAAGGAGCAAGAATTACACAAATAACCTTAGGATTAAGATTACAAATGACCAAATCTAATTCTTAGTCTTGAACCACAAGAAACAAATGTAGAATTGAGGTGAATAACTTAATCGTGAAGCCTTACATTTAATTGGGACTCGTAGAATTGAATCGAATATTGTATGAAGAATTTAATCATGAAGTATTGGTATTTAGGAATAAACTAGACTAACATGTGCTTATGGTCTAGATAGCTATGATGAAGAACTTAATCGTGAAATCCGAATTGTCTAGGCATGTCGTTAATTCACGAAAGTGACCCTTATTGATATTTTAGGCTTAGAAACTCCGTCATTGCAAACATAAATTTAAAAACCAATTAAGTATGGATTTAAACCAAGTGATTGCATGCCGATAGTCCCTAGACTTCTCTCGTATTGAATCACAAAACTCTTTTTTATTTGTTTGTTTAAATTTCTTGTTTTACTTTCAACTCTCAATCGGATATTGAACCCACAAAAATCAATTTACAACAAAACCTTCATTTTATTTTTATTGCAACTTTATAATTAATTAATTTAGGAAAAATAATATTTTCTGTTATTTTTGAATCGATACCTAAACTACTACAATGATATGTCGTATGCTTGCAACTGATTTATTATTGTATACTAAGGTATTATAAATTTAAAAGTAAATTAAAAAATGTATCCAATTAACGTAAAAATCTTATACCTAAAATACACAACAATGTCATTACAAAATATATATCTTGTTAACCAAAAACGAAAATTTAATTATCAGTATAATTATATTTTTAATCAATGAATACTACAAAAATCTCTAAACATATATATTTCTAAAACAAACGAATTAGAAAAAAATACATATACGAATGCAAAAACAAACGAATTAGAAAAAAATACATATACGAATACATTTGCATGTCCATACAGAAAATATCTTTGCACGAATTCACTTTATGGTACAATTATATTTAGTCACACATGAATATATTTTAGTAGTGATTGGTCATCAAAGCTTGCAACCCGCGAGCAAAGTCTTAATTAAATGTGTTAGCGGCGAGTCAGCAAACATGTCTTCGTTTACGTTTGGTAAGTTTTTATTTTGATAGCGAAATACCTTGGTATATATCTGACGGTATAAAATAAGCAGCTCGTACTAATTTCTAGTCAAATACTAGATTAAAAAAGTAAGTTTCCACAGTTCCACTTACTCGGCATGTTCTTTACGGCACTATAGTTATCTCATATTAGGTTATTTGATTAAAATAAAAAAATTCTTTACGGCACTACAGTACGTTATCTCGTCTTAGGTTGTTTGCCGCTGCCAACAACTTTTTTTTTTTCATCGTTTAGATAAAGCACATGTATTAATTTTGGGAAAAAAAAATTTGTTTTTCATAAAAAAATTGGTAAAGTTTTAACATATTCTGATAGATGATTATTAAAATACATATTGAATTTTAAACCAAAGCAAACTAATAATTTTTTTATTTAAACATTTTTATAATAATAATAATAATAATAATAATAATGATTATTATTATTATTGTTGTTGTTGTTGTTGTTGTTATTATTTATAATAAAAATATTGATACTAACGGATTAACTTTTTATATCCAAACGGTCGATCCAAACAACTTAATAAGATCTACATACAAAAATCTCGTATAATACACAATTGACTAATTTTATGATATGACCTACAATAATAAAAAGAAACAAAATTTGCATATCCAACATTGACATTTTATAAAATTCCTATCAAATTTTTTAAATTTTCCTAAAAAAAAGTTAATTTTGATATGTAGATTTTATTGAACTATTTGGATGGATCGTTTACACATGAAAAATAAAATTTGGCCCGTAAAATATTGACAGATATGATAACGTTAATACATTATCTTAACTCCAATAAACTTATAAATTGTTAAATGAATATACTATGTAATAAATTCATACTAAAACTATCAATGAATAAATGTTTATGAAGAGTAAAGTTCATAAAAAGAAAAAGAAACAGCCAATCTTGTTTGGGACGATTACTTTTCAAAAAAAGAAAAAAAGAAAAGGAAAACAGCCATGACGTGTTTTATTATTTTTCTCCAATCTTTTTTTTTCTCAGTTTAGGATCTTTTTTAACATAGACTAAGTAGCCACAGTTGTAACAGGTCAAACAAACAACATTGCAGCGGATTAGTATTTATATATCTTAAGCGTGTATATATTTTTATGTGTATTTCAGTTTGAGTTAAATATTTTTATAATGTTCGTTTCATTTTTGTGAACAAAATGTATACAGTATCGAATGTATTTTTGTGAAATATTTTGATAGTTGTGTGTTTTTTTGCAAATTGTATCCCTAAACTATATACAACTGTGTTACAGTTTTAGAATAAAAATGATATTGTTCTACGTTCTGTATTAATTGATTCATTGTAGATATGAACACATGCATGTATTTTGCCTTCTTCATATTAGTTGAAGCGTCAACTAAAAAAATTATGCTCGCACAATTTTGTTAATATACAGATACGTGTTGGCTCAGTCTCCACCTTTGAAGATGTAGTCTAACAATAGATAATGTTTTTTTTTCTCACTATTCTATCATATTTTTAAAGTAATAATTAATAATTTACATACTTTAGTTCTACATGCAATTCTTTTTCGGTACTCTTATAATATATTTTAACTTTTTTATTTGAAAAAGTAAAAAATATACAAAATGAGTAATAAAACGTGCCCAAGCAACACGAACGAAATTCGGTCCTAATTATTCACAAACAAAATTATATTTACCATTTAAAAAAGATAAATTAACAAACTACAATTTCGTGAGAATTTTATTTTATCATGAACGCAATATGTTATTGTGGCCACTTTTTTGGTGATCTCGTTGGTAGTGTTCGGCAATTATGGCTTAAACCTCCTTAGTGCTCCTTAGTGCTCTAAGGAGTCTTAAGCTCACCAAACGGGTGCTTCTTAATCAAGCTTAAAACTACTTTCTTAGTGCTCATTTTGTCCATTTTTTTTAAGTTTGTCTAAGATTTTAAGCCATAGTTCTACATGACTTAAGCAATTTGTCAAGTTTAAGGCCTTCTTAAGAAATTGATTCTTCAACTTTATTGTCGAACGGGTGCTCCTTGATGCAGCTTAAATTTTAAGCATGTGACTCTTGCCGAACACTACCGTTGTGTCCAGTAAAAAGTGAGAAAAAGTATAGTTCTTATTCGATTTCGGTAGTGGTTTGCTAACGGGTTACCCGTGACCCGTTCCGGGTAACCCGTTAGGGGTAACGGGTAGGGCGGGTAGACGGGTAGGACGGGTACGGGTACAACCCGCAACGGGTAGACGGGTAGTTTTCCCAAAACCACTACCCTACCCGTTTATTACCCGTACCCGTTGCGGGTTGACGGGTACGGGTATCCCGGGTACGGGCGGGTTTTTTTTTTTCTTTTCTTTTCTGTTTTTTTCTGAATTTTTATGCTTTGAGATTCGTGCCAAGTTAAAGGCCATATCCCGGATGGAGTTTAGATATAGGGGTCCGTTTTGAGATTCATGCCAAATTAAAATTGATGACTCAGATCTCATTCTACTCAGTCAGGTATTGCACTGGATCTGAATTCTATAGGGTGCCGCCAAAAAAATTTTGAAATTCAAATTTTGTAACGGGTCAGGTACGGGTACGGGTAGACGGGTACGGGTAGACGGGTACGGGTTGGCGGGTAGACGGGAACGGGTTGGCGGGTAGACGGGTACGGGTTGGCGGGTAGACGGGTACGGGTACAACGGGTTTTTTTCAAAATTATGTTGTCCGGTCCGTTTATTACCCGTACCCGTCTACCCGTCTACCCGTTTGTACCCGGGCAACGGGTACGGGTACCACGGGTAACGGATACGGGCCGGGCAAAACGGGTTCAACCCCTAACGGGTTTAGCAAACCACTAGATTTCGGTACTGCATTCACAATTTGTTTGTCGTTGCTTTCATGATAAAAATGCAATTCTCATGAAATCGTGATTTATTGATTTTTTTTATAATGATAATATAAAAATTCGGTAATTATCCATATAAATGATAGCGAAGTATATTTTTATATTTCAAATTGAGTGAGAAGGCCCGTTGATGTCACGTGCCAATAGCCGATAAGCAAACACTACAAGCTACCACCTAGCTACCTTGTATAGACTAAAAACCCCTTTTGTTTGCTTATCGCAATTTCAACGGCGGAGGCCGAGGGGTTTCTCTTTCTTCTTTACAAAATACAAATCACTATTCAAAGCACAGACAAGTAAAACAGCGACCGGACCAGAGACTTGGAAAGAAAAGGGAGTATAAAAGAAGATATAGGAGTGAAGAAAGATGGTGAAGAAGCCGCAACCAACAACAATGGAAGAAACCAAGGGATTTCTTTGGAAGCTTCCAGAGTTGAAATCAAGCGATATAGGCAAACTCGGCCCCGGCTTTGGCTTTGGCGCCGGCTGTGGCGTCGGCCTTGGAATCGGCCTTTTTGGAGGTTTATTTTCTAATAATCCTCAAATTTAGGGTTTTAAAAAGATAGCTCCTGTCTAAATCTTCTCCATGTAGATTGCCTAGTAGGTCACTAGATTCCTGTAATTTGTTGAAGTTATTCGTTGACCTTTCATATCTCTCGGTCTATTGCGCAGTCAGCTAAATTATGCTTAAAATTTTCTTGTCCACCTTGTGTTGGATTTGGTCTACGTTCTATAATTCCGATTGATGGTAATCAGGTTGGGGATTTTTAACCAGTAACTAACCAATCACACGATTAAACCGTTTAATCTGTGGTCTTTTAGGCTATCAAATTTGGCATCAGATAAAAAATATTAATACTAAATGATAAACAAAATAATTTGACATGCAAATAGATGAAATAAAATTTAACAAAAGTACTTGTAAGAAAACATAACATATTCCCACAACATAAAGCATATTCATAAAAAGATTCCTAAACTTACAAGATAGCACGTTTAAAAATATTAGTCTAGAGAAAACAGAAATAGAAGAGGTCTACATTTTTGGAAAAAAAACTAATTATGCTGCAAAGAGGAGACAAAAACGCACATACAGTTTTGGGCTGCATTTTTTCCGGACAATTATAGATCCTGTAACCATAATATTTTTGTCAGGTAGTTAAAATCCACTCTATCTTTAACCAGCTAACATTTGAAACCATGTTTCGGGTCTGGTAAGTCAGGTTGTACACTCCTATAATTTCCTTCCTACGGATGTAATGTTGTAAGGTAACTTAATCTGTTCACATAATATACATCAAGGTGGTTCTCTCTTTTTGAATTGATTCTGCACTGTGTCACTACTAACTCTTAACTCTGCCAGTCTATTATCATCAATTGGGGTTCTCAACTAGATTTTCTTTACTTTTACTGAGTTTGCACATGATATATTCCTGTCTCAGGACAAAGATTCCAAGAAATTCTCAAAATTCTGATATTATCTTCAACATTATTTTTCAGGGTTAGGATTTGGGCCAGGTATTCCTGGGCTACAAGCTGGGCTAGGTGTTGGTGCCGGTTGTGGTGTGGGATTGGGCTTTGGCTACGGCATGGGTAAGGGTGTTGCATATGATGCAACAGGTGAGCACTCAAATGTTGGCAAACTGTTTCAGAAAGGACAACCACTGCCTGGCCAGTAAGTATTTCTCACATATTTTTCCTTATAATCTTTGTGGCTAAGTTGGCTTGTTTAAACATAAAATGCTGTGTAACTGCTGCACTATGCTGATTTCAGTCTGTACTGGTATTAGAATGCCGATCTGTTGGAACAGAGATGCCATTTTCTTTGGTCGTGTCTTAATTAAAGATAACCTCAATTTTCTTTAATTTGAAAAAAAATAATTGAAAAAGGTTATCTAATATGAGAAAAGCCAGATTGGGCTTAAGGTTGCCAAAATTGTTGAAAAATAAATGCACCGAAAATAATTTATTTTCATCCTCTCATTCATGTACAAAACTAACTAAAAAAAATATAATTGGGGATGTAAACACTGGCTTGTCAGTTAAATCAGGATCAACTTTCATAAATTTGTTGTTTGAAGCCAACTGGCTGAGGCTAAGCTCACCCAAGCATTACTTCCAATATAATATTTTTTTTTTTGCTCATGTTGGGTGGTATTGTAATAAAGTTCAGTATGTCTGAAAAGTGAAAACATAATTAGGTTGTGCATACTATCTGGTAATGTAGATCTTGTTGTCACCCAACCTGACAATGGAAGGTCTCTTGGTGACATTTAAGTAAAACAAACATTCCTTACTGGATCTGACATAATATTTAGGTATTGTATTTGTACATACCGTCTAAAAATATTTTCTGGGTTCTACAAAATATGCTAAATGGAAACCAAATAAAAGGCTAAGTCAACATGATAAAGGATTTTGTATGTCATAGCCTTCGTTTTCATGATTTTTATATGATGCAAATGAACTTCGTGCTAGTTCTGCTATAGCAATGTCACAAAATTTCAGTTTAGTATAGAAGTCATTGTTTTTATTTCATTTTTATCAATGAGATAAAACTATTTTTTTTATTCAGCTTTTCAGCTTCTTTAATTATGTTAACTTGAACTTTTCTGATGCAACTTATTTAAGCCTGCAGTTGATTGTTCGATTTTTTTTTTTCATTATTGCAATTTATTTAATAATTTAATCTGAATTAAGGAAATATTAAGCTGGAAAATAAAAGTGTGCCATATTTACTATTATTCCTCGATGAAGGATCTCTCTGGCTCGTACTAAATCTAAGCCTTTACTAATCTGTGCTTCATTTAAATTTTGTTTGATTACTTTGTATTGGCTGTTGCTGCTGGTACCACTTTAATACTATATTTGACCGCCGTGCTAAAAAAAATGCAGGGAACAGATTGGTGCATTGGTGGAAGGGCTTATTGGAAACACTCAAGGCCTGGTCAAAGCTACTAACAAGAAGATAGAGAAATGGCGATCATGAGCTGCTTCTTTGTCACCCTTAAATTTTATGCAACCTTCTTAAATTATTAAGCTTAGACTGGCGAGCAGTTATGTTTATTTGGATATAGAAATTGTGTAGATGCATTGTTCAAAATAGTTGGTGAAGGTGCTAGTTATCAGGAATTGTTGATCATGTGTATGACATGTAGATGCAGTCTATAAGTTAAATCTTTTCGTATGAAGGTTTGGTTCCTGGTTTATTCGACCTAATGTTTCTTGTGACGCAAATCATGCAGGTTGTTCCCTATGTTATTTTGCATGACTTGCAGACTAGTGACTCTTTCAAATTGGTCCCTAGAGAGTCAGTGAATTACTAGTATGGAGTGGTAAATGATGGGAAATAAATCTGCTGTTATTCCAATGGAATAACAGGTTCTTGTTATTCTGATCCCAACCATTCAACTTTACTGAGATTCGTGCATAAAAAAGTTTCTTTATTGAGAAATTGCGCATGAAATTTTTTGAATGGTTGCCATCAATTCTAAATGCCAAGTTTTGTGCGGTTTCGTTTGGTGATTCCAAATGTGGATAAACACTTATCCAAGTTGAAGGAGACGCTTGTTTAATTTTGAATGTGCATAGATGCTGATCAATAATGTAAGATTTTTTTTTTTATGTACCTAGATACTTATCAGTGCATACTAATTTCCTATGTTAATCTTTTAAGTTTGACATGAGTTGATAGCACTTTAAATACCCATGGGTTTTAACTTTTAACAGTACGCACATATTGATCAAAATGCACACCTCTTTCAATTCGAATGTTCACTTCTAAAGTTTAGAAGAGTTTGACATGTTGTCAGTTGTAAAAAAACTAGTGCTATGCCTTTTGCTTGAATGCATGAGAGATAAGTAGCGGGTGACAAATCGATGTTTTAGTATAATTAACTCATCTAAATAATATTAAGGTGCAAAATTTGAGATAAGCCCATGGAAGTCGATAATATTATATCATATTTTTCAGATATATTCCAGAATAGTATTTAGAAATTAGAACATTATATGTCAATTGGATTTTTAAATCTGAATGTGCCTCAAATAAATAGAAGACCAAAAAGCTTTAGATATGCTTGAAGAATTACCTCGTACGTGCGTAAAAGAAAATCATGCGTGCCAATTAAACAGATGAGATTAAATTATTTACAAATATATATTTCTAAACAACATGTGCATATTAAACGGATGAATACATGGATGATTTAGCATGATTAAGGAACTTTGAAAACTTTAACCATTTACGTATTTACAATTTATATTAATTACATAGAGAAATTATTCTGACATCCCCATTTTTTTATTTTTTATCTGCATTTTGAATATGTTTATACTTATTATAGAAGTTACTTATATCTGAATTATAAAATGATAATAAATAGAAACAACGTATTATAACTTATTCTTTTCCGGATAATCATGAGAAAATTCAAGTAAAAACTCTGTTGAGGACGATAAAGATACATTTTGCAAACTTTTCAAATTTACTAATGCAAGATATAAATAACACTTTCAGAAAAAAAAAAAAAATGCAGGTGAGGAGTGCAGTTATGACTTCTCAATTATATAATTCTTATTGTGTTACTATTAGGGGTGCACAAAAAGCTCACGACTCGAAACTCGGTTCGGAATCAATTCAGATTCAACTCGCTAATAACTCGAGTTGAAACTGACTTGAGTCAAAACTAACTCTAGTTTACTGACTCGGTTGATTTATAAGTCAAATCCAAGTTACCCTCAACTCAGTTCGTAATCAACTCGGTTGGACTCACACCAAACCCTAATTCATATATTTCTAATTTTTGCGTCTCCAAACCTTATACCTATTTTCCACAATCTATTATTTTGTTAGACTTTGTAGTATTTGATAATTTTGATGAACTATGTACTATTTTTTTTTTTGTTAATTTATTAGACTTTGTACTGATTTGTTAGACTTTATCTGTTTGGTAATTTTTAATTATGTACTAACCATTATCTCATTATGTATTGTCTTTAATTGTATACTATTTTGATAAACTATGTAATATTTTTTTGTTATAATTAAATTAGACTGTCTCACTATGTACTACATTATGAGTCACGAGTGGACTCACTTCGACTCGAGTTGCTCGCGAGTTGATTCCAAATTAGAGTTTCTGACTCGGAACTGGATTAACAACTTGGACTCAACTCGGCTCATGAGTTCACGAGTTGAATCCAAATTATCCTCAAATCGGACTCAACTCGGCTCATAAGCAGCCCGAGTTGCTATCCAAAGGACTTGACGAATTTCTAAAGCAAATCTGCCTCTTACATAATTTTTATTTGGAAGCTGATAATTAACCCGCACCTCCCACCCCCCATTTATCCCCGCAGAAACTTCCAAAATAATCATGAGGGGACCGCTCAATCATAAATAAACTACTAGTGTTTAATTTAAAGCATCAAAGTATTTATGTTGAATTCAAGAAAGTATTAATCACTATGCAATGATCTTTATTTATCAAAAGAATAAATCAATCCATCATTTATCCTCTCACAATTTTTTTTTTTTTTATCATCCCCCCCCCAAACAACTGGGGACCATTAAATAAACAATCCCCCCACCCAATAATAAACACTTGTCAGTATAATTAATGCAGGGATAAATAAAAATTATTAGTGGAATTAATGGGGGATAAAAGGCAGTTAAGGAAGTTAATTTTGAGAGTATTAAATAAACAATTCCCTCACCCAATGATAAATACTTCTCAGACATAATCATATATACTCGTCAGAAACAATGATAAATATTTTCTTGAACATCACTAAACAGATAAACATTTATTTCTAAGCATTTTAATTGCAACTTTCAGTAAAACATTTAGATTAGATGAATATTTTATGTTACATGAATAAATACTTGACAATACAAAAATGAATACTTTGTTCTTGAACTTGTCAATAAGTAATATTACATGGTAAATATTTCTTAGAAACAATGATAAATACTTCTCAGAAACAACGATAAATACTTTCTTGAACTTGTCAATAAATAATGTTTAATGAAATCAATGTATCTTCATTTCAGAGACAATGATAAATACTTATCAGACATTATGATAAATACTTGTCAGAAACAATGATAAATACTTCCTTAAACATTAATAAATATATAAACATTTATTAGCAGTGATTGTTATTAGATGACAGTATAATTAATGCAGGGATAAATGAAAATTATTAGCGGAATTAATGGGGGATAAAAGACAGTTAAGGAAGTTAATTATGAGAGAGAGAGAGTGCGATGATAAATGGGGGGTGGGAGGTGAGGGGAATGATATAATTATTCTTTTTATTTTTGTTTTCTTTTCAAAGATGGATAAATTTTGGTGGACGTGGGCAAGATAGTCATTAGAATTATTTTTACTATATTATAATGAGGAGGGTTAAAATGCACCCTCCCCTCATATCTTCATTTTCAAAGTTCAAATAGTCGATTCGAATCTTCCAATGTGTTCTTCATATTAAAATGTGCTTGGAGATCAAAATTTACATTTTTTGAAAATTTTTTTACTATTTTTTCAGAATTTTTTAAAATCATCACTTTGCTAAATTTTTTATTATTGTTTAGTTTAATCAAAATTTCTGAAAAAATAGTAAAAAAATATCAAAAAATATAAAATTTGGTCTCCAAGCATATTTTAATATTTTTAATATGAAGAACACGTTGGAAGGTTCGAATTGACTATTTAAACTTTAAAAATAAGATATGAGGGGAAGGTACACGTTAGAAGCACAAAAAAATAGTGCATTTTAACCCTCCTCTGTTAGAATAACAATGAATATAGTGAAATTAAATGTTAATCGCTTGTAATTACATGTCAATATGAACTTTGTATAATTTAGCTGACGTTGGTTAATTAAACACTCTCTCTCCTCTTGAATAGTGAAGAAGATTAATCCCATTGTTGTCGATTTTAGGACGATATGTCATGTACAATATTGTATATAGCATCGCGTACATTATGTCTCACATAATCAATTTTTTCAATATTGTTTCTTTATAATTTATTTTTGCAATCTTTTCATCAATGAATTAACTTCAAGTTTGATAAAATAATTAATTGCATCGTGAACAAATGACACGGCTGTCCTTTTAATTATTTTAATCATAACATGTCATCTATTTTTTTTGCCAATCATGTAATTAAACCATGACATAATTGGCCCGTCACGTTTTTTATTCACAGCTCTCTGATTTTTCAAAGAACTCAGAATTTTAATATCGGAATTTTATGTGGTAGCGACGCGGAGACAAACATGCAGCGTGTTAACAGCACATGAATCAGTATCACGGATCAGATAAAGCTTCTAAAACAGTTGGAAACTTGAACGACATTTTTCACCCATACCCTATAAACTACATAATTACAAACAGTCATTGACGATTAGTAATTTCTATTTTTTGAGCTTATATATCTTTCATGCATATATCTGTTTGAGTTTTTGTTTTTACGAACAAAACAAGTCCAACAGTAAATAATTTTTGCAAATATTTTGATGGTAATTTATTTTCATTTTGTATTAGACATAAAAATATATATAAAAAAAAACATGAATAATTAGTTTACTCGCAAAGCAAATTGTTTTCAGCGCACTGTTTTATCATATATAAATAATTAGCTACAAAATTTTCACATGAATCATCCAAAGAGTCTTCCTCATGCTTATATATGGTTGCATATCAGTAAAGTATTACTAAAATTACAACGCAATAACATTTGTTATATTTCAGAATTAATTATATAGCAACAGAAAATAATGTAACAAGTTTTTCCAATGATAATGCAGTACAAAAATAAATAATTTTATTTAAGTTAATTTTTAATGAATTTGAAATTGTAAAGTTGTTACTTTCTTATTAATCGAATAATTTAAAAAAAAAACTGAGTGTAATGGTTATTTTAATTTTTAAATAAAAATGGTCGTCTCTTTTAATGTTTCCTGCTGACAAAATTGTACAAAAAGAATAAGTACTCTCAATAAATAATTACTTAAACTTTTATATTCTTGTACAAAAATTGTACAGAATTAATAAATATTTATGCTATATATTACTTATTTTACTATTTTTAATCTGACTGCTTAAAAATGATCATCTTCTCTTTAACTAAATTAAGAGTACTTTTTTATTAAACAAAAATGGTAAAATATTTCAAATACTTTTGCACACAAAAATAGTGCTAAAAAATGGAGTCCGAATCTGCTGTAATCCCGGAAGGAATTACAGGGCCCTGAAATTCCAATATCAACCGTTCAAATATTTTCTGCACAGATCTAAAAAAAAAAGTAAGTTTTCATGCACAAATCTCGAGAAAGACCAACGGTTCGGATTGGAATTACAGGGTCATGTAATTCTTGCAGATTTATTTTCTAAAAAAGAAATGTGGGAAGCTTCCCTAGTTTTTTTTCATTTAGTTCTAGTAGTAGTGGGTAGTGGCCTCCAAAAATTCACCCCAAGTCGATACCTATGACTCCGAATTCATTCCGTTGTCTCGTGGTCTCTACAAGCTCCCACATCTCTATCCGACCATCCTCCCACCACAGACCACATATGGTGCCACATCAGCATCCATGATCTGCCACGCTATCAATGCAAACCAACCATATTCCCCAAACAGATTACCCACCTGAACCCTTAGCCAATCACATTCCACTAACCCAAATCCCACCTGGGCCCACCACATCCACCATTTCATACTTCCAGCCATTTAACATAGATTCTCTGACCCCTGGCACACAACCTCTCACTCTTCCTCGAATCTAAACCTCCTTCACTTGGCCATTCATTTTATTTGACATGGCATCTATTGCTGCTGCAACCGCACCTGCCTCGCTTGGCCGATCAGCCGGGAGCAGGTTGAGTGCATTGAAAGTCTATGCACTTTTCTCAAAGAAGTCAGCAGCTCCACCCAAGTCAAAGGCAGCAGCTGTTTCCCCGATAGATGAGGAGTTGGCCAAATGGTACGGTCCTGACAGAAAGATCTATTTGCCGGAAGGTCTCTTGGATCGCTCTGAAGTGCCCGAGTACCTCAACGGAGAGGTTCCCGGAGAGTAAGTTCACAGTTTCCTTTTTCCCTTATTATTGAGAATTGAGATTTTGTTGTTTGTAGTTCATATCAGCTTCTTGGTTCAGTATGTATTGCGTAGTAGTGGATTGTAAAAATTAAAATTTAATGTCAAAAATCCAAGTTAGCATAAGTACCTACTTAGCTACTTGCCATATAATAACTAGTATTGAACTTGTGTTTTGTATCCAGTTTGAAGTTTCTTTAATGAAACGGGCTTTACAAAGCCTTTTATCAAAAAAAATATAATAACTAGTAATCATATAATCTGATGTCACTAAACTCTGTAAAAAAATTGTACTGGTAACCAGCTTGAAATGCTAATGACCGGATGTCGCTTAAACCACATCACCGTAAAACCATAATCATGTAAAAATAGAAATTGTAGAACCATAATTAAATTATGGGGTACTTTCCCCACAAAGCTGGAACGATATTTTGTTTTGTTTTTTCAAAAAAAAAAAAAAGAACCATCAAGCTAGTTGATCTTTGATATTAACATTTATAAAGCTAGTTGATCTTTGATAAAACTTTACAAATAGAAAAATAAACTTCTGAGGATATAATAATTGAATCCTAATTATTTTTTTCATTTTTGTGCAGCTACGGGTATGACCCCTTTGGTCTAAGCAAGAAGCCTGAAAACTTTGCCAAGTGTGTTCAACTACCTGTGTCAATTAAATCTGGGTAGAAATTAAATTTGTCCCTTTTTGACTGAATATTCATCCAATTTGAATTTCAGATACCAGGCATATGAACTCATTCATGCAAGGTGGGCCATGCTCGGTGCTGCTGGGTTCATCATCCCCGAAGCATTCAACAAATATGGCGCCAACTGTGGTCCTGAGGCTGTCTGGTTCAAGGTACGGATCGACCTTCAAATTACCAGCACAAGTAGTAAACAAAACATTTTCTCATGAATAATTGCACAGTAAATACTTCATAGCTGCAAGATGCATACAGTAAACAAAGGGCCTTTGTAATATATGACTCTGTTTAGCATTTTGTTTTAACTCACTGTCATTTGCTTCAGACTGGTGCACTTCTCCTTGATGGGAACACCTTGAACTACTTTGGAAACAGCATCCCGATTAACCTTATCGTCGCTATAGCTGCTGAAGTTGTGCTTGTTGGTGGAGCTGAGTACTACAGAATTATCAATGGACTAGTAAGTGACCAATAATATGTGAATTGCTGAATCACTGTTATTAGTATCATTAGTCATTGACAATGGCCACAAAATAATGACAAAATCAAAATGATCTCAGTACCAACATTTGCGGAATAGGAGAAATATGATGTGTTTGATGTAATTGTTGCAAAAGCATAGCTACTCAAATTTAGAAACTGAAAAATTTAAGAGAAGCAAACAACTAATCAACATATTTCATTCTTACAGGACTTGGAAGACAATCTCCACCCAGGAGGTCCATTTGACCCACTTGGTCTCGCTAATGACCCCGACCAGGCTGCACTTTTAAAGGTGAAGGAAATCAAGAATGGCAGATTGGCCATGTTTGCTATGCTCGGCTTCTTTATTCAAGCTTACGTCACTGGCGAGGGCCCAGTAGAGAATCTTTCAAAGCACTTGAGCGACCCCTTTGGCAACAACCTTCTCACCGTCATCTCTGGCACAGTTGAGAGGGTACCTACCCTGTAAATTTGATCCGCTTTGGATTGTACCCATGTAAAGTTAAGAGAGATATTCATTGCTGGTTGTAAGTCTAGGTTGATTACTGAGCGAGTTGAAGTATGCTCATGCTCAACTCATTAAGATAATGAGCGAATTTAAGCGAGTTGATAAATGGACGAGTTGATAATGAGCGAGTTATTACTGAATTTTTAATGAGTGAGTCACGAGTTATGAGTTACATAATTTAATAAATTATCATAATCCATTTAACTTTTTTTTACATTAAACCTGTAGAAGCATAGAGACAGAAGCTCTCAAAGTTTCTCAAAAAAAAAAGAATGTTTTGATACATATTGAGTACTTTAGGTTTTTAGGTTTTGGTGATTAGTCTGCTGGTTTTTAGGTTTTGGTGATTAGTCTGCTGGTTTTTAGGTTTTTGTGATTTTGACGTATCATTTATCCAAAATATTAAGTGAAATTAGGCAGGGATTTAATGAGGCGGCGAAACTTAATTTAATGCGGCAAAAACTTGATTCATTGATTTATTTGGGATTGGATGTGGCAAATTCTTAATGAGGGAGTTATAAGCGAGTTGGGGTATGCTTATGCTCCACTCATTACTCATTAAGTTAATGAGCAAGTTTAAGCGAGTTGTTAATAAGTGAGTTATGAGCGAGTCACGAGTTAATAAACAATTTACTCACCCCTAGTTGTAATAACTTGCCATTGAACTACTCAAGGTTTTTGTTGATGACTTGATGTCACCGTCTCAAATTGATCACGCTTTTAAGCAGATGATTCTCTCTTTTTGGTTTGTGGCAATTTTCTCTCTAAATCTGATAGCTCGTGTGGTGGTTAAGCAATGAGATGTCAAAATAAACACTAAGAAGTATATGGTATTACAAAAGAACCCATTGGAGCAGCAATGCCATGCCTGAACAGCTAGTCCTCGAAAATATAACATATATAACCTCCATCTAGGAAGGTGTGTCAGCTATACTCGTACAAAGAAACAATGAACCTCAGCTAAAATTATGCATGTTAACGCTTTTTAGGGTCGCACCTTTTGTTCTTCATAAGCCCCAACCAAGACCAGGTTAAACTTTCGGTATGTTTGGATAAATGGTACGTCTGTTATGAGAAATTTGAATTCAAAATCCGACCCGTTATGAAAATGTACATTGATTTTTATATAAACCATATCCTTCTCTCTCTGAAGAATGTAATTGTGACTGTCAAGAAAGAGAGAAAAGATATAGAGCACCAAAAAACACTCTGTTAATGCTTTAGGTCGTGAAAAACGCAAGACTTCTGACTTTCAACTTCGACTTGTGATTTTTTGCAAAACCAGTGATACTGCTAAGCTCATAAAATCTATGGAGAAATAATTTTTTTGGAGAGAGAGGAGCTGTTGCGTTTTTTTCATGAACTTTTTGGAGAGAGAGGAGCAGTTGAGGAAATGAATAAAATAAGGATGAGAAAGCTATTTTTTAACCAATATTCGCTAACCTAAATTCTTCAAATTCTTCCAACTCTCAGCTGTGTTAACAGAACAACGCTATTCAAAGCTATTCTGAATAGCTCAAAAGTTGTTTGGATTGACATACATTCAGAATAGCTTGCTATTCTGAGAACAAGACTATTCTCACACCACCCAAACGTACCTAGTAGACACTGGTACTCTAGTTTGATACCCTTTCAAATATATATTTACATAACCAGAAAACGAAACATAATCTTTATCATTAATAAAGTTAATAGAACTAAAGATAAATTATCTCTAAACAGTACAATGATTTTTCAATATTTGTCTAGCAAGATCTACTGCACCACTCTTTTTGTATATCAAATGTAAATTATAAGCTGCCTCTCGGCGTAGGTCACAATAATTTGACTTGGCATCTTGCTGATCTGGCAGTGTTTTTTCATAAGGAAGCTTAGGGACTGGTTCATCTTTTTCCGTCATTGCCAAAACCTTTTCATAGTAGGAAGCAGCAAGTGTGACCAATCCAACATGGTGGTATGCCCTAGCTATGTTGTAAAACGCTTCCTGTAAGAATTGGCAGAATTACAATTTTTCCCTTTACCCCATGAATTATTTTCTAAACAGCACTAAGACTTATCGTCTCAGATGTATAATTTGTACCGCAGTGCACATAGTTACCTAGTTATTCAATAATCTCACATTGGGTTTACATTGCATTTTTGCACAATGCAAGAGCAAGAGAGTTTGTACTAACAAAATGCTAACTAATAATAAAGTACGAGAAAGGCTGCTGGTGACCACAAGATATAAATTGCCAAAATATGCCCAATTTGAAAAAAAATATATACTAGATCGATGTGTGTATGAGTATACACACAGACACACACATATGCTACAATGTAAAACATGCGCTAAAGAAAAAGGTATAGCAGCACTAGAAGTTTTGCCCTGGAATTTGCTGCCAACAACATCTCCAAAGGACCAAAATGATAAAAGTAACTGTCACTGTAAAAATTCTATGTTAACATGATACCTGGCTGTTACCACAAAGACGTAAATACTTGTAAAGGAAGGCAAATCCTTGGAGAATGCAATGATGCTTATTCTTAAGCCGAAAACCAAGAGCTAAGTTAATTAAAGATGTACCTATAATGTTGCAACAAAAAAAAAAATTAAGATTATTACTCTTTATAATTAGAAGTTCTGTCAACATTCTGAAAATACTCTTTTTAGTACAACAATAATAGTTAAAAGTTTATATAATTACCAACACAAAGGTTAATAAGTGGGTTATCAGGTTGAATTTTATATGCCTCCAAATAGTCAGCAGTGGCCGCTTGATGCTGGCTAAGAGAATTAAATTGGTGACCACTAATTATAATAGGTTGTATGCAATCATTCCTTATATTCCTCATATACCGTATGAACTTATTGTGCCTTGAATATCGGTCCTCTAATCTGACAAATAGAAAAATAAAAGCAAAGCAAAGAAGATATCAGATTAATAGAACCCTGCCAGCATATCCACCACCAGGTCCATAACTCATTCAGGAATTATTCATATGCCATGAAAAATTGATATTACTCATCTGCAAAACACACATATCTAACAAAACCCTTCTAATCAACAACCATACCTAGCACAGTCGGTCTTAAGCATTGCTCTCCATGTGGGAGACGCAGGTTTGAAATCCAATGCGACCCACTGGGGGTGATTTAAGGGCTTTCACCCTCGTGCTGAATAAAACTCCCATGAAAAATATTCCACTGCACCCCTCTATCCTGATTTCTTTGAAAATAGCTGAGTCCTCTTTTCATCCTCATTTATGTAGGATAGGACCTAAAGCATTATAGGTAGTTCTGGAAAATTTGGACTAAGTGGGAGAGAGAGGTAAAAGCATTATACGTAGTTTTCACCCTAAGAGCTGAATAAAACAAAAAAGGGTGTTTGAATTGTCACCTTGAAACAACTTTGTAGTAGCAGTTCCAAGCAGCATTGCTATAGGGGTGTTGTTGCGCTATGTACTTTACATAGTCAAAACCATGCTTTGGATCAGTCATACCATATGCTATTTCTGTATACAGAGTTGCAAAAAAAGAAAACGGTGGGAAGAATATTACATTTTTTAGTTTACCAACACTTTTGTTGCAAATTGCAGCTTCACTTTGTAACCCCTACAAAACAAAAGTTAACAAGTCCTCTGGCGACAAAATACAGAAAATGTTAGGCAGATGAATATCTATAACAAGACAAATCCTCTATGGGCTTCACTTCCACATTTTTCCAAAAGCTGTCAGGGTGCCTTTTAGCTAAACTTTTTCCCCAAAATACAAGAACAAGTATGAAGAAAATACTTTGGTAGCTTCTGAAACAAAATTAGAGGTGATGAACATCTGAAATTCTTTCTGCTTTATAAGCACCCATATATATTTCATCGACTTAATAAGTTGAGTTGCAGCCCTCTTTCTCAATTTTGGCAGGGAAATAGATTTACAGGGACACATTTGATATTAGACGATAGAAATAGACTTACGTGCACCCAAAGATCTAAGCTCCTCCTTCCTTTGACTTGAGAAGATATCATCATGTGCCACTTTCAGGGTTTTGTTAATGATCTCCAATGCCTCCCAGTATCTATGCAAGGATGCCAATGCCTTGCAAAGCTTTTGCATTGAAACATTTTAAAATGCAAAAGTTATTCTCAAACATTATCAACATTCTGCAATACGCTTAAAAAGGAAAATATTAAAAATTTGATTACAAGTGCCAAGGATAACTTTTCAACGGTTAACAACGGACACCATTATGAGGTAGGAACTGAACCAAATACTGTTCAAGTTAAAACATGAACATTTCCATGTAACCAATGCTGGTACAACTAGGTTGAGAAACTAACATTTTTTCATATCCTCGAGAAAAGTATCCTTGATTTCACAAATTACATCATAAAGGTCATACAGAAACACACATACATCCACTAACAGTTGATGGTTCTCTTGTTTCTGAAGGAATCCTGGTAATGGAGGCTCTTGCTTTTCTCTTCTCTAAAATGCAAAGAAAAATAGGTAAGACAAATGCAAACTGAATAGTAGGAATACAAGCATTCATTGCTTGACATATAATATGTCCATTGTTACAGCTACCAGTATTACATAAGCAAACCAATTTTTGTTTTTTCAATTCAAGGTCTGAACTGAGAGGTTTTTTTTTTAAGAAGAAGCTACATCCAATATCAACTGATTTGCAAATTTAGACCCAATTCTTTTCTGGGTTAGTTGCACATATTATGCACGAAATAAAGCAAAAGTTACCAAGAAAAATGAAAAGAATGATTTGATGTTAGCCTTTTATTAACTTGGTCAACTTGCTTAATATCAAAGGTTGTGCCAGCTTATTTAGCTTGAGTTTAGTCAAGTTTGTGCTTAGGGGAAAGGGGGGTCGTTTGAGTTGGGGGACCAGAATCTCAAATATTAAAAAGAAGATATATTTTCCATTCAACCTGATTGTCAGTATTGAAGTGCCTTTTTTATATATAATATAAATATGAAAATTGTACGACTGCCAAAATATATCCAATTTGAACCCAATCTAATAACAGCAGAAAACGAACTAAGAGAATACCATGCTTTGTAAAATATTATAATAATTGTGTACATAAAATGAGAACTGTAACAGTTAATTATGTGTCAAATTTTGAGAAAGGAGCCCTTACCTGGGGCTCTTCTTCGTCAGAATCATCGCTATGCCACTCCAATCCAGACGCTATAGCAGCTACCTTTTTTTGTTCTTTTAAATCTGCTCTTTTCTGTAGTACTCTCTTTGCTCTATTAGCCTTATGCCTATACTAGCAAAAAAGAAGAAATCTATTATTTCTCATGAAACTAGGAAATAGTCCAATCTTTCATTAAAAATAACTTGTATATAAAAGCAGGGCGGAACTAGAAAATTTTGATAGGGTTGGCTGAAAATTAAAATGTACAATTGTAGTGAGTGAGATTTGAACTCAAGACCTCTCAACCATAAATAACCACTAGACTACAACTAAACATATGTTATTTATTGAGGGTGACTAGACTATATAAAAAGTTTTTAAAAGATAAAATTCAATTAAATTCCTATACGTATAATTAAAATTTTAAAATCATAGGGGTGGCTAAGCCTTAATCCGCCCCTGTATAAAAGAACACAAGTTGTAAGTCTGAAAGCTTGAAGAGGAAATAAAATTCCATTTGTTTAGAGATTTATACAGAGATTTTGTTATGCAAATGACAAAAATTACCTAGTAAGTTCAATCCAAAACAACTATTAGCTCTTTTAGAAAGTCTAGTGAAAATAAAATAACCGAACACTGCCAGGTTCTTGTTAAGCTAACAACTTTGCTCTTCAGATGCAAGCTTACAGAAAAAATCGTGCTCTCCTAAAAACTGAAAAAGGAAAAAGTACTCACAACTCAGGAGTAGTAGCAAGAGGTCTGAATCCATGAAAAACACTGTCAGGTTCTTGTTCAGGTAACACCTTTGTTCTTTCAAGTAAGACATGCTTAGGCACCTTTTTCGTTGGCCGGACCTGTTAAACCATGGAACCATTAGTGAAGCAATAAAGTGGACATCAGCATCATAGCATCTTACAAGCAAGACCATTGCATACAGATTAGCATACTCACGCTTTTTTGGATTATTCTGAAATTTGTTGACAGCTTTTTATTGCATATGGGCTTTAATTGAACTTGAACATTCAGCAAATTTTGGTAAGAAAAAGTTATTGCAAACATATACCAAACTTTATTGGAAACTAAAAAGTACATCTCTACTCATAATTGTCTTTAGTGCCTTTGCTTTGCACTTCAAAAATATGACGAAGGCTATTGAACACTCAAGTCCCTTGAAATATATCAATGCACTATACCAAGCATTGTAGTAAAGGTCATTCTCATCATTTCATACACAAAATAATAAAATATATTACTCAGTATGTAGTACAATTCCATTAAAGATCAAACAATAGTATGACTTAATGAAATGGGAGCATTACTCGTTATTCTATGGTATGGACTTCATTCCAAGGTTTGTTAACATAAGGTTCAGCCAAAATTTGTACCTTCTGATTGATTGATTCAATGATAAGTGTATCTCTAACTGAAGAAAATATTGTGTTTGCAAAGCTTTCCAACATTCCTTTGCTATGGTAGATTCTTGCAAGCTGTATCTTTATTTGACCATTAAGCCACCAAGATTTTGATTGTGAATTTAAATTCTCTGAGTTTGACAGGGGTGAAAGCAAAAAAATTGTTTCGTCTTCCTTCCCTTCTTCTAAGAGGATGCAGGCTAGAGTCAGCCGAATTTCAACATTTTCCTCCATTTTATTCAATGCTGGAAAAATGGCAGGAAATACATATCAAACCAAGTAGATAAAAAAAGAAAGGAAAAAAGAAGAAGAAAAAGAAGATTAAACAACTATCAGATACTCTCAAAGTCAATAAGAGAGAGAGAGAGAGAGAGAGAGAGAGAGTAATATTATACGAGCTTTAGCTGTTATGAGTTATGATCGAGGCTGTTTGCAAAACCGTTGTAGGTATTACGTGTACATTGGATTTAAAGTATAGGTGTATAGACAACAAAGTTATTCATTTGAATAAGGTTATATTATACTCGCTAAGTATTCTTTTGTATTACATCCGAATTTCTCAACAAGTTACAAAACATTAGAAAGAAATTGAACCTATTGCAGTTTTCATTTTAAGATGGGAAGAAAAAAGATAAGGAATGCAAAGAGGAAAACCTTTATAAAAGAAAGGAATGGCTTTACTTCTTTCCTTCAAAGATATGTAACACTGGGCAATTTTCTTATACAAGTCACCCTGCACATATTTATTTTTAACTAAAAATAATAGCGAGAGTACTGAAAATAGTACATTCTTAAAGTGATTACTGTGATTACTGATATCTTTTGGCTTCTTTCTGTTCATTCTGGAGTTATGGAAATATCAGTAAATAACTAGCAATAGCTGTTCCCTCCTGTCTCAGCATGTACTGGTAGGTATCCTGGGTACTATCATAATATCCCTAGTCTGGATTAGAAAATAAATTCCAAGCAAAAATGTAGTATACAATCTTACGTCAGGATCATCAGTAATGCATTCCAATTTGAAGTAAAACTTGAGGGCACAATCATACTTTCCCATTTCAAAGAATGAATCAGCTACTTCAGCTACCACGTCTATGGTTTCTTTAGTAGCCTCCGATGGTACATGCTGTAGGAAAACCTAAGAAATTAAAAGCAAAGTATATATTGAGAAATGATGTCACGTGCATAACCATACTTATTGGTACTTTTCTTCCTTTTATCCCTTTTTATTAGTTTGTAATTGATATCTTCCAGGCTTTAAAACAACAGTAATATGTTTAATATTTTGTTTTCCATGGGGATACAACTAGACACTGTATATTTATCTTTCCAGCAAAAATATAAATGGTTCCTTTTTAATTTGTCTAGTCTACAAGTGTTGTTCCTCATGTTCATGGCATTTTTGTTTTGACTATATAATTACTCAAAATAAACTATCCTAAAAATAACCTCAGCATGACCCATATCACCAAGATGAGCACGGCACATAGTGCCCTTCGCTTCTAGATGAAACGGAAGCTTCTCTGATTCGAGAGTAGCAAGATATTTCTCAATCTGTTTAAGTGCCTTACTGTGTGCATTATCTGACATGTACAGGGTTATTAGGAGGTCAATCACACTCAGATCAGATTTCTGCTTGTCAGCATTGATGTGATCCTCGAGAATTTGGATTCCTTTTTCAGTTCGGCCACATTTTCTGTACATCTGCATTAGTCCAAAGATAGTTAGTCAAGACATGGAGGGTTGGGGGGGAGAGAGAGAGAGAGTAAGAGAGGGATTTATGGCAACAAAGGAAATTGATGCTTTCTTTTTCCTTTTTGCATATTAAACTCAGCATTTCCAACATTATTATTTCCAAATAGCACCACCAATACTTGCCAAGAGTTGAAACCAATGTTAAGTCAGGCAACATATAGCATCCCCATGATGTTGTCTACATTAAACAAATCTCTTAATGACTAGCCTATGAACTTGGGATCCTACACCAACATCAGTTTTTTTTTTTTTTTCATTCATTTACGTTTAATTTGGATTTAAAATTTGAAGAAGTTGCCAAACATGTATATCTTCCCATCTAACTACGCTTACCAAACAGTAGGTGATTTTGCAAATATCTAAAAGAGCAGCACAGTGCTTGCTGCATAAACAATAAGATTTTGCCTATTGAATTCAGAAGTGAAAAAATAATGCAGCCATCAATAGTTACCTTTGCTGCCATTTTACGGGCCTCTATATTTTCAGGACTCACTCCAAGTATCTGCTCATACAGCTCAGCAGCCTTCAGAAACTCCCCAGCCTTGAAATACAGCAATGCCCCATCAAACTTCAATCCAACATCATCAGGGTCAGCAATTATTGCCTTGGAAAGACAGTGTTTCACCAGTGCCACATCTCCCATCTCAATCGACCAGGCAACGAGTTTTTTCCAGAGAGAGGCATCCTTACGGGAGAAGAAGGCTGCAATCATGTGGAAGTTGAAGGCCTTCTTACGGTCGCCCAGGGAGTCATGTATCAGCCCAAGCAGATAGTACCCATCTGAGACATTTGGTGCTAGCCTTACCACTTCATGTAATAGAGGTAAAGCCTGAATTGGCATATATTAATAAAATTAACTTTTAACTTTATTTACAACATTAGTGGTTGACAATTTAAGACAAGTAAAATATAACAAAAACTTGAAATTTCTAGGTCATATGCACCTTGAAATGAAAGCGGTAATAGATAATGTGCATATAAAAGGCTTATCAAAATTCATATATCTATAAACTCTTTTTGTGAAAAACAGCTTACGACTAATCACCATTGTCTATCTACCACTGTTTTTAGGTGCCTCATTATGACCATAGCTCTTTCAATATTAATAAATCTAAATCTAAATTCCAACAAGGCAAGTGAATCATAAATCTTTGTTTACTTCCAAAATAATGCATTCATCTCAAAGATCACAAAAACTTGATTTCTCTTTGTAAAATATCAAGAAATCAAAAAATTCAATGGTTAATTGTAATTAATTTGCACTGTACCTTTTCCAACTTGTAATCTTGTACAACACGAATCCAAAATTCTAGAATTTTGACATGATGCATTACTTTAAAATAAAACAAGATCACAGTTCACATTTATTGTTTGAAAATTAAAATTCGAATTATTAATGTAAATGAAATTGTGGTCAAGACGGGGCACCAAAAGCACCCTCCTATTAGTTGTTTCTCCTCTTTATCCCGGAGAGAGGGGTTAAGGTTTATCTTCCATATGGCAAGATACCCAGTTAAAACAAAAGAGCTTTTGATTGCCAACACATGGAATTGATTATACTCCGTATTTGACTAATTACAGCAATTAGTTTACTATAGCCCCCCGTACATTAGAGTACATGGTAAAAAAGAACTAGTAGAGATATTGTATTCAAAGAATGCTTGAAATCCAAACCTCTTTATACTTTCCCGATGCATAGTGAAGAGTAGCATCGCCAATTTTTCGACTTACTTCAGGCTTTAATTTTTTTCTTGAACCCTTCCTTCTACCCTTCTTCCCACACTGATAACCCAAGAAATAAAATTGCAACAGTTAGAATATGTATAAATGAACTTGAGTATTATAAAGCATTTGGCAAGGTGTGTAAGATACCAAAGCACAAATCCAATTTTCATTTTGGTCTTTATTGCTTGGAGTTTCTATTTTGGTTCTTAAATACTTATTCTATCTTGGATTTGGTCTTCATTGCTTGGAGTTCCTATTTTGGTTCTTAAATACTTATTCTATCTTATATTTCAACCTCTTACATTTTTTTGTAGTGAAAACATGGATAAATTCCAAGTGCACATGTGGGATCCGAGTTAATCATTTTGACTGAAGCAAGATGGTCGGGCCAGAAGAGTATAAATTTGATTTTTTAAGGGAACAAAAAGGGAAATGGATGACACATCAGGGACCATTTATATACAAAAACAAAGAAAAAAATAATATTATCATACTGAACCGCGGGACCGTCTTCTACGAAAACCAAAGTTCATCATTTCTTCAATCTCCTCCATGGTTGCCCCAAGAAATTCATCTTGCCTTGGCTTTTTTGAAGGCCCTTCCCTGCCAAAATAAGCATACAAACCACCAATTAGCAAACACTAGTAAAGCACTTGAATATGCTGATAAAAACTCATCACAGGAGTTCATTAACTGTTTGCATGACCTAGAAGCATTATTATTTCCAAATATTGATAGGATTGCCATCAGGAGTACTAGAAAATCCAGATTCGGAGTTTGGGGGGGGGGGGGGGCTCATCCCAGGTTACTGCCTTACTGGCACAGTCATACAATAGCTAGGTTTCAGTTCTTAGTACCCTAACCTGAATCCTTTTGTTTAAGTTTTGTTGTTTTTTGTTCGCGTGATTTCAATTTTCCTTGAATTAGTGTACTGGTGTCTTAGCTTCTCTTGGCTTTGCATATACCAATTTTCTAGAGAAGCACTCTAGAATTAAGTAACTATAGCTCATTGGTCAGGCCAGGAGTTGGTAATAATGCAAAACAAAAGAAATCCAAATGAGAAGGAAACAACAAAGGTACCCTCACTTTTCACTAACACCGAGTGAACTAATACAATATGTAACAACTCTTTATTTTACATACCGATCAGGGAACTGATGCTGGTCTTGAAGAGCCTTGCGTTTGCGCTCTGCGAGAGCCTCGTATTCAAGCCGCTCGAAGCGGTGGTACAGCTCGACCCCGTCATGGGCACCCTGGACCAGGTCTATCGGATCAGTTCCGTCCCCAAACTTCAATTCGCATCTCTCCTCACCCTCCCCCTCTTCCTCGTCATCCTCCGCTTCCTTTTCATCTCCTTCCTCTCCGTTTTCTCCTTCGTGCTCTCCTTTCTCTTCTCTCTCTTCTTGCTCCTCCGTCGGTGCCGCTTCCACTTCCACTTCCATCTCTACTGAAACGGGTTCCAGCGCTAGGCAGGTTCTATTGTTCCCAGGAATTAAGACAGCGAGAAATAGGGGCTCGTTTGATATGCTAGAAAATTGGGGGAATTTCATGTATAACCCTAAGAAACTTCGAAATGAAGTATTTCCTCTCTAAAATTCATAATACTGTACTTACCCTTCTAAACTTTACAAATTGACTCATTTTAATGTCTTTTCTATTAAATCTCATTTTAAATATATGAAATTTCAATTTATTCTTCATTAAAAAAAACTAGTATCATGTTTTATAAAAATGTCAGTCTTTTAATTGGACGATTTACGAAACAAATGGTCATTTCTCTACTTTTGACGCTAACACAATGACATTTAAGTATATGTTTGTGTATGCATAAGAAGTAGAGAAACGACTCATTATCATCGGAAATCGACAAATTAAAAGACTGACATTTTTCTGAAACATGATACTATTTTTTTTAATGAAGATTAAAATTAAAATGAATTTTAATAGAAAAGAGAATAAGATGAGTACAATTCGTGAGTTTTGAATTTTAGAAGAGTAAATATGATATTATGAAATTTAAAGGAGAAAATATGCAATTTCAAAGTTTTTGAGGTATATATATGAAATCCTTTTGAGGGTGCCGTGTGAGAATCTATAATATTTAAAAGTGATGTGTGATACTTGAGCAAAATTAGGGTGTGATGCGCAAGAGGGATTGGTGAACATAACTCCAAAAATCTATCGAATTGCATTCACACGACAAATTTAAACCGTTGAAATTTATCTACTTAATGAGTGATCAAAACAATGAAATTTTTTAGAAGTTTTGAATTTATTTAGTATAAAGTCAAGTAGTCAAAACAATGAACCTTTTATAAGTTATTTTATAAGTGTATTTATTTTTCAACATTTTTTGACCGCTTTACCTTGTACTAAATGAATTCAAAACTTTCAAAATTTTGCATGTACATGCATGACTCATAAAGTAGATGGATTTCAACGGTTTGGATTCGTTGTTTGAAAGTAATCTGATAAACTTTTGGAGTTATGTTCACCAACCCCTCTTGGTGAGCACATCATGTCCTAACTTTGTTCGTGATACTTTTAGAAGTAATTGAAAAGGAATATACTTAAGCTTGTAGTGTAGTTTAAATAACTATATAAATTAGAATTAAATTATATACTATTGTTCTTAATATAAAATTTAAGAATTAAAACAAGTAAAAACTTAATGAATAGGTCATCACAAGCATTTAAAATTAGAAAAAATAATTATGAAAATATATAAATTACCAATTAGGAACAAGTAGTCTAATACTAACAATAACATTGTTATTGTAAGAAATAACTTGCAACTAAACTTCAAACATAATTTTATTTTGTTGTGTTTTGTTTTATTGCAAGAAACTTCAAAAAAGTTTGATGCGCTAGTCTGGTTAACGCACCGATCTAAGTTGGTGCGCGAATTGGACTAGCGTAGATGGTAAAAATTAAAAACTCAATTTTAAAATTTGATTGGTAGTTGTTTAATTTTGAATTATTTTTAGTCACAACTAAAAAAATTTCGGTTGTGAAAAAAACTTTAACTATCCACTGTTTAAACTTGCATGGCCAACTTTATTTAAAATTAATTTATATGATGTTTCAATTTGCAATCATGTGTCTACACTCAAAATTGTCAGGTGCTTAAACTTAAAATTGTTCGGTGCTTTCAACTTGGACAGTCATATATATGTTTATACTGAAATTAATTGTTTTGCTTTTAAATTTGAAGCGTCCGGGTTTAAACTTGCATATAAGTAATTTTACTAATTCATAATTGTCTATATAAAGACTTATATAATAATTGCTATCTGTTGAACACGCATTGCGAAGTCACAATTATTTATTTAATATTTTTTTTTTTTGCCAAAAGTAGTATAACAATGGAAGAGGCAGAAGAGAGATTTGTTGAAAAATGTAGGACAGGAAAGAGAATTTGCCGAAATGGCTACTTGGAAGCACAGTGACAAATGAATAGTTCGGGTTCGGTTCGGCGAGGTCAAAAATTCGTAATTCGGATATAATTCGGGTATAATTTGGAAATGATTCGGTACAAGTATATAACCAGGAAGCATAAAAAAACCACTCAAATTTAAATTGTTATACAAAATTTATGTAATTCGTAGCCACAGAAGATCTTAATATCCACTCAAATAATTCCCGAAATTTTTATTAATAGGAAATATATTAAAAAAATATCCAGATTAGAGAACACTTTTGATTTTTTTCGAGATATAGGGAAAACGTTTTGATTTATCACGGCCTCTGGCCGTTATGGCTTATCACGGCCAGGATTAACACTAATTACCGCACTTATTAAAAAAAAAAAAAAAAAAAAAGAGTTCCTGGCCGTGATTGATAATCACGGCCAGAATTCAAATCCAGTGCAATATCTGACCGTGTAGAATGAGATCTGAGTTTGACCGTGTAGAATGAGATCTGAGTTTGTCCATTTAATATGGCATATATGCTGGCCGTGATTATCAATCACGGCCATGAAATTTTTTTTTTTATTTTTTTTTATTTTTTTTTTTAAGTGCGGTAATTAGTGCTAATCTTGGCCGTGATAAATTAAAACGTTTTCCCTATATCTCGAAAAAAATCAAAAGTGTTCTCTAATCTGGATATTTTTTTATTATATTTCCTATTAATAAAAATTTCGGCAAATAATTCTGACAATGCCACGTGAGGAGAGACTTGATATCCACGCGTTTATCCCCCTTTTTTTTTTTTTTTTTTTTTTTTTATATCAAAAGCCCGTAGGCGCAGTTACAATTACATCAGGAAATTCATAATTGTTTTTATCTAAACCTGATATCTACCCTTCTATTTCAAATATCTTAAAGTTTAAAACAAGGAAAGGTGTGTCCCACATAATCCCATCCATAAATCCTCCCATTTTTCGCTAAGTTATCCGCCATATCATTTTGGCTTCTTTGAACATGAACACAATTAAACAACTTATTTTCCTTCATCAATTGCCAAACTTCCAAAATTTCATCAAAAGCACTCCAGTCCGCATTCAATGGTGGTTGCCTACTTGAGCAAATTGTAACTAGCTCCAAGCAATCCGAGTGGAAAGAACATGCCTCAATCCCCAAACCACTAACAATCAGAACAGCCTCTTTAAGTGCCAAAGCTTCAATTTGCAAAGGGCAGCAGCCCTTAACAGCTTTTGATTTGTATAAAATCAATTCTTCTTTAAACCACACCACCACTCCAATTCCCCCGTTCCACCCGTCCATCCAAGACCCATCCGAGAAACAGACATGGTCGTTTTGAAAATCAACCAAAGAGGCCGAGGGTTGTGCCCTACCCGTCATGGCACAGAACATGCGTGCTGCCCCCGTTCTCGACTCCCTATTAGCCGAGTTTAAATATTTCAAGAATAATTGGAAGTCCGGCATCTTACCAGAATACGCACAGTCATTTCTGCATCTCCATAGCGCCCAAAGCGAATTTACATAAACCAACCACTGGTCGTCATCTCCATAGCGCCCACGCGTTTTTCCCCTCTGCCAGGCCACGTGAGGACTGAGGAGAAGGTTTTTGAGTAGAAGTTCAGACGAATTTTTACGGAAAAACGCGAATAATTCGTAAAATTCGCGTTTTAATTGCGTTTTATTCAGTCAAAGGTTCGGTCAACGTTTAATACGGTGTTCGGTTCGGTAATAACAAAAAAACGAATTATTCACGAATAAAATGCGTATCTTGTAGGAGTGCAAATGGATCGGATAGTGGTAAAATCATATCTGTATTCGTTTTTATTTTTCGGATACGGATCAGATATTAACCGAATACGAATACGGATATCCGCCTTTTATAACAGTGAATGACATATTTTTTTTCAAAATTCATATTAAATTATATAATATATATCTACTATCCGGATACGGATAATTAAAATTCAAAATCATATCCGTATTCGTATCCGCACGGATATTCAAATATCGGATATCCATATTAAATTTTCGGATATGGAGTCAGATACAGTCGGATAATATCCAACCCGTTTGCACCCCTACATGCCGACCAAAAAGATAACAGGCGGTGGCTGGAGGTGGAGGATCGAGGATTATGAGATTTTTCCTTTTTTATGAGACCGGTGAACTTACGTACACCTTAGTTCTACTCTCACATTTGTATTTTTTTTACTAAATATTTGTATTCGCATTTGCACATACTTACAGAAACAAATATTAAGAAAATACCCTCAAAAGCAAGATAAAGTCCAACTACAACAACCAACCTACATACAAAATAGTCATACTAGCTCAGGTAATCACAAAGTTCAAACACAACCCTGTAAGAAAACTAAAATAACAAAAACAGATAAAGTTGCACTTAACCAGCGATTTTTCTTTGATTTATAATTTGGCCCAGTTGGGATTTGGGATCGTGATTTAATTGTATTGGGCTGAGATTCAATTCAACCCCAACCCCTTATCTTGATGTGGGTCGAATTGGTTCTAATATTTGGAGGATTGACAACAGCTGGAATAAGCGGATACAGTTCAATGTTTGCGTCAAGCTTGTGTTATCTAATGGTAGATTGCCAGTATATAAAAACAAAATTCCACCCAAAAAGAAAAAAAAAAAACAATTATTAGTGAAACAAAAGGAAGCTATATATCCACGAGTACATATAAATACAGAAAACAACAATGAATCCACTAATCAGATTCAAAATAGACTCCCAAGGTATTTTTTAAAGCATAGTTTTCTTGCTTATAGACCACCCCTTGAAAATTATTTTATCCGTGCTGATATCAAATTGTGCGTATTTAGAGTATTTAAATTCTTTCTTTCCTCTCTGGCCCTTGACCATTGCCCGGTCCCTTTCTAAATGTACATTAATATACATGGAATCCGCTCTAAATCTCCATGCAAATTTTATGGACAACGGTCAAGGCCTTAACATAATAAGCAGAATCTAAACTCAGAACAAAATATAGTACCAGCATTATCATTTTAAAGGGTTCATAAGCAAACCCAAACTAATTAATATAACAAATTTAATGATCCATAAACCCCTAAAAAATTATCTCAAAAACAACAATCAAGGGCAAAATGATATCTCTGCACCCCTGTGACTAGGGATGGTGAAATGCCTTATCCTGTTCTCTTGCTCCTTCAAGTACCCTTCACACAAAAATGTCTTAGAAAATTTATCCTCGACATCTCGATTAACATCGTGCACAAAAACTTCCGTCTCACCTTCTCTCCTCTGCCGGGCCACCATTCCTGTAGTGTATATTGCCCCCATCCTACCAGGCGCCTCAGGTATCCACCCGGTTGGTGCATCCACCATTATCAAGTCCCATTCCACCTCGTAGAACACACTGGGCAACCCCTTCAGTGCCAATTGACATGAAGGAAACCGTATGTCACTCTCCACATTTGTACACTCGGGCAATTGCCCGAGCTCTAGCAGACTATCTGCATCAGTCAACTTTGTGTTGTATACCACATGGTATGACTCCAATGAGGGATGCTTCTCTTGAATTGTCGCGATCCATGAACTATCTTCTTCTAGAAACACGGTACGGCCGCCGTGGTTTAGGGCAGTCCACATCAAGCTGTCATGACCCAAGCCGAAAACCAAGAAATTGCACGGGGATTTCCTCTCTAGCACACGAGCGGTAACCGATATCTCCTTTAGGGTTTGTTGTGGAGTAATGTTTGAGGTGGCATAGTGGATGATGGTGTTAGCAAGTGAAGGAGGAAGCTTTGTGCATGATGGTGATTGAGATATGACATGGTTCTCTTGTTGGATTGGTCTAATTGGTTGAATTTGTTGGTTTTGTGTTGTAGTATTCGTGGCGGTGTTCGATCTAATTATGAACAAAACCATGAAGAGGAGAAAGAAACCCAAGAGGACCAGCTTTAGGTTGAGGTATTTCTGGGTCTTGGCTTTCATGGCTATGAGATGTGCAGTTTTTCTGATATTCATGGGTTTTTGAAAAGTTGAAAGAGATGGAAACCAAGGTTTTTGAGCTTAATTAAATGGTTGAAAGATTGAAAGGAAGGTTATATTCTTTTGTTTGTACGGTGTGAGGTGTGGAGGGTGGATTTTGTTATGACTTCAAGAGAAAGTTAATCATCTAGATTTTGTTAATTAAATTTCCGAGTTGTGATCTGTTATTCTCGTCAACTGCAAAATGTGCAATTTCTAAATACGCTCCCAAAATATATCATGGAAATCTTGACTGAGGACTTATACCTATTGTTATTCAAGAAAAAAAAAAATTCAACCACCGAATTGATTTTATGTCAAGTGGAAATTATTAGATATATACTGAACATTTTATCACGTTTCTATTTAGCTAGTATATTTAGATTAGCAACTTACTTTTTTGGTCATCAAATCTAGATCTATTTTTTAATTAATTGTAGTTATCTTTTAGATAACTTTTCTAGTGTTTGAAGTTTTGAATAATTTGATTACTGTTATAAGTAGTACTTCAAATTTATTATTCACCTTTAAAGCCACTAACCATAATTTTTTTTTATTCACCATTTTGCATTATTTCAAATTTGAAAATATGAGATAAGTTGTAAGATTAATATATTTTTGAATTTAATTTGAATACATATAAAACTATAAATTTAAATAATTCTTGAAATCATTTATTTTTTAATAACATTTTGTTAAGTTTGGACCATCTAAATTTCCATTCAGTTCCTGGTAAGTTTGGATCAGAATAATTGCACATTTTACATTTGGCGGAAATAACAGAGGATGTAGGAATTTGGAAAACTTTTGAGTAGCAGAAAAGAAAATGGCACTGGATTGACGAGGACTGGAGACCAAAGGTTTGGTGGGGCAATTAACCTTTTAACATTTTTCAATAATTACAAAATAGAGTCACATTTCTTGATAAAAATCGCAAGGTGATGCTGCGTTATAATGGGTCCACCAATCTGGTCTGGAAGAAAGTTAGCTCTCAGTTTGAGGTGACAAAAACTGTTGGGTTGTTCGCACTTTCACTGAAGCTAGCAATAATATTTAATATCTAATCAAGTAAGCTTGTTACCTGTCTAGTCATTTAAGAGTAAGTCCTGTGCTTGTGTTATTTGTGTTTGAAGGAAATTCTATATAGTTAAATTTTAGTTTTAAGTTGTTTGAAGCTTTCATTGTGTTTCTGTTTGTTTTTTCCCCTCTTTTTTGGTATTTTTCACTGAGAAGATATAAATAATAATTATTGTTACTTTATTTAACATTAACATATATAAAGTATTATTTAAAAAAATCAAATTAACAAGATATGACGTTATTTCAACTATATATATAAAGAGGAGGCATCAGATGACATCCTTTTTTGGTGACATCGAATAACATCGTGCATTTTTAAAGTTTTTAAAGTTCAAATGGTCGATCCAAGCCGTTCAACTTGATGAATATGTTAAAATGTGCTTGCAGATCAAATTTTATATTTTTTAGAATTTTTTTACTATTTATTAAGTATTTAACAAAATCGCTATATTCAGACCGTTGAATTTTTGTACCCATCTTAATAAATAGTAAAAAAATTCAGAAAAATGTAAAATTTGATCTGCAAACACATTTTAACATATCCATCAAGTTGAACGGTTTGGATTGACCATTTGGACTTTGAAAATACACGGTGTTATCTGATGTCATCAAAAAAGAGTGTTATCCGATCCCTCCTCATATATAAATATTTCTTTATGAAAAATATTGTACAATATGAACCCAATCCTTTTTTTATAAAATCTTAACCCCAATTTAATTTATATGGTTAATCAAAATCTAATTAGTATAACCAACTGAATTCTAAATCTATAATATTTCAAATAAAATTGGTCGAATCAGTCAAATTAATTGAATTAATCATATTAAACTTACACCATTCTGCATTTTCTTTTTCCCTTCTTGGTCTCGATTTTCTTTTCTTTTCTTTTGTCTTTCTTTTCCTTCTCATTTACTTCACAGTCAGAGCACACATCGAAGAGAGAGAACGGTTTCCAATTTCTCATTAAAGCGGCAGCTAAGTGTCAAAGCAGGGGGAATAAAAGGCGGCAAAGAGTGAAGCAGTTGCAGGGTGGACTGGTTCTAACAATATTACAAGGGGAATAGGGGATCCTCATATATTGTGAAGTACTACAAAAATAATTTCCAAACTATCCTTCAAAATTTTGATCATATCATATTGCTTTGATTGGAAAAAAGCAGATGGTAGTTCACCGATTCCACCTACTCATACCACCTAGTGATTGTCTGAGTACTTTGAGATGAAAGTGCGCATGTGCTATTCTTAATTTACTATTCTCAACAGTAGCTATTCTAACTATTTTCTAGTGCATCCAAACGTACCTAATCTAGAGAAATGTGCTGAAGATTGAAATTATATATCTGCTCGCATCACATTGGTTCAAGACTGTTATTTATGATCTAGAGAATGTGCTAACTATGTGACCTTTAATAATAATTTTGTTTAAGAGCTTGTAAAGACAGCAAATAAATATATAAATTAGGAGTAAATAGCTATGCAAATATTTTTTTTCATTATTAATAAATATAATTAGAGTGAACAATAATATATTAATATTACATCTGAATATCCTATCTATATTATACCATCAATGCATATGTCTATACTTCAATTTGTCCATAATTGTCCTCAGCCCAAATAACTGTCGTATTGATGACTTGGGCTCTTATTTTGTATAAAAGGGCTTTTGCAATAAGTACCATGTTAGCCTTGTTACTCAAAATTCAAATTGGGCTTTGAATTCTGGCCCGTAAAAAACGATAAAATAAAAGAATCTCCCAACGACCTCTGCCGAGAATTAACCAGGCAGTCTGGTTCAAGCTCGAAAGACCTAGACTTATCTAATTTTTTCGCACGATCGAAGTTCCTCCCTTTTTCTCTCACTGGCTTGAAGGAGATGAATTCCCTCTTCGTCTCCAATCCAGCGACCTGCTACGGTCGACCCTTCCACCGTACGATAAGGTATGTCTCGTTGTTTCTTTGCCTCCTTGCTGTTTTCTTTCATTTTGTTTTAATCCCTGATATTATATTTATTTCGGTTAAGGAACGTGAAGGAGGTGAGGAGGGTAAGTTTTCTCGCACTTAGAAGCCCAAGATGCGCCATGGATCTCTCTGTTGGCGGAGAAGATTTACCTTACAGTAAGGAACTTCTTTTTGCTATTTTATTTATTTGCTAAATAGTCCTTCAGAAATTCCGGTTTGTGCCTTTTTTAATTCCTTGAATGTTGCAGTAAGCTCTTCTAGTGCTTGAGTTAATAGTTTCTCACCACATCAGAAGTGTGTTATTTTGTTGATTTAGATATAGGTTTTAATGAATTTGCTTATTGTTCTTACACTTCGCTAACTCCTGTGAACAAAGTGGAACATGAATAATTATTAAATCAGAAGGCAGCAATTTAAGTAATAAACTTTTTTAAAAACAGAGTGTATGTTTTCAAATTATACTTCTTTTACTGTTTTTGGAACTAACAAAACACTCTTCCTTATTTCATTGTAAAGGGCTGGTATACCAATAGCCCAAGCCAGCAAAAAAAAAAAAGCTGCAGTGGATCAGGAACAATGCTTTTAAATGGTAAATAAATTAATGTTTCCTGATGAATAAAGGTTTATAAAAATTACAAGTTTAGAAGTGTTCATTACAAAAATAGAAAGGTTCCGGTAGATGGGTGGATTTTTTCCATGGTTAAATGTGTGCCACAAACTTATTTCTCTTTCTTTGTTTGCAAAAACAAGCTAATTATTCTCAGTATATATAGACAGTGTAGTGAAGTTTCCGCGGATGCACATGAGAGACCCTTACAAGCTTTTGGGAGTAACACCAGATGTGTCAGAAGAAGAAATCCGTGGGGCCCGCAACTTCCTTCTTCAGCAATATGCAGGCCACGAGAGGAGTGTCGAGGCTATTGAGTTGGCCTATGAGAAGATAATTATGAAGAGTTTTAGAGAGAGAAAGAAGGCCAAGATGAACCTAAAGAGTAAGTTGAGAAACAAAGTGGATGAGTCGCCTTCGTTTAAAAAATTGCTTAGTTCTGTGGAGGTACCGAAGATCGATTTGATATTGAGGCGGCTGTTTCTTTTTGGGTTCATGGCTGTTTGGAGTGTGATGTATTCAGCCCAGACTGGCCCTGCTTTCCAGGTAAGTTTATTTTTCTTTTTTGTTGAGAAAAAATGTTTCTAGTTTTGATGAAACTTTTTCACTGGTATATCCCTTGATCAGTGTTCCAGTTCTTAAACAGTCTTGTTGGGTAAATGGCCAGGTCTTGATGATCTCCATTTCCCTTCAATTTTAGTGTAATTTAGGAAAAAAACTTTATTTCTTTTGACTGGAATATTAGGGGTGAGGATTTAATCTAATACATTTATAAAGTATACTAGAAGAATGTTAGTTGTGACTTAATTTAGATCTGGTCGTTTGTATACAACTTCTCCCAATGATATGTATACATATGCAGTGGTCTGCTCAGCTCTAAGCTTTATCTAACTAAATTTACAAGCAGCAGTTGACACCTAACTTTGCACTTTTTGTACGGTTTTAACTTTGAGTAGATGTATATAATGAAATTTCTTGTGTATGCATACAATTTGCCACATGGAATATGACCGAGCTCTGTTATGTGTAGGTCTTTCTTGCGCTTCTGTCGTGCATATTTTTTCTTAATGATAAAATGAAGGATGTTAAAAGAGCCTGCTTCACTGGGTAAGAATTTCTCATCTTTAAATTACTCTTCCCAATAAGAATGTTTATCTTTTTTCACAAGTGGTATTAATTTGCAACTTAACCTAATCATCTGTAATATTGTCTGCATTGCAAGGTTTGTAGTACATTTAGATGTGAGATCCATGAAAGCTGGAAAATAAAATTTAGTAAATTAGTGATCATACAAGTAGGACCCTCCCTGATGGAAATTTTAACATTAGCCCTCTCGTTTTCAATTTTCTCTTGGCTTTTATTTTTTAATTTTTTTTTATAAGTGCACTTCTTTATTTAATTTTACAGCAGATTGCAGTATTAGCAGCATTAGCAGTATTTTGTAACTCAGGCATATATTGAGTCTTAAACATGAGGTCTGGCCTGATGCTACAAAACATAACTCCTTGTACAAATTGGTCCCCCCATGAACAAGCATGCACATTATCTTTGAAAGTGAAACACATTGAGTGAAAATTTGCAAAATAAAGTAAAATGTGGGACTACAATAAAAGCTCATTTCTAGATTAATGTTTTATTGATTTGTATTAGGAGTGTCAATGGATATGGTATGGGTCAGATAGAGGTGTTTTTGTGCTAGTACCCGTTTGAAGTTGGTCTCACCCGTACCCAAATCTTACCCATTAAGTATTTGGTACTCTGCCCTTGCCCGTTAAGATTAACATCTGACGGTGGAATAAATTATATAATTTAATCCAAAATTATAGCGAAGAAATAAAATATTACTTTAAAGCATTTTAGTACATGATATAATAAAATATAAAAAATGTTGGTCAATTTTTTTTAAACAATATAAATTACTAATTAAATTAAAATTTCTAAAATGTTGTATAAATTAATCTCGTCATAAATTACTAAATAAATAACACTATATAAAATATTATATAAATCAATCACGTCATAATAATACATATTATATGGTATGTACAAATAAAGTTATTAAATATGATTTTGTATTTATCATTTACCCTATAGGTAATGGGTATGAGATCACTCTTATTCGATAAGCTAGCATACCTTTTACCCATTAAGCTAACAAAAAATTCCTTACCAGTTTCCTTTCCGATTTAAAAAAAAAATGTTTCCTTTCCGATAAGCTAACAGAAAAGGTTCTTACCCGTACTCGTCTTACTGAGTATAATGTGGATAGGGTAAATGGATAAAAGATTTTATTGACACTCCTATTTTCATCCTCTTTGCAGATTTGGTGCTCTTGTTGTTGGTTGGGTAGTGGGTGCCACAATAGTTCCTCTAGTTCCGGCGTACATCTTCCCTCCTACCTGGTCCCTTGAGCTCCTTACCTCCTTTGTAGCTTATGTTTTCTTATTCTTGGCTTGTACCTTCCTCAAGTAGGTATCTTATTTAGGCCCTTTGCTTGTGATACAAGTATGCATAGCTCTATTTAGTCAGACAAATGGTAACAATCTTTTTTGTATGTGTGGGTGTGGGTGTGGGGGGGGGGGGGGGGGGGGGGTGTCTTTTGGAAATCAATATTTTATTCTTGTCAGCGGCGTGTTGATTTTTCATGTATTTAACAGAACTTGTATTTTTGCCATCTTTTTAATTACAAAATCTCATCAGTGATTATTTCAATAGGTTTGCTTATTTCAATTTTTATTATGACTATTTTGGAGCAACTTTGGCTCCAATCTACTCCTGTAATTGGGTTTAGTTACGGGAAATGGAATTGTCTTTTTGGGAAGGTGGAATGGTTGATTTAGGTTTTGGACATAAAGCACCAACTGAAGTTTTGTATATATGTCTAAATTTGTAACATTTTCAGGCTTCGGCTGCCTCATTGAAGCCTGTGAAGGTAATTCACTCTTCAAGGTTTTTTTATAAACAAGTGTTAAGCTGTGTTGAAAGCAGATAGATAAAATTAGCATGAGGTTCACTCTCATTTAATAAAAACAAAAGAATTGTAAGTGCAGAGAGTATAGATTTTTTTTTTTTTTTTGGGTTAAGTGCCCTTAGCCCTGATACAATAAAAGCTACAGAGTTTACAGTTGCATGAGATCATGCGATGCTACCTCCGATGCTAGATACCCACATACAACTCATTAAGAAACAAAATATAGAAGAATGATGGTGGGTTGAAGCTGAGGTAAGTATCTCCGGGTACCTGAAGTTGCAAAACCTTTTCCTAGTGCATTACTGTATTGTACTCTTTGGCACGTATCTGAAAGCTGCATTTATTAGTTCTTTCTTTTCCTCCTGTGTTTCCATCAATGCCCTGGAGGTTGTCTAGTCTGGTAACATCGGAGTCTTCCCTTAGATTGAGAAAAGAGATCAGTGCTGCAGTCTGAGTGAAAGTTCAAACATTCTTGAGTACTACTCACGAGACAACTCCAGTGCTTGGAGCAATGCAAAAAAAATTCATATTCAAGTGCAGAATTTAGCTGTACCGGCCCACATGCATAATGTACCAGTTGGGTGACCTTTAGATGTAACCCCAACCTCCATTTCTCATCTTCACAGATGGAGCATGGAATGGAATAATACTGAGAAATATCAGGATGCATGTCCTTTTCTTCCAAGATATCATACTGAGGAATCACTTCACAAATAATTATTTTGAATTTTTTTTGACAAACTTTAAAGAGTGAGTCTATGTACTATGCATATCAAGGGTTGGTCCGTGCTATGGTTCAATATTCGAGTTTTCAAAATTTTAATGGTAGATCCGAACCGTTCATCTTGTTCTCCATATTAATATGTGTTTGAAAATCAAATTTTACATTTTTTGAAATTTTTTTACTATTTTTTTTAGATAGTTAGAAAATCAATTAATCTGAAAAATTCTGGACCATCCAAAAACAGTGATTTTCAATAAATTTAAAAAAAATAGTAAATTTTTTTCAAAAAATGTAAAATTTGGTCTCCAAACACATATTAATATGGAGAACAAGATGAACGATTCGGATCGATCGTTAGGATTTTGAAAAGTCGAATATTGAGCCGTATTACGGGTCAAATTGTAATATGCATAGTACCATAGACTCACTCATCTTTAAATATGAATTTAATTTCATGAGCATAATATATATGATGCGTAGACTCACTCATCTTTAAATATGAATTTAATTTCATGAGCATAATATATATGATGCGTATATTATGTCTATAAGAAATGATGAGATTTAATATAAGTTTCACATTATATGAAGTAACTTAAAATTTCAACAGTTTGAAATTAGTGGTTTTTAGTGCATCATTAAATAATACTAAATTATATAAAACTTAATTTGGACTATTTATAAGTCTAATGACATACTTGTATGTATTCACTTTTTAATTTTTAATCTTATTTGAATTGATTTGAATATTTATTGCTAAGATTGTTAAGATCGTTAAGTGATCACTCCTCTATAATAACATTATAAAAATATTGCCAACTATTGTTAATTTTGTTCGTAAAAAAACGTCTCTTGTTCAACACAGAGATCGTTCTTTTATTCTTTAAATTTCGTATTAGTTCATTCTTTGAATATATATGGTTCATCTTTCTTCATGCATTAAAAGTTTGTCTCAACGCACTGGACAAGATCACGAGACAGGTTGATTTGTCGACAAGACCGAAGCAATTATCATATCAGGAGTCAGGACTACTAGAATGTCCAAACTCTAAACCAATGTTATCAGAACTGAACCGGACAATGACCCGATAAAGCTCCGGTTAAACGGTTTACTGGTCGGACCAGTGGTTCAATCGGTTCAACCGTTGAATTTTTTTCAATAGTCTTATTTATATTGAGTTGCTATTTTTATCTTAATTAAATATCAGTTACAATGACAGTCTATACACAACTTAATTTGAGCATCATTCATTGCATAAATTATTTAAAAAATAATATTTATATATTTATTTTCAATTCAAATTGATGCACGCCAATATTTTTTTTATAAAAATTAATTACTTGCTCATAATTTTTTTTTTTTTTTTTTTGCATCAGCAATCTATAGTGTATTTGATCTCAACGACGTTAAAAGAAAATAATCACTTCAGCTAATAAACCACTTGTGCTTTCTGCCTTTCTCGAGTTCAATTAAAAAAAATTAAATATTAAATGATTAATAGGTTACTGGGCTAATAAAAAACGGGCCTTCTTCGAGTCCAATTGGACCATAATCCTCACAAAGGTTAAAAGTGGGTCCCGCCGTCAGAATCACCTTCTTATCCTTTCCCCTTTTCTCTATCACGTTTTCGATCTCTTCTTCATCAAATTTTGTTGAATCTCAAATATATTTTGAACCGGATTTTTTCACTGAATAGTCCAGCGATTCTTTAATTAAAACCGGCCGAATAAACCGGTTTTCACCGGTTCAAAAGCACAAATGATCCTCTGAGTGAACCAAACCGGACAGGTGACTGGATCCGATTTTTTCCGGTCCACCCGCCCGGTCCGGTTCTGATAACACTGGTTATCGAGCTTTCCTGCTTTGGACTTCAAAAAAATTAAAAGCCCATCCATTTCATCCCTTCTCGGCCCAACTTCAGTCCAAATTCGCTGAACCCCCATTTCCATCGAGCTGCCACTAAAGCGCGAGAATGAAAAAAGAGAGCGGCATCACCATGGCCGTGAGAAGAGTCGTCGGAGAGTGTTCGAGAAGGCTAAACCCTCAATGCGACCGCCGCCAGTTCACGTCTTTCTCCCGTCACTTCTTCTCTACCGAAAGTGGCGGAGATGTGGTCGACACACCGCGAGTGAAGATATTCGACCGCGAGCTGAAGCGCAAGCACCGAGATCGCGCCGCATGGCTGATGAGCGGATCCGATCAGCTCCTTGACTCAGTCGCTGACAACCTTCTTGACCGCCTCCAGGTTCTGCACCAGTCGTTTTATTTTTTATATATAAATAATTCAATTATAGGTAAGGCCTTCAAGGTTGAAGCAATCACATTTTATTGATTGGGTTTAAAATGGTCAGTATAATAACTTGATGTTGTACCAACATTATACATTTTGAAATTGAGGATCCAGAAGCAGGAATTAGTCCAAAATAGCAGCTTTCCTTCATGTGATATATTTCATTTATAAGGTCCTTTGCAATTATCGGCACAAACAAACAAGTAAAACTTAGTGTACGATGGAATTATTATTTGTTTTTCCTTTGTAGGATTGTAAAAGGAATTTCCCTACAGCACTGAGCCTGGGAGGCGCGGGTGAGGCTGTGAGGCGCTTATTGCGGGGACGCGGTTAGTTTTATTTTATAACCATTTTCTTATTGCAAGTAGTTTTAATAAAAAAAATCCAAAAATGTAGGCTTTCCTATGTGTAACATTTGCTGATTATCAGGAGGAATAGAGAAGTTGATCATGATGGACATGTCGTATGATATGGTGAAAAGATTGAGGAAATTGGAGGAAAACCTCTCTGAAGAAAACTATGAAACTTTGTATCTGGTTGGAGATGAAGAGTTTCTTCCGATCAGAGAAAAGTAATATTCTCCATTTTAAGTGAAAACTGTGAAACTTTTTTCTGGTACATTCCAGCAGACTGGTACTAATAAGCACATCTATAGAAAATCAAGAAATGAAAAGGAGATAAAAGGAAAACAAACCAACACGAAATAAATGATGTACGGACTGTTTGCTATGGTAAGTCTTGCCAAACAATGAGTTTTCTGTATCAGCTTATCAGTTGTTGTTTTTTTGGCCCCTAAAGCTCATTGGAATTGGTAATAAGCTGTCTAGGGCTTCACTGGACGAATGATTTACCTGGGGCAATGATACAAGTATGCCTAATCTTATTTTCTCTTTTCTTTCTGTCATATTTTTATTTATTATTACAATTCCATTCAAAAGGTGACTTGTTCAAATGATTAGATGATGTCCTTTGTTCTATTAAGATGGGAGCCATACTTCTTGCATTGTTAATTTTGTTGTTTGTAATAATGACTATTTTCACAAATTACCACTAGGGAATGACCATATTTTGTAACATGGTTTACTATGCATTTTTTAACAAAAAGAAATATTACATTAGTATTGTTGCATAGCTCTATCTAATTTTAGTAGTGTTTTTAGTATGAGTGCCTTTCTATTTCGCCACTTGATTGTGGGGAGTAATCTATAAGACCAAAAGTGTATTGGACACAGCTGCAAATATGATAACACAAGGGGTGCTATTCATGAGGGAAAAGAAAATCGCCAACTCTTCTCTGAAAAATTGGTTTTCTGAAAACAATGGCAGTGCAGATTATCATTGAAGCCTGATGGGCTGTTTCTTGCGGCTATCCTTGGTGGAGATACTTTAAAGTATTTTACAAAATCTCTATGAATACTCATACTCTTTCTTGTAACTCGTAATGTTCTTAATTTTGTATCTAACACATCCACAGAGAGCTTAGAATAGCATGCACAGTTGCACAAATGGAAAGAGAAGGTGGTATCAGTCCCCGACTTTCTCCTTTAGCTCAAGTATTCCAATTTTTATTTAATGAGTTTTAGTTTTCTCATCTGAGCAAATTTTTTTTTTTCTTTCTGTAGCTGCCTACTGCTAGCTCCAAGTTAATTGAATTAAAAGCTTTGATTGAACTGTCCCTACCTTTTCATATTGACTGAACCGATTTCTTCATGACTAGTTAGTATAAACTTTAAATCCAAAATCTAATCCTGTTGGCTTGATGGGTTCAACTTTAGCTTATGAGGAAAAAAAAAAGTAAGATGGAGGGCAAAATCTTGAATATACAGTGTAGATCACCAACCAAAAATTTTGGTCTAAAAAACCACCCATTCTAACTTTGGCTACTAGCAATTCTCTGAAAAAATTGGGTGTTACCTGCATTTATGACGAATGATGGGTGTTATCTGCAAATACAATTAAACATTAGGTTTAATTTGCATGGACCTATCTTTTATTACTAATTTTCTTCCTCTTTGGCGGTTCTAATTTTTTTTCTTCTAATGGATATAGGTACGTGATGCGGGTAATCTATTAACTAGGGCTGGTTTTGCACTTCCTGGTGTAGATGTGGATCAATACACCGTCAGGTACAAAAGTGGTGTGTACCCAATGTTTCAAAACTTATTTTCCATCCTACCTCTCTTAATTATAAATTATTGTTTTCTAGATCCTTTTAAAAGTTGATTTCTTTTTTTTTCCTCCTCTTGTTTGATATTTGGAATTATTAATAGCTATGGAGCTTGTTGAGCATCTTCGAGCAATGGGCGAGACAAATGCTCTTTTTCACAGAAACCCGGTACATAAGACATGCAAAATAGTGGAGTTTTGTTATGGCCCATGTTAAATATGAAATATATACCTATAGCCTTGCAAAACATTAATGTTTTTAAGGAATAGGGTGATTTTCCTGGATCGTCCATTATGTTTCAAATTTTGCAGAGCAATATAGGATATTTTGAGGTTTTGTATAAGTACACTAAAATTTGACCAAAACTATTATGAATAAAATTAAATATGATACATATTTGCTTCTTTTACACATAAAAATGTTTAAAACAGATACTTAAGAGAGACACGGCTGTGGCAACAGCAGCAGTCTACCAGTCTATGTTTGGTGCTGAAGATGGGACTGTACCAGCTACCTTTCAGGTTTGTATTGTTTGGTAGTTGTGTTAGAGCTTAATGTGATCAAATATTGGTATAAAATGAATAAATATTTATAGGTAATATATATGACGGGATGGAAAGAGCATCCATCACAACAGAAGGCAAAAAGGAGAGGCTCTGCTACAATTTCTTTTAAAGATATTCACAACCAGTTCGGTCCGAGCAATAACCAGTGACCATCTTCTATCGTTTTCAATTTGGATTGTTGCATTACTTCTGTTTCAAGATAGGTTATTTGTTCTACTTCAGCAATATTTATATTTTTATAAAGTAAACCCTCTTTCTCATAAGCTCTAGGGTGTTATCTTTTGTTCATATAAAGGATAGTGAAATTGAAAGTGGTGCATTTTCATTTTCGTGATCGGACTTTCATAAGTTGGAATGAAACTAGTTCTTGGAAGCAATAAATCTTTTTTGTTTATATAATTTGAGTCTCTCTAAATGCTTATTTTCTTTTCCAATTCCTAGGGTTTTACATTTTTTCTTGAAATTACTAGCTTTAAAAGTTATGAGAGAGCATTTGTACCTGTTTCCAAACACAATTATTTTGAACACTTCAATCACATCCCCTAAATTGGGAAGCCATCATTTTGTCAATACATTTATAGATTCCTAAGAGAAGGTAAAAATGGTCACACTTGCAAAGAAAAAAGCACCTAGCTTCCTAATTTTGCTACAGTTCCCTCCTACCCTTTTGTCTCGCCAAGCGATTAAAACCTCTGCTTGGTGTATTAACTTGCTGAAGACGATCCACTTTTCCTACACCTTCCAACCTTCTTTTAACCCAATTCAACGCTTCTTACTGCCACCTAGCAGCTTTCGAGATGTCTCAATTGTGAGAACGCAACTAGAGACCACTGTTGTTCCTCATTTCATTTAATTTTGATCTTGATTGCTGGTCTTCTGTGTTAGCTTTGGTTGAAACTAGAAGTTCTTGATAGGTTTATCCTTGTCAGCACGTGCCATGCGCACAGCATGTTGTATGAGCCGCTCGTGCTCTTTCAGCATCTCTTCTAAGTTCCCTCCAGGAGGCATTAGTGGGCCCGAGTAATGTATCCTATTCTTGCGTCCATATACCTGATTTTTTATTTTTTATTTTTTATTTTAAGTATTTCATTAGGTTCTTAACTATAGTGTGTGTGTGTGTGTGTGTGTATTGCAACAAGATCCAGTGGCATTTATAAAGAAAAAAGAATTTTGTAGTGTATAAAATTCAACTGGATACACAACAATACAGGAACTCTCTACTAATGGTAACATGAAACTAAAATATATTAATTAATGATCAATTAGCATCTATTGATTAACATGTTAGATTACCTGATGCAAAAGAAACTACAAAAAGCAGTATGAAACAGAATTGTGATTCCCATAATACTGGTCAGAGATAAATAATTAAACTATAAGAGCCTTTGAAATGGATCAACTTAATATGTGTAGTAGTACATATTAACACTTACCGTTTGATGATTATATAGCTTCACTATGAAGTTAATCAATAATTATGATAAACAACACCACAATCCTCCATAGTGGAAAGAAATAAATGGAGAATGATTGAATTGGAACTTACCTCAGAGGTGTTTCTGGCTCCTGAATCTTTCTTGCGACTAGAAGCTGCTCGGTCAAGCACAAGCTTGCTGTGATCCGACACATCAAGCTGATTATACCGACAATTAGTACTACTTGCCGTACCAATGTCGGGCTTATAAGATCTGTGTGTTCTAAACTGAGTCCCATTAGCAACTCTAGCAGAAGCATAAGTCCTATCTGGTACCGACTCAATTTTGGTGTAGCTCCCTGGTTCTTTAATTATGTTCGAATTGGTTATATCCTCTTGTGCTTTGTGCTTGTTGGTGCTGCTCTTTGCATTCTTCTGTTCCTGCCGTTTCTACATAGAAAAAGAAATGTATATTTGAGATGATTAGGGAATCAAGCACTTGAACACGAAAGGCAATGCAAACTTAAGAGGAAAAAAAACACATGTAACAAGATATGATTATAGTTAGATAAAGGAAAAATTACTTGTAATTCAGCAACAGGGTCTTGTAATGCTTTTTTGGATCCTTGTTTCCCTGGTTTTACTGATTCAGCTCCTCGGCCACCAAGGCCCTCTTGCTTTTTCCTATGAATTCAATTAAATACGTTATAGAGCAAGAAAGAAAGAAATAGAAATGGATAGCTTGGAATCTACATATGCAAGTTACTTGCAAAATTTTAGCCACGAAGTAAGCTTTATTCTTTGAGAAAATCAGGTTTCACCAGCGATGTCTAAAGCAAAATTTACTATTCTTGCTTTCCTGCTACTGGCACCATATATAGCAGTCACGTTGGTACTGTTTGTTACTTACATAGATGGCCTGCTCATCAATTCGACCACTAAATTATCTGAGTTCAATCCATATGCACTTAGTTTTTTATTTACTTAATAGAGGTTCAATTAAAAATTAATTAAATTTGAAATATCATGCAAAGCACAATATTCCTGTGTTAGTCTGCCAGTCATGTCTGATGGTGACATGTAAATTGCTGACTGGTATAGTAATCCTATCTTTTAGTTTTATAAAAGTACCTTATTTTCTGGCCACGTAGTTTAGCATCATACTCCTTGCTCGGTGGAAACTTCGGCAAACATGAACGATCGCATGCTAATGGTTCTGACTTGAAATACTGAAAAATAGAAGTATTTTATTTAACATTAGACTTATAATTAGTAAGAAATCGATAGATAGGGCTTTAATTAGCAAGATTTCTAGAAGAAATAGGAAGAGAAAAATTCTAACATCGCTTTGGAGGGCAGATGAGGCTGTACCACGAGCTTCGGGCTCAATGGCCAGCAATGTTTCGAGCAGAGACAAGGCTGAAATGGGGAAGTCTTTGAATGTCTCAGCCACACGTCGCCTGTATTGGTTTTGCGGCTTGAAGACTGTCGCATGTGATAGCTTTGCTCTCCTCCAATATTCCTCTGGCGGAGACCCACATAGCTTGAATATCTTGTGGAGTTGCTCAACCTATGAAACAAATGAAAACGCATTAAAGTTTCACGAAGTTCATGCATGCAATTTGAGGTCCAACATATATGTGAGCTTCTCTATTATATGAATTCATTACTCCATAAGTGGTTAGGAATAGCTTTACAGAAGATTATATTGTGCGACATCTGGGCGACCTCTGAGGTGTATATCACGATACTATATATTGTACCGACCAAATATTATTCAAATTAGCGGCCTTTTCTATATATATACCTCAGTTCTTCCAGGCATAATGGGTTTTCCTGCAAGCAACTCTCCTAATATGCAGCCGGTGCTCCACAGATCAACAGCCACACCATACTCGGTGGCCCCAAGAAGGAGCTCAGGTGGACGGTACCATAAGGTCACGACGCGACTTGTCATTGGCTTCGATTTACTGGGATCAAACAATGTTGCCAGACCAAAGTCACCTATTTTGAGTGTCCCATTATTGTCTATAAGAAGGTTGGAACCCTTGATATCTCGGTGCAGCACGCCATGTGTGTGACAGTGATACAAGCCCTGGAGCAATTGTTGCATGAAACATTTTATCTGCAGTGGTTGATCAAAATTTTAAAGTTAGATCACTTTCTCAGTAAGAGCCTGCACAATACAAATAGAAAAATGTAAGAAATCAATTATCTCATGCTATATACATTAGCATTAGATTACTCAATCACTGTAATACATTGAAAAAACACAGTTATAGATGGCCAAATCAGAGAAAAAGAGATATATGTAAAATGATTGCAATCTTAGACATCGGTATTTTTATGTGTTAGGACTTCAGTCTGACGTAAACGTAACAGCTACTAACGGTTTGCATGCTCCTAATTAGGTTTTTCAATGAAATTATGAATTATAAATTTACTCAGCAGTCAAATGAAGATTTGTCAGGTCTATAAAGGAGAAACTAAACAGTGAAATAGAAAATATTGGCAGAAAGTTGCAATCTGTCAATGATGTTACCTGTGGTTCAGTGAACTTGACACCAGGAGATGCAACAAGCCCGGCAAGATCATGCTCCATGTATTCAAAAACAAGATACAAGCTCTGTGACAAGCGGGAAGTGATGATGCCCTCAAGCTTTATAACATTGGGATGGTCGAGTCTACGTAGAATATTGATTTCCCTCGCCATGAAACGAACACTTTCTGGATCCATATTTACAAAACGTACTTTCTTCAAAGCGACAATCTTGCCGGTTTCAAGATCGCGTGCTCTGTACACACTACTATAAGTTCCTTGTCCAATCTGAAGCAAGTAATTAATTGAAAATCAGTTAGTGTGCTTGGTTTACAACTTTTTTCAGTACCATTTCCATCAATTTCTTACTAGGAGTTGTGTTGTTGCCTGATGGTTTGGCCAATCCTATTTTCATTTGACGGTCTTGTATTAGTTTTGTCATTTAATTTAGATAAATTGTACAATTTTCCTATTGAAGGTATATTTCCCAAATTGTAACACCATTACCTTATCCAATTTCTCAAAGGAATCAGCCTGTCTTGGCGACCACCCTCTAACCACCTCACCCGACACACTGGATAGCCAAGTAGGCCATCCTGGTGCTGTATGATCACCTGAGAATGCACTCGGCACAGCTCCAACTATCTCCGACCCTACGTCCTCTTTCCTGTCTGTTCTCACCACAATCTCCTCTTCACTATTCGCATCTGCCACCGTAGCCCTCCGTTGGTTGGATCCACCTTTTTTTGTCCTATTGACAGCAGCTGATGCTTTCGTGTCGATTGTTATTTGGAGGCCATTTGTGTCAGGTGCCTTCCTTCTTGATTTAGCGTGTGCTATTACTGCCTCGTCATCGGTATTTGCTGGGGATGAAGATGGCTGCTCTTTTGTTGAAACTGCAACAAGTGGTTTCGATGACTTGCCGGAAAGGCCTGTTTGGTTACTTGGATTGACTTCATTGGTTATTGCGGCTGCTTTGAAACAGAGGCAACCCATTAAACGGCAGCGGCAGAATTTGAACCCTAACCTGTCTTTTCTAAATACCTTGGTTAATTTAAACATTCCTAACTACAATCAGCTTCTCCTGCAAGAAAAGTAAATTTAAAAAAAAAAAAAAGAATAAGAAGGAGATGATAAACTTTGTCTCGTTTTGAATGGAAATGGATAAAGTTTCTCACTTTTCTCCAAGGAAGAAATGGACAAATGGAGAACATCAGATGTAATAAGCTCGGAAAAGAATAGAACTTCAATTATTCTTTTCTTACCATAATTTTTGGTATATGAAAAATAACCTCCCTCTCCAATCCCTTGTTTTGAATGTTTTTGCAAATGGAGGGGAGAGGAGGAAGGAGACGAGCGAACAAAGGACTTTTGGTCTCCGATAAAAATAGACATTTCTCAGTTTTAGATGTTTTGTTTACTTGTGAAAACAGAGCAAAAACGGAAACAGAGGATCAGACCAAATCTCAGATAAATGGAAAGCTACGAGGGTTTCATGCTCCGAGAAATCCGTGGGACCAATGGATAACTTTTTTGTGGGCCCCTTATAAGATGCGCTCAGCGGGCATGATTTTCGTGGACTTGGTCTACTAGTAAAGGTTATGAAATTTGTGCGAGATCTTATAGTTTTACTTTGTTCATATCTTTTATGTCTATTCTTATATTAATAATTACAATTGAAAGATTAAAATTTCAAATTTAATATTAACTCTTCAATTAATGATATATTTTCTTTTAATTAAATCCATTATTTTTTATATAAAAGTTTAAATTTAATTAATTAAAAATATATTCGTCACATATTCAGCCACATCATTACAATTAAAATTAAATAAACTGTCTTTTAACAATTTTTATTTTGTTTTCTTACTTCTTTATTTTCTTATTTCTCCAGTTGGTAGTGATCTCTTTTACTGGTATAGTAATTTTCTAGTACGGACATAGGCAAATTCTAAATTTTTTGTAATTGAACCCTCAATGAGCTCAAATTTGCATAATTTGATGTCTGAATAGATCTTATATAGCGTAATTTTTATAAATTACTTTTATTTGGGAAGCTTGTTGTACTAATTAGGTGGTGCTACATCCATTAGATCTAGAATATGGAAATTTTCTATGAAACAACTGTTATGTAGGCCAAATAGAATCCTTGATAGAAAATTTTTTACACAAACACATAAGACATTGTCTTTTCACATCATGTACAATTTAAGCAAACTGTTTGTAAATAAGCACTTGTATTGTTCTACTTATTTTATCTTTGTATTTGATGTCTTCTTTTCTTAATGTGCAACTTTTATGAATTCGAGTAATTACTACTTAATCACTATATAACTCACTAAACCATCTTCAACTCACCTGGACAAAAGAGCTTCCTTCTACTTTAATACAACGACTAATGAGATTAACATTATTATGTGAAACTATGCATATTTTTATTTTTAGCTCATGCAAAAGGTCATATAAATGATTACTAAGGAAAGATTCTGATCTTTGCCAAGTCACTTTGATTCCAATTTATGAATCATTGGTTTTTGATTGAAACCTCTAGTTCCCTCTACATTGTAATATTTTGTTGATTTTTATTTTGGCAGGTCTGAATTATTCAATGAGACTTCCTCTGAGTTTTACCATCAAGTATAAAATTGTACAATGAACTTCTAGGTTTAGGGTTTCTAGTGGTTTTCTTAACCGGTTGAATGAAGATTTAAAGAAACTTATATGTTCAAAATCTCTTGGATGCCGGCTACCATTCATGGAAAAGGCTCATATATATTGAGGTATATAAATGATTTTTGCTTCCTGAATATTCTTTTTGACACAAAAATTGAATGCTTTTATTATGACAGGTATTATGAAGCCCTTAATCCTTTACTTGATGATTGATACATATTTTTAGGTTTGATATCATATAGTTTTATTTGACAGACTGTTTTTTTTTATTTCAATAGCAAAATTTGATATTTCTGCTGTGGTCATTTCATTTTGATAAAATTTGTACATGTCCTTATAAATCTAATTCAAACTTATCATGCATAGAGATACAAATTTGCGAGCATATAATAGCCTTCTATGATCATATAGGAAATTTCACATGTAATCTTTGTAAATTTCTTGAGAAAAATACATGTTTACTGAGCAAAGACTAATATTAAAAACTAGATGAAATCAACGATGGGTGTCAAGAAACTGTTGCACCCATCTTCACTACTCTATATGAAGGTACAATTTTAATATCTCACCGATTGCAATTGTTTATGCTTAACACGACACTTTTTGTATGCTATGATCCATTAGCTTATCCATTATTTTTCTCAAATGGTAAAGTTGGTTGGCACGCCAAGATTCCTAGAGCGGGTGCATCTATGAATTCTGTTACATAAGAATGCATGGATTACGTACGGTGATGAAGCTGAGCAAGATGAATTATCCATTAGCTTATACTTTAGAGTATTATCATTCATGCAATTTCAAATTTCAAATTTATTTGTCATATTAGTTATTTTTTAATTTTCTTTCAATGAATGCAGATGTCTTTAGATGTAGAGACAAAAATATTATTTCAGCAAGAGAATATTACTGCTACAAACTCCAGATACGAAGTGATACAATTTTTTTTTTTTGGGTGGTAGGTTGCTACAACAATTTGTTGTAGGTATGTACATAAAAATAGAAACATCTTGATTGGATATCATTCTTAAAGATTAGGTAAAAAGCAGAAAATAATACTTCAAGGTATCGTTGAAAGTGTAATTGCCGGTGATGGTCGAGCACACATGATTGGTCAAAGTGTTGCCATCATCATTCATAGGTGACCCTAGAAATATTAAGCGTAGGTTCATAGATACCATGGCACTGGTTACACGGTTTCACCACAAGAACAGCTAGGTTTTTGAGAGGATAACAATAATGAATTAGCGAGAGTCTTCAAATAGCCTCGCGATAAGAGTAACCTCGCAATAGGCTTTGAAATATCCTCGCGATAAGGTTAAAATAGCCTCGCGAATACTATGTGAGACCAGCGATCTATGTTGGCACTGTTATGTCCTTCATGTCCGTGCGTATGTCCACGGGAATAAGCAATGCACTGTTATATCCTTCATGTCCGTGCGTATGTCCACGGGAATAAGATGGCTAGCTGCAGATCTTATTTTCCACTTTATCCAATTAAAAATATTGCTAATTAAACTGAAATCTAACAAATTAATTACCACAGTTTCTTAAAAATAATATATTACAAACTAAAATCTTAATGATTGATAAATAGTTAAATATAAATGAAATAACTTATAATGAATAATTTCAAGCTTAATTAATTCAAGCATAAATATTAATTGAGTTCTACAATTGCATAGCAATTAGTGTCACAAATTGTACCAGATACAATCACATTATGCTTAATGCATTTTAACAAGCACAAATATAGATTTAAGCAAAATATGGAATTAAAGGAGTAGCTAGAAATAAAAAAATAATTGGGAAGGAATTAAGTCCATAATTAAGCTATATATTTGCCGAAATGAAAATACAATACTAGTATAACAATATTCATTTGCGCTTAAAGTCCAGATGTTTATAAACTCCATTGTCATCACATATAGGATCAGATTATAACAAAAATGATATGTTAGCATTTAATTTTGGTTTCGCGTAGTATGCCACGAAGTATATAATGCAAGAAAATAGGTCTTTATGGTCTTTTTTGAGTGTCCAACATATAGTCTACTGTTAGGACTTTCTAGACACAGGAACCCCCAGCAAGTAATGAATCATTTACCTTTGCGCTGGCTCAATTAACTTGAAACCCTTAATTTGATGTAAAACATTTCTGCTTCTACCAATTTTTTATGGTAATAGAATAGGGCGGCTTGCTTCTGGTATCGGCACTCGAGATCCCTTACTAACTACTAAGATCCAGACCAGTAGACCAATACTTTTATGATCAATACTATGATTTTTAGTCAACTGGTACATATACAGATCCTAATAAGTGCTAAATGTACCAATCTCAACTACACATTTGTATCGATAAAAAGAAATGTTATTTAGTGAGAATTATTGCACTTGAAATTAATAAAGTCAAATCGAATTATCATATGTAATTAAATGATGCTGAAATTAAAGGATGAATACACATACCATCCGTATGGTTCATCAGCTTCCTCTAATTGATCGGTTCCTTCATCATTATTAAGTTCATTTTCTACTTCGGTTTCATACCCGATCTCATCATCTCTTACTGTGGACTGGACACGTGAGGTTAATTTCGCGAGTTCTCCCTAGTCCACTCCTTCTAGAATGCCTTGATCTACCAAAACAGTATGTATATCTAACTCCTCTCCACCCGTAACCTCGTAATCACAACCCGGCCACTGTTCCTGAAAAATGTCGAGGTCTAAGTCAGTTCTAACCGTTTGATGATCCCAGTTTGGTTTACGTCCTGTCTTTATCGCCACCATCCACTCACTTAGATCATCTGATGCATATTTTAGGTAGATAACTTGAATTGCTTGAGCTGCTAACACAAAGGGATCAGGTAGTTCTCTAAGACCCATGTATTTGACCTCAACAAGGCCATGCTTCTTGTCCACCCTTACTCCACTTATTGGATCAAACCAATAACATTCAAAGAGCACAATCTAGATATTTTCCTGACCATGACTTGCAATCTAGATTGGAAGGCAATACATGATATCGTGAGTTACTTCAAAGCAATAAGCACGATGAGAGAGATATATGTGTCCTCGTTGCAATGCACATGTACGATACTTGTAACAAGTTAACAACCTCCCTTCAACTCAAATGGTATACATTTATCAAAGATAACGGGACCAAGTTTCTCAGACTTTTTCTTTGTATTACACCATCTTAGAAATATTACTGGGCATACTATAATTGGTAACTATAATACAAAATGAGAAATTTGCCAATACTATTGGCAAACTATAATGGATTAGGAGAAATCACTGTATTGTTGAATTGTTTACATGGGAAGCTAAACATCACATCTTATTTAACTATTGGCTGCTCCATCATTTGATTGTGCAATGAAACAAAAGTTTTAGTCAGAAAATTTAAAAAATCAATCTATATAAAATTCTCAAATTTAAAAAAAAAAAAGAACCATAAATGTTAAAAATTAAGATAATGCTCTTTTTGTGGAGCTTGCAGGTTTCAAATTGGACTAGAAATTTTATTGTGAATACTCTACAGTTGGAAATTTTTTAGCACATCTTTGTCTAAAAAAAAGAAATATTTTAGATGTTAGTTTCTAATATGCCAAATATTACCTCCTGCAGAAGTTCTAAAAAACAAAGAACAAATTAAATTTATTTGGGTGTTAGTTTCTAATTAATACCGAAGGTGCCAGTATTGTTTATTAAACATTTAAACTGTAATTTTTCATTAATATCAAATTAATAGTTTTAGTTATCTTCATCATGTATATAAGAAACTTACTATTGACCTGATTAATTAGTGCAATGCATCTCAACTTTCACTTAGAACTTAAGATCTTGGTGATGGGCTTATGGCTATGGCAGAATCCAGTACGTTTATCTACACGTGGTAGATTTTGTCTAGAGAATTTGCAGAAGATAAAGGTAGGTCAATGTAGGAATTCTTTGTTATTGACTTTACTGGCCTAAATTCGACCGAACGGTTTATCTTTTCTTTATCTGGTGGTTAAATTCAGATAAGATGTGTAAAATACAGGACAGTCCTCAGGAAATAAAATAGAGGGTTCATAGTTGTAATCTATTTGTTGCAATTAGAAACAATTACTATGTATTATCAATTTATCACTTATGAATGAGGCTACGGTAATATGTATATTATGGATCGATGATATAGATTTATATTATTATTTTCCAAGTTTATATAGCCGAACTGTTAAACATAATCTTCATATGTAAAATATGTATGAAGATCAAATTTTACAATTTTTAGATATGTAAAAAATCACTGTTTTTGGATGATTCATAATTATTAGATCAAATAATTTTCTATCTATCTGAAAAAGTGTAAAAAAATCCTAAGAAATGTACAATTTGATCTGTAAGTATATTTTTTATATGCAGATTATATTGAGCAACTCAAAATATGAATGTATTAAAATTAATTTATAAATCTTTTAATTTTGACTATTTGATCTTATACTAAATTGATTCGAAAGTTTAAAATTTTTGCATATAGACACATCATTTGTAAGGTAGATGAGTTTCAACGATTCAAATTCGTCATTTGAAGTTAATCCGATAGATTTTAGAGTTGAGTTCACCGAAAGACTTGGTGAACTTAACATCCTAGTTCTATTCATTTTAATATAAAAAAAAATACAAATTAAGTATTTAAATATATTGCATAATTAGAGTGTTCTTGAGCTCAATTTACTTCAATTAACGAATCAAACTCATTAAAATCGATCTATTTCACGAGTAATGTGTTTACAAATTACATACAAAAATTTACCAATTTTCAAATTAATTTAGTCTAAAGTCAAGCAGTCAAAAATAAAAATTTACAATTTTATTTTGATGCATTCATTTTTCATTATTTTTTTGCCGTTTAACTTTATACGAAATTAGTTCGAAAACTTATTAATTTTGCATGTAAATATATTACTCGTTAAATAAATCGGTTTTAACGGTTTGAATTTATTGAATGAAACTAAACTGATAAATTTTGAGAGCTTAAGATGTATTTATTAAGAAAATTAATTACCAAACATATAAAGAGGACATAAAGTTAATATCAAAATGTTTTCTTAAAAAAATAGGAAAAACCATCTTGATTTTCAAGCAATACAGAGAAAAACGAATCATATATATTTAAAGAATGAATTTTACACGAAGAATCCTACACCCTCAATTCTGAAATCCACCGCCTCCATCATCTAAGATTCATCTTCCGTGCGTTTGTTTTTCTGGTTTCACCTCCAAACTTGGTGAAAAATTGGAAAACACAGTGACATATCTTATTACGAGGCTACCAAATCCAAACCGTTCACATTAAAATCGAACGCTCCCAACTAAATCTTCGTAGCGGGACCTTATCCCATATTCCCATCCCTGTATATCTCTCGTTACGACTTGGGTTATGTCTCTGCCCGCCCACACTGACCCTCTCCCATGGAGGTCAAAACCCTCCACCCCTCTCTCCCCTTTTCCTCCTTCCCCTCCAAGCGCTCACCATTCCTCCCCTCTTCTCCTCAAATCTCTTCTTTCAAGAAGTTCAAGTCTTTCTCCTTCTCTACTGAAAGTCGCCACGTGTTCCCGGAATCTCTCCCCTTGCACACCAAAAACCCCCATATTATCAACCGAAACCTCCAACGCCTCGCCCGTCAAAACCGCATCCGAGAAGCCCTCACGGTTCTTGACTATTTGGAGCTGCGTGGCATCCCGGTCAACGCCACTACTCTCTCATCACTCCTCCTATCCTGCGCCAATCGGAAATTTCTTACTTTCGGCCGTCAGATCCATGTGCATGTCAGGATCAATGGCCTCGAGTCGAATGAGTTCATACTTGGAAAGTTGGTTTATATGTACTCCTCTTGTGGGGCCTTCGACGAGGCATTCGATCTACTTACCAAGGCTGAAGTTAAAAACTTCTATCCCTGGAATGCGTTGATGAAGAGTAGTGTGAGGAATGGGCCCAGGTGGGACAGTTCCCCAGTTGAGGTATTCTCTCGCATGCGGGAGGCCGATGTTGCTTTTAACGAGTACACCATGTGTTGGTTGATCAAGAGTTTTGCTGGGTCGCCGGCTCCTCGATTAGGCATGCAAGCACATGCACTGCTTTTGAAGAATGCTTTTATGGGCCACTCAGAAATGCTGCATACTTCTTTGATAGATATGTATTTCAAATGTGGGAAGATACGTGAGGCCATGAAGTTGTTTGATGAAATTCCTGAGAGAGATGTGGTGTTATGGTGCACTGTTATTTCAGGATTTGCACATAAAGGTTTGAAAAGGGAAGCTCTGAAGTACTTTCGGTGTATGTTACAAGAGGGGATAGATCTCAATTCAATTATACTATCGTCAATTTTATCTGTAGTTAGTGACATTTCTAACTGGAATTTTGGCCGCGAGATTCATTGCTATGTTTTGAAGAGGTATACCACGTATAATGAGTTATCATTTGTTTTGTCAAGTTTGGTCGACATGTATTGCAAGTGTGGAGATATGTTATCTGCTAGACAGGTCTTCTATGGGGTTAAGGAAAGGAATTTGATAATGTGGACCTCTCTTTTATCAGGTTATGCTTTGAATGGTCGACCTGACATGGCAATAAGGTCAGTTGTATGGATGCAGAGGGAAGGCATGAGGCCAGATCCGGTTGTGATTGCAACAGTTCTTCCGGTTTGCACACAACTTAAAGCACTTAAGCCGGGAAAAGAATTACATGCCTATTCTTTGAAAAGATGGTTTTTGCCAAATGTTCCTATCTCCACTTGTTTAATTTCCTTGTATGCTGCTTGTGGAAGCACTGAGTATGCACAGAAAGTGTTTGACGGAATTGTTTGGAAGAGTGTTATTGCGTGGACATCCTTGATTGATGCGTATTTTAAAAATGAGAAACTATATCACGCTTTGGATTCATTTAGGTCAATGATAAAAGCTAGCAAAAGACCAGATGCCATTTCGATTTGCAGAATTTTGAGTGTTTGTAGCAGTTTGGGAGAAATCAAACTCGGAAAGGAGGTACATGCATATGCTCTAAAGATGCGCATGAGAGAAAACCATATTATTTGTAGTGAAATAATCACCATGTATGGCAAGATTGGTGATGTTGTTAAGGCACAGAAGGTGTTTGATGGAGTCCAATCAAAAGGGGTATTAACTTGTTCATCTATAATAGAGGCTTATGCGCTTAATAACCATTACAAGGAGGCACTGAATCTGTTTGAGCGATTAGTATCTGATGGTTTTGTTCCAAATAATTATACCTTTGATGTTGTCCTGATGGTTTGCAAGAAGGCTGGGTACGATCATGAGGTGGTTAGGCTTTTTAATCTCATGGACAGGGATTATGGTTTGAAGGCATCTGAAAAGAATTATGACTGTGTTATCGAAGTTCTTAATCGGGCAGGAAGGAACATTGAAGCCCAAAGATTTATTGATTTGAAATCCATACTCTTAATGGATTGAATTGTATAGAAATCTGAAAAATTCTATTGTAGGGAATTCATGGATGAGTGTTGTCTTGTTTAATTTTGGTTTGCCAGTTGCCACACATTGTAACTAACAGGTATTGTTTTGACTCCAAGTGAATTTTCTAATTATTATCGTATCTTTGCTGACAAGCTTCATTTTTATAAATTATGAAGATCAAGACGTGTGAATATTGACAAGATTGTTGTTCCAAGTTTAACATGCTTATAAATTATTTCCATTCTCAAATTATGCATTGAATTGAACCAGAAAGGAATGATTTGTTGAGTTATAAATTGACTTGGATCACACATGTTTGATTCTTTTTTTTGAAATCCTGATAGTGGCTATCATGTTAAAGGTAGCTATGCTTCTCCAAAAAAAATCAGTAAATATGGATTTTGCATTAAAATAAATATACTATTTTCACAAGAAAACCCAAAAATTTTTATGTTTGAGAACGTCATTTACCAAATTAAACTATTTCAAATGAAATTCAAATAGTTGGAAATTAAGAAAGCCCGTTGTTTCAAAAATGAGAGTAGGTTTTATAAAATGGGTCCGTTTCTATAAAAATCGGCCCAGATCTACATAACTGTAATGATCTTGAAAGATTTGCAAAATTTCATAAATTTTGTAAAAGCTCGGAGCATTTTGGGTCATTATTTTAGCTACAGCTCAAACTGGGCCTTTTCACCGAAAATTCAACATGCGAATTATGCATACGATGATCTTGGCAATAATAAACTGCATAGCATCGTAATAAGATAAGGGTTGCATTTGTTTGTAATATGGATCACCAAAAAAATTCAACAGCTTAGAAAATTCTTATTTTTTTTTTATTCTATATCACAGCATGTAATCGAGCAGTCACCCCACTAGCGACAAAAAAAGAAAATATCAATTTGACATCGTTTTACTGGCAAAGTTGTGTTTTAATCAACTGCAATAAACATGTGTAACATCGTTAATTCTCTGTTGCATGCAGTTATCAATTCAAAATTAACTACTATTCATTTTATAATCAGATTATTTGCTCTTAATTTTGTAATAATAATTTGATCAAGGTAGGATGGTCGATAAAGCATCATTAGAATCCATGACATAATCTGCCAACTGGACAGAAAGAAATTCCCCTTAAAAGTCTTCCTGATAAAAAAAAATTAAGTCTTTCTAAATATGACTGCATCCAATATTCTTCAACCTTTTATTTTTAAGTGATAGTACGTCGTGTGAAGCTGTATCCTCCGATGATGCCCTTGAATTGTATAATTCAATGATACAAAAATACAAGTTAATTTGCGGATATAGGTAATGACACATTTTGTTTAAAGCAACCGGCGACTAAAATAATGAACACATGTCAAATGATAGCTGGAACATTACGATGGAACTTGTAACAAAATGAGAGGAACATATCGTATTTCTTTATTTATCATCATGATGTTTGAGAGGGACAATTCTGAAAATCAAAATTTCAAGTTTTCAACTATATGTTGTACCAAAAAATGTGTTTATTTATCGTCACACTTTTGTAACAAAATTACAAAATAATAAAAGTGTATATGATATAAATAACGGAGCTCACAATTTGTGATTTTTATATAGATTGTAATAGTGCATATATATTATTTTTTTACGATTGCCCAAAGTTGTTGAACTAATTAGCTGTCAATGAATTTCTACTCTTTTTTACAATTAGCGACCCCCTTTTTCTTTTTTCCTTTTTTTTTTTTATGGAAAATATACGAACTTTGGTGCGAGACAAAACTCACTCGATTGGATCTTGAGTGAACTCTACTTTGAGATTTAAGATCGATAATGTTTTGTTGAACTTTATTATATAACCAATGACCTGATTGAGTTCAGTGGTTTCTAATATAATTGGGATGATGTTTCATATTTTAAAAAAAAAAAAAATTGAAAACTTGTTCTGAAAAGAAAGATCTACCTTTGCAATTAAATTCACTTGAGAAATATAATCAACACCTTAGCAATATAATTATTATATGTCCTAATTCTGAGTAATGTGGAACTGTCAATGAAACAAAATAATCATATATATTCTTTCGTGTAGGATGTCACAAACACAAGTCACTTCACGAAGAGGTAACTCTCAATGAATGCTACAAAAAAATACAGTGATTGCAGTTCATGCAGAGCTCAAAAACAAGTCACTTCAAGTAATGGAGCTAAAGATCTAATCAATCTGATAAATTTGACTAGTATACCAGCAAAAATGTTCTGCTCTGCACTGGCCTACTTGAAATTGGGTCGTTTACCCTTTGACGAGGTAGGTAGATCTTTGCATCCAAAAAGCTCGAAAGCATCACAGTTGAACAAAATAAAAATGGCTCAATCATGAGCGGGAGCGAGAGTACAAGAAATAACATAAATATTCTGATACTTTATTTCTATTTCAATTTTTCATCCCTCTGAGAACTACACCGCTACAGAAATGATTAGTCGAAAAATGATTGATTATTGTGTACTAGTTTAGGTGTCAGACGATTGTACTGCCCATCAATTTTTTCCATTAATGCTCATCATGCATGCATTGTATCAAGATAGATAGATAGTTCATCAGGTCCCTTAGAAAGCTGTCTCAAGGCCCAGCTCCTTCAATCATATCCTCTTATTCTCCGTTCAAATTATTAATGGAGATGTCCTTGCTCTGTTACTCGAGTTGGGGGCTTGACAATGGAGCATTACATCGTGTTGTTTACTTCTATTCGCGATCAGGAGCATAGCCGGGGGTTTTATTAGAAGTAGGTAATAAAACTTACTGGTACATGATTGCAGACTGTCGTAAATTAATTAATTCAGCCTGTGAATTGTCAGTGATCAGTAGACAAAAGTCCAATTATACATATATTTATATTATGTTTTCAAAATTAAGAGAAGATAATTGTCTATTTTTAGTTCAATATTTCCGTTATTGTTTGCGATACACCTCACTTGAGAAGAAAATTAGTTACGCCGTTACTAGTCACGTCACGTATGTGGATCACGTGACGTGACTTACGTGTCGCGTGACGTAACCATTAGCAGGACATGACTGTCTTCTACCATCTTAGTCGTATCATATCACGCCACATAACTTGACTCGGTCACGTTACGTTACGTCACGTCATGTGACCAATACGTGATCAATACTTTCAACATTATTCTTAATTATAATTTATTTTGTAATAATTTCTTATTTTTTTGTACATTTTGTTATTATTTTCTTTGAACTAACTTAAACATGAAAATAATAATTAAACACGATCAATCACGTCAAGTGTGGTCACGGCTTGACAACACGTAACATAACTGTCTTCCATCATTTTAGTTACATCATGTCACGTCACGTAGAATTAAATTTTAATCGTGTAACATGATCAAATCACGACTATCAACCATGTCACATCACTTTTTTTCTTTCTCTAAAGTCCTCACTTAATCTAAAAAAAAAACATAAGAGATAAATTAATACTCAGGCAGTTCATTGGGACGGTTGAAGATGGATGGCAAAACAATCACAAGTATATATGTCGAATGGTTGTAGCGACCGAATATGTCCATTTCAATATAAATGGCTGCGGAGAAGGCAGCCAATTTAATTTCAGAGTCCCGAAAAAAAAAACTGACAGAGCACCAGATCCGACCGTACATGGGTCTACCTCACTAGAATCCATTTCAAATCCAATAGTGGTCCAGATCTAATACGTACCATCCGATGGTATGTTCTTCATATGATTGTTCTATGATTAGAAAGGGGTGTTTAAAGGTCTAAATTGATAATGATGCATGAGATGCGACTGGTCATGAGTTTGAATGAACATTGAGATTAGCGAGGTTACAAACTAATTTAAGAGTTCATAATAGCCGCTAATTTAATTTTTTATTTATTGGGATAACGGAATAACCACTAATTCAAGAGATTTTGAATATGAGTTGTCTAAATATGAAATAAAGTATGTGATAGTTCGCTCCCTGAATTAGTACTATTCTTATCCATTCAGAGACACTACAGTGCGATTCGTCATTTAAATTCAAATTGTTTAAAAAAATCAATTTTAAAAATTTCAGTCATCAAATTGAAATGTCATTAGGACTCAACTATTTCAAATTTAATATTATTTGTCACAGAGTTAAGACTTTAAAATTATCTCAAATTTGATATATTAGTATTTAATGAAGAGGAACATATTTGAAAAATCTTAATTTTTCAGTTGGACAATATTATATTATCAAAGATATACATGAATTTTGTGGTATGTTATGGTATGTCTGTAGTACTATTAGTCAATATGATATTCAAATGTTAAACTTAAAGATTGGTTTGTTGTATTTCGATAAAAACGAATTTGAGAATAATATAGTAGCTGAGTGCATAGGCGGACTAAAGAATAATGTATGGGTGAATCGACCTTTTATTTTTTCATCTTAAAATTTTATATTTATATAAGATTTACTATATAATTTAAATTAAAATATTATAGCATTATGAAATTTATCTTCAACTTTTTATATTTTTATATGATTGAATTTCATATATATTTGACCTTCGTGGTTAAAAAGTTTGATTCTCTCTGTGATTGAGTGTGAGTATATAATATATACCTACTAATCTCAGCAATAACGGGGCTTCTATCAACATTCTAAAAAAAAAAATGAGAGAATATTGTGGTATGATAATTGATAGATTCCTTTATTTATTTTTCTCCCAAAACTTCATAGTATGGTTGTCAATGATTTTTTTTCCTCTCCCAATTTGTAAGTAGCTGTTCTAACTCAATTAGGAAGATATTTTCTTTAATACTTGTATCTATTACACGACTCAAAACTCATACAAAAACAAAATATACGACAATATATACAGTGGCGGAACCAAAGGAGTGCGAGCAGGGGCTAAGCACCCCCCATAAAATCTGATTTACTTAATTAAAATACTGTATATCAAAGAAGTAATGTTCATGTGGCACCCTCAAACTTATTAAATGAATGTCCCCCTAATTATCCCTAAATATATATATCTTTTTTATGTTCCAAGAGATGCGTCACCGAACTGTGAACTATATATCTACCCTACCAAAGGTGGGGGGCCTCTATTCATTGGGGAGATCTTAATCCATACTTTAGTTTGATCTCTGGGGCCCATATACAATTTTTTTCCCAACTTTTTCCTTGATATCTGTACTTTAAGATTCGCGTCAAACCATACGTGATACTGAGATCCGACCAACATCCAAATTCGGGGGTTGGCCTCCAGGGCAGAAGGATGGGATTTCTGGGTGCAATTAAAGAGAAGATAACACCTCAGCATGAAGCTATACAGCTATGGATTTATTTTATTTCATTAAAATGGAATATAATTAATATTTCAATAAATGGCCGTCTATTCAGTAATTAATACTATTTGGAAATTTACATTAATTGTACTACTGTACGAGTAATTAAATATTGGTTATTTCTAGTTTTACATCAAACCTTAATATCAAAGTATAAAATGTAATTCATATTTCCTACCTTACTAAATATATCTTCATTTTTTTTTCTACATAAATTAGAATAATTTTGATTAAATTTTATCATTAAAAAGCTAGGAGCACCAGTAATCCTCACTTAATTCCAAAAATAAATAGATTAAATATTTATATTTTTATTCAGTGGTGGAGAGATTTTCAAACTATAAATATCAAATGTCAATGAGGATCAACTATATAAAATTTTTATAATATGAATGAGAAACAATTTTATAGTATACATAGCATTTTACTCTAAACTATATAAAAAAAATTAATTAAGTACAAAAATTTTGAAAATAAATGAACGTCAATTGAGCTCGACAATCCGTCCCTGTTTTGACCAAGTCTGCATCGTCTGCATTAACAAAAGAGCATCTTTTGAGTTAACCCATCTCAGTCGTCTGATTTTAGAGCCTGTTCGGGTGAATCACTGTTCACGTGGAAAAAAAAAATTTAGTTCAACTAAAATTTTTTTTTCCCACGGAAACAGTGTTTTTCAGTTCAATTCTCGTGCCCATACCCATTCCCATTTGTCGGCCGAACAGGCCCTTAAACAGAGTCAATCCGGCCAGAGCTTATAATTCAGTGGCCCTTTAATATTAGTGTGGATCTAATCAGCACGGATTTTAAAACGAATTGGACGGTCCAGGTTCATTGAAGCGCACCTAATATTTTATCAAAACTATGCGGATTCGGCCCCTCCCTTTACAAAATCCTCTGTAAGCTCATTTAAAACGTCAGTCATTGAAAATTTTAAAATAGTGTATACAATGAATGCATCCCAAAGACATTCTTCTTCCCTTGCTAATAAGTGTGAAGCGAAACAATTATGCAGCAATATTTTTTTCTCTCGTGTCGCTGATCCATATTAGAGAGGGAATAGTAAATGTTAATTTAGTTTTAATTAAATTTTAAGTTACAAATATTTTTTGTCTATGTTAACAAAAATATATATTAAAATATCTGTAACATAATAAAAAGTTTTGATAAATATGATATAATTGATCTTTTTAATTAATTTTTTTGAGTAAAAATTGGAGGTCAAGTTATCAAATTATTTAATATTTATAAGAGATTTTTTTCATTCATATTTACACAGAGAGAATTGACTTTAATTACCACTACATCCAAAACTGATTCTCTTGATTTCTTTAATTTTTAGATAGAACAACTTACAATAACAACCAATTTATTAGTACACATTTGCCAAAACTTTATTTTTCATTCGAGCTTTAAATGCGAATTAATTTGTGATAAAACCGACCAAACAATATCTGGAGCTTCTGGTAAGTAGTAAAATTATCTAAAGATACATTGTTGTTAAAATGACGATTAAACAACAATTAAAACATTATAATCATGTTTGGTTGTAGACTAAACAGTGAAATAAGAGCTTTAGGCCTTACTTATTTCACCAAACGTGGTTTAATTGAGCCAGACTAAGACGGAATAAGCCGATTTTTATGCCGGACTAAATTGGCCTAAACTAAACCACCTCTCTAGGTGGTTTAATTTTAATTGAGTAGGAGTCACAACTTTTCATTATTTTTATTATTTTTAATCACTTTTTAAGAAATATAAAATAAGCATTTTTTTTTCATTTACGTATAAGGAAACTTATAACTTTATCAATTATAAAATCAATATTTTTTTTAAAATGGCATAACTTTCTAAATCAACAGAATATGCAATCTAGAAAATAATTAAATAAAACATTTTTAAAATTGTACTACAAAATAATAAATTTTTTGTTCATCAACCTAACATATTTTTGACAAATAAATTAGTACACATATAACTTGAATTAAAAAAAATTCATTAAATACAATGTGCTTCTCTAAGATACAGAATTAATTTATACATAGCTCGTTTTCTTGTACAATTTCTTTCAATCAAAATGAAAAGAAAAAAAAAGGGCAAAGAACAGTTTTATTATTGTTATTACAAATTTTGTAGGACAAAATAATTTGTAATATCAAATCATGCCTTAAGTCATCAAATTCTTACCAAACATGACCTTTATATATCAACCAAACATGAATATTAGATCAACCTAAGTTGAAATAACCAAGTTAGACCTCATTAACTTCAGTTCACAATCAAACATGACCTTTAATCATCTGAGTGAATCTATGTTATTTTTCTTTGTAAACTTTTACAATATTTTACTTTTATTATCATAAATATTGATTTCATGGATTTGAAATTTAAAACTTTAATTTGATAAAGGGCAAAGTTGATTCAAAATAGTCAATATTATATTAAGGTAATGCTCATTAATTAGAGACTCATATCCAATTTAAAACTTTATCTTTTAATCAAATCTGTTAACAGAGGAGAACATCTAACTGCTAATTAATAAACCCCATCTAGAGAGCACTTCAGTGACTGCACGACAATTAAAAGCAAAAGTGGCGTAAATATGCAAAGAAAAAAGCACCCACTGTTTCGCCGCACGTACAAATATTTGTTGGATGACCGAAACTAAGGTTTGATCTTTTGGCATTTGCTGACAATTTTTCGTCTATTTTTCTTTTATTTTTTTTGCTGGCAGGAGAAGCTGTTCTAATGGCCATTTTGCTGGTACACAAAATAAATAGCCACTTATTCTCTAGATTCTTACTCTATTTTCAGTAATTTAATTAGTTAGTTTGTTATTATTTGCAAGGACTTTAATTTCATAATTTGATAATCTCTTAAGAGTATGTTCATCTAGAATAGTGATTTTGTACCTATCTATCTAAAGATAGTAAAAAAAAAAATTCAAAAAATATAAAATTTGGTCTCCAAGTACATTTTAATATGGAGATCGTATTGATCGGTTCAGATTAACTGTTTCAACTTTGAAAACAATCACAAAATCAGTGCGGCATTTTAACCCTACTTATTTTTTAATTAGGTAATTTGATAATTAATTTTGATATTGAATTCTACATTTTTAGGGTATTAAAAATGATACTTTAAGAAAGCATCTAAATTTCTAATTGATTCATCTTCAGAAGAATCAAGAGGTGAAAAACTTAATGCCCATAATTATATGCAATAACCATTTTTTTCAGTATGATGGATTTCTACTAATCGAACTCTAAATCTCATAATTTATTATGCATATGCATTTTTCAGTATAGCAAACAAAATCAACAATTCATTTTTGTCGGTAAAACTTTTAAAAACAAAACTATTACTTTAATAAATAGTGTTGTAATAAGAGGGTTATAATGGACATAATTGTTGGATGTATGCAATCTTCTATTACTTTGCTAATTGACTTTGCAAAACATATATTACTTGAATTTAACTTTTCAAATTATTTAATTATGAGCCTTGTTGATTTATGAAGCATTCATATTGAATAGAACAAATATGGAACCAATATGATAGATCAATATCTTCCGGTTTGGTTCCGTCCAATATGAGTGTGATCCGTATGGAATGCCTTGGTAAGTTTTGTGAGAACAAAATGTATTGACTATTCTGCGCGAGCATAGACGTACGAAATGATCAATACAAATTGAATTATTTTGCGAAAACCCTAACTACAATATCCATACAATCCATCCAACGGGATAAAAAAAATTTCATTGGAATGGATCTAGCAAATATGAAGTCCCCCCACTATATAGAGATTTATCATCACTTCAGATTTGCTAAGCTAGCCGTATCTCACCTAAGCCGTATCTCAGATTTGCTAAGCTAGCCGTATCTCATATTTTCTTAACATACTCAAATCCACCCGACTTATCTTTTAAGAGATAGTTTAGTGTCTAATATTTAGTTCTATAGCCTTTACTTCCTAGCCAATGTAGTCTACTTGTAGTGTGCGAAGGAATACACTAGCTCGAGCTTTTCAGCTCAATACACTTAAAGCTGTGTGACGATCCTCTGCGTAGGACTCGCCAGCTGTGGCTTTTAGGCCCAACATGTACACAAAGTTGGCCATGACAACCCACATGATCTGAGATCACGTGTCACTGGTTGTTTCATTTCTTTTGGAGTAATAGGAAAGGGGCCCCGACCTACTCCGTTATCAATCTGTGTGTCAATTATCTCTAACTCTACTCTATTTATTTTATCTGTATATGACTGTTTGACTTGTTAGTTTAGAAGATTAACTGAAAAACGTCAAAATAATTTCTAAAACTCTATTAAACCGTGTACCGTTAGGACTACAATAATGTCATATGCTAGAACTTTTCGGATGAAATCATATTTATAATTTTGTAATTTTTAAATTATTAATAATAATCAGATACGATCGACATAAATTAATTTGATCATCTTTGGAAACAGTCTCACTTCTTTTCCTTCCATTTTGGAATTGTATCCTTTAGTTCTGTTTGTTCTTACATGAAAACTATTAACTGATTACTGACTTCTTGGTTTTTTATACCGAATTTTTATTACAATTTAATTCTCCTCCGTATGCGATCAATCAAATTATAACGGACAGTCCAGATTAGCTCTTTTTAACTTGGCACGAATCTCGATATGGATTCTCTGTAAGCTTCCATAGAAACCGTATTGGCTTTTCTCCAGTTGGGATTAATCTGGGTCGTCCGTTTGTAATTATCTTCATACGAATTTGAGAAATCTCACGCTGAAATTCTGAAACTATCATTAGATTCCTTATCTAGCAGTCTAGCTGCCTCTGCTAGGCTTTGAAAAAATATATATATATATTCTGAAAACAATAGAGAAGATCAAAAGGAAATTTTTTATTCATAGAAATTGAAAAAAAGGTAGAGAGAGAAACAGAAAGAGTACAGTATTTGTTATATTGATAGAAAGATCGGTACAGATTCTACCGATCTAAAAAATTAGAACACTTAGGATAGGCAGAATTCCTACCCATCCTAACTCTTCTCGGATTTTCTGTGACGCTGTCTTCAAAACAGGAATAGCAACAGATCAATTCTTGATCTTCTCAGGCACCGTCTTCACAGAAGATCCGAGAAGAGTTAGGATGGGTAGGAATTCTGCCTATCCCAAGTGTTCTGATTTTTTAGATCGATAGAATCTGTACCGATCTTTCTATCAATATAACAAATAATGTACTCTTTCTGTTTCTCTCTCTATCTTTTTCTTAATTTCTATGAATAAAAAATTTCCAGATCAAAACCGGGTCCACGTGACCACGTATCATTAATGGAGTTTAGCACAGAGAACGTACGGAAGGGAGATTATCATCCGTGCTACGGCCTAGCGACACGTGTCCCGTCTGGTAGCCAACCACCTAAGATGCAGATGCAGCCCCCCAATTCATTTTTCTCTCCCTACGACTCCGTCTCCTCAATTTTGAAAGTCCCCACAAAACCTGACGTCCTTTTATTGGTATCCAGCCGTGCGTGTGATAGCGACCACCTCTCTCTCTTTCTCAAGTCTCAGCGTTAACCATTTCGGCCGAAATAACGGAATTAGTTGCTTGTTTCGGTTTAGGCCGGAGCTGAAACGCTTCCGAAATTCTGCTGAGTTTGTTTTTTTTTTCTTTTTTTTTTATAAAAAGTTGGCTAATTTATTTATTTTGTTCATGTTTTATTATTTGAAATTTATTTAATTATGAAAATATTTTTTAAAGTTAAGTCTGAAATATTTTAGCAATGTTGTTAGCTTTATTATGTTTATAATCGAATATATAGTCGAGTTAGGCTAATATGACATTGGTGTTATTTCAAACTAAATAACACCACATCGTAAACCGTTAGATCTGCTTTAATATTCGTACAATCTGCTTTTACTGTTCAAGCACTTTATTTTGTACGAATATTAAAGCAGATCTAACGGTTTACGATGTGGTGTTATTTAGTTTGAAATAACACCAATGCCATATTAGCCTAACTCTATATAGTCTGAGGAGCAATGATCTTATATTAAAAACTATTTCTAATAATTATCAAATTTTAGGCTAATTCTTTCACAACAATTCTACTTTATATTACCATGTTTGTTTATTTCTTAATTTTCTACTCTGTTTTTTTTTCCGTTTATTAATATTATTTAATGACATCGACTTTTAAAATTAAAATTAAAAAAACAATTAGAATCAGGTGGATTGGATAGAAGAGGAAGTAGAGGATCCATTTGACTGAGTCTTGGTACAATTCCGGATCAAAATCTGTCCTGTTTTGTATGCTCTCTTTACCCAAAGTGTACCAGTATCAGTATGCATGAAATCCGTTCTCTCTTTGCCTAGAATTAATAAGTGGATAAATCCAGCTGTCTCCTCACAGCTAAGTACAGCAACTCCTTGTCCTATCTCAGGCAGCAACACACATCCGGATATCCACTCCTCATTTATTCTCCATGACCTCAAGCAAGACTCGGTCTACCAAAAACTAACTAGTCAATTTTGGAGACTTGAGGTGAATTTATGAGTAAAGCTAGGGTGTGACATGCTCACCAAGAAAGTTTGGTGAGCATAACTTCAAAAATATATCGGATCAACATCAAATGCCGAATTCAAACCGTTGAAATCCATGTACTTCATGAGTGATGCATATACATGCAAAATTTTGAAAGTTTCGAGTTTATTTAATACACGGTCAAGTGGTCAAAGAAATAATAAAAATTGAATATATAAAATAACTTATAATAAAATGTTCGTTTCTTTGACCACTTGACCGTGTAGCAAATTAACTCGAAACTTTCAAAATTTTGCATGTATATGCATCACTCATGAAGTACATGGATTTCAACGGTTTGGATTCGGCATTTGACGTCGATCGGATATACTTTTGAAGTTATGCTCACCAAACTTTTTTGATGAGCATGTCACACCCTAGCTTTACTCGTGAATTTATTTTCAACTAAATATTATACTGAGTTACAATTTTCTTATGTACTCTGTAAATAAATAAAAGTTGTTTATAATGGTGTACTTAATTAATGATATCACCATAATTTTAAATTCAGACGTTATTTTTCCATGTATTCATTTTCTATCTTTTTTATTCATATGGTATGAAAAGGTGGATTGGAAATTTTTGTGAATGATATGTTTCTCGATGACAACAGTAAAAAAAAAAAGTTGTCATTTTTTTTTTTTTGCTTTTATCTGCAAGCAAAGCTTCATTAGAATCAATTAAGATATAGTTTCTTTATTGTAAAAAAAATGCTACAAACAATTTGTTCATATTTATTAGTAATTTGTATAGCAAGCATTTGTATGTGTAAAAGAATTATAATTTATAAATAAATCACCAGTAACATGAAACGAAACAATATCATGTATTAAATTTGAACATAAGATGTGAAGGTTTCTTTCATTATATACCTGCATAGGTTGATTACTCTCATATTATTGTATTTAAACATAATTTTATTTTATTCACAGTGTGATTATTCATTTCATAAATCAATATGGAATAATTAAACATTAATAATAGGAATTTTAAACATGAAGGAAAAATTTAATGCTCACAAAATTGTTTCGTACAAGTTGATATTTACATACATTTCAATGACAAAGTCAGATTTTCGAACTATGAGAATCAAACAGACATCGAGGTCAATTATATAAAATTTTCTTATAAAAAAATAATAATCAATTTTACAATACCATAACATTTTACCTAAATTATATAAAAAATTATCATAAATACAACAACAAAAACTAATACAAATGGCAGTCAATTGATCCTATTCCGTATACTTAAGTCCATCACTCAATACATCTTGATTCTTATGAAGCTGAAATCACTTGAAGTTATGTTATTATTGATAAACAATAAATTAAAGAAGTAGAACTAGAGTGTTTTTAAATTCATCAAATTCTTTGGGAGCTTAATTTCAAAACCAATCATAATGACTTTAAATAACAAATTCAAACTGTTGAAACCAATTTACTTCATAAATGATGTATTTACCTGAAATTTTTATTAATATCCAAAAAAAAATGAAATTTAAGAAACTATCTAGGTTTTCCTATTATTTCAAAATCTATCCAAACCGCAATTTTTTTTGTGGTTTTAGACTGAATTACCGTAATTTCTTTTGCAGTTTTGGAATTCCAAATTGCAAAAAAAATTTGCGGTTTCAAAAAAAAAAAGCTATAATTTTTTGTAGTTTCATTTTTTTTTGCATTTTTCATATTTTTTTTTATTTAAATAGAAATATTTATAATTTATTTATTTTTTGTATTGAAATATTAGAAATATTTTATATAGTTCTTTAAAAATAGATGAAATACTATATAATTTGATTTATTAGAATGACTATGACGAATAACTCAGATCAACATTTTTCATGCCAAATTTTTTGCGGTTGTAAGAAAAATTAATATATTTCTTTATGAGTTTTTGGAAAAAAAATACTTGGAATCTTGAGTTATTGATTCCGATTTAAAAGTCATTTCTAGGTAATACAAAATATATTGTGATCATTCTAGTACATTTAATTTATAAAAAGTTGTATCTATTTTGAGAATTCTTTTTGAATAACAATCATTAAATAACTTAATTTTTTTTTTCAAAAATAGATACAACTCATTAGAAATTAAATGTACTAGAAGGATGACTTTTGAACCAGGATCAATAACTCAGAATCCAAGCAATTTTTTTTCCAATAACACATAAAGAAATATATTAATTTTTCTTACAGTTGCAAAAATCTGACATGAAAAATGTTGATCCAGGTTATTTGTAGTAGTCTTTCTAATAAATAAAATTATTTAGTATTCCATCTATTTTCAAAGAAACATATAAAATATTTCTAATATTTCAATACAAAAAAATAAATTATAAATAGTTCTATTTAAATAAAAAATATATGAAAAATGCATAACTAAATTGAAACCGCAAAAATTTATAGCCGTTTTTTTTTATTCAGTCTAAAACTGCAATTTTTTTTGTGGTTTTAGTCTGAATTGCCGCAAAAAAATTTTGCAGTTTGGGCAGATTTTGAAAAAAAATCGAAAACCTGGATAGTTTCTAAAATTTCATATTGTATTTGAATATTAATAAAAATTTCGGTGTATTTACATGTCAAAATATAATATTTTAACTTAATTTAATACAAAATCAAGCAGTTACAAAAGAAATTTGTAAGTAATTTTAATACGTTCATTTTTAATTATTTTTTATCATTAAATTTTATAATAAGTTTATTTGAAAATTTATAATTTTAACATTTTCATACAGCTTTTGGGAAGTCAATCCAATACTTATTAAAACTAAGTTCACAATTTTTTAGTGAACTGGAAAACATGAATTGTAGTTCTACTCGGAATAAAGCATAATGAAAATATTTAAACCCTTGTCGAAGAAATTTTTTCCTCTCCTTTTTTTTTTTTTTGAGGTGAGGCCCGTAGAGGCGTAAACATAGATGTATCGATCATGTACATGTAGCACTGACGCTCTCGCTACGCCCTCAGCGGCTCAGCATATTTTTGTCACGTTCCCTAAAAAAACGCATGCGAAGCGTTCCTTGGTTATGCGTGCACCAAGTCCAAATATGACAAAATTGCATGAAACCGGTCACTTTTCTAATAATACATGCAGTACTTTCTAATAATCCCACAATCCGCATACCCGCGTAGCTGCCTCGAAAGCTCCTAAAATTTTGTTCTTCACATGCCACGTGGCAGCGCGCCGCTGTCTGTTCATTCCCTATATATAACACTCTAAAATCTCACTTCCCTATCACTCCTCTCCTAAAGCCTTTCCCCCTAAAACTATCCACAATAGAAACAATCACATTTATTAGACAGATACAGACAATTCATCGACCATGGAAGTGCAAAACTTAGCTCAAAACAATAACCAATTCAGGGGCGTGAGAAAGAGGAAGTGGGGAAAGTGGGTATCTGAGATTCGTGAACCCGGTAAGAAGACCCGTATCTGGCTTGGAAGTTTCGAGTCAGCGGAGATGGCCGCTGTGGCACACGATGTGGCGGCGCTGCGATTGAAGGGAAGAGAAGCGCGCCTCAATTTTCCTGATCTGATCGGAAGCCTACCGCGCCCAGCCAGCTCAAATGCAGGTGACATAAGGTCAGCTGCGCATGAGGCTGCTACGCTGGTTCGGTTTAAACCGGACATGGTTTTCTCTTGTTCGGATAGACCGGAACGAGTCGAACCAGAGTTGAGTCACTTTAGGCCAGAATGGGAGTTTGGAAATGATGAACTAGAGCTGAACTCGCCCAAGCTCTGGGCTGAGTTGGCACAGGCTATGTTGCTGGCCCCACCAGTGTGGACAAGCAATGTTGCTGACGTGGAGGACTGGACTCAGGGATCTCTTTGGGACCCCCTAATGTAGAAGTGACATGGATTAGCTTCTGGTGATGAGAAATTAAAGAGAGATGGTATCTGTGTCTTTTAAGTACGGTACGGTTGGGTTGGTTAATCGTATGGGTTCCTGTTTGCATGTTTTGTTTTTTGTTTGTGCGAGTACTGGAGCATTAATTGTTAGGTGTAGGATGTAGCACGTGAAATTCACGTGGATACTGATGAAAAATTCATTTGTTCTTTTTCCTAGGTAAATGAAAATAAGAATGATGGATAAGAATAAATATATACATATATTGATATATATGTTTCTGTTTAACAAATTAAGAGGACTTCATGACTAAAGCACTGCTCGAAGATCAGCGCTAGCGCCTGCATGTGCTTTAATATTTTAATTTTTGAAGATTGCCCGATTCGAATTGTATTGTTCAATTGATTTATATAGTTAAAGTTTCAATGTAAATCAAAATTTGCATTTAGTAATTTTTTTTTATTTTTTCTGATAGAAAACTCGTTGGTTTTGAAAATAACTAGGGTCTAGCCCTCATTTTGTCAAATTTTAAAAACTAGTAAATAAAATTTGGTATTCAGTAAAATTGTTTTTTTATGGTTCAGATTTGCTGAAAACAGGGATTTTCAATAAATCTAAAGAAATAGTAAATAAATTCAAAAAAAAAATGTAAAATTTGGTCTCCAAACACATATTAATATGGAGAACAAGATGAACGGTTCGGATCGACCGTTAGGAGTTTGAAAACTCGAAATCCGAGCCGTTGCATGGAGAGGCTCTATGCTATGCATAGCATGCTAGCATATTTCTCTATATATATATATATAGAGAGAGAGAGAGAGAGAGATGGGCTATGGTGCATTGCAATGCATAGAGGGGTTTGTGCATTGGACCAAAAATCTAAAATTCAAATGGCCGATCCAAACCGTTAATCTTGTTCTCCATATTAATATGTGCTTGGAGACCAAATTTTACATTTTTCTGAATTTTTTACTATTTATTAAGTATTTTACAAAATTGTTGATCCAACGGTGGCTACTGATTTTACTATTTTGTTAAGCCACCGTTGGATCAACAATTTTGTAAAATACTTAATAAATAGTAAAAAATTCAGAAAAATGTAAAATTTGATCTCCAAGCACATATTAATATGGAGAACAAGATTAACGGTTTGGATCGGCCATTTGGATTTTGAATTTTAGATTTTTGATCCAATGCACAAACTCTTTCATACATTGCAATGCACCATAGCCCATCTCTCTCTCTCTATATATATATAGAGTAAGGCTACTCTACTTTGCAAAGTAAAGAGCTCCTTGTGCTTTGCATTTTGATCCCTTAGATTTCCTTCCAGATTCGTGCAATATCAATCTAATCATATCAGACAATTTTCGCTGAAAATCAAATGGGGCGGAACAGGACCCTCCAGTTGAAATTTGAACTCCTCTTTTCCTTCTCCCGACCCCTTCCTCTCTTTCTCTCTCAAGCGAACTAGAGTTCCCAACGGTTGGATCAGCAATTTTCCAAGTGGCTTAATAAATAGTAAACAAATTCAGAAAAATGTAAAATTTGGTCTCCAAGCACATATTAATATGGAGAATAAGATGAACGGTTCAGATCGACTTTTTGAATTTTGAAATTTCAAATTTGGACCGTGTATATTTCGACCCATATGTTACCGAAATCACATTAGCCTATATCTCTCTCTATATATATATACATGTATTATATTATATATATACATATACATATATTATATTATATATACATATATTATAAAAAAAATAAGTTTATAAAAAAAAACAATGTTTATAAACAAAATAACGATCGTTGTATGTCTACCGTTGAACGAAAACTTAAACTGAATTTTTGAGGCACTAAACGACATTTTTTTGAAATTCTGATGCTTCGGATGTGACGATATTCAGGGTTTTCCCAAACAAAATCAGATCCGTCTTGTCCCCCCTTTCCGAAAAGTGGTCATACATCCAAATCCAACTTTCCTAGCCAAAGTTATGACTGTTTAAAGTTTTTTCGAAAGCTGAACTTTGAAAATTCATAACTAACTGTAGAAAAATCCAAATAAATTAAAATTTGTATCAATTCTGTGTATTTTTTAATGCTCTACATGTTGGTGTAATCACTTTTGCAGTTTGATCCCTGTATCAGTCCAGACTTGCTGATTTACCAGCAGAGGTCAAATTTGATATACATATACATATACATATACATATACATATATTATACATATAAATTTTTTATTTATATCCAAAAAAAAATTAAAAATTTTTCCGGTCATAACATCAATTACCGGAAAAATTTAGTGCCTCAAAAATTCAGTTTAAGTTTTCATTCAACGGTAGACATACAACGATTGTTATTTTGTTTATAAATGTCGTTTGGGTTTTTTTTAATATAAACTAATTTTTTTATAATATATGTATATATAATATAATATATGTATATGTATATATGTAAATGAGTTTTATAAAAAATAAAAAAAATTGGAAAATTCCATTTCCGGAATTTTTTTTTCTGGTTTTAGACATCAATTTTCGGGAAATTTTTTTCCGGTAATTGGTGCTAAAACCGTAAAAAAAATTTCCGGTTTGGGTAATTTTGGAAATACAGCAGCGATTTGGTTATTTTTTTAGATTTTATATTATTTTTGGATATAAATAAAAAAATTAGGATTGACTCAGGGGCGGAACTAGAAAATAAAGATTGGGCGTTAAAAAGTCAAATACAGTGCAATTTCATTTGATAAAGAGAGCTAAAAGGTATTAATACATGAGAATTATAAAATTTAATGGACTAAAGTATAAAATATCAATTTGTAAGGGATGCTTAGCCCCTTTGCTCTACACAGTGTAAACTAAAAACGATAAAATGTACATTTTGTGATATAGACATGTTTTGCAATATTGGAAAGTTTATACAAAAATTTGGTATAAATTCATAAATAAAAATGAGTAAAAATAATATAAATGTGATATAACATACTCTAACTAATAATAACACAGACTAAGTTTCAGTTAAAAATTATTATACATAATAAGATAGTATGCTATTTCTACAATAATATAGTATTATAGTATGGACAAGATGACTATCCTCAGTGTGATCTTACCCTTCAAATACTGCAAATTTAATTTTTCATGCACCATTGAGTGCACAATGAGCTGTTGCAAAATGCATTGTTATTGTTTCAAAATCTACACTCTGCTCTTGTAAAATTCACAATTGCTGTTTGAAACTTCCACACTCATTATTCTAACCACTCTTAAAATTAAACACATGAATATTGCATAAAGCACAGTAGGTTATTACTGAATGTCTGTCTGGCTATTCACTTTTTTAAGAAAAACATGGCCAAAAACAGTGGATTGAGATCAAAAGAAGCAAAGGACTAAATGAAACAAGGAACCTAATTTGCAATGCATTATATACGTTAATTATCACAATGATTTATTAATTAATTGCTCTCATGTAGCAGCTGGTATGTTTTCTTTCCAGATGCTCTATGGTAATCCAAAATCTTAATTAGTTTAGAAATTCCACCAATATGTATTTTTTTTTCCTAACTGCTGTGCTGTAATCCAAGATCTTTAGTTTAGAAATTCCACCAATATGTATTTTTTTTTCCTAACTGCTGTGCTGTAATCCAAGATCTTTAGTTTAGAAATCCCACAATTCCTTCCTTAATTTTATTTCTGATATTAATTCAACTATTGAAGCACTTCATGGCACTAATAATCCGAATCCCACAAGCCATGAAAAATATTTATTAGACAATTTTCAAATACATTTTATTATATTTTTCTGCTTAAAAGCACTTCAATTGTGGACAAAAAAATTGGTCTCTTTAATCGTGTATATGTATTGGCCACTTAATTAATAATAATCAGCCTCCTAGGAGGAGACAGTTGGTCTTTTGGAGACAAATATTTCATCTATTATTAATTTTTGTTTTGGAAATTGCTCGGAAAGAGCGTGAGCATGTCACGTCCTTGAGATTAAAGAGGGATTTGTTGTCTGTCTATTCCAGAAAACGGTGATTAAAATACACTTGAGATCAGATTGCAATAATATGTCAATGATTCTTTTCTTATGTCTTTGTCAAATGAAAATTATATTAAGAGAAAGAACCAAAGACATAATCGTAGAATCCCTTTATTGGCCTTCGACAAAATGCTGGGGACTCCGGTGGTTAATTTAATTTAAGGAAAAGGAAGACATACAGCGTTTGGTGAGTGGTGACTAGGTCGAAAAAAATAATTCCAAATACAATTTATTAACATAATAAACAAAAAGAAAAGAGGTTAAGAAGGAGAATAACACTTTAATTAATAAAAATAGAAGCAAAAGTTCTTTTAATAAAAAGCAGAATTTCCCTCAATATTTTTTTTCTGTGCTCAGTTTTTCCTTACTGATCATGCATCTGATTCTGTGGATCGAGTATGTTGGTTGTGTTTATATGTCTTAAGATTCACAGGATTTTTTTTTTTAATATAGTTACTAAGTTTCCACATGGTATTACATATTTATTCATTTCATTGATTAACGGGTATGTTTGGTTGCAAAACAAGAATAAATAGAATAGTCAAATAAAAAAATAGCTATTATTTGTCTTATTAGAATAGTCAAATTTCAAATTCTTAACTTAAGAATAGTATATTCTAATAAGATAAAAAATTTGAATTCACTATTTTAGCTATTATAATTCAATTAAAGACCAAATAGGCTATTCCGAATAGTCTAATCCTAAAAATAGCATATTCTCAATCTAACCAAACATACCTAAAGGGTTACTTCTTGATTTTCCTTCATGATATTACATGGCCAGTTTGGAATTGTTTGAAATTAATGCATCAAAGAACGATGACAAAGGAGCACTATTTTAAGTTGAAAACCAACATTTAGTCTAATGATAAAGACAATGTTTTATGTGTATAAGGTGAAAGGTTATGAAATTTAGATGGAGGATTGTTATAAATATTAAGAGTAAGACTTAATTATGTGCTATGAATAGTATAAAGTTTTTCGTGCTATGGCCTCAAAAATATATTATATAAACTTCAAACTTCGATCTAAGTAACTCAATAAATTAGTTACATAATGAACTTGTAGAATATCAATTTATTATTTTTTATGATTTATGAAATATGGCATAAAATTACCTAAAACATTGGCAATTTTCTTTTATTTTAAAGCCATTTTTTACCATATTTCATAAATCATAAAAAATAGTAAAATAGTTTCAAAACAATAAAATTGGTATTCCATCTACAAGTTCATTATATAACCGATTTATTGAGTTACTTAGATCAAAGTTTGAAGTTTATATGATATATTTTTTACATCGTAGCACGGAAGGTTTTATACTATCTATAGCACCTAAATCTTATTTAAATATTAAATAGTTAAGTAACTTGACCTAAAATTATTATTTAAAATAGTCACGCGAGTCATGTTTAGACACAACACGTTTAGGCACGATGTGACTCAAGTAGCGTGATTATTCACGTGCTGTGACCATCCATTGATATTTTAGTCATGACATGTCATGACACGTGAAAAATTAACTTAGTCATGGCATGACACAAGTCCAAAGTCACGATGTGCTAGTCATGTCCATTGGCAAATCTATGTTCAAATTGGGATAAGCAAGTGTCTACCCCTGGATTTGAATTTTTTTAGTTCGATCAAGTACTAATTGTTCAATGTGTCTAATCCTGATTCGATGTAGTGCCTACCTCTGATTCGAGCTAGTTTGATTCTTGAACCGATTTCTTCTGAGTTTTGGTCGATTATGTGCATTTCGTTTTTTTTTCCGAGAATATGAGAACGAGAAAGATTTGACGGTGTAATCTATTATTGCAATTCTAAGAAATTGATTGACCAAACTTTTTGTGCCTTTATTATTCAACACTTATATTTCGATTAAATTTTTATCTAAACTTTGACTTCAATTTGTTAATTGGCTAAGAACAGTCTAACTTTGAATTGTGCTAAACGAATTTTTAATTAGTTTACTAAAAATATTTCAATACCGTGTCACTCGATTTTATGATTATAACAGTGGAATTGTAATTGTGTACCCGATAAGTTAATGGATTTGAATCTGATTAGTGTCCTACCCTGACATAAATCTTAGATCCGCCTCTGATCACGTCAAGGCACGACACGTCTTTCCCACTCTACAGGCAGCTTTTTAAAGCTGAACGTTTGTACCAGAAATGTGCAGATTTAAAGAAATGGAAACTAGATACAGAGAATGGTGGATACATGGTGGACATTAACAAATTAATTAAACAGACAGATCTTCCGAATCATGGAGACAGAGGCTTGTTTTAAAATCAATGAACATGTTTGGACAGTTTAGACATTTAAAATTGTGGTTAGTAAAATATTGTACTTTGCTTGCTTTATGTTTCTGGCTGATATAAGCATAGATTCCAATTTCCAAATGTTTTTTTTATGGCCAGAAGGAAGCAATACGTACACAATTTAGACTATTTTAAATTGTGCACGCTTCGTAAATATATGCAAGTTTGGCACCAGCTACTTGATTATTAGTCTATTATGATCTTTTCTTAGTAACTGCGAGTTCCAACTTCACATTAATGCATGCGGTGTGTGCAGTATTCATTACTATAGAATATTTTTTCTTTTCTTTTTTCAAATTAACGAAATAGTTATATAATACTAATAAATTTATAATAATTACCTTTTTATTCAAAATAATAACACTTTTGCCAGCTTAGGTATCTAATGAATCAGAACTTCAGTGTTCTGATAGTCATGTGGTTTATCTTTAATAAATGTGTATTTCTAATATGATGGATCGTTTCACTTTTTTTTTAAGAGTGAGTCTATGGTACTATGCATATCACGGGTTGTTACCGTGCTACGGCTCTATATTCGAGTTTTTAAATTTTAATGGTCGATCCGAACCGTTCATCTTGTTCTCCATATTAATATGTGTTTGGAGACCAAATTTTACATTTTTTGAAAATTTTTTACTATTTTTTTAGATATTTAGAAAATCACTTGATCTGAAAATTCTTGACCATCCAAAAACAGTGATTTTCAATAAATCTAAAAAAATAGTCAAAATTTTTCAAAAAATGTAAAATTTGATCTCCAAACACATATTAATATGGAGAACAAGATGAACGGTTCAGATCGACCGTTAGGATTTGAAAACTCGAATATAGAGCTGTAGCACTGTGCCAAATCGTAATATGCATAGTCCCATAGACTCACTCTTTTTTTAATGTAAAATATGCATTACATATGTTTGTGATTGTTTGCTTTTTGGGTCCAAAGGTAACCAACCATTGTTTTAGTTAAGCTATGATGATATGGGCTTATTAGGTACCCAGCCAAGCCTATTTTGGGCTTAAGCCTTAATTTGCGGTTTCATGTTTTCTTTCAACATCAATGCAATGCCTAGCAATATCCAGTGACTATAATCCTGTTCAAGCCGGGCCTGAAAATCTCGTTCATAAATGCTTGTTGATCCCGGCCTTGTCATAATTTTCAGTGTAAATCAGCTGCGGGAAATAAATATCGTATCGTATCGTATCGTACTACTATAATAGAGTGTTGAAAAAATTAGGATCCAAAGCTCTATTCACCCAGAGAGAATCTCAGCCGTTGATTGAGTAAATCTCAGCCTCTCATCAAAAACACAGTTCAATCAAAGCCATTAACGAATAATTTTGATTTTATACACCTGTTTCATGTAGTCAAGCGTGTAGAAACCTAAATTTAATTAAAGAAGTATACACCACATGAAAAGTCACATAGTAATGGTTTCATTTATGCACGCTTTCCTTCCCTTCCCCACGCGTTTTCCTCTTTTCTCCACGCGTTTTCCTTCTGACGCGTCTGTTTTTTTCTTCTTCCCGACGACGCCACAAACAGCGCCGCGTGTCCTCTTTTTTCCTTCTATTCTTCGAGATTTTGGGTTATGGGTCTTGTGGCATGCTAATTTGTCTTCTTCTCGGCTTTTGTGTGCATGTTGCATGGAATTCATATCATCTAAGGTACCTCAAATTTTGATCTTCGATCCCGACTGTCCCATATGCTTTGAGTTACTTCAGGGGATCCGGACTCTGTGTTCATGTGTGTGTGTGGATAGACAAAACACAAAAGACGGAGTACACATCTGTGAGAATTTTTTATTTATAGAAATTATAATAAAAAAATATAGGCTATTAGGCTGATTTCTCCTCTGAAAAAAAGAAAATAATTGTCCCGCCATTTGGTTCTTTGATTTCTGCTCTGTAAAAAATTGTAGAGATATCCCGTCATTGAAAGTTCAAACGACATTGATGAAAACAAATTATTTAGTGTGCTGCCTTCAAAAGGCCAAGTTAATCCCGTTTTCTTTCTTATATTTATGGCTGCGATTTGATTTTGGTTAATGGTACTATGTTTGGTATTAGAGTGCGATTTTATTTACTTTTGCATTATGTTTTGATTTCTTAATTGAACAGTATAAAACATACGCCAATGTGGGAAGTCAAGCAAGAAATAGTGTTGAGGTATATATATTTTTGTTAAATTTAGTACTTTCAATACTTTTGTTAAAACAAATTTCCATCTGATCTTTAAAACAAATTTTTATCTGATCTTTAAAATACATATCTTTGTATAATTGACTACAAAAATTCAAATAATTGCATTTACATCCATTTCATAAAAGTGAGCAAAGTTAAAAAGATGAAATAATTGTATAATTGATTTTTCAATCTCCACGGCAAATGAAAACATAATGAAGAAATTAATTAAAAATTAATTACATTTAAAGAAAGTGATCAAAATAATATTTCACTCTCCGTTGCAACGCACGGACACTTAACTAGTCAATAAGAAAGATCATATTTTCACGTGTCAATAGATATTATGTTTTTCTTTTCACTTAACGATAATTTATGTATTCACTGTATTAATTTATTATATTTGAGAGTAGAACTAGGGTGTTCTTAAGCTCACCAAAGTGTTTGGTGAGCTTGACTCTAAAACCCATCAAATCGATTTCAAATGACGAATCCGAACCGTTAGAACCCGCCTATCTTACGTGTGATGCGTCTACATGTGAAATTTTTAAAGATTTGAATTAGTTTAGTATAAAGTCAATCGGTCAAAATTAGAAGGTTAATAAATTAATTTTAGTGCATTCATTTTTTGAACGTTTTTTGACCGCTTGACTTTATACTAAATTAATTCAAATGTTTAAAAATTTCACATGTAGACGCATCACACATAAGGTAGGCGGGTTTCAACGGTTCAGATTCGTCATTTGAAATTGATTTGATGGGTTTTAGAGTCAAGCTCACCAAACAGTTTGGTGAGCTTAAGAGCACCCTAGTTCTACTCTATATTTGATGTTTGGGAATGTATCAGCAGATTGATTTCCTGTCTTCTTGGGTCACAATGTTTTGTTTTTTTATTGTTGTATGAATTATGATCGCATGTTGTGATTTTTTTTTGTTTGAGATAGAAATGTGAAGATTTTTGTTTTGAGATAGAAACATAAAGATCTAACTTGTTTACTTTTATTTAATGTCCATAAATATTTTTTTATTTATATTTTAAATCTACGATCTCCACGAAGAAGATATTATCATTTGTTACTAAATCAAATAATGAAATTTCCTTAAAAGAAAAAAACTTCAATTTTAAAGATGCACTAGCTTTTCATTTCAAAAAAGAAATATACACTAGCATGCAAGTTGTAAATCTTTTTTATCTAGACATTTTTGTTTGAGATAGACAATTTTCTTTTTTTATCTTTTTTTCAGTGTGAATTATGATGGCATGTTGTGAAGATTTTTGTTGCTCTTTTTATTGTGCCAACTATCTAACTATTTAAAATCCACAAATAATTGCTCTTTTGAGTTTCAAACTTACAACTTTTCATACAAAGAGCATTGTCTTTGTTACAAGTTGTAAATCTTTTTAATTCTTTCGTGGAACAATATTTTTTTTATTGTTGTTGGTGTTGTTGCCAAACGTGCTTTTTTTTTTTTTTTTTTTTAAAAGAACAAATAAATAAATCAATAAGCTATTTTAAGTCGTATTAGCTGTCAGTTTGTAACTTAAAATCGAAAGTAATTCTAAGTACAAACAAACTAAAAACAATTGTTTAAATATAAAACATGATAAATCAAAAGCTAATAGTGTTACAGTTGTATGGGGTTACATTTAATAATAACTGGACTATACTTTTGTCTCCTCTTTATTTTTTCATTCACAAAAGTTTGTAATTTTTTTTTTAAATAAAGTAAAGAGACGCGAATGAACAAAAGTACTACGTATGCAATAATGCGGGAATATTTTTTTTTTTCTTGGCAACTCATGATGCTACTTCATATCTAAATAAAGCTAATTGATTGAGATTCTGTTTAGCTGAGGAGATGCTAAATGTTACAATGAACATTTCTTACTTTTATCGGCATTTCCATGGGAACGAAAGGATTTTTATATCTAGTGAAAGTAATCAGGGCTTCAGGCCCTATTTTCTCTCTAAATTTTAGGTGGAAATGAGCTTGAGACCTGCCGCTCATATAAAAACTAATATTTAAGATCAATTGTATTGGACTGGACATTATTTTTAATTTTATTCGCTGAAATTAAGAACGACAAAACAATAATGCCGACAAAACCAACTCTTTTGTCTCTTTCTTCACTGGAGGTGGTCAGTTTATTAGTCACGAATCACGATATTACTTGAAAATTTGGAAAACACATGACAGAGACGTGTAATTTTAGTTGAGCGGAAATTGAAGGATCAGTGATCTAGCGCATCAAAAACTTGTTATACAGAGGGAACGGTGTAGTCGTATATTTCATGGGCAAGATAAGTTGCAGCAACACATATCAATGGAGATAACTGATAAAATAAAAATAAAAACTGGTTCACATAGACGCAACGGCAACATTGATAGAGTCCCACGTTGTTTTATCAAAAAAAAAAAAAAAAAAAAAAAAATCCACCATTGTAAATTTATACATAACTTCAATTTCTAATTTTCCTATTTTGCCTCCATCTGTTTTTCTTGCTTTTTTTTCTTGTTTTTTTGTTTTTACAGTTTTCATTTTCTTTCATTTTGTTTTATTTTTTTAATATTATGTAATTTTATAGCTGTTTATCTCTAAAATTAAAGATTAATTACTTTTATATAGATTATTTAGGTTTGTCTACCTCTAATTTTTTATTTGCTTACCTCTATTTTATAACTCAACTAATTTCGCAGTCCAATCCTACAATACTCTGTTTTAAAAAAAAAGAATATAACCCGAACCCGATTTGTGTGCAAAACGCTATTCAGAAAAAAAATATCATTAGACGCGATTCGTCGGAAGAAAAAAAAACAAGAGTGATTACAAACAAATAAAAACGCGATTTTAAAAAAAGAGAGGTGATAAAGGAGACGCGATTCGGTAGCCAGACGCGCAATTCGATAGGTGGCTCAGGTAGAGATAGGAAGGGAGTAATGGATCGAGGAGATTTGAACCCATACCCATTTAGAAAAAACGAACCTAAACCCAATTTGCCCAAAGAATGCAAATCAACAGTAAAAATAAAACCTGAATCCGATTTTCTGGTCACCCACAACTCAAATTTTGACTACGGCATTGTTAATGTAGTATTGATACTCATCGTGTCCATATAAATGAAATTTGAGAACTTGATCCTCATCTTTCTCTAAAAAGAAGATAATTCAGCGTATCAAATGTCATAAAAAAATAGTTTTAGTTTGGTGGCAAAAGCAACATCCTTCGTGTGAAAGATCATAGATTCAAAATTCAAATATAATAATTCTTATACATATTAAATAGTTAGATGACTTAAATTCTAACTTTTACTCAAATACAAAAAAAAATGTGATAAAGAAAAAGAAATATTGCAATACAAAAGCTTATCTGGTTACTTGAGACCCTGATCACAGAAAAAAAAAATGTCATAAAAAAAAGAAATATTGCAATACAACAGCTTATCTGGTTACTTGAGACCCTGATCACAGAAAAAAAATGTCATAAAAAAAAGAAGGAAGCAGCTAACAGTCCCCCAACTCCAGTCTCCAAAAAATCTCCGGATATTTTCAACTAATTCTGTAAACATCAATACTAAATCTTGTAAACTAATTCAACAAATCCTGTCAACATAAAACTTTCAATTCTGTGTGGTCCCCAATAACTTCCACTTTAACTACCACTTTAACCACTTTGACTGGGACCACTTTTAAACCTTTGACCAGGACCACATCTAAAAGATCTCTAACAGCTTTTCAAAACTAAAAACTAACCATGACTATATTAAAACTTTGTAAACAAAAATATATAAAAAATATTCGATTTTTTTTTTCAAATTTTTTTTCAAATTTTTTTTTTCAAAATTTTATTTTCAAAATTTTTATTCGGAATTTTTTTTCAAATTTTTTTTCAAAACTTTATTTTCAAAATTTTTATTCGGAATTTTTTTTCAAAACTTTTTTCAAAATTCCTTTTTGAAATTTTTTTTCTAAATTTTTTTGTCTCCTTCTAGATACTACTTTTAATTATTTTGAATTCTGTAAATCTTACTACATAACTCTGTAAATAGTTTCGTTTAATCCTATAAACCGGTAAAAAAAAAATTCAATTTTTAAATTTTTTCAATATTTTATTTTATTTTTCAAATTTTTTTTTAAAAATGTAAAAAAGAATTAAATTTTTTTTTCAAATTTTTGTTTTCAAATCTCCTTCTAGATACACATATTATCCTGTAAACATACACATATTATCCTGTGAACATACACATAGTATCCTGTGAACATACACATAGTATCTTGTAAACATACACATATTATCATGTAAACATACACATATTATCCTGTGAATATACATATTGTACTTGAAATTATGGTAGTTGAAAGCGCGTCAGAACTAAGCTAAAAAGGGAAGGCTTTTATACACAGGGATTTTCGGGGGACTGTAGCCCGGGGGACGTTACCTTTCAAAGATCCCCCAACTCCAGTCCCCCAAAAATCCCCCAGATATTTTCAAAGATCCTGTAAACTAATGGAGCAAATTCGGTAAACTTCAATACTAAATCCTGTAAACTAATTCAACGAATCATGTAAACTAATGGAGCAATTATTTTGAATTATGTAAATCTTATCACATAACTCTGTAAATTTAAGTGTTGAATTAGGTAAACCTAAATTGTAATTTGTGAATTTTATCTTGTTTGATGTTCTGCATCCAAAAACTAAAATTTTATGTTTTGAATTCTGTAAATCTTACTATAAAACTTTATAAAACTGTACTCTAAATACTGTAAACATAACAACTAATCTCAAAAAACACATACTATTATGTCTAACAATGAGACATGATTCTTACACAAAACAAAATTAATTACCAATAAATAACATAAATGGTTTCCACCAAATATAACATTTCATACAAATCAAAGCAAACATGAAAAACAAAAAAAATCTAACATAACACTACTTATAAAAGTATAGCATAACACTGCTTATCATTGGATAAAATTCGAATGATGTTTGTAGCATGCCTTCATTTACTCAAATTCACCTATGAAAATAAAATAAATTAGATATTTTCTAGCTCACCTAAGAAAGTATAGCATAACACTACTTCATTTATTCAAAAAAAAAATTTCTAATTTTTTTTTCTAATCTCCTTCTAGATACTACTTTTAATTATTTTGAATTTTGTAAACCTTATCACATAACTCTGTAAATAGTTTCATTTAATCCTGTAAACTGGTAAAAAAAATTCACATTTAATTTTTTTTCAAAATTTTATTTTATTTTTCAAATTTTATTTTTTAAAATTTGCATCTAAATGATACTTTCAATTGTTTTGAATTCTGTAAACCTGATCACATAATTCTGTAGACATTTTCGTTGAATACTGCAAACCAGTAAAAAAATTCAATTATGTATTTTTTGAATTCTATAAACCTTATCACATGACTCTGTAGACAACTTTATTGAATACTATAAACCCGTAAAAAAAATTCAATTTGTTTTTACAGTTTTTTTTTATTTTACAGAACTACAAAATATTCCTACTGTTCGAGTTGACTAAATAGCATGAATTCAGGCCTCAAATGCAAATAAAAAACTTTGATGCAAAGTGTATTTCACCAGTGGCCTATTTTCCAAAAATACCCTCCAATCAATACTAGTAAGGAGATGCCCACAACGAAGATCAGCGTACTAAGATCAACGTATCCAGTCTTGATTCTTGATAGGTGCAACCATGCAAGACGAGCCACACTGCACACCAAAATTAAATTAATAACTCTGACGATGATTATGATGAAGATGAGGATAATTACATATAAAAGAAAAAAAATCAGAATGATGAGAAAACGATATGTTAAACATGCAAAATGAAAACACTGAAAAGCAAATCGAGGCCGCACATAATTGAATTTAAAACCCTAAAATGGTCACATTTTTTATGAAAAAATAAATAAATTCAGTATAATATTCAATCATGAGGTGTTCAGTACTACAATCCTTTGTACATACAAAACAATGAAAAATTACAAAACTAACCTTCTCTACTCACTAGGTGAGGTATCTTAGAAGAAGGTATGAAGGCCAAATTGCGTTGACCATCTCAATGATTTCGTTGAAAAAAAGGATTGCCGTATTATTTCAAACGTTGACCATCAAAATGAATTCGTTGAACACACAAGGGTTGCCGTATTGTTTCGCTGTACTGTTTTGTTGTATTATTGAATCGTTTTCTAATATTTAACATTTATTATATTAAAATATTATAATTCAACTTTTCAAATAAGTTAACAGTTCTGTGAAAAAAATAAAATATTATGATGAAATTTTATGTTAAAATATTGATTCAACATCTCAAACCATAAACTTTATATTATTTTAATATAAAAAAGTAAAAAGGACAAACAATTCCGTTCTTATTTGGCAATTAAATTGTAGAGTCGCGGAACGAAACAAAAAATAATCTCAATGATTTCACATACCGTTAGAATTCTGTTAAATAATGGATAAGATAGTGGATAAAATAGTTACGGAAATTTTACGGGGACTGAAAGGAGGAAGACATTACATTTTCTCAAAAAAGAAATATTGCAATACAACAGCTTGTCTAGTTACTCGAGACCCTCATCTAGTAACTAGTTATTACCAGGCCGACTAGACGTTGCTCTCAAAACGACTCTTCGCCCATCTCATTGGACCCACAACGAAACCGCACGATTTGTAACGCACGGCGGAGATTGTTCACTCTTAAGTCGTGATGCCAGGTCTATAATAGATATTTTGTGATGATTATTGTATATAATGTGATCTCCGAATAATAAAATTCTAAAATGGCAAATGCTGGTGGCAGAATATTATTTTGCAGTCCTGAAAATATTTTATATCCGCTAGGCAGATTAAAGGAAGTTCAGAATCATGTAGTAATTTTTGACTTCTTATTGACAAATTTAAGTTTTATTGCGTAAAAGAGCATTTTCTAATTAAGAAAATTGGAAGGGTCTAAAAGGAAATCACACAGCATTAGCATCTCTAAACAAATAGCAACAAGTTTTAAAAGGTCGCCTTGGGCCTTGGCCAATCAGTTCATACTCTTTCTCTCTGGCAAGCTTAATTAAGAGGTTAGCTCTCTCTTATCTAGATTATTTTTACTTATTCTGATTTCTAACACCTAATTATTCGATCAGTTAAATTAGCTCCGCAAAATGTCGTCGTGAATTAAAAATGAATGATTAATTTCAAAGGGATTTCACCTTTGTCGTTTGTTTGGTGTCTACATTGATTCGGGGAAAGGAATATACTTTACCCCTGGCGAGTGGGGGTTGAATTGAATCAAATGGTTAAATCTAACAGATTTAACTGGTTTAGATCATTTCCAGTATCAACGACAGGTACTGATGAATAGGATCGTAACATAAAGGTTTATTGTAAATAATGTTCTTCTTTGATTATTGAGCGTATTGTTCAATAAGCACGGTTAACTCATGAATAATGATGGCATAGATTGAAACTATCCCGTCCAGAAATTTGTTTGCGTTTTACCATTTGCTTGTGGTACCTAGTAAGTTTTCCTTTGCATGTTAATATAACTAATGACCTGAAAGGAAAATGTCACTGTTTCTTGAAAATACGAGAAATGAAATAACAGCTGCCATCAATCTGATTAACACTTGGCTTACTCTTTCCTGGTGTTCAGATTTTGTTATTTTTAGATCAAACTTTTATTTCATCTCACCGACTTTCATTAAGCACACTTTGTATCTTTTTCTGCAGAAACTATGTCGAATTGGGAGAATAAACATTACATTTACTAATGCAAATTTCCTATGTTTTAGCAAAGTTGCATCTATTTGTTTGTACATAATCATGTTTTTGCCTCTTTTTTGTTTTTTCAGGATAACACAGTAGAAATGACAGAACATGGGGTGGATGAGCAAGAAGACTTGTGGGAGAATTGCGAACCTTCAGAAGGCGATCTAAAATCAGTATGGTTACTTTGTCATCCACATATCTGCCATTTTTATTCAAATAAATGTCTGGTACATCAACATGGTACCATGCACTAGTACCAGCCCTAAGACTATCACAACAGTTGATCTAAAGATCATCTGCTCAGTTTTCAGTCTAAATTTCCAACAACACAGCAAAAAGAAAAAATAACCTACAAATATGACCAAAAAACATCAATTTCTATTGAACTACGAAACTAAAAAGTAAGAAGCAGTGGAGCCTTATTAAGTATGGCTACTTTGTTGACTTTAAGTTGTATAATTACTATTTTACTAGGATTAAACTTCCTGGATGACAAACACCTAGAGGTGCTACTTTTACCCGATTATCCGGATCCGACCCGGAACCAACCCGGATCCGATTAATTTGGATAGGGTATGGTTTAAAAAATATAACCGATTAAATTATGGGTATGGGTACAAAATTAATAATTTAATATCCGATCCGGATCCGAACCGGAACCGATACTGTAATGGGTAGGATATGGGTATCATTTAATTATCCGACCCATAACCGGACCCGACCCGATACCCGTATAAATACCCGATAAAATATATATTAATAACTCTGCATCAATTTTTTGTGTTAGATAATATATTTCAGCTGAGCTATAATTTGATAAAACTTAACCAAATTTATGCTACTGTTTTACACTACCCTTTAATTACATCCTTAACTAGCCCTTTAATTACGCCCTTTAATTTTTGTTCTATATTATACACATGTGATACATGACACATGATTGTCAAATTTATTATTCCATAACCAGCTTGTTTTATACTTTTTTTCTTCTATTACATTCAATTCATAGATTTTTTTGAATTATAAAAAAAAATAATCATCTCTAATATTTTACTTTCTAAAAATTATATCTCCTCCATCCTCCTGAATTCAAAAGCTATTAACAAAAAACTGAATTCAATATTTTTTGTTACACCATGAGTACTCCAAACAACCAACAACCAACAACCAACTAATAATTTAGAGTTATTATTCTTATTTTGCTATGTAGCATGATATATTTTATTATTTATAAACATGATTAATAGTATAATTTTTATTTTGCAGTAGTTTTTAATTTATATTATAATGATTTATTATATGAGATGTTTAAGAAATTATAATTATATTTAAATGTAAATAATTTCTCGAATACTTTGGAGTTGTGACCTATACCCGCTCTAGATCCGGAACCGCCCCATATCCGAACCGGACCCGATAATCCACAAACAAGTTACGGGTATCTATCTACCCGGAACCGAAAGACTGGACCCGAAATATCTACGGGTAGATAGGTATCCAGATCCGGACCTGACCCTTTTTGAAACAAATAAGTATATGGATCGAAATTTGGACCCGAACACTATTAGGGTCCGGGTCCAAATATAATAGTACCCGGACCCGACCCGACCCGATAGCACCTCTACAAACACCTAGCGGAGTTGGAAAATACTATTTTACTTTGTCTACCCCTGAATTAAGCTTCCTTAGCTTTTACTCATAGATTAAGACAACCGAATATGAACTCCTTAGCGCGGATTAAGATTTAATCCTACTTGTGTTGCCGAACGGCCCCAAGAAATCAAAACTTAGTTTTGATTCTTTGATTATCTGACCTTGCGGAGTAGGAAGTCATACTAAGCCTAAGCCTAAGTCATACTAACCCATTTACACGAATATATTTAAAATCTTGACAGGTAAAGCCTTGGCTGATTCCAGATTTGACATGGGAATGAAAGATTACTCATGAAGGGCATGATATTCCCCCCTTTACCTTATCTCTCAAGGAGAAGTTACAATTGGTCTCTCTCTCTCTCTCTCTGAAATGTTTGATTCTCAGCAACTAACAGTCATTTAATACTTGACATGATCATATTCGCTGAAAATAAGAACGACAAAACAATAATGCCGACAAAACCAACTCTTTGTCTCTTTCTTCACTGGAGGTGGTCAGTTTATTAGTCACGAATCACGATATTACTTGAAAATTTGGAAAACACATGACAGAGACGTATAATTTTAGTTGAGCGGAAATTGAAGGATCAGATACCAAAAAAAAAAAAAAAAATTGAAGGATCAGTGATCTAGCGCATCAAAAACTTGTGATTAGGGGTGGCAACGAGCTTTTAAAGAGCAAGCTAGGTCACACTCGAACTCGGTTTGTTGGTGTATCAAGCTGAGCGAGCGAGTTTGTATTTCAGGTCCCGAGCTAAAACTATTGCTCAAGACCGACTCGTGACTTGTCCGAGCGAGCCGAGCTAGCTCGTTACTAACTTGGCAGATTTATAAATTTGTATATTTTCTTTCCTGCTATATCTTAAATTTTCATAACACATCATATCAATTATGGCTAAAATAAAATAATATTTATATAACTAATTATTGAGGAATACTCTTAATTCAATTGTAATTAAGCAAATCAACTACTATAAATTAACTTTACAGCTAAATTCATATATACAAATATATTAAAATCCTAAATTCATACAAACATATTCACAGAATAAATTTATGCATACCAAATCAAACAAATTCATACAAATTAACTTAATTGCTTATAATTAATTCACACATATTCCATACAAAATTACCAATAAACTTAAACACAGTCCAAAGTGCAATTGTCATAACATTGGTTGTAACATTAATAAATCATAATATCTCTAATTTGAAGTGAATGGATCTGATTAAACTATTAAACTATGTATATTAAATAGCTCGTTAACGACCGAGCTGGCTCGTGCCGAGCCAGGCCAAACTCAAACTCATTAATTATGGCTCGAGTATGTAGCGAGTGAGCTAATTTTAACTCGATCCATTAACGAACGAGCTGTTACCGATCAAGTCACGGGCGAATACTAAGCAGGCCACGAGCCACGAGCTTTTTTGCCAGTCCTACTTGTGATACACATAGAACGGTGTAGTCGTATATTTCATGGGCAAGAGAAGTTGCAGCAACACATATTGATGGAGATAACTGATAAAATAAAAAAAAATGGTTCACATAGACGCAACGGCAACATTGAGGGCGTGTTCGGCAGACGGACAAGAATAGGAATAGAAATGGGATTGCAAAATTTTTGAACTAAATTTTACTATTCACGTGGGAAAAAAAATTCAGTCTGAGTGAATTTTTTTTTTCCCACGTGAAAAGTAAAATCTGAACACGCCCTGATAGAGTCCCACGTTGTTTTATCAAAAAAAAAAAAAAAAAACCCACCATTGTAAATTTGTACATAACTTCAATTTCTAATTTTCCTGTTTTGCCTCCATCTGTTTTTCTTGCTTTTTTGTTTTTGTTTTTTTGTTTTTACAGTTTTTCATTTTATTTTTTTAATATTATGTACTTTTATAGCTGTTTATCTCTAAAATTAAAGATTAATTACTTTTATATAGATTATTTAGGTTTGTCTACCTCTAATTTTTTATTTGCTTACCTCTATTTTATAACTTAACTAATTTCGCAGTCTAATCCTACAATACTCTGTTTAAAAAAAAAAAGAATATGAACCCGAACCCGATTTGTGTGCAAAACACTATTCAGAAAAAAATATCATTAGACGCGATTCGTCGGAAGAAAAAAAAAACAAGAGTGATTACAAACAAATAAAAACGCGATTTAAAAAAAAAAGAGGCGATAAAGGAGATGTGATTCGGTAGCCAGACGCGCAATTTGATAGGTGGCTCAGGTAGAGATAGGAAGGGAGTAATGGATCGAGGAGATTTGAACCCATACCCATTTAGAAAAAACGAACCTAAACCCAATTTGCCCAAAGAATGCAAATCGACAGTAAAAATAAAACCTGAATCTGATTTTCTGGTCACCCGCAACTCAAATTTTGACTACGGCACTGTTAATCTGGTATTGATACTCATCGTGTCCATATAAATGAAATTTGAGAACTTAATCCTCATCTTTCTCTAAAAAGAAGATATCCAGCGTATCAAATGTCATAAAAAAATAATTTTAGTTTGGTGGCGAAAACAACATCCTTCGTGTGAAAGATCATAGATTCAAAATTCAAATGTAAAAATTCTTATAAATATTAAATAGTAGATGACTTAAATTCAACTTTTACTCAAATACAGAAAAAATGTGATAAAGAAAAAGAAATATTGCAATACAACAGCTTATCTGGTTACTTGAGATCCTGATCACAGAAAAAAAATGTCATAAAAAAAAGAAATATTGCAATACAACAGCCTATCTGGTTACTTAGACCCTGATCTAATAACCAGTTATTACCAGGTCGACTAGACGTTGCTCTCAAAACGACTCTTCGCCCATCTCATTGGACCCACAACGAAACCGCACGATTTGTAACGCACGGCGGAGATTGTTCACTCTTAAGTCGTGATGCCAGGTCTATAATAGATATTTTGTGATGATCATTGTATATGATGTGATCTCCGAATAATAAAATTCTAAAATGGCAAATGCTGGTGGCAGAATATTATTTTGCAGTCCTGAAAATATTTTATATCCGCTAGGCAGATTAAAGGAAGTTCAGCATCATGTAGTAATTTTTGACTTCTTATTGACAAATTTAAGTTTTATTGCGTAAAACAGCACTTTCTAATTAAGAAAATTGGAAGGGTCTAAAAGGAAATCACACAGCATTAGCATCTCTAAACAAATAGCAACAAAAATTGGTTTTAAAAGGTCGCCTTGGGTCCTTGGCCAATCAGTTCATACTCTCTTTCTCTAGCAAAAGCTTAATTAAGAGGTTAGCTCTCTCTTATCTAGATTATTTTTACTTATTCTGATTTCTAACACCTAATTATTCGATCAGTTAAATTAGCTCCGCAAAATGTCGTCGTGAATTAAAAAAGAATGATTAATTTCAAAGGGATTTCACCTTTGTCGTTTGTTTGGTGTCTACATTGATTCGGGGAAAGGAATATACTTTACTCCTGGCGAGTGGGGGTTGAATTGAATCAAATGGTTAAATCTAACAGATTTAACTGGTTTAGATCATTTCCAGTATCAACGACAGGTACTGATGAATAGGATCGTAACATAAAGGTTTATTGTAAATAATGTTCTTCTTTGATTATTGAGCGTATTGTTCAATAAGCACGGTTAACTCATGAATAATGATGGCATAGATTGAAACTATCCCGTCCAGAAATTTGTCTGCGTTTTACCATTTGCTTGTGGTACCTAGTAAGTTTTCCTTTGCATGTTAATATAACTAATGACCTGAAAGGAAAATGTCACTGTTTCTTGAAAATACGAGAAATGAAATAACAGCTGCCATCAATCTGATTAACACTTAGCTTACTCTTTCCTGGTGTTCAGATTTTGTTATTTTTAGGTCAAACTTTTATTTCATCTCACCGACTTTCATTAAGCACACTTTGTATCTTTTTCTGCAGAAACTATGTCGAATTGGGAGAATAAACATTACATTTACTAATGCAAATTTCCAATGTTTTAGCAAAGTTGCATCTATTTGTTTGTACATAATCATGTTTTTGCCTCTTTTTTGTTTTTTCAGGATAACACAGTAGAAATGACAGAACATGGGGTGGATGAGCAAGAAGACTTGTGGGAGAATTGCGAACCTTCAGAAGGCGATCTAAAATCAGTATGGTTACTTTGTCATCCACATATCTGCCATTTTTATTCAAATAAATGTCTGGTACATCAACATGGTACCATGCACTAGTACCAGCCCTAAGATTATCACAACAGTTGATCTAAAGATCATCTGCTCAGTTTTCAGTCTAAATTTCCAACAACACAGCAAAAAGAAAAAATAACCTACAAATATGACCAAAAAACATCAATTTCTATTGAACTACGAAACTAAAAAGTAAGAAGCAGTGGAGCCTTATTAAGTATGGCTACTTTGTTGACTGTAAGTTGTATAATTACTATTTTACTAGGATTAAGCTTCCTGGATGACAAACACCTAGCGGAGTTGGAAAATACTATTTTACTTTGTCTACTCCTGGATTAAGCTTCCTTAGCTTTTACTCATAGATTAAGACAACTGAACATAAACTCCTTAGCGCGGATTAAGATTTAATCCTACTTGTGTTGCCTAACGGCCCCAAGAAATCAAAACTTAGTTTTGATTCTTTGATTATCTGACCTTGCGGAGTAGGAAGTCATACTAACCCATTTACACGAATATATTTAAAATCTTGACAGGTAAAGCCTTGGCTGATTCCAGATTTGACATGGGAACGAAAGATTACTCATGAAGGGCATGATATTCCCCCCTTTACCTTATCTCTCAAGGAGAAGTTACAATTGGTCTCTCTCTCTCTCTCTCTCTGAAATGTTTGATTCTCAGCAACTAACAGTCATTTAATACTTGACATGATCATATTCTCAACTGATTCAGGCTCCCTTGGGTATTCGGCTTGGCCGGCACATCCTTGAAGAAACTGCAAAAGGACGAGTAAGTTTTCATTTCTTTGGACTGGCCTTGCAATTATTACGTCCGCAGTGTGTTTGTTTATGTGCATACTATTTTCTAAAGAACACTTTAGATCATTCTGCATGGATGTCTAATATTATTGAGCTTTAGGCAGCTGTCATTGATCCTTTGAAGAAGCGTAGTGCGAAAGCTTCTCAAGGTGTGCCCGTAGGTGGAATTGGGTATGTCTATATGATCTTTTAGATTTTTGTATATGCATATCTTTGATCTACCTAAATGAGTTCTATTTGTGTATATTGAAAGTTATTTTTTACTTTAGTGCAGGAAGCATAGGGAGAAGCTACAAAGGTGATTTCCAAAGGTGGCAGTTATTCCCTGGGGTCAGTGAACATGGACCTGTTCCAGCAGATCAATTCTCTGTAAGTCTCTTTCTTTCTTGTTGTTAACTGCATTACTATGATTAAATTTATTTTCTGACAACATGAAGCTTCCTGAGTAATACCTTTTATCAGATGTGTCTTACAAACCTATCAACTATGTGACATACACATGCATATAGTTAATTTAATATTATTTTTAATTTATTATCTTTGTATTGTGCGATACCGAGTAAGGAACAGACATCCTATTATAAGAAACTATACCTTTTCAACTAATGTACGTCTTATAATAGTAATTCAGCATCACTCTACTTGGTATATACTATTCGTACAGTAATTTCCGTTTATTTTTTATTGTAATGTTTGTTTGAAATTTTCTTGTAGGTCTTTATATCTCGACCTGATGGTAGAAAGTATTCAACAGTGCTTTCTCCTGGGCTACCTAGGTCGGGCAAGTAAGAAATATATATTTACTTCTTTAACATTTTGGTGTATTTCTTTAGGTACTACTTCACTGTTAAACAATCACAGTGGGGTTGGTTAGCAACTTTTAGTCCAAAGGGAATTTTACAATCTTTACCTATTTTAATTTTCATCAATTGTTCCTCATAAACTTTTTCTTACAAATGCAGAAAAGATGATGCCTCGGGGATTGGATCTTGGGATTGGAACTTCACTGGAAAAAATTCAACATATCATGCTTTATATCCTAGGTCTTGGACCATATACAATGGTACAATTCAGAAAAGCACTCTTTCTTTTTTAATAACCATATGAATATTTATTCCTTTCTTGTCATCCATAATTCTTTTCAGGTGAGCCAGATCCGGATCTCAAAATAATTTGTCGCCAAATATCCCCTATAATTCCTCATAATTACAAAGAGAGCAGTTATCCTGTTGCTGTTTTCACCTTCACGGTATAAACTTATCACATTTAACTACCTTTTTTATTTAACAATATCCTCTGGTACTCTACACACTGTTCTTACCTGAACCTTCTATGATAAGAAAAATGCTTACTAACAGCAATGATGTGTTTCAAAACCAACACTGCTTTATGTTTCATGTCATTGCAATGCCACTAATTGGGTTAATCTTGCCACTATAATCCTTGAGTACTAGAGGATGCTTAAATCTGAGGAATGTCCAACTTATCAATTCTAAAATAAACTTTTGCATATTTGTTTGCATGATTTCAGTTGATCAATTTGGGGAAGACTGATGCTGACGTGACTTTGCTATTCTCATGGGCTGTGAGTGCTTACAAACTTGCCATCTTTCCTTGAAAAGTTTCAAAATATTTTCTAAATTAAATTCTCATTTACTTAATGCAGAATTCTGTGGGTGGAAAATCTGAACTCTCAGGATATCACTCTAACTCTGAAATGATGTAAGATTATAAAAAGAAAGAACAGTAATGAGAACAAGTATAAAAACAAGAATACTGTGCTCATTTTGATCTTTTTTGGTTCTCTAAGATTGATTATGGACATTTATGATTATTCATTGACGTCTATTATATGCAGGGAAAAGGATGGCGTGCATGGTGTACTTCTACACCACAGGTATATATCTACTTGTGTCAATAAATTCCAGTCTCATGTCTTGGCTTTGAACCCCTTTTTTATGTTCTGTTACCAAGTTATAAAACTCCCTTTTCTATTTTCTGTTTGTTTGGTTCTATAAATTAATTTACCTCAGTTAGGGGATTAATCTCCTGCCTAACAACTTTTAAAAAACCAAAATTGCCTGTTTTACCAGTCCGACTTGGTATAATATGAACATGCTAGTACGTCATGTATTCATGTTTCATTTTTCATTGATTTATGCAGGACATCTGAGGGTCGACCACATGTGACATTTGCAATAGCAGCACAAGAAACAGAAGATGTGCACGTGTCAAGTTGTCCCCATTTTGAAATATCAGGAAAACTAAAGGGATTTACAGCTAGAGATATGTGGCAAACAATCAAAGAGGTAGTCTGTTGTCTCATTTATAAATCTGTTATACTTTAAGAAGAGAGATCTCTATTTATTGTGTAGAACATCAGATACACTATTTTGGGTACTTGCTATTAACACCACACCCCACTGTCAAAGCTATAATTAAAGTTAAATCAATCCAATGGACATTTCCCCCAAATATATCTATATTAACAAAACCAAATCTTTTCTTAAGTAGCTTGTTTCTAATAAAAAATCAACTTTTATATGTCTGGGCTTGATTTAGTACTGTTTGAATTATACTAACTTGATGCAGGGGCAGAGTTGTCAAAATATGGGATGTACCATTCCTCCAATAGTAACCATACAAAGGGGTATGACTCCAATTATCCAAAAATTTGTTGGTATTATCTACCAAACAGAACAAAATATTGGGTTCTTATTTGCAAAAACCCCTTGTCAGTATGCTGATGCATGTTATTCTGACAGAATGGCTCATTTGACCACCTTGATGCAATGAAGTCAACAATTAGTTCGCGACCCGGGTCATCTATTGGGGCGGCAGTTGCTGCAGCTGTGAAAGTTCCAAGCGAAGCTACCCGCACCGTTAATTTTTCTCTTGCATGGGCCTGCCCCGAAGTAAAATTCCCCAGTGGAAAGATTTACCACAGGTTCCCACCTGACTCTCAGTCTGCCCCATTTTTTGTTGAGTAAAATATAAGTCCGAGTAACATAACATATCTTGATTGACAGACGGTACACGACATTTTATGGTACTGATGGCAATGCAGCTGCAGATATCGCTCGTGATGCTATATTTGGTACGCATATTTCCGCTGTGTACTTTTTAACAAGTAGATGCACCCTAACACAAGCACATGGAATCCAACTTTTTCTCTTTTGCTGTATGTTATGTTCTTTATCTAACTTTTTTGTCTGTTTGTTTCGCAAAATAAATAGAACATGGTTCTTGGGAAGCTCAGATTGAAGAATGGCAAAGGCCTATTTTGCAAGACAAAAGGTTTCCCTCATGGTACGTGTCCAGAACTCCAGATTTATAGAAGTTTAATAACTATATTGAACGTTTATACAGTACATAGTATGTTGCAGGTACCCTGTCACTCTTTTCAATGAGCTCTACTATCTCAATGCTGGTGGAACAATATGGACAGGTACATGCCTTCCCACACCTTTTTATTTGTAAGAAACATATTATTTTTGCATTTGTGTCAAGGATAATTATGCTACTTTGCCTGTTCACCTCCCAAAGCACACTACTATTCACCTTTCAAAGAACACTACTACATTATTCATACAGGGTTACATATTTTTGGTGAAAACATTTTGGGCTGGACAATTTTTTTGTTCTTGCCATTGGATTTTCTGTAATATTTTTCTCTAATGTACTTTTTTGATATTTTTACCTAAACAATATGATTTTTTTAATTTTAAAATATTAGATTGATGATAGTAGTTGGTTCATATACCCTTATTGCGGCCCCATTTAACAAAACAACCAATTAATTCATGCATACTAGGGAAAATCATCTTAACATGAATTAATGCTTAAGACAGATGGGTCGCCTCCAATTCATAGCTTGGCTTCAATCGGCGAGAACAAATTCTCTCTTGAGATGTCAAATCAGAAAAACATCTCTCATGAAATACTTAAAACAATGACCTCAAAACTTGATGAAATCCATTCATCTGTTGCTCCAAATTCTGCCATCGGGATATCTTTACTCACTGAGCAGGAAGAAAATATTGGTCAATTTCTCTATCTTGAAGGCATCGAGTATTACATGTGGAACACCTATGATGTACACTTCTACTCTTCCTTCTCTTTGATCACACTGTTTCCAAAGCTGGAATTGAGCATACAAAGAGACTTTGCTGCTGCAGTCATGTTACATGACCCAGAGAAGTTATGCTTGCTGCATGATGGAAAGTGGGCTGCTAGAAAGGTCCTTGGTGCAGTCCCACATGACCTAGGTTTATATGACCCATGGTTTAAAGTTAATGCATACACACTTTATAACACTGACAGATGGAAGGATCTGAACCCTAAGTTTGTGTTACAAGTGTACCGAGATGTAGTGGTCACGGGTAATAAATCCTTTGCACATGCAGTCTGGCCAGCAGTTTACTTGGCCATGGCATTTATGGAGCAATTTGACAAAGATAAAGATGGCATGATAGAAAATGAGGGTTTCCCTGACCAGACATATGATGTCTGGTCAGTCACAGGGGTTAGTGCATATTGTGGTGGGATATGGGTTGCAGCACTTCAGGCTGCAGCTAAGCTGGCAAGTTTTGTAGGGGATAAGGCATCTGAGAGGATGTTTTTGGAGAAGTTTAGCAATGCGAGGTCTGTTTATGAGAGGTTGTGGAATGGGGAGTACTTTAACTATGATGATAGTGACGGGATAACTAGCTCATCTATCCAGGCTGATCAGTTGGCTGGTCAATGGTAAGGCAAACAATTATTGCAAATTATTATATTGATACAGTATCTCCTCTCATATTATAATTTTCAGTGCTATTTTTTCAATTTCTGTATATTGTGAATATGGTCATGTTTAACTCCATATTCTTTCGTTCTACTTGATAGCTGTGGTATTTAGCCGGAAGACCAGATGCCAGATACTTTATACATCTGAGACCTGATATGTAAAGATTGTATATTACCATACAGGTATGCAAAAGCATGTGGCCTTGCACCAATTGTTGACAAAGATAAGGCTCAGATTGCTCTCGAAAAGGTATTCGAATTTAATGTTATGAAGTACAAGAATGGGACAAGGGGGGCAATGAACGGCATGCGACCTGATGGCACTGTCGATTTATCGGCTATGCAGTCAAGAGAGATCTGGCCTGGTGTCACCTACTCTGTTGCAGCATGCATGATCCAGGAAGGGATGCTCGAAAAAGGGTTTAAGACGGCTGAGGGGGTTTATGATGCCGCATGGTCTCCGAATGGTCTAGGGTATGTATCTTGCAAGGGTTCTTGTACCAGTTTGAAATTGTTAGTATGGTGAAGCCAGTATATATTGATTATTGGAATGTTGAAATTATTGTTTTCTGGAAAGCTGGATGTTGGTATTGTACTCTTAGGACCTAATACTGGTACCTCGGTATACTGGCTCAAAGATACCAACCCTGAGTGTACCAGATTTGTAAGTACTGGCCATGAATTTTTTTTCACTTTTATGAGGTAGGACTTGCACTTGTGCTGTGCATGTTTGGCTGTGAAGTTATTTAGGATTAAATTGCTTACTCCAAGTTAAAAGTGAATTAAGTTAATCATGTTTGGGGGAGTAACTGTGAAGAGAGAGAAAATTGAAAGACAGATAAGTTACTCCGCCTAGAAAGGGGGAGTAACTTACTCCGGGTTAACTCGTTGTTACTCCATCTTACTCCACAGTCAAACATGCACTATAAGTTTTCCTCTTTCATATCTCGTAACTATTCTCTTATTAACTTTCCAAAAATATTTTTATGACAAAAACAGGTATTCGTTTCAAACACCTGAAGCATGGAACAATAATGATGAGTTCCGGTCTCTGTGCTACATGCGACCTCTTGCAATATGGGCAATGCAATGGGCCTTGTCACCTCCAAACCTCCATAAAGAGCCCGAAACTAATCATTCAATAAATGAATTTAATCATGATGCAATTGCAAGCAATGACGCTTCCTTCAAAAGGCTTGCAAAGGTTCTCGAGTTGCCAGAAGACGAATCTTCGAAAAGTTTATTGCGGGTGATATATGACATTGTCCGCCATAGGATGAGACGTGATTTGTAGTAATTAGAGACTCCAATGTGGTGTTATTATCGCGCTTGTATTCTCGTCATAGTGGCTGAAATAATATTAATAGTGAATTGTTAAATAATTTCAGTGCATAACTAATAAATTCACTGATAAAAAAAATTGAATGCAAAGATCTAAATGCATGATTATTTAGTGCAGTAGGATGAGCCTTTAGGTTTTGGTTTTATTTGATGAACTTGTAAGTTACGGCTGCTTATGAGTCAAGTTGAGGACAATTTGAATTCAATTCACCAACTCATGAGTCGAGTTGAGTCCGAATTGTTAATTTAGTTCTGAATCAGAAACTTCAATTTGGAATCAACTCGCGAGTAACTCGAGTCAAAGTAAGTCGACTTGTCACTCATAATGTAGTACATAGTGAGACAATCTAATTTAATTCTAACAAAAGAAATATTATATAGTATATCAAATAATATACAATTAAAGATAGTACATAATGAGATAATGATCAATACATAATTAAAAATTACGAAAATGTCAAAATAGTACGTAATTAAAAATTATCAAAGAGATAAGGTTTTGTCATTTGAGAAGCAATGATTTTTTTTTTAGTTTCAAGCGGCAATATAGTAGATTGTGGAAAACAAGTATAAAGTTTTGGGACGCAAAAATTAGAAATATATGTATTAGGGTTTGGCGTGAGACCGTGAGTCTAACCGAGTTGATTCCGAATCAAGTTGGAGGTAACTTAGATTCAACTTAAAAATCAACCGAGTTAGTAAATTCGAGTTATTAACAAGTTGAATCCAAATTGATTCCGAACTGAGTTTTGAGTCGTAATTTTTTTGTGCACCTCTACGGCTCTACTTGAAGTCCAATACATCAAGTCAACAACGTATTGACAAATCTTACCGAAATTCATTTGCGAGTAATCCCTTCTATTTAAAGAAGTCTAAGCAGCTTCTTTCAAATGTCAAATGAAAATTGGAAATTTGGATAAATCTAGGCGGTTCAATTTTTATTGAACAGTCTGCCAAAGGTTGTAATTGCCTTCACCTTGTTCACATGCTCCTCACGTGTACGGGACCTATATGGCCATATAGAATAGACTGCACAAGGTCTTCTCTTGGAAACATTCAGTGCGTCACATTAAATTTTAATTTGAAGGTTTCAATCACTCTCCCTCTAATATTTTATTTTTCATATTTAAAGTACCAATAAAAAAAAAAAAAATGGGCCTTCCAATCTCTGATCTGTCACTTTGTTCGTTTTTATAGATTTTAAGACAATTAGTCTCTTTCTCTCCAAATTTTTAGGAGAGAACTAAACCTATTAGCGTCAGAAAGCGGCCACGTCAACTGTTGACATTTTCACTGGAGAAGGAGCAATCTTTGCTGGCCATAATTAAGTTTACAATGCAGCGGTATGACTACGTAAGAATATTAAATTTGTTTCTGTTTACTTCGTAAAAATGATTACGTATGTTATTGTATGACTCGACACTGCCTCTGTTGTTCTCTTAAGTTGAAACTCGAGAGTTATGTTGGTACGATGCACAAATTTTGTGGACAATCGTATATTCGTATACTATTTTATATTAAACATCTGCATACATTATGACATAAACACGTCTCCTATATAGATATATATATCTCATGTATTTTATACGGAAAGGATATATATCATGTTTTATTTAATACTAACATTAATTAATGGGACACCTTGACTTTTTTAATTGTTAATCATACATCCATGATCAATCATACCAGTTTGCTTACTATAACCGGCACCTGGTTACCTGGTGTACCACCAGTTTTGTCCTCAATACGTACAAAGACCAGGTAACCAGGTACCAGTTATAATAAACCACTTATCATTACCAGATCTCATCAATTTTTCTAGAAAGCCAACTTGGTATAGTTCCAATTTCAACGCTTCACTGGCGAGTCGTGGTAAGCAGTACTTACCTGGCGGCAGATGCAACCAGAATTCTAGAAGAAATAATAAATGTATATATATATTGGAGAAAGTAAACTTGTGGAAGTGGTCTGGTTTCCTCACTTAGCGGTAGTGTGAGATATGAGACTGGATCGACAGTTTTCTCTTCTGGAGAGATATACTTCAAGTTATATTGATTGCTCCTTAAACAAAAGAAATTGATTCTGACTATTAATTCGTTGGCTTCCATTTTAATAACATTTAAAATAATTTAGGTGACAATTTCAATTGAAATTTTCAAAAATGTACGATAATTTCATAAATAGAAAGATTATTTTAATGAAATTATTTTCAAAACTTAATATTGATAAAAATTATTAATTTTTATTCGCTCAACTGTCTCAGAAATTAATTGTTGAGATGTATGAGATTTTTTTAAAAAATTTTAAATGCTAAAAACAATAAAAAATAATTGCATGGGTGCAGTGCTTTTAAAATCAACCTAAAATTAATTTGGATTATTTATGTTTTAATTTCAGTCTAATTTTATAAATATAGATGCTCTTAGCGGAATGTACTTAACACTGAAAAGCAACATAATTAATGTGCTATGGCCTTTAAGCAAGGACATTAAGACTGAATCAAACTTGCTGACAGTATTTAATAAAATAAATTTTGCTACTCCAGATCAAATTACATCAATAAATAATACACCAACCCAGCGGATTTTACTGAATCTGAATGAAGATTACAGATCAAGTGAAATAGTAACTGAATATAATAAATTAAGCATAATCATACCGAATGACACACCCGTGAATTAGGTGTCTGCATTTGGTTTTTGGATAACTTTGGTTATTTTGAGTCTTTGAATTAGGCGTCATTGCTGCTAAAAGAAATTAATAAAATAACCCGGTCCACTTATTACATAAGATAATTTTATTGTCTGTGAACAAGGATTTTAATTCTTCTCGTAATTCTAGGAGCAGAGCAAACGAGTCTGAGGAAGGTTTCAATTGATAATCAATAAATCAAATGAGAACGAATATAGCCTCTTTTATAAAGCTTGCTATATTTATTAAAATATTTTAGAGTTTGGGATGATATATATAAAAATGAAAAAGAAGGAAAAGAACAAGTCAAAGAGATTGAGGAAGAAACAAAATGACACATTTTTTTATACTTAAAAAATTGAAATCTAATTACCAAATCAAACTTATCCAAAAGACATCCACATAATATTTTATATTTTTTTAGTTCATTTTATACTATATCAAGTTGTTTAAAAAAATGAGCACATTAAAAATTAATATATCATATTTAATTAGATTGATTCATTTTTTTAATATTGATCAAGTAAAAAATAAACTTCAAAAATCATGGATGCTCATCTCTCGTAAAATTAAATGAGAATGGTGGATTCAAAAATTAAATTTTAAATTTTGAAATAAATTGAAAAATGATATTATAATATTTTATGCCAAAAAAAATCAATATATACTAGATTCACCAAACAAACAGTATAATACCAGATGCAACCGGCATATATCAGATAATTTATTAAAGAGAGTTTTAAATAAACTAGTTGGTATTTAAATCGCCAAAATTAATCAAGTAATTTGACATAAAACAAATAAAGTTCGAGGCAAATCCAAATTATTTTGGTATGCTCAGTGATCGATTTTAATCTACATAAGATAAAATTACGCCTTTACATGCAGACTTGACAACTTAATCATTCTCAAAATTTTATCATGAGAAAATGTCTTGATTAGAGGTGTCAAATATCGACCCGACCCGATCTAATCCTATCTGATCGATGGATATATAAGTCGTATCGGATCTATAATTTTTGACCCAATTTTGAACTCGTCACACTTTTTTTTTCTCAAAAAGGAAAATAAAATAAAATAATTGCATAGGAGTAGCATCCTAGACTTCTATATATGTACATCAAATTGTAAATAGAACACTAATTAATGCTGAATAAGGGCGCACATGATCATCTCCTCCCCGCGATCAGCCTTCTGATCTGGCTAACAATTTGACCAAATAAAAAGTGAGAACTCGTCACACTTGCAACGACAAAAGTAAGGATTTTTATAATTTCATATGCTTGGTGATCCAGAACAGATTATTAATGACACAAGCGATGTTGACAATAAGGGGGATGCAATGTTGTACAAGGACGTATTTTGGGTGGATCATCCGCTATTATAATACAAGTGGACATATACTGTGACTGTGAGAATATATGCATGCATGCGGTGGCCTTCTGGTGGGGCCTAATGGGGAAATTCAACATTAGATATTGAGGTATGTCGGACATAATTTTTGGAACTATATGGCTAGAAATCAGGGGTTCATTAGAAGAGTAAATCAGTGGTCCTCTGGAGAGAAAGAAATAAGAGACTGTTTAAATCAGTGGAGCTGGTCATAACGCATACAACATTAATTAGAAATCCATGCTTGACTTGACTTCAACATGCACAGAGTTACTAAAATTACTGCAAGCGGTAGGGATAGAGGACATGTGCATTCCTATAGCAGACTACTGCAGGCAAACTTCAATAGATAGATAGAATAGGGATAGAGAATATAGAGAGAGTGGGTCATGAGGACCTTTGTATAGTTCTAGAACTGTAAATATAACTTCTCTTATAATATATTTGTTAGTTTGGCATTTGCTAACTAACCATAAAAGAAAATGACATTCGACCAAATTTTGAATTAAATTGAATGAATTTCGTAAATTTCTAAGCCACCGTTGGATCAATAATTTACAGTTTTGTTAAGCTATCGTTGAATCAATAATTTTCAAAGTGGCTTAATAAATAGTAAAAAAAAAAATTCAAAAAATGTAAAATTTGGTCTCCAAGCACATATTAATATAGAGAACAAGATGAACGGTTCAGATCAATAGATAGATGGAATACGGATAGAGAATAGAGAGAGTGGGTCATAAGGACCTTTGTATAGTTCTAGAACTGTAAATATAACTTCTCTTATAATATATTTGTTAGTTTGGCATTTGCTAACTAACCATAAAAGAAAATGACATTCGACCAAATTTTGAAATTGAATGAATTTCGTTAATTTCTAAGCCACTGTTGGATTAACAATTTACAGTTTGTTAAGCCATCGTTGAATCAACAATTTTCAAAGTGACTTAATAAATAGTAAAAAAAAAAATTCAAAAAATGTAAAATTTGGTCTCCAAGCACATATTAATATAGAGAACAAGATGAACGGTTCAGATCGACTTTTTGGATTTTAAAATTTCAAATTTGGACCGTATGCATTTCGGCCCATATGCTACCGAATGCATATTAGTCACTATATATATATGAGATGGGCTACGGTGAGTTGCGAAGTAAAACGCGTTTCTACTTCACGCCGTATTTTTATTTTGAAAGTCCAAACGACCGATCCGAATCATTAGATGTTTAATCCATATTGAAATGTGCTTGGAGACCAAATTTTAAATTTTTTGAAATTTTTTTACTATTTATTAAGCATTTTTTAAAATTGCTGTTTTGCTGTGAACAGTAAAAAAAGTAAAAATTTCTGGACCATCAGATCAGCAACTTTCAAAATTGCTTAATAAACAGTAAAAAAATTCCAAAAAAATGTAAAATTTGGTCTCCAAGCGCATTTCAATATGGAGAACAAGATGAATGGTTCGGATCGATGTTTTGAACTTTAAAATCGCAAAATATGAGCGTGAAGTAAAATAGTCGCTTTACTTTGCAACTCACCGTAGCCCATCTCTCTCTCTCTCTCTCTCTCTATATATATATATACTAGTATCGTGTCCATACGTTGCAACGGAAATTTATTATAAGATTGAATATAATATGAAGAGATCTTTTTGTTTGACATTCACACAAAATTAATAAATATAATTTCATTACTTTACAGAATAATATATTATAACTTTTACATAATAATTATTAAATATAAAATTATATATGATATCTTTTTATTTGTACATATAATTATATAATTTCATTATTAGAAGTAGAGTGGGGCAATGGGATACATAGCGTGTTATTCTTAGGGGCACCGCTAATTAGCTCAAAAAACTGAAAATAAATGCGATTAAGAGTAAAAGAGATGAGTTTAGAGAAATTAACACGCGGGATGATAACGGAGTTCGGCAAAACAAAGGCCTACGTCTCCGGGGCGTCGCAACCTCTTTCTAGGTGCGCCTTTCTATTACCCAATATGAAAGGATTATAATTGTGAACCGTGAGCCCTTACAAAACGGGAAGTCACAGCCAACGAGAGATGAGCGACGGCGAGCCCTTACAACCAAGGGAAGTCACACAAGCTACTCAAGAACAAGAGAAACACTCAATAGATCACTCTAACCTAATCTAATTAGAGATTAGTGAAGTGGGTTTGAGGTTGTTTGAGATTGATTGAGAGATATTGAAGTTTTAAGCTCAATCAACAATGGTGGAACCAAGCTCTCAGAAAATCGCCTCTTTTGAAGTTTAGGGACGGCTAGGTTAGTTTGGGAAGAAAGCTCAATCCTCTATTTATAGAGTCAGCTCAAAAATGAGCTAATTGAGCTAAAACGTTACAACGTTTTCACAAAACGTTACAACGTTTTCACAAAACGTTTTCAAATTGTCTGAAAGCTCAGTAAAACGTTACATAACGTTTTGCACTGTAAAAACTTGATCAAAATCAGGAATTTCTGAAGTTTGAAAATTAATTAAAACGTTATAACTTTTTAAAACGTTACAGCAACGTTTTTGACTCTTTTTTTACTTTGATCGAGTTGTTTTACAGCGTTTTCTTAAGATATAATCGTTATAACGTTTTACAAACGTTACCAACGTTTTTATCCTGTTGAAACAACATCAAAAATACTTTACCAACTTTAAAATATTACAAATTAAATTCTTGATAAATATCTTCATGATTTCTTCGGTTCAAGCATTCTACATTGCAATTCCAATTCGGCTTGAACCTACATAATTCTAAAATAAAAGAAATCGTAAAATTCAATAATTGTATGTTTTGCAAATTAGTCAAATAGACGAAACAGATTATTGCTCGAACAACATAGCGCATATTGGTCCGTGCTACAAACTGAATTTTTTGTAATTTTAATTGTAATAGTGGATATGAACCGTTCAACATGACCTTCATATAAATGTGTATTTGTAAACTAAATTTTATATATTTTTAGAAAATATTACTATTCGTTTAGATGGGTAAAAAATCACTTAATCTGAAAATTATGGACCATCCAAAAATTCTAAAAATGTAAAATTTAGTTTACAAATACATATTCATATAAAGATCATGTTGAACAATTCAGATCAACTATTACAATTTTGAAAATAAAAATATTGGTCCGTAGTACAGACTAATCCGTGCTATACATAGCACCATAGCCTCACTCTTTATATAGCTATTTAATGAGTAATTTATGACAAAATTAAATTATACAATATTTTTTACCACTTTATTTAATTAATAGTTTATATATTTTGAAATAACGGTTATAATTTTCCAAGTTCGAATGTACTTGAACCCCAATCATTCCTCACATTCTTAACTTTATTTTCAAAATTCAAATGACTGATCTGAATTGCTCACATGATCTCCATAATAAAATGGTCTTTGAGGTCTTATAATTTGTTTGCTAATTATTTTGATGAGTACAAAAATTATTGGTTTTGTACATATCTAAAAGTTAGTACTTGTTTTAAAATATACAATTTGATCTCAAAGCACATTTTAATTAAATGTCATGTTGAACAATTTAGATTAACTATTTAAAAATTAAGTGTATAATTAATATACGAAAATAATAATCAAGCATTTTCATCTTACTCTGAAAAAAAAAGAGTTCAATAGTTTCATGTTTTAATTCGCTTTAGCCATCTGAGTGTTTCGTTAAATCAAAGTCATAAGGTGAGAGAAAGAATATGATGAGCGAATATATTCAGATAATGTGAAAAGATTATGTGTTGATTATGTAGATATATGTCAAAATTATATTTTTATTGTTTCCTTCTTTATGTATCGCACACAAATTGAACTGTCAACTAAAAAGGGCAAACAATCATTTCTAAAAACTCTCTCACCTCAACACTGCATGAGCCAAAACATTGCTGTTAAAATTCACACCCTCTATCAGATATCAGCACAAGAATTTTTTTTATGTAAACATCAACATAATAAGATCTGTTATTCATTTATTCACAAAGATACAATAGATCTAAACAAAATTCAAAAATATATGATTGTTTCCATTTTCATTATAAAAAATATAGAGAAAGAGGAGAAATTAAATGAAAGAAATGAAAAAAAATAAGGAAATAATTTAATTGCATGAATCAAAGATAGCTATAAGAAGAAATAAGAAAAATTTAATTATGACAAATCATGTAACAGTTTGTGTGACGACTACGTTTTTAATTAAATTTAGACTTCTACACATATAATAGATATATTTAATCAAAAGATTACATATTATGTGATTGAATGGCTAATATTCAATTCGAAAATTCATCTTTCAATCTTAGCCGTTGGCAGATCAGGATAACTACGTGCATAATATAAGAATATATATATATATAGAGGAGGGTTCAAATGCCTCCATGTTTTTGTGCCTCCATCATGCCTCCATCTCTCTTCATCATTTTCAAAGTTCAAACAGTCGATCCAAACCGTTCAACCTAACCTCCATACTAAAATATGTTTGGAGACCAAATTTTGTATTTTTAGGAATTTTTTTACTATTTTTTTAGATAGGTACAAAAATACTGTTTTTAGATGGTTCAGATTTACTGATTTTGTACATATCTAAAAAAATAGTAAAAAAATTTCTAAAAATATAAAATTTGATCTCCAAACATATTTTAGTATGGAGGTTAGGTTGAGCGGTTCGGATTAACTGTTTGAACTTTGAAAATGATGGAGAGAGATGGAGGCATGATGAAGGCACAAAAACATGGAGGCATTTGAACCCTCCTCATATATATATATATATATATATATATATATAGGCTGTGGCTAAATTGCTGCTGGCAGCAGTTCTGCCCAGGTGCTGCCGGGGCTTTTTTTAGCCGTGTGATGTCCAAACAACAAATCCAAACCGTTAGATGTTTAATCTATATTATAATCTACTTGGAGACCAAATTTTACATTTTTTGGAATTTTTTTACTATTTATTAAGCTGGTTTGAAATCCGCTGATTTCAATGCTGCAGAAAATTACTGAAATCAGCGGTTTTCAAACCAGCTTAATAAATAGTAAAAAAATTCCAAAAAATGTAAAATTTGGTCTCCAAGTAGATTATAATATAGATTAAACATCTAACGGCTTGGATTTGTTGTTTGGACATCACACGGCTAAATATAGCCCCGGCAGCACCTCTGCCGAAATGCTGCCAGCAGCAATTTAGACAGACCCTATATATATATATATAGAGATGGGCTATGGTGCATTGCAATGCATAGGCCATGGTGTGCATTGGACCATAAATCACCGATTCAAAGTCCAAATGACCGATCCAAACCGTTCATCTTGTTCTCCATATTAATATGTGCTTGGAGACCAAATTTTACATTTTTTGGAATTCTTTTACTATTTATTAAGCCACTTTGAAAATCGCTGATCCAACGGTGACTGTTTGGAACAGTAAAATCAGAAGCCACCGTTGGATCAGCGATTTTCAAAGTGGCTTAATAAATAGTAAAAAAATTCCAAAAAATGTAAAATTTGGTCTCCAAGCACATATTAATATGGAGAACAAGATGAATGGTTTGGATCGGTCATTTGGACTTTGAATCGGTGATTTATGGTCCAATGCACACCATGGCCTATGCATTGCAATGCACCATAGCCCATCTCTATATATATATATATATATATATATATATATATTTATTTATTTAGGAGAAATTCGTAGGTAAAAAATAAATAAATGAACCCCTCAGGTCAGTAGCGCCGACTTCCTAAGTTCATTTTCCTTTTTCTAAATATGAACCCTTCAGGTCAGGTGACAGCTGACAGGTGATAATAAAGTAAATAATACAGCTAAACGACCAATTCTGACTCGACCGTTTCATCTTTGCTTTCATGTTATAGGTTCCTCTGTAAGACTGTAACCATCCTCTCTTTTATTTTGAATTGCAGATCACTGCAGAACAAAATAGCTGAATTATACCCGAATTATACTACAGTAACAACCATAGTGACAAGATAGTTGAATTATACCCGAATTATACTCGAATTTTTTTTTTGGGTGATACCGAACTGAACGCTGAATTATTCGATTGACCTAATTAAACCCGAATAATTCGCAAATTTTATGAATTATTCACAAATTTTTTCTGAATTTTTCCAGGAACAATTATTAGTTTTTGTTTTTGTTTTTTTGCTCCCTTGCAGGACTGAGATTTCTGATCCAGATAATTCCGAATCATTTCCGAATTATATCCGAATTATTTCTGAATCACGAATTTTTGATCTCGCCAAACTGAACCCGAATAATTCATTTGTCACTACGGTAACAACAATGGTTTGTTTGATACACTTGTTACTAGCTATAAACCTTGCCACAGAAGAACTAAACTTCTTTCGGATGCCGACCTCATCGCTCATCCTCATCGCACTTCCAGTTTGTTTGTTTTTTTTAGGAGAGGAGATCATACTTAACATTGAAGTCTTCTAAGCGCACATAGTTTTTTATTTTATTTTTTTTCCTATTCCATTTGAGCCGCACCGTCCTCTCAGGGTTAAACACCTATCATGTGATGTCATTCATCTATAGCAATCCTTAGGTGATTTCTTGCGTAGCGAGTCGGTTACTGGTTTGTCTGTCTTTTATGGAAATAAATCTGCTACGATCCTAACCGGGATTGTAGGGTCCTACGATTTCAAATCCAACCTTTTATTTGTTTTGAAATTTATGCATAAAAAATAACTTTTACGGTGATTCGTAGTACTTAAAAAATAGAAGGTTGGATTTGGAATCGTAGGACTCTACAATCCCTTAGGATCGTAGCAGATTTATTTCTGTCTTTTATATAGGGTCATATTGACTATAAATTCCAACGACATTGTCTCTTAAATAAGAAAACAAAAAATGAAATGAACAAAATATTATTCAAATGGTAATAGTAATAATTTTTTTTCAGAGTATACCTTTTTATTATGTCGATTTTAATTATACAAAAATAATCTATAACTTTTTTTTCAACATTATGTCTTTGAGGGATTTTATTGGCGACATCAAAAAATAAAATAACATATCTTAAAATTATGTTCCTGACCTACTTCCAATATCACGATAGGTGAAAGTTTTCAACAATTAATATGAGACAGCTAAAATATCAGATCTCCAAAATGTTACGCATTATAAAATTAAGTTTCAAAATGAAATATTACCGAATTACGTATAGTTAGAGTCATTTTCTGAAAGAAAAAGAAATCTCTTCTGAATCATGTTAAAAAAAATATGGAAGGAACAAAATTTCGTAATTATCCATGGTGCAATCATGTTCCTCAAATTCACCATTAGAATTTCTAAATATTTAATTTTGGAAATAACTTTAATTATTTAAATAATTTAAATAATTATACCTTTTCACTGTTCATATATCTCAGTTCTCACTGTTCAGTATACTCTTTTTAATTTTTGGTAGGTTGTAAAAACATCTGAAATTTGTTGTTGATTTGTTAGGCACTTATTAGAATCAATGAATCATCGTCTCACCGAGTCGTGCAAATTTTACCACATAAAAATTGGCACAGAGATTATGGACCTTGTTACCGCATTAGCTGTGCCCGATTTGGTCCCGTCGTTGACTGGTCAGCCATTTCATACAAATAAAGACCTATTCATCCTCTCTCTCTCTCTATATATATATACTCACACCTCCTCCTCATCTTCTCCTCCATATTTCTTCCTGTCACAGTTCTCATCTCATAAAAAAAAAAAAAAAAAAAAACAAAAAAAAACACAGAGATTCAACCAAGAAGTATAAGGTGCAAAGGGAAAGGAAAAAAAAAAAATAGAGGCGATTAAAGAGGTATGGTTTATGGAGTTGACGTCTGCTACTCAATTGCATCTTTCCTAGTGCAATTATTCTACGCAATTAAAAAATCTCTCATGGCTCTAATATGTGCACAAAAATCCCCCTCTGTTCTTCCCCTCTCATGGAAACGACCGGTTACTGACACATCAGCAAATGGTTCCGTGAAACGCGCAAAGGATGCCTTAAACAACCCCAAGGTGTATCCATTATGCGATGATGAACCTTCTGAGAATGTGAAATCAATTGAAGAAATGACCCAGCCAAAGGAGGAAGGATCAGAAAATGACAATGCATCAGTTGATTTACCAGATAAGAAATCTCCCAATTTGAAGGTAAACAAAAAGAGACCAACAAAGCTGGTCATACCGGACAATTCAGCCGGTGATGGTGCTTTTGGTGAAAAGAAAAGGGATGATAGTTTCGGGAAGGTTTCGGAAGTTGAAGGAGATGCATTTTGTTTATTTGCAAGGAAAGGAGGTAGGCACGCAATGGAAGATAGTTATGGTGCGACAAATGTGACTATCGGCGACTCCCAATTGGTAATTTACATAATTTTCTAAAAAAATATGTTTTAAAAATAAAAATTTAAAATTCAACATCACAGTCTCCTTCAGGTGATTTTGATCAGAAGCCGATTTTGACAGTTCACACTGATAGGCATTGTTATGATGTATAATTATACATGTGAATGCATACTAGTTAACATTACAGTTTATGACAATTCTATTGTTTTGATAATAAGTTTTTTTCCCCTTTCAAGCTTAGTCCTTTTCCAAGAATTAGCTGATGTAGCATTTCTTTGATCCTAAACAAAAGAAAATTTAACAAAAGACGGTCATTCAAATTTCATAGACAAAAGGCTAAAAAATTCTTGATTTGACATAGGTACAACCAATAGATATGCAATTGAAGAAATATGATTTTTCTGATGCAGTCCTTGCACTAACAATTACTTTATATTTAATTAATTTAATTAAATCATTATCTTTTCATTTAGGCATTTTTCGGTGTCTATGATGGTCATGGGGGCCGAGCTGCAGTAGACTACGTTTCAGATAATCTGGGGAAAAATATCATATCAAAGATTTCTCAAATGGAGAAGAGAGAAAGAGAAGACAAGTTAGAAATGGCAATAAGAGCCGGATATTTGACCACAGATGAGGAGTTCATTAGTCAGGTACTAATTATATTGCTATTTAAATGCTATGGCAGTAATGGCAGAGCGGTGCTTTACATGGCACAATGTTTTCTAATTTAGTTTAGTTGAAACTTTCAACCCCTTCCTAAAGTTAGTTTAGTTTGTTTGACTTTGAGCTAACCATCTTTCAACAACGGCATTAATTAACAAGGTGGTTAAACATGATAAACTCTGACTATTTCTGGCCGATTTGTTACACATTCATATTACTGCAACTGTTTCGGCTGACTTAAAATTGTTGATTTTTAATATTTTGAAAATTTTGGTCCAATTAACAAATTTTGTTTTAACAGAATTTTTTCTCTTAGTAAAGTGTGTTGTAACAAATTATGTATACATTTAGTTAATTCCAAAAATGCTCAGTTTTATTAATTATGTACAGAGAGGCACATAAGTGGGCCAAGAACAATTTGATACTTTTAAAAGTATAGAATAAAAATTGTCTTGCAAAATAATTATTTGGATCATTGGATGGATAGACTTACTATTCATCACTGTAGTTTGACCATGTCAACCTCTAGTTTGAATGGGTCAAGAAGCATTTCATCTGTTCAAATGCAGCACAAAAACGTGATTTCCATGCTTCTATTTCCTAGTAATGTTTAAGAACAATACAAAGTACAAACCATAATATAAATCACATTCATATGTGACCTAAATTTTGATTTATTATCTTTTTTCATTGTCTAGGCAGTTAGTAGTGGTGCTTGTGCAGCTACTGCATTGGTCCTAGATGGGGAATTGTATGTGGCAAATGCCGGAGATTGTAGAATTGTCATATCTCAAAAGGGGGTTGCTACAGCATTAACGATAGATCATTGTGCCTCAAGGGAAGATGAACGCGCAAGAATTGAGAATTCGGTACGAAACTATTCTTATTTTTTGTTGTTGAAAACATATTTATCAAGGCTTTGTTTAATTTCGTGTATGAACGAACATCATGCGTTAAATTAAATAATCAACTTGCTCACGAAATTATCTATGCACTTCAAAAATTATAATGTACGCAAGAATTAATTAGTTTATGAAAACTGGATCTAAGGTCTCTTCCCTTTGTAAACTAACCAACAATGAGCTGAACAATGTGTATTTTTTTAAGTTTAATAATCAGATTACATTAATTCATATGGTTTAATTTGTAATTTGTAATTTGTAATTTGTAATTTGTAGGGAGGCTTCATATCATGTAGTTACGGATCGGTATGGAGAGTGCAAGATAGCCTAGCTGTGTCGAGAGCCTTCGGCGATATTCTCCTAAAGAAATGGGTTATCTCTGAGCCTGAGATTAGAAAGTTGCAGATAACAAGTGATTGTGGCTTCCTTGTTATGGCCTCTGATGGTCTATGGAACACGGTACATTTTTTTTTTCTTCATTTTATTTCGAGTACATGTCGAGATACGTACTACAGCTGACATATTTCTTTTTATTTAAATTGACTAGGTTTCTAATCAGGAAGCAGTGGATTATGTTCTGCAACATGATATATCATTAAAATCATGCGAGGAGCTTGCTGAGCTTTCTCGGAGTAGAGGAAGTAGAGATGATATCACTGTCATGCTGATAGATCTCCAAAAGTTCATAAAGTCGGATATATAGTTAGGAAATTTTGTATATAAAAATAATTACTAATTAACATGCTTTGAACAAACGAAGATCGAATTGGGAAAAAAAAAGAAAGTAAATTCAACAAAAGATTGTGTAGGAGCATATCTATATATAGAGGAAAACAGAATGTACTTGGATGTAGGATGTACATAGATCATAGCCTGCACAAAGGAGCAGCAGATTGAGTGCTCGGTTTTAGGTTGAAATACTTCATTATTTCTCCTTATGTTCATTTGAATCCGAAATTTTAAATTTGATCGATTCATCTATAATTTTTTTTAAAAAGTAAAATAATCCATTAGCCCCCCTCTCTATATTGTTATATTTGGGATAGCTCTTTAGCTGCACTTTCTTTATTGACTCAAAAGGAGTTGGTTAGACTGGTTCATAGAGTCGCATCATTCACCCACCATGGAATTCTGACTAGCGTGTGTACCAGGGCCGGTCCTCAAGATCTTGGGGCTCGGGACAGAAGAAAATTTGAGATCCTTTATATATACAAAATTTTTATGAGACAGACCAATACACTTCGATAAGTACTTCAACACTATATACTTTAAATCATTTTTGTATTTTTAAAATCCAAATAGTCGATCAGAACCGTTCAACCTAATATCCATATTAAAACGTGCTTGGAGACCAAATTTTACATTTTTTTTGGATCTTTTTAAAAAAAAATTCTACTTACCTTAAAAAATAATAAAAAATTCAAAAAAAAATGTAAAATTAGGTCTCCAAACACGTTTTAATATGGATATTAGGTTGAATGGTTTGGATCGACTATTTGGACTTTTAAAACGCAAAAACTACTTATAAACATATGGTGCTGAAGTACTTATGGAAGCAATTAGGGGTGTTCATCGGTTCGGTTCGGTTTCAATTGAACCGAACTAGGCAAACCAAAGTTATAATTTGGTTTTAAAAATAGAACTGAACCGAACCGAACCGAACTAAAGTTTTATTTCGGTTTCTTCAGTTTCTTCGGTTCAAATCGAAAGATATTAATTTTTTATTTAAAGCAATTGATTTATAATAAACCCGGCCATTTTTATTAATAACCCAAAAAAATAAGGTATTTACCAAAATAACCACAAAATCTGAGTTTTTTCAAATATAACCAAACCGCCAGGTATGCTGGCGGTCCACTTCTATAGCGGACCGCCAGGATCCCTAGCGGTCCGCTTTTTTTTTTTTTTTTTTTTTTAGAGATCTAATTTTTTGTTAATATTTTCATTTGTGAAGTTTTAGTTTTTTTTTGCTTAGGGTATTTGCCAAAAAATAAAACATTTGATATATTTATAAGCAAAGGTTTAAATAGCGTTTATCACGTCATAGCGTGCCAGCTGAAAAAACAGCGCTATTCTCAAATAGCGCCGCTATAGCGATTTTGGCAATTTTGAAGCGATTTTAGGCGATTGCTACATGTATTCATTGTTATATTTCATTTTGATTTGATTTGTCAGTTTGATTTGATTTGCCAAAAATAACGGACCATTTCAATTTTGGATAATTTTGGGCGATTTTGAGGCGATTGCTACAGGTGTAAGACCGTTTCGATGGAATTGCTTAGTTTTAACACTTGATTAGTTATAATTTGACGAAATAGACACGTTGTAATTTCAGAAGACCGTTTCGATGTAAAGCAGAAAAAACATAAAAACCAACATGAAATATAAAATAAAACTGCAATCATAATAATGCTACAGTCCAAAATACATCATAAAAAACTGCAATCATTTCTTATGCTTCTTCCCTGAGGGACTGAACCTAGCAGCTGCTTTGCCTTTGAGCTCCCTGTCCGGCTGCACACGCCTCGGTATCTGCTAGGAGTGAGGACTCACATCTCCTAAGTCCTCCTCTCCACCCTGACTCTCATCACCAGTGAGGCCAACCTCCCCCGGGCCCTGTGAATACATGTGCGGTGTACATGTAGCGGCTCCCAATGGATCAAATGGAATAGCATTTTTTACATTTTATCTTACAGTATACATGGTATTATTTTATGGTTTAGATTTAAAAATTTTACAGTATACAAGATTCAATTGAAAATTTTAAACAATTATAAATAATTTTACAATATACAAGATTCGCAATTTCAAACAATTTCTAAATATTTCCAACCAAACTCACAATTGAAACCCTAAACTCGCAATTCAACAATTATTTCAAGCAATTAAAACTCTAAATCCAATTCAAGCGCAATTATTTGTAAGATACATTCTATGATATTACGACTTATAATTCCTAATCAATTCTTAAAAAAACTAAAACTTCACAAATGAAAATATTAACAAAAAATTAGATCTCTAAAAAAAAAAAAAAGTGGACCGCTAGGGATCCTGGCGGTCGGGTCCCTATCAGACCGCCCATGTCCTTGGCGGTCCGCTATAGAAGTGGACCGCCAGCATACCTGGCGGTTTGGTTATATTTGAAAAAACTCAGATTTTGTGGTTATTTTGGTAAATACCTTATTTTTTTGGGTTATTAATAAAAATGGCCGTAATAAATCGAAGTATATTAAGAAATAAATCAGGGTATTAAGAAATAAACCAAAGTATTTAAAGCAATTGATTAAGAAATAAATTGGGGGTAGTCCGGACCAAATTCATAATATATAAGAATTCAACCAGTTCGGTTTTTTCGATTTTGAAAATTTCCAAACCGAACCGAACCGAAGTTATAATTCAGTTTTAAAAAGCAAACTGAACCAAACCATTAAACTGAATAAATCAAACTGTTTAGTCCAAACTAATTTGATTTGGTTCAAAACCGACTAAACCGAACCCAATAAACACCCCTAGAAGAAATTAGCCGGTCAGATTTTTTATTGATATGCCAATAAATCAAATTTATTTATAGAAAAATTGAAACATTTATATATACAAAATTTGAGGTCTAATAGTTTATTTATTTTTAATATATATAATATTTTTTTTATATATATACAAACTTATTTTTCTTTTTTGAGGCCCCTAGAATTTTGAGGCCCGGGGCGGTCGCCCTGGCTGCACAGCCCTAGGGCCGGACCTGGTGTGTACAAACTTAGAGGTATTTCAACCATGGAATCTGATAAGAGCTAATGAATGGTTTCTATGCATGGAATCTGATAAGAGCTAATGAATGGTTTCTATGCAAAGGGAAGACACCAAGGAGGAAAATTAGGCGGGCACAATGTGAAGTTTCTCATTATAATGCATTCATTTTCGGACCTCTTAAATTTATACTAAATTAGTTTAAAGATATATAAATATTGTATGCAAACACTTATTTGTAAAGTAGATTCATTTTAACGGTTTGAAATTATCATTTGAAGTCAATTTGATATATTTTAAAATTAAACTCACCAAAAATTTTTGGTGAACTAAAAAAATCATAGTTTCTACTGACCTCTCATCACAATAATTAAATATTAGAAAATATTAGAAAAAAGTTTGGAGAGGAAAATAATGCAACTGAGGCCTATTTGCTGCCGTCACTGAAAGGACTTTCTATTAAGTTAGCTCAAGAAATCAAATCGGCCCATTTATTCCAGTCCAAAATAAATTTAGCCTCTCACTTATCCGCACTAGTGGAAGAAAGAATCAGAATCCAGGTTTTCTCCACGCACAAACAAACGACGCTACACTCCAACAGTGGATCTTTGATTCTGCGGTTCCTCTAATGCGATTTTTGAAACCTTCTTAATGCGGCGGTTCTCTGACATTAATAATCCCCAAAGTTATTAGTTAGTTCTTTTGTTCGGCTGTTCGCTACTTCGCTACTTCGCTAGTTCGCTTTGTTACCATTGTGATTCGCCACAGAGTGTGTTGCATCAATAAATGTTCTTTCTATTTTTTTTTTCTCGATTCCGACTTCCGAGTCCTCTCTTAATTCTATCCATCGATTCTCTTCTAGTCTTCTGTTCTCTCCCCACTTTTCTTCTTCCTTTTCGCATTAACGACATGGCTGACGCCACCGAACTCAGCGATTGGGAGCTTCTCCAATCCAACGCGCCTGATTCCAGCGCCATCAAATCAGACTACTTCTCTCTGCCTCCGAACAATCCCGTCCCCTCTTTCTCTGAAGAAGAAGCTACTGACGAAGGCGGCATCGATTCTGACAACCCCAGTTCTCATGGAGAAATCGGATCCGACCCGATCCACGATACGGTTTTCCAAGAAATTGAGTGTGCGGATCCGAATTCGGGTCCGAGAGTGGTCGAGGAGCAGGGTGAAGTGATGAACGAAGATGGTTCTGAGGAAATTGAGGAGAATAATGGAAACTTGGAGAAGAGAAGAGGGAGTGTATGGGATTTGCCTTGGGAAATTGTCAAATATTATCTCTCTAAGGTGAAACCGTCTTGGTACATCTCTCTAGCTGGTGCAATTTTGGGACTGGTTTGGATTGGGAGGAGGATGCATCGTATTAGGGAAAAGAAGAGAAGCGAATCTGTTCGGGCTTCCGTGGATGGAAAGGTGATGCTTATCTACATCCGAAACTTGTTTTATTTATTATCTTTTGATTTCAGGTAAACATAATGAAATGGTTAGTTGAATTTCTACTTAGCATGGAAGGCTTAGTTAATGTCACTGTATTATCCCGGTTACTACTTTGGTCACTCAGATTTGATTGGTCTTGAACAAGCACCAACTTCAATTATTGAATTTTCTTTTTGTCATTTGGTGCAAAAATATAAATTATTTTAATAGTTTATGAAAAATCATTCCCCTACCACATAGTTAGTCAACTTGTGTGGAGGCCTAATTTGAACAATTTTAAAATTTAGCAAAGCTGACTTATTAAATGTTTTTGCGTGTTATCAATATTATAATGCAAAACAAATTACCCCACAAATTGTTGCCAATAGTTAGTATTTGACATTCTGTATTGAATGAATATTGTAAGTTTACAAGTCAACTCTGAATAAAGAATTGAATCCTTATGTTATTCTTACTCTCCCTCTTTCTTGTATTTTATTACCACATAATATTTTCTAAAATCTTGTATTCTTTAATTTAGAGGGCTGAAATGCATCCGTTTTTATGCCTCCATCATGAATCCACTTTCCAATTGTTTATTAATAAATGATCTAAGTCTAAGATAACAAAATAAACTATGAGGCCTCCGTCATGAATCCACTTTTTGCAGCATTTTGGCTTAATTTTGGAAGTCACACAAGCGTGAAAATATAACACAATATATTTGTCTAAATCAGTGGAATTAATGCTACAAGTTGAGTGACCTGCAGTGAAATGAACCCATTCATGAATTCTAAAATATAATTTTTTGGTGAAAAAAGCCAAAGGCCCTGCTTCACTAAGAAACATAGTTAACTTGCAATACGAAATAGAGTTTGATGAGAGCAACTACATCAGCTCTCCAAAAGATCACAGATTATCAAACAGATAAGAAACAGGATCCTCTTGCTATGCCTCAGGCATGAACAAGGAAACAAAATGGCCGCAGGATAAATTCTGCGCCAACCAGATCCTAAACACTACTATAAAACTAGCTGCAACAACTAGACAAGTCAGACTGGTGGTGGTGGAGGAGGAGGTGGAGCGTCATCTTGAGAATTGAACAGCACCAGTTGGTCAATGCTAAAATATAATCAGCCCCAATCATGTAGCTTGTTGTTATCAAAAGTTGTAAGCTTATAGTAGACAATGTGTTATGTTAGGGTTACATTGTCTGGACTGTTCTCAAAATTTTGATTTGTGTAGAACGTGAATGTCATATCAGTTCTCAAAATTTTGATTTGTGTAGAACGTGAATGTCATATCACTTGGAGCAGCTAATGTTATGTTAAAACCTGGCATCGTAGAATTAAGAGTTGGTAAACGAGATAGACGAGTCAATTCGGGTTGAAGTCATTTTTGTGTCTTGTCGTTCAGGTTCATATTTGGGCTTTAGGCAACAAATAACTCTGCTCAGTTACTTTCAGATATGGATCAGTTTCAGGTCCTGAGTCATTGGTTTGATCTTGATTGGACCCAAATCCAACGTGAACAAGCTAGGATGAACCAAATATGGACGTATTTGGTTCAATCTTGATTCAGATTAGTGTTGTCCGTGTTATTATTTGGGTGAAATTAATCAGATCACATCATTTTGTTGGGTTAGCAAAATTTAGGTCAGGTACATGTTTGGGTCCACCAGGTTGGCTCTTTTATGTATATTATTAAATAAAAATCAAGAACATAAAAATCGAAACACTATGCTTGGGACTCCAAATGCATGTGACTACAAGATGTGGAACTGTGTGGCATATTTCCAATTTGGCTGCCATGATTATTCAATTTTTCCTCCATGGATCATGCACTGTTTTATCTTTTATTAATTAAGGGTTAATTGTTGGTACATCCATTAAAAGTTTTGTGTGATTCTTTTTGTCTGTTTGAAGCATTTTAAAAGTTATTTTGTTTTAAACCAGCCGGGAAGGAATAGAAAATCCGTCCGTATTTGGTTCATCCTAGCTTGTTCACGTTGGATTTGGGTCCAATCAAGTTAAAGTCAGGTCTTTCAGTTTTTTGGGCTCAGCTGGTTTTGGATTCAGTTTAGATTTTTATAGGCTCCACCTGTGCACTCTCATCAATTGTTTATATGTTTGCTTGCTTGAACAATTAGCATGCTAAATATAAATTTCATACTGGTCAGTTTCCGGATAGTACATGGAACTTTGTACTAGCTTCACTCCTGTTAACTTAATTAATTTGTTTCTCTTTTTCCCATTTTTGGTATTTTATTTTCTTTTTTGGTGCTTTGTTGAACAATTCTGGCAATCGTGCAACAAGTCCCAATTTGAGGCACTGATAAATTCTACTCAATTTACTTGCCGAAATATAATCTGTGATATTTAATATTTCTGAAATATCTTTTGTGCCATGCAGAGGGTTACCAAATTTGCAGTACGAGCTGTGTATATGAATGAAGCATTGAAACATGTGCCTATCTTAAGAACCTCACCATTGGCTGGTGGAACTACCCCAGGGTCTCTACTTGCTCTGAGATGAACACGTTCTATATTGTGTAATTAAGACATTAATGAATATGATATAGTGATGAATCTAGCTCTTTATGAGCTGCTTTTATGTATGGGCTTGTATGATCTTGGTTAAAATGTAATAGTTATTATTTTTATCTTAGTTTTTCTGCTGCTTCATTTGATTCCAATATTTGATTCTGTCCGAGGCAGGAGATTTTTTTTTTTTTTTTTTTCAATTAAAGAGCACAGCCTTACAACTTTACAAGGCTAGAAAGTAAAGAGCCGTTAGGAAAAAGTAAAGAGCTGTTAGAAATAAAACTAAAAATAGTACATGCCTTATTTCTTATTTAAGGCACATTGAAGGCAGTAGAGAAAAAGGAGAAAAGGAGAAAATTATGTAATTTGCAAAATTCCATTGTGTTATAGCTACGGGTGCCCGATTGATACAGCACCCACATAGTAGATTGTATTATGACTCATCAACAGTTTTGAAGAGAGAACCGTATTTTATATATCATTAAAAATGAAATGTATTAATAATATGTGTATTTTGTATAATGTTTTTTTTTCAATAACGTGTTAAAAATTTTGAGAGAAGACAGTAGACCGGAAACAAATCTGCTGAAATCCTTATGATTTCAGGGACCCTTAAATTCTCAATTTAACGATCTATATATTTCATGATTTGTGCATAAAAATCTGTCTGCTTTGAGATTCGTGTATGAAAAAACTTAGATGGTTGGATTTGAAATTTTAGGATCCCTGAGATCCCAAGCAGATTTAATTCCCAGTAGACCTATCGTTCTTTAGAAACGTGTATGAATGAACTGTATTAGAATTTAGTGTACATTTTTTTTCAAGAAAGTACAAGCAATTAATGGGAAAAGGTCATTTGAATAGAATTTGTTGATGATTATGTATAACCATTATCTTTGATAAAATAGCTTAGACGAAACGTATGAAAATAGTAAGTATTAATTTGTAACAAACACGTTTTAAACAAAAGTGTAATACCTTAGTAAAAAAATAAAAGTGTAATGCATTTTTTGATGATAGGAGATCGTTGGTGTCATCCTTAAAAAGAATGAACAATGTATTTGGTACAAAAACTCTCTAAGATTTGTTGCATGTATTTGGATAGATTAATTTGATCAATTGAATCTCGCATCCGGATTGGGATGAATATATAAAAAGTTCAGTGTAAACACTATTTACCAATAATTTAAATCTTTAAAAAAAAATATGAAGATTATGTCAATAATTACATGAAAAATATAAATATGAAATGTACGAACAAATTTTATGTTTAGCATAGATACTTTTCAAATGGAGCATAATTTTTTTTTCTCGAGAGGAGATCATTCTAAACAAAATTATTTGTAATTACGTAGAAGAATAAGATTTGATGGAATAGTTCAGATTCTGAATCGCACAACTTTCGTGAAAATAGTATGTTTGATTCTAAATCGCAAACCTAGAGAATGTTTGGATCCAATTGGTGATTTTTCTTTGGAGGTACCGGAAAGAGATTGGAATATATAATAGATTTACAGGTTTTTTTTATTGATTCTATCCTTATTGGATAAAAAAAAATCGAAATGACATCAAAAATTCAGAAAAAAGAAGAAGTAGAAGATATAAAGAATTCAAAATGAATAAATTAAAACTATAATCTTTTTTAGCTGGATGAGGAGCAAAGGATTCTCTATCTGAATTTTTCTTCTTATTAGAAGATTATGATTTGATATCCATATGTTTGATAAAAGTGAAATCTTCTTCTTTGATTATAAATATAATATCTTGGATTGGAACATGAAAATGTGACTGGAAGAAGGAAAGAAATTCTCGAATGAAGTACTGAATCTAATTACTTCAAAAGAATTGACTGAGGAGCTGTATGAGATCAAAATCTCATGTATGGTTATAGTTCTATCTAATAATCACAACTCTTACCAAAGGGAAGCTAATATGGGCCAGACAGTTGGTACCACCCCTATAACGGGGAAGCAGAACCAGTTGGTAGCACCACCCGTCATTTGCACATTAATGTGTCCAACCTTAATTCGGCAAAGCCTTAGACCTTATGTACCAATACCGCTCCCCTAGGGCACTCGTCTCGAACTTCTATACTCGCTGAGTCTAGCCCTTCCCTCATCGGAGCATCCCTACTCAATGTCCGGTCTTACTCCTTTGTTTCACCAGGCGCCAGATATGATCCTATGTTTTAGATCAATTCAAATATAAAATCAACACATGAATTCCCCAAACCCCAAACACCAAACCCCAAGCCGCAAACCCCAACCCCCAACCCCCAACCCCCAACCTGAAACCCAAAACTCAAAACCCGAAAAACCTGAAACCCAAACCCAAACCCAAATCTGAAACCAGAAACCCAAAACTCAAAACTCAAAACCCAAAAAACCTGAAACCCAAACCCAAATCCGAAACCATAAATCCTAAACGTTGAGATCTGTAAATCAGTATATTGTGCTACTCTTTGATGAAAATATGTGTATACATTTTTGTTTTTAAAATTCTTAGTTTTGTGCTCTCAATAATTACTACCTAAGAAAATCATTTATAACTTTTAAAAATTATTTTCACACAGTACTTTGGAAATTATAAATTCAATGCGAGGGCATATTTGCTATTTTTTAGGGTATTAAAAAAATCGGATTAATTAATGGTAATTGTTTTTACTTATTTTTAATTTATGTGGGTTTTTTTTCCGGTCAGCGTCGGCTTTTTTGAATTTTATCATGGGGACTTTAAAAATGGTTGGAGATTACTACCCCAGACACTTATACAAGGCTTTTATAATTGACCCCGTTTATGTTCTCTGTTCTTTGGAAGGTATCTAATTTAAAATTGATAAAATATAAATCTAAATATTGAAAACAATTAAAATTGTTGACAATATCTATATATGAAATATATGCAAAAGGTTGCTTCAATTTGTTGGTAAACTTTAAAAAAAAATTGTCACTAAATGAACAGCTAGTGCAACAGAATGAATTATGTTAATTGATGCGCATTTCTCTTGCGCACTTCAACACATATATATATTAACTTTGAAAATTTTGTTCGTTTAATTTGAACTTAGTACATTAATTTCCATGAGTTAATATGCCCTGGTGTGTTTATTCCAGGGTGTGTATCCAATTGTAGAATTGGTTGCAGAAACTGTGGTTGTCAGTTCACTCAACTACAAAGATTTATTTGAAGAAGACAGCGATTGCTTTTTATCAGACCTGCGTACCACCTCCCTTCGATATAAACCGGTTGGTACCCGGACAAACAGAACCCCGTTGGTAGCACCTCTCGTTATTTCCACATTTATGTGTCCAACCTTAATTCAACGAAGCCTTGGACCTTGTGTACCAATACCGCTCCCCTGGGGCACTTGTCTCGAACTTTTGTACTCACTGAGTCTAACCCTTCCCTCACCGAAGCATCCCCGCTCAATGCCCGGTCTTACTCCTTTGCTTCGCCAGACACCAAGTATGGTCATATGTTTTAGATCAATTCGAATATCAAATGTGCATAGTAAATAGCGAAATATTTTCTCACAAATATAAAATCAACACATGAATTCCCAAACCCCAACCCTGAAACCCCGAACCCCGAACCCCGAACCCCGAACCCCAAACCCGAAACCCAAAACTCAAAAACCCGAAACCCCAAATGCCGAGATTTGTAAATCAGCAGATTGTGCTACTCTTTGATGCAAGTATATGTATACATTTTTGTTTTTAAAGTTATTAGTTTTGTGCTCTCAACAATTAAGTACCTAAGAAAATCATTTTTTATAACTTTAAAAATGATTTTCATATAGTACTTTGAAAATTATGAATTCAATGCGGAGGGCATATTTGCTATTTTGTTTAAGTTATTTAAAAAAAAAAGATTAATTAATGGTATTTTTTATTTATTTTTTATTTATGTAGGTTTTTTCAGGTCCACGTGGACATTTTTAAATTTAATTATGGGGACTTTCAAAATGGTTGGAGATTATTACCCCGGACGCTTATGAGGCTTTTATAATTGACTCCCCATTTATATTCTCTGTTCTTTGGGATGTATCTAATTTAAGATTGATGAAATATAATGTTAAATATTAAAAAAAAAATTAAAATTGTTGATCAATATCTGAAATATATGCAAAAAGTTGATTCAATTTGTTGGTAAACTTTTTAAAAAAAAATTGTCACTAAATGAACAGCTAGTGCAATAGAATGGATTATGTTAATTGATGCACATTTTTCTCTTGCGCACTTGGCTTGACCCGTAATGGAGCGCAAAAAACCGCAATTGTGTCCGGCCTAATATTTATTATGATATCCAAATTAAGCTCGACCCATTATTAAATACCGGCTTTAACCCGTTACAGATGTTCTTCCGAAAAATCGCTTTTTCGATTTAAAGTCTAAGTAGTCTTGGTCTGTACATTTTTTACGCTGACCAAAAAAGTGCTGAGAAGAGAATAAAAAGGGAATATTTTAAGGTCTCATTTAATGATTCCAATAACAAACGACCAAATTTTTTTCTTGTCATTCTTCTAGAATGTGGGTTGTTGCAAGTTACTTAACCTTTAGTCGAACCACTGCGTATAGTTTTCTAACAAATATGCTTTAAGGTGAAGAAAAAGGATAGCGACTCCATAATGTATTAATTTATAAAGTGAAGTAGAATATCTACATAATTTTTTTTACTTATATATCAGTTATTTTATTTAAAAATAATACATCGTCTTTTCTACAAAGAGGCCGAAAACAAACCTGATTTGTTTACGGAAACTAAATTACAAAATTATGTTAATTACATTTTTTTAAGGAAAAATAAGGATCGAGTTCTTATTGATATATTAATTACTAAAGCATACAAGAGTTTGAAATGAAACTCAATTTTTCTTAAAAATTATAGACTGATTTAACTTGGTTGAATCTATTTAATTTTTTTAGAGGAAAAACTAAAACAGAAAAATTAAAACTCCTCTATTCTTTAATTATAAACTTTTAAATATCTCGAACTTCTTGTGCCAACTCTGACAATGGTTTGATCTGGTCTCTGAATATTCTTATACCTCTTTCCTTCCATCGTACAAACATTGCTAACTGTGGAATAATGGGGAACCACATGCCAAATATGGCGAATGATAAAGCTTAGACATCTTAATCCATTCAAAATCTTACGGAGCAGCAGCTCCCAACAATAGAGGAGGGGACTTCTCTTATCATCCGATTTGACTATTAAACTTACGAAAACTGTCTGATTTCAATCGAACGGTAGCCAACTCGATAACGACGCCGTATTGCGCTATCAACGGATGCAAATGCTCTGGCGGCTCTGAGACTAACCCTCCAGCATTGACTAGTACAAAGACAAAATATATCATAAATAAATATCACCACTCGCAAGTTGCCTCCGCGAGAATATTTCATGAGTGAGTCTATGGTACTATGCATATCACGGGTTGTTACCGTGTTATGGCTCTATATTTGAGTTTTCAAATCCTAATGGTCGATCCGAACCGTTCATCTTGTTCTCCATATTAATATGTGTTTGGAGACCAAATTTTACATTTTTTGAAATTTTTTTACTATTTGTTTAGATATTTAGAAAATCACTTGATCTGAAAATTTTGGACCATCCAAAAACAGTGATTTTCAATAAATCTAAAAAAATAATAAAAAAATTTCAAAAAAATGTAAAATTTGGTCTTCAAACACATATTAATATGGAGAATAAGATGAACGGTTCGGATCGACTGTTAAAATTTGAAAACTCAAATATAAAGCCGTAACACGGTGCCAAGTCGTAATATGCATAGTAGCATAGACTGTCTCATATTTCATTCCTACCGAAATTCGGAAATCAGAGACCAACGCCAACATTATTATGATCCTGTTTTTCTGTTGCAGATTCCCTGAAGCAAACTCTGTCACAAGTCGTTAACGAGTGGGTACCATAGGGTTCGATTTTTCATGGAGCTCATTTTGCATTCCGACGGGAGAGACTCGCAGATTAGCGACTTGGAAAACGAGTTACTATAGAAAGTCAACCACAGCAAATTTGGATTGGACTTGGTGCTAACTACCCCGAGGTCTTCTGTGCCTTGTCAGCTGTGACTTCATATGATCCTATAAAATTATAATTTTTTTTTAGTGTATAATATTTAAAAGAGAAGTGATTCAATTACATTATATTATGATAATACATTTTGACACTGTATGCTTATAAGTTATTTTAGTGATTTTAAAATTTAAACAGTCGATTTGAACCATTCAATATGATCTCCATATTAAAAGGTGCTTAGATACCAAATTTTACATTTTTTGAAACTTTTTTTTAGTATTTATTAAGATGTATACCATATTTATGTTTTTAGACAATTCTGGACCATTAAAAAATAAAAAAATTCAAAAATTGTAAATAAATACTAAAAAAGTTTCAAAAAATAAAATATTTGGTCTCCAAGCACATTTTAATATGAAAATCATGTTGAACGGTTCGGATCAACTGTTTGGACTTTGAAATCGCTAAAATGACTTGTAAAAACATAGTGTTAAGATGTGTCACTATAAAATAGTATAATTAGATCGCTCTTCTTATTTAAAAATTCTATTTTAGACCTAAATCTCTATAGATAATATCTTATGATTATAATTTTATGTGAGTGACGCAACGGTATTAGAATTTGTATCCTCTGTATTAACTAAAAAAAATATTTTGAGTTAATACATCTGAACTGTTCAATCCGCTTTAAGATCGTGCGGAATAGATCCGCATTAATATTAAAGGACTCCCTACATTATAGACGAAGACCGGACTGGTTCTGTATAAAATCAAATGAGCAAGACACATTAATTCAAAAGATGATCTTTTGAGTTAATGCAGACAATGCAAACTCACAAAATTATGCATAGTCAAATAGATCCATGCTTCAGTTTTTAAAATTCAAGCAGCTGCTTTAAAAAGCTCAATATAGAAAGTTATTTGTGAATAATTTTATATTTTTGTAAATTTACTTACTATTTTTTAAATAGTTAGAAAATTACGTGATCTAAAAATTTTGCCCATGAAAAAAGGAACTATTTTCAACCTATTTAGAAAAATAATAAAAATAGTGTACGCAGTGCAGCCAAATGGAAAACTCGTAAATAAATAAATAAAACATACCACCTTTTTTTTTTTTTTTTACTCCGATACTATTTATCAGGTTATATAATATAACTCGTTAAAAAAAGAAGGCCCCTAAAAACAGAAGATCCGGTTTCATAAAAAATCAAAACCCCTCCAACCCAGTTCCTTAAATAATCTTCTAAACTAACATCCAGTTGATGCTGCTTAGAAAAGTCTAAGCTATCAACAGGTACATAATGATTGAAAAACAAAAGAAGACCGACCCCATTTAGCCAACCTGTTATTTTTTTCCTTGTCTCTCAAAGACGCTGTGCCTCCCCTGTTTCTCTCCCCAGCCCAAACCCCTTAATCGAAAAAAGAGAAAGCAAAACTAAATAACTAAAGACGAGCACAAGTATCACCATGTCCATCAGGCCTCTTTTCTTTCTTTTCACCATTTTTCTTTCTCTCCTCCTATCAAACTCACAAACCGTTGATGAATCGCCATCTGCATACGAAATGCTAGAGAAATACAATTTTCCAAAAGGTATGCTCCCGGAGGGGGTCACCGGCTATCTTCTCCAACCCGATGGCTACTTTGAGGTGTATTTCAAAAGCGATTGCGAATTCAAGGTGGCCAATAAGTATTTGGCCTGGTACGACAATAAGATCTCGGGTTATATCGACATGGGCAAGCTCAATAATCTGAATGGTATCAGTGTTAAGATTCTGTTTGTCTGGATTGGGGTCACCGAAGTGGATCGAGCGAGCCAAACGGAGATTGATTTCTATCTGGGCCCGATCTCGGCATCATTTGGGGTGTCTAGCTTTGAGGATAGTCCGAAGTGCCGTCGGAAGATTGATTGGCCAAACACCGGTCTTGTTATCTGATTTCTTATTGTATAGAGGTATAGCAGATCTGCCTGGTAAAGTATTGATTACTCTTCTTTGGGTTAAACGAAAACGATAGTTGGTCAACCTTCAAAGAAAGAAGATGATTTGTCTTTCTGTCATTGATCGCTTTTTTTTTTTTTTTTTTAAATGCTATATAGGCCCATTCCATTGCTGAAATAGTTAATTACTGTCATTGATCGATTCATTGTTCATATTATTTTGGAGACCAAATAAAGAGTTAGTTAATGGGCAACTCCAATTACTTTTTGTATATCTGAATTAAAACATTCTTGGTGTCAGAATTATATTATAGAGAGAATTGGGGTCCATTTATATTGTAATCCAATTTAACTTGGATGTTGAGAAGAACATTTCTGGGTTGAGGTTGGATTTCGTTTTTTCTTGTTTTTTTTAAACCACCTTACAAACCATTTGGGCATACCCATCTTGAAAGGTGATTTCACATTAGAAAAGAAAAAAATAGTACTAAAAAGAGACTAAAGAGATTCATTGTCAGTAGACTATCATTTTCGCGTGTAATAGATACATCAACTATAACAGAATGGACAATTCCATAACAGAGTATTTGCTAAGTACATTTTTCTTGTTTGCACCGTGGTTTCAACATTATAGAGATTTTATTTTCTTTCCTTTTTCATCGACAGGTGTATAATTGTCGAAATAAACATCGAAAATAAATTGTTTTCTGTACAACAATTCCAGCGCTTCAGGAAAACCTATAGCTTTTGTACATTTTTCTATGTAATGTGTAGTTAGAGCGCTCAATTAGTTGGTCTCCTTTTGGAAAATGAAATACAAATCCAATGTCAGTGTTTGGAAAATGAAATACAAATCCACGAAGGCAGGAATAGTTCGTGTTAAAAACTCAGTCATGGGGCAATGAGGGCTTTTACATAGTACCAAATCATGCGAGTAATAAAAGATCGTGAGATAATCAGATAACACTCCGAAAGAAATGAATTTGTTCTAAAATTTCAGAAATAGAGAATCCGAACCATTGTGGATTATTTAACCCAATTATATTTTCCCTTGTAGTTTTCAACTGAGTGTAGGAAAAGATAAATTAATGATTTATGTTTGTTTGATAGATTTAATGGTGGTTATGTAAACTTAATTATTTACAACTAAATAAAACTGATATTGAAGTGTGGAATTTTGCTTTATTGGTGGGCATATTTGATTAAATAAGTTCCTTATACCAATGACATTGCTTAAAATGCATTGAAGGAAAGCATTCATCATTTCGTTTAAAGAACCATCAAATTTCCAGTAAAGATGGTTTCGCATCAACTGGAGACAAGCATGACTGCATGAACACGTACAATCTGATACTAGCTGGAAAACTACTAGGCTACAAAGGTTGGTACCAACTGGTACATTCGAGTAATTGAAACAGGAAAACTACAAAATCAAAACAATTATGAAATGAAAGAATGTAAATCAAACAAATAGGGTCCGAAGGCTGGTACCAACTGGTACATTCGAGGAATCGAAACAGGAAAACTATAAATCAGAACAATTATGAAATGAAAGAATGTAAATCAAACAAATAGGGTCCGAAAGGCTGGCACTAACCGGTACATTCGAGGATTATTCGTGAAAACTATAAGATCAAAACAATTAGGAAAAAAAGAATGTAAATCAAAACAAATAGGGCCCTAAAGCCTGGTACCAACTGGTACATTCGAGGAATCGAATCAGGAACTATAAAATAATTACAAAAAGTAAGAATATAAATTATTAAGCTCGATGGGCCCATTCCTTTGAAAAAAACTATTAAGCTCGTTTTCGTTCTTTCGCCCCATTTAATTATTCTCCTCTGTTTGTCGTAGTTTGAAGTGATAAACGAAGCAATATATAATGGCTAACATTGACTTATTTTTGACCTGTTACAAAATCCATTTCAGGTAATGACAACCCACAACAATAAGATAACAACCTACTTGTAGCACATCAATCAAATCTAATTAATAGATAATTCTAGAGCAATAAACCAATTAACCAATTCCTTTTTCGTAAGAACAAGCAGCACTAAATTCATACTCTAAATCCTTCTCCTAATTTCTTCTCCTTTAGTGTTGACCTTGTTCTTTATGTGCATTCCGCCTGTAATAACTGTGGTGACCGTGACGGCGGTGATGACGGTGATGATGTGCATGAACATGAACACCTTCCGTCTTTGCACGTGCTTGGGTATGTGGCTTGCTTATCGACTTGTCACTGCTAGCATCCCCAACTTCTGAACCTGTATTTTCGACCATGTTCGGCCTGCGCATAGTTTGTTCTAGCACCTTCATCACATGAGATTGCTTGTTGATCAACGCAGTTGTCGATGGGTCCCGAGGCAATATTATCTCGTAACCGTCATAGTAAGAATCCATCCCCTCAGCCATGACTTGCCACACTAGCCCACCTGCCATGGACCCGCCACCTGTTCTGGCAAAGCTGTATATGTTCGTATAGACAGCGTTTATAAAGACGTCGCGTTCATTTTCGCTGTAACCAGGATCTTTCTTAGACTTGCCAAATTCTGCAAAGATTAATGGTTTTCTAAGTATGGTTCTTGCATCTTCCCAGTGGCTCCACATCCATCTTCGAACAAACTCTGTTTGTGATCCGTCATTCTGGCCAGACAACCTGTGATGTATAATGGAGTTAGTTTAATTGGTAATTATATATCATGCATAGACTCTTAAATTGACAGTACTGTTTTTTATGTTCCTTTTTTTTGTGACATATTACAGATATTACACTTACCATATGTCTGGATACGCATGAATGGTTGCAAAATCAATCTCTTTTACAAGATTGCTACTAATGTAATCGGTGCCAACTTGATAGCCAGGATTGTATTGTTTCTTCTCTGGCATGGAATCACCATAGAACCCTTCCATTCCAACTTCAAGCAAATGGTTGCTATCAAGAGACTTGGTGTAAGCTGCCATCTCTTCCACCCATGCCTATCAAGTGTCACAAGAGATTGAGCAAGGGAGAATGGACCAAAATGAAACTAAATAAATATAAGAGACTAAAAGTGCTTACATTAATAGTTTTACCAGAGTAGTCTGACTGACAACGAGGCTCATTTATCAGCTCCCAGGCCAATATAGCTGGCTCATCTTTGTATGCTAGTTTTGTTATGGTGTTTACCCTGTTTAATATGCTCTGTACAGAAATAATAAACATTCTCAGAAAAAATTAAATAATTTGTTAAAAGGAGAAAATAAAAAAATCTTAGAAAAGCATCAGAGATACTTCGAATAATCGAATCACGCTCTAGTTTAAATTTTCTTTTGATTACTAGAAATGTAGCTATAAATGATCACTAAAATTGATATATCATTTGACTACTGTGATATATTTTTACTCACAAATTTTAATTCCTTGTATTTGTGTATATTACAGAAAAATGAATATGTATAATAATGTTCGTTAATTGATAACTGGTTTCAACCTTTATGTGGTTCTGGTAGTAACCCTTGACTACTGAACTTGTATAGAAATCGTCTTCGTCGTTTACTGCAGTGCCTGCATTGCGGGCCCATTCCACATACTGTGCTCTGCCTCCGTAGTCCTTGAAATTGTTCACAAAGCTCAAGATCAAGCGAATGCCATACGTTTTTGCCTCCGAGATCACAAAATCTAGTGCCTAGAAAATTAATCCACAAATGAAAAGAACATCAGAGCTGAAGAATTCCATTGCCAGTCTTAAGTTGAAACCAAAATAAAGCATGTTCTTTCACTACAATATTCACCAAAGACATGTGTGTAATTTGTAAAGATTCACTACCTCGAAAACACGTTCATCGTACACACCAGGTGACAGTTGAAGAGCCCTGTCACCGCCATCAGTAAAAGCCCAAGTCCGACATACAGTCAAACCATTGGCCGCAGCCTCGCTGAACACCTCAGTCACTTTGTTCCTCTCGCTCGGATTAGCCGCAACATGCATCATCCAATAGGAGTTGAAACCATTGAACAGGAATGGGCGGCCGTCCAGTACGAACTCTGTCCCTTGCGTCTTGACAAATGATTCCCCATTGGTACTTTGAGCTAAATATGAGAAGGCAAAGATAATGCAAATGTAAGGAAGTATAGATAGGATGAAGTTGGCCATTTTTGTGCTTATGGATAAGATGAGTGCTAAGTTTGAGTTGAATGAGAATAATGATCGTTGGCTGGGTTTTATAGAGTTAATTCGAGTAAAATCTGCCATAATTTCTGGGGATTTCGGTGGTCTAGAGCATGAGAGCTCATGATGTTAGCCATGGTGCAAGTATATATGTTTCTGTTATCTTTTGCAGTTTTGCTCATATTGCCGTTTTCATTTTCATTTTTTTTATTATTGTTTCAATGAAAGGTAGTCAAGAATTGGTCACAGTGAATTTGATTGGTTATTTGGTGGCCAGGGTTCGTTATTGTCACGCTACAGCAATTAAATGTATCTATTTTGAATGCATGCATGTGAGGAAAACAGAGAATAAAAACTTCCACCCTTTAACAACCAGTAGAAATAAATTGAAGTTGGTTTGGGTATCATGTGAGAAGTTATACATGCTGACGTTAGACGTGGAGCTAGCTAACGGTTTGATAGTTTGGGTATTTACTTCCCGATAATGGCTTAATACTGCGCAGAGTTAATAAATCTTTCTAATAAGACTGTTTTACCCTTTGCTTTTGTACAGCAAATTAGAACGTATGATATACAAGGAATGGGGAAAAAACTACATTAATTAAAGATTCCTTATTTGGATGATTCCATGAGTTATCTCTCATATTTCTAACACGAGAAAGATACCACTACATTATAAAGTCAATTAAATAGATAAGTTTGTAATTTATCTTACTTCATATTATTTGTCGTGTTTTATTAGTAATGCAACATTTTTTTTTTTTTGACAAAAGTGGGTAGCCCCAACTGTTTCTTATAGAAATAAAATGTTGAAGTTATACAAAAATCAACGAGGTCAACCTCATTGTGCAAGAGAACCATACTGTCAAATATTCGCAGAGGCAATATTACAAAACCAACTACTAAACCAACCAATTAAGCAACTTCTAGAAATGATAAAGATGAACTAAAAGCTAAACATCAAAAGAGGCAGAGTTGTAATCCATAAGAGAGCCTCCAATTATTCTTGTATCAGATGATGAGGAGGTCATATGGTGAGTTTCAACCCTGTCTACCAGGTATGTTGAGAGATCCATTTCCTTTGATCCAAGATCTCCTTCCTCTGTTTCTTGGCTGTGGACCTCCTCTAAAGTATCTGGCATAAGATGAACCATGCCTACCTGAGTTAAATTACAAGCATGCATTGGCAAGATCAAAGTTAATTTAAAGTAAGTGTCATCATTTTTAATTTTGCACTAGAAGGAAGCTAAAGAGATTATATTAGTACTAATGCTACTGAAGGAATAGAAGTATTATCGAAGCAAACTTTATTTCTAATTAACCATAATGTCCAAAGGGTGGCTGCTCTTACAAGTTCAACTAATAACTTATCTTTCAAAGGAATGCAACTATCAATTAGCCAAAGGTCCTCGATTGTTTCGCAATTAAAATTAAAACCATTGTGATTAGCAATCTAAGACCAAATTGACTGTGCTATATAACAAGTAACAAATAAATGATCAGTGGTCTCTAATTTTCTACAAAATATACATGATGCATTACCAGACCAGCCCCTATTAAGTAAATTTGATTTAGTCAAAATTCTATTTTGTTTAAGAAGCCATAGAAAAACTTTAATTTTTAAAGGTATATTAGCTTTCCAAATTAGTAATGCAACATAATATTATACATTCTTAATATTTTTCTTATATTCATGCATGTGCATAAAATTGTATAGTACCGTAAATTATTGTCTTGTGAAGTAACTTTTTTGTTGAATTCCCCTTGTTAGATTATGTATTTGAGAAATATCAAATATAATATTAAATATCTGCAATATATATATAAATAAGATGGACTTTCTTAAGGAAGAAAAAATATTGTAAATGAAAATAATTATCTTCAAAAACAATAAATTACAAGAAAGAATAAAAATTATGGACTAATAATTTCCATCTTGGTATTAGAGTTCCGTATTTTTTTTTTATACTTATGTTAGTTTATATAAGAAAATTATGTATTGTGTGTTTAGGGTTATTTGACCGGCTAATTTAACATGCAGTCTATCTTAATTATAAATAATAAATCTATATATATATATAGTGTCAGTTCTTTATTTACGAATTTTGAAATTAATTTTAACAATTGTTGATATTTTCCCTCATTTAAATCCATAAAAAAAACTAACAAGAATGATAATTTTTCAAAGAACCAAGTACTATTAAGACAAACTTCTCGATCAATTGAACAATAATTTTTATTTTGCCAAAAGGAACCCGCATCAAGACCAACAAACAAAGGCATTAAGCTCGAAGCAGATAATTTGTCAGTTCTCAACATTAATAAAATACGAAATTCTATTAAATATTATTTGTTTAAAGATTGCGTATATGCGCGCGTAGCAACGTTTGCAGTCCTTCCTATGGGCAATACCGTCCAAATATAATTGTTGCGGTGTGTCAAGTGAAAATTGTATTGTTAGTATCCACCCCCGCTAGTTTATTCAAAAAGAACTGCAGCTCGAATTTAATAACGACAAAATATCTGAAATCAATGCTTACGACTTTATCATCCTAGTAGTGTGTCTGCTTTTTAAAATGTATTTAATTTAACTGTAAATTACGTAAGAAAACCAACAGATAAGATAGCATCTGTTACTCCTTACTCGCACATTGGGTTGCATCAAAAAAGGAAAAAGGGAAAAAAAAAATACATGACTTAGTTACAGCCTTGTTTATGTCAGACCGATTTGTGATCAGTAAAATCGTATTCATCTATTTTTATTTTTTATTACAAATACAGACACATATCAGATATATTATGAATACGAATTAATCTTATCAGTAAAATCGTATTCATATCTATTTTTATTTTTTATTACAAATACAGACACATATCAGATATATTATGAATACGAATACGGATCAAATATTAAACAAATATGAATATAAATACAAATATAGATACAGATATAATTCAATATTATTCGAATACGAATATGAGTGTAGAACTTGCTTAAATTATATAAAATCATTGAAATTTATTATAATACAAGTTTTTCAATGCTATATTTATTTTAAAAATATATATAAATATTATTAAAACATACCAAAGTTCGTAATAATATCTAATTATAATTGTGAATAACAAAAAGATTTTTATAATAGAGGAGGGTTCAAATGCCTCCATTTTTTGTGCCTCTATCGTGCCTTCATTTTTTAAAAACTTTAATAATTCAAAAATTAAAACTTAAAAGTTGAAATAAAACCGTTGGATATGATCTACATCATTTTATCTATGCACGTGTAAAAAATTATGACATTTCAATTTTATTTTGATTGTCATCAAGATCTTATAAAAAATGCACTAATGTGGATGATTTCTAGACGTTGATTTTTGAACTTATTGATTCACATAAAAACAAAATTGAAATGTAATAATATTTTATGAGTACATAGAGAAAATAACATAGATCAAAATCTAACGGTTTTATTTTGACTTTTAAGTTTTAAATTTTGAGTTATTAAAGTTTTAAAAAATGGAGGCATGGTGGAGGCACAAAAAATGGAGGCATTTGAACCCTCCTCTTAATATATATTAAACTATATGGTATGTATATACTATGTGAATACATATAATTAAAATTTAAAATCATATCCGCATTTTGTATCCGCACGAATATTCAGATATCATATATATGTATCTGATTTTCAAATTAATATGAATTGGACATTATCTGCTCTGTTTTTATCCCCCTATGTGTAAATTGAAAGGGTTGAAAAGAGGAGGGGTGATATTTTTCCGAAAAATGTTAATACTCATCTAGTGTTTATGCATTAATTAATTATACGTCATTATAAATGGAAACCTTAAAATTATCTTTTACTTATCTGACGAATATTTAACCAGAACTTTATGAGTCCGGTTACTACGGTGAAAAAGTAATAAAGTAATAATGTAGTAGTAGAACTGTAGAAGGGAAGTAGTCGTAGTCAGGAACACGGAATACGTAGGATCAAGCACGTGAAAGAATAGAGGAGACGAGAATTAGTCAGTACGTACTCAGTAACAAGGGCTTTTATAAGAAGTTGAATTGCTTACCTAGTAGTAGTCGGAATTCGTTGAATAGAATATGCTCTCTCTAATCAAATAGGTCGGCTTGGAAAGGGGGGGAAAAAAAAAAGGAAAGAAAGATGTCCTCAATTTAGTTTTTTCTAGTTAGTACGCAAGATTTATGCTTAAATATTGCTACGAATTCGAATCTGTTTTTTTTTTTTTTTAAATCTTTTCTCGTTTAATCGTTCTAAAATTTTCATCACATTCTCGATGCAAATCAATGGTTGGATGAGAAAAAACATGTTTCATTCCAAATGCTACTGGCTTCAAATGACAATCTTAACCATTCAAATTAATTTACTTCAAGAATAATGTGTTTACATATAATATTTATAATTTTTTCAAGTCATTTAGTACGAAGTCAAATGGTCAAAATCAAAATTAAAGTTTTTAAGTTAATTTTAAACTTTTATTTTACATCATATTTTTACCACTTAACTTGATATTGAATGGCATTGAAAATTTATAAATTTTACGTATAAATACATCACTCGTGAATTGGACCAATATGAACAGTTTGATTTTGTCGTTTGAAGCCTTAGCTGATAGGTTTTGGAGACCAATAGCCGGACTCTTTTATAATCACTGAGAAAAAAAATACATAATTGTCGATTCAAATATGAACAACTTACATGTTAAATATTAACATTTTTGTATGCATATAAGAGGCGAAAAAAAGTGAAATGTTAACATTTTTTTTAAATGTATTTGTAAAACTCTTACAAACACATACACTCTTATTGTTTTCACAGTCTCTGTCATCATTATTGTTTTCACAATTAGCTTGCTCATTAGCTTTTTTGTGTTTTTTTAGGGGAAGCTCATTGGTTAAAAAAGAAGAAGACAATAATAGAAACAATCAGGAAACAAATAAAATTGTAACAGTTTATATTTAAATACTTTCTTGAAACAAGAAATGAGATTATTAATCACATTAAAATTAATTATGTAGACAATTAATATAAGAATATAAAAAGTTCATGTAAGTTAATAATTTATGAATTATTTTTTTACTTGATTTAAAATAGTCGTCAATTTTTTTTTTTTTTTTGAGAAAAAATGAGGGTCTAGCCCTTCATTTGATTAAACGGATTAGGTTTACATGAGATTTTGTATCCCAATTTTAAATAAAGATACAAGTAGCTCAATATAGTTGAGCTTGAAACTAAGGAAGGAAAAATAAGAGAAAATGAAATAAAAAAGAAAAAGCTGAAAAGTCTAAAACCTCTTAAGTAGAGGATTTACCAGTATACTAATTTTGAGTCAGTAACTGTTTAATTGGCTTGGGCCTATGTTATTGCATGCCTGCTTGTCTCCATGGTAATTGCCCATTGATCCTGAATTTGTTGAATGAGTTGCTCAATTTCATTTGATTTATCGGTGAAGATCCTTGAACATCGCTCCCGCCAAATAACAAATTGTGCTATTAGTAGCAATGACCTTTCTGCCTTGTTGAGCTTTTTGTTGATGAGGGCTTCCTTTGCTTTTTGTAGTGGCAGTTTCATTCTCATTGTTACTGACAATTGCCGGTATAACTGTTTTGTCACAGTACACTCTTCAAATAGATGTGGTACTGTTTCTAATTGCGACTTGCACATGGTACAGCGGTTGACAATATTCAGTCCCCGTTTCATGAGGTTGTCTATTGTTAAAATCTTATTTGACATCATTAGCCATGAGAACACTTGCATCCTCGGTGGTGCCTTAATTTTCCAGATTTTGTGTGTTGCTGAGATGATGGTTGGAGGGTGCTTAATAGTCTGGTAATATGATTTAACGCTGAATTTTTCTGATGTGGACCATTTCCATCTCGCTTCATCAGAATTGTTGGTGAGAAGAGTTGGGTGCTGCCGCAATCTTGTAGTCAGTTGCGTGAGTTGTGTTGTTGCCTCCTGAGAAAGTGTTCCCCTGAAGAGTTCTCTTATTTGGCCTGTACCGATTGCTTGTTGTACCGAAACTGTTTGATCTAGTGCATATGTGAATAGGATTTGGAATTCATGCAGTAGCACTCCTGCACCCCAATCATGCCACCAAAATAGGATTGAATCTCCTTTTCCCACTATTCTGATCACTGAGTCATTCATGAATTTATATGTGGTTTTTAGAGTTGTGGAGAAGAAGTGGGATTTTGGTACCGGCCACAAGACGCTGTTTGTTTGAACAAAAATTGTCTTCCATAATCTTCTTTCTGGATTAATCCACTGCCAGTACCACTTAGCTAGTAAAGCGTCATTGAATTCGGTTAAGTCCATAACTCCCATGCCTCCTAGTTTTCTCGGTTTGCAAATTGTCTCCCATTTGGCTAAGTTATATCCTTTCTTCTGTTGTGAAACCCCATGCCAAAGAAAATGTCTTCTGATTTTATCTATTTCGCCAATGACCCAAGTTGGCAGCTTGAAACATGTCATATAGTATGTCGGTAACGCAGAGAGTACGGAATTTAGCAAGGTTAACCTTCCAGCTATTGATAAGTGTGTTGCTGCCCACCCTTGCAACCTAGTGTTAAATTTTTGTATGAGTGGTAAGTAGGCTGTCTTGTTTAATTTTTTGTTTGAGAGTGGTAGGCCGAGGTACGTGAGCGGAAATTGGCCTAGCTTGCAGCCCATTGCTAGTGCCAATTCCTGTCCTATTTTTGAGATGTTCGGACTGTTACCAGTTCAGACTTGTTCAAGTCGTCAATTTTTTTAATTAAGCATAGTTAGTTTAATGAATGAAAACGTTATATTATTTGGTAAAACTCTTGTTTTGAGCATTATATATATAGAGAGAGTCAAATTCTTTAACTTCAATTGCAGTTCGAACTTGCGTTTTCCACATACATAATATATAATATGTAATGTCTAAAACTCTTTAATTGTAATCCACGCAAATAGTTAGACACAATTTCTATTGTCAAAACCCTTGTTGAGATTTGCGCATCATATAAAATTCTCCAATTGCGCGCTTCCGATAACTTGTTGAATTTCGAACGCAGGTTTTTCATATAAATATTTACTAAAATCTTATTGAAAGAAACGCACTCAATGGCTACCAGCTAAAACCTTTTTTTTTTTTTTTTTTTTTCGGCAGTAAAAGCCCGTGGGCCAAATTATATTAAAACCACTTCAAAGTTTGTACAGCTGGGGTCGTGGCTAAAACCTTGTTGAGAGACGAGCAAAACAAAACAAAATAATGCTGGAGAAGTAACAAACTATTATTAAAATAAAAAGGAAACGCCACAGAAAAATAAAATAATGCTGGAGAAGTAACAAACTATTATTAAAATAAAAAAGAAAACGCTACGACGCCGTCTGTGGGAATCGAACCCACGACCACATGGTTAAAAGCCATGCGCTCTACCAGCTGAGCTAAGACGGCATTTTATTCTAATTTGTTTTAGATATAATAAGTAATCATTTAAAGAACAACAGGTAGACTAAAGAGTTCCTCCGTTCCGACATACAAGTATCAGAATTCATAAAGAGAAATATCTGAAATCGAAAAACTTCTTAATTCAGTCGAAAGATTGTTATTAGCACAATTAACTCCATTAAATTATTCTTTTTTTTTTTTTAATTCTTTGCAAGAGCTACGAAGTCGTGAGGGAAATTGAACTCTTGATAACCAACAATCCTAAGACATTTTTCTAATTAATTGTACTACCTCCCCTTTAAAACAGCTGATCACTTATTTGTACTTATTTTTTTGCTAATTAATTTTGGAATTGGATTGCAGCTTATAACTATTTTTTTTTTATGAATTTTTTTGTTAGGATGTTTGGTTTATAAATACTCGTATACCTTCAATGATAAGCCACTAGTTGAATTTATCATAGGGGCAGTCCTTTGGACTTTATAGTTGGAAAGAAACAAATTGTATTTTCAAAATACTTCTTTATATCCCTTCTCTGATTTTTTTTGTTATTGCTGATTTTTTTTGTGGTCTTTTGTAGCTGGTACTGCTCCAAGTATTTGGAGGGTTTACCAATAGAATAATTATGATTTTAAAAAAAATCAGTGGGTTTTCCCCACCTTTTAAACAAAATTTGAGTGTTATTGGCACAATTAGCTCCATTATTGCTCACTTTTTAATGTCACCTCTCGTCCTCTTCTATTAGTGTTAAAATGGATGTATTTTAATGTCGGGAAAATAACATACTCAAGAAATTTGAGCCATTTTCTGTTTGTAAACACGGCTAGACATTTTTAAATTAGAGATCTGAAATACATGTGAGCAGATTTATAATTCTAAGCAACAAATATTGTTGGATGTCCATGTACAACTAGCTAATGCCTAATGTGTAAATTGATAGTAGTATTGTCTTTTATTTAATCGCTAGCTATTCGGCAATAAAATTAGAAAAAAAATCTTAATCCCAATACAAAATTAATGTCCAGTTATCTTTATTTAAAGATAGAAACTAAGAAAACTTAATTCAAAACTTAAGATTTCTGATTAAAAAATAAAGTTAAAGGAGACTTAATCGCTAGCTCGCTCGTCGTCAGGAAATTAAAAGAAACTTGAAAGGAGATTTAATCTTTCCTGCCAATGAGTTCATAATCAGTAGTTCAGAACCTATCTAGCTCAGACCATAAATTAGATTTTTGCTGTGCTTGGAAAAAATAAAAATGACGAAAATTTGGTAATATAAAGAGGGTTCTAAACTTCTAATACCTCATATTTTTCATGCCTATCATATCTCATATTTTATATTTTCGTTTTCAAAATTCAAACTATTAATTTAAGCAGCACATGATATTTATACTAAAATGTGCATAAGGATGAAATTTTATAATTTTTGAAATTTTTTTACTATTTGTTAAGATAGGTACAAATTCAGTGCTTTTGGACCGTTCAGAAAATAGTGATTTTCCACCTATCCTAAAAATTAGTAAAAAAAAAATTCAAAAATTATAAAATTTCATCTCTAATCATATTTTAGTATGGATATCATGTTGAACGGTTCGGATCGACGATTTAAACTTTGAAAATGAAGATATAAAATATGAGGTATGATGAGGTATGAAAGAAGGCATTGAAATCCTCCTCGTATAAGAATTAAGATTACCAATTTAAGTTAGCAACTGGGTTAATCCCTAAGTCTAGCAACTTGGTTTTAAAAATAACACGATCAGATTTAATTAGTAGTAATGTGAAATATGTTCATTCAATGTATTGGTCGACTTGTACTAAATTTGATAAATTGGATTAACTTATCAACAATGTTTTAAAATGTGATTTTGTTTATGTATGAGAAAAGACTGCATACCGTATATGCAGTATGTGGTCACATATGTGAATTTTAAATGCAAACTTATATATACGAATTTTAAAATAAGTTGTTGTTGGATCTTAAAAAGAATGAAAATATATCTAAAGAATTTATCATATTAATTTCTTGAAAATTAGGTGAGAATAATACCTTAAAATTCTAATTTTCTAAAAGTCACTAATAGTGTGGACAATGATTTCATAAAAAAAAAATCATGATAAAATTCTAAATAAAAAATCATGAAGTTTGATGTAACGAAACCCTAAAACTCAAAAGGAGTAAATTTATATGAATTTTTGAAGTTCTGAAGACAATTATGAATGCACATAATGAGTACTTCTAAGTTCTAACAGTAACTCTAATTAACGCCTAGGTATCTGCATGGAACTATGGTCTATGGATGGTGTCACATATAGTATTATGCGTCCGAATATGTGGTTGCATATTCAAATTTGTATATATGTAACTACACGATATTTTGAGCACAACAACATAATGCATAGCATATGCGGCTGCATTTAAAAAATTGCTTATCAGTAAGGACTTGAGTAAGAATTGTTTAATCTTGTATATCATATGGAATAATATAGGATAAGTAATAAATACAAATTCATATATATGACAACTTCTAATCCTTCATCTGTAATTATAGAGAGATTGATTTATGCACATCTAATATAATATTGCTTACGTAATAATTTAAAAATAAGTGGAGAATTTCAGTGTTACAAATTTTTGTACTACAAAATACCATATAATATTTGTTATATTTATATTACATAATTGAGAAACCGAATGCCAAATGGAAATCATAGATCTTGTTTAACCAGGGTCGTATTTTGTAAAAATTATTTGTAATTTTTTAAGCTTATTTTGTACTAGATCAAGAGGTCAAAAAATAAATGCCAAATGGAAATCCATTCCTATTAATTAGACTCGTTCATTTTATTGCCACTTGATATTGTATAAAATGAGGTTCAAAATTTATATTTTTTTATAGATGCATCCTAAATAAATAAGATTTACTGTTTTTAGAATTTAGTATGAAAAAATTATAATATAAATATAATATAAAATAGCGATATTTTGTCTTGTAGTATTAGAACCCCCTCCATTTCTCAAGATTTTCAAACTGTACACGATTTGTTGTATCAAGGTACGAAATCCAACAAAACAGTAGCAGCCATTCATCTGTTCAACCTTAACAGAAGTTGACACAATACACGACCAAAATTATTTTCCAAAATGTCTCTATTTCTTTTCTTTTTGATAAAAGTGAGAAAAAAAACCACCTGTTTCATAACGAAAACCAGATTGCTTTTACAAAAAGACCTCCAAAAACATATTTTCAATATATATTTCTGCCTGTTATCCAAATCTGATCCATGCGATCTCAACGGTTGCAATATGGATGAGATTTGAGCTGCCTTTTTGAATAAAATCCAAAGGGTGTGATCAGAAAAATAAAAATAGATAAAACAAAATCCAAAGGGTGTGATCAGAAAAAATAAAAATAGATAAAACAAAATCCAAATAGTAGCAGAACCTTTATTACATGTGAATTTCCTAAGTGCAACTTCCTAAAACACAAATGTCTTGTGGATAAGAACATGCTTAGAAAATGATTATGAAGTGTCATCTTTTGTAATGGAGAAAAAAAATGAAACAGTTTTGAAAGGAGATGGCTTGCTGTGGCAATTGGCAAGTCTATTTGAATAGTATATAACTGTTGCTTGTCAGTCTCATTGCCAACGAAAATTTTTCAATGCTCTCTCCTTCTGATTGGGATAATATGCTGCCTGAAGGGAGGTTTATTTCTTTTTTTTTTCTATTCGATAAAGATGGAACTTTATTTTTTAAATTAAATTTGCATATCTTACCCCTTTAAAGCTTTTGTATCTCATAGAACTCCCAATAGGGCCTGCGATGCAGAATAAAGCCCAGAATAACATGATCTGGCCCAATTAAATTTCAATTCGCCAAAACAAGTAAACTATTGAAACAAGAACCAGTCTTTGATCTAAGAATTTGTATCCACCGCGCATTAATAGATCTAAACCGTCCGATTGAGATCCACACTAATATTACAGTGTCTTGTACTTAATAGGTGTGGGTCAGATTGGCTTCGATCCTGATTAGATGGCCAAGATGCAATAAACTCAAAAAAAAAAATTTAGTTAATGCAGAAGATGCGGACTCTTGATCTAGTGGCAAAGACACATAATTTTCATGTTAAAGATCATGGGTTCGAAATCCACAATATCATAAATTCTCTGTAATATATGCAGGGATTTAAAAGTGTGTTGGATGACTGGCTCCAATTCATAATTTTAAAAAAAAAATTGAACTATTGAGACATTCAATGTCACCTATAGGTAGTTATTTGTGAAATATTTCAAGCCGAAAATAAAAAATTAGAGGAGCAAAAGGCAATATAAAAAAAAAAATCAATGTTGAAGCAAAAATCATCTCAATGAACACAGATAACATTAGATCAAAATCGATGGTTATTATATACCGTTTTTCTTTTTTAATTACACAGTGCACATCTCCAATAAACCCATTCTAACATCAACTATGTCCCTAAATAGCTCATTTACTTTATTTTCAAAAGGCTTAATTCTCTGTTCCAACTCCATGCATGTCTTCCTCAGCATCTGGGCCTTAGATTTCAAATCACCACGGCGCCTTGATGCAATCACTTCCCGCAATTTCTTCGCAGCGGAGGCGGTGGCATCCAAATCAACCATAGCTTTAACACCACCTTTTCTTCTCTTATCAAATTCCTCCTTTGCCTCCTTGTGCAACTCATAAAAAGAATTCTCCCAAGAACTATTCTTAGGCATATGAATCAATGGAATTCCCCTCCGGGATTTGAAAGAAAATGCAATGCCAAGGATTGAAACAACAAAAATAGTAATGGCACGTGATCCGAAGATCGCCTCATTGAATTCATCTCCATCATTATGATTATCACCAAATTGTTCTCGTGTAAAATAACATTGCTTTGATATCTTTTCTCCTAGCTTTCTAAGGTTTGAACCACATTTCTCGAGCTCAAGGCACCGTCTCTCGACAGCCTCACACGAGCTTAGTGCTGACTCAGCCCGTCTAATGGCTGTTTCACTGGGCTCATTTGTTGCTTCGATCCAATGTAGAGCTATGTTAATAGACTCTACGTACCGATTGATCACCTCGATCCTTTCCCTTAGACCATTGCACGCATCTAGCAACTGCACCGAATCTTCGAGATATTCATCCACCATTTTTGTGTCAATTGGTCTTTGACTAGACCTAAAGTTTGACATAGACCTAATCAACATTTTCTGGGAGGAGATAGTGAGGTCTAGCGCCTTGGCAAGCCATTTGGCAGTCGTGCATTGGTTGATCGAGGAGCTGAGACGGAGTTGATTGATCTCTGATTCGAGCCACTTGTCAACAGAGGTTCGTACCGGCGGCCAAGGCGTGATGGTACAAGAAGCATGCTTTGCTGAGAGTTTAGTAGAGAGGGTTCTTAGAAGAGTATATGGCTTCATCTTTTTTTCGTTGTTCAAATAATGTTGAATTAAGAGGTGAAGCTTTTGAGAAATTTATAGGGACTTGTATTGATTAAATTGGTCTGAGCGACAGTATATATATGTCTTGGGGCTTTTGAATTTTCATTTTAAAAAATGCAAAGAATCTGGCTCTGTCGACTCAATAATTGTGTCCATCTAGAGACCATGAGAGCTGGCGCATTACAGAGGTGTACGGGTTTTGCTGGACCAAGGAGATACCTCCACGAAACAATTTTTTCAACGATCTGTTATCTTTTGCTTATATTTTAACTTTTAAGAGAAGTAGAGAACGAAAAAATAATAATAATGAGAGAATACGGGATTTTATTTTTAGGGAATTATTTGTATGGGTGGGTCGAGTGTCATTCGAGATGGGCCTGATTAGTGACATGTTAATTATTTAGCATACCTACTATCAAGTGGTACATAATATATGTACGCTATTTTTCTCAATAAGATAATAATGTATATGTGCTATTTTTTTGGAAGATGATGATGATGATGATGATGATGGTGGTTATTATTATTATTATTATTATTATTATTATTATTATTATTATTATTATTAGAGTTAGGCTGGGGTGCTATGGATAGCATAGTGGCCTCTATGCTACGGCTCAATATTTGAGTTTTCAAAATCCAAACGGTCGATCCGAACCGTTCATCTTATTCTCCATATTAATATCTGCTTGGAGACCAAATTTTACATTTTTATGAATTTTTTTACTATTTATTAAGTATTTTACAAAATTGTTGATCCAACGGTGGCTGCACAAAACAGTAAAACCGTTGGATTAGCGATTTTTCAAAGTGGCTTAATAAATAGTAAAAAAATTCAGAAAATTATAAAATTTGGTCTCCAAGCAGATATTAATATGGAGAATAAGATGAACGGTTCGGATCGACCGTTTGGATTTTGAAAACTCGAATATTGAGCCGTAGCATAGAGGCCACTATGCTATCCATAGCACCCCAGCCTAACTCTTATTATTATTGTTATTATTGTTATAAATACATGGAGTCGACATATCCATACTGGCGTTGATGAATTGATTACGGTCGGATCAAAATCAAGATGAACTTGGACAGTAAAAAGATGCTTCAAATTTCTTGCATTTTTTTAGATTGATCTCAATATTTCTAAAAATTAGGTCAGGATTACTCATCTTGTGAGGAGTTTTTTCTTAAATAAAATGGAGTTTAACTTTTTTTAATTTGAAATAATTTATAAAAAGATTACAGTCAGGTTTTGAATCCTCATCTCTCATTTCAATAACATTGGTTTTAATCACTAAATCAAAAGTTTGTGAGGTCGAGTTCTTTTTATTTTTTTTATAATATATATTTTGAAATGCTTAAATATTTTTAAAAAGTGAATAAAAATGTCGAAACTGACATGACTGGATCAAGACAAAAACACACGAAAGGGTGTTTATGGTGAATTAGGCGTAATATGGTGTTTGATAGAATTCATCCAATCTTCATTAAGATTTATGCAGACAACTTTAACATTTGTATGAATCAATTGTACATAAATCTTAATGCTAATTAAATGATTCCAACATGACATCAGACTAAATTTAATCAAATGTCTATCAAACCGTCCTCCACTTCCGTTTATAGAAACACATCCTCTCCCTTCAAATCAATGTGTTATGCATTCTTTTCAAGTACATTACCACCTTTAAAAACTATTTGGCATATTCACTTAAATTCCTACAATATTTGATCTAATTATGAGTTCTTCCAGAAATAAAAATCAAAATAAAATGTAATAATATTGAGTAGAACTAAAATGTATTATTAGTTTTGTAGTTCAATTATGTTCTACATCCTTATTTTTGTTTTCAAAATTCAAACAGTGAATCTGAACCACTCAATATGATCTTCATATTAAATGTACTTAGAGACAATTTTATACATTTGGAATTTTTTTAAATAGGCAAAATATCACTGTTTTCAAAATATTGTGGACCATTCAAAACATTGATTTTGTATCTATTTAAAAATTAGTAAAAAAAATTCTAAACAATATAAAATTTGATCTCAAAAAATATTTTAATATGAAAATTATGTTAAGCAGTTCAGTTCAATTATTCAGACCGAAAAAACAAAAATAAAAATGCGCAATATAATTAAAGCACACCCAGTAATAATATCAAAAGTAACAGCAACGAAAAAGAAAGAAAATGACCTCCCTTGTTATTACTTTTGTCAGTTGATTTTTTTACTTTTACCCTGTCCTTTTTTCAGTTAATTTTTTATTTTTATTTTTGTCATTTACATTCAGTTACAATATGGATAACTGTGGCATGTGGCCTATGTCACAGTATAAGTTGTCGGACACCACAAGGCACACAAAGCAATGAAGCATTAATCTAATATTCTTTGCTCAGCTTGAAGATTGCTTGGCAGAATGGCAGTACGCCAGTACATCACACAGCCATTTCAATATATATATTCCATGTGACCTTACAAGAGAATTGTTCTTCGTGGCCTCAAACGGACCATTACAAAATATATTTTAGGCTCATGTCACGGTCTCTCCTTTGTCTAAATTTGGCACCACAAATGGCTTATATTTTAATTCTCTGATTGTTGATGAATGCTCCCTCATAAATTGACAAGAATCCAAATTGTAAACCTTAATATTTATTCCAAAGATTTGTTGCTAATTGGGTCGTTAGTTAACCAAACCGATTAATGATTCTAATCACCAACTCTGATCAATTAAATTCGGCATCTCTAAACAAATTAATTGTCCCGTTAATTATTTTGAAGTGTCCTGGCTCGTACAATTAAATTAGCCACGTCTTCTGTATTAGTGGCACGTGGTTGTACTAAATTTCCTCTGGTGATTTATGCGGGATTCTCCGTGCAATAATTAAATCTAATAAACCAAAAAAAAAAAAAAAAGAACACCTTTGATTTTGGCCCTGTATGATTAGCTCATTAGCATAGAAGCTCAATTATGTACCACGCTTGTTGAATTTCTTTTATTCCATCCGAGTGTTAAAATCTAAAACAATAATATTCACAATTCATAAATTGCTTACATACAGAACATATATGCGTTTAAAAAACTAAAAAAAAAATTAAGAACAGAGCCAGGTTGGGGGCAACAATGGGCAGCCGCCCCCTCCTGATCCAAAATTTACAATTATATGTTTATAACTTTATATTGCTATCTGTTTCAAAAAAAAAAAAAAAAAAAAAACTTTATTGCTATATTTTCTGGAGAAGGATTATAAAATTATGCTTACTATTCAAAATAAATATTTTAATTTCTGTAGGCCATGCGACACGGCTGTTATCACAATATGAATTGACGGTTAATATACCTTGTTCCGAAGTTTAATCCCTTAATTAAGCGCTCAGTGCATTCGTGCAGTCAAACTCTCTAGAGAGAGAGTTGAGAACAAGATTACAACACCTAGCTGTTGATGAAATTGATGTCGCAACTACTTCAGCTTCTTGAGATGTAACATGTAATATAATTTATTTTATGAGAAAGATATCTAGAGGATGAGAATTGAAGAAAGAATGCGTAATAACAAAATATTAAACATGAATAATCAGTCGATCTCAAACCCCAGTGTTACAAAAGTCTTTGTTGAACAAAGCTATTGAGAAGAAGGAAAGGGAGATTCGGATTTTTTTTTTTTTTACTTTATGTACTATATATTTTGTAGTGCAGTAATAAAATATAGGGGCTTGACCCTATTTTTGATCAAAAAAAAAAAATCTGATATAATTCATGTACTTCTCTTTCTCATAAGTTACCCAACTTGCCATTAGGCGCGGACATCTTACAGCGAAGGGGAATATTGTATTTCATGCTCCAGTAATAAGCAAATTAAGTAAAAATGGATAAAGATCAAGGGTCAAACCACATCAGTCTCGCTGAAATTTTAGTTATACGAACGAACCCCAACTCCCGACCAGCTCTGGAACATGAAAGAAAGAAATTTATTCTGTCCCTTCTAGGTTTAGTTCAATAGGAGACAATGGCTACTACTAGCCTTCTAGCCACATGAGCCTAATTACCTCAAATGAAGCTCTCTTATAAAAATTTATCAAGTGTCCCTGTAGCAGATATAGCACAAACTACTCTAAATTAGTATTACACAGAGTACCAACTTGTAATGCATTCATGACAGATAGCAAAAGTGCCCAACTTGTCAATTGCGTCAATCCCAGTTCAGAGTGAAAACCAAATGCCAGGTCATATTTATTATCAATTCGCCGAATTATTTCGGCTCAAGGTGTGGCACAAACTCGCATTTTGTGCGAAGTTAAGACCGTGTCTCTTTAGACATGATGCAAACTGAAGAAGTGAAGATGCATGGCCAACAAACCAACAAGGGATTGTTCCACATTTTTTTTATTAGGCGGGAATCTTGAATCAACACGAAAAAGATAAGGGAAACATGTTGGATATTTTGTCCTGGGAAATGTTGAGAACACGATAGAATTATTTGTTGCAATTTATGTCAACTTTTAGAGTTCCATTGTTATTTTTTTAAGCAGTTAAAAAAATCACATTGTTTAAAATGTTTCTACCAGTCAATGACTATGGCGACAAGAAAAGGTTCTTTCACGATGACCAAGTGAAATACACATAAGTTTATTGAATTCTATATATACTGTTATGCTGGTAATACAACGACAAGCACAAATTAAGCAATATGAATGCATGGTCTATAGAGTTCTTTGAACCCAAAGAATAATTTGTTGCACATGGTACTCGCATATTATATATGCATGCTTAATTAGGCTTATTAGGCCTCCGCCTTTCCCACAAAAGACTCTGGCAGCGATGAGGTCCTAAATTTTTTTTATTTTTTTTAACAAATGCGGTCCTAAATTAAGCAGGCACTTGGTGAAGGCATATTACTGACATACCATCACTTAAAAAAAATGCAATATCCAAAACAAGAGATTTTTCTTGGAATAGTTACTAAGGTAGTGTTTGATTAATACTTGCTCCTCATATTTACATCTTATTAACTCAGACTCAAATTAATTCACCTGAAATAAGACGTTGAAAAATAAATCTCTACCTATCAGTGGACTCTATTTATAAAGTTTTTACATCTTATTCAGTAACTCAGACTCAAATTAATTCACCTGAAATAAGACGTTGAAAAACAAATCCCTACCTATTAGTGGACTTCATTTATAAAGTGTGGAGTTACTCCGAATTAACTCAGATTTTACTCCATCTTCTTACTTCTGTCTAGTTCTCTTTTGACGACTCAAGTATAAAATAAAAAGTTTACTTCATCTCTTACTCTACAACTAAACGTTGCCTAGATGATCCACAGCCAACAGATACCCAACGCAAAATAATAAAACAGTTGTATGCTCAAATCCCATTGCTTAAATGATCCACAGCCAACAGGTAGACACCGCAAAATAAAACAGTTGTATGCCAAAGGATTTAAGGAATATAGAAGGTACACATTCATCCGACCTTTTCTGGGTTAATTTCGGAAATCCGCAAATATCAATTGTGAAAGTGGTACCCAACAAATGTAGCCAAAAAAAACTACACAATTATTCCACCTGTCATGTTCTAAAGATGAGAAAGATCAGATTTTGGAAACAACACCTTTCTTAAACCCATTTGATGTAGGCACGTCGCAAGCAACCTATGTTGAATAATTAATCTTGCGGTGTTCCTACTTGAAGATGACCTTCAAAACATAACAAGTTCATAATAATGGTAACATGAATTTTGTAAAGTTAGTTCAAGCCAACAGTCTAAAAATCTAACAACACACCAACCATGGGGTAAAAATTCTAAAATACTATACAAAATACAGAATGAAATCTAATTTTTTTCCAAATAGTACAATCATTCCAAAGACTTAAGAAGCCTAAATAAACCAGCAGCCTCCCTTATGCGTGAAAATTCAATGCAGAATGCCTGAACCTCGATGAAGAGATCTTGGACTGACAACCAAAAATAACATGTAAACAAAAGCATCATTTTAGCCATGCTTTAATACATCTAATCAAGTATCAGGGAAATATACTCTTTACCCTACATCCTTTCCCCATTTTGACACCTCAGGGACAAGGTAACAATCTCATCCAAAAAGAATATTAAAAAAAAGTTAAGGCTATGTTGCATGCAGTCCTTATTTCTCTTTTTCATATATTTTCAACTTGTGTTGAGCTAGGATGAAATAATAGTAAATTCACACAACATGAAATAAGACAAAAGAATCCAACTATTTCATCGTCCTTGTACATTTTCAAATGCTCAAATTGCTTTTGATTCAGGAAATTAGATTTCTCATGATCTTTTCTGGATGAATTTGGCAAACAAAAGTGGACATAACATATACCAGTCATACAAATGTACTTTCTTAAACAAACAAACGAACCATTGATGATCTTGTTTCGAATTAGGCTCTGGAGAAAAACACAGACCAGCCGAACCAGTCGGTTCTGCATGTACTTATCCTAGAAAAGAAAACAAAAATTACTTGAGATTGTTTATTATAAGCGCAATGCCGAACTTGAGAAAACAATATAATTGATAATGTCTACAACAAAACCTTATGTGAAAGTTATAAATTAATCTAATAAATCTCATCCAAATTCAAATTTAGATATCTCATTTTTAAGTCCCATAGTTTTATCTACAGTTTCAACTACAAAATAAAGTTAGCAAAGGAAAAACCTTGATGTTCTGGCAGGAAGAAATACAGTTTGTAATGTACATGTGCACAAACTCAGTAGGTAGATCAACTGCAGTTGTAAGCCGGTTTACAACTTCCATTGAATGGAGACTCATTTCCATATTCACCAGCACTGAGAAAAATCTGGACTTACAAAACAAATGGGACTTCATTCTAAGAAAAAAAACCAAATGGAGAAAACAGTCTAAAGGCTATAAAATTAACTCAACACAAACAAACCTGATATACAGACAAGTAAAAAGAAAAATGAGAGATCATATGACCCCAGCAAAGAGAAAATAAAAGACAGAGTGAACATATGAATCATATCTTGGGAGTGGGCAGGGTCCAGTATTGACCAGCAAGATACTCAGACTAGTACAGGATTAAGATAACAATTTACACTAAAGATTGCTAAAATTGAACCCATTTAACCACTTTAAAGAAAGAAGTTCAAACAAAGACAGCTTTCTCTCCATTTCTCAAGGAATGAAAAATGAAATTACTCTGAAAATTCAGGAGAGTTGATAAGCTTAGAAAGCACTTCAACAGCTATCAATGGATTATGCTCAACAAGGTCCTGAAACCAAAATCATAATTTGTTTATTTCAAAGTCAGCCTCAATTTATGGGCCTCTTACTAGTAAAACTAATAGTAAACAAATAAAATTATTTTTTACCGGTAACTTCCGAGGAGTAAGCCCACAGTGATAAACGAGTTTCGGATCCTTTGCCAACTCCAGCACAAATTGCTGAAGAACATACGAATGAAATTAGAAAACAGAATAGCTGATAATAATAAATAAATACACCTAGGTATTAATTGCTGATCTCAAAAAAATAGAAGAAAAACACAGCACAAATAGAGGTTAGTTCAAGTAAAGTATGACTAAGTTACACCTAGACTTCTAAGTGGCAACAATATATATATACTTCAGAGATAACATTTAAAAGTTCTAGTTCATTTTACTAGGCAGGGGATAAGCTGAGTTATGGGCAATATTCTGCAGCAACAATTGATATTAGCTGGAAATATCTCAAAAATTGTTCATATTGCAAACTGAAACAATCTTTTGAACTTGTTTGCAAAAGGCCCCTCAAAATAAGGAAGAAGAAGTAAACCTCTTGTTGAGCCGGTGCAAGCGGACCCTTGAGGGCCCGTGAAATGAGCTCACGAATGGCAGCCCCACGGCTGGTGTCAGCGCACATGCTGTAGTCCCATAACAACTCATGGTTATTGTCAGGTGTTAACCACATCAGCTGTCAATTTATTATTTGTTATAAAAAGAAAACAAATTTATATTGTTTTTGGGCAAGGAAGTCATACCGACCTATTCTTAATAAAATTAACCCAAACCATTATTGTCAAATTTTTTTTTTTTATGAGCCATTATGATCAAGTTAGGACTTAGGAGTATGACACAACGTTGTATGCAATGAGAAACAAGTAATAATGAAAAGAATAATACATTGGAGAAGTAAATGGTACCTCTCCTTCAAATAGTGGAAGCCTAGGTGGAACTGGGCGGGCCCATTGAGGAGCCAACCCTTTGGCTGAAGCACACTGGAGCAAATCCATGATAGCTGACTCTCTGTTCTCAGAACCAAATCTAGGTTTTGCTCCTGTAGACAAATTATTTACCCTGATATGGCCCGCAAACAGATGATATGCATCATTTTGAGTGAAATAGGATAGTTAATCATGTGCTAATTAACAAACGAAAATTTTCTTATGATAACATACTCTGCAGAATCGGCACAGCTAGCTGGTACATCAGGGTCAGGTATGACATTTCTGACAGCAGCAGCTCCAAAAAGGCTGGTGTAAGGATGAGGTTGCAAGTATTGTTTTTCCAGCTCTTCCTTTTGCAACAAAACCTAATTTTGCTAAGGAAAATTAATTACAACTGACAGAACTTACAATTCATCTGAAAATGTGTATCTTTTTTTACCGAAGACCCCTAATAGTTTGTTTATTTCTGCAAAGTAGAACTTACAATTCAGATCGAGCAATGTACCTGATGAGTATAATCAAATCCTTTGATATAGTCCAAAGGAGATTTCTTGAGAAACTGAGCAAACCAAAAATGAAACAAATAAATTAGGATATCTTTTTTGTTATATTACATGAAAAATTACAAAACTGGCTAGAAGCAGCCACAGCATAAATGTAGGAACTTAAAGTATTTCATTTCTTGGCATTTCTAGAGCACCTCAGACAAACAATTATTGTTTATTAGATACTATTTCAGCCAATAATTTAAGTCAAGTAAAGGAAATAGCAAATTATAAAATATAATTTTGTTGTAATAAGGAGTGTGCATTGAACAAACTACCTCTTTGTTATTGCTCATATTAATCGCACCAATTAATAGTTGAATAAATACTTTTTCATACTTCTCCGAAGCTTCATCACAGGCCGACTGCAATAAGAAGGACAATAGAGAGCATTACATTCCATATATGGGTCTGGATATTGTGGGCTTGGGAGGTTTTGGGCTCGACGGAACTGACTCTGTCAATGTAGTATGTTTTCCCTTTAGTCCAGCCATTAGTAAACCAAAATTAGCTGTCTACAGAATCTAGTCAAACAGCTACACATGCTTCCTATTTATACAGCTTGTCTTATATCATCTAAGACCATCTTTATAATCCAATTTGGAGTTACTATTTCATTACTTGAAGTAATATTATCTAATTGTTCTTGATTACACCACCTTATGGTGGAGACCTTGGGAACAATTGAATAATGTACCTAATATTGTTTAACGGATCCCGCCCAATTTAACAATGGGTTTTCATCCTGTATTTACTTCACTTCAAATTTCAGTTTCAAAATAATTCTTAATTCAACTCACCACCCCATTGGCATTCCTGGATGCTTTTCTAACTAAACCTAATCTGACAAAATGCCAAGTTATTTAAGGTTGTACAATTGCCCAAAAAGAGAAACTTAAAGAAGAGAAGACACCGTCTTACAGTAACTAGAAAAGTAATGAATGGATTTGAAGAAGGCGGTTTAGAGGCAAAGTTATGATGCATAATTGCAAATGCAATCAAACGTTGGCTTGGTTTAAGCAGCTTTTTGTCCTGTCAATTAACAAAGTATACAAAAAGAATAAGACAGCAGCTTGCATTATAAAGATAAATCAACCTCTCTTGGATATCTCTGGATGAGACACTTAAGTTGCAAGGTTTTCTAGTGTCATATTGCCAGGAAAGAGTATTAAATCGTCCAATCTAAATTTGCAAAGGGTCTACGGCTCTATAGAAGCAGACCACTGTGCATAGAAGCTAAATTCACCAGAAAAGAAAGCCAGTTAGGCAGCAATAAAACAGCTCAGCGGTCACATTTCTCAAATCTCATATAGTACAGGATTGGCAATTAAGTGTTAATACCTACTCTGGTATAATAACCTAGGAATCCAGTAAGTTCAGCCCTAACCAAGATATCACCAAAGAACCAACTATAAATCTCAAAAAAGTTGTTTAATTTATCAAATAAAGACGGGTTTATTGGATCGGGCACCTCCAAGAGCACAGGGAGAGTAGAGCAAACGCGGAAGCGGGAATCTCGAGGAAACCGAGAGAGAAACTCGGCGGTCGTCTCATCGAACGGCCGAGATTCGCCGGTTAGCAGCTGGAGCAATTGCTTTGACTCGTCAGTTCCAATCATGGTAGCGTATGTAATCGCCGATTTTGGAGAAGAAACCAGAAGAGAAGATATGCAAATGTTTTGTACTTCAAAGGTGTTTTTAGTGTTTTGGATTTGGGTTTTGTTCTTGCGGCAATTGTATTAGACTGGACCAAGTACGGGGTTAATATATTGACAGAGTAGCTTCTACTTTATGAACCGCACTGTCTTCAGAGACAAAACAGCGCTATATATGACTCATGCGCTGCATAAATTAAAATAGCTCTGTCAATATATTTACCCGGTTTAGGTATTGGGTTTAGGCTGAATCAAGTTGTCTGTTCAGTCAAAAGTAAAAGCTGAACTCTATAATAAAAGACAACCAAACTAGTTACAACGTCTAATACAGAAGAGAACTGACATATCGATAATTCAATATAAATACGATCTTTATAATTCGATTTTATAGTATTATAATTTAGATTTATTATTAAATAAGTTTCTTTATTCGAATAGATCTTGACCAAACAATGAACTGAAAAATAGCAAGATGATTTAGATACTACCTTCATTGTTATTATCGTTATGGTTGATCTTAATAAAATTATTATTCGGATTAATAACTTAAGAATTTGTAATAGATCTTCATACTATTAGAATTAATAACAAATGGCATGATATCGTGTGACAATTTTTTCTTTTAAAAAGATAAATGTAGGACCTCTCTAGAGTCTAGATTCCATTAATCAAAGACACCCGTAATGTCAAATGTACGTAAAGTGTCTTCCTACTGATAATTAAAAGGCTTCTTGCACTAATTTTTGGATGCCACGAAAATTTCATCATTTCATTAATTTTTCTAAACAAAGATTTTGTTAATTCAACATTTTTTTTTTCTTTTAGAGTTTTCCTTACGATAATCAAATTTACGTATATTTTCTATTACCATTCGTACTAATTAAATCTGTCATTCAAATTCATGCGTAGGTATAGACACGCATACGCACACTTTTCACTTATAATATGCATTTGAACTTGTCTCTGTGTCAACCTCCTCTCCTCCTCCAAATCCCCGAACAAATATTCTCTCAAATAATGTAAATTGTAAAGTAAAACTCATAATTTTATGGTTCAAATTTACTTACAGTCGGACTTAAGTCAATCAGGTATTTATTAAAAATGTAGAGGTTTTTTTTTAAGATTTGTGTCAGGTTAAAAGAACGGTCTGAATCTACTAATTCTAATTGATTATATTTTGTAATACGGTGATCCCAATTCCTTCACCCCCTTTAAAAAAAAGAAATGACATAAATAGGACCCTATTTGTATTTCTATTTTTAAATGTAAAGGTTTGCAAATAGAACTAGGGTGTTCCTTAGTTCACCAAGTATCTCTGTGAAATCAACTCTAAATATATCGGATTGACTTTAAATAATGAATTCGAATTGTTGAAATCTGTCTACCTTACGAGTGATACGTTTATATGAAATTTTAAAAAATTTAATTAATTTTGTATAGAATCAGGTGGTCAAAAACATTTTAAAAATGAATGCATTAAAATTAATTTATGAACCTTATAATTTTGACCACTTTATTTTATACTACATTAATTCAATAGTTTAAACTTTTTGCATGTAGACATATCACTCGTAAAATAGATGAGTTTTAACAGTTTAAATTTATTATTTTAAAATCAATTCGATAAACTTTAGAATTAAGTTCACAAAAATACTTGATAAATTTAAAAATACCCTAGTTGTATTGAGGTTTGTTTTAGAAATTAATGCTTGGTACCATATGTCCATATGTGGGCCCCTCTGGTTAGCATATTTTATTTGAACTTAATAGTTCAAATTGAAAGTCTCACAGTGAAGGTATCAAGGTCGTTTATCATGTATGCCCAAGATTAAGAAGAACTGAAGAACGCATAAATGAATCAAATTCACAGCACAAATAAAAAAATTTTAAAAAAAACAAAGAATTGAGTCATCAATTTTTTATTTATTTCCTTATTAAAAGGATTATTTTTATTTTCTCATTTATGTTAATCGAATGTTTCACGTGTAATGTATATTCTATTCATTATGTATATTTCTTATATTAAATTCGTAAATGTTGTCCACGACTTTGATTAAAAAATAAAATTTCATATTGAATATCAATCATCTGATTATATATTCTGATTCTATACATTCTTTTTATGTTTTATTTTACGTATAAAAGTGTAAATTAATTTAGACGTGTACTCACCACACGTACTCTTCACATGTAAATTGTATCATCTTTATGGTCATGATTTCTTTCTATTTTTAAAATATTACTAAAGAAACTTTTGAATTGATTGATAATTGATTGATTACGTCTTCATTTTTTTTTATTTCATTTAAAAATATTATTTTATCATTTAATGTGTCATTTTGTTTGAGATTTTTTTATGAGATAAAAAAAGCATTTGTCATTTAATATATTATTCAGTATGTCATTTAAAGAAGAGGAGGGATCCACTTACATTCTTTTTTTGGTGACACCAGATTACACCTTGCATTTTCGAAATCCAAACAGTTCAACATGATAGATATATTAAAATGTGCTTGCAGATCAAATTTCACATTTTTTTTTTTGAATTTTTTTTACTATTTATTAAGATGGGTACAAAAATTCAATGGTCTGAAAACAACGATTTTGTAAAATACTTAATAAATAGTAAAAAAATTCAAAAAAATGTAAAATTTGATCTGCAAGCACATTTTAATATATCCATCATGTTGAATGGTTTGGATTGGCTATTTGGACTTTGAAAATTTTGAAAATGCAGAGTGTAATTCGGTGTCTACCAAAAAAGGGTGTAAGTGGATCCCTCCTCTTTAAAGAATGATATTATTTAATATGTCATTTAAGAAATATTATTTGTCATTTAGTCTAATTTTTTTTTATGTCGATCCAAACTGCTCAACATGACATCCATAGTAAAATATGCTCGGAGACCAAATTTCATTTTTGGAAATTTGTTACTATTTTTTTTAAAATAGATACAAAATCACTATTTTTGGATCGTTAAAAAACAGTGATTTTCTACCTATCTAAAATAATAATATTTTTTTTCAAAAATTATAAAATTTGGTCCCCAGACATATTTTAAGATTAATGCTATGTTGAGTGATTCAGATTGACAGTTTATTCTTTTTAAACGAAAATATAAAATATGAGACATAATGAGGTACGAAATGTTGGGTTTCGAGGAACGGTTCAAACCCATTTAATTAGCTTAAGCTGCGGAAAGAGTAAAACAAAAAATTTTACATCTAACTTAAGCTACGGATTAAATGAATCAAGAAGATTCGTTTAATCCTATTTACAGATCTACTCCATAATTGATTTCCTAAAGCATTAAATCTATTTACAAATTAAATAGATTAATATAACAATTTATACCTTGATTCCAAATCTCAGTTGGAATGCAGACCGAGCGAGTAGAGCCTCACCAGGGATGGAATCGACTCGCAGTATCACACGTGTGATACCTCTATTGGTTATCCACCAGGACTAACCGGAGAGCGATTTACTTCTTCTGCCAGAAATACCGTAAACCGCGGAATTCTGCAGAAACACTATTCACCGAAAAAGAGACAGATTAAATATATTTAAGAATGCAAGTTATTCCGTTTTACTAATAAAGCAAAACATGAAATACCGCAGAATCTAAAAATATATTTTTCCGAATCTCGTAATAACCGAAATCAGGGAAGAGAGGGAAAACCGATCAACGAAGTAATCAGATTAACACGTGAATTAGTGAGTCTTTCTCTCTACCCCTACCCCTCTATTTATAGACTTTTGAGGAGGTTGGCAAAAGACCAAAATACCCCTCAAAACAAATCTATTTACCAAAAACCCTTGACACCTCATCCTTTTATCATGTGAAATGACCAAAATACCCTTGCCACCTCACATGACACATGTCAACACAAGGGAAGTCGGCATAGGGTGAAAAAGACCAAAATACCCTTGGCCCATTAAGGCATGAATAGTGTTGGGCTTTGATTTTGGGCTTTTGACTTTGGGCCTTTAATTTTAATTAAGGCTTTGATTATTTTGGGCTTTTAAATCCATAATTCAAGCCCATAATTAACAATTAAAATTCCAAATCATATATATATAATTGTCATGTACAATTATATTTCTTTTCGGTTATTGTTCGGTAACTTTTATACAACGTAACGTGTACGTTTATAAATTAACTGTTGTTTCTGCTTGTCATTCTAAATGACATTTATAATTTAATTATATCACGTATAATTAATTATAACCATCTTAATATTAATTATAATCAATTTATAATTAATCAGTAAGATTCTCCGAGTAGCTCCTATATGGTGTGACCCAATAGGATCTGTGTTATGTTGGTAAACAAAGTTAAAACTGTTTTAACTTCTGTTAGTCATGGGTGGCATCTGGCAACACATCATGACCATCCAATTACACAGATGATGCTGTACTGTACAATATCACGATCCAGTAAACAATTTACTTGTGTCAGTTCTTCTGTCTCATAGCTATCAGATCAGTTTCAAGGTAGATGTGTGTCATCCTTGGTAACTGTATCTTTTCTTGATCTTGAGTAGATTATCAAATATAATTACTCTTGTAATTATACCGCATGCAGATAATCTAACTCTATCAAGGGGCCCAGTGATGCTATAGCTCGTATAGAGATACGAGGGACAAATAGTATTCTTAGCAGACTATCACTTCCTCAGCTAAGTTATATATATGGAAATGCTACCGTTATGGCTGCTTTTTACGGACAGCGTTAGATAACACTTACTCATATATATTTCTTAGTGGGAACGATAAATACCTCATACTGTAGAACTTTGACACTGAATGAAAACATAAATGACACGAACACAATTCTATTTAATGTTTCATTCGGGGTCTGTCAAATACCATGTTCCTAGAACATGTATCCATGTGATTAAAATGACATCTCGTGTCAGGTGGTTTGTAAAACTTAACCATCTTTTAATCCACATGCTAACCTTATCGCGGTAATTAGTGTTCCTGCTAATTACCTTGGTCAGTGACTTTTAAGAGTATATATTATCTATATTATGGAGTTTCACAATTTCAGTCATGAACTCGAAATGATCCATAATTTCAATAATACTCAAGGCAACAAAATGATATATAAATAAACATTCAATTCATGAACAAAGCTTTATGATTAACTTATCGTATTATTGACTTCTAGATTATTACAAACTAACAATCTCCCACTTAAGCTAGGAGCCAATCATCGTAGGCCCTAGTTACACAAATCTCTAGTATTCTAAAATCTCGTAGATCTAAAGAAAAACTCATAGCCAGTCTCCTATGTGTCTCAGACCCATAGAGGCAATATGCATCTGGTGCTTGGCTTGAGGAAGAGGTTTCGTGAGTGGATCAGCTGTGTTGCTGACTGTGTCAACTCTACATATCTTTACATCACCTCTATTTACGATCTCTCGTATCAGGTGAAAACGCCGTAGAACATGCTTGGATTTCGAGTGCGATCTTGGTTCTTTGGCCTGAGCTATAGCTCCATTGTTGTCACAGTAGAGGTCCACAGGGCCTTGAACACTGGGAACCACTCCAAGTTCGCTAAGGAACTTCTTGATCCAGAAACCCTCTTTAGCTGCCTCGGATGCAGCTATGTACTCTGCTTCGGTGGTTGAGTCTGCTGTAGTCTCTTGCTTTGAACTCTTCCAGCTCACAGCACCACCGTTGAGTATGAACACATACCCAGACTGTGATCTTGAGTCATCACGATCAGTTTGGAAACTGGCGTCAGTGTAACCATTAATCACAAGCTCGGAATCACCACCGTAGACGAGAAACATATCCTTAGTTCTTCTCAAGTACTTAAGGATATTCTTTGCAGCAATCCAGTGCTCTTTGCCTGGATTAGCCTGATATCTACTCGTCACACTCAAAGCGTACGAGACATCAGGGCGAGTGCACAACATGGCGTACATGATAGAGCCAATAGCCGAAGCATATGGTACTCTACTCATAATGCTTCGCTCATCAGTTGTCGAAGGACACTGAGTCTTGCTTAGCTGAACACTATGAGACATTGGCAGGAATCCTCTCTTAGAATCCTGCATGCTGAACCGATTCAGCACTTTGTCAATGTACGTGCTTTGACTTAAACCTATAAGTCTATTTGATCTATCTCGATAGATCTTTATGCCTAGTATATAGACAGCCTCGCCCAAGTCTTTCATTGAGAAGACTTTCTTCAACGAAGACTTGGCTTGTTGCAAAAGAGGAATATCATTTCCCATTAGTAGTATGTCATCTACATATAGGATAAGAAAAGCGATGGCACTCCCACTAGTCTTTCTGTATACACATGGTTCTTCTTCGCATCTGACGAAGTCAAGCTTTTTGACTTCTTCGTCAAATCGAAGATTCCAACTCCGTGATGCTTGCTTCAGTCCATAAATGGACTTAAGAAGCTTGCACACCTTCCCAGCATTCTTTGAATCCTCAAAACCCTCAGGCTGTGTCATGTACACATCCTCTTCTAAATTTCCATTTAAGAAGGCGGTTTTGACATCCATTTGCCATATTTCATAATCATGAAATGCGGCAATTGCTAGGAGTATCCGAATTGACTTAAACATAGCCACGGGCGAAAAAGTTTCATCATAATCTACACCGAGAATCTGTTTGAAACCTTTCGCTACTAGCCGTGCTTTGTATACAGTCATCTTACCATCCATGTCTGTTTTTATTTTGAAAACCCACTTGTTAGCTATGGGTTTTATCCCATCAGGTGGTACAACTAGGTTCCAGACCGTGTTGTCATACATGGACTGTATTTCGGATCTCATGGCCTCCAGCCATTTATCAGAGTCGGGTCTATCCATTGCTTCCGCATAGGTCAAAGGATCTTCAGTGTCATAGGCTGAGATCTCGTGCAGTCCCAAGTACCTTTCAGGTGCATGGACTACTCTTGTTGACCTACGTAGTACTTGTTCTTCGGGCTGTTGAACTTGATCCACAACTGTCTGCGGATCCAGTTCTATTTCAACTTGCGTTGAAGTACTTGAGCTCGGGACTAGAACCTCATCCACAGTTACTTGTGGATTTGGAACTTCCAGATGCTCATCAGCCGAAGTATCAAGAGGTGGGTTAATCTGATCTGGTTCAGATATTGTATTATGTGATGTATCTTGAATTTCTTCAAGTATTACATTACTCCCACTACTTCCTTTTGCGAGAAACTCGTTCTCCAAAAATATACCATGACGAGCAACAACTATCTTGTTCTCGGATTGGTAATAGAAGTAATATCCTTTCGTTTCCTTAGGATATCCTACGAAGAAGCATTTGTCAGCTTTGGGATCAAGTTTGCCAGACGTCGGACGTTTGACAAATACTTCGCAACCCCAAATTTTAAGATAAGACATAGTTGGGATCTTCCCAAACCATAACTCGTATGGAGTCTTTTCTACTGACTTGGATGGAACCATGTTTATTGTTCGTGCAGCAGTTTCTAGTGCGTGCCCCCAGAAGGATTTCGGCAGAGTGGCTTCACTCATCATGGATCGAACCATATCCAGTAGAGTTCGATTCCGTCTCTCAGAAACACCATTCCATTGTGGTGTCCCTGGAGGTGTGAGCTGTGAGACTATCCCACATTCCTTTAAGTATTCTTTAAACTCAAAACTCAAGTATTCGCCTCCACGGTCAGAACGTAGAGCCTTAATACTTTTGTTCAATTGATTTTCTACTTCAGTCTTGAATTCTTTGAACTTGTCAAAGGATTCAGACTTATGTCTCATCAAGTAGACATAACCGTATCTACTGTAATCATCAGTAAACGTGATAAAGTAAGAAAAACCATTTCTTGTGCAAGTACTCATAGGTCCACATACATCCGTGTATATAAGACTTAACAAGTCACTTGCCCTTTCGCCCTTTTTGGAGAAAGGCGCTTTGGTCATTTTACCTCGTATACAAGATTCGCATGTGTTAATTGATTCCAGATCAAATTTACCAAGAAGTCCATTTTTATGTAACTTCTTGATGCGTTTCTCATTTATATGACCAAGGCGACAATGCCACATGTAAGTCGTGCTTTCATGTGATGCTTTGAGTCGTTTGTTATTTATGTTAAACACGGGTTTATTCATTTCCAGTATATAAAGACCATTCATCATATAAGAAGATCCATAATATAATTCATCTTTGTATATAGAACATCTATTGTCCTTTATCACAAAAGAGAAACCATTCATCTCTAAACATGAGATTGAAATGATGTTTCTGGAAATGCTAGGAACAAAATATACATTTTCTAATTCCATTACAAGCCCGCTGGGCAAATACAACTCTATACTACCAGCTGTTACGGCTGCAACTCGTGCTCCGTTTCCAACTTGGAGTTGTATCTCCTTGTTACGTAGCTTCCTTCTATTCTTTAGTACCTGCATATTTGAACAAATATGAGCACATGATCCAGTATCCAATACCCAATCATTTATAGAGGTAGCAACGTTAACTTCAATAACAAAAATACCTGAGGTTGAAGCCTTGGAAACCTTTCCAGACTTCAGATCCGCTAGGTACTTCAGGCAGTTCCTCTTCCAATGACCCTTGCTATTGCAGTAATAGCATTCAGAGGAAGCAGCAACCTTTATCTTGGGAGGATTCGGTTTAAGAATCTTTTTCCCTTTGCCTTGATACTTGGGAGCCACCTTCTTTGGGGCTTTCTTTATCTTTTTCCCACCAGCTTGGATCATGAGAACAGAAGACTTTTTCTTCATGTCCCCATCAGCGATCCGAAGCATCCCTTGGAGCTCTTGCAAACTTTTATCCATACCAAGCATATGGAAATTCATGATGAATCCCGAAAAGCTTGGAGGAAGTGAGTGCAGGATAATGTCCGTAGCAAATTCCTTGCTTATCGGAGCATTCAGTTTCTCGAGCTGCTCAACATCGCTCGTCATACGGAGCATGTGAGTTCCCATAGAGCCTCCCTCGGCCAACCTGTGACCAAGTAGAGATTTTGTCACTTTAAATCTCTCGATACGCGCTTGCTCTTGAAACATGTTCTTGAGCTGATCGCATATGATATAAGTTTTGGTATCCATGAATCGGCGCTGCAATTCAGGACCCATAATACTTACTACGAGACCTTGTACATCAAGCTCATCCTCTTTGTGCTTGTTGTACTTAGTGATATCCTCTGGTTTGCCATTTGTTCCTGGCTCAGCAGGGACAGGTGAGTTTAAGACATATTCTTTCTTTTCACGTCTTAGTACAATGGTGAGAGTACGGAACCAATCAGTGAAATTGGATCCGTCCTCTTTCAGTGTTTGTTTCTCGAGCAGGGAGCGTAGAGAGAAGGATGTTTTTTTAGCCATATTACTACAATGTTTAAAATGTAAAGATTTTAGCTTTGTTCATGTAATGTTTTATTCTAATGATAAAACTCCCACTGCAAATTTGTTCTATTCCCGTTTTGCAGTAGGACCAAGATCCCTATTTTCACCAATAACCAAGGCAGTGTATGCATATCATGGCTATCAGTTATCTTAGGTAAGCAAACTTGCTAATCACACCTCTTTGTGATTCTTGGTTTCGTTAAAACATCACGTGTATTTAACGAAGACTTTGCCCCAAGCCCAAAACTGTTTTGGAAATCATTGGTAAGTAACCTCACTCTATTTGGTTTGATATGTCGGACATAATCCTCGACCACCAAAGGTAAAAGGCGATGTCTACTGAGTAGTTTAATCATCAACCAATGAACAATGGTTTGAGGAGGATAGAGTGGGAAGGGCATACTACTTAGTATTTAATGGGTTGGTGTTTATGCTTAACAGTGCCAGCAATCTAAGAGAGATATGTCAGGAAGAATGATTAATGTGATTCTATTCGTATCTTTAAGCGACCTCTTTCATATGCTTCATTAAGCAGTCGTGGAAAGGAAGTCTAGAGTACGAAATGTGATCGCATTTATTTTCTATCCTTAACGTGCCAGAAAGAACGACTAATGTGATTTTATTCGTATCTAAAGAGACCTCTTTCATATGCTTCATTAAGCAGACGTGGAAAGGAAGTCTAGAAAGGATACCGAATATGATCTCCATTACTTTCTATTCTTAGCGTGCCAGAAAGAACGACTAATGTGATTTTATTCGTATTTAAAGAGACCTCTTTCATATGCTTCATTAAGCAGTCGTGGAAAGGAAGTCTAGAAAGAATACCGAATATGATCTCCATTACTTTCCTTTCTTTTAGCAGTATCTCTTTCATATACTTAGCTTTTGTTAAGCAGTCAGTTCTTGCAACTGACTTTAGACATTCTAGCGGACACATGAAAGTCGTCTGCCAGAAATACAACGGTGAGTTCCTTCACAAATCTTTCTTTGACATCACGTTCTTTCACGGTTCCATGAAAGCGATAAATCTAATTTATTCAGTTCATATCAAAGCAGTAAATCTAATTTACTTATATACGGGACCAAGTCAGGTATATTTATTTATCAGTTCCTAATTCTTTATTTTGCAGCTATGCTCAGTTCTTTATTCTATACCGTTTAAAGCATATAAACAGTTTACATGTTTTTAAAACAGATATTCTTTTCGTTCCATAAAGCAATTTGGTAACGTGACAAAGTTCCTTTTCGGCCAGCCATTAGGACATGTAAAAGGGGCTCCCAGGAAAGATTGGGGTCACGAGGACCGCTTAGACTCAATCTTTCCTAGACAGAACCATCTCCTTTACGGTGTGGAAATGACAGTTCTTACTAAGGTACTTTATTGCTTCATCACATTCTTCGATGAACTTTATTTTTCGAAGGTTTTCGAAAAGGCGAAAGATTTACACTAAATTTTGCCATTTCAAAAGCGTTAAAGCAATTTGGTAACGTGACAAAGTTCCTTTTCGGCCAGCCATTAGGACGTGTAAAAGGGGCTCCCAGGAAAGATCGGGGTCACAAGGACCGCTTAGACTCAATCTTTCCTAGACAGAACCATCTCTTTTACGGTGTGGAAATGACAGCTCTTACTAAGGTACTTTATTGCTTCATCACATTCTTCGATGAACTTTAACGCGATCAAAAGTTTTTGAAAACGAAAATATAAAGAAAGCATAAAGAAAGCGTAAATCTAATTTAACTTTCTTAGTCGGAAAAACCGAACCAAGAAAATCTCATTTCTAATCGGTTTTGGACTTGTGCTGCAAATGTAAGAATTTAAACCGATACGCGGTACATGCACCTTATTTGCATAAGTTATAACTTTAGAAAATCAATCAGCGGGAGAGCCTTGAGCTCTGATACCACTGTTGGGTTTCGAGGAACGGTTCAAACCCATTTAATTAGCTTAAGCTGCGGAAAGAGTAAAACAAAAAATTTTACATCTAACTTAAGCTACGGATTAAATGAATCAAGAAGATTCGTTTAATCCTATTTACAGATCTACTCCATAATTGATTTCCTAAAGCATTAAATCTATTTACAAATTAAATAGATTAATATAACAATTTATACCTTGATTCCAAATCTCAGTTGGAATGCAGACCGAGCGAGTAGAGCCTCACCAGGGATGGAATCGACTCGCAGTATCACACGTGTGATACCTCTATTGGTTATCCACCAGGACTAACCGGAGAGCGATTTACTTCTTCTGCCAGAAATACCGTAAACCGCGGAATTCTGCAGAAACACTATTCACCGAAAAAGAGACAGATTAAATATATTTAAGAATGCAAGTTATTCCGTTTTACTAATAAAGCAAAACATGAAATACCGCAGAATCTAAAAATATATTTTTCCGAATCTCGTAATAACCGAAATCAGGGAAGAGAGGGAAAACCGATCAACGAAGTAATCAGATTAACACGTGAATTAGTGAGTCTTTCTCTCTACCCCTACCCCTCTATTTATAGACTTTTGAGGAGGTTGGCAAAAGACCAAAATACCCCTCAAAACAAATCTATTTACCAAAAGCCCTTGACACCTCATCCTTTTATCATGTGAAATGACCAAAATACCCTTGCCACCTCACATGACACATGTCAACACAAGGGAAGTCGGCATAGGGTGAAAAAGACCAAAATACCCTTGGCCCATTAAGGCATGAATAGTGTTGGGCTTTGATTTTGGGCTTTTGACTTTGGGCCTTTAATTTTAATTAAGGCTTTGATTATTTTGGGCTTTTAAATCCATAATTCAAGCCCATAATTAACAATTAAAATTCCAAATCATATATATATAATTGTCATGTACAATTATATTTCTTTTCGGTTATTGTTCGGTAACTTTTATACAACGTAACGTGTACGTTTATAAATTAACTGTTGTTTCTGCTTGTCATTCTAAATGACATTTATAATTTAATTATATCACGTATAATTAATTATAACCATCTTAATATTAATTATAATCAATTTATAATTAATCAGTAAGATTCTCCGAGTAGCTCCTATATGGTGTGACCCAATAGGATCTGTGTTATGTTGGTAAACAAAGTTAAAACTGTTTTAACTTCTGTTAGTCATGGGTGGCATCTGGCAACACATCATGACCATCCAATTACACAGATGATGCTGTACTGTACAATATCACGATCCAGTAAACAATTTACTTGTGTCAGTTCTTCTGTCTCATAGCTATCAGATCAGTTTCAAGGTAGATGTGTGTCATCCTTGGTAACTGTATCTTTTCTTGATCTTGAGTAGATTATCAAATATAATTACTCTTGTAATTATACCGCATGCAGATAATCTAACTCTATCAAGGGGCCCAGTGATGCTATAGCTCGTATAGAGATACGAGGGACAAATAGTATTCTTAGCAGACTATCACTTCCTCAGCTAAGTTATATATATGGAAATGCTACCGTTATGGCTGCTTTTTACGGACAGCGTTAGATAACACTTACTCATATATATTTCTTAGTGGGAACGATAAATACCTCATACTGTAGAACTTTGACACTGAATGAAAACATAAATGACACGAACACAATTCTATTTAATGTTTCATTCGGGGTCTGTCAAATACCATGTTCCTAGAACATGTATCCATGTGATTAAAATGACATCTCGTGTCAGGTGGTTTGTAAAACTTAACCATCTTTTAATCCACATGCTAACCTTATCGCGGTAATTAGTGTTCCTGCTAATTACCTTGGTCAGTGACTTTTAAGAGTATATATTATCTATATTATGGAGTTTCACAATTTCAGTCATGAACTCGAAATGATCCATAATTTCAATAATACTCAAGGCAACAAAATGATATATAAATAAACATTCAATTCATGAACAAAGCTTTATGATTAACTTATCGTATTATTGACTTCTAGATTATTACAAACTAACACGAAAGGCATGATGTAGGGGCCGATTCGGGATTTTGATCAGGGTATGCACAGAATATAGACAAGAGTACAATTTTTTTTCCTAACGAATCAGAGTAGAGTAGTGGATAGGGATTAAAAAAATCACGGCACAACCGAATACATCTCAGCACGACATTCCGTTACGGCACATGTGATGACGTTTACGTGATGTGACTCGCGTGTCCTGTGTCATGACCATCTTTCGAAAATTTGGTACGATAAGGCACACCACGCAAAAGATTTGGTCACAGCAGGACACATGCGGTCATGTGTAATTAGGACTATTAGATCTTGATCGAATGATGAATCATGAATAAATTAACCTAAATTATGAAAAAAATAGTTAAACGTGACCACATATGACCAGTCGCGTTTGGACACATCATGTGTGGTCATAGCGTGATTAACGTGTTCTGACCATTTATGTGCCATTCACATCCTTTCAAATTTGGTCACAGTACAACACAACATATGATCCAACTCACGGCAACGATTTTTCTAAGTGGAGTAGTGAATCAAACTGTCTTTTTTTGTTATTTTTTTCTTTAACGCGAATCAGTCTGGACTGACTTTCTTTTTTACACAATTTTCTTTTACTGTACTGTAAATTAAATCCAGGGTAGGCACTATATCTATTCAGGGGTTGGCACAAGTATCAAATACATTGAGTTAAAAAAAAAATCGAATCCATAGATAGACACTTGCCTACCCCTGATCCCATTTGAATCCGCCCATGGCATGAGGTATTGGAACCCTCCTCAATTATTGATATCATTATATATACTTTGCATTTAAAAATAAATTAGTTGACGCTCAAAAATTATTAAATATAAAAACAAAATTACAGTACTATGAACTATCTCTCTTTAAAAATTTAACATGGATACTTTTTTCCCGACGAAGTCCGGAAAACGACCCTAATTAACTATAATAAATAATTTTTGTGATCATATTTTGATCGGTATCTTATATAAAATAAATTCATTTATTTTAATTTGTACCCGCATCTTATAAAAATAAAACAAAATCGAAGAATGAAGGATTTTAAATCATAAAATTCCAATATAAAAGAGATGTTGCTGGAACTTTTAGAACCCAAAATTGTTGCATCGAAACCTACTAACTAAAATTTAGCTATCAACCCTTCAAATTATGATTTATTATCTTCAAAAGGTAACATTTATCTATCTATTATAGATCATACAATTGTTTAATTCTTGATTCAAAATTAAAATTACCAACGCATAGTTGTATTTTCACCCAGTCGGCCAGTCCTGATTTTTTTTTTTTTTTTAAATGTTATCATCAGGACCCTGTTATTTCAATGACGACCGTTCAGATCTTTTTGTGCACAAATCTTGACAAAGACATTTTTTCATGCACGCATCTTAACAAAGTTGAACGGCTGCCATTAGAATAACATACTAGTATCCTCTAGTACTCCAAGGTGGAGCCCGCTATTTTATCAATTATATTGAGATTCGGACTAGCACAGGAACAGTTTTATTTGTGCTTTAAGATTCATGCAAAGTTAAAAAAACAGTCCAGATCCACTAATTTTGAAATCATTCTAAAATATTTTCTTATACGGTACTGCAGAATACGAATTCTACAATAACAGTCTGTTATTCCACAGCCCATTTTCTTTCCTAAAGCCTCAGTAACTTGTCCAATAAATAAAATAATGAGCCCATAAAAAAACATCTAAGACTTTAGCAAACATGCTACGGCCCGTTGTACTAGGCCTTTATAAAGCCCAGTAATATATAATTTAACTGTGGAGATTTTCTGGACCAATAGGATAGTGAACTTGTCTAGATGTGATTATATTTAGATGCATGACAATAATTAATGCTTTTATTTGAATATAATCTAAGTGTATTTTTTTCGGAATGGAGTTGGATTAGTTTCATTTGAGAAACAACAAATTAATATTATTTAAATAAGGAGGGTTCAAATGCCTCTATTTTTTTGCTTCCATCATGCCTTCATTTTTAAAAACTTTAATAACTCAAAATTTAAATCTTAAAATTTAAAATAAAACCATTGGATATGAACTACATCATTTTATCTATGCACGTGTAAAAAATTATGGCATTTTAACTTTGTTGTGGTTGTCATCTTGAGCTTGTAAAAATATATACTGATGTGGATAATTTCTAGACATTGATATTTTAACTTATTGATTCACATAAAAGCAAAATCAAAATGTGATAATTTTTTTATGGGCATATAGAGAAAATAATATAGATCACATCTAACGGTTTTATTTTGACGTTTAAGTTTTAAATTTTGAATTATTTAAGTTTTTAAAAAATGAAGACATAATGGAGACACAAAAAATAGAAGTGTTTGAACCCTCCTTTATTTAAATTAGCACTGTTCTATAATATAAAATCCAAATGACACTAGTCATACATCGAGTAGCATAAAATAATATTTTTTTTGCATTATTTTAGTTACAATTTTTCATATTATTTTTTCACATAATAATTAATATAATATTATTTGTATATTATTTTTTTGACAATTCAAACGAATCCTTAATATGCGCAGGAACTTTTTTCTTTCATTTTTTTTGAAATAAGTGGTGATTGCCACCGATTTTTATTAGAAAATTACAAGGGTGAAGATGGTACCAAGTTGGTACCAATCCACCTATGTTCTTACATCAATCCTCATAGCTAGAATTAGAACAAAACACCACTTAGAAATATAGCTTTGTAACAACAAAATAGCAAAAACTAAAGGCAGTCATAATAAAAAAACGCCGGTTCAAAGATCTTCAAATGAAGCTAGGTCCAATAGATCCTCATCATATAGTGTCATCTGCTCTAGGTTCTGAATACCTAAAGAGATAAGCTCACCAGCCCCTAAAAAGCTATCATATCACCAACATATCAACATAAGCATAATAGACCCTGTAAGCAAAGAAATCTCAAAACAGTTCATCAAAGCCTTCATAAACCAGAAACCCTAACAGACAAGTATATAACATCACAAAATAGAACTTTAGCATAAAAGACCCTAAAATATTAGGTCACCGCTATTGGTAAGTTGCTTCCACTATATCCTGCACTAGTTGAGGATCCTTCTTCATCACTAGAAATGATCTCTACTCCAAGCATAGGGGTTGAAACTTGTGTAGCCTCCAGGGAAATGACCATTGTACACCCTATCAGGTCCTTCAAATCACAAGGTAAAATTAGATTCAAATGACATGTAAGATCTGTTTTTTGGTTTAAAGCCCAAAATCTAGTCATAGTTAATATTTTTGAACCTATTGCATGCACATGCTGTATATTACCTTCTTTAAAAATAATCTTATTTCTATCCAACCATATATTCCATAAAACAGACCCTCGAATTATTTCAATAATATTTGGTTCTTTTAATGGAATACAGTAATCCATTTCCCACAGGGTACCTATAGTCATATAATCAAAAGAAAAGTTATTATACTTAGCTATCCAATTCCAAATCGATCGTGCAAAAGTACAAATCACAAACAAGTGGTCCACAGTTTCCTTTTGGGAATAATACACGCATGTAGTATCACCTGTCCATCCTTGTTTACTTAATCGATCTTTAGTTAAGACACGCTTTTGTCTTACTAACCATAAGAAAATCTTGATTTTTAAAGGAATTTTAGCCTTCCAAATACTATTGTAAGTATTAACAGGGACTCCACCAAATTCTAAGAACTTATAAAGGGAATTAACAGTAAAGGTACCATGTGGATTCCACCTCCAAGAGATTTGGTCAGCAGTAAGGTTTAAACTAACAGAAGAAATACGGTTGACTAAAGCTATCCATTCAGTAAGAAGAGTTTCTGTTAATTGTCTAGCAAAATGAATATTTAATCTATTGTTTTGAAAAGCTGCAACTACCCTAATATTTTGGTCATAAGCAATTTCAAAGAGATTAGGGAAATCAACACTTAGCAACGTATCTCCACACCATGTATCTAACCAAAATCTTATTGATTCTCCATTACCAACATACCAACTACTACTTACCTGAATAATATGTCTAAATTTTAAGATATCATTCCATAAAGAAGATTTCACTCTTCTATCACCTGTATACGAATATTTTTCAATTATGAGCTCTTTCCATGTACCTGTTACCTTATTATCGTAAAACCTAAACAAGCATTTAGCCAACAAGGAGATATTCATACGTTGGAGATCTAAGACCCCAAGTCCTCCTTGGTTCTTACTTTTACAGACTTTATCCCAAGCAATTGGAGATGCTTTTTTCCTAACAGTGTTCCCTCCAAACCATAGAAATTTACGTCTTAATCTATCAATTTTATACCTGATCTTACTTGGCATTTTATAAAGAGATAGCCAAATATAACGGAATAGATGAAATAACTGAGTTGACCAAAGTAACTTTCCCCCTCATTGACATCAGCTTGCCTTTCCATGTTTGTAGACGTTTTTCTATTTTTTCAACTAAAGGCAACCATTCATTCTCGCTTAACTTTTTCCAATGCAAAGGTACACCTAGGTACATGATTGGTAGCTGCACTAATTTACATCCTAACAAGCTAGCTAGTTCTTGGCCCTCTACAGTGCTAATGTTTAAAGATACCATCTCACTCTTGTCAAAATAGGAACTTTTTTCTTTCAAAAAAAATAATTACAAAACATTTAACCCCAAATTCGCTTTCGTGGATCTATAAATACGTTTACCTAGAGAGTTATCCGTGAAAGGATTAATTTCTCATAGTTTACTTAATTTTCGGGATTAAGGTGCATTGTAAAGGACTGTAACATTTTACCACCCATAAACAAACAAGATGAACCTCTTTAAAATACTTTTTTAAGGATTGTAACTTGTTCATTAATTCAGAATACTTACATTGAACTTTAAAAAATTGTCAAACTACGCTCGGTAGACAATGCCAAGACTCCCTTAAATTTTTTTGTCAAACTAATTAAAATCTTAAATTTAGTTCATTCAAAAAAAATCTTAAATTTAAATATAATTTTTTGACGTGAATTATACATTGAATTTTAGTGTAGTTGAAAATTATTTGTTCGCTAATTAAATGATAATATTGCTATGCCACAAAATTTGTCTGATCAATTAATTTGCTAATTAGTTTTGATATTGCGTCAGATTTGAACAAGAGATATTTAAATATAGAGATATGTAAAATAAGAAAAGGGTTTAAATGTCTTATGTCTTTTGTGTCTCGTCGTAAACCGTTTGATGTCATTCTCATATTAAAATATTTTTAGAAACCAAATTTTATAATTTTTGTAAATATTTTATCAATTTTTTAAAATTAGTACAAAATAACTATTTATGATATGTCAAAAAAGAGTAAATTTGTACATATCTAAAAAAAATAATAAAATAATTTCAAACAATATAAAATTTAGATATCATATTGAGTGTTTGAATTGACAATTTGAATTTTAAAAGTTGAAATATAAAACATTAGACATTATAAGATTGAATAAAATATGAAGAGATTTTTTTATGACATTTCACCCAGAATTAAAAAAAATATATATATAAATGAAAAAAAAAACGGAGAGATAAAAAGAAGTATTGGTTGTCTTCTTTTCCTATTAACAGACAAGGGATGTGCAAATTGTTTTTTTTTTTGCTTGCGCTGTAGTAGCATTTTTTTCTGTAAAGTTCAAGTCAGATTCAAATTATATTTCAAATTTTTTATGAATATATATAAAGTTACAAAAAATTAAAGTAATGTTACAATATAAAAGTACTAATTAAGAACACAACTGTAATGCAACTAAGTTGTATGAAATGACAAGATAGAATTTATAATAAATTACAACAATTATTTGCTATTGAAAAAAAAAGTAGAGAATATTAAATATTATTTATAGGATCAATAAGAAATTTAAAATCGGATCCAATAAAATATGAATGCGTATATAATAAATTAAGTGGACTCTCCTTCGTGACTTACCTAATTTGATCTAATAAAATACCAAAATATTATTTGCAAATTCATTAATAAATTTGGATTGGACAATCAGACTATGGATCCACAATTCCTTATAGATATGTATAGAAACAAAATTGACAATATTTATAGATTTCTCACAACAATAGCTATAGAAATATAGAAGAGAAATACGAAATGAAAGAAATTAGGAAACATAATTATATTGTTAAATTGGAGAGGGAGAAATAATGAAACATATTATATTGCTAAATTTCATAGTTTATTTAATTTTAATTATAATGCATTGTGTGGCGGTATGTGTGACGAGTATATTTTTAGTTAAATTTAGACTTCTACACATTATTCAGATACATTTAATAAAAATAAATAAATTATGTAATTGGAGGACTGAGATTAAATTCAAAATTTTATCTTTCAATCGTAGTCGTTGGCTGATCGGACACCCAATGTGCTTAATAATGAAATGGAGAAATAGAGAATAGAAAATAAATAGTGAAATTTAAGAATAGCAAATGAGAATAGAAAATAAATAGTGATTTTCATATTAGTATAAAAATGGTGCTATTCGGATTAGTAAAATTGTTGTTTGGATTGTAAATTTGGAATAGTAAATAGAAGTAACTGATAAATAATAGTGTTAACAAGATGCTAATTAAGAGGAAAGATAAGTAAGTGGGGTCTTAAATGAATTGTCACGACGTGGAGATAACATAAGTGATGTCAATATTATAATTTCGGAACTGTGTTAGTGAAAATCAGAGAAGGAAACATTTTTTTTCTCTCTTTACACTTTCAAATAGTAGCTATTCCAACATTTACAAAGAATAGAGAATAACAGCTATTCTAATTATTTCAAATAATAAAAATGTTATTTGAATGCATATTGCTATTCTGAATAAGCCTCTATCGTAGAATAACTCTCTATTCTAACTATTCCCGTTTCATCCAAACATAAGTGTTTTTTATCGGCTGTATTTATCAATGTTGAGTGTTGACAGAAACCATATTCCATCTTAAAAATAGACCTACTCAACCATCAACAATAGACAATAGTAATCATAAAATTTGTCTATCAGCTTGTTGGATAGTAATAAGAAGACAAACCGAGAACGAATGGACTAGATGCGGTACTATGCAAAGCCAACAGAGTGGCAGACAGAACCATCCAGCAGTCCATTTCTAGCTGAAGAGGGCCAAATTATAGTTGAAAGCTATGCTAGTCATTTGCAAAAATAAAAAAAATAATAATAATTAAAAGAAAATAAATTTCCATTATATTAGTGGGATAAAATCATAAAATCTCACAGCCTGGATTTTACAGCAAGTCTTACTAACTAAATTTTTATTTGTTAGCGAGAAAATAGAGTTAAGATATTGAATTAAAGAGTAGAACTAGGGTGCTCTTAAGCTCATCAAAGTTTTGGTGAGCTTAACTCTAAAACTCATTAAATCGATTTCAAATGACAAATCTGAATCGTTGAAACCCGTCTACCTTACGTGTGATGCATCTACATGTGAAATTTTTAAATATTCAAATTAATTTATTATAAAGTCAAGCGGTCAAAATTAGAAGGTTAATAAATTAATTTTAGTGCATTCATTTTTGAACGTTTTTTGACCGCTTGACTTTATACTAAATTAATTCGAATGTTTAAAAATTTCACATGTATATGCATCACACATAAGGTAGGCGGGTTTCAATGATTTGAATTCGTCATTTGAAATTAATTTGATGAGTTTTAAAGTTAAGTTCACCAAAATTTTGAGTTTTGGTGAGCTTAAAAGCACCCTAGTTCTACTCTTGAATTAAATACGGAGTCCACTTACATGGGATTTTTTTTTTATTTCAAAGCCCGTGGCCAAACTTACATGGGATATTGGTTCCATAAATTGGACAAGGAAACAAACCACCAAAAAGCCTCCTTCGTCCCTTCCATTCTCACACCCTATCTGCACTCACCAACTCCTTCACGCACTTCCGTGCCCTTATTATTACTCGCTCTGTCTCGCTTCCTCAGAGTACTCAAAATCAAATTACAATCCAATGACGCTCAAACGAGCTCCATCTCAGGCGAATTGCAATGCACTCTATCCACCGTCGATGCCATGGAAGCTGCGCCTGATCTTCAAGATAGGCTCCGCTATGACCGACGTCTCTCGCCGCAGCAATGGCACCATCAACCGCCGTCTCCTCTCCTTTATCTCCCCTCACGCTTCGGCCTCCCTCCACCCCTCCACCGGCGTCCGTACCTCCGATATCACCATTAACCCCTCTCACAACCTCCGTATCCGCGTCTTCGTACCCGCTTCGCCACCCTCGACCCCTCTCCCGGTAATCGTCTTCTTCCATGGGGGCGGATTTGCGTACCTCTCGGCCATGTCCCATGTGTACGACGCGGTGTGTAGAAGGTTCAGTCGGAAGTTAGGGGCGGTGGTCGTGTCAGTAGACTACCGGCTATCGCCGGAGCACAGATATCCGGCCCCATACGACGATGGCATGGAGGTGTTAAGATATCTCGATTCGGGAGGAATTCAATCGGAGAAGGTGATGGAAGGGATTAAAATGGACTCGTCCAGTTGTTTCCTGATGGGCGATAGCGCGGGCGCCAACATTGCCCACCACGTGGCCCGCAGGTCAGACATTGGATATACTTTTTATATTTGTTATTATATTTATATCCTTCATTTGTTGGTTGGATTTTAGTTGAAGAAAGCTCTAGATTTTACTTGGATCTTTGTTCGAGTGTTTTGCCCGATCGATGAACTTAAATTCTTTTGAATTTTCAAGCTTTACGAAGCTGCATTTTAATTTTTTAATGTGTACAGAGTTCGACATAGTCACCCTTTAATAAGGAAAATGGTGTTAAGCATAGCCTCCACCCTCTCCAGTATCTTAATCTAACATAAAATTCCAATAAAATTATTGGTTTTCAGTACTTGGTCGTTTTGTTGATGTTATCCATTCAGGCACAATGGCACATAGAATTTAGTTGGTATTTTCTTGTCTTAAAACTTGCTATTATTAGGTACTGCACGGAAACCGCAACTTGGAACAGGATCAAACTTGCCGGAGTGATAACGATCCAACCATTCTTTGGGGGAGAAGAACGGACTGAATCAGAGATACGTTTGGAGGGGGCCCCGCTGGTGTCGCAGGAACGTACTGATTGGCTGTGGAAAGCATTTCTACCGGAAGGAACTGATAGGAACCATGAGGCAGCCCACGTCTTCTCCCCAGCAACAGAGCTCGGTAATTTAATGTTTTTTTTTTTTTTGATAAAAGTGGTTATCCACCTGTTTCATTTGGTAATTTAATGTTAACCAAACAACATTTAAAAGCTTGTCATGAAAAATTAAGAAGATTAAATTAAATGATTAATTTTTCTTATTTTGTCAAGGGAATTGTTTGCAGCCAAAATGCGTTATACAAAACGTTCCAGTACAGCCTGTGGTAACATTTTTGGGTATAGTATACCTTTTTGTTTACACATATTTCTGTTTGGCTTGAGAGTCATTGGTATATAGTAAGGTAGATATGAAGCCATCTTCAAATTTAGCTTTTGATTAATTGCAGTGTTGTTCCTAGCTTTAAGGTTTTTAATGCTAGTATTTTGCGTTAATTTGTGCATAGATCAGTGAATCAGAATATTAAAGAGAATATTTACATATAGCTTCTTGACCTGTAAGAAGATATTAATTTATTATTTTGTTAAACAGGTAATGTCTACCCGCCAGTGCTGCTAGTGATAGGCGGTTATGATCCATTGCAGGACTGGCAAAGGAGGTACTATGAAATGTTGAAACAAAAGGGGAAGGAGGTACAGCTAATCGAGTATCCAAATGCAGTACATGCCTTTTACGTTTTTCCTTTTGATGAGTCAAAGCAGCTGATCGGCGAGATTATGGCGTTTGTGGAGGAGAAGAGATCGAAGGCCACTTGATTAGCTAGGTGGGTATGTGTACGATTAGATGTAATTAGATATTAATAAATCATCGTTAGTTGGCATGATCCTTTGGATCATATTAGCATTCTGTGGTGGTTGGGTTTGGTTGGATTTAGATAGAAATTTGGCTTATAAAAATGTGCTTGCCGGGTAATAAAGATATTATTGTAGTAAAAGATTGCAATTGTGATGTCAGCGGTCTAGTTTTTTTGAGATAAAACTTAAAGTACAAGTCTTCTAACTTCAAAAAATTATAAGAAATTTTTTATTCGAATTTTGAAACATGTAATTTTATATGCGAAGAACATTATCTCAGATACGAAATTAGATTAAAAGTTAGTTTTTAACAGTCTAGCTAGTTGTTTAATGGGGGTGCTTGTGCACTATGGAGGGAGAGGAACAGAAGGTTACGTTCTTTCTCCAATAAGAGACAACCGGAGAGCATATTAATAAATAATATGTCATTCGATATCGGAAGATGGTTGTGTAATGCTTAGCACTAGTAGGAAAGATAGTGAGTTTTGCATCATGCTTGCGGCCATTGGGGCAAGTTAGAACAAGTAGAAAAACTTGCGAAGTGTAGTGATGTAGAGGGGTTCCTACGTGACTTAAAAAAAACTTTTTGCTACATTTGTGTAAATATAATCTTTATTTTCTATCAATAAATTGTCAATGACAAACTTTGCTTCTAATTTTCAAAAAGAAAAAAAAAATCTAGTTGTTTAAGCGAATAGGTAAGTGGGTAGGATTTCTATTCTTTTACTTTTTGCAAATAAGATGAGTGTGTTATGTTATGTTGATCAAATTGTCCTCAAAATTGGAAGAACTTGCGTGCAAGAAAGAATAACTCGTAAAAGAAATGTGAGAAACTCGGTCATATTTGTTGAACAAGCTACCGAGCTCCAACCATGGAGTGCTGCAGCTAGCATTAGACATTTATAGATAATCGTACAAGTAATTAATTCGATTTGATGCCATATGCAACCTAGCCGAGAAGTTTGACCCTTTTCAGAGAATGAAAAGCTGGTATATTTTTTATATTTGCTCAGGATGCTAATTAAATCGACTTCAGTGTAAAAAGAAATAGATAACTGGGCAACGATCTTTTCACCAATTTATCTCCAAAGACTGTAGGCAAAAAGCTCCGTTTCATTTGGCGAGTCCATTTCGAATGATAAAAGTTGTTCTCATATTGATATCGTGAACCTTTTGAATTTAGTTGGTGTTGTAGAAAAAATGACGTGTTTATGACTTGATCAAATAATGTGACATTATATAACGTGATTAAAATATTTCTAAGTGATGTGACTAATTTGATATCTGAACATTTAAGAGATTCTGACAGTTAAAGAAATTGACGATCAAAAACTCATCTTCCGAACAGGTGAGGAAGTTGTGAACTTCGGTGTTCACGGATCAGATCTCCACCGCCCATCCCTGGATTGTTACTCTAGAAATGTGCTAAATTCAAGTATCTCATATAAAATTTGAAGCAATAAATTTTAGTGTAATCTCTTCATTGCATTTACATGTTAGTTGTACTTGTTTACGCCAACCAGTACTTTCAGTCTATAACAAGTAGGGGTGGCAACGAACCGAACCGAACCGAACCGAACTTACCTTAGGTTTGAGTTTGGTTTGAATTAATTTCGAACCGAACCTGGTTTGATTTGTTTCGAACCGAACCCATTTCGAATCGAATTAATTGCGAACTACACATTTTTCGAATCGAACCCGAATCGAATCACGAACTAAATTATTTTTTAGCAGTCCTAGTTATACCGGTAGTTTATACATTAATTTTTTCTCGCGAGACAATTCACATGGCTTCCTTTTACCGGTATGAACTATGAAATGAGTGTTTTTAAGTTGAAAAATTGTTTATGAAAAAATATATCAGAGACGGCTTTCCTGGTATAAACTATGAGAGACGACTGAAAAGAGAGGAGAGACAGTCATCTAGGCCGGAGAGACAGCTAGTCGCCGAGAGCGTCGGCTAGATTTTAGAGCTAGAGGGAGAGTGAGTTAGGGAGAGGTGGAGAGAGAACTAGGTTATTAAGATTTGAGAGCGAGGGAGTATCGGCTAAGTTAAATTATGACTCTCTAGCTATCTTGGATTTTAATTTCATCAGGTAAATGGACGACCGATGTTATTATGAGATTCGAACCATAAAAATGATCGAACCCATTTCGATCGAACTAGGCTAGGTTTGGGTTTGGTTTGAATCAATTCCGAACCTGGTTTGCTTCGTTTCAATTCGAACCCATTTCGAATCGAATTAAACTCGAATCAAACCCGAATCAAACCCGAATCGAATTACGAACCTCGAATTTTTTTGCCAGCCCTAATAACAAGGCGAGGTCTTTAAAAAAAAAAGGGAAAGAAAAAAAAAAGAAAAAGAAAAGAAAAATAACAAGGCGAGGTCTAAACTTAATTTCAAAATTGCCTCTAGTTGCTATTTATAATAATAAACAGAGAACAACTGAACAAGGCGAGGTCTAAACTTAATTTCAAAATTGCCTCTAATTGCTATTTATATTATTATTATTTTGGTAGTAACTGCCTCTAGCTGTTTTACTCAAAAACAAAAAAGAATTGCCCGCAGTAGTTGTTCGACTTTCAGAAAAAAAAAAAAAAAAAAGTACTGAGAAAACAAATAATGGGAATCTCATTTTGAAGTTAGTTGAGAAGCTGTGGACCCTACACTACAGATCTGTTCCTCTGACGACTGCAATAAAATTTCTAGGTGCATAAAGACATTGACTACCCTGGCCTCATTGGCCCCGGGTGCGTATCCTCTGAGATATCTCAACTTTTGCGTGACCGACGTGTCCGGTGCCTATTCGGGGGTGATGTAGGGGTCATTATCATGTGTACTTTGAGATTCGTGTATAACGTATTTAAACAGTTGAGATTTTCCATAATGTCACGCAAAGTTTGAGATATCTCAGAGGATACGAATTCATTGGCCCCATCCCACGTTCCTCATCCTCTGCATGTGCTGCACCGCGTCCACGTTTGACGTGTGCGTAGCGGACCGTGCAGCGCTGAGGATCCATCACTATCAGAGAGCTGAGCCAAAAGTCTGATATCCATGCTACAGAGTATAGATCGTTACAGCGTTGTAGAGAATCCGAATTCATGGAGACCGTACTCAATATAGGCCGCACTGCCGCAGGAATCCGAATCAGGGGACAGGTGGATGCCAATGAAAATATCTCCTAAAATGCACGCATGGAAGAGTCTAATTCACGGATGAAAATATCTCCTAAAATGCACGCATGGAAGAGTCTAATTCACGGATGAAAATATCTCCCAAAATGCACGCATGGAACAGTCTCGCTAGATACGGATTCGATTACAGATACAAAGCGAATATTTAACGGATAATTAACTCATAAATATTAAAATACAAATACTAATTAACAAAAAAAAAAAAAGATAAAATAATAATTCAAACGAAAAAAATTTAACAATACTTAAATAATTTGGCATCATGGGACACTTAATAATAGTCCAAATTAAAAAATTCGTGAGAATAAAGAAGTAGATTTAAAAATTAGAGTTACTTGACTCATTGTAAATACATTTTTTTTATCAATCGAATTGTTAGTAGACATTAAAGTCACTAACCTTCAAAAAAGAAAAGAAAAGAAGATAGTCCAAACTAAAGATGAAATAATAAAAAATAAAATAATAGTTCAAACAAAAGATAAAAACAATAAAAATTAGACACACCAGCGCATGGAAAAGAAAAACTGTCTGGTTCGTCCAGAGCTAAAGTTATTACTCCCACATTAATTAGTTACAAAAGTATGAGACGGTTAATTCGGATCTCGTGTTCTGAGTTACGGATAATTCGGATATCAGCTCTGTTTAGGAGGCAGAGAATTTATCCGTTTCTGTATCCGCCAATTTTCTTCGTTTTTGATAGTTATCCTGATCCGTATCCGTCTATTATCAAATCCATTTAATTCGGATATGGATATCATCTGGATACGGAACGAACTCAGACCGAATAATTCGGATCCGTTTATACTCCTATCGCATTGGCATTTGAATAGAATATCATTAGTATTTTATTTTCAATAATTTGATAAAATATTCTAAAAAAAATCAGTAATATTTTACTTTCCAGAATTTGATAAAAAATATGTCTAAAATATGAGATAAAAAAAAAAATCAAACTTCAATGCACAATTTCGGTGCTGTATGAACGTCTGTATTATTTCGAGTCTTGTTTCGATATTCTAAGTGTAACCAAAATTGTTCTAATGAGAAATTTAAGTGAATAATGTCATCAAACAGTCTAAGCACTTGTCGTGATCTCTGATCGTGACAAATTAAAATCAACCTCTGCAAGACAAAACATGGAAAACATCAATCTCAAATCGCATGGAGACTAACCCCACTTAGAATATATGGTTTCATGAGGTACAAGTTCATTTCAACGCACTTGCAAAAACAAGATACTCATTTGCAATGGCACGTCAAAAACAAATAGAGGATAGATAGAACTTCAATTAAGCTCAAAGGTAAAAAAAATATACAGCGGATTGATGCTAAGCACCTCTTAATAATTAAATTATAGAGGGATGAGAGTGGGAACAATTATCAGGGCCCAAATATATATAATCTATTAACGAATACTAAGATTCAACATATCTAAAAAAATTATCCTGATCCACAGTATGAATTTGCGGTAGAAAATTTCAGTGCGCTATGATGCCGGAGAAACGGATCCAATCGGCTGTTCTGATTCTATATTTTTGGGCTCAATTAGGCCCAGATAGGTCTTCTCGGTCCAAGCCGATATTTTAAATTTTACGGATAAATAAGAAATTACGTACTCGATAAGGCCTTCAGGGAGTTGATAACGTGTTCACTGACAGAGTCCAAATGGCAATTGCTACCGTGTGCACCTCCTCCTCCGTCTTGTCAAGATTACTGTTTTTTTCAAGCTTCTAAATAGCGTTTATAGCGGTGTAGCGGGGAGACAAAAAAAAAAGCTTTAACGAATAGCGGAGCTATAGCGAAAGCTATTATAAATAGCGTTTTTTTATTTCAAAAGTTATATTTTATATTTCTACTAAATACTATAGTAAAATGAGTGATGCTTCTATGGACATAAGGGCCTATTTGTAAAATGAATATATTTTTATTTTCAAAGTTCAAATAGCCGATCCGAACCGTTCATCTTGTTCTCCATATTAATATATCTTTGGAGACCAAATTTTACATTTTTCTGAATTTATTTACTATTTATTAAGATGGGTATAAAAAATATCAAATTCAGACCATTGAATTTTGTACCCACCTTAATAAATAGTAAAAAAAAATCAGAAAAATGTAAAATTTGGTCTCCAAGCACATATTAATATGGAGAACAAGATGAACGGTTCGGATTGACTGTTTGAACTTTAAAAATAAAAATATGTTCATTTTACAAATAGGTCCTTATGTCCATAGAAGGCTTTGCCAAGTAAAAATGTCTCATCAAGAAAAAAAAGATCAAATTAATTAAGAAGTTCTAATATTATTCATATTAAACCAATACAAAGTTCAAATTGTCATTCAAAATATCCCTAATTCAAAAACTATCGATATATTTTATATTCAAAATATACCACTACCATATATTAATGCATGATACAAAATTTAATTGATATAGCGGTATAGCCCGCACATGTTCCATTGTATTGATATAGCTTAATAAAGTAAAAAAAAAAAAAAAAAAACCAATCTAGATATTAAGGCCCATTAAAATTGCAAAATCATGTTTTCAGAAAAAAAAATTGCAAAATCATAACCTATGTAGCATAGCGGACCGCTATTGCCGCTACGCGCTACGCGCTATAGCGGACCGCTATTACCGCTATAGCGGTCGTAGCTTGATTAGCGCAGTTTTAGCCCGTAGCTTAGCTTTCTGGGTCCAAAACCGCTATAGCGGCGCTATAGCTTCGCTATAGCTAGCTATTTAGAAGCTTGGTTTTTTTTGAAGTTCTGAACCTAGGAAAATCCATTGTCATTGCTTTCTTATGGTAACAGATATCCTATTTTTTTTTAGAGGAGGGGTTCAAATGCCTCCATTTTTTGTGTCTCCACTATGACTATATTTTTTAAAACTTTAATAATTCAAAATTTAAAACTTAAAAGTCAAAATAAAACCGTTGGATATGATCTAAATCATTTTATCTATGCACATGTAAAAAATTATGACATTTCAATTTTATTTGGGTTATCATCAAGAGCTTGTAAAAAAAAATACTAATATGGATAATTTCTAGACGTTGATTTTTGAACTTATTGATTCACATAAAAACAAAATTGAAATGTGATAATTTTTTATGAGCACATAGAAAAAATAATATAGATCACATCTAATGGTTTTATTTTCACTTTTAAGTTTTAAATTTTGAGTTATTAAAGTTTAAAAAAATAGAGACATGGTGGAGGCACAAAAAATGGAGGCATTTGAACCCTCCTGTTTTTTTTATTAAACTTTTATAAGTTAAATGTCCAATCCAATTCGTACAATTAGTAATTATTTATAATCAACAGCAATTGTTTCGTATTAAAAGAAGAAACAAAGGTTTCTTTTGAGGTTTTCTTATACTGATTTGCTGATCTATTTGAATTGTTTGGTGAACATTACTTTGGAAACTTCCATCGGCGTGCTAATGGATATTCTTCTTTTGTTTTTTTTTATGCCCTTTTCTTTCTTAAATATGTAAATTTTTGTTTTCCTTTTTCAGTTCTATGATAAGAAATTCTGTAATTGTTTGATTGAAGATGTGAAGCTTTGGGACATTTACATGTCGGAAGAATCTGGTTCTTAATTTTGAGGGAAGGTGGCATATATAAGGTAGCTTGCAAATGATGTTTCTTTAATTATATTCCTTGAAACAGGGAATGATTCTTCAAAATAAATCGGAAGATGTATTCATGGATTCTCTTAATTATAAGAATAAACACTAATAGATATGTCTGGAATTATAATTTTTTTTTAAATAACTGAAACCAGGGGTGTACAACAGGCGGGTTGATGATATTTTATTAAAATTTGAACCCAACTTGATTACATCGAGTTAAAAAAATTCTTTACTTTACTCACCCATAATCCAACCCAACCCATCTATTTTTTTTATATACGGGTTATGCGGGTTAGACGGGTTAAACGAGTTATTAATTCAAGCTATCATTATGGTATGTTCTCTTTTGCATAGGTCCCTTTAATACCACTTATTGCTAGCAGAATAGAGTGAACAAAGTTATTCTAAAAAATAGTTTGCTACTTTATTCTAAAATTTTGTATGAATATTTGGAGGAAGAATATAACTAAAATAAATTTTCTCAAAAGAAGTTAGATGAAGATTCATGATAAACTGTTTCCGAACCGGTACTATCTCTTTGGGTATCAAATTACAGCTAAAGACAAAAACCAATATTAATCTAGGTATTAAGCAACATACCCTAAAGGGCCTAAACAAACTAACACACCAGTGCAACAAACCTATTACAAAGCAAAATAACATAACAATCCTGATACAAAAGAGCAAATCATACAAAGTTGAAAAAAAACCCAAACTGACAACTAAAGTATATTAAGCATAAAACCTCTTTGTAAACTTCAAAATCAGCAGTTCAGCACCCACATGCCTTAAGCTCCAGCATGTTCATCAGAGATTTTCTCTAACTCTCTGGTGAGAAGGAGATAAGGAGATAAGGAGATTTAATGTGGGATTAAAGAGTGCAGGTTCACGGGATTAAAGAGATTTAATGCAACTTCACGGGTCCGGGTATAACGAGTTCCAAAACTCTAAACCCACGATCCGATCCATAATAACATGTTTGTCAAAATTCAACCTGTACTCGACCCAGTTATATCTCAATCCGGTAAAAAACGGATTGGGTCGGACGGTTTAGACAGGTTGGGTGAGTCTCGGATATTTTTGTACACCCCTAACTGAAACAATAAACTAGAGGAAAGAACCATGGTGCTTTAAATTTTCCTTTTTATTATGAAATTTAATATTCTGATGGTCTTCATTTTGTCACATTCCTCATCAACGACAAGAACGTTAAAAACAAGAGAAAGCACTAAAGCCAAATTCTTGTCTCGTCCGAGGATTATTTATGGTAACAAATATTTTTGGGCTAACTTATAGATATCTTTAATTAAGAAAAAAAAAAGTTGCCCAAGATCATTTATTTTTTGTATATATAATCATATCAGAAGTTCAGAAAATGGTTAGGCAAAGAAAAAGTTTCAAAAGTTCTATATTTTTTTTTTTGAGCCTGATAATTGTATTTCAAACAAAATTTTCAAGCGCGCCCCTCAAGTAATTTAACAGAAAAAACTTCCAAGATTATCTAACTTTCATTTTTAGCGCTAATATCCAAACATTTAAAACTCTGTTTATAACATTTTACAATACTAGTTATTCGTAATCATTTATACATCTATCTGCAAGCATTAAAATTCTAAATATGTATAGTTTTAACTCCTAACTGTTTTTTTTTCAATAAAAAAAAAACAGAAAGATTTCTTTCATCTATTTTTTTTTTAATTTTTTTTTCTCTAATCATTCTCATCAATTTTTTCGGCGATCCGTGATGAATTTTGCAAATCTAAAAATACGAACGTTTTTTACTCAATTTTATATTTCAAATGAGATCCATGAAGAATAACTTTCGAGTTATATTTGTGTCGTAATTTTTTTTATGACTTTAAATCTCTGTGACTTTTATTTTTTTATTTTGTTTCAAAATAATTTAAACCTATATTTACAACCTTCAAATCTCTATTATAAACCTCATTAATTGCACTTTAAATTTCTAGAATAAAACATATAAACATCATGTACAAAGAATTTAAATCTCAACAATAACACTGCATTTACAAAGCTCATGTACAAAGCATATAAATCTCATGTACAAAGCCTTGAAAATTTTAAAGTGCTCATGAGTTTTACTTTAAAAAAAAACAAATAACTTTAAAATTACTCAAAATTATTTCTTCATGGATCTTATTTAAAAGATAAAATCAAATAAAAAACGTTCATATTTTTAGATTCGTAAAATTCATCACGGATTGTCGGAAAAATAAATTAGAATGATTGGAAAATAAAATAAAAAAGAGTAGATGAAAAGAATATTTCCTTTTTTGGCTTGAAAACAAAAATTGCTGAGAGTTAAAACTATCTAGAAATGTTTTCAGAGGTTTATATGTTTGCGAATAACATTTTAAAATATTATAAACATACCTTTAAATATTTAGATATTAGCGCTGGAAATGAAAGTTAGACAATATTTGAAGGTTTTTTTTTTTCTGTAAAACTATTTGGGGGACGCGCTCGGGTATGATGGTTCGGGAGACCAGAATATATATATATATATATTATTTTTTTGTGTAATGATGTAAAATAAGGATCATCCCCAATCCCAATTCCCCATTCGTTTGGGCATTACATGCATAAAATTGCGTCAATATGACACTATTTCAAATGAGAATACTTCGGTCACTGTTATTGGTGCCTGGAAAGGGTGAGGGAGACAGAAAAAAATATCACAACAATCATTTGAAAGAATTTTGTCAAATTTATTCTTTTCTTGCATTCTTCAAAAAGCCATTCAAGTGGAGATAATTGGGCGCTCTCTCTCTCTCTCTCCCTACAGTCTCATCACTCTCTCGGTGGAGTATAATTCCGAGGGAAGCAAGAAAAATTCAGTCAAATATTACGAAGCAAAATATCTTTTTGAAGGTATATACCAAGGAATATATCATTTGAAGCCCCTACATGCCACTGTGGCGCCAAACACCCCTTCCAAATTCACACCATTCGTTCCTTTGGGGCCCATATCTCACACTTCCTCCTCCTCTTCTCATCCTCATGCTACATTTATCCTTGCCCTCTTATTTTATTAACTTATTTCTTTGGAATCCTTGCAATTTTCTTCTTCTTTTATATACATTCATGTAATATGTGTATATTGAATTGAGTGAAATATAGATCGAACTGAGTGGAATATGAACAAGTGAACATGATTGATTTTAAAAATTGTAGGCCGTTTATTAGAATTGTTATCCTCTTTCCACAAAGATAATAAAAACATTAAATAATAATTTTTTTACAATTTTTTTAATATGTAGAGAGAATTTAACGGCTCAGATCTACCGTTTAAATATCAACAATCGAGATTTAAACTCATACTTTTATATTCAATAAGGAAACAGCTAACAGTCCCCGGCCCTCAGTCCCTCGAAAATCCCCGGAATTTTTACATTAATTCTATAAACAAGTTAATTAGATCCGGTAATACTATGAAAACAATCCTATAAACAAGTTCAATGGATGTTCTACAGATGAAACCGCGTGGTCCCAGATGAAAACGCATGAAAGCTGATGAAAACGCGTGGTCAACGAACAAAGTACAATTGAAGTACAATTGGCAGTTAAACTGGGGACCGCCTTCTAGAAGATATTTAACGATCACCTTCTAGAATGTATCTATTGAACCGGGACCAAATTTAAATTATACAAATATACCCATAAATTCTTTTTTTAAAAAAAAATTATATTTTTATTTTAATTATTCGATAATTTTTTTTGGGCACCATTTAGAAGGTCTTTGTTCAACAGTTTGTACGTTCTATGCACTTTATAATTTTATTTTATTTGCGTGATACTTCTATAAATAATGATGAACAATTCTGTGAATTAAAAAAAAATTAAATCAAAATTTTAAAATATAAATTCATATTTCAAAAATGAAATTTATCAAAAAATTATAATAAAATGTGAAAAAAGTTGAAATCTTAAACAACAAAAGATTACATCATTGACATAACTCATCACACAATCGTGTAACATTATACTACAAATACTGTAAACATATAGGAATGATTCTATTAACAAGTAAAATTCTTTCAACAATTATGTCAACATATACAACGTAACACTGAAAAAATACAATAATTTTACATCAGACAAATCACTACTTGCATACTCTCTAAAAACTATTCTGCAAGTGTGTCAAAACTCTCATCACAATAGTAACCCAATCCTATAACATAATCAAAATAATCCTCTAAACAAAATGCCATATTTCTATAAGCTAGTAAAATCTGTTCATCAATTCTGTCAAAACATAGAATTTAAAAAAAAAAAAGAAACAATTTTACAGCAGACCCACAAACATATACAAACCTATAAGAACATATGTGTAATTCTATAAACAAAACAAATAAATTATGTAAACAGTACATATAATATGCAAGCAACCAAGTCTATTACCAAATTATCACAATTTCTCATTCATCAACCAAAGATTGAAAGTTCAGTTGATGTATACAGTACACATAAAAATGACAATCTAAGCTAATTTACTAATTCTAAAATTGTAAAAAAACTATCATACTATGAAGGTGTAATTGAAACATAAACATGACAATCTAATGTAATCAATCCTATTAACAAAACTATTGGATCCTAAACAACAATTAATAGGATCCAATGAATTCTGTTCACATCATAGTTACAATAAGTAATAAGCAATCAATCGTTAAAAAAAACAATCCATGTAATTTTCAAAAACTAAATTGAAAAATTTAATCAAAAAACTTGATTCAAAATCGTTACCACTCTATAATGAACAAAATTGATCTAAAAGCAATATTGAATGAGTAAAATGACCTGTAGCTTTCAAAACTTCGATACTGTTCTTCAATGCTGTTCTTCGATGCTGTTCTTCGAAGCTGTTCCTCAATGCTGATGGTCATCAACGATGATATTCAATGGACAAACGGAACTAAAATTACAACCAAAGGAGACGATGCTCTTCGATTCTGCGACTCAATACTGGATTCAAACAAACTAGAAAAAGAAAAGGAAAAAAATCAGATCAGAAAAGGAAAGAAAATGCAAAAACCGATTCAATTTTCAAAAAATGGAAGGCGGTAAAAAAGGAAGGGTTTAAATAGGCAAGATGGCGGCTGCAGCAGTGGGGACCGCGTTGTTGCCGGTTATGGCAGTTGAAAGCACGTGGCTGAAAAAGTACATCTTCCGTTAACGGCGGTTGAAAGCACGTCGGAACTAGGCTAAAAAAGAAAGGTTTTTATATGCGGGGATTTTCGGGGAACTGTAGTCCGGGGATTATACCTTTTCTCATTTTTAAAATAATTAAGTTGAGCTAAAATTAATTTTAAACGAGTTGATCGAACAAAACATCCGTTAATAAAAAAAAGATGTATATTTAGGGTCTAGTTTAATAAAGATTAATAACTTTTGGACTGAAGGACATTATAATTTTGTGGGAATAAGAATTTGAATTTTTTTTATTAGATGCTGGTCAGGCGGTGGCAACCGAAAGTTCGAAAAGGAGCATAAATAATTGTTGTAGGCTTGGAGAATAATATATTGGTACATGTTGGATTGCACCAGAGAAGGCTTAATGCTTAAATTATATTGTCTTTTTTTACCATCGATTTTACGGGTCGTTCGTTTCATTTTATATTTATTTAAAAGTGATTTTAAAATCGGAATCACGAACTCAGATTTAAAATATTTTTATTTTTTTTAATAAAACACAAGAAATATTTTAATATTTCATACAACTGCAAAAAAATCTGGCCTGAAAAACATCGATCCGGATTAGTTGTCGCAGTCTTTATAATAAATCGAATTATATATTATTTCATCTATTTTCAAAAAAAAATATAAAATATTTATAATATTTCAATACAAAAAATAAATAAATGAAAAATACATGAAACTAACTTATCAGCTTTCAATCTCAATTTTCTAGTACCATCTCTGAATAATTGCAATATATATTGTTGAAAGAGGAGGGTTCAAATGCACCCAAATTTTTGTGCACCCAAATGCACCATATCTTTTAAATCCTTTTTATCCGTTTTCAAAGTCCGAATAGCTAATCCGAACCATTAGATGCGATCTATATATTAAGATGTGCTTGGAGACCAAATTTTACATTTTTTGAATTTTTTTTACTATTTATTAAGCCACTTTGAAAATCGCTGATTTTACATTTTCTGGACCATTGGATTAGCGATTTTCAAAGTAGCTTAATAAATAGTAAAAAAATTCCAAAAAAAATGTAAAATTTGGTCTCCAAGCACATCTTAATATGTAGATCGCATCTAACAGTTCGGATTGACTATTTGGACTATGAAAACAGAGAAAAAAGAGAGGGTGCATTTGGGTGCATTTGAACCCTCGTCTTGTTGAAATTATCATATCAACAATTGCAATTGACTTGCAAAGTTGATTATAGCAATGCAATAATAAATGCATTTAATTTTTGAATGAGTCTTAATTACCAAATTGAAGTTAATTTAGAGATAAATTTCAAGGATAAAAATGATTTAGGAATAATTATTGAAGTCGGAGATGTGGCAGAATATATAAAAAATTGTCCTAAATCTCACGATAGATATATTATTCTATACTTATAAATTCTTACTTATAGACTTCATGAGATTTTATGTTCCATGAAAAGTGTTTAAGTAAGAGCATGCCAATTCTTACAAATACAAAACAATTATAAATCTCTTCTGACGTCATCCAACAAGAATGAGACACTTTTCGCGAGGATAAAAAAACGACTTTTTGCGACGGACTACTCTCATTGTTCAGCTTTTTCTTTTTGCGACGGACGACCGTCATAAAAGCGTTTTTTTCCTCGCAAAAAGTGTTACTTTGTTGACTGTAAATTAATACGAGCAATTCATCCTTAATTTCATGACTGTAAATTATCTCATATCTGTTTTAATTAATTTTAGTTCGGTATCTCTTCTACGATTGACAATTACAAATTTAGTCATGTAGATGTGAAAGTTTCAATGCAAGTTGCTACTCAAGATTGAAAATTAGTAATTAATTGACTTACACATATGTAATACGTGTACAACTGCTATTGTAATTATCATGTTAATGTTTATAATTAATATGCACGTGCAGCCAGGGCATCCGAACAAACCCTCGGATAGTTCTAAATCATCGGATAGGCGCTTTTGAAGAGGCCTTTGATATTTTAAAATTCAAATGAATAAGCGGTTTTGAACAAAAAAATAAATAAATTATGTTATTTACTTAATGACGAGGATCCAAATAAATCGGGACCCTTGGATGTCTGCTGATTTCCTGGCGACTCTTATCAGCTATCTTCATCAGTAACCAACCAGTAACACCTCAATTAATTAATAACCGCTCTCTCCTTTCCTTATATAAGCAAGAGAAGCTAGTCTCTTCTCTTCAGACCATAAAAAGTTCTCCATACAACCATCAAGAAAATTTCCAGAGATGGCAGGAAACGAGTGGATCAATGGTTACTTGGAGGCCATATTAGATGCCGGTGCAAAGAGAAAAGAACAAACTCGATCTCATCATCTCTCTTCTTCTGCCAAGTTCAATGTGGTCATGGAATTGCAAAAGTATGGTCATGACAAAGAAAAGGAAGCTGCATACAGCCCGACCAAGTATTTTGTCGAGGAAGTCGTCAGCCGGTTCGACGACAGCGATCTTCATAAAACTTGGGTTAAGGTTGTGATTATGTCAATGACATTTAAATGATTAAATCAATCTATTTCCGTAGAATATGATTAATTTCATATATATATCTGGCACTTGTAGTATCCTCATTCCGAGGCAACAAAAAGACACGAAATTAAGAGTCAATTCAACCAGTATACATCTAATCCGTTATTTGAAATTAATGTTATGTAGATATGTCGTTATCTTTATTTTTTTTTATGGTTGGTAAAATTATAACGCTGAAATTGTGTACGTAGGTGGTGGCAACAAGGAATAGCCAAGAGCGCAACAACAGATTAGAGAATTTAGTCTGGCGAATATGGCACTTGGCACGCAAAAAGAAACAGGTACATGCTTTTTTGTGAAGATGTGTTTAATTGATGGGATATGTGATGTGTTATGCTTTATTCTGGTATGGTGCAAACGGCAAACAACGATCACACTTCATCCACGTGTGACATGTAAATTCTGAAAAGGAAAAGGAAAAAAACTTAAAAATGAAAATTTCTCTATCTGTCCTGTCTTTAGGGACTCAATGCCTATAGTGGATAGCCAACTTGCTGGGAGCAAAAAAACCTGACTACTCTAGAATAATATTACGTAGAATTATCAGAGAAACCCCAGTTTCATCTATTCGTTTAAACTTGAAATTGTTGATTGAACAAAATTCACATAATTTATGTTCTCGATATTAATTGACAAATTAAAAAGAACCATATTGTTTTACAAGAAATATATGATACTCGCAAAAATATCTAGCAACTCCTTGACTCACTACGTTACTTCCGCAACAGACCGAATGGGATGACACGCGGCAGCTACTGAGACGGAAACTAGAGCAGGAGCAAGGGAGCAAGGAGGCAGCGGACGATTTGTCGGAGCTGTCTGAAGGTGAGAAAGAAAAAAACGATGGTAGCAACACCCAAGGCGCATCGGTTGACAACTCGAATGCAGTGGATCCGAGGATGAACTCAATCGTGTCTGACGAGGAGGATGAAGAGGGAGAAAAGGAACATCTTTATATTGTTCTTATCAGGTAATAATAAGATTGAAAAAATCTTGCATTCATATTTGGATGAACTAAATAATTAATTATGAAAATGATCTGTGTGAGTTATTGAGGTTTAATTTAATTTGAGTAACTGCGCTACCAAATTGGCGGGCGTGTAATTGATATGAATTTGTAAAAACAAGACACCTCATTTGTACTAACCAAATTATCCATAGGATAGCTCCTCTTAATAATTCAACTAATAATCTACCCTTAAAAGGAATAGACGCATCTATCAACCATAAATCTTCTAAAGTATAACAATTATAACTAAAGTTATTATGCTCGGCTATCCAGTTTCATATTAAGCTAATGTAAGAACATTGAACAAAAAGATGCTCTGTACTCTCTATTTAGTCAAAGAAGACACATTTTGTATCGCCTTGCCAACCTTTATTTACTAAGTTAGTCTTAGTCAAAATCTTGTCTTTTCGGACAAGCCATAAAAATATTTTAATTTTTAATGAAATATGGGATTTCCATATGGTGCTATAGGTAGAATTAGGCATTCCCCCATATTCTAACCATTGATAAAATGAATGAACAGTAAAGGTATCATCTGTGGACCAGCGCCATATAATCCTATCCTCTAATTGGTCAGATAGAGTAAAAAGAAAAAATCTATTTTGCAAAGACACCTCATTTGTACAATGTTTAATTCTGTAATTGAGATCAATTTATCTGCTTATATATGCATTCGTTCTTGGTGCAGCTTGCATGGCCTCATACGTGGAGAAAACATGGAACTGGGAAGAGACTCTGATACTGGAGGCCAGGTCAGACATTAATTAAGCAGCAATTTTCATTTATACTCTTTAAGTTATATAAAATAGCTGTTGTACCCTTCCAATGGGAAATCTCATGCATATCCGTGCAAAAAATGGTAATGACGTGTCCCCCTAATAGCCCTATGAGACATAAGTAGGACCTATCCTATTATCGTTCTTTTAGTGCAATTCAAATTACATATTCCAAAAACTAATGTTAACTTGACACTTTTGTCATTTACTGGTCTTTTTTTTTTTTATTACATCATTTAGGGCGTGTTCGGCGTTTAAATGGGATGGGGAATGAGAATGAGAATTGAACTAATTTTTACTGTGCTCGTGGAAAAAAAAAATTCAGTCTGAGTGAATTTTTTTTTTTCCCACACGCACAGTAGCGCACCGAACAGGCCCTTACTGGTCTTGTGGATGAGAACATGAGCCAATGCCGGCCCACTGGCCGAGGCGGTAGTCCCAAATAACAGTACACGAATGACATTTTCAATTTACCGGACAGTGTACGGTAATATTATGTTTTGCAGCAGCATGACATGACATGGAACATTCCAATCTTAAATTACTTGCAATACTAGTTTGGTCCATTTACCCTGCCTTACACTAGAAAACTTGTACAAAAATCAGGTGAAATATGTGGTGGAGCTGGCGCGAGCACTTGCGGCCACAAAGGGCGTGTATCGGGTCGATCTACTAACCCGGCAGATCTCCAGTCCAGATGTCGACTGGACGTATGGCGAGCCCGTTGAAATGCTTAGCAGTCCGTCTGACATGGAGGACGCTGACTCCTGCGGGGCCTACATAATTCGCCTTCCTTGTGGGCCCAAAGATAAGTGAGAGCCTTTATTTCTTTTTTATTTTTTTTAAAATTTTTTTTAACTGTTGTCGAATAATGAATGAGGCATGTTCGATGAAATGTCTGTTCAGCTTGGAATGACTTATTGACTGCATTCAGAAAAAAAAAAAAATTTTAGTTTATAAAGTCTCATATCCACAAGGCGTTCCAAATCAGACACTAACCGTAAGGGTTGGTGATCCAGTACATGAATTGTACCATGGGCTTGCTAACGTGAAATTCATAGTGCAATACCAAACACGATAGCAATTAGTAGTTTCAACTGCCGAAGCTCCATTATTTCTCATATAATTTTCAATTTTTTTTTTACTAGTGAATGCATAATATTTGAGATATACTGAATAAGCATTATAAGGGTATTGCTGAATTGGTTGGTGTCAACAGATCTACTGCCTGTAAAACCCAGAACTAGTACGCCTTGCTGATATTGACAATCCTTTACATTCCAATTTTGAATCAATTAATCAGGTATATACCAAAGGAATCGCTCTGGCCCCACATCCCGGAATTTGTGGACCGAGCCTTGGCCCACATAACCAATGTGGCCAAATCCCTTGGTGAGCAGCTTTCCTCCAACCCATCCAGTCCCTCAATTCCAGTATGGCCGTATGCAATTCACGGGCACTATGCGGATGCTGCTGAAGTGGCGGCCCACCTGGCAAGCATTCTGAGCGTCCCAATGGTGATGACAGGGCACTCATTGGGACGTAATAAGCTGGAGCAGCTGGTCAAGCAGGGACGTCTGACAAAGAATGACATTAACTCAACATACAAGATCATGCGGCGCATCGAAGGGGAAGAAACCGGGATTGACGTGGCTGAGATGGTTGTAACGAGCACTAAGCAAGAGATTGAGGAGCAGTGGGGGCTGTATGATGGGTTCGATTTGATGTTGGAGAGGAAGCTCAGGATTAGAAAGAAAAGAGGGGTTAGCTGTCTTGGTCGGTACATGCCTCGCATGGTGGTAAGTCAAAGTAATTTTTACCTGTAAACTTAATTTGGGTTACCTCGCATGGTACATGCCTCGCATGTGAGCTTACCTCTGAGTTTGTGTGCGTGCTCGCACATTGCACGTACGTGTTGCACGTGAAGATATTATGACATATAAAGTCGTGTTGATGTACTAAATTTTAGATACTTTATTGCTATTTCTCTCATGTTTTGATAGGTTATACCACCTGGGATGGATTTTAGCCACGTCAACACCCAAGATTTGGAAAAAGATGGCGACCTTCAAATGCTAATTAATTCCGACAGCTCCCAGATCAAGAGGGACCTACCTCTTATTTGGTCTGAGGTAAACAATAACTATAAGTCAATAACTCATCTTTAATTAATCACCGACTACCATATTTTCTTTATCTCATTTTCTACATTAGAACAGGTAATGAGGTTCTTTTCAAATCCACACAAGCCAATGATACTTGCACTTTCGCGGCCTGATCCAAAGAAGAATGTTATGACACTTTTAAAGGCCTATGGGGAAAGTCGCCATCTCCAAGAACTTGCTAACTTGGTACTTCATAATAATTTCATTATTGTCTTTCTTAGTTGATTATGTTACTGGTAGTCTGTTCATGTGGAATAGGGATAAGTGTTTTCACTCTTTCTTCTAGACATTGATTTTAGGAAACAGAGACGATATAGAAGAAATGGTGGGCAGCAGTGCAACAGTTTTGACCAATGTACTAAAACTTATCGATAAATATGATCTCTATGGTAAGGTGGCATATCCAAAGCATCACAATCAATCTGATGTTCCACAAATATATCGACTTGCTGCAAAGACCAAGGTAATTGATTATTGCAACTTCAATTTTGGTTTGTTCTTCTGGTATTGAGAAAAATAATGACTTGCTATTTTGATTGGCAGGGAGTGTTCATCAATCCAGCCTTAGTAGAGCCTTTTGGCCTCACACTCATAGAGGTACCAGAGAGATTGCACTAAAATTTGCACTTTCAAAAGATATGCAAAGTTTGGTAATGTATTTAGATGAAGTTGTCTTTAAATACGCAGGCAGCGGCCTATGGTTTGCCAGTTGTGGCGACTAAAAATGGTGGTCCTGTAGATATTCTCAAGGTAATTATTCTTCTGCTGATTTTTCTATGAAGAATTATATAATAGGGAAGAATTAAAAATTGTCCATTTCTTCTTTATAAAGTTCACGGATATTTTATCTTCCACTTTATTTGGCATTTAATTTAACTTGTGTCTTATGTTTTTCTGGGTTCTATTTGTCATTTTTAGGATCGACATGAGTTTTTCATATTACCTTTTCACTGATTCAGCAATATCGTTTGATCTATTGCTATCTTCTTTCTACTGATCAAATTTGTTTCAACATCTGACTTTTACCAATCTTTTTATGTAAAGGCACTGAACAACGGGCTGTTAGTGGACCCACATGACCAGGCAGCCATCTCCGAGGCACTGCTTCGCCTCCTGGCTGAGAAGTCACTATGGCTGGAATGCCGCCGGAGTGGACTTCGCCACATCCACCGCTTTTCCTGGCCCCATCACTGTCGCCTCTTCCTTTCTCATCTCTCATCCCTTGTTGTCCACTCATCCTCTCCTTCCCTCTCCCTCTCTGCCCAACGGGGTCCACAATCCGAGCCTCTCTCCGAATCACTTCGTGACCTCTCTTTGTATTTTTCGACTGACTCTCCAGATGCATTGGCCACTGAGTCTTTGATCGATTCACACCGCCTCCACCGGATAGAATCTTCATCAGCTCTCTCCTTCTCTCCTGGTCACAGGTATTATTGGAGACAACTTTGCCACTGGAATTTTGACCAGTGTGAGGGACAGTTTGGTGACCTACTTGCATGATGCAAAAGATAAAAAAATATAAAATGTTTTTGTTTTTTGTTTTTTGCTTATTTATATTGCTTTCTCTATGGATTGTTTTCATTTTTACTTTAGCCGTATTCATTTCTTTTTTTTTCTTTTTATTTCTTGTTGTTCACCTGGTTGCTATAATAGAGTTAGTATTGAGATGGAGGCTCCAAAGCACTTTCCTTTTACTTGAAATCCTCTTTATTTATTGTTGCTAGGCTATATCTCTGCAAAAGTGAACAAAATTTCAACTGCTGCAATTTATAGCAAATTTTTTGTTACCTCACTTCAGTATATGTACAACATGTTAAAATCTTAATAAATTTTCAGGCAAAGGATATTCGTTATTACCGTCGACTGCTACAGTGCCGAAGGAACAATTGAAATCTCCAATCTCAAAGAAATCCTTGATAAGGTGACATCAGTGGATGGATTAAATGGCCGGATAGGATACGTGCTCTCTACTGGCTCCACTGTACTTGAAACCCTCGAGGCAATTCAATCATGCCACATTGATCCAACAAGATTTGATGCTCTGATTTGCAGTAGCGGGGCAGAGGTGTGCTATCCGTGGCGTGACACATCAGCTGATTTGGATTATGGAGCACATCTAAGGTTTCGCTGGCCTGGGGATCATGTGCGAGAGACTGTTACCAAGGTTGGAAAGTTGGATGGAGCTGTGGATGATGATATGGTGTTTGATGAAACAACAAGTTCTGCTTATTGTTTAGCTTATGCTGTTAAGCTTGAAGCCAATGTGAGTCATTTATTCATATTTCATTTCATGGTTACGTGTATTGTAATCATCTTAGGCTTTTTGTCAGTCCTTTTTGGAACTTCAATTGACCAAAAAGTTGTGCAAAGCGGGAAGGTAATACATGTGTTTCCCTTTTATTAACTACAATGGGAACTAATAGTATACAACTTATGAACAGAAATTCTGAATTTTAAAAAACACAATAACACTAATATGTTGTTTTGATATTTAAGACCAATATATGAAATATATTTATCGTATTTTTTAGGTGCAAAAGGCAGATGGCATTAAACAGAGACTGAGAATGCGTGGCTTCCGATGCAATCCAGTTTACACACATGCATGTAGACGGTTAAATGTTATTCCTCTTTTTGCATCTCGATCACATGCATTAAGGTAATATCTTCTCTAAGAACTAACTTTTGTTCCATTATTTCTTCAAAGGTACTTAATGTTTGCCTACACTCAATGTGAATTGATACAATATTTTAATATAATGATAGTTCTTATAATGCTCAACTAAAACCTAGATTGCCCAATTTTAAGCCTTAGTTTATCTAATACGTGCAATTAGTCACTATTTCAATCCAATTTTGCTCTCAGAATTGTGGGATTAAGCCTCAATTATCCTAAACTTTGCAAGCAAGCTCACTTGAGACAACTGTTTCTCAAACATCTCTTAGCATCTCAATTGTGCAAATAAACAGTTTATACTTAAATTTTACAGTTACAGAAAATTATATGAATGATTCTCTGTACTCGATCAATTAGGTACTTGTCGATACAATGGGCGATCGATCTTTCAAAGGTGGTGATTTTCACTGGAGAGAAAGGTGATACTGATTATGAGAAGCTTCTTCCTGGCCTTCCCAAAACTGTGATTATGCAAGGCTTTGTCAATACTGGAAGCGAGAAGCTACTTAGAGAAGAAGATAGCTACAAGTTCGAAGATGTTGTTTTAATTGAAGCTCCTAACATTATCACTGTTGATAAAGATTTTAGCATGTCTGATATGACAAGTGCTATATAAAAAATGCATTTCTTTCTTGCGAGAGAAATTGGGAAGTAAATGTGATAATGTGATGTATTTTAATACGATACATGAAAATAAGTCATTAAAATATAGCACTATGCTAATGTTTTCTGGATTGTTTGTCTTTAATTTATATTATTTTTCTGAAGCAGATCTTGTCAGAACGAGGAGTATGGTGCATGCAACATGTAAAGGAATAAAATAGTAGTATAAAACTGAATTAAACTTGAGAGAAATTTCAAACATGGCATTAGCCATTATCATGAGTAGTGAAACATCATTCGTAGAAAAACAAAGAATATACAAATTGTACAAGATAATAATCACAAAACAACTAACAAAGACCAGGCGGGGAGTGAAAAGAAAAGTCAATCGCCTGGCCTTTGATGTTAGCTACAAGACTCGCTTTTGTAATTTATTAAATTTTCTGGACCAAACCCGAAAGACAAGCCCAAACTGATTTTTTTTTTCTTTCTTTAATTTTCTTTCTCTTATTTTCAGAGCATGCACTCAGATTAGCCCGACAAGGATGCATTAATCATCCGGAATTTTTATATATAAGAAAATAAATAAATAAAATATTAAAAACGAGAATGGGTCCGTAGAAATTTTAAAAACAGGAAGGGATACGCAGCCCATGGCGTCCCTGAGGGACGCCATGCCAAACTCCAGTCCGATGGAAAAAAAAAATTAACATGCCATGGGATGCCATGTCATGGTTGTATCCCATGGGACGCCATGCCAAACGCTGGTCTCTGAAAAAAAATGGAAAAAAAAAAAAAATCTCAGGGACGCCATTGGAAAAAACAGCCCTACCCCTTTTTCTCCTTCTCCCTCCGATACGTTTTTTAATAGAAGTAAATGTGCAGTGCCTAATCGGAGGGAATAATAATAATAAAAAGGAACATGGTGCTAAATTGTGCAGTGCCTAATCAAATGATTTTAAATGCCTAATTTGATGTTAGTAAATAGTAATAAATAAAAAGGAACAATAACTTGCTCAAAAAAAAAAGGAACAATAATAATAAAAAGGAGCAATAGTAGGGAAGAATAAATATTAGTCCGTATCGGAGGGAGAAGGAGATAAAGGGATAGGGCTGTTTTTTCCAATGGCGTCCCTGAGATTTTTTCTTTTTTCCGATTTTTTTCAAAGACCAACGTTTGGCATGGCGTCCCATGGAATACAACCATGGCATGTTAATTTTGTTTTTTTCCATCGGACTGGAGTTTGGCATGGCGTCCCTCAGGGACGCCATGGGCCGCGTATCCCTTCCTGTTTTTAAAATTTCTACGGACCCATTCTCGTTTTTAATATTTTGTTTTTTAATTTTCCTATCAATAAAAATTGCGGATTAATCATTATCGATTTTAATAAATTTCAAATGAGGTTCGGCCCAATAAAATTAAACCCATTTTAAATTCTTACATTTTTATAAGGGTTAATTTCCTATGTACCCCTCACAACTTATGTAGTTTCTTATTTACCCCTAAAGACTTGAATTTATCTTATTTACCTCTTATCTCTTACATTCTCTTCTTATTTACCCCTCATGTAATTAGTCCCTTGTTAACTTTAATTAAATTATTAAAAAAACTTACTTCATCTGTGATTAAGAATTATAAAGCCAATTAAAGTTCTCATGTACTTTTTTTTTTGAAGGTTGTCGACAATTGTCGGCAACAAATCTATTGAAAAGAAAGTTTATTTACAAGTTTCGTACTTAGCACCAAAGTAATCTATTTAGTAAATATTGCTGCCAGGAGTACACAGTATGCCCCTGCCTGGTCTAGCAAACCCCTCTTACACTTAATTTTATATGAAAAGCTCCCAATTATGTAAATTCGTTGTGGTTTCATCTATTAATACACTCAAGGTCTTTGTTGTGCCCGCGAAGGTCCTCCTGTTCCTCTCCTTCCACATAGTCCAGCACCCTCCTGCCCAGGCCATATCCCATCTGCTTCTTGCCCTTCCCTGCAGTGTCATTCGTCCTCCCAACCATGCATCCTCTATGTTCTGCTCCATGCAGGTCGGTATATTGATCTGGGCACACAGGCCTCTCCAGAACCTACTTGCAAATGGGCAAGACCACATGATGTGTCCCGTCGTTTCCACACTTTGACTGTTGCACAGCTTGCATCCCATGTTTATCTGGCATCCTCTGATAATTAGGTTTTCCTGTGTGAGGATCTTATCGAGTAGCATTAGCCAAATGAATACCCTAACCTTCATTGGCACTTTGAGCTTCCACAAGACACGATGATACGGGGACTGTATCCTCGTGTTGTGAAGTTCAAAGTAAGCCGATGATACCGTGAACATGGCATTGGCACTCCAACGCCAAACTCTTGCTGCTTGCCCCGTTTGAACAGTGACTGAATCCGTGTAGAACGACGCCATCGCTGCCAGGTCTTTCAAGAAGAAAGATTCTGACACCCGCTGTGCCATACTCACCTCATCCGTTATTCCATATAGGTGACCCATAGTTTGTGCCCACTGCCCTTCCGGTTTGTGTTGCAGCCACCAAATCCATTTGAGTAAGAGGGCCTCATTCTGGCGATCCAGGTTGAGTATTCCCAAGCCCCCGTTACATTTTAGTGCACATGTTACCTCCCAATTAGCTAAGCAATTGATACCCCTACACTCTTGAGTTCCCCGCCATAAGAAGCTTCTTCTCATTCTATCAATATGCTTGACTACTCCCTTTGGCATTCTCAATGCCTGCATGAAGTGCAGGGGTATGGCAGAAAGTACCGACTTGACCAGAGTGATTCTCCCTCCATATGATAGTAGATCAGCTTTCCATCCCTCTATCCTATTCCTGACCACCTGCAACATTGGTTGGAAGTGAATCTTTCTCGGTTTCCTGATGGTCAACGGCAACCCTAGGTATTTAACCGGTAGCTGCGTCGGTCGGGATTCCAGTATTCCCGTAACTGCCTGCACCATGTGATCAGGTAGGGCTACTGGTATAAATGCACTTTTGGACCTATTAATCTTGAGGCCAGATAACTCTGCATAGACTGCTAAGATCCGGCTAATAACCCTTAGCGAAGTCGGGTGCGCCTCTGAGATAATTACCGTGTCATCTGCAAACTGAATCGCTTGTGTCCGAAGAAAGACATGTGGCCCCATTGCCGGTTGCGCATTGGATAGGAATCTGGTCAGGGAGTCTGCTATCAGAATGAATAGCATGGGCGAAAGGGGGTCTCCCTGTCTAAGGCCTCTCATGTGGGTTATGTGCCTGGTCTGAACTCCATTGACTCTGACCGATGACGAGGAGGAGCGAAGTAATGACGTAATTGCCGATAGCCACTTCGGCGGGAATCCCCTTTCTATAAGGAGGTTTGTCATGAAGCACCAGTCCACCGTATCAAATGCCTTTTCAAAGTGCACTTTGTATAGCACCGCGGGAAGCTTCTGCTTAGAGCAAAAAATCAGTAATTCTCTAGTCACCAAGAATGACTCCATCATGGAACGTCCTTTTACAAAAGCCGTCTGGTTTTTGTCGACCAGTTCTTGTAGGTGCGGTTGTAATCTGTTCGCCATGATCTTAGTCACAATTTTGATCACCGTGTTGATCACACTGATTGGCCTGTAATCCGTAATTCCTAGTGGGGACGACTTCTTGGGGATCAGTGTGATGGTGGCCTGATTGAGACATCTTACATTCCCCCCTGTTTCAAAGATGAAATTAATTAGAGAGATAGTGTCGACCTTGATTATTGGCCAGAATGATCTGTAGAATTCTATCGGCAGGCCATCCGGTCCGCTGGCTTTATCCTTTGGCATGTCATTAATGGCGGCCAATATTTCCTGTTCTGTGATGCTATCATCCAAGGATTTCAGTGCCCCACTCATTCCAGGCCCCACTCTTTCGGTCAAATTAAATGGTCTAGCTCGTGGTCCCCTACGGCCAATCATCTTCTTGAAGTGTCGATAGATGTGGTTCTGAAGTTCGCTACTCGGAACCACCACTCCTTGTTCATTCTGAATGCCCGAAATAGCATTGGGAAACCTTTGGTGAGTACATTGAATGGAACTCACAATCAATGCATGTTGTCAGCACGAGTCAAGCCGAGGCATGGGCAATTTTTTGGAGGATACAAAATGTTGGAGAAATACAGAGATGTGTCAAGGATGGTGCTCTCAGGCTCTTTAGAAACTGTAGCATCTATGGCTTCTGTCTACCTGAACATACAAAATTGGAGATCATACACAGAGGTCTGGCAGACTTGGAGGCTCCAGGCAGAGAGAGAGAGACATGCGTATACCAGAATAGGGAAAATCATCATATGAAGATAGCTCATAAACTGACAAACATGGGTAGCCTGCATGGCTGGATTAGAAATGAGCACCCTGTACCGAGTTTTATTGCTGAGGAGGAAATGTAATTGGACCAAGGGCCTTGTATTTAACAAAAAAAAAAAAAAAAAAATAGCATAACAATATGCGCATCATGAGAAGCCCTAACATAAAATATAATTACAAAAATAACAATTTTACATAGTCCAAACAAAATAACAACAGCTCATAAATACTCAATTACCAACTTAAATAAAATAACAATAACATTCAATCTGGATCGCATATTTCTCTTTCTTGAAGGGCTCGTAATCAGTAAGTTTAACAATGTCTAACAATAAATTGCAAAAAGGAGTGAAAATTGCCAAACCAATTTTCCTAAAACTTAAGAATTTTACTCTTTAGTTAAATGATATTGTAATTATGTGGATAGAGAGATAAGAGTAGAACCGGTACAGACTTTTTTTTCTTTACAATCAATATAATTTGTCAGCAAGCATCAAGCTTACTAACATTAAAAAAAAATAAAAATGAAGCACTCCAATAGTCAGTACCAAGCTAATGTCCATTTCGTGAAATTGAAAAACATTAAAAAATTTGTCGTAATCCTGATAATTAGTGCTGATTAGCGAGTACTTTTACCAGCGGATGAGTCGAATGAGGCTTTGGCCAAACTTTGACCCTCTAACACCCTTGATCAGCAACAAATTGAATTGAACATAAGTAATTCTCAATTTGAGCGAGAAACACCAACAACAGAGTTAAAAAGTTAATGAACTTAAAATAGTTTCAAATTTCAAATTGAGTGATGTTAAGTCACTGTTTTCATTGAATTTATATTTCTTTTGATTTGCATTGATCTCCATACCAATGTCATCATGTCGTGCTTCAAATAATGCAGAGATAGGCTTAAGATGAAGATCAAAATAATCAGAGAAGTCACGGGTAATATTTTATCAGACAAGCACATCTACAGTTGGGACTGGAAAATTGCGAGAAGAGAGAAGAGAGTTTGGAAATCGCGAGAGAGAAGAGAGTTGGGAAATCGCCAGAGAGAAGAGAAAAGTGGCCTCGAGAGTTGCAGGGTGGTTTGTGCTCTGGGAAATCGCGTGGGAGGGAGGTGAGCGGGAGAGAAGGCTGGAGAGGAGAGGGTTTATCAATGGATGCATCCAGTTAATGGAGGGCTAAGTACATGAGTACTTTAATTGGCTTTATAATTCTTGATCACAGATAAGGTAAGTTTTTTTAATAATTTAATTAAAGTTAACAAGGAACTAATTACATAAGGGGTAAATAAGAAAAGAATGTAAGAGTTAAGAGATAAATAAGATAAATTCAAGTCTTTAGGGGTAAATAAGAAACTACATAAGTTGTGAGGGGTACATAGGAAATTAACCCTTTTTATAAGCACTAATAAATCCATCCACATAAAAACTCACGTTTCCAAGTCTTTCACTCGTATCTGATTGGAAGACAGCTTAACTTGCGAGCTTTTGTGAATTTTACAATGAGTTCTCAGGGGTCATTTGAGTTTTATTTAGATAATCATATAACTTTGTGTAATTATAATTTAGTCCCTGTAAACACAAAACCGATACCAAAATCGAAACTAAGGCTGGTACCGGTGGTGAAATGTACATAAATAGTTGTTTATGCAAACTTTGAATTTAAACTATTAACAAAAGATACAATAAACTGCAAATATTCTAGTTAAAAATAGGTATTCTTTACTGGTTTAAGAAAATTAAATGAATCAATATCCTGAAAATAATATTATGGGTGGATGTTGGTTGTTACTCACTGCACTACCCTATAATATAGTTGTTTTAAATTTTATTAGTTTGTAAATTTTTTTCTTTGATTGATTTTTTCTACTATCTCACTAATCTCAATAATAATTATTCTGAAAAAAAAAATAATGGAACGGCTCACTACTTTACATAAAATAAGTTAGTTGTTAATTTTTTTATCAATTACTATTGGCATTTTGACCATGTTGTATTTATTTTTAAAGTTCAGTCACACAAGTGGTGGTTAATCGTCACATTTTAAATATGAGAAAGCAATATTTCAGTGATCTCATGACTACTTTATGTTTCATAATCTTCTATTTTGTGAGTTAACCACTAACAATGGTTGGATCATATGGTTAACGATTTACACTTTCGTTGCATTTTATCAGCCTCAAAATCTTCCCTCCTCTAATTTCTTATATTTGCCCCCCTGAGTACTTATTAATAACAGCTTCATCATTTGCAGATAATAATTAATTAATAGCGACTGTTGTTGTTTATCGCCTTCAACTTTCTTGTTTGGGTAGATTTTTTGAGGATAAAAGACTGTAGGGTTGGTCCGTACGCCGTACTTAATGTTTCTTTGATGTAACATGTAAAAATGACTTGTTTTTTAATTGACAAAATATTCAATACTTGATAACATATTTAACAGTTTGAACTCAGTACAAAAATATTTTTGAAGAGAGTAAAATTGACTTACATAACGAGAAGGCATGAAAATAAAAATAAGAAAACACCATTTAATAGAAATTAAGTTAATAATTCATTATGCTCGCCACTTGGATTTATAAAAAAAATTTAAATGTCAAAAAATAAATTTAATGTTTTTTTTCCTCCAAAGGACTGAATCAAATTTTCTGCATGAATAGGGATGACCGAAAATTTGGTTTAATGCCCCTGTTACAGCGAATTTACATCTCTCCAGTACCGTAGAAGGAAATATTTTAGTATTAGTGGATTCAAACTGTTCTTTTAACTTTGCACGAATCTCAAAACCATAATAATACTGCCCCCTACGCTAGTCTGAATCTCAAAGAGGCTTAGAGTCAATCTCAAACCGTGAGGAAGAGAATCTTCTATGATGGAGAGGATACGTGTTATGTCACAACGCCATGCCACTTGGTTCACAACATATTTGGTACATGGGGATGACCGAACCAAATTTTTGGTCCCTCTTGCCTGGACCGAAAATTAGATTCTTAAAACTTGATAATGGCTACTAAAGTGATATTGATAGATGCGATTACAACAATAGTTCGTACACTATTACATCAGTTAATTAACTGGTCTCGCCTACTTTGATACACCCCATACCCCTGATACACTCTGCTTTTCCCACAATGTCGATCTCAAAGTGTTGCATCTTCCTTTGTTCGATTTGCCACAATCCAAGTTGGTAACTTTGAATCACAAAATATGACCTATTTCTTTGTCGAGGAGGGTTCAAATGCGTCCATGTTTTTGTGTCTCCATCATGCCTCCATCTCTCTTCATCATTTTCAAAGTTCAAACAGTCGATCCGAACCGCTCAATCTAACCTCCATACTAAAATATGTTTGGAGACCAAATTTTATATTTTTAGGAATTTTTTTACTATTTTTTTAGATAGGTAAAAAAATACTGTTTTTAGATGGTTCAGATTTACTGATTTTGTACCTATCTAAAAAAATAGTAAAAAAATTCCTAAAAATATAAAATTTGGTCTCCAAACATATTTTAGTATGGAGGTTAGGTTGAGCGGTTCGGATCGACTGTTTGAACTTTGAAAATGATGGAGAGAGATGGAGGCACAAAAACATGGAGGCATTTGAACCCTCCTCTTCTTTGTCTCCACCAGTGTTTTAATAATCGGTTCTTATTCGGTATTCGGAAAGCCACCGAATACCGCATATACAGTATGCGGCCGCATATTTTAATTTTTATTCAGATTTATATATTCGAATTTTCAAATAAAAAATCATAGACATTAACACCAATAAACATAGATAAACATAGATAAACATTACAAATAAAAATAAATAAAACATAACAAAAGTTAAAACAAGTTAACCCACAGTACAAATTACAAAACTACAAATAAGCATAAATAAAACATAAGTTCAAACTTAAATAAATTAAATTATAACTTATTCGGTTCTTATTCGGATTATTATTCTCTATTCGGAAAAATTTGGCCGAATAGATAATATGCGGAAAAAAATATGCGACTGAATATGCGGTCGAATATTCGAAACCGAATATTAGACCAAATACTCATTTTCTATTTGGATTCCAATCAAAAACGAATATTCAGCTGACTAAACCGACTTTTAAAACACCGGTCTCCACGACACTACAGTAGAACTTACTTTCTGTGATCGGTATCAGTGACCGGTACTGACATCGGTCGTAGATACTCAATTTCTCAAAAAAATAAAGAATTTCACCTGAATTAGTGACGATCGCTGAATTTTTTTTTTTTTTTTTTATCAACTCCGCTAAAATTTTGGATGAAAAATGAAAAAAACGCACGGCTACTAAAAAATAAAACGCGCCACACGATGGAAACCCTCTCCGCCAAAACCCTCGATCCTCCTTTCTCGGTCCTCCGTCAGTGCCAAAACCGACGGGTTGAGGTCTCACCGTGACGAGCGGTCCTTTGTTTTTTTGGCGGCTCCTGAGGATCCCAAACTCCCAATAGGGTCACTCCTGGTACTTCACCATGGCCGCCGTGAGGTATTTTAATCAATTTTGTTTTCTTTTAATCAACAATGGTTTCTAGCTAATCCCCATAATGCAGTCAAAAGATTTGGGTTATTCAATTAGCCCAACGAATTTACCTTTTTTTTTTTTTTTTTAGTTTTTTAGTTTTTTCCCCTCTTTTAGGAATGAGGGCAGTGAGGATTGCATATGATAGGTTTATTATTCAATCATGGCTGTAGAATCAAACTAAAATTACAGATTTCTGAACCCCCTTCAAGTAAAATCCACCTATTGGACATTTTTATATTTTTTCCATTTTTGGAATAATTACCCAATGAATCTAACATACTGCAAACTGATAGAAGCCCGAAATGTTTAGACTAACTTGAATTTTTTTTGGAGATGACATGAAATGCTCTTATATATTAATATTTTTTATTTCACTATGTACAAGACATGTCAGATCTGCTGTGCGTAAGAAGCGGGCTGATGCAAAGAGTGAACTGAAAAACCTTCTTTTCGATGGAAAACCAGTTCAGGTAAGCGTCTTGTAATCTATTGTGCTGCCAACTTTGATAGTAAATGGGTAACTAAATTTATCAATCAAGCCTTGATAACCAAAACAATTGAACTTACTCTAATTGTACTAAGCTTTTATATGAAGGTGAAGAGAGATCGAACGCTACAGATTTGATGATCCTTATATTTTAGGGTAAATTATACCTTATTCATTTTAATTTGGGTTGGCTGAGAGCTATTTAGCATTGGTTTGATCTGAGGAAGATTAGAACTTAGTTGTACAGTTAGAGGGTATATAAATTGGTGGTTCTTTAAATGGATTACAGATTCAGGTCCGCTGCTTTGAAGTGGCATCTAGACAAGCATGTAGGCCCTTCAAAGGTTATTTTATTCAATTTTATTTTCTCAGTTTCTAAGTTAATTTATTAATCTGAAATTAAATGAACAAACCTAAGTAATAATACAAGAATGTAAGAATAGATTGTACCACCAGTACTCGACAGAAAATTATTTTAGTAATATCTCTCAGCTTTTTTCATCTACTTTTATATATGCTTACCTACTTACCTGGCTGGTTGATTGCTTGCTTTGTTTGTTTCAGAGGCGGTGATATAAGATGGTGTTTCCTTTGCTGTTAGAGCTTGCTAGGTGTTATAGAGCAACTGCTCAATTTGAGGCTACAAAGGTTATTTCTTTTGGATTTACTTAAAGCACTAAATTTTGGTACAGTTTAGTTTTATCTACTTCGGTTTGTTAAAAGTGAGTATAATTTGGGGACTTGAATGCAATGATTTTACGAGCAGTAATGAAACTTGTGTAATATTTGGGTGAATCTATTTTTGGGATGATCCTTGTCAGATTATTGATTAATAAGTTAATCATACATTATTTTTTTAGCTTAAAGTCTTGTTGTCTAATATATTTGGGTGAATCTATTTCTAACGGAAGTTAAGTTGGCCTTTAGAATCTTTGGTATGAAAAATTTTACAAGTCTCAATTATATATTTTCAGGGAAATTTTTGTTCTCTTCATTTACTTTTTGTATAGCTGATGTATATTTACCAGTTGATGAAATGTCAAGTTACTAAATATAGTTTTTGTTTCTTTGCTTGTAGATGTTGCTTTATGCTGTGAAAAATACGAGGTAGAAACAACGGGCATGTGTTAATTCTCTTCTCTTCTAGTAGAAATGAAACTAATAGCAGGTGAATAATAATAGCAGTAATTCATTTCTATAGAGTGTAATTATCATAAATATATGTTGTCAATATACTCTTGCTTGGTATGAAAAGATTATGTCAATATACTCTTGCTTTGATCGATTTTGTTTGATTTGAATGTTGTTTATTGTTTGTATGTTTAGATACTATTGTTTATGTTTGATCGATGTGAATGTTTGGTACGTGTGGTACCAATTAAATGAGGAAAAAATAACTAAAAAAACTAAAAGAAACTAATAGAAGAATATCAGGGATCGGATTTGATTATCAGCGACTGTTTTTTTAGTCGCAGATATCTTTTCATGACATTAGCAAAAAAACAACAGCGATAAAAAAAAATTGATTGCAGATAAATTATCAGTGACCGGATGACGTCATTCAACAACCAGTGACGTCATTGGGAGAGTATCTGCGACCGGCGCCATTACTTTTTGCGACCGGAAAACCAGTTGCGGAAAGTCTGATCTGCTGTAGTGCGAGGCATCCCATGTCACTTGTATCGAATGCCTTCACTGTATCAGAATCTGAATTCGATTCCAGACTTCCTGCGCATTAGTGCATTCAAAGAACAAAAGGTGAGTTGTTAATGGACATTGATAGTGAAAATATTTTTTTATTTTTTATTTTTGTTTTATATTAGTTGGTTAATAATCTTAATATTATTTGTTTATAAGTGTATTATTATAATAACAGTATTATTAATAATTCAAATAAATATTAACTCTATTTTTTGGCATCAGACAATTACTTTTTGAACTTGAAAAAAATTAGATGACTTTCGGGTTATGCCCGGAACTTTCTCCTGTAGATTTCTTTACGAGCTTATCGGGGTCAAACACTGAAATAGTGCCAAATTAATTGGTAGCTCAATAGCTCATTGAATGGTTGTAAGATCTCACGCTGATAAAATAATTCAATGATAATTCTTTCATGTCTTAACCATCAAGATCATTAATTAATCGCCCGTATTCATGTGACGATAATTTACAACATGTGTCGGTCTAATAAATACTATTTCTTTTGCATATGTACTGGACAAATTAATTAGTTATATTATTATACTTCAAATATTAAAATTACGCAGCATATATACTTCCTAGTTTCTTTCACTAGAATAATGTTGCTAGCATCACAAAAGGTAAGAGCTTTATCCGCGTTATATTTACATCAAATGAAACAAACTAAAACGAAAAAAAGAAATAAAGTACTACTATACTTGATAACGATGTTATTTTACACTTTTCTACAATTCCAGTGATAATTACTGATAATATCTCATCACCTGGCTGCAATAAAGAAAACAAAAGAAGAAAAATAAATGATGGTAGATCAACGAAGACCAGGACGAGCATGGAAAGCGAAGTACGGCGTGGTTGCCACTGCTCTGTCAAGGTTGCTTCTTTCCTTTTTCTCCTTTCTCTTACAAGTATTTTCTTCTTTTTTCCCGTTTGTTATCTTTTCTTGCTTCTCTTTATCCTCCTTTGAAGATGATTGTGACGTCAGCGGAAGCACCTTTGCTAACGATTTCATGCTCAAACAGCTCATCTTTCTATCTCCTCCTCTTTCTTTTTGGCCTCTCTCTTTCTTTGTGAAATTTTTAGTTCACTGATGATCGATGATTTGTAGATAGAAGATGGAAAGGGGCATGAATTTATAGACTTCGGGAACATAAGTACTTACCGTAGGCGGAGACTGGTCAAAATTGAAGAACTGCCTTGCATCCGAAGGAAGCTAGGTTGTGTATCAAAATGTCGTTATCCATGACGGAACCACAGATGATAGTGTTACATTTGGTGATGGGAGGTGTATTTGACTTGACCAAACCACTCCCCAGCACCTTCCCGAGCAAGGAAAAGGTACAATTGAATATGTTGACTAGTAAAATTAAAACAAGCTTCGTGGACAAGGAACAATTTTTCCAACTATCAAATTAGGAAATAAATCTGCTGTTATTCCAATCTCAACAGTCACTACAGCAGAAATACCCTTCTGCGACCCATTAAATGGGTCGCAGATGGGTGAAGCGCCGGTCGCAGAAGGTGGGTGCCGGTCCCAGATGACCAAAATGGGTTGCTGATGACCCGGTCGCAGTTGCTCCGTCACTGATGACTGTCCTGCTGACGTCACCGGTCTCTGAAGAGTATGGTGCCGGTCTCAGATGAGTCCTTCAGCGACCGACGAGATCCGCCACAGATGCTGGCCTAAAGACCCATCAGAGACCGACTGGACGGTCGCAGAAGGGTCCCAAATGGGTCCCAAATGGGTCGCAAAAGGTTATTTTTTTATATTTTTTTTTCCCAATTGATACAAAATGTATCAAACAAATATAATATTAAACCCATTATATTCATATATTTTTCTCAATTCCCAACTGGTACAAAACATAATTCACAAGCATTTAACATCAAATATCAAACAATTGACAATCAAACAATACACATAAATACACATTATCTGAATATTCTTTATTACAATTTCAATACATGTGGATATAATAAACAATAATATATTATCACAAACAATAATATAAAAAACCAGAAACCAAAATTCAGAGAAACAATAGAGCAAAAAATACAATAAAAAAAAAAGTCTATGCCTTCATCCTAGCCCTGCCCTTGGACTTCTTGTTCTTGGACTTGGGCTTGATATGGTGAAAAGTCTTGTAATCAGGTGCCTTGTATTCTGGTATGTCACGGAGACCTAGTTTTGACAGTACAAGGCAGTACCTGAGCAAAACCGCAAATTATCCCAATATACAACAAAAAAGTGAAAAATCATTTATCTCATTAAATGGTCCAAATATTCCCTTTCCCATTTGACTAAACAAACAACGAGAATTTACTGTTCCTCATCACTGCTGCTCAGTGGCCTAACTGATATTCCCTTGAATTAGAAGGCTACACATGATATCTCTTATTTTGCCCCTAAACATATTTTGATGTTTTGCAGGGAAAATATGAAATTATTCTCAAAAGAAAATTCACCTTGAACTCGTGCAGAGCCACAATCTGACTCTGACATCTTAAAAAAGGTATCAATAGCATTAGCGAAGCAAGTATATGCATAAGAAACAAATATATTCCATATAACAAAGCAACTTTTATTCTCGATAGAAAATAGCTCTTACAGGACTTGCAGTTGACTCAGGTTCCCAATGAAAGCAGGGACAGGACCCGTTAAGTAATTCTAATCCACTTTACTGAAACAAGTTAAAAGGACAATTTTACAAAAAGGGGTAATACGGAACATCTTGAGTTCTAAAATTACATTCTGAAAGCAAAATTAAAAAGGAAAAAAGTGTGAGAAAAAAAAAGAATACAAGACTTTTTAGCAATCTTCTTACAAATAATTGAGATATGTGAGATTCTGGAGCTCATCTGGAAGAGTGCCTACCACTTCCAATGCATACACTCTCCTGTTATAATTCAAAGAGCCATGAATAGATTAATTAAATACTATTAAAAAACACTGATTTTAGGCGCTCAAAAAGTGTATATATTGATCAGCATGAATATTACACCATTATGAACAGATACTAACATTATCAATTCGGTACCAGACTGGTACTGGTACAAGCATCTCGGTACCGGACAGGATACACAGAACCCCTAAATCACAGGAAAAAAAAGAAGAAATCACAGAATAATAGTAATCTCCTCTCCGTCCCCTTAGTACTAAGAAAAAAAAGAAGAAAAAAAATATTACCTACGGGAAAGGGGGATCAGAGCCAGTGGTCAGTGGTCGAACGATAGGGTGATCGGTCGTTGGTGGTCGGTGGTTGAACGGAGAGGACGAGATCGGTGGAGAACGGAGAGAACGGAGAGGAGGAGCTAGATGATCGGTGGAGAGGAGATGAACGGAGAGAACGGAGAGGAGGAGCTAGATGATCGGTGGAGAGGAGATGAACGGAGACAATGGAGAGGAGGAGCTAGATGATCGGTGGAGAGGAGATGAACGGAGAGAACGAAGGTGGTCGGCGTGCGTCCATTTCGCTGGAGAGGTAGTCGGCGTGCGTCGATTTCGCGGCAGAGGTGATCGGCGTGCGTCGATCTTTTTTTTTTTTCTTTTTTTCTTTTTTTTCCTAACCTAACACAAAAAGCGGGAGAGAGATATACTGGCGCTGTGACCTTCTGGGACCGGGCTAAATGGGTTCCAGAAGGGTGTGGGCGCCGGTCCCAGAAGCCTGTGGTCAAATCCGTCCCCGTTGTTTTATTTTTTTGGATTTTTTGGAGTCTTCTGTGACCGGCGATCGGACCAGTCTCAAATATTGGTCCCAGATAAGTAGTTTTGCTGTAGTGAGTTGAGCTTTGTTGAGATTTGTGTATGAAAAAAATTCTTCATTCATTAAAATTTGTGCAAGAAAATATTTGAACGGTTGAAATCCGAATAACATATTACTGTTATTCCATTAGAATAACAGCAGATTTATTTTCCATCAAATTATGATTCAGTCAGCCACTTAATTATTTCCAAACAAAATGACAAAAACTTGACTACAACAGTACTGAAGAAGGTAGGTCCGTTATGTAACACAAAAATGTGAAATAGGTCCTGCAGAACAACTTATTTATATACCTATGCGGCATGTGCTTAATAATTTTTTTTTATTTAACAAAAAATGTTATATAGTTCAACTCTTTTTATATAATATTAAATATTTACTTGTTGTCTACTTCTATTTTATGGGTATAAATTGAGTTAAAATTCCACCTATCATATATTTTGCATTTTAAATTTTAATTCCTCTTAAGATTTTTTGATTCCGTCTCTAACGACATAGTGTGCAAGAAAAATAATAAGTGTGTTATTGTGTCATGATTATATGTTTGACATTCAAGCTAAGTATCCATCAAAAATATCGAATCAATATTTTATGTCAATTTCAGAAATATTAAAAATATATATGCAATCAGATGCCTGTTCTAGCTAATAGGAAGGATAACGCTGTTAACATTAATTTAATCATTTTTAATCAAATATGATCTTGTGGTCTCGACACGCTTTGGAGAGGTATTCTGTCCAAATACCATCGGACAGATCGAAACCCAACCCTAATTATGTAAACAAAAAAGGAACAAATCCATACACTAATAAATCGATTCTTATATTATTTACATAAATATATATGTCGCTGGCATCAATATAAATAAACTTTCTTCACTTTTCAACAAGAACCAAAAAAATTAAGGAAAAATCAAACGAACTAATAATTGAAGCCGAATTTCTCCATTTCCCATGTTCTTTGATAACTAATACACATCAATCATGTTGAGCATCAGATACTGGAAAATGATAGTAATAATTTTTAGATCAGTGAAGGCCAGGACGAGAATGGAAAGCGAAGTTCGGACTGCTTGCTGCGGCAGTGTCGAGGTTGCTTCTTTGTTTTTTCTCCTTTGTTTTCTGAGGTTTTCCTTGCTTCTTATTCTTTGCCATGTTTTCGTGCTTCTCTTTATCCTCCTCTGGATTTGGCGTTGACTGGATTGCAAATACCTTGACCAGGGATTTCATGCTGAAACAACTCATGATCTCTCTCTCTCTCTTTCTCTGTGACTTCCTAAAGTGCGGGAGATTTGTTGCTTCAGATGACTTGAAGCTGGACCAGGCAGCATTTTATAGGGAGCCATGGAGGAAAGAAGTAAGAGTCTGACCATATATTTTATCGGAATTACAAATTTGCCATTCTTCGTTTGCTAATAGTTATCATATTGAATTTTCCTATTTGTGATCAGTTTGATCATAATTCTCTTTCAGTCTTTTAGCTCCAATGATGGGAGTCAGCCTGGGTCCGATGGCCATCGGACTCAAAGTGGTTCCAACGGGTTCTCTCACCGTCAAATTTGTTTTAGGATTCATGTGTACAGATTTTAAAGCAGACGCCAAATTGCAGGCGCAAATTCTAAAGCAGATCCGACGGTGAGAGAACCCGTTGGAACTACTTTGAGTCCGATGGCCATCAAACTCAAGCTGTTTCCCAATGATGAGGAGCAAAGAATACCATGAAATCTGACTAAATGATAAATTTTGAATTGTTGACCTTAACATACTTAGTTAATCAAATATTCAATATAATTTTTTATTCTTTTAAATTCATCTTGTGAAAAATTATTGAAAAATAAATACGCCAAATAATTTTTTTATCTTACAACTTTGATTCTATACAAAGTTGCTCGAAAAATATAAAAAAAAAAACTCTTATAACCTAATAAATTTGAACAATTCTTGCTTAAACTTAGTTGTATATCTTTATTGTTAAAAAATTACATTGTTATTGTTGAATATATAATAACGAATTAACTATAGCGTATTTCATCTTTAATGATACATTCGTTTAGTTCATCACTTGACAACATTATTTAATAAAATGTGATAATGCAATTTCCATTATTTAGACTGGATGTTTATCACAATTTTGAATAATTAAAAAAAATGTTGCTTTATTTTAGCCAATTTAAAAAAATCTAGCAATTTTAGGAACCCCAAAAAAGGTTCCACTTGACAAAAATTATAATTATATTTATATCACGGATGATAATTATATCAATATTTTATTTTTACGACTCAATGACAATTGACAATTACGAATATTAAAATACAAATATGATTGTTTATTTCACTTTATATTTTGGTAACTTTTAAAGTCCAATCAATAAGTTTGGACAATATATTATTGTATTATTAAAAAAAATATTTAGTAAAAATTATGTTATTTTTTATATACACATGATCACATGGTATAATTTAATTGAATAAATATTAATTATTATTCAGTAATGTTTAAAATAGTACATTCTGTGAAAATGATATTTGTTTATTAATTTATTTGTTAGCATTATTAATTCAGTGTAAATCTCTCCTTTTAAAGTAAAAAATCTATGTTATAGTACAGTTGAAAGTGGTATAACCTCTGTTGCATGGATACGGGTACAAGTACGGGTATCGTATTAGATACGATACGAAAACGGCGATACAACAATTTTTAAAAATCATAGATACGACACGTCTATTATAGATATTAGTTTTTATTTTTATTTTTATTATAATATTAGTTCAACACTTGTTTTAAATATATTAAATATTGAAAATTCTGAAGGGGGAGATACAATAACTCAAAGTATAGATTAAATAACAGAGTTAATCCTTTCTAACAACAAATGTTGTGATGTAGTGGTAAGGTATTAGAGTGGCATGGTTCTTATGCATTGGAACTGGGTTGGATACTCACTTGTTGCTAGAAAAATAATTTTAGCACATGGTCTTAGGGCTGCTAATGATTAAGATTCGGCTCAAACTCGACTCGGCTCGTCAATTGTAGCTCAATGATTCGACTCATTTTTGAAAGAAAAAGCTCAGCTCGACTCGACTCATGAAAGAAAAAGCTCGACTCGCCTCGGCTCATAAAAGAAAAAGCTCAACTCGGCTCCCGAACTCGCGAGCCGGCTCACGAGCCGACTCATATTTTTAATACATGTATATCTTCATTTGATATGAGGCCTACTTTCATGCTAATGTTTAATTAATTTACATGTAGAGACGAATTTTTTCAAATTTGTAATACATGTATATCTTCATTTGTCATGAAGCTTACCTTCAAATTTTTCAGATTTCAAATTTTTTTCAGATTTCATAATTTTTCAGATTGCAAAATTTTTCAGATTTCAAATTTTTTTCAGATTTCAAATTTTTCAAATTTCAAATTTTTTTCAGATTTCAAATTTTTCAAATTTCAAATTTTTTTCAGATTTCAAATTTTTTCAAATTTTTTCAGATTTCAAATTTTTTCAGATTTCAATTTTTTCAGATTTCAAAATTTTTCAGATTTCAAAATTTTTTCATATTTCAAATTCTTTCAAATTTCAAATTTTTTCAGATTTCAAATTTTTCAGATTTCAAATTTTTTTCAGATTTCAAAATTTTCAGATTTCAAAATTTTTGAGATTTCAAATTTTTTTGAGATTTCAAATTTTTTTGAGATTTCAAAATTTTCAGATTTCAAAATTTTTCAGATTTCAAATTTTTTTCAGATTTCAAATTTTTTCAGATTTCATTTTTTTCAGATTTCAAAATTTTCAGATTTCAAATTTTTTTCATATTTCAAATTTTTTCAAATTTCAAATTTTTTCTGATTTCAAATTTTTCAGATTTCAAATTTTTTTCAGATTTCAAAATTTTCAGATTTCAAAATTTTTTAGATTTCAAATTTTTTTCAGATTTCAAAATTTTCAGATTTCAAAATTTTTCAGATTTCAAATTTTTTTCAGATTTCAAACTTTTTCAGATTTAAATTTTTTTTCATATTTCAAATTTTTCAGATTTCAAATGTTTTTCAGATTTCAAAATTTTCAGATTTCAAAATTTTTCAAATTTTAAATTTTTTTCAGATTTCAAATTTTTTCAAATTTTTTCAGATTTCAATTTTTTTTCATATTTCAAATTTTTTCAAATTTCAAATTTTTTCAGATTTCAAATTTTTTTCAGATTTCAAAATTTTCAGATTTCAAAATTTTTGAGATTTCAAATTTTTTACAGATTTCAAATTTTTTTCAGATTTCACAATTTTCAGATTTCAAAATTTTTCAAATTTCAAATTTTTTTCAGATTTCAAATTTTTTCAGATTTCAAATTTTTCCAGATTTCAAATTTTTTCAGATTTCAAATTTTTTCAAATTTCAAATTTTTCAGATTTCAAATTTTTCAGATTTCAAATTTTTTTCAGATTTCAAATTTTTTTCAGATTTCAAATTTGTTGAGATTTCAAATTTTTTCAGATTTCAAATTTTTTCAAATTTCAAATTTTTTCAGATTTCAAATTTTTCAGATTTCAAATTTTTCAGATTTCAATTTTTTTTCAGATTTCAATTTTTTTCAGATTTCAAACTTTTTCAGATTTCAAATTTTTTCAGATTTCAAATTTTTTCAGATTTTAAATTTTTTTCAGATTTCAAATTTTTCAGATTTCAAATTTTTTCAGATTTCAAATTTTTCAGATTTCAAATTTTTTTTCAGATTTCAAAATTTTTAGATTTCAAAATTTTTAAGATTTCAAATTTTTTTCAGATTTCAAAATTTTTCAGATTTCAAATTTTTTCAGATTTCAAATTTTTTAGATTTCAAATTTTTTCAGATTTCAAATTTTTTTCAGATGTCAAATTTTTTTAAATTTCAAAGTTTTCAACATGTAATATGAGCCGGCATTTTGAAATTATTTTAAAAAAATGATATTTTTTTCAAATTTCTTTAGATCATTTATTTAAAAAATAATCAAAGTTTTTCAACATGTAATTTAAAGTCACAAGAATATCTCTATCCCACTTCAATCATTTCTTTAAAATAATTAAATGATCATTTTTTTAACATGTAATATGAGCCGGCTCATGAGCCGACTCGCGAGTCGAGCCGATTCGAGCCGATTCGAGCCGATTCGAGCCAAGTGTTTACATGAGTCGAGCCGAGCCGAGCTTTTTTCTTTCAAAAGTGAGCCGAGTCGAGTTAGGGCATTTTTTAGTTTCGAGTCCGATTCATTATGAAATATTGAGCTGCTCAACTCATTAGCAGTCCTAAATTGGTCTATGCATGGTCCACGAGTGCATGGGTACGGATGCGCATTGGGTCCATACGCGATGCACGGATCTAGTGTATCCCATGCGTATCCAAACAGAGAAGGTCATAGCCAAGCGTTTCAACGCGTATTGGAGACTGTATCGGGTGGTTTCGAATACACCAACTCGTCTGATACGCCAGGTGACGTATCAAATACGTATCGGACGCGTATCGGTATTTGATACGTATCCGATAAGAATACGGGACTGATATAGAAGTATTGGGATAACATAGGGTATAACCATTATTTCAGAAAGGCATAGACATGGCGTATTGGGAACGTATCGGACGTGTATCGGTATCAGATACAAGACTGATATAGAAGTATCGGGGATAACATAGGGTATAACCATTATTGCAGAAAGGCATTGGATCGAATCATGCGTTTAGAGAATGAGTTGTGGGATAGGGGATATGAATCTGCTGCTTTTCTGAATCTAACCGTTCAAAATTTTATATTTACGTATCTCTATAAAGAAACTTTTTTATGCACAAATCTCAACAAATTTGAACAGTTAGATTCGAAAAAACAGCCTGCTGCTTTTCTTATAGAAAAGCAGCGGAGTTCATTCCGTGGGATAGGTGTGTTGCCTATCAGCTGTGATAAATAAAAAATAAAAGGAAAAAGGGCAATAAGGTAATTTCCAAAGAAAGGGACATTTTTTTTTTGGGATGCATATTTTGACTTGAGCAACCTCCGAAGCACCGCGGTGGAACGGATCGAGAGTTTTGTTGATTAGTAAAAGAAACCTTGGCGAGCAAGGATATATATATATTCCTTGCAAAAAATCTATACATGAAAATTTTGACTTGATCAACATATATCCAATCCATTAGAAAAAAAATTGTTTTCTTTTTGGTAAAGTACTTCGCAAGCAAGAATCAACCCGAATAACATTCCTAGCTCTGGATAATCTCAACTTAATATTCCGCATGCGAATTCAGTGAAAGCAATAACTGCTGAGGTTGACTTAAGTGTTAAAAGAGTCCGTGAATTTAGTGAATAAAATCAAAAGATCAGATTTTTTTATTTTGACAATTATTTGTTGAATTCCTTTTTTTTTTTTGGAAATGTTTCTGATAAATATTTAGCCACATTTTTTTTAGTACAATTCTTTTTCTGAGCATCTTCATCATAAGCAGAAGCAAAAAAATAAAATTCTAAGAATTTCATAGGAAACTGGAGAAACCATATAAGATTTTTCAAAAAAAAAAATTGATTCTAAATTTTTATTTTATTTTTGGTCAGATCAAAGTATTTTTTGGAAGAATCTATTAAATATCATGCAGATTTTTTTTCTGCTGAATTCTTTGGTCTTAAGAATAATTATGAAACTTATATCAATGTATTTTGCAGTTCGTATTGTTCAAAAAGTAAGTAGAAGATAGAAAAGATGTAACATGATCAATGTACTTGAGAGATCCTCTACGAATTTCTAACGACTTATGATGCATAGACTTCTAGGCATAAACTTTTAACTCAGTACATAGATTAGTTGCAGCGAGCAAAGAGATGCTACACAAGACATAAAAAATAAAAATCTAATTAACTAAAATTAACTTAATAATTCATTATGCTGGCCGAATGGAAGGCCATAATTTAGATCTTTATCTCTGCACTTCATGGGATGATAATTTAAAACACATGTCCGTGAAATATATACTATTTCTTTTGCACCCTGGAAATTGCCTAGAATCAACAACCACCGGTGAATTAACACCCAAAAATATAGCATAATCACCAAGGTCCATGCATGCATGGAGACAGCTTTTTGCCCTCTAGATCTACCTTCTGCACATCAAATTTTTTTGTGACAAAATGCCCTTCTCCTATTTTCTTTAGACTCCTATATGCACCAGCAATAACTCATCCATAAAGTCCACAAGATAACAAGCTCCCATGAGAGGCGGTCCCTTAGGTCCCACCAACCTTGCTGTTGGATTTGGTCCAAGTTTGATTGTATAAATCGAACCCATTGAATAAACAACATACAATCTTCCTTGAAAGAAAATAGCATCTTTAATTGTTCCCCTTATGCACCTTATGTATGTCCAAGCAATATCACCAGGGCGCCAAAAGACTGCCTGCATATCTTTAGAGTATAAAAATACTACGGTGAAATCTGATTTAACACTTGGGTCATCAGATAAGATAGCCTTAATGATCTTACCCCTGTTCATTATTTTATCCATTTTTTGGAAATTCAGGTAGCCCGTAGAACTCGCTAGTAAAAGGGTTCAATAGACGATGGCCCTTGAACTTGTGGTCAACAGTGAAAAGCCAACCATGCGATGAACCACAGCAATACTGCCTGCTGTACAAGTGTGGGATGTCAATGTAATACTCCCTGTTTTCTGTCAGGTTGAAGACTTTGTGTCTCACGCCGGAAGCTTCCTGCCGCATCACCAACCAGGGGAGCTGTGCGGCAGGAGAACAGTGCTTGTGTTTTGCCACCTATTGCCAGTTGCGACAAACAACACTAAATCAATGATGATCTGTCAGGGGGAGAAATGTAATGATGTGCCCAAGCACATCGTAGTCGAAGTCCGACCAGCTAGTCATTTAATTCTAGTTAACCTGCATGTAATTAAGGATCAATTAGTCACAATGCTTATGAGAATTCATATAGGATATTATGTTGCAACAGAGATCACACTTTTCAGCTTGTTGAACAGTATGATTGTAGTAGTCATGGTGTGTAGTGTCATACTTGAACTAATAAACTTGAAAACTTTAGTCTTGAATTTTTGCACATGAAGAAATAACAAAATTTACAATAATAACCAACAAATAACAGAATTTACAACGAAAGCATTTCCACCTGAACTAATATAAATTTGCCAAAAAATTAGATATAGTTTGATTTCATTGTTCTTAACCAGTGACAGTGAGCTATCCTTCCTCTTTTCTGTAATAATTTTTTGTTTACTCGAACGTGTTTCAGGGACTTCTTGTAAATTAACCAATTGTTTCAAATACCATATGGTTATTAATATGGACCTGTTGTGTCTACAACTACACTAGTTAGTTCTTAAGCTCAACCAATCACAGTAGAAAACTAAATAAATAAAAAACTGACTAATACAGGTGGTGCCAAATGATAAATACCCACTACCCAGATCACACAGTTCAACATCAAATTATAGAAATCCTTGGTTGAGCTTAAGAACCAAGTACCGATCGTGCAAGAAAGAGAACCAAGTAAAAAAATACACAAAAGATCAAATTTTGAACAACATATTAATGATTACATGAATGAGAACTCATTTACAAACAGGAAGCAAAATCAGCATTGGGTGTGTTCCAGATCAAAAGCTCTAATGCTCCAATACTAAAATCCAGTCCTATGCAAAATTAAAGGTAAGAAAATCAACATTCAACATTTCTAGATCGAAAGGTTCCAATTACTCAAGTAGACTAATTAAAATCCTTCACAATTGGAAAGAGAAGTCATTGCATGGGTTGAGGGATCAAATGAGCGCCAAAAATCCAGTCCTTTGCAAAGACGGATAAGGATGATTAAATCAATACATGAACAAAAAGAGTTACATCAGATACATGTTAGTTTCACACCAAATGGTACGTATATATAAAATTTGCAGGTGAAAAAGCCCTCCACAAGCTTTTCATCAAACAGGTCTTGTGCATTCTCCACTGACTTGGTCGTGTATATTCTTGTGCATTTCTCCACTGGCCCGTTTTTGCAAACCCCATCAACTAAGACTATGTATACCCCTATTTTGAGTTTATCTCTAAGATTAAATAAAATTTGTACATAGTTTTGGGTTGGGATTGTGTACCTCTCTGATCTGGTCTGGGAAGGATGGGAGGTTTTAATATTTGGGATTATTCTAAAAAAATGTACAGAAACGTCAATAGATTATTATAAAAAATTAATTAATTTTATAAGTTGAACTAAACATATCCCACATATTGTCTGGATAATCAAATACGTCTATATTTGAAAAAAAAAAAATGTTTTCAAGGATAAGCAGGCAGCAGCTGTTCTTTTTTCGAAAACTCCAGACTAGGCTTGGAGTTTTGGATATGAATCGAGGTTTGTTTTCATGCATATTCAGACCAATACAATTCATTGTCGTCCCTATTGGTCACATTCTTTTCTTTTTCTAAGAAAAACAAGTTTTCCTTAATACTTGCACGGCCCATAGGCCAAGCATGGGCTTAGATATTTAAAAGGCTTTATTAAAGCTAGTTAAATATTACGGCACCCTTGTCGTTTCACGAGAAGAAACCACGGCAAAAATGAGATGGTCTCGGCCACCTCCCGCCACTCTACCTCTCTTCCCGGCGAAGAAGCGAAACCCCTCGATTCCACATCCTCGCGCAGTGTCGCGCAAAATATCGCGAGAAATCTCTCGATTGATTCCCTCCAACAGGCTCGTCCGGTTGCTGCTGCTCATCGGTTTTCTCGCGCTTATCCCTCCTTTCTTCTTCCACCTCCGCCTTCGTCGTTTCCAACAGGTCAGTGTCACTTTACTTCTAAATTGCTTTGTAAATGCTTCCTTTATCATGTGGTCTGAATTATATGATAGATAGGTAAGATAACAGGGGATCAAAAAAAATTTTGTATCCAAGTCAGGTTCATATTAGATTGTATGATATTGAAGAAACTAAACAATTATTTTTGAAAATCCTGATCCAGCTGGGATGGATCTGATTTAAGCCAGTGTTTAGCATTATCTTATCCAAGTTCTATTCATGAGGCATTAAGAAGCTGCTAAGTTTTTGCAATTTTTGTAAAATTTGGTAAGTTTTTCAATTAGAAAACTAATATACGTTTACAATGTCTTTCTTTGTCAGATGCAAGCACATAAGTGTGGCTGGATTGAGAAACCACCTCTAGTATGTGCTCATGGCGGTGATTCCAGCAAGGCTGCTCCAAATACAGTTTGTGCTAAATTTAAAAGTACTTAGTCAATATTGCAGAGAATTGTGACTTTCTGATACTTTTGTCCATGTTTTATTTGTTTTTTAGATGGAGGCATTTAGAATTGCACTCCAATCACGTGTGGATTGCATAGAGGTGGATGTTTCTCGCACCTCTGATGGATTCTTGGTTGCTCTTCATGATAGGTGTGGCTATTTTATTTCATCTGTCTTGCATTATGTGTAATAGATTTGATCTAAATAAACTTAGTTTGGATCTGATAAATGTTAGTCCTTAGGGTAGTTAGAAATCACACAGAATATTCTCTTTTTAAATGTACTTAGTTTGAATAGAACAGGTTTTTTCTGACTTCGCGTTTATGGACATATGTGAGGTTTCTATTAGGATTAAAAAGGCTTCTTAGATACCCAAAATAACCATAATTATCATGAAATTGTAGAAGTACAAGCTGAATACATACAATATGGAATGTAGCCCTTAAATTTATGTGGATGTTCAGTAACTTCTTTGAGCTATGATTTGCATGTGAAATTAATTTTTATATGACACAGGCAGGGATCTACAAAGAATATCTGGTAATAGAACTGCAAAAGTTGGGCATATGACCTTCAATGAGGTGAGATCTCTACATCAAATAAAATGTCACTTTTGTCTTGGATAAATGTTCGAGATTTGTTTTATCATAGTCTTAGTTTTTTGTCTTTATTCCTGAAATTCTAACTTCGAAGCTTTTGAATAGATAAGGGAGCTGGATGCAGGTTATGAATCAACAAAAGAGTTGCAAAAGCAAATAGTTCCTTTGGTTGAAAATGCCTTGGAGGTACACACGGTTTCTCTAAAATGAGCCGATGATAATACTGTCCTGCAATAATCGTTGGTGGCCATCTGTCCTTTTAGGTCCTTTTTTTCATATTAAAATATAGATTGAGTTAATATAACAAGATAATGATGCATCTTATTTGATATATGCAGCTGACATCTGAATCGGTGAGGCAGGTGATTCTTGACATCAAAGTGGGCCCACCATTGTACGAGCAAGGCTTAGCAGAGGAGACTTTGTCTATCGTAAGTTCCTATAGACCATTACAACCTTTTCCATGGTAAGAAAACCAATTGCTTAGTGGACTTCAGGGTTAGTAGGTTATAACTTGTCAAATTCATCACCTTTTTTATCTGTAGTTTTTAATTTTATTTAGAATAAACAGATGGAGTTCTCAATTTGCTTAATATTCTTCATCCAACATTTAAAATTTTAAAAACTGCTAATATTCGTGGAAATTGTGGAATGCTGGCTCATCTAAGTTGGTCTCACCAGGTTTAAATGCCAGCAATTTTCATTGATGCTGTATATATATTATCTTAGTTATTTAGTATGTAAAGTTTTTATCTAATATAATATTGGTGTCTCCTTGTTGGACCATAGGTTAAGAAAACTAAGTGCAAAAATTGCCTTATCTGGGCAAAAAGTGACGCTGTTGCAATGGATGTTATCAACTTATCGCAAGATGTGATGGTAAATATTATAACCATATGATTCAATGAGTTTAAATAAAGGAAAGAAAATAACAATCATGCTAGGTTTTCATGACAAGCATATATATATGGCTGTAGGTTGGATATATTGTCATGAAAGATCCCTTGACAGGTGCAGCAAGTAAAGTGGGAAGAATAAAAGGTGCCCATGTTGGTGGTGTATACCATCCCTTGGTTAATGAGAAACTTCTAAGAAACTTTCACAGGTATGAGACCTGGTATTTAATTTGTATGTTTAATAGCCACCTTTCACCATCATCAATTCTCTTATGTGGCATGTTCTATACATTTGGTCTTCTCTGGGTTTTTGTGGCCATTCTGTTTTGCTCTTCGGAATGACACGGACACACGGTCATATTTCACTGTACTCCATGCTTCATTTCTTTCTCTATGTACGTAAGTATTATAATAAGATTATTACGCACATCCATTGGTGAAAAAAACAATTAATATAGAGTTGGTCAAAGCATCTATGGGATTGAAATAATGCCAACTCCTCTACTCCGGTTCATATTCCAAAAACTGGACAAATAAATCCCGAACAGTGCAGTTTGAAACAAAACACTTGTCAAGTGGAAGGTTTCATTCATTTCAGCTGGAATTGATCGGATTTTCATCAGTATCCGCTACAAGAGTTTTGTTCTGTTTTTCCTGGAATTAAATCAATCCAGAATTCTTTCTCTAACAGAATGGTTGACAGCATTGATTTCGCAACAAAATGTTGTGGAACAAAAGTCCCATTTCCAATACCATACATGTTGATCCAATTGAAATGCAACTTATTTCTTCACTTGTGGTAAGAACAGGAGGGGCGAAAAAGTGTATGCTTGGACAGTTGATGATACTGACTCAATGCAAAGAATGCTTACAGAGCGTGTCGATGCGATAGTAACAAGTGATCCTACTCTTCTCATTCAGTTTATGCAAGACTCCAGATCTGAATGCCTCAAAGAAGGCTTCTCTTTGCCTTAACCCGTGATTTATTATTTTTGACCCATTTTTGCCCTCTTAGTTGAAGTGCACTTTATGGTAGGTTTATGTCTGAGATGTGGTTCTCTCTTCGTTTCTTGGTGGTGTTTTATACACTTTAGTATTGACCAAGGATTGTAAATAGTAAAATCCTGGAAAGAGTTTACTTGGGAAGTGAGGTTTGTTATTACTTTTATTGTACTTAAAAAATGATGTATTACCGAGTAGTTTACTTCCTATTTCTGCATTAATATTTTCCTATGTGGCAGAAAAAGTTTCGTTCAATTGTGAAATTCTGTCTATCCGCTGTGGATGGCAAATGGTCTAAAATCATTAAGAATGATTTCCACTGTAATTGTACGGCTTTTATAGCAAGTTTTTTTTTTTTTTTTTATCAAATTAAACACACTATCGAATGGTTCAGATCGGGCATGCAACTATCTGATCTAAGGTCATGCTCAATCTTAACTATTAGACGTAAAACGAGCGCTTCATTTCTGTCACAATACAAAGTCTAATGAATACCGTACGAATATTGGATCCGAAGTTCTGAACCCCTGTTGCGGACGTGGTATTCACAATACAAACTACATCGTCAAATTTTCTTGAAGGATAATAATGTACTGTTACCTTCTTATTTTTAAGTACTAGTATTGTACCTGTGCATTGTAACATAAGCATATTATAAAATAAAGAAGATCAAGAGTTTGATTTACAAATTAAATTTCAAAATTTTGACGTAAAGAGATTAGATTTAAAAAGAAACAAATAGCTTGTAGAAATATATACATTTCATAGGCAAAAGCCAAAATGACAAAAAATACTTATTAAAAGTGAATTCATATTAATAAATTAGTTACTCCATTTTGTGACACTAATTATAGTTAATGTTACTAAAATCTCTTCTCAATATATGTTCTCCATATAATTAACAACTGAAACTAAGAATGAATCTGAACATACTAATAAAAAAAATTATCTTATCAAATTTGAAGAAGTAAAATTGTAAAAAGATTCACTATAGCTTAAATTGACTATATATTAAATTTGAAGATATCAAATATAAGATATCAAATGTTGATAAAATATTTTTAAAAAATGTCAACATTTAATATTTTTAAAAATAAATTGATCATCATCATGATTCTTAAATAAAAAAATAAGAAATGTGAGATAGTTGGAGAGGAGAAATAAGAAAATGAATAAATTGATTTTCTTTTCAATTTTGTTCTCTATTCAATTTTAATTATAACATATCGTCTGACAGTATGTGTGATATGTTTTTAACTAAATTTAGACTTCTACGTGTAAAAAGATACATTTAATTAAAATAAGACAAATTATTTAATTAGAGGGCTGATATTAAATCAAAAATTCCATCTTTCAATCATAGTCTTTGACGGATCAGGACATCTACGTGCATAATATAAGAATGGAGAAATAAATTTCCTAACATATTCCAGTGATGCGTCTGTAAATTGTCAATAGTAGGATAGCTATTTGACTGATTGTAAAACATAACAGCGGAATTTCCAATCCGAAAAATCACCACCTAGAGCAAAATAATCGGCGAAGCGCTCGGTTGGATTTTCCAGGCTGGAGAGCCAGTTTCAGTCACAAATTCTGCGATGCACTGATCAATCTCAGTCGCCAGATGTAGAACCCTCCAATTCCCAAAATAGTATATCCTTTCATTATCCTGTACGACCTTGGTCAGACCCCGTTTCCCTCTGTTTCGGTCCAATCTGCCTAAATATGCGCCATGTCCACTCCAAAAAAAACACTTCCAAGCCTCCAAACCAAATCTCTTTCTCTCTCTTCCTCCGTCTCTCTCGTCGGAAACCACTTAATTACACAATGAACAAAAAAAACCGATATGGCTTTGTTTCCGTTTGGATTCTGTGACGCTATTTAAGTTTTGAATTATTGGATGAACTTTGGTTGTTGCTGCCTTGGGACTTAAACAAAAGCACTCGGCCTCCATTGGCCGGGACCATACAAGGAGGAGTTCGAGGCCGGGTTCTTGAAACAAAAGCCGATTATTTCATCATTTATACAAAGGTATTAATTCCTTTGTATTTATGCATTTCCGATGCCTATTGTTCTCTCCGTGATCCGATTATCTGTTTTCTTTTGCATTAATTTGGTTGTCTTTTTTTATGGAGTCTCGATTTACTCTTTGTTTTTAAGAGGAGATGAAAAGATTGTGCTAAGGTCGAGAACATACAACTTAGGATTTATTTCCTTTCCCCATTTATATGTTCAAGAAAAGTATACGGAGAAATTTTAAGTGTGCACTTTGTTTTAAATTAAAATTTTCTTCAGATTTAAACATTACTTTCCAAAGCTTTATAGCAAAAAGTTCAAAGCAAATATCTACTCAACAATCAACATGACATGAAAAAGGCTTAAATGCATCCGTTTGAATTTGAAAAAATCCGTCCAAGCTGATTAAGGATTCAACACCTTTCTAAGTTGATCGAGTTGATCACAACCTAAATGTCAAAGTAAAATGATCACAAATCCAATAATTACTAGATCTCTTGGTTAATTTCTCTTGCACTCGTTTTCTTACTAAATTTGATTGCCAAAACCACATGCATGCACATAATGGACCCACGACTTAACCTCCATATGACCAGCTAATTTCCTTTTCCACAAAAAGCCAAAAAATAAAGAGATAAATTCCTTTTCCACAATTAAGTCTCTACTCTTGGTAGACCTTATAGAAGAAGGAAATGCTGGTCAAAGTGGGCTTGCCATTGCAAGGCTCTTGCTAATTGACAAAAACTTGGGGTTCACATTTCCTTAACCGCATGATGTGATGTCTTTCTGTTTTTGTTGAGGCCTAACACATGCCCACCCCAGGACTTGATTCCTTCCAAGGAAGAATTTGCATTAATGCACCTCATCTGCCAAGTTGATCCCAAGCCAAATAGATATAACAAATCTTTCTTAATCGCCAAGAGAAGGAATGCTAATTAGATAGACGCTTCCCATTTATTTGTGCCTAAAGTTGGACTAATAGGCTATATATATATTTATATATTTTTCTAAGTGATGCCAAACTAGCTAGGTTACTCTTGCCTCAAGTTAGGTGCTAAAATTGAAGTCTCGTGGTGATCGAATATAGTTCTTTTATAATTTAATTATGTGGTAGGAGTTGATCTGAGGTATAGCTCCTCTAGCTAGTTTACTCCCATGCATTAAAAAAGGCAATGAAATAAAAATAACTATTATTTCTAACTAAATAATGTAATTTGCAACTTATTATCACTCGTAGGAAAAAATAAGGTACTACTTTATTTGTTGATTTGCTATTCTCTAGATTCTGTTGAAAATAACAATAAATCGTTTAGGTAAATATGTATTTGGTATTCAATCAATGTAGATCTAGTTTGCAAAAAAAATAAAAAATAAAAATCTTAGGGTATTTGGTCTAAGGCGATGTGGTGTACCAAGTCTATCCATACAATGCTCCAGTCCCTCCAAAGGGAGTCACTTTCATTTCCATAAGCCAGAGATTCCCGCCTGGTAGTGCTAAGTTTTTCGGTTACAAGCAATTAAAGGATATCATCATATCAATAACATTTATTTCTAGTCATACACGAAATGCCATACGTCCTTTTCTCTCACATGACCCTGACAAATGCCACCTTATGAGATAATCTCTTTCCTTCTATGCCTTGCTTTACATAAATACCCCCTTATATATATTATGTCAAATCTTCAGCTATAATCAAATTAAGTACACCTATATCTCATACCTTTTTCTAATTTGTCAAGAGATTATTTCTGTTTAAATTTCAGGTGAAGCGATTTTAGAGATAAGATCTCTCTATATTGAAGAAATAATGAATTGAGAGATTGCTCCATTCACATGCAGTCAAGGGAAACTCAGGGAAGGTACTTAACAAGTTTGTACTAAACCTTTTAGTTTTTTTTATTATATTTCAATAAGTATATGTGAATCTTTAGTTGTGGTAGATTGCATCAACTTTTTTTTTTTTTTTTTAGTGAAGATTGCATCACAAAAATTGTGTTGCTCTGCTGCTGTGCCACGATTCCAAAATGTACCCATTTAAGAAGCCTAACCCCCCCCCCCCCCCCCCCCCCCCCCCCCCCCGTAACACACCACACACCACACACCACAAGGCATGCTAATTAATTGGGGTAGCATGATTTTTTTATTTGCTCGGGAAGGGATTGTGGAATTTATCTCAATTATTTGAAGACTTGGACCTATAAGAAATTATATGATGAACTGGTCCTGGGAAAAAAATTCACCGAAACTTGAGTATATATTGCTCCCTTTTTATCTTGTCAACGTCATGCAATTAGTATTACATGTATTCAATTCACTACGTTTTGGAGCATTTAGTATTACATGTATTCAATTCCGAACTCTATTCCGTGTTTGAATGGGTGAGTAGATGTTGGGGAGCCGCTAACCTCTGCTATTCCGCTATTTCAATGAAAGGTTGGGTTAGTGGCTGTCTCGAACTCTTAGGTTGGCTGCTAACCTCGCTAAACGCACTCTCAATCCAAACGCATATATATATTCATGATTTTTCTTATATGCCAAGGAAGAATTGTGTTTGTAGAAAATTGACATACAAGATTGTTTTGAAAAGGATATATTCTTGGGAATCTTGCCCCCGTGTGTGTGAAAGTTCCAAGTATATAATTTATAAAATAATATTGGTTTATACCGTTGCATTTAGCAGGTGTGCAATTTATAATAAATTACTACCTTCACTGTTATCTGCATGAACTAACGTGAAGTTTACAAATGATAATATATCTTTCATGCTTTCTCCCTCATACGTTACTTAATAAAGATATATTGTTTCTGGCCATGCATGCAGGGCCTCCAAAATAACCATTGCTTCACGCAAGAGAAGTCATGGAGAGGCCCCCTCCTTCCCCTTCCTCCTCTTTAATACCAGTAGCAGTCCCTACCACCACCTTCGTCCAAACCGACCAAGCCACCTTTAAAGAACTCGTACAGCGTCTCACCGGCCCCACTAGTACTAGCACCAGTACCGGTATCTCTGAACTCCACCACCACCATCAGCAGCAGCAGCAGCAACAACAACAACATCCTTTCTACCATCATCAGTACCACTCAACCCCACCTTCGCCAACAGGCAAACCCCCAGCAGGTATCATAAAACGGCGTCCCGCATTCAAAGCTCAGGGACACCGAGCAAAGCTTACCATCCTCAAACCGGGTCCCGTAAACCCGATACTATTTGCTGCACCCGGCGTCATCTCACCTTCATCAGAGGTCGCAAGCTTGAGCATACGGGATAATGATCGGAGTCCGTCAGTGGAAATAAATGAAGAAGCAGAGCAGAAAGCAATAAGAGAAAGACGTTTTTATTTGCACCCATCACCCCGGTCACGGGAAAGCGTGTCCGAGCCAGAATTGCTGCCACTTTTCCCTCTTTCCTCGCCTGGGTCTAGCGACCAATCTTGAGAGTCAGGTGATTGTTTGATTGATTCATATTGTTGTTGGTTGATTGTTGTTCTGTAAAGATAGCATTGTATGTACATTGTTTGTAAAGATAGAAGGAATTACAAGATAGAAATAAAAATAAAAAATTAACAAGATCATATAATTATTAACAAAATCATATAATTTTAAAGTATGATGGGATTAAAAATTTTCTCGACTATTTTTCTTTAGAATTAATTTTCTATTTACCCTTCAAAACTTGTTTAGTTTTCTATTTACCCTTGTACTCTTTATTATATCTAATATATCCTTTACCTTTGTTTAACCTTTTCTATATATCCTTAGAATTAATTAAGCACAATTAAATATTATTAAATATTATTTTTTTCCCATTATACCCTTCCTCTTTCTTCCTCTTTCTCTTGATCTTTTTCATTTCCAATGAACAAATTGCATGCATTTTTATTTTGATTTTGTATTATCTCTACAAAATGTACTGACATCACCTAACTCAATACTAATGAATCTCATCTAGGTCTAAATAAATCATTCCGAGATATTGTTTGGTTTTATACTTTTATATGATCAAATCTAATCTGTTCATTCGTACAAGTTTGACAAGTTTGTAAATCTCAAAGCATGGTTATTGTGTTTTTTTACATTTTTTTTCTCATTCAACTCTACATTTCTATTACATAAATTTTAGTGGTTTATAGATCCGGAACCTGTCCGAACTCCGAAGACCTTTGTAATGACATGATCATGTCCAAAACGGAATCATTTCAGGAAAATGTCGGTTAAGAAGCTATCGGGCCTAGTGCTTTACAGTCCAACATTAGCTATTAAATACATAAAGTTTCGAACTTTAAAAGGCATCAATAAATTGGGGGAAAATGGTAAGATATCTCTTAGATTCCGTTATATAGATAATATATCTATGATATGGAATAAATTTATCAGTCTTGTACTGTTGTTATGATCATCTTCTTGCAAATTTAATTGTAAAAAAATAATCCTAACTCTTAAAAAAAAATATATTGTGAGTTAAAAGAACCCTTGAATATACAACCATCACTTACGCTTAAAGTTTCAGCTCGATCGTCTAATGAAAATTTATTAATCTCTAGATGATATGGTTGTCAATATTGATCTTTAACTCTTTACAAAAGTTTTACCTAAAGACGTGAAAAATATTTATCAAAATGCAACCATAATATATATATATATATATATATATATATATATATATATATATTTTTTTTTTTTTTTTTTTTTTGAGTAACAACAGGAGTCATGCACCATAATATAATATTAAGAAACAACAATTAATATACGTATTGGCAAGAAGGGGCTGTGTGGTGGTACCGGGTTGCAAGTTGTGCGCAAATAATTTATTGGAGAAGGCGCAACACTTGTTTTGGAGTTGTCCTTTCTCTGCGAGATTTTGGAGGGGTATTTTTGCCCATTATAACCTCCAATACCCTTCTACCTCAAACCAACGCTTACCACAAATTTGGTGGGAGGGTGGTAGGCCAATGCACCGAGAACAAAGAGGTAAGTGGGATACTATATGGGCGGCGGAATTTTGGGCGTTATGGCGGGAGAGGAATAGGAGGCACTTCACAAACAAGAGACAAGTGGTGCAGGTGCTCATCTATGAGACAACTCGACATACATATCTGGTCAACCGGCGCTTAGACGATCGGGTATAGCTAGGGAAATAACTAGTTGAGACCTTGTGAGAATATAGGGTATCTTGTAATTAGATTACTTTAATCATGGATTAATTGAGGTTAATCCAGGTACCCCAGGGCCTTGTAAATAATTTTTCATTAGTAAAATCAATCGTTAGTCGGTCTTTGCCACTAACCTTCCAAAAAAAACAATTAATATACGTATACTACAATAATCTGCTACTATATATGTGCAAGAATAAAAAATAACTACAGCCGAGGATCAAGGGCGGAGTTAGACTTTCATACTATAAGAGTCAAAAATAAATGGGGATCAAATATATAAAAAAAATTCTACTACGAATGGGATCAATTTCACACTATCCATAATTTTTTTAGTATAATTATATTAAAAATATGGTATAATTACAAAAAAAAATTGAAAATGAATGGGTCAATTTGAATGTGGATTCGCCTATGCCGAGGATAAGCTAACATAAATTGTTATTTTTGAGAATATCCCTATTACTGACAGGACTATCCAAGATAATATCGACATTATCAAATATTTTTTCAAACTTTTTATTTTAAACCAATTAACTCTATTTTCATCAAAATTCCATATTTATCTGGATCACAGTTTGAAACTGCAGTCCTATAGTTTGTACCGCAATTTCAATCTACGATCCAAGCTTTTCACTCATTTCCGAGACTTTTTTAGTACCTTCTTGAGACTGCAGTTTTAAACAACAGTCCTCGTAAAAATAGAATTTTTCAGAAAAAATGATTAATTAGTTTTTTTTTAAATGGTAAAAAAAAAAATTTACCCTCACGTATAATGGAAAATTCTCGGGATAACAATAATAGCGGTTATGATAATACTGATGTTTATGCTGATGTTTAGAGTGAAAAAAACGTGTCATGCCGTGACATGACTAATATACTGATTTTGGGTTTGTGCCGTACCATGACTAAAATATCAAGGGGTGGTCACGAAACACGAATAGTCTTACCACGTGAGTCACACCATGCCTAAACATGACTCGCATGACCATTTTATCATAATTTACTTGCGTTGCAGGAGGCCAAACCTATCGTGCCTGTTGCGACTAGTTCTGAAAAGGAACAAACTGCACATGCACGGTGGATGAGGTCAAATCGCTTGTGTCTCTGGGTCATGCAAAAGACCATTCATGAAAGTTTTAGGGGACCAGTTTCTGATTCCACTCTTGCTAAAGACTATCTTAAAGAAATTGAGCAGAGGTTTGTTAGATTTGAGAATGTTGAAATAGACATTCTTTTAAACAAACTATGTACAATGAAGTACAGTGGTAAAAGCAATGTCAGGAAGCAAATTCTTGAAATGATGCATATCGCTTCGAAACTGAAGGGACATAAGATAGATATATCAGATGATATGTTAGTATATTTGGCCTTTAACTCTCTTCCTGTCTCATTAGGACAGTTTAAAGTGAGTTACTACTGTCAGAAGGACTCATGGACAGTTAATGAACTCATCTCACACTGTGTTCAGGAGGAAAAGAGGTTGAGGTCGGATAAGAGCGAAAGCACAAACATTGCTTATACCTCTAAGAGTAAAGGGAAATAGAAACGTAAGGCCAACTGCAACTACAAGTTCGCAAAATAAGCCCAATAAGGATAAGAAACCGGTTATCGGATCAAAGCTGAATAAGGAAAGAGTTCAGAGTGGACTTAAAAGTATTGAGCATATTGGTACAGCTTCCATGCTGGCAGATCCACTGACTAAGGGACTGATACCCAAACAGTTTCGCAAGCATGTCGCTCACATGGATATCTATGTTAAAGAGGATTGTAGCAAAATTACAGGTTAGGTCAGGTCAATCGATTACCGGTTACCTCCCTTCTTCTCCTCTTCTTTCTTTCTCTGAAAAGTGCTCATACGGGCAAATCCGACTTTCCTAGCCAAAGTTATGGTTGTTTAAAGTTTTTTCGAAAGTTAAACTTTGGAAAATAACTAACTGTCGAAAAATCCAAATAAGTTGAAATTTATGTCAATTCTGTGTATTTTTTAATGCTCTACATGCTGTTGTAATCACTTTTGCAGTTTAGTCCATGTATCAATCCATACGTACTGATTTACCAGCAAAGGTCAAATTTGATGTTTTTAGTGCATTGCACTATACCAGTGGCCTTTGCCTAGTGCTGAGTTTGGACTTGGTACCATACCAGAGGTCAGTCTAGGGTGCTTTGTGCATGAACATATATCTAATAAAGAGAAGATCAACAAGCTGTCAGAGCTTGAAATTTTTTGAATAAAGACCAAGTCCTTAATTAGTGTTATATTTAGACTTGTGATATCCAACTGACAAATAAAATCAAAGTTATAAAGAGTTATGACATCAATTCATAAATATATCAAATGTCTTTTTTTTAGCATACACTCTAAACAAGAAAAAAAAAATTTCACAAAATTATTTAAATCAAAATACTAAGATCTCTAAAAAAAGAAAAAAAAAAAAAGGACCGTCCGTGGGGGGGGGGGCGGCCCGCTAGTGCTGTGACCCACCCGTGGGGAGGGCGGTCTGGTGGCAACAGATGGTAGGGGCATTTTTTAAATTAACTTTTTTTGGTAGGGTATTAATAAAAATGGCCATACTCTACATTCTAGACTGAATTTTGTTATATATCCATATTGCAAATGGGCAGTGGCAATTGGCAAAGAAAACACAAGATGCTATAATAATTTCAATTTCTCTGATCTGTTATTTGAGAATTAACCTGATTATTTTGAAGTCCCCTTCGTTTTTTATTTATTTTTATTTACAGACTCCTTTTACGCTCTTTGCCTTTCTCTTAGGCTTTGCTTTATTGGCAACAGTAAAAAAAATTCCTTACAATAACATACCAGAATCATGTTTAGAGGTACCGGCAACGTATCCCGAGACGGTGCGTTATGTTAAGTTTTATTCTGCATGTTATTTTGAAGCACTTGCAAACCGGTATAACTATGTTTTATTTTTGTTGGAATACTCTTTATTTTTTATTATGATAAAATTGAGAGAGATAAACATTAATTTTGCAACTTGTATGAATTTACTCATGTTTTAAGAATTGTAAATCTATGAAAGGGACGGAGAGGACTGATTTGGATATTTGGTACTGTTTTTGGTTGATTTTTCATATATTGGAGGCCAGCATGTAGCTTTTAATTGTGCTCTTAGATGACATATGTCTTGCTTGTTCCATGTTACTTGTTAGTGATTGATTGCTATTTGCTAGTCTGTACTTGTCCAGTATAATAATTGATTGCTAGTCTCTTTATGCTGTTGCATTTGAATATTATTTTACAAGGCTCCATTTTGATTTTTGATATGCTATGTCAGGATTCCTTTTGATGAAATTGCAAGGGCTAACTAGTAATTTTGCAAGTTGTCTGCTTTTACTTACAAAATGTTGAACTGTGAGATAGGCATAATGGAAATCTAGTTATTTAATTGTTCGTAGGCTTGTCAGAAATATCTTTGTTTACTCATACTTGTAAATAGATTGTTAATCATGATTACATAGCGATGTTAAATAAAAACTTTTTGTTCCGATAGAAGGCTAAACAAGAGGGAGAATCAACTTTTGACTAAAAAAATAATATTTTTTAGTGCCTGGTGCAGCTAATTACTACAATAGATATTGGAAACGCGTGCAGATATGACAAGGAATTAATAGTAAGAAATGTGGCTTAAGAGGAATGATATCATTCTCATTATTGGAGAATATATAAACGGAATTAAATCCTGCCGGTTTATTCTCTTAATTTGCATGCATGATTTTATAACAGCTAGTTTTCTTTAATTATAAATAAGCCTTTGAGAGAGGGCAGATTAGATTAGAGTCATTTCATTTTTGTCTTAGTGTGATGTTAAGCTTAGGGTGAGTGAGTCTCTTTCGGGTCTCCTTTGGGTGAACGAGTTCCCATTGGATCTCAGGTAAGCAAGTCCCTTAAGGGTTGAGTGACAAAATGAGTCATCTCTTGATTGATTAGCTCCAACAAATATCTTGTATCGTTACTATTTTATCAATATAATTTTATCTTTTTGTCCTTCAAAAAAAACAATATAATTTTATGTTTTTAAAGTTTTCACAGTCTACATTATGTTTGCAATATTTTTCGCTATCGAATTAGTATCAGAGCAGGTTGTGCCATGCCGCGAGATATATCTAGTGCAAATCAAGCAGACTCGAGGTCGAGTCTTTTTCAAGAGGAGGAATAGGTGCAGCTAATTACTACAATTGATATTGAAAACGCGTGCATATTTGACAAGGATTTAATAGTAAGAAATGTGGCTTAAAGGAATGATATCATGCTCATTATTGGAGAATAACATAATTGAATCCAATTTCAAGGGACCCTGGAATTGGACGGCCATTTTTATTAATATCCCTAAAAAAAATCAAAATTTTAAAAATGTCTCTGTCTCCCATTTTTTTTTTAAAATGCCCTGACCGCCAGAATTACAGGCGGCCCAAAACACAAGCGGAGCGCCCGTGGCTGGAACGCTCCATGGTAACTAGCGGGGCGCCCCATGGCCCTTTTTTTTTTTTTTTTACAGAGATTTTAGTATTTTGATTTGAATAATTTTGTGAAAAAAAAGTGTTCTTATTTAGAGTGTATGCCAAAAAATAAAATATTTGATATATTTACGAAGTGATGTCGTAAATTTTTATAACTTTGATTTTTTTTTTTGGTGAACTTTGATTTTATTTGTCAGTTGGATATCACAAGTTTAAATATAATACTAATAAGAACTTGGCCTTTATTATGATTTTTATAATATATGTATAATATACACATATACATATACATATACATACACATACACATATACATACACATATACACAGACACATATACATAGACATAGACATACACACATACACATACACATACACATACACACATACACACATATACATATACTAGTATTTTGATTTAAATAATTTTGTGAAGAAAAAGTTTTCTTGTTTAGAGTGTATGCCAAAAAATAAAACATTTGGATATATTTATGAAGTGATGTCGTAAATTCATATAATATGCAATAAATTTTTTTTTACGAAATTGATTTTCAGTGGTTCGTATAAAAGTTATACAGATTCAATTAATTTTATGTACAAATATTTTCTTATAATTTTGAACGAAAATTTTAACTGAAAATTTTTATTTTTTATTATGTATGCACATATATGTTGATGAATGTCATTTGGAGATGCAATATGTTGGAGATCTTTAACCAAGAGACATCATGTCATGGATCACATGCATACTCTTTTTTTGATATGTTGGATCTAATACGCCTTAGTTTGTATGAAATTTCGGTCCAAACTAGATCATAACCAAGCATTTTGGCAATTTGAGCCCGACTTACTGAATTTTGGGCCAAACCTTGATCATGTGGTTACTAAGTGGTAAGAACATAACTTTTATACAAACATTGTATTTGATCCAGAGGAGTATATGTTATGTTTTATCACATGGGATTGCATGTGTACAAAAGGCAATATGTATATATGTTGCATGAATTGTAATCTTCTACCTTGTTTTGTCACTAACTAATATTAAATTATAATTGTATTATAGACCAAAGCAAAAGTGTATGTGTATGTGTATACTAATATTATTTGTTAGTTGGATATCACAAGTCTAAATATAACACTAATTAAGGACTTGGCCTTTATTCAAAATAGTAGTTTAGAGCTACTAAAATAGTATGTGTATATATGTAGCTTTGTATATGTATATGTATATATGTATATATGTATATGTGTATGTGTATGTGTATGTGTGTGTATGTTTGTGTGTGTGTGTGTATGTATATGTGTATATGTGTATATTATACATAGAGTAAAGCTAGCGTGTGACATGCTCACCAAGAAAATTTGGTGAGCATAATTCCAAAAGTATATCGGATCGACGTCAAATGCCAAATCCAAACCGTTGAAATCCATGTACTTCATGAGTGATGCATATATATGCAAAATTTTGAAAGTTTCGAGTTTATTTGTTACACGGTCAAGTGGTCAAGGAAATGAACATTTTATTATAAGTTATTTTATATATTCAATTTTTATTATTTCTTTGACCACTTGACCGTGTAGCAAATAAACTCGAAACTTTCAAAATTTTGCATGTATATGCATCACTCATGAAGTACATGGATTTCAACGGTTTGGATTTGACATTTGACGTCGATCCGATATACTTTTGGAGTTATGCTCACCAAACTTTTTTGGTGAGCATGTCACACGCTAGCTTTACTCTTATACATATATTATAAAAATCTTAATTAGTGTTATATTTAGACTTGTGATATCCAACTGTCAAATAAAATCAAAGTTCACTGAAAAAATAAAAAATCATAGTTATAAAAATTTACGACATCACTTCGTAAATATATCAAATATTTTATTTTTTGGCATACACTCTAAATAAGAAACCTTTTTTTTTCACAAAATTATTCAAATCAAAATACAAAAAAAAAAAAAAAAAAAAAGAGCCATGGGGCGCCCCGCTAGTTACCATGGAGCGCCCCAGCCACGGGCGCTCCGCTTGTGTTTTGGGCCGCCCGTAATTATGGCGGTCAGGGCATTTTTAAAAAAAAATGGGATACAGGAGAATTTTTAAAATTTTGATTTTTTTTAGGGATATTAATAAAAACGACCGGGAATTGGATATTCCGTGGAAATAGAGAATAGAAGGAGACTCTTTTACCCTCATTTATGGTGACGTGGAATTTATTTTTTATTTTTTATTGTTTGTATCCTTCTTCCTTGCGCAGTTACAGAGGAGAGAAACAAGTTCTTTCTCCATCTCTTTTCAACCTCTTCTCCGGCGATTCTTCACGAAAATAGCAGATTAAAAGTTAGGAGAGTAACACATTTGATTTTATCTTTGAGATAAGATCCATTATCTTTAGAAAATTACGATAAATCTCTTTTCTTCTTGATCTTTGTCCTCTCGTTTCGAAAATCATCTTTCCTTTTCAAGAAATTTGTTGTTTGAACTATTAAAGTGTTTGTTCAAATTTGTTCTGCGAGTTTACCTTTTGTTTTGCTCAAATAAAATAAAATCAAAAGGTGTTATGCACAAATTATTTCTTCTAGCATGAACTGTTCGAGCACAAATTGGTGACCTGATTAAAGAAATGCAAAACGATAAAGCATTTGGAGTAATTACCAAAATCTCAAAACGATAATAAACAAAAATCAAGTGAATTAAGTGAACTAGGCAAATGTTAGTTTCAAATCTAATAAAAATGATTTTATGTGCCTTCTCTTGATAAGTTATATATGTGCATCATCCAAGAACCAGGTTGTACCAGTATTGTATAAGTCAAGAAATTGGTCATGCGTACCATTGACTGTACCATCATCCAGGTACTTGTACCAGTGGCCGTATTGATGGTTTAGAACTCTTACCGACACACTGAGTCGTACCTGTCGCGACTCTTACAATTAAATTAAACTAATGTATTGATAAGAAAGGGGTATAATTGGCCAGTATCTGTATGTTATGCAGATCGGCTGAGAAGACCGGAAAGTACATATTTGAAGAGTGTACTTTCACTAGAGACCTATATGATCGAATCCAAGCATACATACCAGGGGTGGGCTGGCCACGAGTTCTGACAATGGGGATAACAAACTACAAAAACTGGTAACATATAGGATTGTTTTTCTCCTATTACACAGCTCGATTCTTGCGAGCTCTCTTATTTTCCTTTGAAATTGTAAGTTACACAATTGGTGTAACCAACTCCTTTTATTAATCAAAGATGATCAAAATATTCTCTTTCTGAGTATTTCTGAGCAATCAGTAAGACGCTCTTTATAGTTTAATCAAATGGATATTTATTTATTACAATCTTCAAATACTGTGTGAACATATAGTTTATAGGACCATTTTAATGAAGAGAAGAGAAGTGTATGGCGCAGTATCAAATGATCTATGTATGGTGCTGTACCAAAATTTAACAAAGGTTATAAGAGTCATTTCTTATAATTATTATATTTTAATGAAGAAAAGTGTTACTATTCTAATTGTTGAAAGTGCCGAACACATTTGGAATAGAAAAGAAGAGTGATCAATTCTCAATTTCACAATTCCTCTATTCCTTTGTTATTCCTCCCCTCACCGAACAGGCCGTTAAGGATTGAGTGAGTTCTCTTTTGGTTGATTAGTCTCAACAAATATCTTGTATCGTTACTATTTTATCAATATAATTTTTTATTTTTAAAGTTTTCGCAATCTACATTATGTTTGCAATATTTTCCGCTATCAGTGCCTTATCAAATTCTAAAAATAATTCACACCTAAAGTCAATTGTAATTTAATCATTAAACCAAAAATAAATAGAAAAGAAAGAGAAAAGAGACATAAACTTTATATAGATTTTAAAAAAAAAAAAAAATTGATGACTAATTCAACAAAACTCCGTGTATAAATCAGAGATTCCCCCCTTCACATCTTTCATTATCTTCAATAGAAAGAATCGGATAATTTTACAAAAATATATATTTTTATAAACCATGAAAATTTAGAATTTAGAATTTGGAGATGGTCGTTTCTTCTTAGAAGTTCTATAAATCTCCTTCCAAATCTGAAACAACCATCTCCAATTTAGTTTGCAAAAAGTGAACTACGAGTGTAGGTTCTAAGTTAAAGGGGCATTTTCAAAGAAATTTACTTTAGAGAAGTAACATGTCTGGTCCCGGATCAGTTACATTCTTTCACGAGTTTTGCAATAAGCTTCGTTCGCAGAAGCAGATGATGAGACCATATATATATATATATATATATATATATGAGATGAGCTACGGTGAGTTGCGAAGTAAAGCGACTATTTTACTTCATGCTTATTTTTTATGATTTAAAAGTTCAAAACATTGATCCGAACCGTTCATCTTGTTCTCCATATTGAAATGTGCTTGGAGACCAAATTTTACATTTTTTGGAATTTTTTTACTATTTATTAAGCAATTTTGAAAATCGCTGATCTGATGGTTCAGAAAATTTTACTATTTTTACTGTTCACAGCAAAACAGCAATTTTCAAAAATGCTTAATAAATAGTAAAAAAATTCCAAAAAATGTAAAATTTGGTTTCCAAGCACATTTCAATATGGATTAAATATCTAACAGTTCGGATCGGTCGTTTGAACTTTCAAAATAAAAATACGGCGTGAAGTAGAAACGCGTTTTACTTCACAACTCACCGTAGCCCATCTCTCTCTCTCTCTCTCTCTCTATATATATATAGGAATATACTAGCATGCTACGCGTAGCATAGAGGGCCTCCGTGCAACGGCTCAATATTCGACTTTTCAAAATCCTAACGGTCGATCCGAACCGTTCATCTTGTTCTCCATATTTAATATGTGTTTGGAGAGAGAGAGAGATAGGCTAATATACAATCGATTGTTCCTAGCCTTCTGTGCAACCAAATCATTTTTTTATTTTTAAAGTCTAAATGATCGATCCAAACCATTACATGTGATCTCCATATTAAAATGTGCTAAGAGACCAAATTTTACATTTTTTAGAATTTTTTTACTATTTATTAAGCCACTTTGAAAATCGTTGATCCAATGGTAGTTTCTGATTTTAATGTTTGGTTAAGCCACCATTGGATTAGCGATTTTCAAAGTGGCTTAATAAATAGTAAAAAAAATTCAAAAAATGTAAAATTTGGTCTCCTAGCACATTTTAATATGGAGAACAAGATGAACGGTTCGGATCAATGTTTTGAACTTTTAAATCACATCTAATGGTTTGGAACGATCATTTGGACTTTAAAAATCAGAAAACAACTTGGTTGCACGGGAGGCTAGGAACAATCGATTTTATAATGCCTATCTCTCTCTCTTTATTTATATTCGCACTCATATCTCTAGTTTCAAAGTCCAAATAGCTGATCCAAACTGTTAGATGTTTAATCTATATTAAAATGTGCTTGGAGATCAAATTTTATATTTTTTTAGAATTTTTTTACTATTTCTTAAAATAGTTTGAAAATCACCGTTTTTTAATAGTGCATAATTTTAATAAAAACAACGATTTTCAAACCATCTTAATAAATAGTAAGAAAATTTCAAAAAATGTAAAATTTGGTCTCCAACCACATTTTAATATAGATTAAACATCTAACGGTTTGGATCAGTTATTTGAACTTCGAAACTAGAGATATGAACACGTATTAAAACAGTCTATTTAATTCGTGAAGTAGCATAGCCTTACATATATATATATATATATATATATATATATATATATATATATAGAGATGGGCTATGGTGCATTGCAATGCATAGGCCATGGTGTGCATTGGACCATAAATCACCGATTCAAAGTTCAAATGACCGATCCAAACCGTCCATCTTGTTCTCCATATTAATATGTGCTTGGAGACCAAATTTTATATTTTTTGAAATTTTTTTACTATTTATTAAGCTACTTTGAAAATCGCTGATCCAACGGTGACTGTTTGGAACAGTAAAATCAGAAGCCACCGTTGGATCAACGATTTTCAAAGTGGCTTAATAAATAGTAAAAAAATTCCAAAAAATATAAAATTTGGTCTCCAAGCACATATTAATATGAAGAACAAGATGAACGGTTTGGATCGGTCATTTGGACTTTGAATCGGTGATTTATGGTCCAATGCACACCATGGCCTATGCATTGCAATGCACCATAGCCCATCTCTCTCTCTCTATATATATATATAGGAATATGCTAGCATGCTATGCATAGCATAGAACTCCTCCATGTAACGGCTCGGATTTTGAGTTTTCAAAATCCTAATGGTCAATCCGAACCGTTCATCTTGTTCTCCATATTAATGTGTTTGGAGACCAAATTTTATATTTTTTGAAAATTTTTTACTATTTCTTTATATTTATTGAAAATTGCTGTTTTCAGTAAATCTGGACCATAAAAAAACAGCGATTTTCAATAAATCTAAAGAAATAGTAAAAAATTTTCAAAAAATGTAAAATTTGGTTTTCAAATACATATTAATATGGAGAACAAGATGAACGGTTTGGATCGACCATTAGGATTTTGAAAACTCAAAATCCGAGCCGTTGCATGGAGGGGTTCTATGCTATGCATAGCATGCTAGCATATTCCTATATATATATATATATATATATAGAGATGAGCTATGGTGCATTGCAATGCATAGGTCATGGTGTGCATTGGACCATAAATCACTGATTCAAAGTCCAAATGACCGATCCAAACCGTTCATCTTGTTCTCCATATTAATATGTGCTTGGAGATCAAATTTTACATTTTTTGGAATTTTTTTACTATTTATTAAGCCACTTTGAAAATCGCTGATCCAACGGTGGCTTCTGATTTTACTGTTTCAAACAGTCACCGTTAGATCAGTGATTTTCAAAGTGGCTTAATAAATAGTAAACAAATTCCAAAAAATATAAAATTTGGTCTCCAAGCACATATTAATATGGAGAACAAGATGAACGGTTTGGATCGGTCATTTGGACTTTGAATCGGTGATTTATGGTCCAATGCACACCATGACCTATGCATTGCAATGCACCATAGCTCATCTATATATATATATATATATATATTCTTTCATCGTTTTTGCATTTCACACACTGCCTTTTGCAACTTTAGACAGAGGCCCGAGTCCCAGTGTGGGCGTTCCTTGTGGACGCGTCCTCTCTTTTTAGGCTGTTATGGCAGGTACTCTGCCAAAGCAGAATTTGTATCCTTTGCATTAACTCACTGTGTGTTAATAGATCTGGATTGTTGAGATCTGCATTAATATTAAAGGATTTTGTGCATCATAGATGTGAGTCGGATTGGCTCCGATAACTGACATACATTAAACTCACTTTTGAGTTAATGGAGAGGATACGCATTCGCCAAAGCAAGGATGGAGGCAATAAAAAACTGAGGGAGTTCACATTTGTTGCCGTTGCAAGTTGCAACACAATCCGGTTTTGCAATGGTTCCAACCAAGTAAAAATTGTACTATCAGAATTGAGTAGTGACAAGCACAGTGCTAAATATTGGCTCAAACGGAAAATGTTATTAATAAACTTAATTACTAGTCAAATGTAGTTAATGGTAAGAACTGATCTCTAAAATTGTCAATGAATGTATTGGAGTTCTCTAGAAGTCATGATGTGGTCTTCTAGGTTGTCTTGAAAAATGAAAAACGTGTATAGAAAATAAAGAGAGTTTATGAGATGATTAAATGTCATTTAGTAATAGTGTACGTAGAAAATTCATATATATATATAGAGAGAGAGAGAGAGAGATGGGCTATGGTGCATTGCAATGCATGGAGGGGTTTGTGCATTGGACCATTAATCTAAATTTTAAAATCCAAATGACCGATCCAAACCGTTCATCTCGTCCTCCATATTAATATGTGCTTGGAGACCAAATTTTATATTTTTCTGAATTTGTTTACTATTTATTAAGTATTTTACAAAATTGTTGATCCAACGGTGGCTGCTGATTTTACTGTTTTGTTAAGTCACCGTTGGATCAACAATTTTGTAAAATACTTAATAAATAGTAAAAAAATTCAAAAAAATGTAAAATTTGGTCTCCAACCACATATTAATACGGAGAACAAGATGAACGGTTTGGATCGGTCATTTGGATTTTGAATTTTAGATTTATGGTCCAATGCACAAACCCCTCCATGCATTGCAATGCACCATAGCCCATCTCTCTCTCTCTCTCTCTATATATATAATGTGTAAGGAGTCTTTCAAATGTAAGAGAACAAGATAATATTGATAATAAAAATAAAATTTTCTGCCATGAAGTGTTCTCTCTACACTACTAAATAAATTAAGTTTTTTTTTATATTAAATTGATCCTATTAGAAAATTCTAAAATTAAAAACTAACATTCAATTTGTTTTTAAGATAAATCTTTGCCCAATAGAAAGTATGTACCAACTCATTTGACTAATTCTATGTATACAATAGTTTATTTAAATGAGTATATAGTTCAACATGTGACATAAATTAATTTATGCATATTATCTGCCGTGATTTTTATTAATACCCTAAATAAGAAATATCAAATTAATTTTAAAAATGTCCTCATAGTCCAATGTTGGGGCGGTCAGCTTTTTGTACCAAATTGCTCAACTTTTGAACGGTCAACATTTTTTTTCAGAGATCTTAATATTTTCATCTAAAAATAGAAAATGAAAAATGTTCAATTTTATAGCAAACATTTATTTTGATATTTTTCTTAATGTTCAATTCAGTGCTAAAAATGAGAAATGTCAAGGCAATACCCCGCACCGCGAAACATCTGGGTAATAAATATAACTTGAAATATAGTAAAAAAATATATCAAAATATTTATTTTAATGTCCAATTTTTATAGCAAACATCCAGTCTATACACATTAAACATCTCTAAAAAGATGTTTAGTTGACCGCTCCATAGTGGGGTGGTTTGCTATAATTTTTTTTAGAGATGTTTAGTGTATATAAAATGAATGTTTGCTATAAAATTTGGTATCCACATATTCAAAAAAAATAAAAATGAAAAACTTAATCGGAAACTTCAACTCAAGTTTGGAGGCTCTTCCCTTTGATTTTTGGCAACTTTGGATATGTATTTGTCAATTTTACGTCTTCAATGGGTGCCTGGCGGCTGTTCAAGTATTTGCAATCTAATCTGACAAATTAGAATGCCTCTTCAAAGTAATTTAATATGATCGATACAACAGCACATAATCTCTCTATGATTACAATTTCTCACCTCCACCTCCGCCTCTCCCACCTCCCTCTTTCACCTCCGCCCCTATCTCCCTCTACCACCTCTACCTCCCTCTCCCACCTTCGCCTCCGCCTCCGTTTTTCCATCGATAAGCTCCTCCCTCTCCCACCTCGAAATAGTAAATACGATAAGCTCCCTCTCTCTCCTACCTCCGCCTCCGCCTCCGTTTTTCCCATCTATGCTTGTTACTCCCGCTCCAGCAGACATTCTTCCGGAGATCATCCGTCACTCCATTCCAATCAAGCACGCCTTTGCCGGGATTTAATACTTCAACATGTATGAATGAATACTTGAGCACGCCTCTACCGGGTCAGATCCATCACTGTCGACCGTATCAAAATATTTTTGTATCTGTGGATGCAATTAATCCCTTTCATGTCTATGTTCTCCTTCTTCATGAAATAGCGAGTTATTTGCAAAGAACAAAGCTTTATTCATGATGAATTAAGCCACTGCATACTAAGAAATGACATAAAAAAAATTTGAAAAAAAAATAAAGGTATACGAATGAATACTTGCTATCTTAGATATGAATACTTCAATGTGTATGAATGAATACTTGCGTAACAAGATATGAATACTTGTGCAACGGATAACTCGAAAGTATGTCATCATGGATCTCATTTGAAAGATAAAATTGTGTATAAAACATTCGTAGTTTTAGATTTGCAAAATTCCTCACAAATTGTTAGAAATATTGTTTAGATTGAACAGAGAAGAAAAAACCATCTCTAAAAACGTGTCAAAGATGGATGAGTGATATATCCAGTTTTTATATTTACACTTTCACGACGAGGATAAATACTTTCTCAATGAGATATGAATACTTGCATAACGAGATATGAATACTTGTGTAACGGACAACTCGAAAATATGTCATCATGGATCTTATTTAAAAGATAAAATTGTGTAGAAAACATTCGTGGTTTTAGATTTGCAAAATTTCTCACAGATCATCAGAAATATTGGTTATATTAAACGAAGAAAAAAAATCACCTCTAAAAATGTATAAAATATGGATGAGTGATGTGTCCAGTTTTTATATTTGCACTTGCACAACAAAGATGAATACTTTCTCAATGACGATGAATACTTGTGCAACGGATAACTCGAAAGTATGTCATCATCGATCTCATTTGAAAAATAAAATTATGTAAAAAACATTCGTGGTTTTAGATTTGCAAAATTCCTCACCGATTGTCAAAAATATTGATTAGATTGAACTGAGAAAAAAACCACCTCTAAAAACGTGTCCATTTTTTAAATACTTGATATTTTAAGGATGATTACTTGATGTGTTATAGATGAATACTTGATGCATTATATATGCCAGTTGTAAAATCTTTCAAATATTAGATGGTTCTCAAATAGTAAGTGGTCCCCCTAGGTAGTTAGTAGTTATTCAAGTAGTTAATAACTGGAGGATGAAATGAAAAATTATTACGAGGGATAGCTAGGTGCTCCCTAATTAAAATTATATATAATATATTGTTCGACATATCCATACAACTACGGAATTATACGTGATTCCATATTATTCGCACAATTTTTTAAGGAAATACTTGTATAATTTTTTTTTTTCAAGTAAACTTACTAGCAATTAATAATCCGGTAGACCTACAATCTTAAACTCGTTGAATTTTTCTTATGAGGTTTATATTTTTCTAAATATTTTGTGTATAATTCACACTCGTGATAGAGCTTTATTGATGGACACTCGTCCATCAATAAACCCTAACAAAATAAAATTTTCAGATCAAAGCATTTATATGAACAATATCTAATTCTCGTACCGCCGCGGAGAATAAAGTCAATGTAGAAAACTCTATTTCAAAAAAAAAAAAAAAATGCCATGGGTCATCTGTCTAAGTTAACGCGTATAAAGCCTAAAAAAGCATAATCAACTAAAAAAAAAAAAAAAAAAAGTTAACGCGTATAAAGCAAGACCAACGGTCATCGGTTACAAGGCATGGGAAGTAAATGACGAAAAAGCATAAACATACAAGATTCATGAAATTAGGCTTCGGAGAATTTCACCATGAACTTTTGTATCAACTGTCTGCTTTAGTAATTCGGTATGGATGTTTGTATAAGTCATGCAACCTGCAACCCCCCCCCCCCCCCCCCCCCCCCCCCCCCCCCTCACACACACACACCGTTTCTGTGAATCCAACTAAACAAGTTCTCTGTTCAAGTACAGATCGCTCATACTAACTTTGTGAAACTGTTCCATCGCTAATTCCAAATGCATGATTTGCACAATTGCACTTTCATTTTCAATGCATTGTACATTTCTTGGTTTTTTTTTTTTTTTTTTTTCTTTCTTTATTTTCCTTTTCTGAAGATAACCAGGGTGGGTGAAGTGCCAACCGAATGTATTGTCACATCGTTGTTTTCAGAAACATGATCCGACACACTAAGCTCATGCTAAAAAGGGTCACAAACATTGTAAAAATCCGATTGATGTGAACGATTGTTAGAAGTTCATTTATAAAATTTATAATTTTCAATTAAAAAATAGTCGTAATATCATAATAAACAAAGAAACAAAATAAATAAGACATAGAATTCAAATAAAATCTATTAACTAAAGAGTGAGGAATCATCGACAATCATTTATATCGACCATATTGATAATAAGCAGATTATAAAATATATATTGTAACATTATGTAAAATGCGTATAAAAAATTAATAACTAAAAGAAATATACAAAATATTTGAACATGTCTTTTAATAAAATAGGTAATATATAAAGAACAATTAGTATTTTATGAATAGATGAGCAAGATAATTAAGTGAAATTAAAGTCAAATGTGATAAACCTGAAAATCTATATAACTGAGATAAAATATGCATAATGAAATATTTAGAAACAACTGTTTAAAATTTAGAATTAGTACGAGATAGATATAATAGGAAGCTAATATTTGAAAATATTTATAATCTTCTTTAATGTAATTGGATTAATTTGCAAAGTTTGAAAATTTATAGGATTATTATGAGAAAATACAAAATCTAAGAAAAAAGAAGAAGTAAACAACGTGGCAATTAGTGCCACGCGGGCCCATGTTGGTGCTTCCTCTCCCGTAAAAGAAAGCAACAAAAAAAAGTGAAATAAAAGAAGAAAACGAAAAAAAAAGGGGGAAAATTAAAGAAAACAGGAAAATAAAGAGAAAGAAAAAGAAAAGCGAAAAAAATATATATATATAAAAGAAAGAAAATAATGTATAGGAGTTTCTCTCTCTTCGCTAACCGATATACGACTGAATTGATGGCTCTGTGTTATCTCTCTTTTTCAATCCCTATTGTGCAATTGGAGGTATCTATCTCTTTTATCTTCTTTGTTTGATCTAGGGCTGGACAAAAAAGCTTGAACTCGTAACTTGTTCGTAACTCGCTCATTTACAGCTCGTTTAATTCTGCTCATTTACAACTCGAGTTGGCCAACTCGTTTAATAAATGAGCTGAGTTCAAATTGGTCTCAACTCGCTCATTTATAACTCAAGTTACATAAAATTACATAGTATTAGTTACAATAAATCCCAAAATAATCAAATCCGAATTTCTAAACTGTTATTTGTGCTTTGAGATTCGTGCAAAATATGTTTGAACTTGTGTTGTAATACTATTCCTGGTTAAACAAGTTATAAACGAGTTGTGAGTCAACTCGTGTTGATAACGAGCTGAGTTCGAGTTGGCTCTACAACTCTTTAGGGGGGATTTCACGTATACCCCTCAAAAACTTCAAAATTACGTATTTCCCCCTCTAAATTTGGATATTACGTATTTCCCCCTCTAAAGTTCAAAAACTCACATATTTACCCATTTCATTGTCTTTTATATTAAAACTCATTCTAAATATATAAAATACCTATTTTACCCTTCATTAAAAGTATAAAATGCCCCATCGAACTCAAATTTGAATCTGAAGGGTTTCTCTACCGTCCGATCCGCACGTATTGCAATAAGATTATTGCGTGTTCACTTCAAGATTCGTGCTAATCTAGCTCGCACGAATCTCAAAGCAATTTTGATCTGTGTGCATCGCATTAAGATCTGTGTACATTGCATCAATTTCAGTGTTTGTTCGCTTCAAGATTCGTGCGAGCTAGCATGCACGGATCCCAAAGCAATTCAGACGGTAGAGGAACCTTTAGATTCAAATTTGAGTCAGATGGGTGTTTTATGCTTTTTAATAAAAGGATAAAATAGGTATTTTATAAATTTAGAATGTGTTTTAATAGAAAAGACAATAAAATGGGTAAATATGTGAGTTTTTGAAGTTTAAAGGGAGAAATATGTAATTTTAGATTTTAGAGGGGGAAATACGTAATTTTGAAGTTTTTGAGGGGTATACGTGAAATTCCCCCAACTCTTTATTATCATCTTAACTCGAGTTGGCTCACTCGTTTATTAAACGAGCCGAGCTCGAGTTGGGGATAAGTCGCTCAAATTCGGCTCATTTAGAGCCTAGTTTGATCTCCTGATCTGATTAAGGATTGGTAAATCGTGATAAATGAATAAGCAAGCTCTACTGAGTTGATTGATTGAAATATCTTTTTTCTTTTTTTGTTTGTTTTCTTATTGGATCTGAACATGAATATGGTACAATTTGAAAATTGGTACCTATCCATATCAGTTTAAATTAATTACTGGTATACCTATATGAACTTTCAGGGGTTTGATTGCAAAATAAATAGGATAGAGAGGGTGTAATTTGCAAAAGCACAGTGAATTAGTAAATTAATTTTTTTTTTCGATAATGACAGTATTGAAATATTATTTTCGTATTAGTTATGTTAATAAATTGTTAGGATAGTTAAAACGGTATAAGCCCTTACACGACAGATACATGTTATGGTATCTATCAATGCTACCAAACTAGAAATTATAAAGTTAAGAAACTAAACATTACCAGACTTAGCGGCTGTAAAGACTAGGTCCCAAACGTTACCAAACTTTATGGTTTAAAGATTTTGACTTAAACCATTTATTCTAATAAGATTATTAGAGTTCTGATTTATTTATGTAATTTTTGTTATTTAATTGGATATTGTTATTGAGCATTTGCATTCATCATTATGAAACGAACTGTTTATTTCTCGTGCGGTGATTTCATTCTGAATATGAATTTCATTCGAATCCAATAATCTGAGTGGCAATTAGTACTGAAAAATAATTTTTTATTTTTTATTCATTTCTCATTGTGGGTTACAGGTTTATTATGCAAAGTTAGATAAACACTTCTGGGTTATAATTGACAGCAGGGCCACTTAAAGGTATAGGATTTGAGTTTATTATATCTGACAGGGTGCAGAGATTATATCTCTAGGATCATCTACTATAAAATATTAGATAATTATTGTAAATAAATTGGGATGTGACAAAAATAATGAATGCTATTGACAATGCATAAAAATATCCATACCTTATGTTACGTATATTGAATGGTAAATAGACGCGGTATAATTATCGTACCTCCGAATCGAAGATGTGACACATATATCATGTTTATAAAAAAAAATTATAATATTTGGTGCATGTTTCGTACATCTTTAGCACGGAATTTTCTTTTTCATATTCTCAAGAGAAAAAAGGAAATTACAAAAATGCTCTTACATTTTTTTTTTAAATCTTCCAACTACTAGTTTTTTTAGCAATTTTTTTTTTTGAAAATTCTCAGACAAATAATTTATGAATGAATGATTACTTGAGGAGAAAAATTGCTATCAATTAATATTTTAATTTTTAATAATGAATATCAATATCACAATATATAACTCTGACTAATTGGCTGAGCAAAGAGAAATATTGTATCAGCTCAATTAAAAAAAATGATGCTCCTCATTTTTTATAATATTGAATATTTATTATTGTAAAATAATTTTTTCTGATAAATAATTAACGGGCTGTAGAATCAAAAACTTGAAACCCTTAATAACGTTTTTTTTTTTGCAATTCTAATTCTTCCAACATTAGAAGGCTTATGTCTCAAACACCAAGTCCTCCATCTCATCGTGAGATTTCTGAATTGTCATCAAACACTAAAATCATAATTTCCTACCAAAATTTATGACCGTTTAAAGTTTGAAACAAATGCGCCAATATTTTATACTCTGATTAATCCTAACACAATTGTATCGATATTTTAATATAAAAATATTGATATTTAATTATTTATGTTATAAGATATGAATGTCACATACTCTTAAATTTTGAAATAAAAGAAAAATCAGAACTCTGTTGGAAAAACCAGCGATTGGGACATTTGAAAATAAATGTGAAGACATGTTTGCAATTTTTTTTCTCGAGGATATGAATACAAATTTCGGTCTTTAGCGGCCCAAAATTAATCATACTTAAAAGCGTTATCAAGTGATATTCAAATTGTATTAGGTTATCGATCCATATATCCAATCTAGGGCCGTAAATGAGCTGAGTTTGAGCGAGTTACCCCCAACTCGAACTCGGCTCGTTTAATAAACAAGCGAGCCAACTCGAGTTGAGATGGTAATAATGAGTTGTAGAGCCAACTCGAACTCGGCTCGTTATCAATTCGAGTTGGCTCACAACTCGTTTAACCAGTGATAGTATTACAACACAAGTTCAAACTCAGTTCGTTATCAACTCGAGTTGGCTCACAACTCGTTTATAACTCTTTTAACTAGTGATAGTATTACAACACAAGTTCAAACATATTTTGCACGAATCTCAAAGCACAAATAACAGTCTAGAGATTCGAGTTTGATTATTTTGGAATTTATTGTGACCAATAATTTGCAACTCGAGTTATAAATGAGCGAGTTGGGGCTAACTCGAACTCGGCTCATTTATTAAACGAGTTGGCCAACTCGAGTTGTAAATGAGCTGAGCTGTAAATGAGCCGAGTTAAACGAGCTGTAAATGAGCGAGTTACGAGTTCGAGTTTTTTTGCCCAGCCCTAATCCAATCACGTATCTATAAAATTATATTTTATTTTCAACACATTATTTGAATTATTATTTTTACGTATGAAGATAACTATTGTCAAATAAGTCATTTCCTAAAAGTATTGACAAAATAGATTATTAAGATTTTTACTAATACAATCAACTCTTGCATCGCTTGCAAGTCAGGAAAAAAAAAAAAAAAAACCTCAAAAGATATTGTGTGCTAAAATTGTGTTAAAGTAACTAGTGCAAATTATTTCAAGAGCAACAATACTAGAGCAAAATAAAACTCAAAATTTTTCAAGCAACGGTTAACATCGAATTGCTTGGTACTTTCATCAGGTCATTTGTTACTTTAAGTTTTATTTTAATGTATATGTTTTTCTTCTTCTTTTAATTAAGAACTTTTGTCAATTTCGATATCTATTTCATTTTAGTATTTTTTTTTTATAAAAATGGATATGCGTCTATAGAGACAATGCTCATTACTTTTTATGCTAATTTTATATAGTTCTTAACGTGATATATGTTAATCGGTTAATTCCTTTACATATATAACTTTTCAAAATGTAATTGTCTTTTTTTTGTTTATAGATATATTGAGAAGGCAACACTAATCCAATATAACTCAAATTTTATAACAGGAATGTTCTAGAAAGGTCAAGCTAATTTTGAAACTTGATGACTTAACTAAGTGGGTTAAGATACTTATATAATTGTTGATATTTTAATGGGGGTCTAGAAACTTCTATAACATGTATAAATAGAGTGTCTTGATTTCTATTTTTAATAAAGCAAGAGAGCAAGCAAGCAAAATAAAAGAGAAGTAGAAAGTGTTGTAGTAGTTTGAAAGTGTAGGATATTATCAATAGAGGAGTAATTTTGAAGATGAGATAATTAAGTAATAAAATTGTAATATTGCTAAAAGAATTGTAAGAATACTTAAGTAATAAACAAAAAATAGTTTTATAAAGTGTCACTTTTTTGTACTCAACAATTTACTTTGCCTTCAAATATATTAGTTGTTACAGAACAGAAAGCTTACTAAATTTTATTAAATATTACTCTACTAAATCCAGTCGAAACATGTATCTATAATGAAAATATATACAGAGCAAATTTTCCTATAGAAAATTGTTTTTTTTTCTTGCCTAGCTGTGCTAATATCAAGAAATAAAGATCAAGGTAAAACCTGGGATACAATTGTTTAGAGTTTAGGGATATGGAGTTCAAAGAATTTTTTTACCGCCATGGACAATATTAGTAAATAAAAGTAATAAGTTACCCTATTTTTTAAATATATTTTATAATAATTATTAGAGAAGGAACGTTTCATGTTTAGTTATTCTTAATTTTATGCAGATATTGTAGTAAAATTATTGTTTTGGATGGTCTACAATTATATAAAAACAATGATTTTGTACTTATCTAAATAAATAGTAAAAAAAATTCTAAAAACATAAAGTTTGATCTCCAAATACATTTTAATATAGAAAACATGTTGAGCGGTTTAGATTGACTTTTGGGTTTTCAAATCGGAAAAACTGACTCGTTATAACTACTGAAGTTATAAGTTATGACATTAGCTGGACTCTAATTATAATTAACAAATTTATCAAAAAACTTTTTCATGATCACATATACAATCAAACTAACTCACCCAAGTAGTTGGATTACTAGTCGGAGTAGTATCTCCATGTAAAAAAATAAATAATAATATCGAAATAGGGAATTATATTGTAGTTTTTATTTTTGAAAGTTAGTGGATAATTGCCCACTAATAATTATATCAATAAGAAAATCATTTACAAAACCGCTAGATAGTCTGGTTTATCAATGTTTATGAATAAAACTACTAATTAAAAAGCGCACTAAGTAAAAAACAATATAGTCTCGCATAGTCTCCTCTTTGTTCTTATGAAAATCCTAGCAAAATGAAACCATAATTGTATAATAATATTGTATTTCTACTAAAATATATTTCAATGCTAAAACTTTAACATGCAATTAAGTTTCTTTTACCACAAAATATTTTTGAAAGTATTGAAATGATGATTGCTTAAATTAATAAATGCAACAGTTTATGATAAATGGTCAAATTATCTTTATTTGGAACGCTGCATATCCAGTGGTGGTTAATTTAGGAAATGAAATTTGTTATTTTTTTTTTTTGAAAAGGAGAAAAATAAGGAACTTGTTTTTCCTCGTTCAACAGTAAAAGCAGCTGCTTTTTTAAGAAAAAAGCAGTAGATTCCATTTTTTTTTTTTGAAAACCTTCGCAGAAGTTTCCATTCCTCAATTTGGAGGGTTGAAACTTGAAAGGATTTGGATTTCAACAATTGGACAGCAGCACTTAGCAGCATCTGCTAAGCTTTCAGAAAAAAAAAAAAAAAAAAAAAAAAAAAAAAAAAAACAATTGGACAGCAGAATTCCTTCCTTAATTTAGAAGGTTGAAGGGGTCCCCGGATCTCCTAAAAGGTAACTCAAAATATGAATTTGAATTCGAACTGTCCGATTTTGACCGATCTGGTCGAAGATAGAATTCATGGAGCGCTCATCAATTTCCTTGTTGATCGGAAATGTAACGAAGCAGGTGAATGGAAACCATTTATGTGGTTCGAATAATGAGCAAATAAGGATGAACCATTTTTCTATATATTTTTTTCCTAAGAATCACAAATAACACAATGGAAATTAAATTAACACTTTCTCCTTTCAATTATTATAAAGTTTCCATAAAACTTAGTTAATATTTTTGGTGTATGGTCATTTTTCCAATCCGTAGCCTTGCTATTGATGAGGAATTAAGAATTCGTTCGGAGATGAATTTTGAAATAGATAAGTGGTTAATTCTGCATATAATAAATGAAAATTAGAGTAACAAATAATCAATGTTTGTCTCAAACTATTTTTTTAATTAATTTTATTCAATTATTTAATTTTTTTAAATTTGTATTACAATTCTGATTTCATTGTTTAAAAAGCTTTTAGTAATTAAATTACAGAATAACTACTACAATTTATTAGTAAAATAACAAACTATCTAAAGACCATCTTCAGAGTAAACAAAACACAAAACAAATTAAAAAAAATACATCTCCATTTCGTACGATCAGAAACATTTAACTTTTTCTTTTTCTCGCTTTTGGCCCGTGTTTTAAAATGCGGTCACATGGCCGCATATGCCTATGCAGTCGGCAGCCGTGTTCAGAATGGCCATGCGGTCTTCTCATGCGGTTTTGAGCATGCAGCTGTATATGCGGTCCGAATATGCGGCCATGCGAAATGAAAACAGCTATGCAGTATGAATATGCAGCATATGCTTGATTAATTTGATAATTTGATTGTATTTTAATTATAATTTATGTGAAAAAAGTTATGTCGTGAAAATAAATTTAAATATATGAATATAAATATATATATACATATATATATAGAGTAAGGCTTGGGTGTTATGGATAGCATAGAGAGCTACGGCTCAATATTTGAGTTTTCAAAATCCTAACGGTCGATCCGAACCGTTCATCTTGTTCTCCATATTAATATGTGTTTGGAGACCGAATTTTACATTTTTTGGAAATTTTTTACTATTTTTTTAGCTAGGTAGAAAATCACTTGATCTAAAAAATTCTGCACCATTCAGATATTTGATTTTCTAACTATCTAAAAAAATAGTAAAAAATTTCCAAAAAATGTAAAATTTGCTCTCCAAACACATATTAATATGAAGAACAAGATGAACGGTTCAGATCGACCGTTAGAATTTTGAAAACTCGAATATTGAGCCGTAGCACTGTAGACCTCTATGCTATCCATAGCACCCAAGCCTTACTCTCTCTCTCTCTCTCTATATATATATATATATATATGAGATGGGCTACGGTGAGTTGCGAAGTAAAACGCGTTTCTACTTCATGCCGTATTTTTATTTTGAAAGTCCAGACGACCGATCCGAACCGTTAGATGTTTAATCCATATTAAAATGTGCTTGGTGACCAAATTTTATATTTTTTGGAATTTTTTTACTATTTATTAAGCATTTTTGAAAATTGCTGTTTTGTTGTGAACAGTAAAAAACAGTAAAATTTTCTGGACCATCAGATCAGCGACTTTCAAAATTGCTTAATAAATAGTAAAAAAAATTCCAAAAAATGTAAAATTTGGTCTCCAAGCACATTTCAATATGGAGAACAAGATGAATGGTTCGGATCGACGTTTTGAACTTTAAAATCACAAAATATGAGCGTGAAGTAAAATAGTCACTTTACTTTGCAACTCACCGTAGCCCATCTCATATATATATACATATATATATATACATATATATATACATATATATATACATATATATATACATATATATATATATATATATATATATATATATAGAGAGAGAGAGAGAGAGAGAGATGGGCTATGGTGCATTGCAATGCATGGAGGGGTTTGTGCATTGGACCATAAATCTAAAATTCAAAATCCAAATGACCGATCCAAACCGTTCATCTTGTTCTCCATATTAATATGTGCTTGGAGACCAAATTTTACATTTTTTTGAATTTTTTACTATTTATTAAGTATTTTACAAAACTGTTGATCCAACGGTGGCTTAACAAAACAGTAAAATCAGCAGCCACCGTTGGATCAACAATTTTGTAAAATACTTAATAAATAGTAAAAAAATTCAGAAAAATGTAAAATTTGGTCTCCAAGCACATATTAATATGGAGAACAAGATGAACGGTTTGGATCGGCCATTTGGATTTTGAATTTTAGATTTATGGTCCAATGCACAAACCCCTCCATGCATTGCAATGCACCATAGCCCATCTCTCTCTATATATATAGGAATATGCTAGCATGCTATGCATAGCATAGAGCCCCTCCATGCAACGCCTTGGATTTCGACTTTTCAAAATCCTAACGGTCGATCCGAACCGTTCATCTTGTTCTCTATATTAATATGTGTTTAGAGACCAAATTTTACATTTTTTGGAATTTTTTTACTATTTCTTTAGATTTATTGAAAATCGCTGTTTTTTTATGGTCCAGATTTGCTGAAAATAGCGATTTTCAATAAATCTAAAAAAATAGTAAAAAAATTCCAAAAAATGTAAAATTTGGTCCCCAAACACATATTAATATGGAGAACAAGATGAACGGTTCGGATCGACCGTTAGGATTTTGAAAAGTCGAAATCCAAGGCGTTGCATGGAGGGGCTCTATGCTATGCATAGCATGCTAGCATATTCCTATATATATATATATATATATATATATATATAGAGATAGGCTAATATACAATCGATTGCACCACGCCTCTCGTGCAACCAAGTGGTTTTCCGATTTTTAAAGTCCAAATGATCGATCCGAACCGTTAGATGTGTTCTCCATATTAAAATCTGCTTGGAGACCAAATTTTACATTTTTTGGAATTTTTTTACTATTTATTAAGCCACTTTGAAAATCGCTGATCCAACGGTAGCTTCTGATTTTTACTGTTTGGCAAGCCACCGTTGGATCAGCGATTTTCAAAGTGGCTTAATAAATAGTAAAAAAATTCCAAAAAATTTAAAATTTGGTCTCCAAGCAGATTTTAATATGGAGAACACATCTAACGGTTCGGATCGATCATTTGGACTTTAAAAATCGGAAAACCACTTGGTTGCACGAGAGGCGTGGTGCAATCGATTGTATATTAGAAATAGAGGAGGGTTCCACTGCCTCAATTTTTCCTGCCTCAATTGTGCCTCCAAATCTCAACCGTTCATCAATAATTTGATCAACGGATCTGATCAGAAAACGCTTCAGCAAAATAATTGTTCAAATCGTCTCCATTTCACTTCGAATTAGCCTCTCTCTCTCTCTCTCCCTCTCTCCTTCCGTCACTCTTTCCCTTCCCCCACCACATCACGACCAGCGCCCCTCCGCCCACCCCCCACGACGCTCATCGGCGCCCCCATCCAGCGAATCCGGCCCCCGACCCTCCTCCCACAACAAAATCCGTTTGAGTAGCCCCCTGCGTGCTCCCTCTCGCAACCTCTACCTTTCATATATATAGGCAGTAGAGAAATATTACAACTCCTCTCGAATCAAGGTCTCTACTGGCAATTTCTTTGTTGATTTTTTTTTTTTTCAATTTTTTGCTATTTTTTTTGCTGACTACATAAATTACAACTTCTCTTGAATCAAGATCTGTACAATCAATTTCTCCTCTTGAACCAGGCGAATATTGGCATCCTGACTGCATAATTAAGTTGCAAAGTTTTCAATTTTGTTTGCTGTTGACGTATGGTAAGACCATATTGTGCAAATAAGGCTATACTGATATCATGAGACAATGAAAAAATGGGACTGAATTGATTTTGTAATTTTGTCTAATTTGCTTTCTCTTATCTTATAGGTGGTCTAATTTGCTTTGCTTGGTCTTACTCATAGGTTTTGTCTTCGCAATATGTATTCTGGTTATATTTCAGGCATGCTCTGGAGCAGTTCAGTATCAAATGATGGATATGATTCATCCTGGCGTTGTGCTAGCAGTGATAGCAATTTTTTTTTTTAGGCCTTGTAAAAACATTCTTATTCTGAAAGTAGTCAACTTATTTATATGAACATGTCAATCTGTTTCTTTTTTTTATTGTATGAATCTATATGCATTTGTAACAAGAACTATTGATCTTCATATTGTGAAAGTTTTGTAGTCCTAGATTTTCTTTAAATCTGGTCTTATTTGGCTTTTCATGGGCAATTAATCTGGACAGGAAAGATGGCATGAAAATCATTTACTGTGATACGGAGATATGCTTGTGTGAATAATTCAATTTGAACTCAGGCTTCAACCTATGCCTCAACTGCTTTGAATATGCAAATATACAAATAACAAGTATAGATAATGAACAATAGAAACTTGTAAACTAGTAGATTCTTGTACAACATAATTTGCAAACATACATAAATCCAAGCTTAAGCACCCAACTTTGGAGCATAATTAATCAATTCATAATATTAATCAATTATATTTAAAAATTCTCTGGCGTGAGAAACAACAATAAAAGTTTTAGGCCACTTCATCAGATATGACTCCAGTCATTTCTTGTGTAAAGCTTAGTCCCTGAAAAAAGAAGAAGTTAATTGTCAATAAATTTAAAACATTAGATGCAACAAGGATGCATATTCAACCAGAGCATATGAAGTTTTCCAGTGCAAGTGAAATTTCTCAACAGCTTAATATTTTGGCATCAGTTGAGGTCTACTGTCGCCTCTATCTGAGCTTTTATTAATGAATTAAATATTGAGAGGTTAATAATAAATTAGGATTGAAAGTAGCTAGTGTCATTTGTGGCTATTAACAACATCAACATGTGATCCGTACTCAGATATTGGATTCACTCAGCCAAATCACCCTCTTTCAAAATTTATAACCACAAAATTCATCAAACAAAATTCTATTTATAGATAAGCAGACCTATAAATATCATTTTCCAAACTTTAAAGACAAAATAGCAAGGTGGGCACCTGGATAATTGGGTCTTTGTGCATAATTTAACCATCTGTTAAGAATGTATCTTTTACATAGACGTCACTTGTGTAGCTGGCTTTATGTAAAATGTTGTTTCATTATATATAAATGAAGTCTACAAGTAGGAATTTCGAGCTTAAATCTAGGGAAAAACGCATTAATAACCCAAAATTTCTCAGAATATTGGGAATGATACGTGCTAACAGCATCCATCTAGCATTTTAAATTTCACTAACCCACTTAGTCACTATGCTTTCTCCACAATTTGACTTTTTAGCAAAATACATGTGATTGTGAGACCAATACTCTTGAGTTCTCTTCCATTGCTAAAACGCATAAAATGGTCACAACAAGGACTCAACTTCTCTAAGATTTTTGCGAAACTACATGCTAAAAAAATCACAAAATGCATCACCGTACCAAAATATATAAAATATGTAGATAGGTCCTAATAAAATTTATATTTTTAATAGTGCTGGTATGAAGGCCTGACAAGATGTAAGAAAGTAATTTGCATCTAAACCCCTATAACTTTTGCTGTTATTTTAATAACCTAATTTTATAAACTTTCAATAAGATTAAAGCATTGTTTATAGATACCAAAGTCCTAATTAAGTGAAAACCATTTTGTCAACTTCATTTCTAATTTATTTTATTGGTTTAACATGTGCCAAGGGCAATTTAGGAAATTTGTTAGTATGCATGCTTTTTTCTTTATGTCCAGATCAGTTCACAACTCCTTTTTAGGTGATTTTTATTTCTAAATTCTCTAAACATCAATATTTAATTACTGGAGCAGTTTCACAATTTTTGGAATTTTGTAAATGTATCAATCAGAGGCACTTGTAAAACTCAGCTCTGGATACCAGTAGTACTGTACCAGAATTGTAGAAGATCCAAAAAATTACCTAATTATCCAAGAAGTCACAACCAGAATACCTGCTCTCTCTTCTTCTCACTTCTTGGCAGCTTCAGCTCTCTGTTGCCTTATCAAAGCTAGGCGCTCTATAATTTATTACAAAAGAGTTGAGTTCCAGTATGATTTCACAATATAAATCTTCAATGGACCAAAAAGAATAATAAAATATTCTGAAGCTTTTTTTGAAGTACCTAAATCTTTACGAGCTTCTTCTGTTTTCCACTGTTCTTGAGAGTTTTAGTAGATTAAAATCTAACCTTTCGCATCTTAAGAGTTCAGTTGTTTTACCAAGCTGCAAGATAAAAATTGATATTATCAAATTAGGCAGTAAATTCAATCATGTCTACACAGATTCACCAGTGACATACATCTTCACCTCAATGTTCAAGGGAAGCATCAGAAACGAAATTTGAGGAGCTAACGAAACTTGAAAGAGAAAAATCACTTGAAAGTGAAACCAAGCAATTTTGGAGATTAATCGAAGGCTTGCTCTTTCGAGATAATCAAACACACGAGACAATCTCCAAAATTTCGTCTGATCAGGATCCGAGCTAATCCAGCCCTAGGTGAAACACACGAGACCAGAGTCAAACAATATCGTAGAGGAAGGGCAAGTGGCGCGCGGGGAGGAAAGTGCGGGGTGCACGCGGGGGAGGGAGCTAAGGTGAGCGCGAGTCAAGAGGGCCAGGGAAGGGAAGAGGTGGCGCCCGCGGGAGAGGGGGGCTGAGGGGAGTGCGAAGCAAGGGAGGGGCAGAGGAAGGGAGCGCATTGGATGAGGAAGAAGAGAACTGGAGACGAATTGGACGAGTTTTTTCGCTGATGAATTTTTTAATCTGGTCCGTTGATCAAATTTCTTGATGGACGGTTCATATTTGGAGGAACGGTGGAGGCATGAGAAATAGAGGCAGTGGAACCCTCCTCATATATATATATATATATATATATATATATATAGAGGTAGGCTAATATACAATCGATTGTTCGTGAGGTTCTGTACAACCAAGTCATTTTTCAATTTTTAAAGTCCAAATGATTGATCCAAATCGTTCATCTTGTTCTCCATATTAATATGTGCTTGGAGACCAAATTTTATATTTTTCTGAATTTTTTTAGTATTTATTAAGCCACTTTGAAAATCGCTGATCCAACGGTGGCTTCTGATTTTATTATTTTGTTAAGCCACCGTTGGATCAGCGGTTTTCAAAGTGGCTTAATAAATACTAAAAAAATTCAGAAAAATGTAAAATTTGGTCTCCAAGCACATATTAATATGGAGAACAAGATGAACGGTTTGGATCGATCATTTGGACTTTAAAAATCGAAAAATGACTTGGTTGTACGGGACCTCAGGACAATCGATTGTGTATTAGCCTACATCTATATATATATATATATATATATATATAAATTTTTATTTTGAAATCCACATAAAAATCTGTATATACGTCCGCATACCGCATATGCGATATGCAGTGCTCTTCTGCATACATGAACAGAACTGCATTTTAAAACACTGCTTTTGGCAAACGATACTTTTTAAACTTTCGTTCCTTCTGCATGGTCTTCACCAATTGATAGTTACATGAACCGAGAAATTATTGATATTTCCCTTCCCCTTCTACATCAAAATTAAAAAAAAAAAATTCAAATCTAAAAATATGGGTTCCACATACGATTTGCTTATGTATTGTCATTTATTAATATACCACGTCTATTTAATATCAACAGGCCTTTACCCTGATTTGGGGCCAGAAGTGAAGGAAAGATCTACTAAATGACGCGTCCATTTCTTCGTTGAACCGAATTAAGTGGGCCCATGTTGTAAGTAATTGTGGACTCATGGAACAAGATCACCAATAAATTTCCTTGCCCCCATTTACTTCTCTATTTCTTGTCCTCCAACACTCTCAGTACCATTTCACCATTTGTCACCTCTCTCTAGTCTCTAACCTTCTTCTCGGCTCTTTATCGATCGTCTTCTAGCATTTTGGCGATCGGTTGTTTTTCGAGAGGTGAAAGCTCTTGCCCTTTTTTATTCCCAAATATCATCTTCCTCGATCATCCGTTTTTCTATTTTTCTCATCTTTTTGTACATTTTAAGTTCGATTAGACTTTTCTTGCACTTACATTAAAATCTGGGTAGGGTTTTTGGTTCCTCGGAAAAAGAGGGAATTATTTATTTTTCCGTACTTTTTTTTGTTACGGAAAGGGTTTCTTGCATTTATATTGGTACTTGTGAAAATGCTGAGTGGGAAACTTTTCTTCTCTCGTTGCTTCAAGCAGAATAATTTAATTTAGATTAGTTGTACTTATTACTGCAATTTTTAGAATATTGATCGGATCTATATTGCTTCTTATTGTGAGATTGTCGATTTTATGATGTAAAACCCCTCTTTTCTGGTTTTTTGTAGACTCTTTTTTCTTGATTATTTCTAGATATGTATAATAATTTATTGTTGCTGCTTTGGTTTGAAGAAAATGTTAATTTCATTCTTGGAGGTAAAGAATAAAGTGGAATTTATGCCTATTGTTCTCTTTATGATTTTTCTTTCCCCTTCTTTTTAGTTCTTGATTGTATAGACTTAAGTACTAACATCAAGTTAAATTTCTACAACAACCGCTGGTACAAAACAATTCTCCTGAGAAAGATGTTGATATCTTGTTCCCATTTAATATAGTTGTATAGTTCCCAGGTATTTGATCAACAACATTAAATAAAGAACAATTTTGACTTAGGGTTTAGGATCTGGGTTTCTAAGTAAATGTTCAGTGCATTCAAACAAATGTAATATCTTCTTACATTTTGCATTTCAGTGTCCGAACAAAATGAACTCCCAGAGGGGCAATGGGAGCCGAGCTGACATATCTAACAAAGGTAAGGGGGTCGCAAACCCGGATTCAATAACCCATGACATGTCGGGTCTGGGCATGGAGAACCAGCAAGATGATGGTTGGGAGGTCATTTCCAAGAAGAACAGAAACCGGTCTGGGCCTGCATCTGCCCCGCCCCCTGTTCATCAGCCCGCTCCTTATGCATCTGCCACTCCTCAGCCAAGATGGGGTGGTAATGGGTCTGGTCGTGGTCGTAACGGTTCTGGAAGTGGTTTCATTAACCTGAACCCGAAGTCATGTGTTAACTTGGCCCCCAATTCAGGTTCGAATCCGAGCCCATGGCCAGTGACTCCTGACCCACGTAAACCAGTTTCTCGGGCTAACCCTAAGCCGCAGCTTCTACCACCTCAACAGCCTGTCCCTCCACCTTCTAACACAGGTGCTACTCCTCCACTTGCGGGCGGATGGAATTGGGCCGCTAGGGCCCGCAAGGCAGGCCCTCAGCCTAATGTGGAAGTGGTGCCACGCCCACCAGATTCTGACCCAGATACTGAGAATGCCTCTGACGACAATGACGACGATGATGATCTGTCTGATGACAGTGATGATGACCTTATTGATGATTATGACTCTGATGCGAGCCAAAAAAGTCATGGGACTCGCAAGCAGAACAAGTGGTTCAAGGCATTTTTTGACGAGCTAGATAGGTGAGGATTGTATTGGTACTTTGATCTTTCATTATTTTTGTTGTTTGTTGTTATATCAGGAACAATTGTTATGTTATCCATTTATGTCTATGGTTTCCTGGTTATAATTTGAAATTTCTATTGCCAGATCTAATTGCAGTTGGATAATAAACATAAACATAAAAAGTTAGAGAATCAATAATAAACATAAAAAATAGATAATGGAACAACTAACAAAGCATGATACTAACAGCACAGATTGGTAATATCTTGGTACTGGCAAATAGTGGTATGGTAATGAAATGCATTAAATTAATCTGATGCCATGCCTGGTCTGTTCAAATAATTATGCTCAAGCGTTCTATTTACAATATATCTAATTTGTATTGTTCAAATATAATACTAAATATGTGCAGGCTGAAAGTGAATGAGATAAATGAGCAGACAAGGCAATGGCACTGCGCAGCATGTGCAAATGGGCCAGGGGCAATAGAGTGGTTCAAGGGTCTTCAGCCGCTGATGACCCACGCTAAGACAAAGGGGGCTACCCGAGTCAAGCTGCACAGGGAGCTTGCTACCCTTCTTGAAGAAGAGCTCAGACGCAGAGGCACTTCTGTTATTCCCGTGGGAGAGCAATATGGCAAATGGCAGGGGCTCAAAGAGACCACCACGGACTATGAGATAGTCTGGCCCCCCATGGTTGTTATCACGAACACCTTCCTCGACACTGATGAAAATGACAAGGTTTCATTTTTTTTATTTTTTTTTTCTGTTTTCTTTATTTGCTTTTTGTTCAAGATGATATCTTGTATTGGGGGTTTGAGGAAATTCAGCTTGTGGTTTATGTTTATACTGGTCTTGAATTTGTGCTTATTTATTATATATTAATAAATCACAAAAATTGGGCATTCAAACTTTGCCTGATGTAATAGTGGACTTTTCTGTCTTCTTTGTGAGTTTGTGCATTTGAATATTAGGGGTGGCTTCTTTGTCTGTGCATTTTTTCATTCTTCTTGTTTCTTTGGGAGGTTTTGTGTGTGTGGGGATGGGGGGGGGGGGGGGGCTTGTGCTGCAACAAATACCCACTAATAATCTCTCTATCAACACAGTTAGTATGGAAACCTGTTGGTTATTGCATGCTAAATGTTCCATGTTCTCTGTACATGCATTTTTCCTTCTGGGGGGTTGAGTTACATCAAGTACCCATCTCTATCAACACAGTAAGTATGGAAACCTCTTGGTCATTGCATGCTAAACGTTCCATTTTGTACTAAACATTTGGCAGTCTATTGGCATGGGTAACCAAGAGTTGCTGGACTACTTCAGCCCTTATGCTGCTAAGAAGGCACGCCACTCTTATGGACCAAAGGGGCACCGTGGGATCAGTCTTCTAATTTTTGAAACTGATGCAGTGGGTTACATGGAGGCAGAGCGTCTGCACAGGCATTTCGAGCAGCAGGGTACTGACCGGCGTGCATGGGACAGCAAAACAAAATCGCGGTTCCTGCCTGGAGGCCAGCGCCAGCTTTTTGGATACCTTGCTCGCAAGGAGGACCTTGAAGATTTTAATCGGCACAGCAAAGGTATTCATTAATAGTGTGCATGTCTTGATCATGGTTATTATTTGCATAATTCATTGTATTTGCTACTTAATCATGATAACTCATATTAATATTTGAATAGCAAATGTTATTCTATACACTGTAATTTATATGTGAAGATTGGTTGGTGATGATGTCAAAGGCACCCGATTGCTACAGGGTTAACAATTAACAGTATACTAAATTACACTTCCGTATTGACATTGATGATGAATTTCATTTGGGGTGTTGCTTAGCTATACTAAGATACTTGCACCCCCACATACAACATAACACATAATTGGGTGTTATATCATTGCCGAAATTGGGGCATTGCTTAGCTATTAAGGTAAGCATTTTCTTACATTCTAACAAAAAGCACGTCCAAAAAATGACAGGGAAGACCAGGCAGAAGTATGAGATGAGGTCATACCAGGAGATGGTTGTGGGACCTATGCGGCAGATGAATGAGGACAACCAGCAGCTGCACTGGCTGCAGAGGAAAGTTGTGAAGCAGGAGCAGCGCTCTAAGGTGATCGAGCAGTCATTTGACGTTGTCTCCAAGCGCCTCCGTGACTCTGTCAATAATGTTGACCTTGTTCGGGAGCGTACTCGCAAGCATCATGAGGAAACAAAAGAGGAGGTATGTAACAATAATAATTTTCTACTCATTTTTTTCCTGCTGTATAATTTATGTATTGTTGCTGGGTCTGAAGTGTACTGGAGGTAACTAATTTTCCTCCTAATTAATGCCCATTTTTTTAGCCCCATCTAATAGACTTCAATGGGAAAAAAAGACATCATGTTCTTGCACTGGATTCTGATTACCGAAACTTGGATTGCAATCTTTGATGCTTTTCTGAACATAATTAAAAGGATTGTCACTCATGTGCGTACAAATGTATGAATATATTTATTATAGGGATTGACTGTATGTTTTTGAGATAACATACAAATTTCAATAAAATTGTGGACAAATGTTTAATCCAGACAAGTGGTTAGCTTAAATTTTCAAAGAATGAGAAAGGAAATTTATCAAGTCTCAGTCAAAAGCAACATCAATCATAAATTATCTGGAGCAGTCAAGTAATGTTTTAGGTTTCTAATTTCAGATGGACTACCTGGAGCAGTTTTTCAAGGAACAAATAGCAAAGGTTCACAAAGCAACAGAAGAGAAGGAAAAGAACTTCCAGAGCCAGCTGCAAGAGGAGCGCTTCAAGGCCACACAATCTGACATTGATGTCGGCTCCAATGAAGATCGTGAACTGAGGTAGGAAAAATTGGTTCGTACAGCATTACAGTAGCATTATAGTAGATATGTTGTGTGTTGCTTTACTTGTAACTTTGCACTTGATTGCAGGAAGAAGGAGATTGAGTTGTTTATTGACAACCACGAGAAGAGCGTAGAGGATTTTGAGTCCGCGAAAGAACGTCTGATGAATTCGCATGAGGAAAATATGGTGCAACTTAAGCGAGAATATCTAAAAGCGGAGGTGGAACTGGTGGAGGAGCTGGATGCTAAACTTACTGAGTTAATGGAGAAATATAAGCCATCCACTTTCCAGGCCTCTTCTTCGAGCAAGTAGTCTAGTTCAAATCTTAGAATTTTAGTGGACCTTTGTTACTATCTCTTTGCTTTGATGAAGAAAGTTTGATAGTTATTGGTAGTTCTAACAGACTGTTTCAATGCTTGAGTATGACACAGGAAAGAAGCCTTGGTTGCTTATAATGGAGCAACACTAAAGCTATAGTGGTGCTTATGAATGATAAATGGATCTCGGGTTAAATTGCTATTTGCTGTCTGTTGTTATCATCTTTCTGAATCATGTTGCCTCTCTTCTAATTGGAGTTTTTAATTTAGCACCAAACCATTTTTTCAACTGATATTTGAAACCCTTTGTGCTGTCTGTTGTTATCATCTTTCTGAATCATGTTGCCTCTCTTCTAATTGGAGTTATTAATTTAGCATCAAACCCTTTTTTCAACTTTTATTTGAAACTATCTATTTATAACACCCTGGTTTGAAAGTAACTTTCTTTGATTTCAAGTGGAATGCTGCATCTTGCATCTCATCTACTGAACAGCATGTTTTTTTTCACATGCGATTAGTAATATTTGTTTCAGCATCCATCAAGCTGTTTTTCACATTTGTTTAATCATCCTGTAACTGGATTAGCAAATTACATAACATACAAAGCCAAACATGAAATTTGTATGCTTTTATCAATTCATCTTCAGCAAAATCAAGTACACGCAAACAGCTATCTTCGTCAGTCTGTTCTTTGCTTCCTCACAACTAAAGCTGAGCCAGCTGTTGAAGGTTGATGGGGTAAATATCATCAGGTGGCCCAGTATATGCTCGCTTTGCAAGGATCATATTCACCGCTTCTGTTGGGTGAAATGCATCCCAAAATATATACTCGTCCCTCTCTGTACATGGTATTGCGAAAGGAAGACATGTTATCTGTCCATGGTTTCTCCCTACCCCACAGCATCCCTCATCAATTACAGTAAATCCTGAAGTTGCAAATTTTTCTAAATTTAGTCCAATGTCATGTGCTACTAATTTATTCTGAAGTTTCATGTTGATGCAAATTGTGAATGACATCGTGTTTCGTAATCTTATAACATGGACCGCAGGTATTCTGCTTAGTTATTCTATAACAAAAATATCAACTTCATTCAAGTAAATGAAGATATTCATATTTGGTTTTCCAAAAAAATAAATAAAAGAAGATGTGTATTTTTCCCTAAAACGAGAAAACTATGTATGCCCCTTTAAAGACGAAAAGAAACAAAATAAAATTGTTCTACTCAGTCACTTACCATACTTTGTGGGATTGCCGAGTATGTCTTCTAAGGCATCAAAAGTATTGCCATAGAGAAATACAGAACCGGGATGGTCTGTGTTCAACTGCTTGACCAGTGACCTCAAACCCCTATTGAAGTAACCGACCATCTGATTAACCTGACCAACACATTGATCAGTGGAGCCTGTACTGGAGGCCCTTTGATTTGGTATGCAACCCAAGGGCCCCACTCCTGCTAGTAGGAATTTCCTTATACCTAAACTTAGTATCGCCTGAAGCACAAAAATGTGATAATTTTGAGCACTTAATTAATGCACAGGCACATTATGGTTTCAAGCTGTAGGAATGGTATTCTGAACAAAATAACTACAATGCTTGTTTTATGTTATTTCAGTATGTGTTTTTCTTTTAATCCTTGACTTACCAGGGATCAGCATTGAACTCTCTAACAAAATTCCTATTGGATTAAGATTGTTGTTGAAACTAGTATGCACTGTGCCATTGAGGGTCTTTCATCGGTACATATGCTGATGCCATTAAAGCGATCCATTCCAATCCTAGGCCCAGGTCATAATTTGTGTGAATAGAATAGAATAATTTCACATACCAGTATCTGTCTGGTGTATTCATTGAGTAGAAGATTGGCATATTGCTCAGGAGTGTATGTATAGCTGGAAGTGTACAGTGTAGGGAGTAAGTAATTATTGATATAATCGTTGCTCCCTAGCACCATCACCACAATTGATTTTGAGAGAAATTTATTGTAATCATCTTCATGGCTAAACGAAGCCTTTATCTCAGTCAGGTCTTCCTCAAAGTTCAGCACCTGTTGTTTCAAGCTATACCTGCCTCCCTGTCAATTTATATATTACATTTACATTCACACATCTTCTAAATGCAACTTCAATTACGTTCAACTCAGCCAAACTGTAGTACTTCTTTATTTTTAAAAAGAAGACTATTAGTCAATTTTTTATGAGGCAGAGATATGATATGCTTTGATTTGGCATTGTTGGTTGAGTTTATTACCAGGAATGTACCCGTGACATCGAGAATACCACCTGCGGCAGAAGCATAATTAACTCCAGCGAGTAATTTTGAAAAGTTAAGGTTTGGATTTGCATGAGCAGGAAGATATGGAAGACCCAGTAGATCACCTATTGACCAATTTCTCAAATGTGGTTAGTTCATAATAACACAGTTCATGTCTTTGTATAGTTAAAACTTTGATTAATATGAGCAAATCACACAATAGCTCATAAATCAAGAAACGGGCCTATAAAGCCCATTTTAATTGGTTGGCTGAATTTATTTTAAGCATAATGAGGCCTACCACAAGTAGAAAGTCTTGCAAATCAGAAAATATTGGGTTCAAAAGACGTGAGGTATGGAGATAACCATCCAAGTATCAAACAGATGCATGAGAAGGTAATTTTAAGGAAACCTGTTAAGTCATGCAAAAATTCAATTCTCCAAGAAACATATCAGTTAATTTCTCCATTCAAGCATGATTAACCAATACCCTACACTTTAAGAAAAAAAAATGAAAAAAATAATACGATCACCTATAGAAATAACACTTTAATTAAAACGGGACAATAAAACTTACACATTCCATCAATGACAGTTTTGCCATTGCAAAACCGGCCGGTGGGCCCTTCGAAGAAATCAATCCCATAAGGATAGTAATTTGATTTGGCAATGGAGTCTAGATAATTGTTATTACCATTATCTACCAGCGAATCTCCAAAGACAAACATTGCTGAAATTTGTTGCGAACCATTTGCTCCGTTTACCAGCAATAGAATTCCTACATTAATTATAAGAACACAACATATAATGGACTTTCTGGAGTTCATCCTTATCTCTTTTTTTTTTCCACTTCTTGATATCTTCTATTTTATGAGATGCTGAGTTTGAGATGATGGCTTCTTTTATGGTATGTTTTTGGTAATACCTTATGTAACGGCTGATGGATAAAATGGACCATGAAATTCTGTTCCCAGCATAGAGAGAAAGGAAAAGATTGCCATATTTCATGGCTTGTTTATGGCATGGCTAGGCGGTTACAGTATGCCGAAACACAGAAAATTTCACTTTGCATTAAGTTTTCCCTAAAACCAGTTCCCATTTAATTTAATTTTTCTTTTACTTCATTTTACCTTATTATTTTTTTAATACATGGTGATGCCTATAAGCTTCAGACCAGGCATTTGGGTAGGTCAAAGAGGCAAATGCACTTGTCATGAGTGGGGGTAATAAATTATAATCTTTCACGAGTTTGTTCTCCTCCAAGTATTATTTCTATTCTATAAAATTGAGTCCAAAAATTGAGAAGGAGAAAAATAAGAAAAAGAGTATCCACTCAGTTGTGGAAACACTGCCTGATGGTGCATTGTTACCCTTAAAAAGTGGGACAATTTATAAGAAATAAGAAACACAAAATGTTAATTCAGATTCGTATTTTTGTTGAACACACTATTCTTGTCTCAGTTGTCTATTGGTGATGGGAACTGATAGAATATTTTTGCTGTGTTTCGCTGTAATGAAAACTGATAGCCTTGCCAGAACACTTTGTGCGCCAACAAGAAATTAAGAAGAAAAACAAATTAAACTGGTCATTGCTTTTATTTTCTGATATTCTAAAATTTAAAATCCGAATTCCAAATAATAAATTCAACCTATTTGTGTGGTTTCACGTTATCATCTAAACTGCACTTTGTATTTTTTTTTTTTTTGTAAGCGATCAATTTATACATGCAAGAATTAACACACCAAATTTATTATTTATTTATTTTCACTTCCTCTGCGCATGATGAGATTCAAAGATTCCTTACCGAAAGGCGAAAGCAGATTAGAGACTTTTCAGACCTCATAAGAAACTTTTGTTTTTTGCTACAAGAAAAAAAATGTTGAGTGCTTAATTCTTACCTAATCATTAACTTTAAAGATACATCATCCAATTGCATTTATACTATTAGGTACGGTTCCAATTAGTCCGCTATATTTTGTAGTTCCTGGATAGGTTTTTGATTTTTCATTCACTAAACACTATGTTGTTGACTTGTTGCTAAAAAAAAATAAGAACATATAGTTATCGCTGTTTTAAAGGACTGCTACAGTAGTTATCCGCCGTGATGCATTAATCATTTTGCTATTGTGTATGAATTTCTAAAACATATATAGCATATATTTCTGTGGATTCTTTTTGGGTTTCTAATATGTTTTATACTTGAGTGAGGCTATGATACTATGCATAGTACATACTTGTCTGTAATATAGATTAATATTTTCATTTTTAAAGTTCAATCAATCAATCTGAATCGTTCAACATAATCTCCATATGAAAATATACTTGATCAAATTTTACAATTTTCAAAATTTATTTTTACTATTTTTGTTAAATAGGTAGAAAATTACTTGATCTAAAAATTTTAGACCAGTTAAAAGTAGTGATTTTCTTCCTATCTAAAAAAATAGTACAAAATTCAGTTTGAAAGGAAATTTTATGTGTGAATTACGTTGAGCGGTTCAGATCGACTATTTGAACTTTGAGAACAAAATTATTGATCAATAGTACATACCAATATGCTATACATAGTACCACACATATAGCCTCACTCTTTATACTTTTATTTAATTGAATTTGGTCTAACCAATACAGAGAGTGAAAATTAATCAAGTTCTAAATCCTGTCATTATTTTTATATCATCGTATGTCTTTTAGTTGTACCTTGTATGAATCACCCATCTACACACAACCTTACTTTCTACACAATTCGTCTTATACATCTTTCCACACTTAAGTTTCGATTTTATCCTTAGTTTTTTTCACATGTACTCACAAATTCATCTTATATTCAGCAATGAATTAAGTCTGTGTAACCTCGAGTTTCGAATGAACAACTGTTAGAGCCTTTTGTCTTTAAAAGCATTTAAAATGATTAATTTGAAGGTAAGAGTAGTAAAAATGTCTTTTTTATATATATATATATAGCACAATAGCATCCACGAAAGATACAATTTGACGTAATATTGATAAAAAAGAGAAGAATCAATTTAGTATTCATATTCTAGAAGAAAATAAGTTAATTTGATGAGGGGAATATTTAAATACTTACCCTATGCATAATTCGTGTTCCTACATAATTTTAAACGAAAGTGTTATGTGATTTTATTTTTTTTTAAGGTTCGCTGGCAAGACAAGAATTGTTATCGGAATCTCATTCACAGTATAGAATTAATTTCAAGAGAATCAAGACTTCTCTCTCCCCCCTCTCAGTTGTTCTCTCGTTTGATTAATTTGCATCTAAATCTGTGCATGGTATCAATTGGATCCTAAAATTTGTGTTCATTTTTAACTGAAAATAACAACAATATATACTATACAATGTTGTAAGCAATGTTATCAGAACCGGACCGGACATCAACTCGATAAAGCTTCTGGTTAACGGTTTACTGATTGAACCATCAACCGATGGTTCAACCGGTTCAATTGCTAGTTTATTTATATACCTACGTATATGAGATATGAAAATTATTATAAAATGATCATATATTTTATATAATATTTGTTTCATACTTACATATTAAATAATATAAAAAGTATTATAAATATATTTCAAATTTTAACATTTAAATAAAGTAATAATACATAATTTATTATAAAAGATTGAATGTTTTTAAGGTGGATAAAGCTTATATTTTGTTTGATAATTTGTAAAAATAATAATTTATATCTTAATAAAAATATAAAACTTCAACAAAAATAATGAAAATTAGAATAATTAAAATAGTGATCATTATTACTTTGAAGAGAATTAAACACAAAAATATAGTTAGTTTGATTTAAGCACAACTTGCCTCCTTGAGACGTTATAGTCATATATACATAATTTGTTCTCTTAGGATATCTAATATTTTGAGGACTTATGTGTACATTTTATAGAATAAAATAAATTATAGCATAGCATCTACTTTACTGACTTTACATGTGACGGTGTACGGATGTGACTTGTGAGAAGCTGCTAGCCAATACATTTCTTACTCCTCTCATATTTAGGGCGTGTTCGGCGTTTAAATGGGATGGGGAATAGAAATGGGAATTGAACTAATTTTTACTGTACTCGTGGGAAAAAAAAAATTCAATCTGAGTGAATTTTTTTTTTTCCACGCGCACAGTAGCGCACCGAACAGGCCCTTAATGCAAGAAAAAAGTTGTACAAAAGTAAACCAGCATAAAACTGGGTTTTTAAAACTGAACTACTCACTTTTTTTTTTTTTTATCAAAAGCCGGCCCGTTAAACCAATTTTTAACGGTTCAATGACAGAAGTGGTTTCCTAGACTCCTAGTCGAACCAAACCAGAAAGAGCTCCGATTCTGGTTTAATCCTGTTCAACCGACCGGTCCGGTCCGGTTCTAATAACACTGGTTGTAAGTAATGCTATAAAATGATAAATGGTAAGAAAATAAATTGCAGTATCCTGTTGAAATTAAAATGCTATGAAAGATCGACAATCGAATCCCGGCCTCTCATACACATATTAGGGTTCTCATGGGAGGGTTTTAATTCTCTTCAATTTTCAAAATTTGTCACTCCTTTTAGCAATCAAAATCATCTAAATGGTAGTAACTAAATGATGATAGAATGTAAAATATGTAGGATAAGCTCATACTTGGTATAACTTATTCGACATATTTACTACCGGAAAATTTATAACTGTCGAAATTCTTAATATATATATATATATATATATATATAGGCTGTGGCTAATTTGCTGCCGGCAGCATTTCTGCCGGCGGTGCTGCCACTGTTTTTTCTATTTTTTGATGTTCAAACGACAAATCTAAACCGTTAGATGTTTAATCTATATTATAATCTACTTGGAGACCAAATTTTACATTTTTTGGAATTTTTTTACTATATATTAAGCTGGTTTGAAAACCGCTGATTTCAATGCTGCAGAAATTTACTGAAATCAGCGGTTTTCAAACCAGCTTAATATATAGTAAAAAATTTCCAAAAAATGTAAAATTTGGTCTCCAAGTAGATTATAATATAGATTAAATATCTAATGGTTTGGATTTGTTGTTTGGACATCACACGGCTAAATATAGCCCCGGCAGCACCTCTGCTGAAATGCTGCCAGCAGCAATTTAGACAGACCCTATATATATATATATATATATATATATATATATATATATATATATATATATATATATATTTTATAATAGTGGCACAGGCCACCTGTTTCATTAGAAACGTAATGTTTTGTACAAAATTGCGTGAGCAAGTTTACATCTAAGCATAATGTCTCACAAGTTGTTAAGCAACTTTGAGATGTCTAATAGTCAGGATATAGTAAGCTAAGAAACATAGAACATGTAAAATGCATACAGTCATAATAACAAAATATAAAGGAAAGACTAAGGTGCGGCAGTATTGCTGGCATATGAGGAGCTAGTATGAGTGGTAGGATCAGAGGTATGGTAGTAGGCAGCATCGGCCTCATCACATTCTGCTCTGTCTCTTAGATATTCAGAGAGGTCTGACCCCTCTAAACCAAGACATTGTTCTTCCTCGGAATCCCAAGAGCTGTGTTCCTCCTCTGACGTATCGGTCCCCAAGAGAATTATAATACTGCATGACTGAATTAAAGTATTAATTTCCATTGGAAGGATTAAAGATAGTTCTAAAAATGATTCATCTGAGTTGGACTTGCACCATAAGGTAGTAAGAGAAATTATTTGAGAGCCTAAAGAAGCTATAGTTGGTATTGCTGCATTATTAAAACAAACTTTATTACGTGCTAACCATACCACCCAGATTGTGGCTGCTCTAATGAGTTCAATTAGGTATCTATCTTTTAGGGGTATCCATGCATCTAGCAGCCACAGATCAGTTAAGGTTTCACAGTTAAATACAAAATTATTATGGTTGGCTATCTAGGTCTATAAACTAAATATTATAGGACATGTTACAAATAAATAGTCATTTGTCTCTGGTAAGTTGCAAAAGTGACAAGTTTGGTTTCCCACCCAACTCATTTTGGTCAAGTTGTCTTTGGTTAGTATTTTGCCCTCTCTTAAAAGCCACATAAAATTTTTAATTTTCAAAGGTATTTTAGTTTTCCAGAGGGTGGTATAAGTAGTGTTCTTGATGCCTCCATATTCTAGCGACTTATACAATGAATGAACTGAGAATTGTCTTGAGGATAGCCACCTCCGGTAAATCCTATCAGAATTTGACCTATTAGTAAAAACAGTTGAAAAATATATGGATGTAACTAAGGACTACCATTCAGCAAGGGTGGTTCCTGTAAGTTGCCTAGTAAATTGTAATGCAAGGTTGTTTGGAGTGATGGCCCTTGCAACTGAGATGAGAGGGTCATGCAATTTAGAAAAGATTAGGGTAAATACAGTAAAGTGCACATTCACCTATCCATCTGTCTAGCCAGAAGGATGTGTCCTGACCATTTCCTATAACTCTATTTATACCTAAGTCAACTATATGTCTAATAGATATGATGCCTGTCCAAAAGGAAGAGCATCTGAAAAGGTTGGGTCTTTAAATCTAAAGTACCATTTGGCTAATAAAGAAATGTTCATTCTATCTAAGTTGAGAACACCTAATCCTCCTTGGTCTTTACCTAGACAGACTTGTTCCCATTTAATTAAGTGGTATTTTCGATGGGTAGAAGAAGAATTAGACCAGAGGAATTTTTTCCTTATTCTGTCTATACTGTTCCTAATTTTAACTGGTAGTCTATATATAGAGAGCCAGTAAAGTGGTATAGCTGTTAGGACTGAGTTGAGTATTGTTACCCTACCTCCAAGTGAAAGAAGGGTTTTTTTCCATGTCTGCAGTTTTTTTTTTCTATTTTGGAGACTAAAGGTTGCCAATCAGTAACATTCAATTTTCTCCAGTGGAGAGGGACTCCTAGGTAAGTAATTGGGAGAGTAGATAAAGAACAGCCTAATTGGTTAGCTAAATTGACTGCTAGAGAGTGGGATATATTCAAGGGGACTAGTGTACTCTTACTAAAATTTATTTTTAATTCTGACAAGAGTTCAAAGCCTAATAGTAGGAACTTGAGGGTTTCAACCATGGTTGGGTTGGTTTCAAGGAATAGTAGTGTGTCATCTGTAAAATGTAGATTAAGAATATTGGGGGTATTGTGGAATTGGCCTAGACCTGAAATTAGACCAGCTGTTTGGGCATTGGTTAAGATTTTGTTTAAGGCATTTGCTACTAAGTTAAAGAGGAGAGGTGAGAGAGGATCACCTTGCCTAAGGCCTTTTTTGCATGGGAAGTAAGAACCTTGGGGTACCATTGAAAGATATGCATGTTCTACCACTAAATAAAATATCTTGTATCTAATTAATGAATAAAGATCCAAAGCCTCTGTCTTGTAATATTTCAATGAGGAAATTCCAATTTACTTTATCAAAGGCCTTCTCAAAGTCTAATTTGAGAAGAATCCCCTTTTGTTTTGTGAGTCTTACTTTGTGTAGGACCTCATGAGCACAAACTATGTTGTCTCCTATTAATCTCCCTTTGATAAATGCAGATTGAGAATCATCTATTACCTTGTCTAATCTATTGGTTAAGAGTTTTGTGATCAATTTAAAGCTACAATTAATTAAATTAATATGTCTGAAAATTTTGATGCTGGAAGCATCCTCAGTCTTTAGGATGAGACATATAGATGCCAAATTAAGTTTGGAAGAATCTAAGGTCCTGTTGTAAAAGGATTGGAATAAGATTGATGTCATGTTGTACTAATTCCCAATAAGTCTGGTAAAAAAGAAAGGGTATACCATCTGGTCCTGGGGCTTTGTTTGGGTTACAAGGAAAGATAGTTAATTTGATTTCTTCGATAGAGAATGGTTTTTCCAGAAAAGATTGTTGTTCTAAGGTTAATTTGTCAGAATCAAACCAGAGATTTGGATGTAGAGATATTGTTCTAGTATCAGATGTACCTAAATTTTCCTTAAAATATGAGGTGATGTGATCTTTGAGAATATCTGGGTCATATACAAGAGAGTTGTTAATTTCTAAAGATAGGATATTATTCTTCTTTTTTCTAATTGAAGCTGTCAGGTGGAAGAATTTGGTGTTGAGGTCTCCTTCGAGGAACCATTTCTGCTTTGCCCTTTGTTGCCAATACAATTCCTCATCTTGGTATATCTTATATAATGAGGTTCGGCAGTCCCTCCATTGGGTGTAGTCATCAGGGGTAAGTGTATTAGAGTCATGGAGGGATTCAAAATATTCTAGTTGTTCTAAGAGCTGAGTTTTTTTGTCTCTTCTTCTCACCTTGAATATTGGCATTCCAGCCCCTTAACTTTTGTATTAAGAATTGAAGTTTGTATTTCCAGGAATTACCTAAATCATAATCTAATTGATAAGCCGACCACCAAGTGACAAGTAAATCTGAGAATCCTTCATGTGAAATCCAAGATTTTTCAAATCAGATTGTTTTGTTAGAAAAAATAGACAGGGAGGCAGTATGTAGAATGATAGGATTGTGGTCAGAATAGATTCTGGGTAAAGAATTGACAATTGAGTTAGGGTAATGGATTGACCAGTCAGTAGTGGAGAGGAATCTATCTAAAAGTGCTTTTGATTGAGACTGTAAGGATCTAGCCCAGGTAAACTTTCTATCAGTCAAGATGAGTTCTATGAGGTTGAGGTCAGAAATTGTAGTGTTAAATCTATTGCTAAGTAAGTTGTTGATGGACTTTGCTTTTCTGATCTATTTCTCAACATATAATAATTGTGATCATTTAAGTGAGTGTGTGTGTGTTCAATTTAAAATTTTAGATCAAGTTAAAATGTATTTTCAAAATATTTCGCTACTATGTCTTTACATTTTTTTTCTTCTAAATTGAATCCACAAAATACAATAAAATATAAAAATAAGTCCAGTGAAATATTTCAGATACCTTAGTTATTTGTTTATTTTAAAATTTGAGGGGTGGTCAAAATGAGCATCGCTCAATCAATTAGACATTTACAGAAGCACCCCTCGATAGTGTGGGAAAAATGGCACGGCGGAGCCGGTTCCGTCACGAAACGGCACGGCACGTGTTACTGTTCCGTGTTGTGACTTGCGTGTCGCGTGCCATGACCACCTCTTGATATTTTGGTCACGGCACGCGAAAGATCCGATCACGACACGTAATCACGCGAGTCATGTGTAATTAGGACTGTTAATCAAATGGTGAATCTTGAAGAAACTAACTTAAATTATGAAAAAATAGTTAAACGTGAGAAACGTGACCAGTTATGTTTGGACACGGCACGACCATTTGTGTGCCATGAGGTCAAAGTCACAACGTGTTAGTCACGACACGGCACAGCACGTTTTTTCCACACTACCCCTTGGCCAATATAGCGCACAATATGCTTGATTGATGGACATGTGGTCAAAATCAAAGAGAGAGATTTACGGCACAAAAATGATGCTGTTGTCGGAATGTCTTCATCTTCTTAGCGTATAAGCAATTTCATGATTTTGTTTCTATGTTTTGTTTTTAGGAAGGTTCTGAGGATAGATAGG